>NC_134208.1:78732500-79982500 GCF_965140235.1 Caretta caretta
TTGGTACAAATCTTGAGTACAGACAATTAAAAGAGTAAGTGACTAGTGTGAAATTGTACACTGTCATTCTGACCTGTTGTAGCCAAATTTGGACAGACTAAGTGCTTTGTAACATTTAACACTCAAATCAAAGGCATTAGTAAAGCCTTTATATATTTTGGCATAGATTTGATTGGACTACTGTAAAAATGACGTTTACACTATATCCAAAGTAATACAACCACCATCTCTATTAGGGTGGGCTAAGAATGACTGAGTAATTTGTATGTTATTAGAACGAGAGAGTATTTTAAATTAGCCTGAGAATCAGCAGTGCAAGTAGGCCGGTAGGCTCTAGTACGCCTTACCAGCTATGGCGTACCGGAAAGACACAGGAGGAGCCGGCGGCCCTACGCCTTCTCTCTGGCGCAGCTGTACCGCCTCCAGCCCCGTCCCCTTCCCGTCCATGGAGCTGTGTCTCTGTCTGTGTGTACGACAGCAGCAGCCCCACTGGGGGGCGGGGCAGGGCTGGGGGTTCTGCTCCTTTCCCCACTGGGAGGGGCAGCTCCTCCAGTGGCTGTACCGTTGCCAGACCCAGGCCCTGTCCTCCGGAGGGGCTGCAGCTGTAGTACGCAGCTGGAGGATGGAGACGCAGCTCCATGGAAGGGCAGGGGGTGGGGCTGGGGGTTCTGCTCCTTTCCCTGCTGCCCCTCCCAGAGGGGAAAGGAGGAGAATGCCCAGCCCTGCCCCCTGCCCTTCCACGGAGCTGCGTCTCCGTCTGTACTACAGCAGCAGCCCCGCCGGAGGACAGGGCAGGGCTAGGGCTGGTACAGCAGCCACGCTGGAGGAGCTGCCGGCATGGGGCTGCCTGGAGGCCCCACGTTCTGCTCCTTTCCCGAAGTCTCCAGCACAGCAGGGTAATGTGGGTGGATCATGGGGTCGGGACCAGTGAGAGCATGGGGGACCCGGACCGGGGAGGAGTCACATGGAGGTCATGTGCCACCCTTTATCTGGTTCCCCCCCCCACCCCGTACCAGTAAGAAATGAATTTTGCTTGCACCACTCCTGAGGATGGTTAGAAATAGCTTTTAAAAGGTTTCAACCCAAACTAACCTTTAAAGCAGGGTTTGGCAACCTTTGGCATGCTGCCCATCAGGGTAATCTGCTG
This sequence comes from Caretta caretta, assembly GCF_965140235.1. Taxonomy (NCBI): domain Eukaryota; kingdom Metazoa; phylum Chordata; order Testudines; family Cheloniidae; genus Caretta; species Caretta caretta. The sequence continues at coordinate 78,733,648 of NC_134208.1, forward strand.
GTGGGCCGTGAGACATTTTATTTATGTTCACAGTGTGCAGGCACGGCCCCCACAGCTCCCAGGGGCCACTGTTTGCCGTTCCTCACCACTGGGAGCTGCGGGGGACCATGCCTGATGATGGTCAACGTAAACAAAATGTCTCATGGCCCACCAGTGGATTACCCTGATGGGCCGCATACCAAAGGTTGCCAAACCCTGCTTTAAATGAATGAAATAGGCTCTCACCATGTTATCAATTTACTCTGAACATATTCTCACACACTGTGAAGAATTGTTAATTTTGGTCTATGAAAACAATGGGTGAAATCCTGGCTCTATGAAATCAATAAACAGATTCCAATTAACTTCAGTGGCCATTGAATTAGTCCAATGTCTTTGAGAGCCAAGATACTTTAACACTATTGTAATTTATTTGACCAAATTCTGTTCTCATTTACACTGGTGTAATTCTAAAGCCACCACACAGTTTTAATGGATTAAATCCAGATTTTCACCATTTTAAGTGACTGCATAAATTTGGCCCTGGGTTTGTGTATGTGGTGGTATTGTCTGTTAAAGGAAATATATGAAAGAAACAGAAAGACAGAAGGCTCTTTGGTGTACTTTTAACATTTATATATATCTTTCTCTTTCTTTCTTATATATTTTACTTTAGACAACCACCAATAATGCTCAAACAAAAGAAAACAAACACTTCGGAAGTAATGAAGTAGCTTGTGGGGAGTTTGTACCCTAGTATCACAAACTTCATAATACTCTATAGTCTGTGGGGGCCTGATTCATGCTTTATAGCTAGAACCCTGGCTGGTTTGAACAGAGGTAGCTCTGTTGCTCCTTCCAATTATTCATATATGGGAAGGCATTTTCAGTCTTTGACTAGACCTTTATAGGAGCCCTGTGGTTGGAGGCTGCCTAGGGAGTGTCCTGAATGATTACATCCCCCTCCCACTGTAACCACTACTGCTCTCCAAACTATGCTGTGGTCCCCATTTCTGCTAGTGAAAGAATAGAGACCAAAAATAGCTTGTGATTTCACAATCCCCTCCTACTGAACTTTCTAGTACCCAGGGTCTTTGCACCAAGGCCTGTGCCAGCTTTTGCTGGCAAAGACCTTGGCCTGACCCTAGGTCGTCTATTGTAATCTTTATTTAGGAGTTAGGAAAGACTATTCTACTTCGCAAATAGTTTAGCAAACAGATTCTGTGCTAACTTTTATAGCAGCTTGCCACTCTTCCTTTTTAATTTGTTACATGCACTTTGGGAAAAGATTAATCAAAATGTTAATAATTGAGCACTCTCAGATCTCTTTTAAGCCATTGGTAGATACAATTGCTGAGCACCTATGTGGGTCAGGACATAATTAAAGCCAAAGGTTGGCTCCCCCTTTGGGCTTATTTCCATTTTTCTTAAACTGCTATTCTAGAGAGATTTTGTGGTTTTTAATGTACTTTAATCTAAATACCTACCCTATTTACACACAGAGATTCACAAGATAAGCCTATATATATTATTTCTGTAGGTCCCAGTCCTGCATATTACCACTATACTTGATACATAAAATAAAAAATATACATAACTTCAAAAGAAACTGGATATAATGAAACCAAACTCTTCAGCCCATGGCAAATTAATACTTGGAAAAAGTGACCTTTTAAAGATTGTAATAACTATTAATCTTTCATTAATAAATTTAAAATAGTAGTTAGAATTAGTGTTTCTTGACCATTCAACAATTTGCAATTCCTAAAGTGAAGGAAAAATGAAACACAGATGTTTCACTCCTTCATGGTATGTCCCTGGTGGAGAACAAAAGTCTGCCTAATTTATTCTGCATTATGTATCTCCCAGAAACCTTGTGTTGTATTTATCCTTGCAATTAAGACTGCATTGAGAGCTCTTTAAAAACATCTCTTCATTGTTTGGACAGGGCCCCAATGAGCAATGCTAGTAAGCAATTCTTTGGCACTGAATGGGACTAAGAAGACAGTACAAGGTACTGTTATTAAACCATGATGCTGGCTTTATGAAAATGCAGTATTGTGGCAACAGGCAGCTATTCAGCAAAGGAAGTAAAAGTAAATGTGATATCAAGGAAGGTTCTACAATCTCAGGCTTCAGGAGAAAAGATTTGGTCTGAATTAAGGGGTCTGATATTGGCCAGGATGAGAAATGAGGTGTCATTTTAAATAATACATATCCATACAGTTCAACAACAACAACAAATGTGTGGGTGAGATCAAATTAGTTCAGTAGGAGTGGATAAGGTTGGACTTGTCTAGGTTTGGTCATGTGAAGCACAAAATAGAAGGTTGAAGAGTTCTCGGGTAGTTTTAATAATATGTCTCACTTGGGAGGTATCTATCGCCACTATTAAGAAGTCAACAGTTACCATACTGTGATAAATGAAATGATGTAGTATTTCTCCTTCTAATGATAAACACTGACTTTTTAATGACAACCGTTCTTCATCACTGACATAATTTTTAGAATCCAATAAACATTAAAGGCAAACAAAAAACATTAAGTAAAAAAATAAAGCTATTAAATTATAAAGCAACATAGCATCCCAGATTCTTTGGAAATATAGTAAAAACTGTTTTATCTGGCACTTCACCAACCAGCAAGCTCTATAAACCAGCATTTTTGATCTGCACTGAAAGTCCGGTTTACAGTGTAGTTGTTGCGGGGCCAGCAGGAGGTTGGGGCATGGGAGGGGCTGCGGAGCGCACTCTAGGAGGAATTTTGGGTCTGGGAGGGGGCTTGGGGCAGGGTGCTGGGGTGTGGGGCAGCTCACCTCTGGCGGCTCCCCATAAGCGGCTCCCCGTCTCTGCTGTTGCTGGTGCAGGCATACTGCCTCCGTCCCCTGTCCCCAAACGCTGACTCTGTGGCTCCCAGCCCATTGAGTTGTGGGCCAATTGGAGTTGTGGGGGCGTCGGCTGCAGACAGAGGCAGCCTCCCTGCTTGCAGAACCGCCTGGTCGCAGCAGGGAGAGGGGCCACTGGAGGTGATCGCCCCCCCATCTGCCACCTGAAGCCCCCTCCCATGCTCTAAACCTATTCCCCAAGCCCCCTCCGAGACCCAAACTCCCTCCCAGAACCCAAAACCCATGCCCCCTCCCATGCCCCTGCCCAGCACCCCTCCGCACTGCAAACCCCTCCCTCTGAGTTAACCAGCATTTTTAATTTACTTGCACCCCCATTCCTCCATCATGCTGGTTAAAAAAGCTTTTACTATACATTGAATGTCAAAGTAAGTAAAATACTCTTAAAAAGTAGTAGGGATATTGGACACACTGCAAAACATTCAGTTCAAAGGACATCCTTCTGTACCAAAGAGATTAAATACTGCAGGATTTCTACATTTAGCTTGACCAGATTTGTGGAGCACAAAACTGGGAATAGTGTGGTTCAGTGGAGTGTGTCTATGTGGGAAAGTTTTACCAGCTAGGCAATTAGGAGTGGGGGGCACATGTAGGTAGTTAGAAGCTGAACGGAAAGGAAATGGATTGCAAGCACACATTGACGGCTGAGAGAGTGCCATTTTCTGGTCCCCACAAATATTCCAGCCCTTACATTCCCCGACCACCTTGTTGTATCAACCAGGCAAGGTACTAACAAGCTTCAACAGGACTTTATTTTCCAAGTGGAAACCTCTTTACCACGCTGCTGCTGCACCCTCTGTAGCTTTCTCCCAGCCTCTCAACTCCTCCCCCCTCCTTCCTGTTTCCTGTCCTTTCAGACTCCCAGCAACCAGTGCTCCCAATTCTAATAATTACAAGCAACATCTAAACACCACATTCCCTCCTCTCTTAAGAAACTCTCCCAATTAAAATAAACATTATTGTTCTAACCACAGGAACAAATATGAAACAAGACACTATACTGTTGGCAGAAATATTACACTAAAAATACTGTAGATACTACATAACACAGTCTCTGGTCCAGACAGGTGGTAATCTGAGTCTGGCAGGCCATCTCTCAAGCCCGGTTCCAGTGCAATGTCTTTTTGTGTTGGTACTACGGTGAAGTCATCCAGTGCAGACTGGGTGTTGGCATAATCTCCTCTTGGTGCATAGGCAAGTGCAAGATAAGAAGCATTCCATGCCCTCCCATCAGAAAGTCAATAGGTGTTAAGTCACTCCTTCTCTATGATTTTAAGAGAAACTGTGAATTTATGGTCCCCTTTGCGTAAAATTCCAGGTTTTCGAATTCTAACACAGGAACCACACTCAAATTTTGGTTCCTTAGCACCCCGCCACTTGTCTGTGAAGGCCTTAGACTTTGCTTGGTTCTGTTCAACTGTTTTTCTCACATCATCCTCGTTTGGGGCATCAGGTCATGCCTTTAACAATCCAGCAATGTTCTGTTTAGTATTCATCTGTTTCCCATGCAGTAACTCTGCGGGTGATCTTTGCATTGTGGCATGTCGTGTAGCCCCGTATGCTTGCAAGAAATCAGTAGTGAAGGGTATCCACAATCGCCCTTCCAGTTTAGCCATTTGCAAACTCTCTTTCAAACTTCTGTTAAACTCTTCAATTTCCCCATTGGCTTGAGGGTAATATAGGGATGACCTTCTGTGTAAAATGTTGCTCTGTGCTAGAAAAGTTTCAAACTCCAGGGAAGTAAAGTGACAACCATTATCTGAAGCCAGTTATTTGGGGTTACCTTCCCTGCTAAAAACTGAAGAAAGGAACTTAATTACTGTAGCAGAAGAGATTTGCGATGTAAATGCTACTTCAGGCCATTTACTGAAATAGTCTATTAAAGTGATGGCATAACGGCAGTCAATTGGAGCAGTATCAAAGGGTCCTACAATGTCAATCGGCACATTTTCCCATGCAGATTCAGGAAGAGGAACAGACTGTAATGGAGGGGTACATGTCACTGCTGTCTTATCATGCATTTGGCAAGTGATACAGGATTTTGAGTGCTTCAGTTTGAGAGTCCATCCCTGGCCACCAATACAGATCCTGTAGTTGTTGTTTGGTTTGGACAATTCCTTGATAAGTATTGTGTGCCAGGTGTATGAGTTTTGACTGTAATTCTTCTGGCACAAGGAGCCGGTGTTCACCTCATAGCACACAGCCATCAAACAAAGAAAGTTCATCCCGAACTCTAAAATAAGGCAGCAAAACTGAGTCAAGGTTTTTAGGGTGACTGGGCCATCTGTCAGAAATTCCTGTAGTTTTTGTTGAATTGGACATGCTGAACAAGCAGCTTGAAATTGTTCTCTTCTAACTGCAGTGAGAGCGCTTGTAATAAGTGCAACCACTACATCCTCATCCTCCGGTGGACCATCTGGTGAAGGCAAAAGCAGGCAAGAAAGGCAATCACTGACCACATTTTGGTTTCTAGGCTTATAGTCCAGTTCATAATTGAAAGAGAGTAGTCTTGCAGACCATCGAGCAACACAGTATCCTGCTCTTCCCAGTCCTTTCATGGTGAGCAACATCGTCAAAGGGCTGTGGTCTGTGCGCAATTTGAACGTGCAGCCCCACAGGTAAGTTCTCCATTTTTCACTAGCCCAGACACAAGCAAATGCTTCTTTTTTGACTGTAGAATATTTTCTCTCAGCATTACTTAGTGTCCTTGAAGCAAATGCATCCGTCCTCTCTGTGTTGTCCTCATGCAGTTGTGTGAGAGCAGCCCCAAGTCCATAATCAGAAGCATCAATAGTTACAATTGTGGGCAATGCAGGACTGAATAGTGCAAGTACTGGGCTATGTACAACAGAGTCTTTCACCGTTTCAAAACTAGATTGTGCATCCGTTGTCCACACTAATGTTGAACTTCTCCGCAGTAATTCCCATAACGGTTCAATGACAGAAGCATAATTGGGAATGAATTTTGCATACCAGGAGGTAAGACCCAAGAAGGAACGTAAGGTTTGCAAATCTGTTGGAGGAGAAGCATTTGAAATTGCCAGGGTATGATCTGGATCAGGTTTTAGTTCAGCCTGTGAAATTGTGTGCCCCAGAAAGGAGAGTTCAGTTTGTCTAAATTTGCATTTGGACCTATCGAGCTGGAGGCCTGCTGTGCTGACGAAGTTTAGTACAGACTTCAGATTATTGTCATGCTCCTCAGAAGTATTTCCAAACACGATAATATCATCCAGATAGCACGGAACTCCATGTTGATTCTTCAGAATCAAAGACATCATTTTTTGAAAGGCACTTGGGGCAGATGCGAGACCATATGGAACATGTTTAAAATGAAATAGTCCCTCATGTGTAATAAATGCTGTGAGGTCTCTTCTATCTTCATGCAACATAATCTGGTGGTATGCGCTCTGCAAATCAAGAGTAGAAAACATCTTTGCTCCACGGAGTTCTGCAAATACTTCTTCTATATGAGGAAGAGGATGGCTTTCAATCACAGTAGCTTTATTTGGCTTCCTTAAATCCACACAAAGGCGAATGCCTCCACCCTTCTTCTGAGTCACTACTGTAGGTGAAACCCATTCCAAGGAGTCAATCTCTTCAATAATGTCCTTTTGAACAAGTTTTCTAAGTTCCTCTGAAACAGCTTCCCTGACTGAAAATAATAAGTGCTGTAACTTCTGTCGTACAGGCATCACATTATTCCGCATTTTAACTTTATGCAGAAACCCATAATCACAGCCAAGTTTCTCCTCAACTTGGTGTTGGGTCCCATCTGAAACTGGTGTGTGTACCACGAGAGTGCTTTGCTGAGGAAGATCAATTCGTCCATTAACTATGTGAGATTTAAAGCAGCCAGTAATTCTCTGCCAAGGTTAGGAGTGCCTTTGTGGACAATGTAGAACTCTGCAGTTACACAGCAATCACCAAAAGTAACTATTACTGGCAGGCAGCCATGTACTGGAATATGGTTTTTCAAATAGCACACCAAGTGAAGTTTGGGTTCAGTAAGAGGCACATATTTAAAGTAACGCAGATAGATGGAATCAGGTAGCATAGATACTGCTAAGCCAGTGTCCAACATTGGCTGAATAGAGTGTGGTTTGCCTGAGGGTATGGCAGAAATGTTTACAGTGCACTTTATCTGTTCTGGAATATGTGCAGTAGTGATTTTGTCCACGCTCAGCACAGTAACATCTGGTATTGTAACTGCGTGCACCTGTTGATTGAACTGCTGCAACATACTTTAGCAAAATGTCCAATCTTTTTGCAATGATTGCACTGAGCTACTTTTGCTGGACATTCTGTGTAGCTTGCAAGGTGTTGTGGGGATCCACAGACAAAACATGCTTTTAATGTATTTTGGATTTGCTGATTCGGTGGTTTTTCATTAGTTTTCCTCTTGCAATTGCGTGTCTGCAGTGGTAGTGAACTTTTCTGCAAAGGAGTCACAGCCTGGACTGTGTCTCCTTATCCATGCTCATTATTTTGGCTTCAGCTGTAGCTGACTCAATCTGAGTAGCAATGGTTATTGCTTTTTCTAATGTAAGTTGTGGTTCTAGAAGTAAGCGTTCTTTTACATGAAGCATGGTTGTTTTCTCAATGAGCTGGTCTCTAATCATCTCATCTGCCATATTCCCAAAGTCACAGATTACAATCAGATTCCTCAGGTAAGCAATATACTGCATTATAGTTTCCCCTCATTTCTGCTCACTCTGGCAAAATCTGTAGCGATTAGCTACTACATTCACTTTTGGCACAAAAAATATCTTTAATGCAATGAGTGCAGTCTCATATTTATCATCTGCAAGGGGAAAAGTGTAAAATATATGCTGCCCTTCTGCTCCAAGGCAGTGGATTAGCAGAGCACGCTTTCTTACTTCATAAATCTCTGTAGCACTGATTGCAAGCAGATAAGTCTCAAACGTATGGATTCAGGTAATAAAAACAATTGGAGGTTCACGTGGGCTTTGCAGAAAGGGTGCAGGTGGGTTCAGAGGCAGAAAATCCATCCTCATCACCAAAATGTTGGATCAACCAGGCAAGGTACTAACAAGCTTCAACAGGACTTTATTTTCCAAGTGGAAACCTCTTTACCAAGCTGCTGCTGCACCCTCTGTAGCTTTCTCCCAGCCTCTCAACTCCCCCCACTCCTTCCTGTTTCCTGTCCTTTCAGACTCCCAACAGCCAGTGTTCCCAGTTCTAATAATTATAAGCAACATCTAAACACCACACATCTTTAAGCCTTCAGTTATTCCAATCTCCTCCATCCAACTCAGGGCTTCCCTCCTGTCTACCTGAAGTGATTACAGATGGGTAAAATTAAAATATTAGATATGAAAGTATTGCCAATATTTTTTATTTCATGTTCACATCAGCGTATCAGTGCACTCTAGCACTGAATTGTATTTGTTAATGTACCCATATCAGTAGTCGCAGCAAATCTATCATGCACAATGTGTCCTCAGTACGTGCTTTGTATTTATATTATTAGTGAAACATTAATCACACTGTTAAATAATAATAGAATACCATTTATTTAAATATATTTGGATGTCGTCTACATTTTCACATATATTGATTTCAATTACAACACAGACTACAAAGTGTACAGAGCTCACTTTATATTTATTTTTATTACAAATATTTGCACTGTAAAAAACAAAAGAAATAGTATTTTAAATTCACCTAATACAAGTACTGTAGTGCAATCTCTTCATCATAAAAGTTGAACTTATAAATGTAGAATTATGTACAAAAAATATTGCACCCCAAAATAAAACAATGTAAAACTTTAGAGTCCACATATCCATTCAGTCCTACTTCTTATTCAGCCAGTCACTCAAGCAAATTTGTTTACATTTGCAGGAGATAATGCTGCCCACTTCTTGTTTACAATGTCACTTGAAAGTGAGAACAGTCATTCGCATGGCACTGTTGTAGCCAGAGTTGCAAGATATTTACATGTCAGATGTGCTAAAGATTCATATGTCTGTTCCAGAGGACAAACATGCATGCTGATGACTGGTTCTGCTTAATAACGATCCAAAGCAGTGCGGACCAACTCATGTTCATTTTCATCATCTGAGTCAGATACCACCAGCAGAAGGTTGATTTTCTTTTTTGGTGGTTCAGGTTCTGTAGTTTCCTCATCAGAGTGTTGCTCTTCTAAGACTTCTGAAAGCATGTTCCACACCTCTTCCCTCTCAGATTTTGGAAGGCACTCCAAATTCTTAAACATTGGGCTGAGTGCTGTAGCTATCTTTAGAAATCTTACATTGATACCTTCTTCATGTTTTGTCAAACCTGCAGCGAAAGTGTTCTTAAAATGAACATGTGCTGGGTCACCATTCAAGACTACTATAACATTAAATATATGACAGAATGTAAAACAGAGCAAGAGACATACAATTCTCCCCCAAGGAGTTGAGTCACAAATTTAATTAAAAAGAAAAGGAGTACTTGTGGCACCTTAGAGACTAAGAACTTTATTTGAGCATAATTCTTGACGTCTGATTTGTGTCCATTTATTCTTTTATGTAGAGATTGTCCAGTTTGGCCAATGTACATGGCAGAGGGGCATTGCTGGCACATGATGGCATATATCACATTGGTAGATGTGCAGGTGAACGAGCCTCTGATAGTGTGGCTGATGTGATTAGGCCCTATGATGGTGTCCCCTGAATAGATATGTGGACACAGTTGGCAAGGGGCTTTGTTGCAAGGATAGGTTCCTGGGTTAGTGGTTCTGTTGTGTGGTGTGTGGTTGCTGGTGAGTATTTGCTTCAGGCTGGGGGGCTGTCTGTAAGCAAGGACTGGCCTGTCTCCCAAGATCTGTGAGAGTGATGGGTCGTCCTTCAGAATAGGTTGTAGATCCTTGATGATGCCTTGGAGAGGTTTTAGTTGGGGGCTGAAGGTGATGGCTAGTGGCGTTCTGTTACTTTCTTTGTTTGTCCTGTCCTGTAGTAGGTGACTTCTGGGAACTCTTCTGGCTCTGTCAATCTGTTTCTTCACTTCAGCAGGTGGGTATTGTAGTTGTAAGAATGCTTGATAGAGATCTTTTAGATTTTTGTTTCTGTCTGAGGGGTTGGAGCAAATGCGGTTGTATCGTAGAGCTTGGCTGTAGACAATGGATCATGTGGTGTGGTCTGGATGAAAGCTGGAGGCATGTAGGTAGGAATAGCGGTTTGTAGGTTTCCTGTATAGAGTGGTGTTTATGTGACCATCGCTTATTAGCACCATAGTGTCCAGGAAGTGGATCTTTTGTGTGGACTGGTCCAGGCTGAGGTTGATGGTGGGATGGAAATTTTTAAAATCAAGGTGGAATTCCTCAAGGGCTTCTTTTCCATGGGTCCAGATGATGAAGATGTCATCAATGTAGCACAAGTAGAGTAGGGGCATTAGGGAACAAGAGCTGAGGAAGCGTTGTTCTAAGTCAGCCATAAAAATGTTGGTATACTGTGGGGCCATGCGGGTACCCATAGCAGTGCCACTGATTTGAAGGTATACATTGTCCTCAAATGTAAAATAGTTATGGGTGAGGACAAAGACAAAGTTCAGCTACCAGGTTTACCATGACATTATTGGGGATACTGTTCCTGACGGCTTGTAGTCCATCTTTGTGTGGAATGTTGGTGTAGAGAGCTTGTACATCCATAGTGGCCAGGATGGTGTTTTCAGGAAGATCACTGACGGATTGTAGTTTCCTCAGGAAGTCAGTGGTGTCTCGAAGATAGCTGGGAGTGCTGGTAGCATAGGGTCTGAGGAGGGAGTCTACATAGCCAGACAATCCTGCTGTCAGGGTGCCAATGCCTGAGATGATGGAGCGTCCAGGATTTCCAGGTTTATGGATCTTGGGTAGCAGATAGAATACCCCAGGTTGGGGTTCCAGGGGTGTGTCTGTGCGGATTTGTTCTTGTGCTTTTTCAGGGAGTTTCTTGAGCAAATGCTGTAGTTTTCTTTTGGTAACCCTCAGTGGGATCAGAGGGTAATGGCTTGTAGAAAGCGGTGTTGGAGAGCTGCCTAGCAGCCTCTTGTTCATATTCCAACCTATTCATGATGACAACAGCACCTCCTTTGTCAGCCTTTTTGATTATGATGTCAGAGTTGTTTCTGAGGCTGTGGATGGCATTGTGTTCTGCACGGCTGAGGTTATGGGGCAAGTGATGCTGCTTTTCCACAATTTCAGCCCATGCACGTCTGCGGCAGCACTCTATGTAGAAGTCCAGACTCATTTTTGCTGGCTGCTATGTGCATAACCTCTCTTACTGAAGTGTCTCAGAGAAGTCATGTTCCCTCTTCTCTGATTGATTGAGTAATATCACTTCACTGTCCTGTCTCTAATTATATCCTTTATATCTATAAGTGGATTGCTGTTGTTTCTATTATGTTAGAGTCATTTTATTAAATGGCATGGTAACTTGGGTTCAGATACAGCAAAGCTCTCAATCACATGCTAAATATTAGGCATATGACTAATCATGTGATTGAATGGGATTACTCAGATACTTAAGGGGACTAATGTACTTTAAGTTTACGATGTGTTTAAGTGCTTTGCTGGATCAAGGCTTTGGTCAGTGTCTGGCTTTCTGTAGGAAATTATATCAGCCACTTAATAAAATACTTCAAGATACCATATGCTTCCACACTGCAAAAGTAAGATGCTCCTTACTTTTATTTATTCTTTCTATGAAAGTGTGTTGTTCCCTGTTGGCTGATTTTTTTTTAAAGTTGAAATGTAACAAGTGACACAAGTGGTTTCAAAAAGTTGAAATTTTAGTTTTATATAGAACTGTTATTAAAAGTTACACAGGCAGAATATGAAGCCATAGAAATAGCTTTGCCAATGGTACTGTTGCCTCTTTGGTCTGAGGGTTAGCATTTGGGCATTAATGGGTTGTTACAATTAGGAGGAGAATGGATAATAGGAATCACGTATATTCTCTAGGACCATCGTGGTCATTTACAAAGGATGTACACAAAGTTCTGTGTCCCTGAACACAGTAATAACAAACGTTAGCAGGCAGTTTACTTGCTTACAGTTTCCAAGCCTGTCTTTCCAAGGAGTTCCATCCACCAAGGAGTTTTATCTCACTGCTCCCCACCCCGAGACCACCACTGCTTTTCTTACTGTCTTCCTGCTTTCGGGAGTTTCTCTGCACATACATACAGTTTGCCAAACAATCCCTTAGTCTCTATGTTTCCAGGCTTGGGAAAACCCCTCTTTTTCTCCCTAGGTTAGTTCTTGCTCAGTTCTTGTTATGTGGTCCAATGCCTCATGCAGTGGCTTCTGAGGTTTCCAGTATCACTATGTAAAAGGGATTACTTCTACTTGACGTGAATATAGGGTACTTAGCACATCCATTGACTTTAATCAGGTCTGTAACTGTCCAATGATCAAAGATCTACTTGACGACAGCCATTAATATTTTACAGCATAACACAGAATCATAGAAATGTAGGGCTGGAAAAGACCTTGAGAGGTCATCCCTGAGGTGTTTGCCCATCCTTAGTGATGGGGATTCCACAAACTTCCTTGGAACCCTGCTCCAGCACTTAACTACCCTTATAAAGATTTTCCTAATATCTAACATAAATCTCCCTTGCTGCAAATTAAGTCAATTCCTTTTTGTCCTACCTTCAGTACACTTGGAGAACAATTGATCACCAATCTGATTTTTGAAGGAATTTGAAGACTGTTATCAGGTTCCCCTTCTCAGTCTTCTCTTCTCAAGACCAAACAGGTCCAGTTTTTTTAATCTTTCCTCATAGGTCAGGTTTTCTAAATGTTTTATAATTTTTGTTACTCTTCTCTGGACTCTTCCTAATTTTTCCACATCTTTATTAAAGTGTAGCACCCAGAACTTGATGCAGTACTTAGCTGAGGCCTCCAGAGCCAAGTACAGTGGGACAATTACCTCCCATGTCTTACATACAACACTCCTGTTAACGGACCCCAGAATGATATTGCCCCCCCCCCTTTTTTTTTGCAATGCACCACATTTTTGACTCATATTCAATTTGTCATCCACTATAACCCCCAGATCCTTTTCAGCAATACTACTTCTAAGCTAGTTAGTCCCCGTTTTGTAGTTGTGCATTGGATTTTTCCTTTCCAGGTGTAGTACTTACCATTTGTCTTTACTTAATTTCATCTTGTTGATTTCAGAACATTTCTCCATTTTGTCAAGGTTGTTCTGAATTATAATTCTGTCCTCCAAAGTTCTAGCAACCCTCCAACTTGACGTCATCCAGACATTTTATAAGAATACTATCCACTACATCATCCAAGTCATTAGTGAAAACTTTGAACAGTACCGGACCCAGGAAAGACCTCCGTGCAACCCCACAAAATACATCCTGGGAGTTTGACGGTTATATTAAGTCATTTAACATAACTCTATATTGTATGTTTCAAAACTAATGCTCAAGTTGTGTTGTGTTGATGCCAAGTGCTTAGCAAGTTTATGTTAAATTGACTGTATGTTTATTTTATATAATGTTATTAATAATTGTGTTAAGTATCTGGTCAAAATTTACCTGTTTAGTGAAGACTGAAATAAAATAGGCATTAATCACCTGAGCCTTCATGATGTCATACATTATTAGCTCTCCTTCCCTGCTAAGTAGAAGAGCTACTTTTTCCTTCACTTTGTCTTGTTCCTAATGTATTTATAGAACCTCTGATTGCCTTTTATGTTCATTGCTACGTGTAACACATTTTGTGCCTTAGCCTTTCTGATTTTTTCTCTACATGCTTGTGCTATTCTTTTGTACTCAGCCTTAGCACTCTGTCCATGTTTCCACTTTTTGTAGGATTTCTTTTTTAATTTTCAGGTCATTAAGGAACTCATAATGGAACCATATTGGCCTCTTACTATACTTCCTATATTTCCTTCACATTGGGATAGCTTGCTGTTATGTCTTTAATATAGTCTCTTTGAGAAACTGCCAGCTCACCTGAACTCCTTTTTCCCTCACATTTTCTTACTCTGGGACCTTATCTACCAATTCTCTGAGTTTGTTAAAGTCTGGTTTATTTTAAGTCCATTGTCCTTATTCTGCTGCTCTCACTGTCCCCTTTCCTTAGAATTATGAGATCTATCATTTCATGATGAATTTCACCCAAATTGCCTTCAGATTCACAACGAATTCCTTCCTGTTACTCACAATCAAGTATAAAATGGCTGTCCCCCGGTTATATCCTCCACCTTCTGAAACAAGCAATCCCCAATGCATTCCAAGAACTTGTTGGACATTTTGTGTTTTGCTGTTTTACTTTTCCAACAGATATCTGGGTAGTTTAAGTCCCCCATTACTACAAGGTCTGTGTTTTAGATATTTCTGTTATTTGTTTAGCAATGCCGGTGTGATGTTGCACTCTATATGATTTTATAAAAATATGCTAATGAATGTGAATATAATGTAACTGGGATATGCTTCATGCAAAAGTTTATAAATCTATTGAATGTGTTCATCCTATTTGTATGAAGTATCATTCTTGTATCTGAAACTAGAAATATAAAATATTACTCTGAGGGCCTACTGTAATTATGCAAAGTGTGGGCCATTAATGGTGGTTTGGAATCTTGATGGCTCCCATTAACCAGGACAATTGACTGTAGATGGCTCTGTTTTACTTGTAAGTCTTCCTGTATAAGTGTATGCTGGCAAGTGGGTAATGAAGTCTTACAGTGACATCTGATCATGTCACCTGAACTGGAATCCATCTTTAACCTGGTATTTTTCCATTGAGAAGGAGGGGTGGGAACCCAGAGAGGGACAAAGGATTCCCACCTTATGCAAAAGATATATAAGTGGTTGGAACAGAACAAAGCGGTGACCATCATGAGAAATCCCCTCGCTACCACCTGAGCTGGAACAAGGGCTGTACCAGGGGAAAGGATTGTGCCAGACTAGGAAGGCATCCAGTCTGTGAAAGAAACTTATTGAAACATCTCTGAGGGTGAGATTTTATCTGTATTCAGTTTTATTACTGTACTAGACTTAGACTTTCGTGTTTTATTTTATTTTGCTTGGTAATTCACTTTGTTCTGTCTGTTACTACTTGGAACCACTTAAATCCTACTTTCTGTATTTAATAAAATCATTTTTTACTTATTAATTAACCCAGAGTATGTATTAATACCTGGGGGCGGGGGGAGGGACAGCTGTGCACACCTCTCTATCAGTGTTATAGAGGGTGAACAATTTATGAGTTTACCCTGTATAAGCTTTATACTGGCATGTGTGGCTTAACAAGACAGGGTGCTGGAGTCCCAAGCTGGTAGGGAAAGCAGGGGCAGAAGTAGTCTTGGCACATCAGCTGGCAGCCCCAAGGGGGTTTCTGTGATCCAACCTGTCACAGCCTCATCTATTTCCTCTTCCTGATTTGGTGGTCTACAGTAGACCTGTGTTTTTTTGCCCTTTTATCCTCACCCAGAGACTTTCAAATGGTCTGCCTCTCACCTCTTTATGGCCCTCAGAACAAGTGTATATATGCATGATGTATAATGCAATACGTCCTCCTGTTTTTCCTTGCTCTGGGTTAATTAATAAGCAAAAAGTGATTTTATTAAATATAAAAAGTAGGATTTAAGGGTTCCAAGTAATAGACAGAACAAAGTAAATTATCAAGCAAAATAAAACAAAAACATGCAAGTTTAAGTCTAATACACTAGGAGACTAAATGCAGGTAAATCTCACCCTCAGAGATGTTCCAATAAGCTTTTTTCACAGACTAGACTCCTTCTTAGTCTGGGTCCAGCAATCACTCACAGCCCCGGAGTTACTGTCCTTCGCTCCAGTTTCTTTTAGGCAACTCTTTGGGGTGGAGAGGCTATCTTCTGAGCCAGCTGAAGAGAAAACAGAGGGGTTTCCAGGGCCTTTTATATTCTCTCTCTTGCGGGTGGAAACCCCTTTGTTCTCCTGTGCAAAATCACAACAACAAGATGGAGTCTGTAGCCACTTGGGCAAGTCACATGTCTATGCATGATTCAGCTTTTTGCAGGCCGATGCCACTGTTTTCATATTAGTTTGAATGTTCCCAGGAAAGCTCAGATGGCGTCTCCCAAAGTCCATTGTCAGTTAAGAGTTTCTTGATTGGGCACTTACTGAGACTAGTCCTTTCTCAAGAAGCTGACCAAATGCTTCACTGAGGCTACTTAGAATCAAACAAGTACATAGCCAATGTTCATAACTTCAAATACAAAAATGATACACACTTACAGACAGCATAATCATAACCAGCAAACTACAACCTTTTCATAGACACCCCACTTGGCCTCCTCTCTACAAGACCTGGTGCAACCATAGGACCCTGGTTGCAACAATGATCTATACAGTCACAGTTTAGGTAAATAACGTCACAGGAGCATTGACTTCAGTAGGCCTTGCCATATGAGCAACAGGATTTGGCCCTTTAGAAGATTAATAAAATCTGGTTGTTGGAAATTCTTAGTCTAAATTAAGAGGAAATAAAGTAAATTAAAAAACGGGAGAGAGGGAGATAGAGAGAAAACGAGAATGAATGTTGCTTAACTGACCCAAATCGGAACTGGTACTTGTTTCATACTGTTCGTAGAACAGGGATGGCTGTGCTACTCTTCCAGCCATTGTGAATCTAGCCCTTCATTTTCTTTGTGTTTCTGTTAAAAAGTGTCTGGAAACTGAATGAAATGGGTCATTTTAGATTGAATGCAATGTTTTATTCAACCTGAAATAAAATTGTCAACACTTTTGCTTTGCTGATTTTTTTTGAAGGTTCAGATTTGATTCAGGTCCAAGTGATTTTTTTTTCATATCCGCCGGCAAATTGAAAAATCCATTATTCACCCAGCTCTACTTTTTACCTTAACCTCTGTGCCCCAGTCCCTGCTCTCTACAATGGAGATAATCCTCTCCCCTCACCTCACAGGGAAGTTGTAAAGATAAACTCATTAATGTGTGTGATGCACTATATTTCAGACATTATAGTAATGGGCACCATAGGAAAATCCATGAGGAAATTAATTCTTTCTTTGGAGCAGGGTTTGAATAGTATGCAGTAAACAAGTCCTAGGGCCACACACTGAACCATAACAACAAAACAAAATGCTGAATAGCTGTACATTAATTGAGCAGCAGCCCTCCTGTGTACTGAATGAGGCAGGGGTCCCATGGAAAAATTAAAATGTGATCATGTAATTAAAAACTATCCTAATGTATGCACACAAGGGGGATGAATTAAAGTTGCATAGGCAACTTTCATTCTGGCATTTCCTAACTTCTGAGTACGTGACTTTACAACCTTAATGTACTTTTAATGTAGTTTTAAATTGTGTGTAATACATATAAATAGTGCAATTTAATCGATTCGCCATCTATATAAGATACTCTATCATAGTAACTCACTGTTTACCTCTTCTCACCTGTTCATATGGTGAGAAACATGACAGAAATAAGCAAGCAAGAACCAATTCTCAAAAAAACAAACCAAAGCAAAGCAAAACAGATTTTCTGTTTTCTTACGCTAATCATCTCATTATCACGTTTGTTCTCTATCCTCTTTTCTTTGTTGACTCCTATACAGGATACGCACACTGATTCCTACTGGTAATTCTACTCCTGGATTCTCTATTTGTGATAGCATCATTGATTGATCTGCAACTGAGAGAGAACAGATCACTTAAGCAATTTCCATAATATTTTCCCTTCTCCCAAGGGAATTTTCACTTCAAACAAAGGCAGATTGACAATCAGGTTAAGATATATAGTGCAGCTGAATCAAACAATGGGTACCTGAAGAAAATCATACAGAACAGACTATATTTCAAGCATACGATCAGCTTCAAATTCAATTTTACAATAGGCTTTGGCTCATAGCTAATATGTGATTGGGGGGGAAGGGGAGGGGGAAAGTTTGACAATCAGATTCCAGCTACCTCAAGCACAGAAGGTTTAAACAAAC
The DNA here is from genome assembly GCF_965140235.1 of Caretta caretta. Lineage (NCBI taxonomy): Eukaryota > Metazoa > Chordata > Testudines > Cheloniidae > Caretta > Caretta caretta. The sequence goes on from NC_134208.1 coordinate 78,751,473, forward strand.
CAACAAACCGAGCAGTTGACCCACCTGATTGCATAACGGATTATTATAATGTAAAAGTGTATTAAGGTCTTCAGTGAAAGCTTGTAATATTCTTGAGTGTCATCATGAGATATGTATACAAATTGTGGTTATGTATTTGTGTATATAAAAAAGTATGCTGATAAACTTCAGCTCCACTTCACAGAAAGGTGGGGACAACTCATGTGAACAGGGTCACTTCCCAAGCCAATTTTAAGTACCCATCCAATGTCCAGCCCAGGAGAAAGACAATGGTGAACCATTAAAGTAATTGGAAACACACTGAGACAACTAGGAATCTCTCCCACTCTGAATAATCACGAGTCACCACGCTAGGAGAGGAGGGTGGGAATGGGAAAAAAGCCTTTTTAAAAGCAGGCTTGAAATGGAAGTTGTCATCCAGAACTTGAGGGACAGTCTCAAAGGCGGGAGGATGTCTGTGAACGTTGGATCCCCCCTATGACTAGGGGTACACTGTGAAACTTTTGAAAGGCAGTAAGTAACTTGAATGAGAAAAAGAATTTTATCTAATATAGAAATGAAAAGCCTGAAGTTGTCTTTGTGGTTATTTACTGTGTAACTTGTCTATTTGCTCTCCCTTACTATTTCATCTTTGAATCCGTGCTTTTTCTATTAAGTAAACCTTTTGTTTATTTTTACCCCAAGCAGTTCTCTGTTGTGCAGAGTAAGCTGGTATCTGGGATGCTGGCTTCACACCTCCAGGGATGACAAACCATTCCAGGAAGTGTTTAGCAGTTCAGAACTTGGGAAGAGTGGATTTGGGAAGACTCAGGACTGGAAGGGCTGCTGGTGTCACCCTGCAAGGAGTAACCAGGATGGTGGAAACTAGGTGAGACCTTGTGCTTGTGGGCAGGCTACTGGTGTCAGGGATATGAGCCATAGCAACATAGTATTAAGCCACCCCAAGGTTACCGTGCAGGCAGTGACAGAATCCTTTACTGGTTTGGGCAATCCCCAAAATATCACACCAAGGAATAGTGATATTCCTTGAGAGTGAAACCAGTTGATAACTAATGCAGATGTCAACTGGCTTACAAAATCACAAACACTACAATTCACAGGAAAATTAGTGAATGCCAGTTGTCTTTCCAACAGGGGATTGATATACAATATTATGATTTTGGAACAGAGGGAAGTGGTTTTCCACCAAAAAATTGATCAGAGCATCAAGAGTTTAGGAGAAAAGCAAAACATCAGGTATTTTCAATGATTAGAGAATATTTTTGATCTAGTTTTTATATACTGTTTTATATCTAAGGGCCAGATTCTGTGCTGCCTCCCTGACAATCAGAACACTCAAGGTTTTATGCCACTCAGATTCCAGGCTGATGCTAGTGCCAAATTGGTCTCCAGCTTACATTAGAGCACCTAGGGGCAAATCTATTTTATGGCAGCCTTTCCTTGGTTGCCTTCCATTTGGACTACAGCCCAAAAAATAATAGTGCCACGTACCCCAGCTACCCTCATAAACCCAAGCATATCACATATGACGAACTTTCAAGTGTAGAGCTGCTTACCGGGCTTTATGTTTGTCCTGCACTGGGGAAATTGCCCCCCTGTCGCTTTAATCTCACATATGGCCTTTACAGTGTTACCTCTTTTTGATCCGAGTGCCTAGTCAAAGTTCAGGACTCAGGAGGTGTTCTAGCGAGGAGGAGAAATTGGGTACATTGTGGTATTTTCTTTCATGTTGTCTTGGTTATTTATAAGGAATGTACAAAGTCCTGTTTCTCCAAGCATAGGAGGACCCACAAACAAGAGCAGCAGGTTCTTAGATTATAGTCCCAAGCCTCTTTGGCCCACAGACCCGAAAGCTCTTTCTGTGCTCACTGGCTACTGCTTGGCTTTCTTGCTTTTGTCTCTGCCTCTCTCTGTTCTGCTCTCTCTTCTCCATTTCTGTGTTCTACACACATACATGCGCAGGCATGCTCTTTCTGTCTCTCTTACCCAAAATAATTTTCAAACTCTCAGCCCGTATGCTGATAGCAAGGAGAAGCTCATAAGTGAGGGCTATTTCAGAGATCCTAGATAAAGCACAAGCTTAGTGGGGGCAACTATGCTTCTTCGTGTCCAGGAGAACATGAAGAGGGTAAGTTGAATGAGATGATGTTCACACCTAAAAGTTGAAGGAAGTTTTAATTATGGAGATGCCAGTTGCCCTGTAGTGAAGTTATGTGGGAGAAAAAATGGGGTGGGGCAGGAACTGTCTTTAAAAAGCAATGTAATTTAATCTGGGCCCACAAATACGAAACTTACATGGCCATAATCATATGTTCATTGTATGGCATCACTACAGGACAGTTTTAAGGTTGTTTGGGTGCTATACCTATGCATTTCCATAATTTAATATGTTGGGATTTCTTTTACGTGTAACCTTAACTCTGAATTTCCCTTATAAAGCTGATTTTGGGACAATTACTATATCACTGAGACATTTTTTACCCTTCTATTATTGATATATACCATCAGTCTTAATTCCTTCTTAATGTATTTTTTGTCTAGAAATTTGATATTGGGGAAAATGCAGACTTCAGTAGTTTTGAATTACAGCTTCATTTGGTACAATTACAAATTTAAAAAATTTACCTGTCTGCCTTGCTTTGGAAATGGCATCACTCTGTCTCTCTGCCTTTCTCTACAATCTGCTACCCTCACTCCTTTGTACTTTATACACAGTGCTTTTTCATCTGTAAATCTGAGTGTTTTGCAAATATTGATGACCAGTCTACTACTCATTTTGAGGTGGGCTACTGGTAAAGTGGCTGAGTTTGTCCAAAGTCACAGAAAGTTACTCAGTCAGACGATCTAACAATAAAGCCTGCATCACCTGACTGTTGGCCTTCTATCAATCCACTAGGCCAAATAATTTTTACAGATCTCTGAATTTGATCTCTTTTGTTATTGGTTTCCTCATGGATTTATGTGACTATAATCCCATCATATTTCTGTTCCCAGCCTTTTGAATTTTAATCTAAAACAGTCAGAGATTCCATACATATTGAAGTGGTTAAGGCAATTTAAAGAAAATTATTAAAAAAAAAGACAACAAAAACAAAAACAGCCAATGGGATATATGCCATCATGTGCCAGCAATGTCCCTCTGCCATGTACATTGGCCAAACTGGACAGTCTCTACATAAAAGAATAAATGGACACAAATCAGACGTCAAGAATTATAACATTCAAAAACCAGCTGGAGAACACTTCAATCTCTTTGGTCACTCGATTACCAACCTAAAAGTGGCAATTCTTCAACAAAAAAAACTTCAGAAACAGACTCCAATGAGAGACTGCTGAACTGGAATTAATTTACAAACTGGATACAATTAACTTAGGCTTGAATAGAGACTGGGAGTGGATGGGTCATTACACAAAGTAAACTATTTCCCCATGTTTATTCCCCCCCTCACCCCTCACTGTTCCTCAGATGTTCTTGTCAACTGCTGGAAATGGCCCACCTTGATTATCACTACAAAAGGTTTTTCCCGCCCCCGCTCTCCTGCTGGTAATAGCTCACCTTAAGTGATCACTCTCGTTACAGTGTGTATGGTAGCATCCATTGTTTCATGTTCTCTATGTATATAAATCTCCCCACTGTATTTTTCACTGAATGCATCTGATGAAGCGAGCTGTAGCTCATGAAAGCTTATGCTCAAATAAATTTGTTAGTCTCTAAGGTGCCACAAGTCCTCCTTTTCTTTTTGTGAATACAGACTAACACGGCTGCTACTCTGAAACCTTAAATGAGAATAAATCCTTCATTTGGCAGAACCAAAATTCAAAATTAATTTCCTTTCAAAGCCATAAAAAAATCCCTCTAAAATCTACTTAATTAATAAAACCATAATAAAGGCACAAGAAAGAGTGCAACAAGGCAAATAAGGCAAGACAGTATTAATTCATGTGGTAATAAATCCTGTTACTACCGCATATGGAATACAAAGCCATATTACAGACAAAGGGACACACAACAAATTACATAAATGTTCTGCAACACATAGTAATTTAAACTACGCATATTTTGTACCATCTGTAAACTACCTGACTGAAATGGTGATGTCTGAAGATAAAAACCTTGTGGCCACAAATTAAATGGCAGTTGCCATGTCTTAATTATAATTTGAGTTACTAAACCAAATTATTCCCTCAAATACACAAGTGCACATCCCATTGACTTCAGTAGGAGGGTATGTATTATTAACTTTGAATACAAAATCTGGTCCAGCATAATGTATGTTAAAAAAGTTCTGTGAATAAAGTGATATCAAATATTATATTTTCCAATGTTTGACCAATAACAACTTGGAAATATAGTTACACACTTGGTAATATCTCCAAATCGTTCCCTCAAGATTGTTTATGACCCAGAAGATGATCAGGAAACTGTATCTGCCCAACTGTTACATAGGGCAGGAACATAGCTGAGAGCCAATTTAATATTGAACTATGCAGATATCTAGGCTTGGAATCATTAGATTTGTATTGGTAAATGTTGATAAATGTCAATTTCACCATACACATGCAAACGAACAAAAAAAGAATTCCATCCATAATAATAAAAATTTACAGATAGGCAAAGTATCATGCTGCTTGAAAACTTCTTAGAGTCTGTTTTAAGGCTATTTACTTTATATATTTTGACATATAATATTGACAATTTATGTCTAAACAGATATCAAGCTTTAACTTTTTGATTTGAAACATCTACTGTCATTAAATAATTACTGTCTGACACTCTCACTGTCAGACCCCCATAATGTCCCATAACTGTTAATGGGCCTATTGAAATTGTGCATTATAATGGGTAGAAAATTGAAAACAGTGCTTAAAAATTCATATCTGTAAAGCTTATAAAAATAAAATAAAAATGGAATTCTTCCAACGCTCTGGATCACCAATATAAACACCTTTTTTCAATAAACTTTATTTTACTTTACTTAATAGTCTGTAACAAAGTATATCTGCTATCCATATACCCAGCTGTGAGATGGAGTCCCAAATCCAGCAATTTATTTCATAGATAGTTCTTCTTTGTTTTGCCATTTCGTATTTTCTGCCCATTATAATACACAATTTCAATAGGCCCATTCATTATGGAAACTAAGCCCTCTCCCATCATTACATGGATGATAATGATAATAATACCATGCACCATTCACTCTAATGAACCTGTTGGGATCCAAGTCTTTTGTTTGTTATAGTGAAAGGACAATCAAAACAAACCATAAAGTGCTGGAGTAAGTTAATGAAGTAGTCTTGGATAAATGTGTTAGCTTTACTATTATTCTTCTTATTATTCTTCTTATTATTATTCTTATTATTAATAATAATAATATATACTAATAACTATTTGTGACATGCATCCAGATTTCTGCATTAGTTCATTGAAGAACAGAAAAACAAACAAAAAACCCCCCCCACAAATCACAAATGGAAAGAGAACATTAAAAACAAGTCAAACAATTTAAAAGCACATCAACAAATTTTTAGTTGTTTCAATTAAAAAATTAAAATTCCAAATGTTGATTTAAGTCTCAGTTCTAAAAAAAACCCCTCATCAGTTTTGCTTTGTCATGCCGATAGCATATAAAGTTTATGAGCATGAGGAGTATTGAACGGAGTTGCAGGATTTTTATTGCCTCAACATCCTATGGTTCCATCCAATCAATAGCCATCTCTAACCCCGTTAACACCGTGGATGCAAGTCAGGCAGGGGACACTGGTTCGTCTGCCTCATCAATTTCATTTTCCTGGGCATCTGACCTCTCCAACACTGTGTCAATGATGTCTTCATCTGTCAGCATGGTGGTCACTGCACACGCATCATCCACATGAAGCCAGTCACTCTCTACAGTTTCAGGATCCTCTACTCTACCACACAAGTGTTCCGCGAGCTCCATTCAGGTTGTCTGCGGGTAGTTTCCTCTAAGGTGCATGCCTGGGCGGCTGCTCACAAGAGAATGAAGTTGCTGGGGAGACATGGCCCTCCTTCCCAGCCCCAGCTTGGGGGCTGCCACGGCAAGGAAGAGAGGGCATATCCATCACATTAGAAAGGTATGACTACTGATATTAAAATATGAGTTGTGTGTTTTTACTTGTAGAACAAAAGAAGTTTATTATTATTAAGGTTGTTTTACAATAATTAGCTAACAGTACAAACAACATTTGGAAAAAAAAAACAGTAAGTGGTCCGCTGAGACCCTCAGCAATTTTCAAGTGGTCCGCAAAAAAAAAAAAGTTTGAGAACCACTGCTGTACTCCATCCAGCAAATTAAGTATCTGTACATCCAACAGAAGTTACTCATTGTCATCATTTTCCAGTTGGAGCACATCTGCATCTTGATTGACAATTCTCAGGGAGGGTCCTAATATCTTGTTCCAAATTTTATGACATTTCCTGAATGAATACCGGACCATGCATCAGACGCAAGATATATCATATCTTTCAGGGTGAAGGATGTCAAAAGAGTCACACAGCCTATATTCCTTGTGACTAGTATTTCTCTCAGTAGCCTTTTTTCTGTACTGCTTCTTGAGTGCTGCAATTATCCCACCACCCATTGGCTGGATTTTTGACATTGTGTTTTCAGGTAAGTAGACAACTTTAATTTTTCCATCAGATGTCACTAACTGGTCTGTAGGGCCGTGGGAGGAGGAGAGTGTGCTGGGCAGTTGTTTAGGAGTAGCAGGGTTCTTTGATCTTGATGCACTCAATATTGATGTTTCTTAACACTAAGGACATAGTCCTAAAAAAACACTGTTTAAAAATTTCTCCCATCATCCATGCTTTTCTGGAGTTCTTGTAACTTACTGCAAGTGACTTAATATTAATGTGATGGCAGTATTGTGGCTGTCATGACTTTCCAGTGCACAATGGGGTAACTTTGTGACTTCCACTTGCATTTGTACAGAACAGAAACATCACTTTTCCTCTGGCACTTTATGTCCCTTTGCTGAATCTGCCCTTTGGGACAATATCCTCTCAGGCACACATTTCCAAAACAAACCTATTCATTGTATACCTGTGCCAGTGTAGATCCTCCTTCTAACACAAGTTGCTTTAGCTTTGGGAGAAAGCTGTCTACAGCATTGTCATTGCATGACTGGGATCCAACAACAATTTTCAGTTCCCTAATTCCATGCCTTTTTTGAAATTGCCACAGCCAGATGCTTTGAATCTTTGTCAGGATATTTGTTTTTTTGCAAATGGCCAATCCAGATACAGGATTGCCATTGCTTTTTCACTTAATTTCACTTAATTTCATTTGTGACAGCCCTTGGTCAGTGTTGACTTTATGGACAAATGCTCAAAGATTTTTCTCTGGTTTTTTTTAAATGTTCCAGTCATGCTTTTTGACAGCCCATACTCACGACAGAGATCTGCCTGCATTGCTCCTTTTTTTCAGACAATCAATAGTTTCTAGCTTTGTTGCAACAGAAATTGATTTTTGCTTTGGAGGATGGCTAATGCTGTACTTTGTGACACTTTTTTGTTTCAGAGGCACAATGCGACTTTCATGACACTTCCATTTCAGAAGCACAGCGTGAACATATGACGCTGGATAAAAAATATGCATGCATGTGCAACATCCTTTTATTTATACTGTACTGTAATTATGATCCATGGACTTTCTTTCATACAGGTTTCCATCAGCAGTTCTCAAAGCATTTTACAGAGGATGTCATTATCTCCATAAAAGTAAACAGTGTTCAAAGAAAAGGAGGACTTGTGGCATCTTAGAGACTAACCAATTTATTTGAGCATAAGCTTTCGTGAGCTACAGCTCACTTCATCGGATGCATCCGATGCTCAAATAAATTGGTTAGTCTCTAAGGTGCCACAAGTACTCCTTTTTTTTGCAAATACAGACTAACATGGCTGCTACTCTGAAAAGTGTTCAAATAGCACTTTAAAAACCAAAATATGTTCGTGTATAAAAAAAATTATACAAAAATGTTCTAATTTAAACAGAAATTCAGTGTGGCAGAGAGCTCCCCCCAAAACTGAACTCATCAGTAATCAAAAAAAAAAAAAAAGGCATGGCATCAACATTCTGTATCTTCGCCAAATGTTGTAATAAGCATTTTGTGGGTAGTGTTTTGTACACAAGGTAACCATACTTATTTTACTCTACATTTTCTTGAGACCTATGAAGTCTTGTGCCTTTTTGATTGCTAGGGGGCATAGAAAGTTTTACTGGCAAAAAATACACTTTAGATTTTCATACAAAATTAAAGACAAAAAACACTGAGCACTATCAGCTGCAGGATTGTGTGTCACTTGTGGCCATGGAGTGCCCAATTTACAAAACCTCTATGCATTTCTTGTTCTCGGGTGCTTAGGTGCACATAATGGATATTTGCTTATGTAATTTAAGTGGACACATCCAGAAATTGTGCTCGTGATATTCGTTTGCTGCTGTTCTTTACTTCTCATTTCAAATTAGAATCTTTCCTTGTGACATCATCTTCACATAAAGGTACTGTAGTATATTTTGTAAAAGTAATGATGTTTTCATAATAGAAATTCTTGTGGTTTACAGCCTGCTGTTAAATATTTTCTGAAAAGTGGAGCTATTCCACTATTTCTTTTGTGTAAACTGTTGGGTATGTGGATTAGCAACTTGTGAATTACTACTAATAATAACAATTGTGCTGTTATTACAAATCATTTACTATAATTGTAATGCCACAAACAGAGGAACATTTCAAAAGAGATATTAGCAGCAGATGTACCCCCAAGCAACAGAAGTCTTGTTTTTAGACATATGTCCCTGTTAATCAAAATAAGAGGAAATAATGCCCAAAAAATTACACTTGAGCAAGATTGTCTCTACAGATTTATTCAAAGTTTTTGATGACATCAGCTGTTAAAGATTTTTAAGAATGCTCAAATAAATTTGTTAGTCTCTAAGGTGCCACAAGTATTCCTTTTCTTTTTGTGAATACAGACTAACACGGCTGCTCCTCTGAAACCTTAAGAATGCTTGCATTTTCACACCTATACCCTAGGGCAGCGTTTCTCAAATGCGGCCATTGTGGCCTCATGTGGCCACCAGCGACTTTTCTTGTGGCTGCAGCAGGGAGGTTTAGGTTGGATATTAGGAAAAACTTTTTCATGAGGAGGGTGGTGAAGCACTGGAATGTGTTACCTACCTTAGAAGTTTTCGAGGTCAGGCTCGACAAAGCCCTGGCTGGGATGATTTAGTTGGGGATTGATCCTGCTTTGAGCAGGGGTTGGACTAGATGACCTCCTGAGGTCCCTTCCAACCCCTGATATTCTATGATTCTATGATTTGATTGATTCTCCCTGGGTGGTGATTGGGGGAGGGGCAAAGCGACTGCCCCTCCCTTAGGGCTGCCAACAAATGTTGGTCCATGCCTCCTTCTGGAGCCACAAACACTGCAGGAGCAGGTGGCCAGTGTGAGTTCCCCACATTCCCACGGGTGGTGGGGCTCGGGTGTCAGCCTTGGAGTGGTGCATAGCAGGCTCTGGCCATGCCACAGCGGGCTCCAGCCCCCAGGCGCAGGGCTTCGGGCCCTAACCCCAGAGATCCAGTCCCAGGCTTACCGCTGACCCCTCCAGCCCCCCCATCACCCCTATTCGCCCCACCTCCTCACCCAGGACTTAATTTGTCACCCAGATTGCTGGAGCTGAGTAAGTCTGCTGTGAAAATTGATATTAACAAATATCATTTTTCACAGTAGCAAACTTGCTCACTAGCAAGTCTAAAAAAAAAAACGGAAAAGCAAAACATGCAAAGCACCTTATTTGTGTTTCTGTTCTGTTTAGGTCCAGTAAAGAATAGAGACAACTGTACCTTATTTTTATTATTGAGTCTGCAATGAATAAATTACAATGATTTGGTCACATATATGTGCATATTTATTTGTTTTTCCTAAAGTTAATTACATAGTTTAGGAAAAATTGTCAGAGTGGCCACCAGGAAGAGTTGGTGGCCACACTCTGAGGCCACCAATTTTTTTGTTGTGAGAACTCCTGCTCTAGGGGTATGTTTGCACAGCAAAACAAGACTCATGGCAGCCATTCTCTGAGCCTAGGTCAACTGATCTGGGCTTGTGCGGGGCTGTAATGTTCCAGCTCAGGCTGGAGCCTGGGCTCTCAGACCTTCCCCCCTCGCTTTTTCACTCAGACCTTCCCCCCTAGATTTTTCAGAGCCTGGGCTCCAGCCCTAGCCAGAAGATCTACACTGCTATCTTTAGCCTGGCAGCGTGAGCCTTGTGAGCCAGCCTTTGTTGATCTGGGCTCTGAGACTCACTGCGGCGCATTGTTTTTCTGCTGCGTAGGTATATACTAAGCTATTCCAATGTACTCCAATAACTCCTGTAGCTGTCTTTCTTCCTGTTATTCTTAATGTGTTTTGCTGTTTGAAGCTAAAAGGTAGGTGACTTCACAGATAATTTAGCATTTGCCTCCTAGAAACAGAAATGGAGCGATCAGAACCTCACTATCTGGTCCAAATAATGAATTTTGCCTTCCTTCCTTTTTCCCAGAAATGGACATGAGCCAAAACCCTGGACTAAAATGACCCCTTTGGGAAAGCTGAACCAGGATTCAAATTTTGCAGTTGCCCTTAAAATGAACCAGAACAAATCCCTGCATATGAATTTCCCTGAATTTTGGAGATATTTGGATCTCTATCTAGACCTGAGTTTTGCAGCTCAGAACCTTTCTTCCTTCCTTCCAGAAGCTTTTTAACTCCTTAAAAATAATATTTCCATTCTTCAGTGCAGCAGATATCAAACAGCCATTTTATTTAATACCTTACTGATATCCAGAACAAACGTTTTACTATAGCGTCCATAAATCCTGAAATTCTGAACTGGAGACTTTAACAAGCTTTGGGAATGGACAGGGTTATTTGTTTGCTTTTTAAAGGTCATCCTTGTTGATCTCCCTCTTCTCATGGAATAGGATCTAGTTGCTGAGCTTAGGCTCTTCTAAACCTGAACAAATACTGTGCTACTGGTTGGTTGTACTGGGAATATAATTCCAGTATGGGTGACCTTCAGCAGTGAGCAGGGGGCCAGCACAAAGACTCTGCACCTCTGAGTCTCACTTAACCTCTATTTTGAGGGCTTAAATAGGACTTAAGTAATATATAATTCTGTGCTGGCCTTCTTCACAGGGGTAAGTTCACCCTTGCTGATCTGGAAAACTTGCTGGAATTAAATTATCTTAGGCCCCTGGGGAAAAAAAAACACTGGAATTTCACCAAGCAGGGAAAGGAGTCTCTCCTTGTCATACCCTTTATCCCCACACATGCTGGGAATACCCAAGAGAAAGTGGTGAGGGAGAAAAGTAAAAGAGAAGTCTTTCCCCATCCCAAAGCCTGAGAAGTCTGAAGAGAAACAACTCTAAGAGCACTAAAGGCCAGGTTTTCAAAGTGCTGAGCACCCAACAGCTTCCATTATTTTTTTGAAAATCAGATCCCAACATTTTCAACCCCTGCCCCTTTCTCCTGCCCATCCTCCATGGCAAAAGTCTCAAACTCCCAAGATCCCGCCTCTCGGTTGCTAAACCTTCTTCTTCAGATTCTTCAGATTCCTCCATCTCAACCTCTTTAAGCGGCGAAACCCTTCTGCAAATGACACAAAATGCCCCCCTCCCACCTTCAGTGGTAAAAAGTGAGATATCCATTCTTCTACTGTTAAACTATCTGGCACTTCCTGAAATCTGCTACACTATATTTAAGTAAAGTATCAGGAAAACTGTGTTAAAGTATCAGTCTCAGAATTAAATCTTGTGGTACATAGACATAGACATAGCACTGTGTGTTATTAATTTGAATATTGAATTAAAAAAATCTCTAGTTTTGAAATTTTGTTTTCCCATTAGTTTTACACTGCTGCATGAATTTCAGTTCCCCTTCTAAAATGAGTGCTTCTAGTTGTGTGCTGAGTCACACAATTTAGGTCCACCATGACTACCTTCTTCAGAATACACAGGGACCTGCATGCAGGGCCAATCAGTGTGGGGGCCAGGAGGGCCATTTGGCCTGGGCCTCAAGCTCAAAGAGGGCCTCAAATTTAGACACTTTTAATTTTTTTGAGGCCAAGTATCAGAGGGGTAGCCGTGTTAGTCTGTATCCAAAAAAACAACAAGGAGTCCAGTGGCACCTTAAAGACTAACAGATTTATTTGGGCATAAGCTTTCATGGGTTTAAACCCCCACTTCTTCAGAAGAAAGAAGTGGGCTTTTTTAGTCTTTAAAGTGCCGCTAGACTTCTCATTGTTTTTGTTACTTTTTTGGAATTTGATGAGCTTTGCAACTTGTTTTTATGGGCATCCCTATTGGACCAAAATGTGACACTCTCTCTCAGCTTAGAACTGCAAATTTAAGCAAATAAGAGATGTGACTTGGTAAAAGACATATTTTTTTTTTGTTAACTGATATAGATTTTGTCATATTAAAGAGTTAAAAATGTTCATAAATATTAATAAAAATATATCTGTTTTGATGGAACAAGATTAGACCATGATGAATGTGTTCTCTGAGATCAGCTGATTATATAAACAAACCACTACTAGTGGCTGGTGCTGGATCAAGTGCGTATTGAAAGGTAGAGAATTGTTACATTTTAGTGTCTTATTTTGGTGCCTTATGTTGTTTTTATGTGTCATCATTTTAAATTTTTTATTATGGCTAAGGGCCTCAAAAGCTGGAAGTGGCCCGGCCTCTCCAGACCTCCGAGAGGGCCTGCCTGCATGTAATATACATAGGCTTGGAAGAATTATATTTTTATCAGGAAGTGTCTATTTCACCATACTTGCATAAACTGATGAAAAACATTTTCATCAATAATAATCAAAATTTACAGACAGGCAAAGAATGAAAAATTCTGTTTGAGAACTTCTTTGATTTAAGGCTGTTTGCTTTGTATATTTCAATGTGGGATGTTGACAATTTGTTATAATAGTTATAAAACTTTTAAAATCTCAGTATCTACTGTATTGAATAAGAATTGTCTGACTCCCTTATAATTTCCCAGAAAAAAATAAATCAATGAAAATGGAAAATTGCTAAAAAATAATTGATATTATCAGTGAATATATACAAACCAATTCTGCCAAGCCTAAATATATGACATTCCCTGAGTGTGACAAATCCTGCCCCTAAGGCTGTCATTTGGCCCCACCGACTTCTGGTCAGGCTTCAGCTGTTCCAGTATCTGTCCTCATTTCTTACTATTCCCATTTGAAAAAGAAAATAACTTTGGAATTCCCCACTGATTGTAGCTCTGAAGCTTGTAAGTTTGGCAATCTTTCTTTTGTTTTTTAAAAAGTGAGTCTGATTTCCAAGGAGGTTTTCCCCAGCTCTTACAGATTGAAAAATGTGTAGTTGCTATTTCAATACATGACCTAACTGTACTCTTCTTTAGAAGAAAGGAAGCTTAAAGAACAGAACTTCAGGGATACAGTACTTGTCCCTGTGCCATTCCGGTCAAGACAAAGCATACAATCATAGTTTGCAAAGTATTATGAATGGGAGGGTTTAAGATTCAAGGTTCATTGTATATAATTTTGGGACACATAAATCCTACAAAAATAGGATCAGCTGTATTCTAAAAGCAATCATAGAAACAATATATTCATAGAAAGTCAGTAAGTGGTATGCAGACTCTTCATATCCCAGACTACATAAGTGACATTCCCTCTATGCACCAATGGTGAGAGCCTACATAGAACTGTGCATAAACTTTGGGGAAATTCAAAATTAATTACTCACTCATCTCTAGATTCTATCGGACAGACAGGCCCGGTGTTTTGAGTTATTTATTCAGTATTTCCAAAAGTTTCTCAGCATATTCCAATCAGTCAGCTGCTGCTGGTATATTTTTCCTTTCTATTTTCCTTGATTTTTGCAAGCTATTAATACATCACCTCTTTTGTTTAGAAAACTGAACCCGGAGAAAACTGTTTTGATGCTAGTGGGAAAGAGCCAGTGTTTTGAGGAACTGGTTGAAACACTGAAATCTCCTCCCACTGAGGTCATATGCCCTCCATTTTCCAAAATGGTGCAAAGCATAGGTGTCCCGCTAGAGCCATCCCTAACCTTGGAAAATCAGGTAGAAATAGAAATGGTCTGTTCCACTTTCAGCTTCTTAGGAGCCTTAACCTTTTATTCTTGGATTTGTCTACAGTAATCTATCCTTTACTACTGTAATTCCTCTGCCTATGCTTCTACAGAATGTAGTGGTGCACCTCCTTTCCTTATGCATTGAGGCACCCAGAACATATCACTTCTTCAATCCATATCCTCCATTGACTCCCAGTTTTCCTCTGATGCCAATTCTAGACTTTGGTCCTGATATTAAAAACATCAACAGATTAGGGCCCAGGTACGTATCCTTGACCTGTAATAACAGTTGCCTTCTCTATGAAAATGCAGTAAACAAAACTCAAGATGAAATAAATAAGAGGTGAAGAAAAAGGGTTCTTGGTCCAGGGAGTTCATTTTGTAAAACACAGTCCCAAATTCTGGCCAACTTCAGAGTACGCTGGAAGATCCACTTACTTCCTCAAGCTTTCTCACTTTAACCAAGGTGTTAAAAACTAAGCTTAATAAAAACAAGCATAGGTTTCTTCAACCTTTAAAGATGAGTGCAGAACATGCCATTAAGTCCACTATGGACAGTTGCATGTAGCTCATGTTCACTTGTTCAGAATTTAGGGTAGGATTTCCAAAGGAAGTAAGGGAGTTAGACACCCAAAGACTATTGAAATTTATTAGGGTTTGGGCACCTAACTCCCTTAGGCTCCTTTCAGAATCCTAGACTTCTATGCCAGGATGAGTACCACTATAGGAAACCAACTAAACCAACTAGAAGCATAGATAGCAAAGCCCACTTTCTAATCTAATCAGTGTAAGGATTTTAAATAGTGCCTATTACCATGATATCTAAGGGTATGGTGACACTACAAAATAAGGTCGATTTTATAGAAGTCAATTTTTTGAAATCAATTTTATACAGCCAATTGTGTATGTCCCCACTAAGCGCATTAAATCGGTGGAGTTTGTCCTCAGTACCATAGCTACCTCGACTTATGGATCAGTGCACTGTGGGTAGCTATCCCACAGTTACCACAGTCTCTGCTGCCCATTGGAATTTTGGGTTAGGCTCCCAATGCCTGATGGGGCAAAAACATTGTCGAGGGTGGTTTTGGGTACATGCCATCAGTCGCCCTTCCCTCCCTCCCTCCATGAAAGCAACAGCAGACAATCATTTTGCGCCTTTTTTCCTGGGTTACCCGTGCAAACATCATACCACAGCAAGCATGGAGCCCGCTCAGCTCACCGCTGCTGTTGTGACCATTGTAAACACCTTGCGCATTATCTTGGAGTATGTGTAGAACCGTGCTAAGAGACACCAGCACGAGGAGGATTTTGACATGGACACAGACATTCCTGAAAGCACAGGCTGTGGCAATTGGGACATCATGGCGGCAGTGGGGCTGGTTGATACAGTGGAACACCGATTCTGGACCCATTAAACAAGCACAAACTGGTGGGACTGCATAGTGTTGCAGGTATGGGATGATTCACAGTGGCTGCGAAACTTTCGCATGCGTAAGGCCACTTTCCTTGAACTTTGTGAGTTGCTTTCTCCCGCACTGAAGCACAGGAATACCAAGATGAGAGCTGCCCTGACAGTTGAGAAGCGAGTGGTGATAGCTCTGTGGAAGCTTGCAACGCCAGACAGCTACTGGTCAGTTGGGAAACTATTTGGAGTGGGCAAGTTTACTATGGGGACTGCTATGATCCAAGTAGCTAATGCAAGCACTGACATTCTGCTATCAAGGGTAGTGACTCTGGGAAATGTGCAGGTCATAGTGGAAGGCTTTGCTGCAATGGGGTTCCCTAACTGTGGTGGGGCGATAGACGGAACCCATATCCCTATCTTAGCACTGGACCACTTTGCCAACCAGTACTTAAACCGCAAGGGGTACTTCTCAATGGTGCTGCAAGCACCGGTGGATCACAAGGGACATTTCACCGACATCAACGTGGGATGGCTGGGAAAGGTGCATGCCACTTGCATATTTAGGAACTCAGGGCTGTTTGAAGATTTGCAAGAAGGGACTTACTTCCCAGACCAGAAAAGTACCATTGGGGATGTTGAAATGCCAATAGTTATCCTTGGGGACGCAGCTTATGCCTTGCTCCCATGGCTCATGAAGCTGTACACAGGCAGCCTGGACAGTAGTAAGGAGCCGTTCAACTATAGGCTGAGCAAGTGCAGAATGGTGGTAGAATGTGCCTTTGGACATTTAAAAGCTTGCTGGCGATGTTTACTGACTAGGTTAGACCTCAGCACAACCAACATTCCCATTGTTATTGCTGCTTGCTGTGTGCTCCATAATATCTGTGAGAGTAAGAGGGAGACGTTTATGGTGGGGTGGGAGGTTGAGGCAAATCACCTGGTGATTTTGAGCAGCCAGATACCAGGGCGATTAGAAGAGCACAGGTAGGCGTGCTGCACGTCAGAGAGGCTTTGAAAACCAGTTTCATGACTGGCCAGGCTACGGTGTGACAGCTGTGTGTTTCTCCTTACTGCAAACCCTCCCCCTTTGTTGATTTTAATTCCCTGTAAACCAACCACCCTCTCCCCTTCGATCACAGTTGGCAAAGAAAAGAAAGTAACTATTGTTTTGAAATCATGCATTCTTTCTTTATTAATTTAAAAAAAAAGTGAGATAACTGACAAGGTAGCCCAGGTGTGGTGGGGTGCGGGAGGAGGGAAGGAGAAGGCCACATTGCTTATTGTTGCCACACTACAAATCAAAACTGTTTGAATGACAGCCTTCTGTTGCTTGGGCCATCCTCTGGAGTGCAGTGACTGGGTGCCAGGAGCCTCCCCACAGCATTCTTGGGAGTCTGGGTGAGGAGGATATGGAACTTGGGGAGGAGGGCAGACAGTTATACAATGGATGCGGGGGGCGGGAGGGGGGACTTCTGTGCTCTTGTTGGCTTTCCTGCAGTTCCAACAGACACTTCATCATGTCCGTTTGCTCCCCCATTAGCCTCAGCATTGCCTCCGGCCTCTGCTCTTCACGCTCACTTAATGCTTTCCTGGCCTCTGCCACTGAATGCCTCCATGGATTCAGCTGTGCCCTATGAGTGTGGGAGGACTGCATGAGCTTGGAAAACATGTCATCGCGAGTGCGGTTTTTTTTGCCTTCTAATCTGCAATAACCTCAGGGACAGAGATGATAGAGGGAGCATAGAAACATTTGCACCTGGGGGGAGATAAAAAGGGAGAGTAAAATTTAAGATGATACATTTCTGAGAACAAAAGGAAGACTCTTTCACAGTGAATCAAGCAATTCACAGCAGACAGCACATGTGCTTTAGGTACAAGGTCGCATTTTGCCTTTTATATTGAGCGCCTGCCGTCATGGTGACGAACATCACACATGGGCAACAAAATTCGGTTTCCAGGCAGCCATGGTAAGCTTTTTAGTATGCGGGGTTGGCTTCTTCCGCCTTCATAACATGTGGGAATGGTTTCAAGCTGCAGCGCCATCCTCTCCCATAGCAAGCAATGCTGGCTGGGTTTCACCAGAGGGGCTGCAGTTTCCAGGTGGATGTGCAGCACACACCTCCCCCACACCACCGCATGGCTATTCTCTGGGATGATCCCTTTTAGCCAAGCGCAAACAGCCCAACATGAACGGGGTCCTTTTACTGTTCCCTTACAAAAATTCCCCTATTTCAACCACGTGATCATGAATGATAACCTCTCCTGAGGTTAACACAGAAAGATAAAGACTGAATGTTCCTTGAATGCAACCAAAACCCAGGACCATTCGCTGCCATGCTTTATGCTGCAATGATTCCAGACTACTTGCTACTGGCTTGGCATGGTAAAGTGTCCTACCGTGGAGGACGAAATAAGGCAGCCCTCCCCAAAAACCGTCTGCTAAGGCTTTCAGAGTACCTTTAGGAGAGCTTCATGGAGATGTCCCTGCAGGATTCCCTCTCCATCCCTAGACAGGTTAACAGAATTTTCCAGTATCTGTACTGGCCGCGAATGCATCCCAATTCTTCAGGGCAAATCAAACATTAAACACTTTTGCTTTTTAACCCTGTACTGTAGTTACAAATGTGCAGTCACCAGAGGTGCCTTCTCCAGCTTCAGGTAGGGGATCCCGCCTTGGGAGGGTATTGGCTCCAGGGTGATGAAAAGGTCCTGGCTGCCGGGGAGAACAAATTCATCCCTTGCCTGCTGCGCATTCTCCTCCTCCTCTTCCTCCACAAAATCCTCCTCCCTGTTGCATGAGACTCCCCCCTTACAGGTGTCCACGGACAGTGGTGGGGTAGTGGTAGAGTCCCCTCCTGGAATGCCATGCAGCTGATCATAGAAGCGGCATGTATGGGGCTCTGACCTGGAGCGACCGTTTGCCTCCTTTGTCTTTTGGTAGGCTTGCCTGGGCTTCTTAACTTTCACCCAGCACTGCTATGTGTCCCTGTTGTAGCCTCTCTCCACCATGTCCTGTGCAATTTTGGCATATATATAAGCATTTCTTCTTTTTGAATGGAGTTCGGCCTGCACAGATTCTTCTCCCCATACAGCAATCAGATCCAGTGTCTCCCTTTCGGTTCATGCTGGAGCTCATTTGCGATTCTGGGGGGACTGCATGGTCACCTGTGCTGCTGAGCTCGCCACACTGACCAAACAGGAAATGAAATTCAAAATTTCCCGGGACTTTTACTGTGTACCTGGCTAGTGCATCGGAGTTCAAAGTGCTGTCCAGAGCGGTCAGATTGGAGCACTCTGCGATAGCTCCCGGAGGCCAATACCATCGAATTGCGTCTGCACTACCCCAAATTCGACCCAGCAAGGTCGATTTTAGCGCTACTCCCCTCGCCATGGAGGAGTACAGAAGTCGATTTTAAGAGCCCTTTAGGTTGACGGAATGGGGTTGGTTGTGTAGACTCATTCATTTTAAAATCAACCTAACTCAGCTAAATTCGACCTAACCCTGTAGACCAGGGCTAAGCAAAGAGAAGAGATTCTACTTTGCTAGGATCTGGGTACATACATTTTCTGCCCATTAAACTTTAGCATCCAGATTCTCTTGTGTTCTAGTAGGAGTAAACCAGCCATGTCCTTTATGCCTGGCTGACCCCATGCCCTGTATAGGGGCCAGAAGGGATCTGCACAGAACCGCAACCCATGGTTTTCCCTCTATGCAGATGGACTCCAAAGTGAGCACTTCTTCTGGGTTTCTGGCTGCTTTGCACCCATATCTCCCTTTCCAGCAATGGTAAGAATATTTTCTGTCATGTAAGTCTGTCAAAAGTAAAATCACAGTTCACTCTCATTCCACATGTAGTTACTCTACAGATTTCTTTGTGGTACATATCTTCTATATTTCTATTTATTTAAATTCTTAATTCTGTGCCCTTCACTGTAGTCGCAAGAGATGGGGGAAAAAAGTCACCCTTGATAAATTTGCTCTAGTTCTTTGCCTACATAGTAGAGTTCAGAGGCAAAAGTTAAGACAATCAGTACAGTTTTCTGAAAAGTTTTGGATATTGTACCTTGGCAAAGGTTAATCTATGTTCCTCAATATAGGGTGAATGATAGTAAACTGGAGTGAAATTTGGGTCATTAGAAAAAAACATAGCAAATGAAAGCAGAAAGTCTGATTACCATTTTCCTGATCTCATTTAAGTTACCAGGACCTCCTTTTTATTTCTACAACTAGATACACATTTTAAAATGTTGCTTGATTTTGTAATGTCTGCACATTCCTTCAGGGTTGCCTGGAAATATTTAGAGACTTGTAGACTATTAAACTGAAGTCGTAAACTCTTCCTGTACAATGTCAATTCCCAAGATTCATGCTTTATGTATTAACAATCCAATTTTTCAGAGTTCAAATTGCTGGTTACTCTATTCTACCATGAACAAATTTAACAGCTGTACAGTTGGTCTCTCTGTCTGGGTCAGTTGTGTAAATCATCAATAATATAGGACCTGGTTCAAATATTGATCTCTGTAGAGCCCCTTGGAACATTTCCTCTGACTGGGGCTTTTAAGGCTGCAACTAGTGTTCACTGTTTGGTTAGCTCTCTGAAATATAGCTCATCGGTATCAAAACTCATGTAGTACCTTTGGCATCTTTTTCCTTTTCATGCTTAGTCTCACAAAGCACACTGAAATCTTTTTGGAATTATAATATTAGATTTTTTTAGCAATTTGACATTGAGTTTTGAGGATTCTCTTTGCCATTTTTATGTATCCTTTATATCTTAAATCAAGTGAAACCATTTGGAATGCAGGTATTTTGGTTAGCACAGTGATTTGATGAGGACATAGTTCATTATAGGCTGCCATTAACAACTCTGATTTTTCTAATTCAGGAAAAAAGACACAGACAAAAGTTTCTGTTCTTAAAACACCTGTTTAACAAAGCACCTAATTAAGAGCTTACTTGTCAGTTTGCTCCACACAGCTGCACAAGGGTCTGCTCCCCAGTAAAATTAATCTGGGCTTGCCCAGTTTGGAGGTCAGGGCACAAAGGCAAGAGTAGGCAAGGGGGATACTACTCCACCTCAAAATCAAGTGGGCTGAGATGGGATAGGTAACTTTCTGCTTCAACTTTCTTTGACCTTGCCTTCTCTAACATAAACACTTAGCAACATGCACATTTTAAAAACAACAGCTCCAAACTGAAACCTTACAAAAACAAAACACTATTTACATACACAATTCTCTGAATAGGGAGAGGAAGAAAGAAAGGGTGAACCACACATGAGAAGTGTTAGTTGTGTCATCTAACGCACTACTGGAAGGCTTTCAAATACTTACGACTGTGCTCATCACCATACGTGCTGAGTTTTTCTTTTCCCTGGGGATGCTCCACCCCTGCTCTTCCCCAATGCCCTGCTCCCATTACAACCTCTCCCCCAATGCCTTGCCCTCGCTCCACCCCCTTCCCAAGTCTCCCACCTGCTTGCTGATCTCCGGCCCTCCCCCAAGCCTTTCTCCCATCTGCCAAACAGCTGTGGCTGGCTGGTGCTGAGCACCCACTTTTTTTTTCCTCTTGGTGCTCCAGCCCCAGAGCACCCATGGAGTCAGCCCCTGTGCTCATCACTGTAGTAAGTAAGTTATATAGAATAGAATCATGAGGATGGAAATGTAGTGAAATTTATTGAATACATTAGTCCTTAGGAATAGCGTTCCCAGCTTTAAATATAATCATTGTGTTAGGAGGAACTACAAAGGTCATCCAGTCTAACCCCCTGCCAAGATGCAGGATCTTTTGTGTCTAAACTATCCAAGACAGATGGCGATCCAGCCTCCTTTTGAAAACCTCCAGTGAAGAAGCTTCCACAACCTCCCAAGGCAGCCTTTTCCATTGTCCTACAGTTTTTTACTTCTTACAGTTAGGAAGTTTTTCCTGAAATTTAATCTAAATCTGCTCTGCTGTAGTTTGAACCCATTGCCTCCTGTCCTGCCCTCTGTGGGAAAAGAGAGCAACTTTTCTCCATCTTTTTTATGGCAGCCTTTCAAGTATCTAAAGACTGTTATCACATCCCCCATTAATCTCCTCTTTTCCAAATTAAACTGGAAACATACCCAGTTCCTTCAACCTTTTCCCATAAGGCTTCCATTCCATCCCTTTGATCATCTTTGTTTTTTGCCTCTGGATTCTGTCCAGTTTCTCTACATCCTTTCTATACATTGGTGACCAAAACTGGACACAATTTCTCCAGCTGAGGCTTAACCAGTGCTGAGTACAGTGGTACTATTGCTTCCCATGACTTGCATGCTATGCCTCTTTTAGTGCAACCTAAAATTGCATTTCCTTGTTTTACAACGGCATTGCATTTCTGACTCAGGTTGAGGCTGTGATCCAAGACAACTCCCAGAACCTTCTCAGCTGGGCTGCTCAGCCAGTTTTCCCCCATTCTGTATTTGTTTTTTCTTCCATAAGTGTAGAACCTTACATTTGTCGTTGCTGAATTTCATGTTGTTTTTATAGCCCAGTTCTCCAATTTATCAAGATCCCTCTGAATTTTAGCTTTATCTCCCCCCCAAGTATTGGTACCCCCCACACACACACACTTTGTGTCATCTGCAAACTTAATCAATATGCTCTTAATACCTACACTGAGGTCATTATTAAAGATGTTAAACAACACTGGATCCAGAACAGATCCTTTTTGAACCCCACTTGAGACCTGCCTCCCATTATCCAACATCATTCCATTAATAGTTACTCCTTGTTTGCAGTTATTTACCAGTTATGTATTCACTTAATGGTAGTTCTGTTGAGGCCACATTTCTCCAGTTTATTTATCAGAATGCCATATGGGACTGTGTCAAAAACCTTGCTGACATCCAGGTATATTATGTCCACTGCTTTCCCCCATCCACCAAATTAGTTACCCTAACAAGCTGGTTTGCCATGATTTGTTCTTGGTAAATCCATGCTGGCTGCTAGTGATTACCCTTCATCCTCCAGGTATTTGCAAATTAAATGTTTTATACATTGCTCTAGTATGGTGGTGGGCAACCTGTGAACTGCAGGCTACATGAGGCCCATCAAGGTAAGCTGATTGAGGGCTGCGAGACATTTTGCAGACATTGACCATTCACAGGCACCCCCCCACCCCCCCGCCGACAGGTCCCAGTGGCTGCAGTTTGCCCTCCCTGGTCAATGGGAGCTGCGGAAAGAGGTGGGCCACAGGGACATGCTTCCCAGGTGTCGAAGTCAGGCTGGCTGGTCTACAGTTCCCCGACTTCTCCTTTTTCCCATTTTTAAAGATGGGCACTATGTTAGCCCTTTTCCAGTCTTCTGGGACCTCTCCTGTCGTCCATGAGTTGGTAAATATTATTGCCAGTGGCTCCAAGATTTTTTCAGCTACTTCTTTCAGTACCCTCAGATAAATAGCATCTGGCCTCACTGATTTGAATTCATTCAAATTGGTCGGAAAATCTCTGATGTGTTTTTTACTTATCCTGATCTGCATCCCTTCCCCTTTATTGTCTATGGTAACTTCGCGAACAACTTACAGCTGTTGTTTACAAACTGTGGTTTGCAGAGCACTTTCTCATAATCCAGAGAATGAAACATTTTGAGAAGGAAGCAATAATCAGTTTGTCTCTGAGTCCAGTGAGTGCAGAAGGGGAACCTGAGAACACCTGCTTTGCAGTATAATGAACCCATCCATGTAAATGTAAAAATGCTCTTATATGTGTTTTTTTATCCTCCATCAGTGGTGCTGGAACATTTTTAATAGTGGGGGTGCTGAAAGCCAGCCCCTTTACCTGTGTCTGCACTGCCTCCAGAGCTGAGGCTGGGAGCAGGGCCATATCTTCAGGAGGGCATGGGGGATCCAGACAGGGGTAAAGGGGCCGAGGTTGGGGCCAGCAGCTGGGGCCCCAGGTAACGGGGCGAGGAGCGAAGCACCGTAAAACCTGGGGGTGCTGCAGCACCTCCCGCACCCCTAGTTTCCATGCCTATGTCCTCCATGACAGGTTTAATGATAACACACCCCCATGAACAGACAGCAATAGTACATCTTTCTCCTCCTGAATCATGTAGGACTATAATATAGCTTGAGAAACTCAAATACACATTCAGAAAATAATTGCCTTTTTAAACTAAACCCAGACTGAACAGACCAATTACTGTAGTTGTATCATTGTACAACATTATGCTCCTTTATCTGCTGTAGTAGTGTGCATGACTCTTCTATCTTTATTATAATCATATTACTTTTTCATTCTTACAAGTCAAATTAAATTGTATAAGGAAGGTTCCAACAGTTTGAAGAATTTATGAAGTTTGGACTGGTTTTCAGTGGTCTCATTCCAAATATGAAATTCCATAGATGATCATTATTTTTTCATCTGTAATTGCTGTGAGTGCTGAATTCTAATGTAGTAAACATGGAAATAGAGACATTTATTTTGCTATGTTGAGTTACAGATGACAAAGAAATGTAGAAGAAAAAGAATGGAAAAGTCTCAGATTAAGCAATGTAAGTTCCTGGCAACTGAAAGAAAGTGATAGTGTGTGATATGCCCACGTACTGTAATGAATGATCCCTACCCAGTGCATCAAAGGAATGCAAACCCACCTATTTTCCCTACAAGTATGTCCTGAGGGGGTAGAAATTTCTTCCCATTCAAAATCTAACAATCATTATAACTGTGTATGTGAGCAAGAATCACTATAATTCATTTTCAAATCTCAGCTATATCCTGTAGTATGACTGATGTCCAATATATTTTGCTTTCAGTTCTGAGAACTTCTGTGTTCAGTTCTGGGCAACTCATTACCAAAAAGATATTGACAAACTGAAACAAGAATTCAGATAAGAGTTGCAAAAATTACCAGAGTGCTGGAGGGATTGATTTATGCAGGGCATGTCTACACTATCAACATAAATTGACTTAAATTAAGTTGACATATAGCCACTGTAGTAATTAAGTTGATTGTGTGTGACCACACCACACTCCTTGTGTTGGTGGAGCGCATTCTTACTTACAGCGCTTGCATCGATGCAGAGAGCAGTGCCCTGTGGGTATCTATCCCACAGTGTAACTTGCCACATGGGGGGTTGGGAAGGTCTTGCAGTGCCTTATGGGGAACCAAACATTCTCACAGGGGTAACTGGCAACATGGCTTGAATGTCCCATGAGTCAGTTTTCTCCCTCCCCAATTTCATCTCAATCTCACAATATTCTGTGCCTTTTTACCCCCGAAAGCCGATGAATCCACCATCTGTAGAGGAGCATGGACCCCACACATTGTTTCACTATGGTGGTGAGCACTGCAAACTCCATGCATGTTATCCTAAAGTATTTCCAGAGCCAACGAGAGGAATTGCCATGCAGAACATGGCAACTTTCTTCACACAGCCCTGCTGGAAGCCATGGAACGAAACAATTCCTTGTTGCTGTTGGCTGTCACAGAACAGCTGAACATGGTGCAGTGTCAGTTCTGATCCTGAGAAGCACTGACTGACTGGATTGCATCATTATGCAGGTATGGGATGATGAGCAGTGGCTGCATAACTTTTGTATGTTGAAGGCCACTTTTCTGGAACTATGTGCAAGCTTGCCCCAGCCCTGCAGTACAACACTAAAGTGAGACCTGCTCTGAGAGTGGAGAAGCAAGTGGTGGTTGCTGTGTGGATGCTTGCATCACCAGACTGCTACCAATCAAGCAGGAATCAGTTTGGAGTCGGGAAATCCGCTGTGGGGGTTGCTATGATTCAGGTGTGCAGGGCCATTAATCACATTCTGCTAAGAAGGGTTGTGACCCTGGGCAATGTGCAGGTCACACTGGATGGTTTTGCCACAATGGGATCCCCTAACTTGTGGGGTGATAGATGGCATGCATATCCCTACCTTGGCATCAGACTACTTTGCCACCCAGTACATAAATAGAAAGAACTATTTGCTATGGTGTTGCAAGCACTGGTGGATCACGAGGGTGTTTTGCTGACATCAACACGGGATGGTCTGAGAAGGTGCACAATGCACATATCTTTAAGAACACAGGCCTGTTCAGAAAGCTGCAAGTAGGGATTTTCTTTCTGGACAGCAAACTCACCATTGGAGAGGTTGAAATGCCAGTAGTGATCCTGGAAGACCCAGCCTACCTCTTATTTCCATGGATCATGACGCAGTACCCTGGACACCTGGACAAGAGCGCTTCAACAACAGGCTCAGCAAGTGCAGAATGACAGCTGAATGTCCTGTTGAATTTGGTCACTTGAAGAGTCATTGGAGCAGTTTGCTCACTAGGTTAGACCTAAGTGAAAAAAAAATATCCCCAAGTTATAGCTGCCTACCGTGTGCTTCATAATATCTGTGAAGAAAAGGGATAGAAGTTTCCACAGGGGTGAGGCATGGAGGTATCTAGACTGTCTCCTAATTTTGAGCAGCGAGACAGCAGAGCTAGAAGAAGAGCTCAATGGGGAGCAATGTGGCTTAGGGAGGCTTTGAAAACCCATTTTATTAACGACCCACAGTAAACTGCGTTGCTTTTCTGTATTGTGTCTGCCAACAGTGTGAATCTGGCTGTGACTGCTGTGTGTGTAGTAATGTCACCTTGGAAATCCACCTCTTCCTTTGCTCTGAAAATGACTCCCAGTCCCCACCCACTAGACAGCTCTGGAGCCACTGCTCATCATCCCATACTTGCATAATGGCAACCAAGAAGCCCTGGCTCCAACAGCCCCCACCTGCTTGAACCACTAGATCCCACACCCTTGCCACATCTGAGTAAGTGCCTGTCCCCACTGCAATGTGAGCTGGGGGTGGCACTACACTAGGGCACTGTATCCTGTTGGGTGCTCAGTGCTTGTCTTCTCCTGTTGTGGGGGGAGCCCAGGTAATGAGATGAGACCCTCCAGCTCATTCCTCACAGGGGCACCACAGAGACTGACGTGAGTGAGGGGAGTGTGGGCTCCTGCTTCAAGAGGGGAGGGGATGGGAGGGGAGCCAGGACTCCTGGGTTCTATCCACAGCTCTGGCTCTGTGTGACCTAATTTACATCCCCCCAATGCCTCAGTTTCCCTATCCCTCCCCTTTCTCCCTGTGCACTGATGTAATAAAGATTTAAGTTTAAAGAAATGCATTTTTATTGCACACAGATATAGAAACAAAAATATGTGCCACAGAAATAAAACTTAGAAGTAGAGGGGAATACAACTGAGATGGGTAAGGCATATTCATTTTCTGTTTAAAAACACACTCGCCTTGCCTGCCACACATCAGACTATGTGCAGCTGTGATTCAGTGCACCCCCCTCCTGGGGTTGAGTGGAAGGGATATTGCATTGCCTCCCACACACCTAGTGGAATGTGTGTGAGTGGGGGAGGGGGTACGGTGACGCTGGAATGCTGTTCTGCAGGGGATGTAGAGGGAGTTGAGCATCAAGATATTTCTCTTCAAGGTCAATCAGATGCTTCAATATGTCTGTTTGTTCCTTCAGAGTCCCCATCATCTTCTGCTGTGTGCCACACTCATTCTCCTAAGCTTTTGTCAATCCTCCAGGCCCTCTGCTCAGTGTCCACTGTTCCAGAGGTGTGCATTCTCTCATTAAACATGCCATCACACATTCTCTTTCATCTTTGTTTTATTTGGGAGAGCTTCTTTGCTGGTATGGAGAGAGTCAAAGACCACATTTTCAGCTGTAAAACATGAAAGGCACAAAGGAATCATTGTCAGTGCATGCCTAGTGTTCAGTGCAGACTTGCTATATAGAAATCACTCCCCTAAATGAATGCAAGTGTAAAGCAAAACATTTTCATTTTTACAAGGTATTAACTGAACTGGTTTGCTGTCCCAGACATGGAGAGTTCAGCAAGGGCGCCAGAACTTCTGCTGAAGTGTGTGTGGGGGGGACCAGTGGCAAACAGGGATGGCCACGGGGCCATGCCCCCTCCCCTTTGTAACACAGCTGTAGTTTGGTGCGGGGAGGGAGGATAACACCAACCCTTGCCACCCAAACTATGGCCATGTTGAACAGCGGGCAGCTATGCCCCCCCCAGATTCTGGCACCCTTGCCCCATTTCCCCTCTCCCCAGTTCCGGCTCCCCTGTCCGGGTAGGGCAGGAAGGGGTGAGCTATCACAAAGGGGGTGGGGCACACAGGCACTAGCGTTTGCTGTTCAAGCAATTGAAATGAATACTACCACCATCTCCCTTAGGTGATCTAGCTGATATCATGCTCCTAAGGGTAACAGAGGCAGAAAGGGAACAGCTGCTGCACATGTCCTGGTACAGATCGGGTCTGTATGCTGCTATGCTGTGTACTGCGATAATGCCTACCAAATTAATACTGGAGTGGGATGGGACAGAGTCCTACTGTGGTGGAAGAAATAAGGCAGCCCTCCCAAGAACCTTTCTACAATGGATTAGAAACTACCTCCATGAAAGTTTCCTCAGACATGGAGAAGCAGATATTTAACTAACTAGTAAAGGTAGAGTGACTAAAAAATAGCAAATGAGAACATGTGCCCCCACAATATTAATGCAAACTGCATGTTCATCAGAGGTTCCTTCCCTGCCATCATGCTTGGCTATGCTGCAGTGCTGCGACTGGCTGAATGGCTCTAGGGTTACAAACAGCTCCTGGCTGTCTGGGACAATGGATCCCCTGCTCTCCTGTCTCCCATTCTCCTCCTCCTCTTTCTTATCCAAGACCTCCTCTTCAGTGTTGCCTGTGGTGACCCGTGACTCCTCTAAAGTATCCACATGGCTCCTGGGGTCATCACAAAGTATAGCATGCAACTCTGTATAAAAGTGGCATGTCTGCAGTGCTGCACCAGAATGACTGTTAGCCTCCTTTGCTTTCTGATATGCCTGGCGCAGATCCTTCACTTTCACATGGCACTGCTGTGGGTCCCTCTGGTAGCCCTTCTTCACCATGCCCAGAGAGAACTTCTCATAGATGTCCATATTTCTATGGTTTGATCTGAGCTGTGCCTGGATAGCCTCTTTTCCCCACAGACCCAGGAGATCTACCGCCTCCTGTGTACTCCAGGCAGGAGCATGTTTGGAGCATGGAGCTGGCATGCTCAGCTGGGCAGGTGAGCTCTCCATGCCAAGCAAACAAGAAATGGAAATTCAAAAGTTGCCAGTCTTGTTTCCTGTGTACCTGGATGCTCGGCAGGGGAGTTGTGAATGATGACTAGAGCAGTCACAATGTAGCATTGTGGGATACCTCATGGAGGCCATTTAAGTCAACGTAAGCAACACAGTGTCTACAGTCACTGTAGTGACTTAACTACATCAACTTAAGTGATACACCTCTCACAAAAGTGGAGTAATTAAGTCAACATAGCAAGCTAGTTACATCAGTGAGAGGGACCTAGTAGTATAGACACAGAGATAATTGGGGTGACATAAGCTGCCTTATGTTGATCTAACTCTGTAGTGTAGACCAAGCCTCAGTAAAGGGTGAAAGAATGAAGTAATATTCTGGAAGTGTTGGTCACAGATCTGTAGTTAAAGGTGAACTGAGCTTTGCCCTTAAAGCAGGGATTGACTACCTCATTATATACTGAGAATATAGCCAATCCACCAAACAACCTTAACTTTGTTCTGTATTGTGTGGCAAGATGGCAGATTTTAGTTTGGTGGGTCCTGCACTTTTCTTGGCAGGGAGCTAAGATACTACCCTTTGCCCCTGCTCTTGGGTGCCAAGGACCCAGCTACCAGCCCAGGAAGGTGGTAGAGGAGGGGTCTGGGTGTGCTCCTCACTCTGAGTCCCAGCCCCTCTCAACCCCTATGGGTTTCTTACCCTCATCACCCTTAGGTAGGGTTACCCTTGGTCCTTAGATGCTGGGGGGCAGGGTCTCCCTTACTCCAATTCTCAGGACTTCCAAATCTCAACATACCTCCAAGCTCCAGTCCTTCCTCCTCTGTCTGCCTGACGCAGGGGGTTTTATTAGGTTCCTAACAGGGCCTTAATTGACTGCAGGTGCTCCAATTAACCTGCACCCACCTTCCCTAGTCTACAGGGAACCATGCCTTAATTAGCCTTGAGCTTATATATATAGCAGTCTCCCACTGCTCCCTGGCCCTCTTGTATCACAAGTGACACAGAGGGGTAAAAAGAAAGCCACTTAATGTGTCTTTAAAAAACAAGTTCTTCTCATCTGGGATCACAAACACCTAAAATGCCTTAATCATAACCATATAGTTATTACATGGTGTCATTACAACACAGAGTTAAAGTTGTTTAATTGCCCTGAGTGTGCATTTCTGTACCTAAACATGTTTTAAATTTAACATTAACTTTGAATTTTCAGAGTTTATAGCACTCGGCTTGTGGACAATTGCAATATCCCTGTAATGTTCCTTAGCCTCAATTGTGATATGTGTTCTCAACTTTATCTCCATGTTAATGCAATTTTTGTCGGGGTTTATATCTTAGCTAAGCTATGAGTGGGTGGTCATATTACCCTACAGATATCTGAAAGATGTAATCATAAAGAGAAGCTTCAATCTAGATAATTTAGTTCTTTAGCTCAAGCTTCAGGCTCTGAAGTCATTCTTGGTGATAATTAAGAGTATGTCTATTACCCTGTCTGCCCATCTGTCTAAGGATTTGATACTGTTGCCTTTCACCATAGTATCTGAGCAGCTTCCATGTAAAATCAATAGCAATAACAGAGCCCCTAGTGGAGTTCATTACTCAGATATTCATGAAAGTATTCACACGGGAGAAGTGAAGGGCAAATTCTGCCTTCAGATATGTGGATATAACTCCCACTTCATGATTTAGCCCAGCTTTCTTTTGGCATGTTCTAAAAACAGAAGCAGTTCTTATTTATTAGTGTAACTTAGCCCATCAATCCATTCTAAAAAAATTATTCTTTATGATAGACTCCTGGTTCAAATG
Source organism: Caretta caretta (assembly GCF_965140235.1). NCBI lineage: Eukaryota > Metazoa > Chordata > Testudines > Cheloniidae > Caretta > Caretta caretta. The sequence continues at coordinate 78,781,919 of NC_134208.1, forward strand.
TTTACCTTTCTAAAAACGTGAACTAAACTCCAAACATCTGGCATTACTGTATTCCTAAAATATATATGTTAAAATGGTTCTGAGCTCCTCCTAACAATCCCTTTTTTGCTCTGGATTATAAACCACTTGAGCCCAGCAATTTCTTCTGATTTAAACATTTAAGTTTTGTGACCACAAAACTAGCTGGTTGTATCATTGGCTTCATCTCCTAACTCTGTGAACACTCATGACATAGTGATTTGGAAATGTTCATCATTTTCTAATGTGAACACCTTCAAGAAAGTTTTACTCAGCTTCTCAGCCAAGTTTATGTCCTCAAACAAGGTTTCCCCTGCTTGATATTTTGGTAGTTCTGTGGTAACTTTTCTCCCTGCTTTCTTCTAATATATTTTGAAGACAATTCATTGTTCTTCCTAATGTTTTCAAGTACAAACCTCTCATATTTTTGCTTTAACTATTATTCAGCATGCTCCAAACAATTCATTGATCCTAATCTTCACTTCTTCCTTTACCCAGCTCTTCATTTTTATAAAGACTTTTCTCATTTGGCTAACATACTTTTAATCTCTGTGGTAATCTAGGATGACTGTTTTTGTACCGACCATCTTTCTTGAAAACTGGGATAAATCTGCACTGTGTGCTAAGTAGAAGTATCTTGAATACATGTCTTGATCCTTAAAATAGTTTTCCCAGGTAATCTTTTTGAGTGCACCTACAACTATTTAAAAAAAAAATCACTTTATCAGATTTTTACATATGAAAGTTATTTTCTGTCTGTTTTTGTTCAGTAATCAAAGACTCACATCACTGTATTATGCTACTGCCAAGTGGTTTTCAGACCCAAAGATCTCTAATATATATATTTTTTCAAAATCAGTGATAATTAGGTCCAGCAGTACGTCTCCCACATGTTATAAAAAGCACTGCAATCTAATCTTGCTGCCAATGTAGGTGTAGATCACAAATTCTTCTGATCATGTGGCCAGATCAATATACATTTAGGCTACAAATGGTTCATATTACTCAAGCTGCTAAAAGGGGTACACATGAAGACCTTTCTAAATCCTAGTGAACGTCTAAGATCTGCAAAAATAGACCTGTTAATCTCAATGACCAGCAATTAATCTAGAGATATGGGTTATTTTTAATATTATCATATTAATTCTGACTTTCCCAATCTTCAGCGCACAAAGCTACTCTTTACAATGTCATACCCTTGACATAAAGATACTTTTGATATTATTTCAAATGGGCAATTTTTAATACTACAAGTGAAATACAATTCCTCTCATTTTATTTTTCCAAAAGCCAGTAAACTGGCTAAAATATAAATATATATATGAGTTTACTGGATATATATGTCCAGGAATAAAGGATGTTATAAAACATGTTTTCTGGTGGTCTCTGAAAGGCTTAAGCATCCCGAAAATGAAAGCCATGCTATGCATCTTCATAACTGTTTCTTACAGACATAATAACATATTACTAAGTGATCACAGCAACTGTTCCAGTGTACTTAAGTTCAAACTTTTAAAATGCTAAATATTTAGTTTAGGTTTTCGGTTCCCAGGAAGCAATATTATTTAGAACAAAGATCAGGACTATAATAAACATTGCAACTAACCTGAAAATTGAGATTTGGACGTTCAGAAATTATTCTGAATTATTTTGACTATTACAATGAGTATTTTTACATTGCAACCATGGTTTCAGTTCAAAGGTATATTTAATTAGTCATTTTTAGTGCTTAAAGTAGAGTTGCTGGAATTGTGATGGAAAGTCTGCAATTTGAGATATTTTTATTAAATATGTTGAGCAAGATCCTCAGCTGATGTAAATTCTTTTTACATTCTTTTTCACTGCATCTGTGGTTTGAAGAGGCACTCTAATTTGAAGCAACATATGATCTTACGTTGTGTTACTTATACACATAACAGCGTCATTGAGCCAACATGTATGCATGATATGAATAGGAGAAGGAGCCCTACTTTTAAAAAAAGAACTAAACTAGATTTGGGGACATCAGACCTTCAAAAAAGTAATGCAGAAGAAATGTCAAATAAATGTATTTGAATGTCCTCACCTTAGTGCAATACATGGCAAATTGAAGTACGGCATGCAAACTTAATTGTTCTCATATATGTAGACAATGGACTTTGTGTGACATGAGACCTTTTAGTATATCATGAACATGAGAATTGACTTATGCTACTATTATATGTATGATAGATTTCACATTGCAATGTTGGATGTGTCCTCCAAAAGAGAAAAATGCCTGCAAGCTAAAAGGCTGTGGCTCAATGATTTCAGTGTGCCAGTAACTGAAAATAAGCTTAAAAAAAGAAGGAAAAGACAAACTTCTTGATATATACTTTATTCTCACACAAGGGCAGATTTAACACGCTGTGGCCTCTCACGAAGTATTTATTCCACAGTGGTCCTTAAACAACAATGCCATGGCAACAACTGCATCAAAGAACCAAGCACTGTTTCTAAGAGTAAATAAGTCATATGACAACTATACTGAAACATAAATATTTACATCGGCTTTGAGGTCTGGGAACAAAGGGCAAAGTGCATAAGAATACAAAGTGTATATGCACTGAAACTTTATTTTTTTCCTTTTAAAGAGTTCAGGTCTGTATTTTACCATTTCTTGTGTTTGGATTGAAAAAAATTATGCCTACTTTAGAGAGGTACATGTATGATATCCTATGAAAAATGTGATAATCATTCCAAGTGGGGTGATTACTGGATACGGGTTCAAGTCTGTGGGTGGACTGTGGCAGAAGCAGGGAACCCAGGTAACCTGTATACTAACTGAGGGCCCTAACCACCACTCAATTAGCTATTGTGGGGTTAATGGTTCTCATCCCACCCATATCTAACTATAAAACTAAGCACTGGTTCTGGTTTGTCCCCCAAACTTGCTTAAATTTGAATTGGATTTGAATGCTGCCTTCCTGGTTTGAAGTCATTTCTAGTTTGAAGTAATTTCAGTTTGGTCAAAATGTAGAAAGCATCATGTTCAACCTGATTTGAAAGTCAGTAGATGAGGACCTACTGTTTGGTGAAACTCAAAAGCTAAACATCCAAAAGTTTGGATTTTTACATGAACTGTCCTAAATCACTTGAGTCCCGAGTATTATACTCCAGAGCTCATATTAACAGTGTTTATCACAACATTTCTGGCACTTTCTCTTGGTATGCCTAGAGGAGCTGTGAGAAAATATAGTTTGATAATATGCTGACAATTTTGGTTCCAATCATGAGCAGAAGGAAGAACTGGGAGAAAGGAAAAAAAAGTACCCAACTATTTTAGATATCCACTTCAAAGTTAGTTATAGAGATAGAACAAAATTTTGAGGGGTTCTGAACTTTGCTAAAGTGGTTCATCTCTCCCAACCATAACTAACATGTCATTTCTATGTTGTCATGGATAAAAAAAGCTTTATGTGCTCAAATCCAGGGGACTGGACAATTTCCCTCCCAGAATTCTGAGAGCACTAGCACATGAGATTGTTAATGTTTAATAGCAAGAATGTTTAATAATGCTAGCTATTTGGGGGTAATACCATATGACCGTAGAAAACCTAATGTCCGATCTAAATTTAAGAAAAGGAAAACTGTGATCTGGGCCATTATAGGCCTGTAAACCTGTCAACAGTCTTATGCAAAACTTTGGAACAAATTGTGAAAGAACAAATCATTTAATTCATGGAGGTAAATGAACAAGGGGATGTAATGCAACATGTGTTTATCCAAGGTGGACCATGCCAGACTAACCTGATTTCCTTCTTAGAGAAAATCACACCTGATTTTTTTTAGATAAGGGAAATGAGGTAGATCTAATATACTTGGACTTTAGTAAAACATTTGCTATGGTACCACATGAGAAATTATTAGTTAAATTCAAGGTGATGGGGATTAGAACAAGAATTGAGTGGTGGACAAGGAACAAGCTAATGGGGAGAAGGCCACAGATTGTGTTGGAAGGTAAACTATTGGACTGGAGGGAAGTTACTAGTGGAGTTCCTCAAGGATTTGTTTTGGAACCAATCTTATTCAATATTTTTTATTAATGACCTGGGCACAAAAAGTAGAAGCATGCTAATGAAATTTTCTGATGATACGAAGTTGGGAGGCATCATCAATACTGAGGAGGATTGAAACATTATACAGGAAGTTCCAGATGATGTTCAGGACTGGAGTGACACACATGGGATGAAATTCAATAGTACAAAGTTCAAGTGCTTAGGGTCTAAAAATAATTTCTATTACAAACTAGGGGCTCATCAGATGGATGCAAAAAAGGAGGGGAGAGACCTGGGTCTGTTGGTCAGTCACAGGATAAAGGGAAGCCACCAGTGTGATGCAGCTGCCAAAAAGGCAAATGCAATCCTACAATGTGTAAGGCAAGGCATTTCTAGTAGAGAAAGTATTAATGCCACTGTATAAAGCATTGTTAAGCCCTCCTCCTGGAATCATATACAATTCTGGTCACTCATATTCAAGAAAGATTAATTGAAACTGGAACAGGTGCAGAGAGGAGCTACTAGGAGGATCAGGGGAATGGAGGGCCTATCTTATGAGAGGAGACTGGAAGAGTTTGCTTTGTTTAGTCTAGCAGAAAGAAGGCTGAGAGGGGATATGAGCACACTCTATAAATACATCCCAGGGGTAAACATCTTGGAGGGTGAAGAGCTATTTAAGATGACATGTAATGTTGGCACAAGAACAAATCAGTATAAACTAGCCATGAACAATTCAGTCTGGAAACTAGAAGGCTTCTAACCCTCAGAGGAGTGAGGTTCTGGGAAGAGCCTCCCAATAGGAGTTGTGGAGGCAAACAACTTTATTAGTGTTGACACCCAGATTATATGAAAGGGTTCCTTTTTTTTTTTTTTTTTTTTTGGGGTGGGGGAGGAAGGAACTGGGCTTGGAAGCCCTTGGGATACCTTCCAGTTTGTCTTATGTTCCCACAGCTTATGCTTCAGAGCTTCCGCCCATCACCTGCAGGGGTCAGGAAGGGATTTGATTTTTTCCCCAAAATTTATTTAGATTTGGGTATTTGTTTTTGTTTTACTCTCTTTCCTTTGAACCCTCAGGGATAGTCACAGCTGGAGATGGGACACTGGACAGAAAGAGCAGTGCTCTGAGGTGGCACTGATAACTGCATTTATAATGTAAGAACTAATAAATGATCCTCTTATTCACATCCTCACCCTCCATCTCTTTTAATTTAAACAAGTCTGCTCATATGAGTAAAATTGCCATAATCTTTGTGAGGTCATCAACTGACTGTCAAAATGAGGGTGGCTTCACATCTTAATTACATTTTAGCTGTAATTCTTTTACTATTGTTAAGCAGTCTCTTCAGATAGTGACTCACCTACTTATTTTCTCTGGCTCCTATTAAAGGAAAATGTGACTTAGCCCTTCCAAGCTGGAGGGCCCAAATCCATGTGGGTCTGTATGCCACAATTCAAAAAAAAAAAAGGGAGCCCAAAAGTAAAGTTCCTAGTCTGTATCTAAGAGCCTAAATAAGCATTCTGATTTTCAAAAATTCTCAGTATGAGCACCTACCAGCTTTGAAAATCAGGCTACTTATTTAAGTGTCTATATATTGACAGAGGAACATAACTCTAATTAAAAGGACTATTTTTGAAAAAAAAATAATTGACCATCATATATGTAGACCATACATACAAATGGCACAGTTAAAACTAGAGACAGGTCAATACAAAGGGTGGAAAGAGAAGGGAGAAGGAGCAGAAGGAGGGGTCATAGTGGTGGTGGGTGGTATTGTCAAATACTTGTCAAATCTCAACAATTCGTTTTGCTGATATTCACAACTCCTTTTATTTGTTTACGTGTCACCATTTTCACTTGCAACAATGTTCAAAAAGTAAGAGTCAAATATGCACTTTCAACCTCTTTCTGTGTCTGTAAGTAAACCAGGCATATTGCAAACGAATGATTCCCTTTCAACTGCACGATAGGCTTTGACATCTGTTTCACCAAATTCACAGTTTAAAGGATGTAAATTAATGGAATAATATTGCTTCCATAATTCCTGCACCATGTCATGTTGATCTGTACTAAATGCAGGCTATTGTTTCTTAGTAAGCAGTGGTATTTTCCCATAATTAATGTAAGTAACAAGTGATACTAGCCCACAGGAACAAGCTTGTCTTATCTCCCTCCTAGCTTGCAAGAGGTGTCACCACTTCACCTAACTTCAAGGTAATTAGCTTAAATTTGATTGTCGATTTGGTAGTGTATCTTAATCTTTCATAACATAGGACTCCTAATGAGAACAAGATTAAAGAATTCTCTAAATCAGAAGCTTTGATTGTAGTTATATTATGATATCACTAATTATAAGTTAAATTTTTATTCAGAAATCATGAATATTTCAGAGTAGCAGCCGCATTAGTCTGTATCCACAAAAAAAACAGGAGTACTTGTGGCACCTTAGAGACTAACAAATTTATTTGAGCATAAGCTTTCGTGGGCTACAGCCCACTTCATCGGATGCATAGAATGGAACATATAGTAAGAAGAAATATATATACATACAGATAAGTTGGAAGTTGCCATACAAACTGTTAAAGGCTAATTAGTTAAGATGAGCTATTATCAGCAGGAGAAAAAAAACTTTTGAAGTGATAATCAAGATGGCCCATTGAGACAGTTGACAAGAAGGTGTGAGGATACTTAACTTTAGGGAAATAGATTCAATATGTGTAATGACCCAGCCCACTCCCAGACTCTATTCAAACCCAAGTTAATGGAATCTAGTTTGCATATTAATTCAAGCTCAGCAGTTTCTCATTGGAGTCTGTTTTTGAAGCTTTTCTATTGAAAAATTGCCTCCCTTAAATCTTTTACTGAGAGGCCAGAGAGGTTGAAGTGTTCTCCTACTGGTTTTTAAATGTCACGATTCCTGATGTCCATTTGTGTCCATTTACTCTTTTGCGTAGATACTGTCCGGTTTGGCCAATGTACATGGCAAAGGGGCATTGCTGGCACATGATGGCATATATCACATTGGTAGATGTGCAGGTGAATGAGCCCCTGATGGCATGGCTAATGTGATGAGGTCCTATGATGGTGTCATTTGAATAAATATGACAGGTTTCAGAGGAACAGCCGTGTTAGTCTGTATTCGCAAAAAGAAAAGGAGTTCTTGTGGCACCTTAGAGACTAACCAATTTATTTGAGCATGAGCTTTCGTGAGCTACAGCTCACTTCATCAGCTCACTTCATCACTTCATCAACTATCCAATGCCACGCACAGATGAACTATTAGAGAAACTGGGACGGGCCCAGTTCATCTCTACCTTGGACTTAACCAAGGGGTACTGGCAGGTACCGCTAGATGAATCTGCCAAGGAAAGGTCAGCCTTCATCACACATCTCGGGCTGTATGAATTTAATGTACTCCCTTTTGGGCTGAGAAATGCACCCGCCACTTTCCAAAGACTTGTAGATGGTCTCCTAGCGGGATTAGGAGAATATGCAGTCGCCTACCTTGACGATGTGGCCATATTTTCGAATTCCTGGGCAGACCACCTGGAACATCTACAAAAAGTCCTTGAGCGCATAAGGGAGGCAGGACTAACTGTTAAGGCTAAGAAGTGTCAAATAGGCCTAAACAGAGTGGGTGACACCAGGTGGGTCAAGGAACTATCAGCCCCCTACAGGCCAAAGTGGATGCTATCCAAAAGTGGCCTGTCCCAAAGTCAAAGAAACAGGTTCAATCCTTCTTAGGCTTGGCCGGTTATTACAGACGATTTGTACCGCACTACAGCCAAATCGCTGCCCCACTGACAGACCTAACCAAAAAGAAACAGCCAAATGCTGTTCAGTGGACCGGAAAGTGTCAGAAGGCCTTTAACAAGCTTAAAGCGACACTCATGTCTGACCCTGTACTAAGGGCCCCAGACTTTGACAAACCGTTCCTAGTAACCACAGATGCATCTGAGCATGGTGTGGGAGCAGTTTTAATGCAGAAAGGACCTGATCAAGAATTCCACCCTGTAGTGTTTCTCAGCAAAAAACTGTCTGAGAGGGAAAGCAACTGGTCAGTCACTGAAAAAGAATGTTACGCCATTGTCTACGCTCTGGAAAAGCTACGCCCATATGTTTGGGGACGGCGTTTCCACCTGCAAACCGACCATGTTGCACTGAAGTGGCTTCACACCGTCAAGGAAACTAACAAAAAACTTCTTTGGTGGAGTTTAGCTCTCCAAGATGAAGCTGATGAAGTGAGCTGTAGCTCACGAAAGCTCATGCTCAAATAAATTGGTTAGTCTCTAAGGTGCCACAAGAACTCCTTTTCTTTTTGAATAAATATGTGGACAGAGTTGGCATTGGGCTTTGTTGCAAGGATAGGTTCCTGGGTTAGTGTTTTTGTTGTGTGGTGTGTGGTTGCTGGACAGTATTTGCTTCCGGTTGGGGGCTGTCTGTAAGCAAGGATTGGTCTGTCTCCCAAGATCTGTGAGAGTGAGGGATCATTTTTCAGGACAGGTTGTAAATCTTTGATGATGTGCTGGAGAGGTTTTAGTTGGGGGCTGAAGGTGACAGCTAGTGTTGTTCTATTATTTTCTTTGTTGGGCCTGTCCTGTAGTAGGTGACTTCTGGGTACTCTTCTGGATCTGTCAATCTATTTTTTCACTTCAGCAGGTTGGTATTGTAGTTTTAAGAATGCTTGATAGAGATCTTGTAGGTGTTTGTCTCTGTCTGAGGGATTGGAGCAAATGCGGTAGTATCTTAGAGCTTGGCTGTAGACAATGGATTGTGTGGTGTTGTTCCATCCAGGACACCCAGTCTTTATTCAAGCCTAATTTAATGGTGTCCAGTTTGGAAATTAATTCCAAATCTGCAGTTTCTCGTTGGAGTCTATTTTTGAAGTTTTTTTGTTGGAGAATTGTGACTTTTAGGTCTGAAATTGAGTGACCAGGGAGGTTGAAGTGTTCTCCGTCTGGCTTTTGAATGTTATAATTCTTGATGTCTGATTTGTGTCCATTTATTCTTTTGTGTAGAGATTGTCCGGTTTGGCCAATGTACATGGCAGAGGGGCATTGTTGGCACATGATGGCATATATCACATTGGTAGATGTGCAGGTGAATGAGCTTCTTATGGTGTGGCTGATGTGATTAGGTCCTATGATGGTGTCCCAGTAACTCTTTATGATAATGTTAAGACAGCAGGCCCATATCAGTAGGTTAGTGAATATTACTTTTCAAGAATGTAAGTTTGTAAAAAAACAAGCAAATAACTCCCCTCCCCCCAATGTCCCCCCAATTCTCAAGAATTCAGAATTAAGGTTAAACTTACAAGAAACTCAGGCCTTTAACGGAAAAGAAATTCATAGTTCTGGTAGCCAAAATACCTGAGATCTATACCCATAGTGCAATTTGAGAAAATTAGGAACTGGTGCTACTTTACCCATGCATGCAAACAGTTTCATTTTCTCAGGGACCACAAAAAGTAGCAGACCTTCATTTTTTCACTATTTTTTATTATTTGTATTACAGTAATACTTAGGGACCTCCCTGTCAGGGAAAACAAAGAGATGGTCCCTTAATTGTATAATTATTGTACCATGTTATGACTTAGAGTGTAAGGGTTAGACAAACTTAGCAAGGCTTGCAGTGAGATGAAGTGAGCCTTCAAGAAACATGCAAAGGCTTGCAGTGGGTTTGAGATCTCACTGATTTTCTTAAGGTTTCCTAGGGGAGGGAGAGTGCAGTGACCCCCTATTCTTCTCCCTCCTCTTGTATTCTCCTTCTTCCACATGCTACTGCTCCCTTCTTCACTTCCCCCTCTCCATTCTGCTTGCACCCTCATGCCCACCTCCTCCACTGCCCTCACAAGTTCAGTACTTTCTTTTATATTGAGAGCTAAAAGACAGATCTTCAGCTGGTGTAAATCAGCAGAGCACATTTAAATGCTGACATACACAAGCTGAGGATCTGACCCTCTTTTAATAGGCTGATTTATTTTCATACCATACTTCTATTGACTCAAAGAATTCCTGTGATAATATATTTTGATTACAGGCAGAAAAGTTCTACAGTTGGGGACATCAATTACTTGTAACGTGTTTGGTATTTTTGTAGAGTTGTAATAAAACAGTGGCAAGAGTCATTATGAACTGTTTTTTTCTGTGTTTTCAGTGGTTGGGTTGTTTCCAGGAGGCCACTATGATTTTTAGTTATCTCATTACATGCATCTATTGTGTATTTAATATACCAATTTTATTGTAAATAAATCTCCTAGATTTTTTTTCTGGCCTTATTTTCTTGTTTTGGCTAAAAAATGTTGAAAAACCTTTATAGCAGATTTTCTTTTATAAAATGAGCATGGCCAGTACTATAAATTCGCCAAATACCATATGATCATGGTGCCCCATAAGGTATCCAAATTCAGATCCCAAGCATAGCCATTGATCCCAAGCCAGTAGGGATTGGCTTAGATACAGAGGTCGATCACTTAACTCAAGGGCAAGGACTGAGGAAGGCCTCCCTTGCATCCTCATTCTTTGGGTATGTCTATCCTTCAAAGTGGAGATGTAATTTCCAGCTCGAGTAGACATACAGCACGTAATCCCACATAACCAGCACATAACAAGAGCGCTAAATATAGAGTATAGCTGCAGTGGCATGAGCAACAGGAAGGGCTAACCTGAGTACATACCTGCCCAAGACTCTAGGTACAGACTTAGGGCTATCTAGCCCCTTGCACAGCTCTATTTTTAGCAGACTAGCTCAATCAGAGCTAGCACTGGTACAGCTCCTAGAGCAGGAATTCACACCTCAAGCTCAAAGTGTACATATAGTCTTTGGGTGACATTATTTAGCTAACAGATGAATTGACATTTATGTGCTTCAGAGTCAGACATGATCATAGAATCATAGAATCATAGAATATAAGGGTTGGAAGGGACCCCAGAAGGTCATCTAGTCCAACCCCCTGCTCGAAGCAGGACCAATTCCCAGTTAAATCATCCCAGCCAGGGCTTTGTCAAGCCTGACCTTAAAAACCTCTAAGGAAGGAGATTCTACCACCTCCCTAGGTAACGCATTCCAGTGTTTCACCACCCTCTTAGTGAAAAAGTTTTTCCTAATATCCAATCTAAACCTCCCCCACTGCAGCTTGAGACCATTACTCCTCGTTCTGTCATCTGATACCATTGAGAACAGTCTAGAGCCATCCTCTTTGGAACCCCCTTTCAGGTAGTTGAAAGCAGCTATCAAATCCCCCCTCATTCTTCTCTTCTGCAGGCTAAACAATCCCAGCTCCCTCAGTCTCTCCTCATAACTCATGTGTTCCAGACCCCTAATCATTTTTGTTGCCCTTCGCTGGACTCTCTCCAATTTATCCACATCCTTCTTGAAGTGTGGGGCCCAAAACTGGACACAGTACTCCAGATGAGGCCTCACCAATGTCGAATAGAGGGGAACGATCACGTCCCTCGATCTGCTCGCTATGCCCCTACTTATACTGATCTGTCCTCTTGATCAGGAGAAATGGTGCAGATGGTGCAAAAATGCAAATGGAAGGGATCTACCTATATCTCATTCACTTATCTACCCATAGTCTTATACCATCACTGATCTGTACAGTATCCCACATTCTAAGAGATAATCAAAATTACAATTGTCCAGTAGTCCAATTTTCCTCCCCTGTTGCCCCGAGCCATTCAGGGCTTGAGGAAGATTTGTTTGTTTCCTTTTCTCTCCTCCCACTTCTACTACCTCCTTTCTCTTCTTCTCCTTTTTCTTGGCTTCAACTCTTTTTCCTTCTTTACTTTTCTTTGCTATTTTCAGTTGCACCTAAACAGTTGGGCCCAGATCCTTATAAGGTATTTAGGCGTGCCACTCCTATGATTTCAATGGCTATTAGGCACCTAAATACCTTTGAGGATCTGGTCCTTGAACAGAGATGAAGATATGAGTTTTACAATGTGTCTGAAAGCAGTGAGATCAGTGATCAAACTTATCTCATCTGGTCATGAATCCAAAGTCATGAGTCCAAACTCAATTTCGCACATCTCATGAGCTGCACTGTTGAGGGTAGTTTCTGAGGCACACAGCTGTATCGGGAGGTCATTGTCCAGAAAAAAGATGCATTATTTTAAGTATCTTAGCCCAATTGCATGGAGACCCTTAAATATTAACACTGTGACCTTGCATTTGTCATGGTATCCTATTGAGAGCCAGCAAAGGGAGAGGAGCACACAGGGGTTATGTGCTGAGCATCTGATATAGGCTGTGTGCCACTTTCTGAACTAACTGAAAAAATTGGAGGAGCTCAATGGACTAACATTCCTTAGGGACGGGACAGGGGAAAATATATATGTAACAACCAGTTATCAGTACTTTCATTCCTTCATGGTGCTTAAAAGAAGCAGTGAGACATAAAAAGGCATCTTTTAAAAAGTGGAAGTCAAATCCTAGTGAGGTAAATAGAAAGGAGCATAAGCACTGCCAAATTAAGTGTAAAAATGAAATAAGAAAAGCCAAAAAGTAGTTTGAAGAACAGCTAGCCAAAAACTCAAAAGGTAATATGTTTTTTAAGTACATCAGAAGCAGGAAGCCTGCTAAACAACCAGTGGGGCCCCTGGAGGATTGAGATACAAAAGGAGCACTTAAAGACGACAAAGTCATTGTGGAGAAACTAAATTAATTCTTTGCTTCAGTCTTCACGGCCGAGGATGTTAGGGAGATTCCCAAACCTGAGCCATCCTTTGTAGGTGACAAATCTGAGGAATTGTCACAGATTTAAGTGTCATTAGAGGAGGTTTTGGAATTAATTGATAAATTTAACAGTAACAAGTTACCGGGACCAGATGGAATCCACCCAAGAGTTCTGAAATAACTCAAATATGAAATTGCAGAACTATTAAATATGGTTTGTAACCTGCCTTTAAATCAGCTTCTGTATCCAATGACTGGAAGATAGCTAACGTAATGCCAATATTTAAAAAGGGCTCTCGAGGTGATCCCGGCAATTACAGACCGGTAAGTCTAACGTCAGTACCGGGAAATTAGTTGAAACAATAATAAAGAGTAAAATTGTCAGACACATAGAAGAACATAAAATTGTTGGGCAAAAGTCAACATGGTTTCTGTAAAGGGAAATTATGTCTTACTAATCGATTAGAGTTCTTTGAAGGGGTCAACAAACATGTGGACAAGGGGGTCCAGTGTACATAGTGTACTTAGATTTCCAGAAAGCCTTTGACAAGGTCCCTCACCAAAGGCTCTTACATAAATTAAATTGTCATGGGATAAGAGGGAAGATCTTTTCATGGGCTGAGAACTGGTTAAAAGACAGGGAACAAAGTATAGGAATAAATGGTAAATTTTCAGAATGGAGAGAGGTAACTAGTGGTGTTCCCCCAGGGTCAGTCCTAGGGCCAATCCTATTCAACTTATTCATAAATGATCTGGAGAAAGGGGTAAACAGTGAGTTGGCAAAGTTTGCAGACAACACTAAACTGCTCAAGATACTTAAGACCAAAGCAGACTGTGAAGAACTTCAAAAAGATCTCACAAAACTAAAGTGATTGGGCAACAAAATGGCAAATGAAATTTAATGTAGATAAATGTAAAGTAATGCACATTGGAAAAAATAACCCCAACTATACATGCAATATGATGGGGGCTAGTTTATCTACAACTAATCAGGAAAGAAATCTTGGAGTCATCATGGATAGTTCTCTGAAGACGTCCACGCAGTGTGCAGTGGCAGTCAAAAAAGCAAATGGGATATTAGGAATCATTAAAAAAGGGCTAGAGAATAAGACGGAGAATATCTTATTGAATTTACATAAATCCATGGTATGCCCAGATCTTGAATACTGCATACAGATGTGGTCCCCTCATCTCAAAAAAGATATACTGGCATTAGAAAAGGTTCAGAGAAGGGCAACTAAAATGATTAGGGGTTTGGAACGGGTCCCATATGAGGAGAGATTAAAGAGGCTAGGACTTTTCAGCTTGGAAAAGAGGAGACTAAGTGGGGATATGATAGAGGTATATAAACTCATGAGTGGTGTGGAGAAAGTGAATAAACAAAAGTTATTTACTTGTTCCTATAATATAAGAACCAAATGAAATTAATGGGCAGCAGGTTTAAGACAAATAAAAGAAGTTCTTCTTCACTCAGCGCACAGTCAACCCGTGGAATTCCTTGCCTGAGGAGGTTGTGAAGGCTAAGACTATAACAGGGTTTAAAAGAGAACTAGGTAAATTCATGGAGGTTAAGTCCATTAATGGCTATTAGCCAGGATGGGTAAGGAATGGTGCCCCTAGCCTCTGTTTGTCAGAGGGTGGAGATGGATGGCAGGAGAGAGATCATTTGATCATCATCTGTTCTGTTCACTCCCTCTGGGGCACCTGGCATTGGCCACTGTTGGCACACAGGATACTTGGCTGGATGGATCTTTGGTCTTACCAGTATGGCCATTCTTATGTTCTTAGGTGCAGGCAATAAAATCAGGTTATTTTATCCTAAACCAATATCTCTTTGAGTATCTGCTACTTTATACTCTGAAAAACATGTACTTTGCAGCAAGCAAAGATTGGTTCTTATTGTGTGTTCTGAACATTCATTCCTCTCAAAACTGTATTTAAGTTTTTTAATTGTTCCTTTTAGCTGTGTATCGGGTTCAGCCACATTTAAAATTATTTAATTACCTATTTTATTTGGGTTCAGTGTGAGCTGTTTTCTTATTTTCTAGTTCACTGATGTGTAAATAAGTTTAAGGAACATGATGTCTTCTGATATCATGATGCTCACCAGGTTCATCGTTTCATTGTGTTCTCTTTTTCATTTTTATATGCAGACAGTTTTCTTGGCTTTCCTCTATTTGCCCAGACATTGGTGTTAAAAAATAACAACCACAATATCAAAATTAGGTACTGAGTTGGACATTGTGTTCGGAATATGTTTCTTTTGGTATGTGGTTTTACTGGTTTGTGAAAGTTTAATTTATTTATTTGGACATAAAGCTTCCTTCTCCCCACTTTAAATTCATGAATTCTAATGGATAAATGCTGGATATATTAGTCAGTCATTGTTTTTGGTAGCTTTTTGTTACTTCATTTACTTTATCTTATTCTCTACCATACCTGGGTTCTCTCATCCAATGTGAGGCACTAATGAACAACTGAGACATATTATGAAGAGGTATTCATGTATCCATAGTTGAATTTGCAACAGCTTCTATCATAAAGTCCTACTTTAGTCCCTATATTTTTGTATGAAAAAATAATCTGCAGTGAAAACGGGCAAATTTACTATGATGGTAAAGAATAATATTCTGTGGAATGTGAGAAAAAAATGTCTGATTTTCCAATCATTTAAAAATTGCTTCCATATGAATTTTGGAATTTTGACTCCAAATCACTTGTTGCTATTCTATTCAAATTTCCCAGATATTAAAATTGTCTCAAAAATTCATGCACTGGTTACATTTGAAGAAAACATGTTGCATCGAAAAAACTTGTTACTGAATTTTGTTGGGAATGGATTTGCGCCCAGTCCTGAACCTGTGATTTTCATTAGGTGTTATGGGATCATTGTTGATATCAATGAGATTTTTTTTACTATTGACTTTAGTGCAAACAGCATCAGGCCCTCCAGCTTCAATCTTTAGCTATGTCCAGTTACCACTGGAAACCGGTTGGGCAGGAGCCATTTGCTAGAGCTGCTAGACTAGATCTGCTCTAAACTACCCGCAGCTGGCTATTGTCCAGAATCCCTGGTATAAGCAGTGCACCCTGACTATGTTCTTACTCCCCCTAGAAGATGTGCCCTGACACATCCATTACACTGTCTCTGTGCCAGCTGGAGACTATCCTACATGATAGAAATCACCAGTTAGGAAAATGTGGTCACTTTCTGGGCCCTTTTCATCATGGGAGCAGCCCAAGAAAAGAGAAGCAGGAATCAGGACAGAGTCTTGAATGTACATGTTAGTATTTGCTCCTCACTGGTTCAGTGCAGTTTAGAAATAGTACAATGTCCTGTAGGCACATGAAAACTAAGAACTCCAGTGGTAGAGGTCTACACTTTCAATGCCGTAAAACCAAGGCTTTAATTCCACATTTGTACTTCTGGTTTACACAGAACAGGCAGAGTAGCAGTCATTCCATAATTAAGGTTACAAGCAGCATCCAGTTATGAAGTGATTTCTCCTAGTAATGCCAAAAAATGAAACTTCAGGCTTTCACATTTTAGGGTTAAGTGTCATTAGCAACTAGAATATAATCTCAACTTTTTGGGTAAATTGAGTAAGTACTTTAAAAATGGACAAAATGGCTCCTTTTTGAGTTGTTTTTGATGGTTTGTTGTTTTTTTAATATCTTTGGCTAACAAAATCGTATTATACCACTAATTTGGATATATAGGTAGACTCTTGACATTGCTGATGTAAGAGGTAGCTTTCCGTAGTAGGAATAGTGGAATGATCATGAAATAGCCATTACTTGACAACTATACACCAATCTTTGTCCTTTAGGCTTATGGAGAAAATTAAAAACTGATCTTCACAGACATTTTTTTTGTGGTGGGCCTGCATTTTGCTGCAAACAGAAGAGTCTGGATGGGAGGTGCTCAACAATGAAATCTCTTTACTGAGCAGTGTTGAGTGTGCAACAGATTCTGTAGTACTGGAATTGGGATGCAGAACTGTTGCTGAGGAAAATTTGCCAGAACTGAGAGCTTTTGAGATGTTGCCTATGTTTGGGGCGATGAGAAGTTAAGGCTGTTCACAGAACATATAGGAATGACTTTGGGTTTCTGTGATTTTGTGTCAATTGGTGCATGCAGCCCTGAACATTTTCATTTTGGTGCGTCCATACACTCTTAAGGCTTTTTGTAAAGATCGTAGGAGGCTTTTGAGAAATCTTTATTCATACCATAAGATGTGAACCGGGGAAAGAGGTCCTTTGGTGCCAGCAATGCTTATTGACCACATCCAAAGTCAGCTGTCAAAGTGACAAAAACTGCTTTACAATAGGGGAAAAACCAAAACCAAAACACCAACCTATTCTGTGCCTGAAAAATGTGTGTTGATATCACATAGGTGCTGACTCTTATGCATTGGATGAAAATAATACCTTCCCAGCCCTGAGCTCCCTTAGGACTTTTACTTGATAATGGCTAGAGGAGAGGTTAAAAGAACTTCCATTTCTGCTACTGTGACCTAAAGGTTTCTGAATGAGATAATCCTGTTGGGGTTATGAACTGTGTTTCCATTCAGGATGCACTATACTGGAGTTTTATTGCTTAGCAGAGCATCTAACAGTAGTATTTCCATGTTTTACAATTGTATTGCAACTTCAACACTTGAAATACAATGGAGTATTTAACTCTTGCAACTTCATATTCACAACGCTGCAGTTAAAGTTAATGCAACACCATCTGTAACCACTGTCTTTCAGGAATTCAGAACTTATTTAACATACGAGAGGTGGCTCAGAAGCACGAGTCCAAAAGTTCATTATTTTGCCAATTAAAACTGCTAAGCTATAAATCATTTGCAAACTTAACACACCATAAAGTTGGGCTTGAATAGGGACTGGGAGTGATTGGGACTGGGGAGTGGGACTGGGAGTGATTCAGTACAAAAGCAATTTTCCCTTTCTTGGTATTGACACCTCCTCATCAATTATTGGGAATGGACCATATCCACCCTGACTAAATCAGCCTTCAACATTGGTTCTCCACTTGTAGGTAACTCCCTTCTCTTCATGGGCCAATATATATTTATGCCTGTTTCTGTAATTTTCACTCCATGCATCTGAAGAAGTGGGTTTTTTACTCACGAAAACTTATGCCCAAATAAATCTGTTAGTCTTTAAGGTGCCACCGCACTCCTCATTTTTGTGGCTACAGACTAACACGGCTACCCCTCTGATATCTATAGAGATTTTGTGGGTGCACACACACGTACACAATGTGAGTATCTATTACCCTAGTTGTGTCCCTCAACTTCTCTAAAATTATAGCAGCCAAAGTTTGCTGATCTGATCTCTGGCATCTCTACCTTTATCCATACTGCCTCTTATGCATGGTGCATTCCTCCCAGTCCTGTTTGCCAAGTTACTTCCCTTACCACATTCAAATTTCTCCTAAAAACTCAGTTCTACCATTTCTTGCCTCTGAGAAGTAAGATTTTTTTTAAAAAATTCGGAATTAATGTAATCATAATGATCTGTGCCTGCCTTACAGAGTAACCATGTAGTATTATTATTTTTACTTAAAAACATAGAAATTGCTATACCAGATCATACTAATGGTCCATCTAGACTAGTACCAGAAGCATGAAATAAGAGTGTAAGAAACCTTTCATTTGATGATTATTGATTATTCATTACCTGTTGATGGATAAAGATTCTTACAAACCCTCATCGGTTGGAGTTTGGCTTATGCCCTGTCCTATCCCTTTCAATTCCTTAAAAAAACCCATTGCAAGTGCACGTTTGTGTTGTTCATCCTCCATTATCCTTTCTCCCTTCTTCTTTTGTTGTTGTTGTCTGTTTATGAGCCTCAGTGCATCATGTTAAATTTAAATTGGGATAGGGACCATGCCATTGGTTGTGTTTGTGAGATGTCTGGCATGTTTCTACACGCATAATAATAATGATGATAATTGCTTATATAATAAAAGCTGCCCTAGAGTTTTCTTAGCTATGGAGAAGAAAAAGGCAAAATCATATCAGATAGACAAGTGAGTTAATTACAGTTGATGAAGACATTGAGACTTTCACTATCACCACAGCAAAATGACATTCAGATCTTCAGTGACATTTACATTATCCTAGAAAATTGATATAAATTTAATGCAAATGTACAGTATGAAGTTTGCTAATCATAAAATTCAAGTTGTTTACTTAATACTGTTTGACAGCTCTATATTAATCATGTCATCTCATATTGACAACTCAAAAAGAAATACAAAATTAGATGCAGGTCTCCATAAAAATTTTAGGGTACAGTGGAAACAATTGAGATATGTACTCATTGCACTGACTTTTTTTTTTGGAAAAATGAAGACGTTTCCTTGTAACACTAAACTACATATACAATATGCATAGTACTCCCTGCTATGATTATATAGCAGCAAAGGCAGCAGCAACCCTCATTAGAGAGCCATATCTGTGTTTAGCTTTAGGGTTTGGATGAGTGTCATTTTTCTAGTTAATCCAGTCATGACACATTGTTATCTTGAAATGCAACCTTCTGAAAAGGGAATGTTCATAGAGTAGGATAGTATAGAATGCTCTGGGATGCAATTTGATCCAGTAGGTAGGACTTGAGAATGGGAGTCAGGGTACCTGCAGCTCTGTCTTTAAAATTACATTAATGATAATTACCTTCCTTTGTAAAATGCTTTGAGCTCTATAGATTTAAATTATTATGTAAATGCTAAATATTATTATTAACACACCTGTCCTATGGCTGCCAGAATCACTCAGCTTAATTAAAAGTTCAATCCTGTAAGGTACTGACTGCACCCAGATCTACTTCAGCACGCACTACAGAAGGGATTCAAGCATCTCACAGTAATATAGCAATCCTGAAGCTGTGAGAATGTCCATATGTAGTTTAGATTTAGTAACTCCCAACTCCAGACTGATGATGTCTACTCACTTGGATGGTGCAATTTTAAAAAGTCCTGCAACTTTTTCTTATCTTTCATTTCATTATAAGTATAAAAACAAGATAAGAATGGACCATCCTTGGTGTAGCTGCCCAGTAATGGAAGCCAGGGACAATTGGTAAGATTATGTAAAAGAACTTCTTACTTCTATGTCTGTATTTCCTGTCTATTAAGGAGCCATAAAATAACTCCTCATGGAAATTCCAACTGTTGATTTTTATGACTCATTCTAATTCTATTCCTTTATTCATGATCATTGCCATTTACTTTTCATATTATATGGCACACTTAGAGTTTTCTTTGCCCTATTGACTTTTTTAATTATTTTGATTCCTTGTTTTATATTTGTATTTGTTTTTTTTTCTGCTGATCCCATCTGCTGCAACATTTCCCTGTTAAGTCAAAAGCTGCCAGTGACATTCCACCTCATATATAATGTAATCCATAAACTTGTCTTGGATTTATTATTCCCTGTCATTCATAACTAATGTTACACATATTTATGTTGCATTTCTTATCCTGAATTACACACATGCTTCTAAAGATGTATCATTATTTAACTGCATTGATTGAATTATAATCATTTAGCCATTGAAAGAGCTAATTTTTTCTTTGTGTATAATCTGATTATATTCTTCTTCAAATGATTTAGAGTTACTGCTCTCTGTCATTCATTTGTAACAAGCCCCACCCTTCTCTTTGCTTCTTGTTCACTCTGTTTCATTTTCTGAACCAAGTTTCCACAAACCCTTTTTTGCTGCCAGTCTTTCAAATTAGCAGACACACTTCTGTGGTAATTTTACTAGCATTCCACTGAAATCAACTAAGTATCACAGTGTACTAATACCTGGTCTATTCAGCAAAGCAGGGATGCTGGAAGTTCAGTAGTTATTAAGAGTTAACAATATATAAAAAATGGTTTGAATGTAAGATGCAGCCTGACTACTTTGGGGGTCCTGGTGGATAATAAGCTAAACACGAGCTCCCATGTGGCCACAAGAGCTAATGCAGTCTTGGGATATATAAACAAGGGAATCTCAGGTGGAAGTGGAGAGGTTATTTTATTTCTGTGTTTGCACTGGTGTGACTGCTGCTGGAATACTTGATCCATTTCTAGTGCCCACAGTTCAAGAAGAATGTTGATAAATTGAAGAAGGTTCAGAGAAGAGCCATGAGAATGATAAGCAGATTAGAAAACATCCTTATAGTGATAGACTGAAAGAGCTCAATCTATTTATCTTAATAAAGAAAAGGTTAAGAGATGACTTGATTACATCTATAAGTACCTACATGAGGAACAAATATTTAATAATGGGCTCTTCAATCTAGCAGACAAAGATATAACCCTATCCAATGGCTAGAAGTTGAAGCTAGACAAATTCAGACTGGAAATACAGCATAATTTTTTTTTAATGGTGCGAGTATTTAATACTTTACCAAGGGTTATGGTGGATTTTCCATCACTTACATCTTTTAAATCAGGCCTGGATGTTTTTCTAAAAGATTTGCTTTAGGAATTATTTTGCAAAGTTTTATGGCCTGTGCTATATAGGCAAGACCAGATGATCACAATGGTCCCTTTTGGCCTAGAACCAATTAATTTCATTATTGAGTCTATCAATCTATTAATTATCTCCCACTGATTGAGTATGTCAGGATTATAAAGCCTTTTCAGGTACCAAGCCTCTATGCCACATCAAAAGAATTTTTGCTCACCTTCAAAATGTTTTTTTTTTCTCCTCTGAAAAGTGAAGCTGTAAAAATCTCATCCTTAGGGCCCCTATTTATATTCTTTTGATAATGTCCATGTCAAACATGCTCCATTTAAAGTAAAACAATGTTTAGTTTTCTTACAGGAAGGAGCCATCTGGCTCTATTCATATAACCCTGGTGCCATATTTCTTGCCCTAATTCCTTGATGTTTCAGTTCCAAACTTTGCTATATTACAACATTAATTGACTGTTTAAGCCAGATTTTTAAAGGTATTTAGGTCCCTAATGATACAATCCCTACTGGGATTTTCAAAATCACCTGGGACCCAGATCCTCAAGGGTATTTAGGGGCCTATCTCCTATTGATTTCAGTGGGAACTCCCACCTAAATATCTTTGAAGATTTGGGCCTTGGTGTCTAACTCACATTGAAACTCTTACCTAGAAACATACTTTGAGGAAACTACTCAAAACCCAGGCTGAGTGGGAATTACCATGCTCAGGTATTCAGAGCAGGACATATATTCAGAAAATATTAGTGGTCACATTTGCATTAATGAGTATTTCCATATGCAGCAATTTATTTTAGTATTGAATATTCAGCATAAATGTACATGAATCATTTGTGGTCTGGCTGTCAAAAATAAACATCTGAAGTCTGTGTTTGAAAGCATGAGGATTGCTGTTTTCTCCATCCTACTGTTCGGTTTCCACTGAAAATTTGCATTTGTCCAAACCCTGCATTTTCTACTTTGCAAAGTGACATCTTACTGATTTATTTTATCATATTTTCAAGAGCTATTAAGCAGTTCAATGATTACATTAATTTTTCATAACCCCACTTTCACTTCCAAATATATTGCTTGTCAACATAATTACTTTTTATAATCAAATGAAAATATTTACATGTGCTTTAAAAGTCACCTGTATCTTAACATAATTTACTTTTTAAAATTTAAATCTAATCACAAACTGGGTTCAGAAATTAACTTTTTTATTTATCTAAGTGGCAGAACCACATTTAAGGATATGTGGGGGATGGCATGGTATAAAACTATACCAGGTAAGGTGTAAATTGGAAAGAAAACATTGCGAACAGATGTTATGAATTATAAGTAGCCCAAAATATCAAATAAATAATGCAACTCTTTTATACTGACATACAAAGAGGCCTTCTAAAATACTGAGAGGGCAAATAGAATTGTTAAGCAATAGAAAATTTAAAGGTGACTCAACATGGCAAAGTATCAGATATGAGCTGAATGCCTCACTCTGATGCACTGCCTCCATAATTCACCAAGTTGCATCATGATAATATTGCATCAGCCATAGATCATATTGGAACATGGACCTGGCTGAAAGAGAATCAGAGAAGTTCTGTTTGAAATATAGTGCTTGCATTTTACAGCCCCTTCATTAATTTATATTTTTGAGGAAATCAACATTTTGAAACATTTATTTTCCTTGTGGCATCGACACTGAATATTATGTGTTATTATTTGTTATGGCTTAGACACTCTGAGATACGCCGTGGTATGGACAGTAAACTACCTGTGCAGTAGTTTCTGGAGGTATTATGCCGATATAAGCCATGATTCTACTCAATGCACTGAGAGAAGTGTACCAAATAGAGGCAATTCTTCATGTTATTCCAGGGTATATTGTATAATCTCACCAGAGCTACTTCACTGGTACTCTCCAGTGAATGGCAGTGGGAAGATGAGTAATAGAAACTCTCCTACCTACCACACCTTGTTCCCTATAAGATGGCAAACACTGTTGTGATCCCCAGCCGAATCTCTCTCCTTGAATTCTAGATTGCTTGCGGCCATATTCTGAGTGCATATTTCAAGGAATGTCCACTCTTCTTCTAGCACACCTGCACAGAGACAGCTGTAGTTTAGCAGGAGTAAGATTTCCCAATTCTCAGTAGCAAAGCCCATTATATTAAAGGAGTCAATGTACACACAAGCCCGTCTTAACACTTTGTCTTTGTCCCTTGACCACAGACACTGTATCTGCTAGGATATAGCTGGAAGAGCATTAACTGAGCAAGTTAATGCACTGTACTTTGGTTAGTATTCTGGTTGTAGTGGCTTTTTAAGGTGGAGGCAATTCTATCTTTGGTAGCTTCACTGAAGAGATACCAAATTGGTAAAAGCTAAGTTAAGACAAGCAAATAAGGCCCTGAGAGGAACTTATGTTATGTTTCAATTAATATCAGAAGCATGAATAGCAGTGACAGGGATATGTAGTAGGCACTTTCAGTCAAGCATGTAAAACAAAATGAAAAAGAGCAGCTTGTCGGGGTGTGGGGAGGGAGGAACTGGGGAGCGAGGGAAGGCAAAGCAAGGCAAATGGATGAAAAGAAACAAGCATGTTTCAGTTTCCATGTTTGTTTCTTCGCACATTGAGAATTTGCCTTAGAACCTACACTGTTCAGTCCATTAGACGGTAATTTACTGTACAAACATTATACCCCTTCAGATTCAAGTGGAAGAAGTTGCACCTTTTGACATCAGCTGTGATCTTGTCACCCTGCGATTCAGCAACATGAGATGGATTAATGAAACATCTGTTAACATTGAAAAGGACATCAGAGTGGGTAAGGGCCAGCTTTTTGAAGGTATTTAGGCACCTAACGATACAGATAGGAACCTAGGGATTTTCAAAAGCACTAGGTTCTGAACTCCCACTGAAATCAGGTGCTTT
This sequence comes from Caretta caretta, assembly GCF_965140235.1. Lineage (NCBI taxonomy): Eukaryota > Metazoa > Chordata > Testudines > Cheloniidae > Caretta > Caretta caretta. Next base: position 78,806,031 of record NC_134208.1, read on the forward strand.
TGAAAATCCTACTAGGTGCCTGTAGTGGGCTTCACTTGGAGCCAGCAGGCCTAATGGGCAGGCCATGGCTCAACAATTGCCTAGTTTTGGGATGGCATCTGAGGGTCTGGCATATGAATTACAGTCCGTGGTCCTCTGGTGCTACCTGAGTTCTCTTAGTCCACTGCAGGGATGGAGGGAGACCCAGGCCTTCCCTTTCCATTGTGTCCTGCCCAGGGCCCAAGGGGAAAGAAGTGAGGAGAGTCTCAGACCTTTTAGCTGATACATAGGGGGAAGGGATAGCTCAGTGGTTTGAGCATTGGCCTTCTAAAGCCAGGGTTGTGAGTTCAATCCTTGAAGGGGCCATTTAGGGATCTGGGGAGTTGAGGATTGGTCCTGCTTTGAGCAGGGGGTTGGAATAGATGACCTCCTGAGGTCCCTTCTAACCCTGATATTCTATGAGACCAGCATCCTCGAGGACACTTCCTACATTCCCTGTTCTCTCTTCAGTTTGGGCCATGGTCCCAGCACTTTGTTTCCTTCTCAGCAGAGCGTTGCTCACACAGGCTCAACAATTCAGATAACCTGCTAGATCCAGCTCACTTTCAATGTCCAGTTGTTCCCCCTTGACAAGGAGAAGTGGTGGGGGAGCCACTGGCCTCGCATTTGAGTCTTAACCACACTCCAGACCCTTCCCCTTCACATCATTCTGACCCAGAAGCTACAGCCTGACTACCTTCCTCTACTTCACTCCCTTCCCTTCCCCTCTTGACTATCGGAGTCCCCTTTTAGGCAGGTCCTCATTTGGAACATGCTCTGCAGCTAATGAAGGCCATGATCTCCTTGCCCTAATACTGCTCCACCACTCCCTTATCTTTAGTGTGGGGTCTGAAAAACCCATCACAGTGCCTAGCTGCATATTTAGGTGTCTAAATACATTTAAAAGTCTGGCTCTAAGGGCTGGGTTTTTTTACACATGCTTGGAATGCAAAATTCTTTTGGAAATACTGCTCCTAGGAGTGCAGCATATACCCCTATGATTATTATATTACTTAGCACATCACTTTCATGAACAGCAAATTTAGAAATAGAGCTCTGTGAAAGGCATCTCTTTTTGCTTTGAAAGAATTTGTGTATAGAAAGTAATACCTTCCTGAACTTCGGGGGCTAAATTTCACTCTTTTTTGGCACTTTCACTAGCTTTCCTCAGTGAAAGGAATGAAATCTTATACCACAAGCAAAATTTAACAATTCTTGTGACATACATAGAAGTAAAAATATCCATTTTGGGATGAACATGGTCCTCCTTTTACTTTTGAAAAAAAAATTACCCCAAACTTAAGGTGAAGCTGCAAAATATTTAAAACCTGAATATGTCTAGGACAGAAATTACACTGCTGCCCTGGACAGTAATAACTGGAAGGTGTTGCCATGTGTTTGGTGACCTGTGTGAAATTCATCAGATGGTCTCTGTCCAGTTTCTAGTGGACAAGGAATCCATACTCACCACAAAACCACCGTCCCAACTGACATTAAGTCAAGCTATGGTTGCAACTTTTACCAGTATAAACAATGATTCAAATGAACATAGAAACAAAATTATTTTGCTCAGTGCTAGAAAAAGCCCTTCCAGGTCAAGGTGTACCTTTAGCTTTAGAATCTCCTGTGCCTAGAAGCACACGAGGCAGTTGATTTTTCCTATTGCTGTCTGTCCAGATCAAGATGTTTGACTCCATAGTAAGTTGTCTCCATGATGGCAGAATCCTTTATGATCATCTTGCAATAGGTCATTCTTTCTCCTCCACTCTTTCTCTCACTCCAGTTGGGATCCAGTCTAAGACATACTTTGTGTTTCTGCCAGGGGGTAGCCCGATGTCATGGCCAAATCACTGTACCTATCTCTGCAGTCTGCTGACGCATGTGGTGCAACACTTCTACATTGGTTAGACAATCTCTCCAATGAATATCCAATCTCTCCAATCGCTCCACTTAATTCCCAAGAATCTTCTTAAATAACAGTGGTGGAGTGAATTCCACTTTTCAACTTCCCTATGATGTTTACGAGGCATACAGTAGTGTAGGGAGAACAATAGAGTTGTACTGTCTCATTTTAGTCTGTAGATGTTTCTTACTCTTCCAGAAGTTTGACAAATGTAAAAAAGATCCACTGGTTTGTGGATTCTTGCCTTCATGTCATTAGTGAGATGACCATTAACAGATATTGTACTTCCAAGATTGGCAAAGTTTTCAACTCTTTGTGCTCTTTCAACCATCAGCCAGTGTGGATCTCTCCTATCTCCATGATTTGGGTCTTCCATGTACTGATGCAAAGTCCCACTTTGACTGCTTCTGCTTCTATGCTCATAAAGAGTCTTTTCATTCTACCCAAGTTGCTATTCAGTATGACTATATCATCTGTAAAATCTACTTCTGGCAGTTTATCTTTAGTCCAAACTACACCAATGTCTTCAACAGCGGTCATCACTCTTCTCATCACAAGGTCTATGACAAGGCAGAAGAGAAGTGGGAATACTACACAACCTTATATTGCGCCAATAACAATCTTAAACCATTCCATGTCTCCATTTTCTGTCCTGACACATTACACAAACTCATCATGCAAACTTTTATCAAATTAACGGTCTTTGCTGGAATTCCATAGTATCTCAGGGCTTCCTCTGTGGATGCTATCAAATGGTTTAATAAAAATCAAAGAAATTAAAAACCATCTTCTGCTGATATTCTAAGCCTTTCTCAATAAGCCTTCTTAAGTGAAAAACTGGTCTAAACATGGCCTACCAGATTAAAATACAACCTCTTCACCCCTGAGTACATATAAAGCCTTTTTATGGATTTTGCAGATAACACCTGTTCTCCAGTCTTCAGGACAGCTCTCATTCTCCCAAACTGTTCTGTACAATCTGCACATATAATTCATCATCACTTCCCTCCCAGCTTTTAACATTTCACATTTCACATTGATATTATCATAGCCTTAGTTACTTCCTCAAAGATGGTTACTTCTAGTGATATAGGTAAGTCCACTGTTTCTTCACCTCTCTCTGTGTGTTAGTGGTTCTGGCTGGTAAACCACAGTCTAGAAATGTTCCATTCAACAGGCACTCTGTCCTTCCTCTGTGGTTAATGTAGTACCATCTCAAGCCGTCACAATGCTTCAATGGTTCAAGAATTGTGATGTCATTTGTTTAGATACCAGAAAAAGCTTTTTATAATCTCTTTTCTTATACATCTCTACAGCTTCTCCTGCTTTATTTTCCATCTATTCTCTCTTATCTCGTCTGATATTTTAATGTCCTTGTCTTTGTCCATATAGTCTTGTTGCAGACCAGCTCTTTCACTGCTGTCTCTTTTTGGTTGAATGCTCTTCAATTCTTTTCTCTCTTCAACCAGACTCCATGTATTTGGTTGGAGCCATTCTTCTTTCTCAGATTTTCTTGCTCCCACTGTAGTCCTGTCTGCATCCATACTTGCTTCTTTGAAACACTGCCAATATTGTTCTGTGCCATCCATCAGTGCCTTTAACTTTTCAAATCTATTGCTATGTTCCAGCTAGAAATGCACTTTCGCTGTTGGATCTCTAATTTTCTAGTATTGTACATACCCTTCTGCCTTGTGTAGTGTTACCTACTTTTGTTTTATTTTGATTGTCCCAATAACAAGATGGTGATTGTTTTATATTTTGGAAGAAAGGATAACAAAGACTGGACAGGTGTGAGTTTAGTATTGAGCAAGCAAGATACTACAGCACTAAAGGAATAGAAACCTGTAAACTCAAGATAGCTGACTTCTTACTTGGTGATGAATCATGCAAACATTATAGTTGTTCAGTGCTATGTGCCAGCAAATGATAGCAACAAACAGATCAAAGGTTGTTTCTATCCAGAACTTTCTGTTTTAAGAATACAGACAAGTTTCATTCAGGGTGGATATAATAAAATGGAACCTGTACATTCCTGAACATTGCAAAAATATGTTGGGTAGAAAAGGTACCCCACTACCCAGATGAAATTACTTCTTGGTACTTTAGCCCTGGCACTAGTTTCCCTCTCTTATCTTCAACCACATAGTCCTGCTTCTATAGACATAGGGAGAATTAGGAAATGCTGCACAGCATCTGTTAAGTAGAGAAGGCAGAACAGCCACCAGGCCTTTCAAGGAAAATGCTGAAATTCCAGGAAGGTTGAGTCAGGGGAACCAATTCATTTATTTCTTGCAGGGTGGGGAAAATGTCATCATCCAACTCCCACTCCAGCAGGTACCCCATTCTGGTCCCTGCTTATCTCTCCTCCTCTTCCGCTAGGACCTGAGTCTCACTCAGCAGGGGGAGTGGCTGCGTCAAATTTCAGTGCATTTGTGATGATGCTTCAGCAGCAGCTGTACTGATGTCATATGGGACCACTGCTTAAAGGAGGTCAGGCCATGGCCCCACCAGTTCCATATACTATGGAACTTTGAGCAACTGCAAAAAACTGAGAGTGGGTCATTCGCTTAGCACCATTCCTCCAACCCTGCCTAAATGGCACCACTGGGTGTAGTTGTAAGAATAGGAAAAGTTTGGGAGAGAGGAAAGAGGAGGGTAATTGTGGAAGAAATGCAAATTCTGAAGAAAGGCTTCTAAAGAGGCAGGATGGTCCTGGATCAAGGTTGTGAAGCTGACACTTAGGAGATATTGGTTCAGTTCCCTGCTGTGCTGCAGACTATGTGTGTGATCTTGGACTGAATGGTTAATCTCTGTGTGCCTCAGTTCCCCATCCGTAGAATGGATATAACAGCACTTTACAGGGTACAGTTTGTGAGGTGCTTAAATATTATGGTAATAAGGTTTCTATAAGTATTTTAGATTGAAGATGCTGGCTCTTTGCCTTGTAATATACATGTGTGTGTCTAGCCCATATAGTGGGTAAGAGACCTAATACTTCTGCCAAGTCCACACCATCTCCTTTAGCTCAAGTGGGTGAGGCCTGTTTTTGTAAATGGAGGCCAGAGGCTTGACTCCTGGCTGAAAAAGATTACATGGGTGTTATTTATCGAGCAATTATATATGCTGTTTGCAGTATATGCATTTGTTACATACATCTATTTCTGGTCAAAACATAATATAAAGAGAACATTAATTTCAAGGTGTTTAAAAAGACATGATTTTACAGTTCATTCATTTTTTTAAAATAAAAGTGAACAGTTTACATCAAAGGTTGTGAAATCACCTGAAACAAATGTGAAAAAGGTTTGGACTTTCATAAAGCACTGGTCAGACAGTTTAGCTTCGTATATTGAATATTTGCAAAATGTATAGTACCGCTCAAATAAAAGTTTTTGCTTTTTCTATGCCATGACTGACTGACATACTGTGAATAATAATATTTTGTGAACTGACAAGTAGGGGCCCAATCCAAAGGCCACTGGATTGGAAAAAACTCTCATTGGACTTCAATGGGCTTTAGATCAGGACCTAAGTGAACTTACACAATTTTAAATGCAAGCACAATGCCTCATCAAATATAGTTTATTCATCTATTTTGTCAATTGTACATTTGTTTTAAGCTCTTATATTTTTAATGGTATACTTATAAATGTGTGGCAGTGTATTTGGTTAAAAAAAAACAAAACAAAAATAATCCCCACTATCGTAGTAGTAAGAAACTTCACTTAAGCATCTGCCATTAAACCTTTGCTGAGAGATGGGAAGAGACTACAGATTATAAAGCTTGCAGTTAGGATAAATGTGGGTTACTGCACTTCTACCACACATATTTAGCTGTGTGCAATAAACACAAATAACATATTTAGTATCCGTAACGTTATTAACTAGTGCACCTTTCCGACTGCAGTGGCAATAAAATCCTAACCTCAACCTTCTCTTTGCATAACGCTTAATGGAAAATATATCCAGCCTACCAAATTGTATAGAATTCCAAAGTCATCTATCTTGTCTTTTGCCTTTTCTGAGAGAGCCACTTTCCACTTTGTATTGAATTACTCAGACTAATGCGAAAAAGATGTAGATATGGCAACTTTTCCTTAATGGGGTCTTTTACTACAACAGGCATGGATTTTAAATAAATGTACATTACTAGGACATTTTTTCCTCCTGGGAAGTTTTTCATTTGCTTTAACATGCAGATGTTAATTTTTTATGAATAATGTATTTGGGGCTAGATCATGGGCTCTGAAACACAGCTGTGCAGTGAGGAGAGGAAGGTGGAGGGATGTAAAAAACCTTCCCACTTTACAGAGCCTGCAGAAGGGCTTCCTAGAATTGAAGACTCTGTGTGTGTGGAGGAAAGTAGGTGTTGCTACCAATCTGCTCCCCCTTGGCAGCCACTTGCCAAAAAGTAGAGGAAGAATTGGTGGACTTGTGCTTCTGACATCCCTATGCACCCGCTGATGAAGCTGATCAGCCATATGTTACAAAGCTCAAGGGGCATAGCAGATTATGCTCCCTTCTACATAGTCAGGTAGCTCTCTAAGTTATTCAGCAGAATGCCTCTTGGTATTTCATGGGTTTAGTTTAGCATTGACCATGTGCTCAGTGCTGTACAAGTAAAAAATGAAGACAGTTCCTGTCCCAAAGATCTTTTAATTGAAAAGCTGGAAAGAAGACATAGGGGCAGCACCTCAGCGAGTGTAACTTTCATAGGCTCATTGATGCCTAAGACAGTTTTCATTAGCTGAGGATCTCCCCCATGGTGCACTGGAAATCCAGAGGTGGTGATAACATAAGAATTGTTTTATTGTTCATAGCTGTTATAAGCTCACTTCTTTCATAACTATGAAATGAAAAACATAACAAAAACTCCATTTTTTTTTTTACTTCCCTCTAGGTTCTGTCCAATATTGTCTTAAAACATACTGGTTTCATGAATATTCATGACAATAAACATTTTCTCTACCATAGTCCTGGAAAGCAAACTGAAAAGTTGTACAGACACAAGCAAAGCTGATTTGTTTAAATCTTAAAATGAAAATATATGTTTGTGTGCAATATGCAACTCGCTCATTTTAAATGCATACAGATTTTATCCAGTCTTGTGTCATGTGAATCTTAGTGAATTTTGAATTCTTGGGTTCTGATACCACTCCCATTGAGTTCAACAACAAAGCTTCCACTGACTGCAGCGGAGCACGCTCAAGCCCTTTGTGTTCTTGCGTTTTATGCTACCTGTAGGCCAAATCTTGAAAGTCCTTCCTTTGCAAAACTTCCAGTCAACAGACAGTATGCAAAGGAAGGACTTTCAAGGTTTAAATTGGCAGTTTTAGAGATATTTAATGGATGATACAGATAGCCGTACAGATAGCTATTTGCTGGATAGTCAAATTGTTCTAAACATCTACATGCAGAGTATCTTTACACATGTGAATGATCCTGTGACAACTCATATTTGGAAGGTTCCTCTGCATTGTAAGTGTCTGTAGTAATGAGGCCTTAGTGTGTATAATCTGTGTTTAGATTGATTACTGTAAACATCAGTGATGGGTCAATGGTAGAGATGGTCACAATATATTTGATGAAGTGTAATTTAACTGAAACATTTTGCAAAGATAGTCTGTGGGGACATTTCTAAGTGCTCTCGTCACTTCTGTGTAGAGAGGGAGGGAAAGAGAGAGCCCCAAACCAAAAACCTGAGGTTTTCGATCTGAAAACAATCATTTTGATACAATTCTGTTTTGCAAAACCATTATAAAGAGTTTGTTTTCATTTCAGTACAGAATGAAAACAAATTTTGAAACCTCAAAAGTTGTTCTGAAGTGAAATTATCATCCTCTGGCCAGCTCTCCCTCATGACAGGTTTTTCATTAATAAACAAATTATACTGAAATTTGTGCTAAGCTAAATGAAGTCACCTGTCCTAATGAAAAATAACATCTCAGGTCCCACAAGAATTGCTCTATAGTAACTGCACTGTTATTCATCTGTGTTATTAAGTGCACTGTTAGACTGAAAAATAGCAGTGTCTTTGGTGGGCAATATTAACAAGTTTGATTGTATAATTACATTTTAAATTTTAAGTTGCTTCTTCCTAAGTGAGTGCCTAACAAGATATTTAAAACAAAGCTTTTTTACTTGTCAAGATCTCAAAGAACTATGGTTTTCCATCACTTTTATTATCATTTAATCATCATCAAACCTAAAGATGTTCCAATTTTGTCAAACAAATTTGCTCAAAGATTGATATTGTGACAGATTTATGTTACCAATCTGCCTGGGTCATCAGGTGATCAGGCTGAGGCCGCAGGATCTTGAGGGGAGGAGATGAAGGATAACACCAAGTGACTAAGTTTAAAGCTTCATTAAGAAAATAACAGTGGTGAGTGCTGGGTTCTCCCCATGTTGCTTAAAGGAAGGAAGAGAACATTAGTGCCCAAGCCCATGAGTGCTGGGTTCTCCCCATGTTACTTAAATGAAGGAAGAAAGTGTTAGTGCCTGAGCCCTTACCCACTTTCATACTCACACATGTACAACCCAGGGCTGGCCAAGCCTGGGTGTAATGTAAGTACAAGAGGGGGAAGGGTGGATGAGAGTTCTGTCCTGTGCACAGGCCTTGCAGGGTCCACCGTTGATTTCCGGCTTGCTTTGGCTCTTGAGAGGATTTTTAAGCCCTGGGTTTTCTGGGGGCATTTTGTTCAGGGACCTCTGTCCCCTAAGCTTTTTGTACCAGTCCAAACAGGCTTTTCACGGCTTCCTCAGCTTTCCCAAAACACACTGGTTTCAGTGACACCAGACTGTTGTTTTTCCACTCGCTGACCTTCACAGTCTCACTCGTTTTCGCAGTCCCTGCAGTTCTGTTCAGCTCAATCCTCCTTTCTCATGGCTGATTGGGGTTGGAATCTTGGCTTCCATCTTTCTTGGCATCAGAGAGTCTGCTTGTGTGCATTGGCCTTGGGCAGCTGGAGTCAGCTTCTTATCTTTGGACCTAGCTGGATCATCGAGTTAACCCATTCCTTTCTCCCTTCCTCCCCCTTCAGCCTCTTGCAACCTGCAAAGGAATCTTTTGCTCCACACTCACACCTTTAACCCCTCCCCAAATCCTTTCCCATGAATATGCATATATAGGCATTAGTGATATAAAATGCTGGTGCTTACCCAGGGGAACCCCTGGGGCAGGGGCAGTTATATTGTGACATTCCCGCCCTTGACCCCAAAATCACCATTTTGTTGTGAGGGGTTAACACTTAGGTTTTCCCCCTCCCTCTGACACTGTGACTAGTGTCACCGTTAGCCTTTTACACAAACACCAATATAGCACAAACAAAATTGTTAGGGTGGCAACAATTGCATGCACCATCCAGTAGTGGCTTCTGGCTTTATTAGTAACATAGAATAGCACATCCCCTTGTTGGCATAGATGCCCCATCCGGATGGCTGTGGCAAAGGCAGCTTTTTTCAGATTAAATGTGTGCTGCAACACTGTAAAGGAGGAGGCATCTGTCTGGAACACGGTCAGTTGTTCCTGGGTCTGCGTCAATGGAAGAAAATCACTGGGCGTGATCCATGAAAAAATAAACATAATATAATTAAAGACATTAACACTACTTTGCATAACAGCAGGCCAATGCACCAAAAAATGTTGCGCTTGAGGTTGCAACAGCAAATCGAGGGGCACCCTGTGGCAGGTGGTCCTCCAAACACACGCAGAGGTATGGTAAACAGATGTGCTTTGCTGGCATATCCCGATGCCTCCTCTTCCCAGCAGAAGTGTTGACCCACCTCAACACTTGTATTAAATAGGCACTGCCTTTTCTTTACACATCATTTGAGGGGGCTCCATAGGCCATAGTTGCCGGATGTTGCCGTTTGCAATTCATGTGTGCTGATAGTCAGGGGCTGCAGTTAGCACATACCGCTTAGCTGTGTCACTGAGGGGCGCCACCTCCCTGCAGATGTTACCAGCCACCAAATGGGAGGCGGCCACTCAACACTGAATCCTCCTTAATGCCATCTTTCCCATGCATATACATATATAAGTGTTAGTGATATACAATGCTGGTGCTTACCTAGGGGAGCCCCTGCAGGAGGTGGGGGGGCACAGTTATATTGTAACTATATCTTCCACAGTTTCAACCAGTAGTAATGTTTTAGGCCAAGTTATGAAATGAAACTATAGCATTTCTGTCTACCATAACACAATATCCAACTAAGGCAACCTAGAAGCAATTCTACACATTTTCCAGTGAGTTAAACAGTTATTTATATAGGCTGAAATTGTCCCCAATAGTAAGTGTTGCTATAAGGCCTATGCGACACTTAAGTCTTCTTTTGACACTTTTAGTGATGCATAAGACTAGACCCTCCTCTTGAAGCATTGTCAACTTCAAGGTATCAAAAATCATGAGTCAGATGCCCAAAAATCATGAGATTGACCCCCAAACTCATAATATTTTAAAAACATCATCAAACCATTATTTTTTAGCCCATCTTCTGACTTTTTAACTCCTTTCTACTCTTGTGTGTGTGTGTGTGAGTGAGTGAGTGAGTGTGTGTGTGTGTGTGAGAGAGAGAGAGATAATTTCAGGTTAAAAGGTCAACCTCCAATGCACACACACTCACTCTCTCCTCAGCTGCTTAGATACTCCACTTAGGCTCTCTTCACCCCAACACAGGGGAACTGTCATTCATTTCCTATAACTGTCTTGACTCCTGTATCCTTCCCTACTTCACTGCTTCTGGGATTCTCCCCTTCCCCAGGTTTGGCAGTACTATCTCCCCAACACTCCTTCTCTTGTCTTTCTGCCCTGGGGGCTTCTCCTCTGCCTGGATCCCAAGTAGGAGAGAAATCCCAAGGCAGTGGAAGACAGAAAAGTATTGCTGAGGCTCCAGGGCCCTGGATCTAACAGTATATTTTCCCTGACTTCCCCTTCCTTTGTCTCCTGCTGCCCCAGAATCTTCTCTCTGTCACATATGAAGGTGGAACTCAGTGGCAGGGCAAGTCTGTGTTCTGAGTCTTCCACAGACTGTGCTCTGGAAATCATGATAGAACATCACTTTTCAGGTAAATGTATCAAAATATGAGGAGTGGAGGAAGCATCATGTTCAGAGATGCTCCAATGACATTTGTAGACAAGCAACCTCATGACAGCAAAATGCAGACAAATTTTTTTCTGGACAGAGGAGGAAGTAAGTACTTTTTCTGCCCTGTATATACGTCGTGAAACTACTGTAATGTAATGTTCTACCAAAACTCAGGTTAGATCATCAGTAGTTGTACACAGCACACACAGAGGAGTAAAGAGGCATAAGGCAACCCCTAACTCATTTACATGGGCTACCTGTCTCAGGCAGGGGTTCCTGCATGAGGGAGGAAGAAGGCTCCACAGAGCTTCTACTTCCCACTACGGTCAGAAAGGGATGGGGACCTGACCGAGCACTGTCCTCCATACCCCAATCTTCTAGCCAACATAGCTGGGCCTGTGCAGCTGGTGATCTACATTGTGTTGAGTATGGGCCTGCTGCTCTTCATGTGTCCTCCTCAGAGCAGAGGACCTAGGAGACAGACTGTGACCCTGTATCACAATCTGCTTTGTGGGCTGCTCCTGACCAAGTGCAACTACATGCTGCACCTTGCTCAGGGCAGATTGTACAACAATGATCTAGTCCTTAGGGATTTAAGGTATTTGACATCCAATATGAGAGAGTTTTCTTCAACAGTGATTGGGGTTGGGGGAAGATTTAAATACATCATTTGGTTTAAAAGTACATCAAATGTGACTATTCCTATTTATTTACCAGGCAAAGTGCACTAATCTCTTTTCAGAACATATAAAATACACTGTCCCTGCCTGAAGACTTCATAATCTACTAAAGATAGACATAAACATATGAAGAATGGGAGACTGAAGAGATAATATGTATTTCAACTTACTATTTACTGCAAAGGTTGAAGCTTAAGTGTGCTCAGGGAAACAGGTTACAAATGCTCATGCTTCTAAAAATTTTAGTAAATAATGCCAGTCCTTTTAAACAGTTAAATACATTAAAACTGTAATATTGAGGCTTTAGTGTTACTCAGAGGAAGCAAATTTCACAGTTTGGAGGACTGAAGGGGAAGGAATTCACACGTTATTCAGATAGTAAATGGTACAAGTCAAACTGAGCCTTTTGTGTCCATATTTTCCCTTCACCAGATGGCAAAGTACAGTAATATTTACAGGAAAACACAGTGAAACTTGAGCTGATGGTAAAAGTAGGTAAGCATAGCCATTCTCTAAATAAGAGAATGTCTCTTCAGGCCAGATGACTACTTGGCTAACAGGAATACAATTATGAAATTAGAATGTTTCCCTTCAATGGCAAAGCTGGACATTTCCAAAACATGCTGCATTATCAAATGGGGGATCAGGACATATTTGGCTGAATATGAGCTTTTCAAAGAAGTGTTTAGTCATCGTCAAGTCCCTTGAGTTCCCTAGTGATGGGGCAGTCTTGTCAGGGGCAAGACTTAACTAGGATGGCACAAATTAACCCACTGAGCCATCTGCCACTTATTTATTGAAGTAAACATACCCCACTCCCAAATTAATACAACTGGGACTCATTATATTGAATTAAATATATTATCTTGCTTTAGCAAAGAGTGTTCTCTTTTATGATAAGTCAGCTTTCTGGTAGGTTCTTCATCTCGTGAAGCATTCAGATCAAGACCGCATGCTTTTCTGGAGGATATGCTTTAGCCAGACACAAGTTATTGAGCTATATATAGGGGTTAATGAATGAAATTCTATGGCCTATGTTATACAGGAGTCAGACTACATAATTACATGACCCGGTCTGACCTTAAAAATTGATGAATTTAACATGTAATGTTAATATAGCCAAAACTGCTAAAAGAAATGAAGACAGACCCTGCAGAAAATGTACCTGTGATTTTACAGAACTCCGTCAGGAAACTAGAGATCTATTAGACTTACACCAGCCAGGTCCAAAAAAAGTGTTGTGAGAGATGACAAAACTCTTATTGATGTGAGGACTGACATGAAGAGCTTCCAAAAATAGATCAGAGCCCGAGATTTACCATTATACTATTATTTGAAATACCTCAAATAACTTGAAAAAAAATGCATTGGCACTTGGTAGCAGAACTGCTATTGCTCAATTGTGAAGAAAAGTATCCATTATTAGCCAGGGATGGTGGAAGCCAAAGGAAGGTAACAATCCTGACTAATATTTTCTGGTCTATATCTTGCTTTATAGACAATAATGAATACAAGGGACCTGTGTTCTTTACGTATATTGTCAGCAACAGAACAAATTCTACACTGGAATTATGATCTCAGGTACAAAGGGAACAAAAGGAACAGTTATCACTGTTCATGCAGATACTGCAATCACTGGCTTTCTACATTAAATGACTTACATTAATCTAAGTCTAAATGCAATAGCTACTAAGTGTATAGCAGTTAAATCAACTAATTAAGTGAGTTAGAAACTCTCTGACTGTTATTATTAAGGACTTGGGATGTGCCTAACATTGTCAGTTTTCTGAAAAAGAAATAAATTTTGCTCCTTTGTATGTTGCTTTGTTCCTCTTCGACTGATCCTGTGAAGTGCTCTGTGCCACAGGGAGGTGCTCTGCACCCTCAACTCCCATTGAGTGGAGAGCTTTCAGCACATCATAGGGTTTGCTAACTGACTTTTCTGATGAGGCAGAAGAGGAGAAAAATGCTTATCATAAATTTGCCACATTTCTTTCCAGAGCGTTTCACATTTGCCTTTATAATTTAAGTCAAAAGGAAGCTAAATTATAGAGAAATAGGGGAGTTATATTTTAAATTAGATATTGGATATAAACTGTTCCGAATTGCACTGGTACAAGTTAGAAGTGAGTCAACTGATTTAAATGGAAACATACTGGAGTAAATGAGAGCAGAATTTGGCCGAGTAACTTCAACTTTGACTTATTGAAACAGTATTTCTATTTTTACTTGTTTGTGATTTCATTAGGTTATTGACTGTTCCAATCACTCTACATTTCATCTGAAAACACACCTCATCCATGATTAGGGCCCGACCAAATTCATGGCTCTGAAAAATGCATCACAGATTGTGAAATCTGGTCTACTCAGTGAAATCTGATCTTTTGTATACTTTTACCTTATACTATAGAGATTTCATGGGGGAGACCAGCATTTCTCAAAGGTGGGGGTCCTGACCCAAAAGAGAGTCATGGGGCGGTGTTGCAAGGTTATTGTAGTGGGGTCCCAGTATTGCCATACTTACTGCACTGCCTTCAGAGCTTGGAGGCCAGAGAGTGGTAGCTACTGGCGGGTGCCCAGCTCCCAAGGCAGTGCCCCACAAGCAGCAGCGAAGAAGTAAGGGTGGCAATAGCATGCCACACCACCCTTACTTCTGCATTGCTGCCTTCAGAGCTGGGTCAGGACCCCTACAGTACAACACCATGACATTTCAGCTTTAAATATCTGAAATAATTAAATTAATGATTTTTAAAATCCGATGACTGTGAAATTGACCAAAATGAACTGTGAATTTGATAGGGCCCAATCCATGATGCCCACAATAAGTAAGTCAGTATTCAATTTAAAAAAAATCAAAAAAAGGAAAAATCCTGAACCACCCAGCAGATCAGGCCCCACACAAAATACTGGTGATGCCCCCCGTGCCTCTAATCTAGAAGTAACAGCAATCACAAGAATGTGGTAGACCAAGGATCAAATCCACACTTGACCTCCTATCTCCCAAGAAAGTACCCTGATCATTGGGTATTCTGGGTTGGGGATCTCTCACTCTTTACTGTGGAAGATGTTCATGTATATTAGGGCTGTCAAGAGATCACAAAAAATAATCACAATTAATCATGCTGTTAAACAATAATAGAATGCCATTTATTTAAATAGTTTTGGATATTTTCTACATTTTCAAATATATTGATTTTAATTACAATACACAATACAAAGTGTACAGTGCTCAGTTTATATTTAATTTTCATTGCAAATATTTGCACTGTAAAAAACAAAAGAAATAGTATTTTTCAATTCACCTAATACAAAAACTGTAGTGCAATCTCTTTATCATGCAAGTTGAACTTACAAATGTGGAATTAGGTACAAAAATAACTGCATTCAAAAATAAAACAAAATAATGTAAAACTTTAGCACTTACAAGTCCACTCAGTCCTACTTCTTGTTCAGCCAACCACTCAAATAAGTTTGCTTACATTTTCAGGAGATAACGCTGCCCGCTTCTTGTTTACAATGTCACCTGAAAGTGAGAACAGGCAATCACATTGCACAGTATGTCTTTTCATGCTTCAACCACCATTCCAGAGGACATGGGTCCATGCGGATGATGGGTTCTGCTCGATAACAATCCAAAGGAAAGTGGACTGAAGCATGTTCACTTTAATCATTGGAGTCAGGTGCCACTAACAGAAAGTTGATTTTTTTTTGGTGGTTCGGATTCTGTAATTGCTCTTGTAAGAGTTCTGAAAGCATGCTCCACACCTTTTCCCACTCAGATTTTTGCAGGCACTTCATATTCTTAAACCTTGGGTTGAGTGCTGTAGCTATCTTTAGAAATCTCACATTAGTTCTGTGACATTCCTCTCTGGTTTTTTCTGGACTGGGGATCTGCTAGGTCACTCCAGCTCTTGACTCTGGGAGCCAGCCTTACCCTGCTCTACTGTGAGAACCCCCACTCCTGGGATGTTCACACAGAGCCTCTAGCATGCAAGCTGCTTCTTGGATTATGCAACCGAATGATATTAGTCACTATCTTCAGTCCCAGACGCAACCCTAGGAACCTCCGTCTTGCAGTGTCCAGTTATGCCCACTGGACTCTGCAAGACTATATAAGTTTGTCAATTTAACAAATAAATTGATATGTACCAGGCTTGTTATCCCAAGGAGGGGTCTCTGACACGCCTTAAACCAAATGCACTCTTTAGGTACAATAAACAAACAGATGTATTAACTACAAAGTTAGATTTTAAATGATTATAAGTCAAAGCACAACAAGGCGGATTTGGTCAAATGAAATAAAAGCAAAACACATTCTAAGCTGATCTTAACACTTTCAATGCCCTTACAAACTTAGGTTTCAGAGTAGCAGCTGTGTTAGTCTGTATTCGCAAAAAGAAAAGGAGGACTTGTGGCACCTTAGAGACTAACCAATTTATTTGAGCATAAGCTTTCATGAGCTACAGCTCACTTCATCGGATGCATAAAGCCTTAGATGCTTCTCACCATGTGCTGGCTGGTTGCTCTTCAGCCAGGCTTTTTCCTTTGATCAGCGCTTCAGTCACTTGGTGTGGTGTCTGTAGATGTAGGTGGAAGAGAGAGGAAGAGCATTGCATAAGACTCTCCCTTTTATTATGTTCTTTCTTCCCTCTTGGCTTTGCCCCCCCTACAGAGTCAGGTCAGCATTACCTCATCACAGTCCCAAATTGACCAAAGGAATGGGGGTGACTCATTCAAGAATCCAACAGATCCTTTGTTGTTGCCTAGGCCAGTGTCCTTTGTTCCTGTGAGGCTGGGCTGGGTTTGTCCTATACATGCCCTGATGAGGTGTGAACTGCCCCTCATTTTTCTGGTTTGCCAAAGCCTCCCCGTACACGTCTGCTTCTGGAGAGTTTTTGTCTGGGCTTGCTTTAAGCCATGAGGACACATTTTCAGACTCATAACTATATATATGAAGTTACAACCTATAACATTACTATAACAACAATGCTCAGAACATCATGAGCCTTCTGAAGACAGCCGACATGACAAACTTTGCATTGGATGCCACACAATCATATCATAAGGATGAACATGTGTAAGGTGTCCCCCCAAGGTACAGAGCATCACAGATACCTTCTTTGCATTTTGTCCAATCTGCAGTGAAAGTGTTGTTAAAGTGAACAATATGTCTTGGACCATCATCCCAGACTTCTATAACATGAAATATATGGCAGAATTTGAGTAAAACCACAGAGCAGGTGACATACAATTCTCCCTCAAGGAGTTCAGTCGTAAATTTAAATAATACATTATTTTTTTAATGAGCATCATCAGCATGGAAGCATGTCCTCTGGAATGGTGGCCAAAGCATGAATGGCCATATGAATCTTTAGCGTATCTGGCACATAAATTCCTTGCAATGCTGGCTATAAAAGTGCCATGTGAACACCTGTTTTCACTTTCAGGTGACATTATTTACATTTATGGGAAATAATGTTGCCTGCTTCTTATTTACAAACTTGTTTGTCTTAGCAATTGGCTGAACAAGAAGTAGGACTGAGTGGACTTGTAGGCTCAGAAGTTTTACATTGTTTTGTTTTTGAGTGCAGTTATGCAACCAAAAAAACCCAACTCTACATTTGTAAGTTGCATTTTCACAGTAAAGAGATTGCACTTGTCTGAGATGAATTGAAAAATACTATTTTTTAATCATTTTTACAGTGCAAATATTTGTAATAAAAGTAATTATTAAGTAAGCACTGTGCATTTGTATCCTGCATTCTAATTAAAATCAATATATTTAAAAATATAGCAGAACATCCAAAAATATGTAATACATTTAAATTCATATTCTGTCATTTAACAGTGCAATTAAAATTGTGCTTAATTGCAATTAATTTTTTTGAGTAAATCATGGGAGTTAACTGAGATTAATTGACAACCTTTATATATATATATATATATATATATATATATATATGAACTAAAATCTGACTCACCCAAATTCCAGGGAAGTGCTCTAACCACTACAGGGTCACTCACTCGTTCTCTTCCCCAGTGAATATTTAAGCATTTATACAAAGAGAAGAGCTTCAGCAAGAGAGATCCCAGAATACCCTATAGCCCAGAGGTTAGGGCATTGCAGCTCAGAATATGATGGCTAAGTCTCTTCAAGTGGCAAAGCTTCGGATCCAACCCTCTTCTTGGCATTGCCTACTGGCTAGTTTAGGCAGATCTCCCCTCAGAGTGCTGGCTTTTGTGGATCCCATTCTTAGGTGCCTAACTCTCCTCACACATTGAATAGAGCAGTGGTTCTCAAACTAGGGCTGCCACTTGTTCAGGAAAAGCCCCTGGTGGGCCGGGCCGGTTTGTTTACCTGCCGCATCGACAGGTTAGGCCGATCGCAGCTCCCACTGGCTGCTGTTCGCTGCTCCAGGCCAATGGGGGCTGCAGAAAGGGCAGACAGCACGTCCCTCGGCCTGCGCTGCTTCCTGCAGCCCCCATTGGCCTGAAGTGGCAAACCGCGACCAGCCAAACCTGCAGATGCTGCAGGTAAACAAACCTGCCCGGCCCGCCAGAGGCTTTCCCTGAACAAGCAGCGGCCCTAGTTTGAGAACCACTGGCATAGAGAGCCCGGGCACCTGACTCAGGGCTGTAGATTCTACTAGGCAGCTGGAACCTAAAATTAGGAATTGCAATGGTGAGCCTAAGTCCCTTTTGTGAATCTGTCTCATAGTGCGAATTTTGAAGTACCATGACAGTCAGATTTGTCACAGAAACCAAACAGAAACCTTCTGAAAGAGTAAGACAAGTCTAGCAGCTGTGAGATGAAGGTAGCACTTTATAAAAGTGGTAGAATGGGACTATATCATGGTTACAGGTATCTTAGAAAACCACAGATAGATGGAAAGAAAAAAGACAGATCTCCTAACAGTCCACTCCTTGCGCAACCCAAATAGGGTTAGAATTCATCCTGACCTAATTGGCCAGTTAACATGAACTGGTCTAGACTGGGAAGACACAATGAAGAAAAACAGTGACATACAACTGTTGCATTGCTACTTTTTCTCTCACTTTTTATAACAGTGTGTATTGACTATTTGTGGTGATTATATCTTTGTCACAGTGTGTTCAGAAAGTGGATTAGACCCACTGTAAAACTATTTTCAGGGTTATGTGTGTCATTCTATTTCAGATGAAAAAATAACACCCTTTCTGCAGGTTCCTGAACAATTGTTGGTTTTGTGTTGGCTTTTTTTTCTCCACCTCATTCTGAAAACTGAACCTTTATTATATTCTAAAACAATTCATACACCAAAGTTTTTCTCTGTTGATATGCCTGCCCATTATGTCAAAGCTTTTCTATATTGTGCAAAATAGGGGCTTTTCTGAATTACTATCAATAGGATGGAATTATGCAAATACATGGACATAAATGTCAGCATTTAGTTAAAAACTTGGAGATACGGAAAATCAAGTCTTTTGCTTTGGGTGTGGAATGACAAATTATAATTAGTTTGCGCCTGCTACTGGGCAGGTAAAGAGTAAAACATTAGAGACCACTGAGATCAGTTTGAATTGATAATCCAGTCCCTACCTTAGTACATCTAAAGTGGCTGGGAGGGTATTCTTAGTGTGGAGGCCTTGGAATCTGGCATTTTCCGTCTTTGGGGAAAATTCTTAATTGAGTTTGAAATTTATACTCTTATCCTATTGCTTTTCTGTGGGATATGCTTTGAGTTAAGCTTCAGTGCTCTGTTTTAAAGTGTTCCCATCTTCAATAGACAATCACTTGTCTTCTTGACTGTTGAATCACTTCATGCACTCTAGAAGCATACTCAGGGTTTGTTTTGGCCTATTGACTTTCTCTCTGGGACTATGGCTATCCTAAAACAGCTACATTCCACTGTTGACCAATACTGGTAGCTGGAGGACTATTGGAGGCAGAATTTTCACAAGAGCTTACTCCAGAATATTGAACTTTCTCCTAGGAGAGAGAAGAGTGATCATTGATCACATTGTTTTCAGACCTAAATGCAAAACCTACCTCCTCACTCCACCTTTCCCCAAAAATACCCTTCTCATTCTCAAGAATACTTTAAAAAATTAACAGAATAAAATTTAAGATTGCTACTTGCCAGGGAAGAGAGAGAACAGTGCAATCTCTTCTGAAGATCAGTGCTCAGCTACTACTGAGCCAAAGTACCTACTGAGAGAATATAATTTTATCTGACCTCTGGTTAAAGCCCAACTTCTCCTAGGTATTCAGTTGTTGACTAATTACTCAAATCAGATTATACTACATTTTGTCATGCAATTAGCATTTTGGCAATTGAAAAGACTGCATTTCAAAGATCAGAAGCAAAGGGAAAACTTTATTTATTTTTTAGAAAAAAATCTAATAGTGGCTGATTATTTCCCCCATATTCAATTTATTTTTCCACTAATTTAGTAAAATTCCTGCTAGGCTCAGAACCACTGGGAGATGTTTAAAACAATTTCTTCAGAAACAGCTTGCACCCTCGGCAGATTTTTTCGAAGATCTAATGTAAGGACTAGAGAAGGCATATGAAACAGTCTTTTCTGTGCTTCACAAAAAAACAGCTACTCTGCTTAGCCTATTCTAGGCAGATGGTACCATATCTGTTCTTTGTGCCTTTTACACCTCCATGAAACTGGGCAATAAAATTTTGGTTTAAGGCAAACCTGGGCAAGATGGATTTTTCATAATTACTGGCAGCTGGCTCAGCCATCATAATGTGCTTGTACACATGTTATCTCGCTGAAGTGGTCGTTGGGGACCTCCTCATAGAGATTACTTGCCAGCAGATGCCATTGAGAAGAATTCTAAAAACATTGTAATATACTTTACAGCAGAAAAATAATTTAAGATTTCCAGACTTGATGATTGAAAACATGTTACTGGATGAATGGGAAAGATTTTCTACCACCCCACATCACTGATGTCTTTCTGCACAGTTTAAGAAAAATGTTAGAAATGGTTTATCAAATGTTGTAGTCTTCTCTTAAACCAAAGAAATTCTTACAGTGCTCTCATTAGGTCATATTCATTAGAAGTTGCAAGATAATTTCAACTCTGTCCCTACCAGGAAACAATATCTTGCATTTAGTGAATGGAAGTATCTTTGTTAATCTATTTTCTTCTAGGGCTATGTCTAGTGATGTGCAGACCACAAGCTTCAGTGTTGGATTCAGTCCAAATGCTTATTTTAAGCTGCTCCAATCTTCCCAGATTCACAAAATTCAGCTAGAAATCCTACAAGAATAAACTCCCTCTTGAGATTTCTGATATTAATCCCTACTGATTGGCATTAAAATATTGTAAGAATGACTTGTCTTGGGGTGTGGCATTTGATCTTCCATGCAATCTACACATGCAGAAGTTCATGAAAATAAAACATAATAAATAACAAAACTTTTAATCCCCCCAAAATGTTTAGTTCTAAGTGATGCTTTATCTTAACCAATGCTCCCATCTCTAGCCACTTCCAATTAGGTTTCAGCAGAAGCAGAATTTAAAAAAAAAAAGTATTTTGCTTTTGCTGAATCTGTTCCCCGACTGAAAAAGATTAAGCAAGTAAAAAAATCCTCTTTTCCAGTATTCCCTGGTCTTACTTTCATTTTCCTGTAAGAGATTGGAGTCTCCCCAAAGGGGCCAACCACACATTTGCGGAACCTTGCCAACCTGAATAATGACTAAATGTATACTGGGGGATTTATATCGCTGCTATAGCTGTCTGGCTGAGATCTAAGCCAACATCATCAGATCTGATATTGTGTATTTAGAAAACAAAAAAAAAATGTATTTTTATGTCAGTTGTTACTAGCACAATGTAGCTAATATCATTCTAGGCTGTATCAAATGGCATGAAAAATCTGCAAACACAGAAACAACATCAGAAAAGTCGCTCTTTGTTATGGAACCAAAACATTGGAAAGAAGACAGCTGACAAATATGAAAATGACAGAAAACATTTGATTCACTGGAACTTCAGGGGTAATGACTCGCTGCATGCCGAAATGGAAAAGAGAGTTGTGACATTCTCTTTTTTTAGTTGAAATTTGTGATGCTGAAATATTGCAAATGGATTGATTCTTCCTGTTCTCACATGGATTCCTTGCCTTACCATTAACCCTTGAGTAAAGCAGGTAAGCCTGTAACTTCTCCACCCAATGGGCCTGATTCTCCGCTGACTTGCACTCTGTGTAGTATTTTACACCTGCATAAGAGGGTATAACATGTTAACTTTGTGCTTTGGTAGCACTTTGCACATGTGTATATTACTACAAGAGGTATAAGGCGGTGGAGAATCAGGCCTTATGCTGCTAATTGTTTCCTGAAGTTAAAGCCAGATTGGGCCTGGAGAGCACAAGAAGCTGCCAACAATTTATAAAGGCAAGGCACAGTTCCAGTTCCTACACTTAAGGAAGCACAAGAACTGCCCTGTCTGAGTACCCTCTCTACTACTAATTATATTCTGCTATGAGAGACTGCAGGGCATGGTGAACAGTCCCATGGATCCATCTGTCCTTCACACAGGTGAAAAGTGCACCTGGTAATCACAATAAATAAAATCATGAGATTGGGATTATTTTTCCATTGACACCAATGAACATGCTGTGACAGGTTTGGGCCCCTTGGGTGTCACCTGATGTGCTGGGGTGCCACTGAGTCAGCCTATTCTGCCAGCCTGGGTCCCGTTTACCTGGCCTTGCTGGATTAGGCTCACAAACCTCTTCCAGTCAAGCACACAGGCAGGGCCACACCCAGCTGCACAGAGAGACAGAGATGCGCTCTGGTGCCCACTCCCTTTAAGGGATACAAACCCAAAGGTTTTATACAATTTGCCCCTTCCCTCAACGTGGAGGGAGATATGCACAGCTTCTTGCTTCTTTCCCCACAGTTAGAAATTAAATAAACTGGGTTATATTATAAACAAGAAATAAATTCACTAACTACAAAAGGTGAATTTTAAGTGAATATAATAGATAACAGACAGATCAAAGCAGATTACTGAGCAAATAAAAGAAAGTATGCAAGCTAAGCTCAATATACTTAAGAAACAGGTTACAAAATGTAATTTCTTACCCTAACAGTTATTTTAGGCAGGTTGCAAAGTTTCTGTGCTTCAGAGCTGCTTCCCTGCTGCTGGAGCCTTCCCCCTCTGCCTTCTCCCTGTCAAAGCCTTTCGCTGCTGTGTGTAGCTACACACAACAATGAGTGTGGATGCAGCCTGCTCTTAGCTGAGGTGTATAGCTCTATATACCCTAGACATCTCCATAAGCCTGGGCAAGGTTTCGTTCCTATTTTTAAAATTGACAGGTAGGTAGGGCCCATTTTTAAAGGCGTTTATGTGCCTGAAGGTGCAGATAGGCATCTAGTAGGATTTTTAAAAGAACTTAGATGCTTAGCTAAGGGGCTGTCCTCACAAACAGTTTGCGGCAAGCTGGGGTGTAAATCTACCTTGCACGAGCCGGCCACATGCTAAGTGTCTGTGTGGACCCTGCTGTTGTGCACTAAATGGTTCATCCTGCATTTTGATCTACCCCACTTTGAAATGGGGTACATTAAAAGAATGTTTAGTGCAGGGTCTACACCAACATTTAGTGCACAGAAGGTTCAGATGAGGTAGATATACACGCTCACTTGCTACAAACTGTTTGGATAGAGAAGCCCTAACACTGATTTCAATGAGAGTTAGGCACCTAAATATCTTTGAGGATCTGGGCCTAAGTCCCATTGACCTTTTATATGATTTAACCTCCTAAGTCATTTAGGAGCTTCTGAAAGTTTTATTGTAAGGCAGGCTTGGCTGTAAAAAGATTTGGCCATTTACACAATCCCATCCTGCTGCCTCGCTGCCTCTAAGGACCACAATGTTGGTTGCTTTGCTTTGGGATTCAGTGTGCAGGTGCATGTGTACACTTATAGGGCCAACTTTGGAAATGTGCTCAGCTCCCAGCAGTTCCATTGGGACAGCTATGGGCCAGTTTTCAAAAATTAAAAGAATCTTTGAAAAAAGAGGGGTCACTTATTTTGGTGACTAAATGAAAGCTGAGCTTCGAAGAGGAAAAAAAAAAAACAAACAAAACCAGAAGAACCAAAAACCAATCAACCAACAACAGAACCCCCCCCCCCACCCAAACACAACTGTCTGTTCCAATTATGGATGCTGAATACATCTGAAAACCTTGCCAAATTACACTGGTCAGGGCAAGGAGTGTTGCAGGTGGAACCAGTCCTCACCGTTTACGGAGAGAAATGGTGAGGATTTTGAAGAATTAAACTATCTACCACCCATCCTTTTAGAAGTTCCACTTTAAAGGACCACAAAATAAATACTTCATAACCTATCAGCAAATTGACTGGAAAGGGAAATATTCAGATTCCAAGGCCAGTAGGGACAATTGTGATCATGTAGTCTGACCTCCTGTATAATACAGGCTGTAGAACTTCACCCAAATAATTCCTAGAGCATGTCTTTTAGAGAAAGGTCCAATATGAAAGGTTCCACAAATCAGATGTAACATTTAAAAAATTGCCTGTAAAGTCTGATTCTCAAAAATGTGTTAAGAAAGACCCTATGCATCTGAGAATCAAATGCACCCTGTAACAATGCACTGCCTGTCCATTATGAATACTGGATGGACTTCCCCTCCATTTTGTATGATTTCCTCAGGGTGATGAGGGCAGTCATCTGCCCTAACATGAAAGACACCATTATGAAAAGTGGAGCCAAACACCTCTCCTCCTCTATGTGTCTTCCCTCTTCCCCATCTAGAACTAGTCAGAAAATTTGACATTTCAAAATTTGTTTTCAGCCCAAATCAGGACAAAGTCAAAATTTCTCACAGAACAACAGTTACTCCAATTCATGATTTGTAAACATCAAAACATTTCATTTTGATAATGTTGAATCATTATGATATAAATATCAATTACATATAAATATTAAATACATGTAAATATAAATTATAGAACAATATCAAACCATTAGACCAAAATATTTTATTAATATAAAACCAAAATATTTGCCATTATTGAAATGAAACATTATTGAAACTGTCAAGGTTCCTTCTCTACTCTGAACTCTAGGGTACAGATGTGGGGACCTGCATGAAAGACCCCCTCAGCTTATTCTTACCAGCTTAGGTTAAAACTTCCCCAAAGTACAAACTTTTACTTTTTGTCCTTGAACCTTTATACTGCATATTTTACCAGCCATTTAAACAAAACAGAATATATTGCATATCTAACTAGATTGCTTACTAACTTTTTACAGGAGTTCTGACCTGCATTCATGCTCTGGTCCCGGCAAAAGCATCACACAGACAGAGAGGACCCTTTGTCCTGCCCCCCCCCCCCAGCTTTGAAAGTATCTTGTCTTCTCATTGGTCATTTTGGTCAGGTGCCAGCAAGGTTATCTTAGCTTCTTAACCCTTTACAGGTGAAAGGGTTTTTCCTCTGGCCAGGAGGGATTTAAAGGTGTTTACCCTTCCCTTTATATTTATGACATGCCCCCCAAATCACAGATAGGGTGAAACGCTGGCTGTGATTTCTTCCTGGAGCTCTAGGAGAAAGCAGAGTTAATAAGACACATGCACCTCTAAATATACTACCAAGTATATAAAGACTAACAATATTTTTCACATCTCAGGGATGATTTTAACCAGTTGATTCTGGGAAACTTTCACGGGAGAGTGCATCAGCCACTTTGTTAGAAGCTCCTGAGATGTGTTGTATGTCGAAATCAAAATCTTGGAGAGCTAAACTCCACTGAATAAGTTTTTTGCTATTTCCCGTGGCGGTATGAAGCCACTGTAGCGCAGCATGGTCAGTTTGCAGGTGGAAACGCCATCCCCAAACGTATGGGCATAGCTTTTCCAGAGCGTAGACAATGGCTTTCCCTCTCAGACAGCTTCTTGCTGAGAAACACGACAGGATGGAACTCTTGATTCAGTCCTTCCTGCATTAAGACTGCTCCCACACCACGCTCGGATGCATCTGTGGTTACTAGGGATGGTTTGTCAAAGTCTGGGGCCCTTAGCACAGGGTCAGACATGAGTGCTGCTTTAAGGTGGTTAAAGGCCTTCTGACACTCTTCGGTCCACTGGACGACATTTAGCTGTTTCTTTTTGGTTAGGTCTGTCACTGGGGCGGCGATTTGGCTGTATTGTGGTACAAATCGCCTGTAATATCTGGCCAAGCCTAAGAAGGATTGGACCTTTTTCTTTGACTTTGGGACAGGCCACTTTTGGATAGTATCCACTTTGGCCTGGAGGGGGTTGATAGTTCCTTGACCTACCTGGTGTCCAAGGTAAGTCACTCTGTTTAGGCCTATTTGACACTTCTTAGCCTTAACAGTTAGTCCTGCCTCCCTTATGCGCTCAAGGACTTTTTGTAGATGTTCCAGGTGGTCTGCCCAGGAATCCGAAAATATGGCCACATCGTCAAGGTAGGCAACTGCATATTCTCCCAATCCTGCTAGGAGACCATCTACAAGTCTTTGGAAGGTGGTGAGTGCATTCCGCAGCCCGAAAGGGAGTACATTAAATTCACACAGCCCGACATGTGTGGTGAAGGCTGACCTTTCCTTGGCGGATTCATCTAGTGGTACCTGCTAGTACCCCTGGGTTAAATCCAAGGTAGAGATGAACTGGGCCCATCCCAGTTTCTCTAATAGTTCATCTGTGCGTGGCATTGGATAGCTGTCTGGGCGAGTTACAGCATTTAGCTTATGGTAGTCCACGCAAAAACCTATCTCCCCATCTGGTTTGGGAACTAGAACTGCTGGAGATGCCCATGCTCTGCCAGAGGGGCAGATTACACCCATCTGTAGCATATCCTGGATCTCCCGTTCTATAGCAGTTTTAACTTGAGGAGAAACCCGGTAAGGTTGGACTTTAATTGGGTGAGCATTACCTGTGTCAATGGAGTGGTATGCCATTCAGTCAGTCCTGGGGTGGCTGAGAACATCAGCGCGTAGCTAGTGCACAGCTCCTTGATCTGCTGTCGCTGCATATGCCCAAGGGTCATGGAGAGATTCACCTTTTCCACGGCACCAGCACTTTTCCGTTCATAGTTGACACCTTCAGGCCACTCAGAATCATCTCCTCCCTGGGCTGTAAACTGACAAACCTTTAATTCTCTGGAATAAAAGAGTTTTAGAGAATTAATATGGTACACCTTAGGCTTTTGGTTGGAGGTGGGGAATGCTATGAGATAATTAACAGCTCCCAGGTGCTCTTGGACCGTGAATGGCCCTTCCCACGACGCTTCCATTTTATGGGCCTGGAGTGCCTTTAAGACCATGACCTGGTCCCCTACGTTGAAGGGAATGCTCTCTGGCATGTTTATCATACCAGGCTTTTTGCTCTTTTTGAGCATCCTGTAGGTTTTATTTAGCAAGGGCTAAAGAGGTTCGGAGGGTGTTTTGTAGGTTGTTTACAAAGTCCAGAATGTTAGTTCCTGGAGAAGGTGTAAAACCCTTCCATGGCTGCTTCACCAACTGTAATGGCCCCTTAACCTTGCGGCCATATACAAGTTCAAATGGTGAAAACACTAAACTGGGATGTGGTACAGCTCTGTAGGCAAAGAGCAACTGCTGCAACACTATGTCCCAATCATTGGAGTACTCATTTATGAATTTACGTATCATGGCCCCCAAAGTTCCATTAAATTTCTCCACCAGGCCATTTGTTTGATGATGGTAAGGTGGCAACCGAGTGATTCACCCCTGAGCATCCCAAAGGCTTTCCATAGTTCCTGCCAGGAAATTAGTCCCTGCATCTGTGAGGATGTCGGAGGGCCAACCTACCCTGGCAAAAATGTCTGTTAGTGCCTGGCACACACATTTAGCCCTAGTGTTGCTTAGAGCTACTGGTTCCGGGCATCAGGTGGCAAAATCCATGAAAGTCAGTATGTACTGCTTTCCTCTGGGTGTCTTTTTTGGAAAAGGACCCAGAATATCCACAGCTACTCTCTGAAATGGAACTTCAATGATGGGGAGTGGCTGGAGAAGGGCTTTGACCTGGTCTTGGGGTTTTTCCACTCTTTGGCACACCCCACAAGACCAGACATAGGTAGAAACATCCTTGCCCATTCCCTCTCAGTGGAATGACCTCCCCAAACAGTCTATGGTCCTGTTCACCCCAGCATGGCCACTAGGATGATCGTGGGCTAAGTTCAAGAGCTTTACCCGGTACTTAGTTGGAACTACCAATTGTCTCTGAGGATGCCAGTCTTCCTAGTGTCCACCAAAAAGAGTTTCCCTGTATAAAAGTCCTCTTTCTACAACAAACCTGGATCGATTAGAAAAGCTGAGAGGCGGTGGTTTGCTCCGTGCTGCCGTGCAAGGTCTCTGGAGGCTTTCATCTGCTTCCTGTTTGGTCTGGAACTGTTCCCTTGGTGCTGAAGACATCAGTTCCTCATGGGATTGTGGACCTATGCTTGGTCCCTCTGGAAGCGATGTAGGGGATGGGGCTGTTTCCGTTGACTGTGAACCGCTCTCCGCTGGTGCACTATGTTGGGGTTCAGGCTCTGGCTGAGCCTTTTGTGTAGGGTTATCTGTTGCTGCTGGTGCAGGTTCGATGGGGCCCTCTGGTGTTGGGGTTGAAAGTACTGGATTCAGGGCTGGCAATGGTTCTGGTGCTGGTTGTTCCACCAGTTCCAGTTCCGGGACTGTTTCTGTCTGGGTCTCTGTGACTGGATTCACTACTGCTGTTGCTGACGTTGGCATGGGGTCCGATTCCATCACTGCTGACCGGGTCCTGGTAGAAGTTTCTGGAACAGAGCTAGGGGTGACAGCTTGTTTAGCCTGGCTGCAAGTGACCATTCCCACCCTCTTGGCTAGCTTCACATGATTGCCCAAGTCTTCCCCCAGCAGCACGGGGATGGGATAATCATCATAGACTGCAAAAGTCCATGTTCCTGACCAGCCCTTGTACTGGACAGGCAACTTGGCTGTAGGCAAATGGAAAGAGTTGGACTTGAAGGGTTGAATTGTCACTTGGATCTCCGGGTCAATTAAATTGGAGTCCACTAAGGAAGCATGGATAGCCGACACTTGTGCGCCAGTGTCCCTCCATGCGGTGACCTTCTTCCCACCCACACTCACAGTTTCCCTCCTTTCTGAGGGTATCTGGGAGGTATCTGGGCCTGAGGACCTCTGGTGTGATTCCAGTGCAACGAACTGTAATTTGTTGGGGTTCTTGGGGAAACTGCTACCAGGATTGTTCCTCTCTCCTCCCTCCACCCGTTTTGTTCCAGTTTGCCCCTTCTGATATTTGCCTCAACTGCTACTAGTTATTTTTCTTTTCTGCCACTTCCACCCATTTGGCTCCAATCTCCCCTGCCTCGATTACAGTTTTGGGCTTCCCATCTAGGATGTATCTTTCTATTTCCTCAGGAACACCCTCTAAGAACTGCTCCATTTGCATTAGGAAGGGCAACTCTTCTGGAGATTTAACACTTGTTCCTGATATCCAGGCATTCCAATGTTTCACAATGTGGTAGGCATGTCGGGTAAATGATACGTTTGGTTTCCACCTTAGGGCTCTGAAGCGCCAACGGGAATGCTCGGGTGTTAGCCCCATTCTGACTCTCGCCTGGTTTTTAAACAGTTCATACTTATTCATGTGTTCCTTAGGCATTTCAGCTGCCACCTCAGCTAAGGGTCCACTGAGCTGTAGCCTCAGCTCTACCATGTATTGGTCCATAGAGATGCTGTACCCAGGGCAGGCCCTTTCAAAGTTTTCTAAGAAGGCCTCGGTATCATCGCCTGCCTTGTAGGTGGGGAACTTCCTTGGATGTGAAGCGGTACCTGGAGAAGGATTGCTATTCTGCTGAGCCTTTGCCTTCTCCATCTCCAGTGCATGCTTCCTCTCTTTTTCCCTTGCCTCCTCAGCATACTTCCATTCTTTTTCCTTTGCCTCCATAGCTCTCCTGTAGGCAGCCTTTTTGGCTTTTTTTGCCTTGGGCTCTATCATGGTTGCCTCTCTGTTTTTAACTAACTTTACACCCGAGAGTTAGAAATAAAACAAACAAACAAACAAAACTTGGCTTGTCAAAAAAATAGGTTGTGCTGTAACTGGATACCGATGTTCTCTGATAGTGATTGTCAGCCTGCAGAAAAATCCTTTAAAAAAAAAACCTAACACCTTTGTCTCCAGGAAAATAGACAGAAAACCCCTCTAGCTGCTCTTAGCCAAAAAAACAAAAAACAAAAAACACCACCTCTTCAGGTCTGTGAAGAACTTGTGAATTTCCCTGCAGGAGGTTAACTACCCTGCCTTTAGGTTGAGAAAACTCCAGCTCACAAAAGACAATTCCCTTTTGTCTCTCCTCTGGCACCCAGGCAGAGACAAAAAAACCCTAACTGCTTTCAGCTTAAAACCTGCTTTCAAGCAGCCCAAAGGGGGGAAAAAATGTCCTTTTAAAATCTTAATGTGCTTCTGATTCAAAATGATGCCCCAAAAAATCTCAAATTGATTTCAAATAAATCCCACCACACTGCCACCATGTCAAGGTTCCTTCCCCACTCTGAACACTAGGGTACAGATGTGGGGACCTGCATGAAAAACCCCCCTAAGCTTATTCTTACCAGCTCAGGTTAAAAGCTTCCCCAAGGTGCAAACTGTTTTACCTTTTGTCCTTGAAAATTTATGCTGCCACCACCAAAGTGTCTAACAAAAATAACAGGGGAAGTGCCCACTTGGAAACGTCTACCCCCCAAAATATCCCCCTAAGCACTACATCCCCTTTCCTGGGGAAGGCTTAATAAAAATCCTCACCAATTTGCATAGGTGAACACAGACCCAAACCCTTGGATCTTAAGAACAATGAAAAAGCAATCAGGTTCTTAAAAGAAGAATTTTAATTACAGAAAAAGTAAAAGAATCCCCTCTGTAAAATCAGGATAATAAATACCTTATAGGGTAATCAGATTCAAAACATAGAGAATCCCTCTAGGCAAAACCTTAAGTTACAAAAAGACACAAAAACTGGAATATACATTCCATTCAGCACAACTTATTTTATCAGCCATTTAAACAAAACAGAATATAATGCATATCTAACTAGATTGCTTACTAACTTTTTACAGGAGTTCTGACCTGCATTCATGCTCTGGTCCCGGCAAAAGCACCACACAGACAGTGAGGACCCTTTGTCTCCACCCCCCCTCCCCGCCTCTCCAAGCTTTGAAAGTATCTTGTCTCCTCATTGGTCATTTTGGTCAGGTGCCAGTGAGGTTATCTTAGCTTCTTAACCCTTTACAGGTGAAAGGGTTTTTCCTCTGGCCAGGAGGGATTTAAAGGTGTTTACCCTTCCCTTTATATTTATGACAGAATGAGAACATCAGAAAGATTTGTTTTTATACTTTTTCGTTGACATTTTTTTCTAAATCAATGTGCTCCCACAAAATGTTTCAATGAAACTGCATTTTCTGATGGAAAACTGTTCTAGGGAAAATGTTTTGACCATCTTCCTTTCCCCTCCTCATTACTGCTGCTAGATTTCCTTCCACTCCATACCAGGCAATTGCCTGTGGTCAGAGTGGCCCATATGCACTGGCATGCAACATGGCAAACAGCGCTGGATGCCACCTATCATGGAAAAGCAAATAAAAGGGGGGGGGGAGGGTCAAACATCATTAACAAACATCTATGAGGTTTATTCTCCAATGCTGTTTTGCTGAACTCACCTGCATCTAATACTAGTGTAGTTAGACCCTCAGTCTGTTCTCTTATGGCAGTTACTCAAACCATGACTTAATTTTTCATCTCAAGATAGATATTGATAGAGAAGAATTTTAAATCCTTAACCTTCAGCTTCTGTGAACATATTCTTACCTGTAACTAATGACAATAATTTAAATTTTAAAACAAAACAATGTGCTAAGATCAATGTTATAGACCTGCGGCACCTGCCCTCCAGGATTTTCATGTCAGGGTGTGTATGGACACCCTGCTTTCCAATATTGCTAAATGGGAGGGGCTCAGCTAGATGAGAATGAGGTAATGGACAAGGGTGCTGGAACAATTTGTATAGTGGGGCTGCTGAGAGCTATTGAACCAAACTGTACACACTTTATATAATGGAAACCACTTCAAGCCAGGGGGTGCTGCAGCTCTCCCAGCACCTCTACTTTTAGCATCTATGGTTATGGAGGGGTCCTGGCATAGAAATGATTGAGAAGAACCACTGTGCTATGAATAAAGGCCTGTGTTCCAGAGATTGTATTACACAGAAATGTAAATATGCCTATTTGCAAAAATCAAGCTGATATCCAAGGAAAAATTCCACTGCATCTGATTCAAGAGTTCTACAAGAAAAATAAAATGGAGAAAGAGAAAACAGAATACATCTAAATCTCTGTGGTATTACAGCAGGTACGGTTGACACGTTACACATTTATAAATGCAGGGTGAGGAGGTCTGTAGCTTGGAAGACATAAGAGAGTTTCATTACATACACAAAGTTTCCACTTATCCATTCAGTAGAGGCTGCAGCAGCAAGCAGCTTCTCTGTTGATGTCAGTGTGATGAAAGATTTATGTTACAAAATGTGTGTATAAAGCATAGTCTCTAGTGAAAATGAAAAGCAGGATGATTTATTCCTTGGCATAATTTAAGGGACAAATTTGCCAATATATATTAATTCCTACATTCCATACTTTATCAACAAAAAATTTTTAAGTTAGTTGGGTGATATGAAGAGACACACAAGCATGAATTTAATTCCTTGTGGAGAATTCCAAGCTATAGCAAAGCTAGGTGACTCTTCTTTATATTGTTTTAGCCACAACGTAAAACATTGATGTTGCTGACTAACATACATCCTTTAAATAGGAAATGACATTGGTCCCAAATGACTTGTGTACAGGTTTCAGATGTGTTTAACTTTTAACATCCTCTGTCAGCTTCTGTTACCATGCCTTGATTTGATCATATGAAAGCCCAAGTTTTATTATAGACTCCAAACAAATAACATTGGAATAGACACTTATGTTTCCATTTGAAAAAAATATTACAAGCATATTTTGTATACACCTGGTATACTGGACAATCAGTGTGATTTACTCCATTTTATAATATATATCAGGCTAGAGAGAGTCTTCCCCTTTTTCTTTATGCATTCAAGTCCATATTCTGCCCTTGACTTTTCATGCACTACTCCTATTAATTTCAATAAGATGTTTGCATGTAACCAAAGGCAGCCTTCATTCCTAAGGCTTTAAGGAAAATATTCTGCTCTTGTTTACTGGTACAGCTCATACTTGTATCCTGGCACACAGACAGAATAGTCAGGTGTTTGACTCTCAGCTTGAGTGACAACATAACTGGTGTATTAGCCTGCCTATGATAGCCTTCCCTTCTGTGTCATTGTTCTAAGCAAGTTTGGTTGTGTCATTCAGAATTCATGAATGGTTCACTCACCTTATTCAAGCATTTGGTGAAACCACATGGAGCCTGACTGTCCCTTGACCTGCATTATGTGTAGTCACTTAAATGAGTGCAAAATAAATGCAACTACTAGTAAATAAGAATGATAGCATTTCATACGTATTTTACACTAGGGTAAATAACTGCACATAACTCATGACAAAAGAATCCTGTTCATGGCTTTTTACTCTGTATTCAACTGGAGGTTACTGAGTTTAATGGGAGCAGGATCAAGCTGTTCCATTTAAGTGTGTGTGTTACACATAAAAATAAAACATTAAGTTGCAAAGCAAAACATTTAAACATTAGTCCCCCTTGTGCAGATACAATATGATACTGTTTTTAACTATACAATCAGATATTTTCCCCATATGACCGCTGCCTAAATCAGTGCATAACATAGATGTTACTCAGTTAATGAGCAGCTATTCAATATTTCGTCTTCTCATTGTTAAATGTACGGGCCTAGGCTTTATTTGCTGCACACTATTGAAACACTGCTCTGAAGATAAAAGTGTTAATTTCCTCATTGTGTGGTGCTCATCACTATAAAATTAAGTGCTTCACAAATATCAATAACTTATTTTCACAACACCTCTGTGAGGTGAAGGGCTGGTATTGTACCCATTTTACAGATGGGGAACTGAGGCACAGAGAGATGCCCAATTTGAGATGATCTGATTTTTGTCAGAGTACTTCACATTATACAGCATTTTATTTGTTCAAAGCACATCTCCCATTGACATCAGTTGCAGCGGTGAGTGCTCAACACCACTTCTGCAAGTCAAGCATCCAAAAAAATGAAGAACACAGAATTAGTGACCACCTGTGAAGAGTTTGGTTAAGTGACTTACTTTGCATCACACAGGGTCTCTGTGACAAAAATAGGGATAGAATGCAGTTCTTCAGAGCAGCTTTCAATTGCCTTAACCATGAAACAATCCTTTCTCTTTCTGCTGTTCCCTGCCTGACTCACTAAACAGTTTCCAACTTCTGACACAAATGAGGCAGGGTTCACAACTCAGTCCTGTCTCATCTCCAGATCAAGTCCATCTTGTGCACTGAATAAGACTGGGTCCCATGGAAAAAAACAGTATGGCATCACATAATTTAAAACTTTATCATAATGTCTATACATAAGGCAGCAGAATTAATGTTGTACAGATAACCTTAATATTGGCATTTCCTAACTTTTGAGTGATTGACTTTGAAACCTTAATAACATTCTTTCAGCATAGTTTGTGTATGTGCAATTTCCTAGCTTTTTTAATCAAACTGAAAAGACCGATATTCTTCATGTGGCATCATACTGACACCCACATGGGTCATCAGCTGGGTTGGAACTGTTAGGTCCACCACCCAGATCATCTGTCTCTTGAGCCAACAGATAGCAGTATTATGTCATTCTCTATTGGGACACTCTGAAGGTGGGTTTCATAAATGTTTCCTAGCAGCAGAGGAATGCTGATGTGAATGGAATAGCTTGATATTAGCATACGGTAGGCAGGGCTGTTAGTATTTCCAATTATTAAGACTGCCTGTCCTTTTCTAAGTGTCCCATTATAACAGAGGTTCTTAAATTGTGGGGGCACATCCCTCCTGGGGATATGTGGAATGTATTCGGGGTGGGGGTGAGAAACTTTAGGAGCATGGCAGCCAGTTCTGAAGACAGTGCCCTGCCAGCAGCAGTGGAAAAGTAAGGGTGGAAATGCCAAACCATGTGTGGCAATGCCACCTTTACTTCTACTTGGTTTTCAGAGCTGGGTGGCCATATTTGTACTGGTGTGGCAGAAGCAGAGGGCAGGGGGCCTGTAAACTACTACAGACACAAAGAAGGGGGGTGCGATCAAATAAGTTGGAGAACCACTGCATTATAACACACTGTTTTCAATTGCTTATAACTTTGCCAAAATGTAACCATTTTGGCTGAATTTCTCCAGGCTAGCCTCAGGCTGAATTTTGGGGAAAATGTCAACGAAAATGTTTCAGCATTTCAGAGATAGAGTGTAGGGGAAAACGCTGTTTTCAATGTTAAAAAATTCTGGAAACATTTTCTGAAAAGCTCTAGCACCCCCATGCTTTGGAGCAGGAACATGGAATTTGGCAGAAGGTGAGCTTTTTGTCAGGGATGAAACTTTCTGCTTTAAGCTCTCAGAGCTCCTGGTGTTGATCTGACTGGACTTGCACCATCTTCACAGAGGACTGAGCATGCTTCATTCCAGGGCTACAGCCACAAAGCTGTACTTTCCTGCTAATGGCTTCTGCTAGTGGCTCTGAGACATCTTTGCAGGTGCGCAGGCAGCATGAAGGAGGAAGCTGCTTGACTCAGATGCAAAGGGCATAAGAACTAAACCTGGGAGTTGAAGAGGAAGGGGAGGGAAAATAGATGATACTGGAGGATGACAGGAGAAATAGAAACTAGGAATAGGAGTTGGAGAGTGAGACTGAAATCAGATAAGTGAGATAAGGGGGTGGGGGCTGCACCTGGAACTGGCTGGGCAAGGAGAAGGGGAATTGGAACTACTGGGGCAAGAGGCAGGAAGTAAGGGAAGGGATAGAGAGCTGATGAGCCAGAATGCAGGGGAAGAACCAGGACTGGTGAAGTAAAGGGACAGGGACCGGGACAAGGAGTTGAGGATACTGAGATTGAACAAAAAGCTTGGGAAAGAGACTGGAACTGGAAGCTAGTGTGGATGGGGAAGTTGAGGGGAATGACTGGAGGCTTGTGGGTGAAGTAGAGACAGAACAAGGGGTTGGGGAGTGTCTGGAACTGGCTCTGTAAGTGAGGTCCGCTTCATGCCTCATATGGTCTTATTACTTTGACCCCACCCTGGAAGGTTATTCTATTTTTAAAATGAAGAACTGGTACACTATGGCAAGGGGCATGGCTGTTTTCCTGGGCAAGCATACGTTGGTGGGAATGTGGGAAGAAAAAGGTGCACTAATGCCCCTTTTCACAATGAAAAACTAGGACATTTTACAGTCATTAAGGCACCTAAACAATTACGTGCTGCAACAGTGAGTCTCTGTCCCCCTTGTGAATCCCACCTTTGGGGACTAGAGAAGTAAGATGTCGTTTCTTTACGTTTTTATTTGATAGACCCTTATACATTTTGTTGCACCATCCAAAGGAAAGGTGTTGCTCCCGCTGTGGCTCTGCCAATTCCTCATTCATAAAGACAAAATTATTCAGTCTGGCTATAAATGTCATGGGAGCTATGGTTCATCTTGTATAGACTAAAATTCATCTAGTGACTGACAACAGGTAACAAATTGGATGAAGAGAACTAGTTCATTATAAAAGTCAAAGGAACTCTGGCTGAAGCTTGATTATATAATTTTGGAGTACATTAATCCTTACTTTTCAGACTACAGTCACAGCAGTAATGAACTGGCTTCTAAATGGGATGCACTTTTTATTGGAGGATGCCCTCTGAGTGGTAGGCCCTCAGTGCAAGCATCTTAACCCCTTTTAATGACATGTTTCCCATTCCACGTGCAGCCCCTTATTACTAAATGCTTGCTTGATTCCACACTACACTAAATACACTGAATACAGAGGCCACATGGTCTATGCAAATAAGCATAGGGAATCAAAGCCTCTCAAATTCTACTCTGCCACTGACATATTGTATAATCTTGAACAAGTCATTTCACTTCTATGCATTTCCTTTTTCTCAGCTACAAGATAAGAATAATAATTCTTACTTACCTTAGCACAATCAACTTTCAATGTGCGTTTAGAAGGAGGTGGATAAAATATTATGACTTCATGGGGGAATGGACTTTCTTACTATTCAATAACCCTCCAGCTGCTGAATTACCAAGTGCCTTGGAGGATGGCAGAGGGGAAGAGGAGAGGATGAAAACCACAGATTGAAGCAAGAGAATAACTAGCCATAACCTTTGCTGTCTTAAAATTCATTATTATACAAATGCTCTTTTATATCTAATCTGTTCCCATAAGGCAAAGGTCTTACCTTGCTGACACTAATGCTTCTCCTTGCCTTTATATTTACAGAAAATATAACCCATATAGTCAAGAAAGACGGTAGAGGCTGTGATGCTGTGTACAATAAAGGTGACCATTTATTTAATTGCAACAAATCTTGTATAAAAATATGTCATATAAGGTGTCAAAGGAAAAGTTATGGTTTGCTAAGTATGATTATCCTGTTTACATGCATGTATCATCTTTGTATCTGAAGTTATGAATATTGGTTATGTACTGGTATCTAATACACATTCCTGGGTAACACCTCTCAGACCTTTGCAAGCTAGTAGTCTGTTCCATCACTGCTAAGATCCCAATCTATAAACATTGAAAAATCACCTTAAGTGTATGATCTATTAACCATTTATAACTCTCTTCTTTTCTTTTATTATATTATTAAAACTTTATTTTTTTAGTTACTAGAGAATTGGCTTCAGTGTGATTACTGGGTAAGATCTGAGTTATATATTGAACTGGCTAAGTGGCTGATCCCTTGGGATTTGAAGGACCCTATATTTGATGGAAATGTTTTTCAGTAACAACTCCTCATAGAGTCTAGTGCTGAGCGGTTAGCCAAGGGCTGGAATGCCTTAGGAGACATTTTGTGGCTTCTTGTTAACCAGTGGGGTGATAGAGCAGTTCACTTTTGTTACTGGTGTGGTATAATCTAATGATAGGGATAACCACCAGTTTGGGGTGAGTCTGCCGCATTTCTCAGTGGTCTGTCCTGAATTTAATATTCTCGGCAGGGAACCACTGAGGCAAGGTGACAGAGGCATGGTGACAGAGGCACATCCAACTCTTGATGTTTGGAACTGGTGAATTAAAAGTAGTCTGCAATCTGGTGTTCTTTTCAAGGTGGGAGATGAGCAGGGTAGACCTGGATCAAGACCATCAAAAGTAGTTGCCTAAATCAGTGGGAGCTGCTAGGTGCTCAGCACTTTTGAAAATAAAGACACTTAGGTGGAGAAATATGCACCTGGAAGCCTAATTTTAATCACCCAACTTTGTAAATCTTGGCCGTGGTGTTCTGATTAAGGCCTGTCATTAGTATACAAGGGAAGCACCGAATACAACCAAATGGAGAAGAGAAGGTCAAGCAGCATCATTTTTGATTTAGGAAGGGAAGAATGGTCTAGTGGGTAGAGCCCTGAAGACCTAGGTTCATTAGTCAACTTAACCACATGTGTTTGATCTCAGACGAAACAATTAATCTACATGGTGGTTCAGTTCCTCATCCGTAAAATGGAGATAATACCTCACATGTGTGTTGTTGGGGTTAAATCCATTAGTAAATGTGAGATGTTCCAATACTATGGTGCAAAAGTCCACATAAGTACCTAGACATGAATATTTACAATATGGACATGAATATTTTTGAGAATAAGAGTTCTGATTTAAATTTCATGGGTTTAAATGCATTGAGTTCATTCAGATTATTTTTATCCCTGGGTTTATATTTTCATAATTTGCAAGTGTTCAGATAGCTGTGAAGTACCCGCAAAAATGCTCACAAATTTGAACGTTTCATGAATTTTATCATGTATCACTATTTGTCCAGAAATTCACTACAAAGGTCTGCTATTCGTTATTTGTCATTCTTTACTTTCCCATTTAGAAACCTTCAGTCATCCAATCAGATACTAGAAACAGTAACATGTGACTTGGATAATCAATCATACAACATAAATATTCAAAACCAAACAGTCCACAAACAAATATGCTGAAAAGCATTCACTGAAACTAATTTGTGAAACCAAGTACCAAATACACTGGCAAATACCAAGAATGAAGCATTTGCTAACCAAAAAAAGGGACTGAAATTCTAACAATTTATAATGAACAGTTCAACCAGCTCTACTTAAGATGCAATGCAACTACATTTCACATGCAGGGCTCCATTCTGCAGAATATTAAAAAAAAACCATCATTGTTCTAATAAGAATAGCCATCACTGCTGTACCTTCATGTTACCTGCTAATTTTCACTACTGAAGATAATATTCAGAAATTAAGATCAGTGCATACAGTAATGCAAAGGAACAGACCAGCTTGCACAATTCATCACATCTAAAGGACTATGTCAGTAGCTCAGAAACATCTGCTCTCCTCAACAGGATTTTCATAACATGAACGTGGGCTAGTAAATCATTGTTCAAACCAACAGTCAGTAATCATAATATTCTAAAAACAAAAACACATTTTTAAAAGATGTCAATTCTGCAGGCACCATTCTTGTAATATCTGCCATAGTATGGGTTCACAGAATTATTTAACTGTCTACCTTATTAGAATTGTGTTGTCCCCTTTTGGATTTGAGTGGCTAGCCAAATTTCGGGGTCCTGAGGATGTTCCATTTGGAAGTAGAAGTCGATAGGTTCTGGTATTCTCATTGCAACAATCTTGTTCATGGAA
Source organism: Caretta caretta (assembly GCF_965140235.1). Lineage (NCBI taxonomy): Eukaryota > Metazoa > Chordata > Testudines > Cheloniidae > Caretta > Caretta caretta. Next base: position 78,845,574 of record NC_134208.1, read on the forward strand.
TGTACAAAGTCTTGCTTCTCCAAACGCAAGAGAAACCAAGAACAGAAGGAGCAGTTCCTCAGCTGACCGCTCCAATCCTCTTTAGCCACCAGACCCAAAAGCTCTCTCTGGCTTTTTTCCAGGGACACACTGGTTATGTCTATGCTGCACACTAAGCCTGGGACTGTGGGACCCAGGCTTGTGGACTTACGTTTCCAAGGCAGCGCTTGAGCAGCCACACTGTAATTGAAACTTGATCCTCACAACCATGCTGGTGCATGGTGCACTGTGCAGACTGGAGTCAGAGCTTCATGTTCCATGTGCAGGTGTTACTGTATTCCCAGGGTTCCTATGCCCTGGCCAGCTGAAGCCGTTTTGGGGCTTTTTTCTTCCCTGTCTGTTTCATGGCAGCTGACCGGAAGTGTTTTGGCTGGTTCTATTAGTGTGCGAACACATCCAGCAGAGCCATTTTATGTCTGCATGCTCCCAGCTGCCAGAGCCAACATGGAACCTAACCCGCTGGAAGAATTTCTCGACCTCACGTCCTCAGTCTTATTTTGGAACATAGGCAGAGCATTGCAGAGATGCTGATGGACATTTTAGCAGCAGTTTTTGAACTGACAAAGACACCTCTTGGAGGAGGATACTGACATGCCAGCTACAAACCAGCTCATGCCTCTTACCTTACCTGCAGATTCCTCCTGTGTAGACTGGCATGTCTGGGGCAGAGCTACAAGAACGGACTGGTGGGATAACATCATCATTAGGACCTGGGATGACCAGCAATGGTCAAGAACTTTTGCATGAAGACGACATTACTGGAGGTTTGCGATCAACTTGCCCCTTACCCTCCATGCCACATGTGGCTGGCCATGCTGGTACAGAAACAGGTCACTGTAACCATCTGGAAACTGGCTACCCCAGCTGCTACAGGTCCATGGCTAACCAATTTGGAATTGGCAAATCAACTGTAAGGGTTGTTGTAGCAGAGGTTTGTGAGGTGATCAGGACTGTGATTTACCCAAAGGTGGTGGGCATAAGACATTTCCCTGAAATAATTACTGTTTTTTTATAACATGGGCTTTCTAAACTGCACAAGGGAGATTGATGGGACTCGTGACTATTGTTTGTCCACCACAAGAAGAACACGAGTACATAAATTGCAAAGAGTACTACTCCATTATTATGAAGGCCCTGGTTGACAAAAGGCACAGATTCATGGACACTGACATGATATGCACCGGCAGGGTGCATGATGCCATGGTATTCCAGAAATTGGGACTTTACGTTAATAGAGAAGCTGGCACATTATTTCCAGTAAAAGATATTGTTATAAATAGTATTCTAGGGGATCCCATTTAACCATTATTGCCATGGTTTATGAAACCGTCCCCTGAAATCAGGGGATATGTCAAAAGAAGGTTCAACTACATATTCAGTAGCTATAGGATGGTGGTGGAATGTGCATATGGCAGATTGAAGTCCCGTTGGTGCTAACTGAAAAACAGTTTGGATGCCAGTGTCATTAGTACAACCGGCATTATTGTGGCTTGCCTCTGCACAATATTTGCGAGGAGAAGGTGGTACCTCTTCACCAGGAGTGGACTCAGAACACTGCTGGATATCTGAACTGAGCACCTGTTGCTACTGGTACTGGATCCAGACAAGCAATGGATATTAGGGAAATATACTGACATTCACAGTTTATTGTGACTACAGTTTGTAATTTTTTATTATGAAACTGACACTGTGTATGTGATGACACTCCCTAAACTTTCTGCCACTTTTTATCATTATATACAATAAAACCTGTTGTAGCCTGGTGTGGAAGTTAAACATTTTGTTTTACACATTTATTTACATGCTGTAATAACCAGTAATGCAAACCAGTGGTTATCATGGCATGTAGCATAATAATGTTACCAAACTATGTGCTAAAAATGGTCAAAGGTCCATGTTCTCCTTGGCCTTTTGGCATGTTTTTTCACATGCAGGCTACACGTGGACAGGAGAGGATGAATGCACAGAGTACATTTGTTTGTTCCATGTGCTCGTGTTTGCTTGTGACATGGCCAAGCCATCCCATGAATTGTCCAAAGATGGATGCTCTGCAGGGCTCAGTAATGATGAGGGCACTCAGACCATGAATCAGGAAGAGGAGCTGAAGGTTGCACTGGAGGCTGCAGTCTGGTAGCCATCACTTCCATGAAGCACTTGAATAATTCCTTTTGCTGAGCTTTGCCTCACTCCCTCAACTGGTGGTCATGCTTCAAAAAGCAGCCTGCCAATCTCTCGTTGTGCTGTGCAGGTTGTCTCTCTTTGCACCCAGTGTGCATCCTTATCCTTTTGGTATTTGAGTTGGACCTTTGTTTTATCAAGCAGTCCCCAAAGCCTCCCATCATCTCATCTTGGACTCTTTCCCTTCCCCTGATGTATGGTGATCTGCTACCCCAAACTCCTCGTGCTGTGTGTTTGTCCTGTGGGGATGGGAAGGCCTTGAAAGGAGAGAGACAGAGAACATTACTGTCTGAGCATGGTAAAAAGAGGGCTACTTTAATTCAAAGTCAAAAGACAATACTTTTTAGTCTAGTCGCACAAAAAATGCCATCCACTTCAGATGTCCTTTGTAGCAGCACTGAAAACCAGCAGAAATCATGGTAAGACATGTAAAAAATTCAATTCAAATGATTTCTATATCAATTTGGGGTGGGGAGAACTTATCAGTAGCTATGATTGTTCAGTCCTGTAAGGCAGCTCTGGAGAACATTGAATTCTGGAGGTCCCTGAGCCCTCCAGAGCGGAAGCACAAACTTTTGTACCAGGCCAGTGGAGGACAGCTATCTGTGTATGCTAAAGAGCTATTTCAGAATCTAGTTATTGAACAACACATCATTGCATGGAGGGAGCTCGTGAGTTGCCAAGGTGGCCTTAATAAGTATGCCCTGTGCTGGAAGGTAACAGAATGTCTGGAGTTCCTACTCAGTAAGAAGTTTGCTTTCATCACCTGCCAGCAAAGGCAAAATTAACAAGATACTGAATTAACATGGAGATGCACTACAGCCTCCTTGCTAGCACCCTGCCTCCATGCCACCCATTGGAAGTCCTAACAGAGACATACTACAAAGTGGGGGGAGGGATAGCTCAGTGGTTTGCAGCACTGGCCTGCTAAACCCAGGGGTGTGAGTTCAATCCTTGAGGGGGCCATTTAGGGATCTGGGGCAAAAATTGGGGATTGGTCCTGCTTTGAGCAGGGGGTTAGACTAGATGACCTCCTGAGGTCCCTTCCAACCCTGATATTCTATGGTTTAACCCTCCACTGCAGTTTTGAACTTATTCAGTAAAGCAAACAAACAATGCACCAAATACACACTCCAGACTTGTTTAGAATCATAACAGCCAGGTTGTTGGGGACTCAGGTCACAGGCAATGTGAATGTTGTGTGCAGAGTCAATTTTGAAGGTGAGCTGAATTACATGGGAGGGGTACACGAGGCTATGAATTGTGGAGCACCACCCACACGTATACCAGTCAGTGAGGAACTAGTAAAATTTCATGATAGCCACTTGTTTAACTTTGTTCCTCTTTTCATAGTATCCATTTTGAATCCCACATTGACACATGGTGCGGTGGTGGGTGAAGGGGGGAGGTTTGTGGGGGAATGATGAGGGTTCCAGCCTGAATGGAAGAACACAGAAATCCTGGGATTGTATTAAATAACTAAATAGGCTTATAAGCCAGAAATCCCTCCAGTCCATACATTAATAAAAACAAACACGGTGGCAGAGAATTACCTGACTCCAGCTTCAGCACTTGTTCTGATGCTGGTTCTGCCATAGTCTGTTCCCCAGAGCTGTCCCCACATAGGGCCTCCACGTACGCATCTAGGATATGCTGTAGCTGCTCCTATGGCATAGTATCTCTGGTTATCAGGGTCACATCTTGCCCTTCATCCAACAGCTGGCTCTCCTCTAGGGGTGCCTGTGATGGGGGGCTTATAAAGTCGACATTCTCATTCAGCAAAAAGTCACTGTACTTCCATGCAGTTCCCATTTCTAGATGAATTCCTCATAGGAGGCAGGAAGACAAGGGGTTCCCAGAAGTGCCATTAGCATTCTTGACTTTGTGGAAGTCTGTCTTCAGCTGCTTGATCTGCTCTCTGCATTGATCTGCTGTCCAGCTGATCCCCAAAGCCTCCAGATACTTGGATATATAGTTTTATACACATGATCATCTTTCATGTTTTCTGAAGTCACACATCTTGCTTACCTCACCAGAATCTGGCTGTGTTCCTCTGGCCAACTAACATCATGCTTGATGCTGGACGACTTCTTAATGCTGGCCATAGCAGATACATGTTAGTGTTGATTGTGTTGTTTCCAGATTAGTCGTCCACATGGAAATGAAGGGTTAAACGCTGAGCAGCTGCATGTGAACCAGGAGGTTGATTCCAGCTTCTGGGAAGCTAATGGCAAGTTTTGGAATCAAATGGCCAGGAAATAGAGCCCCAGAGGATTGTGGGATAGTGCTGGCAGAAGCTTGCAACCCAGACTAGAGCCAGGCTATGATACTCATCACAGTGGGACTTGAGATATGATTCACCTCCATAGCAGGGTCCATGGGCCCCACTCAAGAGGGGTTCTGGGCCCAAGTCAGACTAAATAAATCATTAGGGAATCATAAGGAAAGGGATAGATAATAAGACAGACAATATCATATTACCTCTATATAAATCGGTGGTATGCCCACATCTTGAATACTGTGTGCAGATGTGGTTGCTCCATCTCAAAAAAAGATATATTGGAATTGGAAAAGGTTCAGAAAAGGACAATAAAATTATTAGGGGTATGGAACAGCTCCCATAAGAGGAGAGATTAATAAAATAGGGACTTTTCAGCTTGGAAAAGATATGACTAAGGGGGATATGACAGAGGTCTGTAAAATCATGATTGGTGTGGAGAAAGTAAATAAGAAAGTGTTATGTACTCCTTCTCATAACACAAGAACTAGGGAGCACCAAATGAAATTAATAGGCAGCTGGTTTAAAACAAACCAAAAAAAGGAAATATTGCTTCACACAAATGCACAGTCAACATGTGGAAGTCTTTGCCAGAGGTTGTTGTGAAGGCCAAGACTACAGCAGGGTTCAAAAAAGAACTAGATAAATTCATGGAGGATAGGTCCATCAATGGCTATTAGCTAGGATGGACAGGTATGGTGTTCCCAGCCTCTGTTTGCCAGAAGCTGGGAATAGACAACAGGGGATGGATCACTTCATGATTATCTGTTCTGTTCATTCCCTCTGGAGCACCCGGCATTGGCCACTGCTGGAAAAGAGGATACACATAGGCATGGGATGTAGGGGTGTGGGGAGTGCTGAAGCACCCCCAGGTTTTGCGCCCGACGTCCCAGCCCATGCCCCTGCCACCTGGGGTCCTGGCCACTGGGCCTGCTGCTGCCCAGGGGCTCTGCTGCTGGCCCAGGGTTCTGCTCAGCTGTTGGTCCCAGGGTGCTGCCCAACAGGTGGCCCTGTGTGAGGGATAAGCAGCCTCCATTGCCAGACCCAGGATCCTGCCCGGCCGTCAGCCCCACATGCGGGGTTCTGGCCACTGGTCTCAGCTCTAGGGGGCAGCAAGGGCGGGGGAGGTGTTGCTCAGCACCCCCACTCCAAAAACTATTCCAGCGCTATTGAGGTTACTGGGCTAGATGGACCTTTGGTCTAAGCCAGTATGGCTATCCTTATGTTCTTAATTTATGTGTGGAAAGAAGGGGGACTTGTACTCAAACCTGAATCTGAACCTGGGCTTAGTGTGTTTTATAGACATACCCCTTGTGCTCACAGATTACTGGTTGGCTTTATTGATTTTTGCCTTTACCTCTCTCTCTTTGTGCTGTGTATTCTCTCTCTCCTCCCCACCCCCTGTTTCATTCTCTCTCTCTCTCTCTCTCTCACACACACACACCCCTGTCAGCAAAACCCCCTCTGTTGCCCACCCACCCCCAACTCCTGAGTGGGTTCACAACCCCCTTTGGTTGAGGGGAGGGCTTCTGATGAACTCAGCCTGACAGTTATGTTAATTGAAGGGTGCATTCACACCAATCTCAAAGAAGTTTGTGATTCAAGCAGTCACCAGAACCTCTCAGCATAACACTATCATGCATACAAACCCACAACTCTGCTGTCAATGATGAAAATATGTTCTCAGATCCATTTGGGGAATTAACTTCACACTTTTGTTTTATAATAAATTCTCAGTCCACTTTTGTGCAGCTATGTGTCTTCTTTTTTAAGATTCTCACTGAAAATAGTAAAGATGAAACCAAATTCATTCCAGTGTACCAGCTAAAGTAAAATCTTTTAAAGTACAAAGTGTGTATGTGTCTGCTAAAAAAAAAAAAAAAAAGATATCCAATTGTTATTTTTTGTCTGTGCAATCAGCATCTCCACTGAAACTGAATATATTTGTTTGATAATTTAAAACAGCATTTTAAAACCCTATTATGAGGGGTTTATTTTCTTTCAGTAAAAAACAAAAATCTGTTGATATATTGCACTTCTCTTTTTATTATAGAAAAACATACTCTAAACAAAGCAATCATTTTAAGGGGGAAGACATTTTAAAGGTATCTGAGACTTTGGTTCTTGTGTGTCTGATAATTCTTACCAGAATGCTGACAATATCTGTACACTGACCCATTAGGGTGTGGCATCATCAAAATAAGTAACGTCTTTCAAAAACTCTACCAATGATCATTTATTTGCAGTCGCACCTAGTAGCCCCACTCAGGGGTTAGGGCCCCATTGTACCAGGCACCGTACATACATAAAAACAAAAAGACTCCCTCCGCCTCCAAGAGCTTACAAGTTAAGCATATGCTGAGAGACAATTCATAGAGTGTCATTATTGCACTATCAATAATTATAAGGTGTTGTTATCCCAAGATATGACTACTATGAACAGCAAGAGGAAACGAAGCAGCATTTCTGTGTGGAAGGTGAAAGCACAGGTCACATCACTAGATGTAGCATAGACATCAGTGAGAGATGGAGAGATGGACAGAGAAAGTAGTCACACAATATGCTAGACTACCTGTAGGTATTCCCTCAACAGCTAATTTAATGCTACCGGGTACACCAGATTTTAGGAAGTGGGCAGCTGATTCAGATGAATGAACCTAAACTTTTGCTCACAGCTGAAATATTCCGAGGTCTAGTAATGGGGCTGGCATACTTGCTGGGATCTCAGAAACATGGAGTTATTTGAGGATGCTTGCAGGGAGGGAGCTGGGGTCCCAGCTTTTGCTTGAAATTGCAAGAAGGGGAATGTACCCAAAAGTTACAGATATCTCACATAAACTTGTAATAAGCATTCACACTTTCTGATTCTGATCAGAACTGAGCCTTCAGATGTTTGATGTATGCCCAGCTCTAATTTAAACGCTATTAATCTAATGTTTGAGGATGGAGCCATACAAGTGACATATAGATATGTGAGTTGCTATGGAAAAGATATTATCCAAATATAAAGAGGTTATGGTGATGAACTACTTTGCTCTCAAGTATCTCCTCCCACCCCAAAATAAGCCTTACAATCAGGCATAGCTCTGAATGCTGGTCATTTGGTTTGGTTTTAATTTGTTCTCAGTGGAGGCCGTACCATTTTCCTTCATCTTTTCTCTCATCACTGTCAGCCACTTGTTTTTCTCCTTTGCCTTATGTCTCCTTTACCTTAATTATTTTACCTTGCTCCATCTAGCTATCTGTGTTTTTTGGTCAAGTTCACCTTGCATATTCCTCAACTCTCAGTCTCCTTAAACATCCTCCTGCATGATCATCTTCCTACTGCATACTCCCTTCCACCCTATTCACTCACTCTTCTTGTGAGCTGCCTTAAAGCCAAAAGGAATATAACTGCTCTTCCTGTTTTCTTGTTAATTTTCTCAGTATGTGGGGAAGCACTGAGATGCATGGAAAAAAAATTACATTTCTCATTTGATATTTTAATAATTTTAATAGCATGATCATCTCATAATATGGAAACCTTAATGCTTAAACTATTTGTTCTAATGTATTTTCATAACTTTAAACTAAACAGTACTCAGCAGATCTCTCCACAGACTTGCATCATTTCTTTATTATTCCCACAGACCTAATTTCTGATTGTACTAAGTATAATGTGAAGACATTTTTAGAAAGATTACTATGATTCAAAGGTCCCTATCAGGTCATCTCTGTGTTAGGTAGTTTCCATTGGTTTTAAAAGTGCAAAAGCTTTATGCTCAGAGATTTTCAAACATCTTATAGCATTAAGAGAAAAAGAATCTAAATAATTCCAAGAATTACTTTCTCATTGTAAATCTGAGACATTGACAGACAGGCTATCACATATCTAGAAAAATAAATCCACAGATGCAGAATTTTTAACACATATAGTTTAAAAATGGGAAAAAAGGAAGAAAACAACCTCTCTTTTTACAACCAGATGTCTCCACAATAATGTTGCTGTGTCCAAGGGATGGAATGGCACAATCCTAGGTGAACCTTAAAAAAAAAAGAAAAAGAAAAAAAAAGAGGATGTGGTGGTTTGCCTTCAGTTTAGCATCAAAAAGTGAGATTGCTTATTCCAAAACTGCTGAAACCTTTTGGATCTGCAAAGCACTTGGGGTGTTTCCAGTCCTGAAATATCCAAAAAAGCCTTTACCCTAATTTTCAGTTCTGCTTAGAAACACTCCATTAAAGACAACTGCTCATTACAAGCCACCTGGGTTTATAATTTTACTGTGATATGGTGGCCTGCTTGTTCCCAAAGGTTATTCCAGGGTGACCTCCATAAAGCTTAAGACTGTGCTGCTCTGGTGTGTCAGCCTAGGAAGTTTTCACAAGGGCTTAAAACTGACTTCTAGTTGATAGAGCCAGACTGTGGCCAATTGCTCCAGGAAAGGGGTAAGATGCAAGAAGCCTCCTTCGCCTTTTGATTCTAATTGGTTCTTATATTAGGTTCTTCTCTTAATGGTATCTTAGTGCCAGTGATCCATTAAGCAATGCGAACTGGATCTGTCTCATTCAGTTCCTTTTCCATTCTTCTCCCCAGGGTCAAAATCCGCATGCATTTTTTTTTTTTTTACTTTTTTTAAACATACTACATGTGCTTGTGCTTTTATTTGGGTGCAGCAGACTGTTACAATTGCAGACCTCACACTCCCCGCACATACCGGAACTGCTTGCCCCCTTGAGCTCCCAGGAGTGCACCCATCTGCAAACCCAGGCTTGCAGAGGGAAGTGTGCGCAAACCCAGGTATGCAGGTGTTAACGTTAGTTCACCCCCTTGTGCACTTGGAAAGTCCCTTGGGAGACAGTGATTCAACACCAGTTCCAACATAGGCCAGAGCCCTGGATATGTAGAATACCAACAAATCACTACTTATTTGTTAATTATTAAGCAAAACAATGGGAATGTGTAAACATTTTTGGTAAAAGCTGAAACATTTTTTCTATATAAAATCAGGTTCAACAAAGCTCCAAGACAGTTTTTCAAGTACTGCTGTGAATAGCCCCTCAACAACAAGTCACTATACCCAGGTGGACCCTTTCTCCCACCCAGAGGCCCACTGATTTCAATGGTGGTCTACTTCTGGAGAGCAAAGGTGGCCTTATCCCTGGAGCTACTGGTTGGTGGCAAACTTTTCTTCTGGTCCATCTCTACCTCTAAATTTACCTTCTACTGCAGAATTGTTTTCTGTCTTCAGAACAAAGCTATTCCCTAATGATGTTCACCAGATACAATTGTTTTATTGTGGTTCAGCTCCATTAAAAAAAAAAGTTTAAATTTAAAAAAAAATCAATATAAACTTATTTCAGTGTTGGTCTCTGCTAGCAGACAAACTTTGAAGATATAGTTGAATCCAGGGATTTTGTTTAAGTAAGAAATGCCAAGCTGACTGTGAAAAGTAGCTTGCAATGGAATGTTTTAATACAGTTGCCAAAGTTTGCATTTCTCAGAAGCGTAAAAAAAGTTAACATTTTCACTTTCAAGATAGTATGTAAACCCAATAAAATAAATAACCTCTCCCCTCAAAAAAAAAAATTCTACAAAGTTCAATTATTTTAGACTGCTATGTAAGGAGGCAATAATTATTTTCTATTGTTTTTAAATGCGATAGAATTGAAAAGGAGGAGTAAATTTAGCAATTATCTATTGGATCATGCAAAGAGATTAAAAGCTACCATATACAGTACTTTCAAAGCTAGTTAGTATTTTCTTTAAAGCAAAACTATCTACCCGCTGCTGCATTTCTTCTAACAAAATAAAATGAAATTAGGTTCTTTAAATACAACATGGTATGGTAGATGAAGGCACTAAGTCTGAATCTTTACATAATTGTTTTTGTTCTACTGTCAAGTTTTGGGGATAATGAATTTCTTGTCATTCATTTAAAATACAAGATCTCACTCTTTCCTCACTTTCACCTCCGCAAGCTTATTAACGTCAGTGTGGATACAGAATGTAACTGAAAGGCAGTTTAGACCAGAAACTCTATAAATAGCTTGAGCTCCATCACTTGTGAATAGTGCAGAAATACAAGATTCTTACAGACTATCACTAAATACTTGTCACAATTTAGCTAAGGCATTGGTTCATCAGATGATTGGACATGATCCTCAGTTCAGGTGTGCAGTACATGCAAAATCCCCGCTGACATCCATGGGGGGGGAGAAATGGGGAAGAGAGAAAGGCGTGTGGGGCGGGTGCATGTGAGGGGGGGGAGTGTGTGTGCATGTGTGCGCACGCAAAAAGAATTTCTGGGTCTGGAACTCACATATAAACATGTCCCCCCCGGTCCGTGTGTCACCTCTCACTGATTCCTGTTACATCATTTCATAGACAATATAGTTTAAATTGATGATAAAGGGTATTATAACTGACTTTCTGTAATGTTTCAGACACATAAAATAGGAAGCTTTTCTACATTTCCATAATATCAGAAGCTGAATTCTGCTTCTCTTATTTACATGAGTAATCACACTGACCTCAACTGGAGTATTTTGTGTGAGTCAGGTACGTAGTATTTTGTTCTAGGAAACTGAAAAACTACAATTTTTTTTTCCATATTACCTTTTTTTTTGCCAAATGAAGTGCACTATTTCTGGATTTTCCTGTGGCTAGAAACCAGAAACCTTCCACATATTGTTTTTATTTTAAATAATAAATGTATACATTCCAGATAAAAGTGTATTGAAGGAATTAAGATATTATGAACAGAAAATAAAAGAAATCATTTTCAAGGGTGCCAGACATCCTATCCATCAACTCAACAGATTACTCTTTGACAAATCCAGAGCCATCTGCAAAGCTGCCAGTACAATTGCCAGTGAAGCCTGCCAAAGGGGAAGAGGTCTTTGATACAGTAATGACAGGTTTCAGAGTAACAGCCGTGTTAGTCTGTATTCTCAAAAAGAAAAGGAGTACTTGAGCCGAAAGCTTATGCTCAAATAAATTGGTTAGTCTCTAAGGTGCCACAAGTACTCCTTTTCTTTTTGATACAGTAGTTTCTATAGCTTGTCATTTGGGTCCTATGATTATGAGGCAAAAAGGAGAGAAGGAGAAAAGCTGTGGCATAATAAACAGAACACTAATATTTCATCTCTCCTCGCCTTTTAACAAATTGTATTATTTTGACAATATGTGATTGGATTTTGTTTGCTGTAGTCTAGTAATAGGCACATTTTATATATATATATTAATAAAATGTATGTTTTGGTAATATGCTCTCTAAAACCAGACCATATTTTAAAACTGTAAAATGTTATATTTGGGAATTACACTGTTGCAGCTGGGTTGGTCCCAGTATATGAAAGAGACAAAAGGTGGATTAGGTAATATCTGTTATTGGGCCAACTTCCACTGGTGGAAGGGACAAGAGTTTCTGAGCTTTACAGAGTTCTTCCTGACCTCTGTGTAGCTTGAAAGCTTGTCCCTTCCACCAACAGAAGATGTTCCAATAATAGATATTACCTCGCCCACATGGTCTCTCTCATATTTGAGAATCCATGTAGTTGTATATCATTTTGATATACTTTTACCTTTTAGCATGTTCTCTTGAATCCTGATCCTGCAAGCTGTTCTGTGCATGTGGACCCTTGTGCCTCATGTATGTAGGGGTCTGTTCACAGGGAACACTTAACAGGATCAGGGCTGTGATGGAGAATAGAATTTAGGCAGTAATCCAAGTACCTACATGGGCCCCTTATGGCCGTACCTGAGCACTTCACAATCTTTAAATTGTTCTGACAACAATTACTGGCAAATTCTATTTCCCCCATTTTACAGATGGGGAGCTGAGGCATAGAGACATTAAGTGACTTGCCAATAGCCACAGAGGAAGTCTGTGGTAGAGCAGGAACGGGAACCCACATTTGCCAAATTCTATGCTACTGCTTTAACACTAGACCATCCTTCCTATCATTAAGCCAAGGAATGGCTTACAGGATCAAGGCCTTGGGGCTAACAGAACCTAGGCAATAATCTGTTGCTCCAAAAAGTTGCATAAAACCAAGGTTAATAATTTTGGATGCATATTGTACCTTGAAAATATCTTAGTATTTGCTGAAATGATAATGAAACAAATACTTGCAGAGTTGTTGGACTGCTTATGTTAGTATCATTGATTCTAAGAGCCACAGTATGTGCTGAAAAACAATAATCTTAATGGTGAGTTAGAAATATTGAATACTGTTTTTGTCCGTAATTTACTATAAGTATACACAAAAAGAAAAGGAGTACTTGTGGCACCTTAGAGACTAACCAATTTATTTGAGCATGAGCTTTCGTGAGCTACAGCTCACTTCACGAAAGCTCATGCTCAAATAAATTGGTTAGTCTCTAAGGTGCCACAAGTACTCCTTTTCTTTTTGCGAATACAGACTAACACGGCTGTTACTCTGAAACCTATAAGTATACACCTACAGTTTGGGAAAGTTTTCTATGCGCGATAATGGTAAAGTATCTGATAGAGTTGGAAGCATAATTTTCTGGGTGACTTGGAGCCTTTAGGTTTATGAAAAGTAATTGAGAAGCTAGTAACACATTAATGATGCTGTGGGGGACAAAAGGCAAAGGTTGGGGGGGAAATCTATAAATGCTTTAAAAGGGAATTAACACAGTTATGAGAGCATGCAGGGGAAAAACAATACAAAGAAATGCTGCATTAATCTCTTTTTCCTGAATGACAGCTTTGAGATGCAAGTCCTCCTTGTGTATAACCATAAGACAGGCAGATCATAAATGTCAGTTACAGATGTCTGTTTCTCTCTGACTATTCAGACTGATCAAAAGATAAAGGTTATCTATAGCTTGTATATTTTGATTTCACATTTTTGTTGAATACATTTAGCAAAACTTATAAGTGATTGTAGGCCTGTCTTGATATGAGTAAGTGGATATGGGTGAGGCCTCATTTCTTGAGGGACAGGTTTAGGGAGGTAAATAGATCAGCAGACTGGAAATATAAGGTATACACTAGCTAAGGGTGAACACCCAGGGAATCATTTATAATGGGCAACATAACAATGGGTAAGATAAGCCTGGAACATAAAATGAGGTAAAGGGTAAGTTGTGCATGGACAATACATGGACAGAGCATGCTGTACAGGGACTGGGTCCTACAAAGTGATCCAGCCAACCCCCAAAATATGATTAAATGTATAGTAAGTGCACTTTGTGGGGAGGGATAGCTCAGTGGTTTGAGCATTAGCCTGCTAAACCCAGGGTTGTGAGTTCAATCCTTGAGGGGGCCATTTAGGGATCTGGGACAAAAATTGGAGATTGGCCCTGCTTTGAGCAGGGGGTTGGACTAGATGACCTCCTGAGGTCCCTTCCAACCCTGATATTCTATGATTCTATGCACTATAATGTGTAAATACAAACAAAGGAAGAGGTTTGCTGTATAATTTTGGATGTGTGGTATACCCACTCAACTGCTACATTTGAGTCTGATAAACTCAGGGTAGCTTTGCTGTATGCCAAATAAAGGAACTTGAGTGACAAGACTGGAGTTGAATTGAGTTCTTGGGGGAACTGAGTAGAAGAGGTCTGGGAGGCTACCCCAACAGTCATCTGAAAGATAATCTTCATTTGACTAAGAGAGATGGACACTCAAGTTGATGGTTGCTACATTTGTATTTTTGTCCCTTTCCACTCTCCCCCCCCAAATGTTAGAATATGGAAGTGTCAAGGCTGATTCCCCAGTCTGGCGCTTTGAGTGCAGAAGGTGGGGGCCCTCAAGGATTCTAAAAATTAATACTGGCCACTCCAGGCTTGTATTAAACTCCCAAGGTTATAGCTTTTCTCTGACCTTGGATGGGTAGATGCTGCCACACCCAAGTGCAAAACTCTTTTGAGGACCCAGGAAGGTGCATTTGGGAATTCTTTCCTGTGTGGTATCCTCAAGCCCATTCTGGGGAAGAGCTGAAAAACAAAACCAAAGGAAATCAGCTGTTGCCACCAGCTAATTAAACAATATGCGCACAAACCTCTCAGGACACAAAAATCCAAACCTGTTCTTAAAAAGGTAAATTTTATTAAAACAAAAAGAAAGAAAACACATCTGGAAACTCAGACTATTGCTAGATTAAAAAAAAGCAAATAAGGATTAAGCATCAAGAATAGTTTATTGAGGTTCAACTTAAAGGTTACAAGCAAAACAAAAGCACTTGGGGTTAGCACAGAGGAGTCCACAAGCCATAAAGAAAAGAAAAAAAAAAGAGAAAAACCTAATTGCGTCTTCCTAGACATTCCCCAGGACAATTCAGTGCACTATGGAAGGGAAAGAAGACCTTATTTTGATTGTCAAGAGACCATTCTTCCCAGCCCTCAATATCACAATCACTGTTATCCAACACATGTTGTTGAGACCCTGACAAGGAATGAGATGGCAATCCTATCTGTCCTTACCCCACACAAACATTTCTCAACAGGCACAAACCACTGAAGCAGAAGGTGTGAGAGAGTGGGAACAAATGGAACACTTCCAGTTCCCTGGGAACAAGAATGTGCCATTTCAGGGAACCGTTATTTATAAATTCCTTCCCCACACAGGGAGAGAAACAGCCAGTTGGCCAGTTATCCCAACCATCCGCATGGGACCCACCATCACCTTTGCCCCACCTCCACACAAGAAGCGCAACATAAAGGGGATAAAGAGCACAATGCTTGAGCGCCCAAAGATGGTGGGACAGCTACTCAGAGACATGAGCAACCTATCTAGTTTGCCCTTTATCGGATTCAGGAGGTGCAAACCACGTTAGAATAGCAATGTCTGGGATTATACATGTGATATCCAGGTGGGAAAACACCACTAGTTGGAAACTCAGTTACTAATTGCCCCTTAAAGGAGAACCACCATTTTTCTCCCAATTATTTTTTTATACAATTAATTTTTCAAAGTGTAACAAATATTCTTACTGACTTCAAGGCCTAAATTTTGATGTGTCTCGATTTTTGATTTCCAGTTGGAGACACCTTAAAGAGACCTTTTTTTTCAGGGAGTGCTGAGAATATACCTTTGGAAAAATCAGTCTCCTTTTGTCAGGTTTGACACCCAAATATCAATGCAGCCACAATCACTAGTCACTAGTCAAAATGTAGACCTGAATATATATTTTGAAAAAGTTATATTTTAAACTTGTTTCCTATATTATTTTTATCAATTCTAAAATAAAATTGAGATGGAAATCTGACTTCTTACTCCATAATAAAGTTCAGAATGCAAAAAAATTGCCACTAGCAATGTGGTTTGTTTGTGTGATGCAATGTCAACTCTGTCTGCTCAGCGTGCTGTAATTTATTTGGTGACCTGTGAATGTGGAAGACAAGCTATATTAGAAAACTTTAATCTGCTTCAGTCTGACTATTCAACAAAAATGTTTGAACAATCACGACTAGAGGTTTAGATATATTTGCTGGAAATGTTAATTCTGAGCTTTTAGTTTCAAGCTTATCTATGGTTTCACTGTGAGGCAAATTCAGGAAAACTGTATAAAACCTGAATAAGCAGGCCTAATGTGGGCAAGGGGAGACAGAAACTATCCCAACCCTTTTGGTGGCAACAGTGATTATGGAGAAGCTTTACAGCCACGCCCACTGAGTGGAGGCATCTGTAGTAATCTTACTGATTAATAGGCTAGTGTCCAGATCAACCCTTTATTCTGTACATACTTCCTGTTCATAGATGAGGTAACAGAAGTTTCTGCTACTGTGTAGAGCTGCAAGCTCCAACTGCCCTTGTCAAGTTTCTTTCCCCACTCTGAACTCTAGGGTACAGATGTGGGGACCTGCATGAAAGACCCCCTGAGTTTATTTTTACCAGCTTAGGTTAAAACTTTCCCAAGGTACAAACTGTTTTACCTTTTGTCCCTGGATCTTATGCTGCCACCACCAAAGTGTCTAACAAAAACAACAGGGGAAGTGCCCCCTTGGAAACGGCTTTCCCCCCGCCCCCCAGATATCCCCCTCCAAGCACTACACCCCCTTTCCTGGGGAAGGCTTGATAATAATCCTCACCAATTTGCATAGGTAAACACAGACCCAAACCCTTGGATCTTAAGAACAATGAAAAAGCAATCAGGTTCTAAAAAGAGAATTTTAATTAAAGAAAAAGTAAAAGAAAAACCTCTGTAAAAATCAGGAAGGGAAATACCTTACAGAGTAGTCAGATTCAATACAGAGAATCCCTCTAGGCAAAACCTTAAGTTACAAAAAGACACAAAAACAGGAATATACATCCCATTCAGCACAGCATATTTTATCAGCCATTTAAAAAAACAGAATCTAACGCATATCTACCTAGATTGCTTACTAACCCTTTACAGGAGTTCTGACCTGCATTCCTGCTCTGGTCCCGGCAAAAGCATCACACAGACAGAGAGAACCCTTTGTTTCCCCAACCCCCCCTCCAGCTTTGAAAGTATCTTGTCTCCTCATTGGTCATTTTGGTCAGGTGCCAGCAAGGTTATCTTAGTTTCTTAACCCTTTACAGGTGAAAGGGTTTTTCCTCTGGCCAGGCGGGATTTAAAGGTGTTTACCCTTCCCTGCAGGAAGTGTGTCCTAGGAGACCAGAGATTGCATCCATAGAACACTGGAAGTATGGCATCTCTGCAATTCCTGGAGGACTTAATCTCTAGCACATCTTCCCTATTTTAGATCCCTTTCTAAATTTCTTTAGTGAACTAAAACACAATTAAATGAAACTAAAAAGCTATTACAAATACAATAACTTGTTGAGCAATCCTTCAGGTTGCTCTTACACAACAATATCTCTCGATCAGTTTCTCAAGGTATTTCAGCAATCTTCTTGATCTGCTGCAGGCATGTCTATTGCAGACGGTTCAGTCTCAGTCAATAACAGGGTTAGTTATTGAATTGTTTTCTGTTTGTATGGCTTCTACCACCTCACTAGTCTACGCCAAGTTGTCAGGTATCTCGAGCGAATGCGTTTGACTCCTTTATAAGAATTTTGCCTTCATCTGTGATCAATGAGTATAAGTGAAGTGACTCCTTCTGGATCACTGTAGCTTTGACGAGCCAGTGCCCATCTAGCCAAAGTCTCATTGAGTCTTTGTTTTCCAACTGTGGAAGACAACTTTTCTCCTTTATTATGGTATTTTGTCTGATTATACCTTCCCAGTCTTTTCCTCACTACAAGGAGCTTATTACTGCAGAATGATACCATTTGCTGTCACATTTTGTAGCCCTTCTTCTAGACTGTTCCTTAAGGTTTGTGGAACTTTTCACATAGCATGTACCACACCTTCTGCATCTTCTTTTAACTGTACCTTGTAAGTTACTGGGAGGTACTTATTTCCTATGAATACATCTTCCTATAGTGCTATTAATACTTTCATATCTGGTTCTGTGTTGTCCTTCTGTCTCTCTAGTCTCCTGATGACACCAAGCACCTCACACGTGTAGGCCAAGACTGATTGCTTGCCTCTGATCACCACCCCAAACTCCTGTTTTATTGTGAGTGAGGGGGATGGAAGAGAGAGAGGAGGGAAACTTACATACTGCACTCTTGCAGTACCAGGGTGAATACATTAATTTGACTGGCCATTGAATCATTCAGTCTTACCTCTTTACGTTCATGTAATTTAATTAAGCCTGATACTTTGTTGTTTGTTCTTGCTCTGTGCATATATAGCAGGAGCACTGGTTGCACTTTCAGTGTAAGTTAGTTATTACCTGGGTTTAACGACTTCTAGCAGCTAAATTAATGGTTTACAAGTATGTGCTTCATTCACATTGTCCATTTATTTTTAGTTGTGGAAAGTGAATTAGATATTCACACAAAAGTAACACAACACTAAGCTAATAAGGATATGGAAAAATACCTTATGATATTACAGTGGAAGCTTATGAAATCTAGCAGTCTGTTCCAACTTTACAATTGTATATTCTTGCTGTATATTAATAATTATGGAATGTTAGAGTACCGTACTACAGATTTAAAAGCTACCATACCTTTAATATGGTCTCAGGTACTATAGAATGGAGATGGGATCTATAGATAGATATTTGGTCTGCAAAAGGGGAAAACTGACTGGATAAAACTGCAGAACAGGTTTTCTTATAAAAAAAATTTTGGTACTTCCTCACTCTGGATCATCCAGAAAAAGCATACGTTTCCTTGCAGTAACTCAGTACTTAACAGAACTAAATATTATGACTTTTCATTTTCAAAATTTATATTACATATTATATTCTGAATCTAAATCTAAATCCTTTTCACTTAGGGGATAGACAAGGGTCTGCCACCGCTATCATGGTGTTTGCTGGAATGGCTACCTTGTTGCGTGTCTATAACTTATTGTGGGTTGTTTTTTTAAACACAAAGATAGGATATCGGCACATTGCACAACTCCCAACCTGGAGGGTCAGTGACTTGCTTTGGATCTGGTCTCTACCCTTTGACCTGTCTGACTTGAGTGGCCCTATCAGGAGTTAAAACTCCTACCACATAGCTCTTGGGAAAACACAAACTTTCCCACCACATCAAGGTGGAGGGAAGGATATTATAAAATTTAAATATCATATAACAAAATAAAGTTCAACTCGAAACAAAACATTTTAATTGGCCCCCCCAAAACAGGGTTTGTTTGTTATTTTTAATTGTTTCACAGGAAATTTCAAAATTTGGGTTTATTCTGATTCAGAACAAAAACAAATTTTGAAATCACAGAATTTGACATGAAAATGGAAATTCAGGTTTCTGCACAGCTCAACTTATTTAACTTCTATTGACAGCATTAGCTAAAAGTGCACAGAAATCCATCCACGTGTATACAGGAAAACTGCAAGAAAGAAAAATCCAACAATGTAAGCTGTTGATTTATTCATGTGTGATGAATCTGTGATGGAAATTAATTAGGATTGACTTACATTCAATCAGTTCAGAAAAAGCTCTCCATTAATCATTTATAATTACCAGTGTAGTAAACAGATTATTAATTATTTTTATTTTTCCAGCTATGTATCATTATTTGAACAGTGAGAATCCCAGCTTGCCATTGCAGAACATGAACGAACAATAGTTGCTAAAGCTTTTCATTAAAAATTATATCTGCACAGCAAAACATGAGCTTGCAAAACAAAAAGTGACCCTTAGGAACTTTTTTCACAATTTTAGAAATTAATCTTTTAGTGACAGAATATTTCACACTTTTGAAAACAGTATATAGACTTCCAGGGATACAAATAGCTAGCATGTAAGTTAAAATCATTTAGGTGATCTCACTCATATACACAAAAGTGAAAGTCAGTGCTGACTGCCCATATTTGCACTTCATGAAATTAGAAATGGAGAAGTACGCCTGGTAGTGTTTAAAAAGGATTCCGAACTGTCAGCTGACTGACATTTCCTGGCAGCATGTTATGCTGTCCTGATGGAAAATAAAATTTAGGAGCAGATTTGGCTTCAGAAACCCCACACTCCACCTGGTTAATAAATAGAGATGAAGAGTGCTGACAGGGTCCTTTAAATGTCAGAAACATCTCCAGATTGTTACTGTAAAGAATAACTGCAATTGGTGGGAGCATGGTCATGGGGCAAGAATTTAGGTCTGGGAGTTAGGTCTCTTCTGTTCTCTGGACTGCACTTTAGTAGCAACAGAGGCATACCCTAGATCTCCTGTCCTGGGCAGCAGCCACTAGGTATACTCCCTCAATATAATTTTAAAACTCATTTTTAAATTCTTTTCTGTTTTTATTTACAATATATTTAACTTCTTAAAGATGGATAGATAGAAAACTACAATCTCCAAGGCTGTCAATAGTAGCACCTTTCATGTGGGTATAAAATTCATATACAAAAGACCCTAAACACATTAATAAAAACACTGAAAGCTGTAGGGTTCATAGCATCCTAACTCCTCTTTCCCATTCAGAGGAAGCCTACACTTTCTGTCTCAGCATTAGCCCTAGACAAGCCACCTTTTTGCCTTTGAAATGGTTGTGGTTTATTATTTTGAAGTTTCCCTGAAGAGAGAAACCAGCAACTTGAGGGAAGAAAAAAAATAAAACAAAACAGGGTTTATTCTACTTACAGCCTACATCAAAAATTGGCTATAAGTAGAATCATTTATTTTTAAATAGATAGTTGTGTTCTTCATGGAGACATTTTCAAAATTGGATCTGTGGCAGTGGCTCAATCACAGCAGCAGAAAATGATGGTGGGGCTGATTCAATTTTTAAAATACTTATTTCGAAATGGAAAAGCTATTCTTGGTCAAACTAGTGTTGTCTTCTGAGCTAAGCATAAGCAATAGAATCATAGAATATCAGGGTTGGAAGGGACCTCAGGAGGTCATCTAGTCCAACCCCCTGCTCAAAGCAGGACCAATCCCCAATTAAATCATCCCAGCCAGGGCTTTGTCAAGCCTGACCTTAAAAAACTATTAAAATATAAAAAATACTTAAAAAATACTCACACTAGCTTCCAGGGATGCCTTAAAGTTTCAGCAGCCCTCAGAGGGACTTGTCTTCTGAATAATAACTTCAACATGGCCACCATGAGTACAAATATGAACAACAGTTTTTGAAGTGAATTCGCACCATCAGTGCCCCCTTTAGCACCTCTTCCAAACAACTTAACCCTGTGTCTATAGGGCGGTGGGCATTATAGACACCATTCTTCCTTCTCCCTTGCTTCTTTGGAAGCCCACTCCTGGGGCTCTGAGGTTGGAGAGTGGGAGGAAGCTTAAGGGGAAGAACAATGGATCTGCCATGTTATTGGCATGCTGTAACCATATGGGGGAAATATAGTATAATTATATATAAGAATTTAGAGAACTCTGCTTTCATGAAGCACTTGATGAGGTGGAAGAAGGATTAAAACCTGAATATTGCACTGTCTTGACTGTGAATGTGAAGATAGAGTACATTGTGTCAGAAGTGAGTCAGCTCTTGCAATTTTGCCAAATGAAACACTAGAAATATTGCAAAAAAGAAAGAAAACAAAATCTAAATACAACATAATAATCACTGTAGCATACCAGATTCCTCATCCAAAACAAATAGGCAAAGAAGGGGACATGCTTAGCAACTGGGCACTCTTTAGATCAAAATGGGGGAAACTATGATATTGTAACAGGCCCAGCTAAAAAGGAAAACAAATAAGAGAAGCCACACTGTTAGAGCTAATGGGCAAAAGGCTGTCATGAACACCAAGATAGATATATCAGCTGCAGGCCAGGAGAACCCATTCAAAATCCTAGAAGTGCTTTTGCAAAAGTGAAAATGCTTAAGCATTTTCAAGCCGGCAGCAATCTTATATGTGAAAGGTATCTCTTCAACAACTGTTATCAAGAATCTGGAGAAGCAACAGAAGTGAAAGAAGTGTCCCTTTCAATATGACCCAGCAATCTTACCTCCACTCCCTGAGGCAAGTTTTTGTGTCTGTTCCTTGGGAAATGTCTTACCAGGCTACTGCTGAGGATCTTCCTTGAGACAGTCCTCAGCCTTATTGTCAGCCACCCCTCTCTGCCTCAGTGCCACCATTTTATCCCAACTGTTGCTAGTCAGCCACTTAGTCACAGCTGGGGAAGTTACTCTTCTGGCCATTAGCCCCTTCCTGGCTGCAACCCTGAGAGGTTTATAAAACTCATCACAAATGGATTTGGCAAGGGTTACTGATCAAGAAAGCAGCTACCTCACTGTTTTTGGACACCAACAGGTAGGTACACATGGGTGAGTGTGCCACATTGGATCCCCATAGCAGTGGAAGAACATCAACGCCACCAGAAGACATACTAACAGGACTTACAGGCATCACTTGTGAGGACATTCTGGTATAGGGACACAGACACGATGGTGGAATTTGTTGAAGATCATGACCACAAACACATCTGTCTGTTACAAAGAGCCAGGGAAGTAAATCTAAAAATATGATGAAATTGTGATTGACTGCAGTACCATACAAGGGACAGTTGGGGACCTCTCAAGAGCTATGACCTGACCCCCAAAAGATAAAAGCAATTCAGCAGATGGCTGCACCCAAAAATGTTATATCAATTCAGAGACTGTTAAGATTAGTAAAAGATTTGACACAATTTCTTCCAACCCTCACAGATGTGTATGACCCCCTGAGGCAACAAGACAAAGATGGAGTATGGACATGGTGCTTCACATGATGCTGCCATAACTTGTATCAAGGAACTGGGGACCAACTACTGTATCTTGAAATACTACAAAGTAAATGAAAAGGCAACCGTACAACGTTACACCAGTGAGCACAGGGCTTGGGGCAACGCTCCTACCAAAGGGAGAGCTGTTAGCTTTCTTGTCAATGATACTATCATCAGTGGAACAAAGATATGCCCAAATTGAAGAGAAATATCTGGCAATAGTATTCACATGCGAAAAGTTTGACCAGTAAATTCAAGAATAGGAAGACATTCATATAGAAAGTTACCATAAATCACTAGAGAGCATTTTTTAAAAGCTATTGCTAGCTACTCCAAAATGCCTTCCACACATGATACTGAAACTGCAAGGCTACAGCTTAGATGTACGCTACAAGAAAACAGACATAAGCATAGCTGGCTTCTTAACCAGAGCAGCCTGGAAGTATGAAAATATAACAACTGAACTAGAACATGAGATTTTTAACCTGACAAATACAGAAAGGCACAGAAAGCATAAACCTAGGCAGTCACAAGCCAGTTTCAAGGTAGGCGGTAGAAGGAATCAAACTATACAAGGTAAAGATTTGTAAGTGCTCACATCCATCACTCTTAGGATGGCAAGACACCGGGGAGAAGCCCCATCTCCTTCTGAAAAGTACTAGAACTACTGAGATGACATGAGCACACATGATATCATTAAAGCTGGGCAGGAATTCAATAAAAGGCTGTTTTATCAAAACTGAATTTTGTGAAAATATAAGCTTTTACTAAATTCTCATTGGGAAGGTTTCTCAGGTCTTGGATGGAATTTCTGGTCAGCACAAAAGAGAGAGAGAGCCAGCCCTGAATTAGAGTGTCACTATATGGATTTACACTAGAAGGATGTAGGGACCATCCTTTATTCTAAACCACATTTGTGGTCATAAAACTATTAAATTAACATTAGTGAAATATTGTTGTTTTACACTTCGAGCTGTCATATAAACTGACTTCAGACTGTATTAGTCATCATCATTAAACTCCAGTCATGTAACTGGCATCACTGTTTCCATAGTAACTAATATACTCCAAAAGAGAATGAAGGAGAGAGCGAGTTAACAAAAGCGAACAAAACAACAAACAAAATTAGTCAATTCCATCATTACACTGGAAGTGATCAACAAAAGGGGCACAATCCAACAGGCCATCCGTTTGCAGAAGTCCTGTCAAAGGACCTACAGGAATTACTTACTGTAAGATGAATTACAATTATGGAACACAGATGCAATTGCACCCTCAGTTTTATTGTGTGGGGTGCTATAACATGTCAAGATTAATGGGGTTAGCCCAGATGTTGCATCAGTACAATGTCTCAGTTTTGGTCTTTTCTTGGGGGTCTATTACATACCAGAGCACAGGAAAGATCTTTGTATTTCATACACTCAAAATGGCTGTCTGATTTCTGCCTTCCTTCTGAATCAACTGATTTCACAAAAAAAAAAAAAAAAAAAAAAACAGATTGACAGAATTCTTATTTGCCTTCTCATTTAATCTTCTGTATGCTTTATCCCTATAATACACTTCATTTAAAATACTTCTTTGTTGCTTCACTTCATTTATTTGGCATAATAGAAATCAAAGTTCTATTTAGTGTGTCACAATGGTGAAATGGTCCCAGCTTTACAATAAAACCAGAGGTGTTTATTATATAATGGTAGTTTTTTGTGCCGCCGGAACGTGCACTAAAAATGTCATTGGTTTAATATATTAGAATCTGATATTATCAGCCCTGTATTACTTACCATCTGCAAATGTTTCCAAAGCTTATTACCAAAGCTTCAGTTAGCATGGTTTGGAATGTACATTAAAAAAATACCAAACCAGAACTGTTTGCAAAGGATGGATTTTATTGTCATGTGGTTCTACTTCGCACATTTAGGATTCTTTGTATGTTACTTCCAAAAAAAAAAGGTGTAGCTGCAAATATTTTCTATTTATGATTATCTGCCTTTACATTTAAAAAAAAAACAAAACACCTAGGTCCTGATTATTTCTCACTGTAAATGGAAATCCAGAATGTTAAGTAACACTTGTCACTTCTTGTTAAAATGTTACTAAGCACTTATCAATGTAAGTGTTATTATTTGTTTTGCAGTTGGGGAACCAGAGGTAGAGATCTGAAGTGATTTATCCCGGGCCATTCAGTGTTTCACTGGCAGCATTTGGATTGTAACTATGGAATTGCTGGGTTCAAGTTACTGCTACTTCTTACAGTGTATGTAACATGAAACCATGCATAGACAGCAAGGGCAATTAAATGACTTCAGTGGGCACTGGATCAGGGCCTAAATTACTGTAATAAATTTTGCCACGATCAGTCTGACGTAAGTAATAGTTGATACTGCCAGACTACATAAGATGAGTTTTCTCAATTCATCCCCCTGAGGATAAAGGACATTTATACAGTACCCTAATTCATAGTTACAGAACAAAGAATAAACAATGTGTCTGTGTTTATACTATTTTCACAGGACTGGTGAGTGTTTCCCTGTGCTGTTATCCATCATCAGTATTGATCAGCTATTTAGGTGCATATTATATCACATTGTTATCATTTAGGACATTACAGTACTGAAGATCTGCCACAGTATTAGTACATTTGGATGGCTGAACGCTACCTGGCATGTTGCTAGCTTCCTCATTTAAAAGGCAGAAAGAATAATACCAGGAACAGTTCTAAGGAGCAATTCAGTTTTGGAATTACTAAAGGCTTCTTTTCTATTTGTTAGGGGAGTCCAAAGAAGTCATCATTACTTTTTCTTTCACTTTCTCTCTCCTACTTCTCTCCCCACCCCTCTTTCCCCCCCCCAACATAGATTAGAGCTCAGATAGGTTCTGGCTGCCAGTAAATCTTTATGTTCCCACTGACTAGTGAAGCCCAAAAGATAGCACATGTAACACAAATCCTTTAAAGCTTTTATATCTTCCATTATAATTATCTTTACAAATTAGAGCTAGAGAAAAATCCTCTCAATTAGACACAAGAATTTTAGATTAAAAAATAGCACCATTTAAAATTACTACTGTGTCATTTTTAAGCAACCTATTAATCCCCTCCAGTGGAAAACAGTGGCTAACAAAATCAGCTCTTTATAATCAGAATTTTATTTAGATGTTTGCCCTATATTGTCTTGCCATTAACAGCTTGTTTTCTTGTATCTTCTTTGTGTATGCACTTTTGTTGTCTTTAAATTTATTAAACACAGTGGCCTGGATCCTTATACCCTGCCCCCACATTCCAAGATTCATAAACAGAGAGGATCCTCTGCACCTGGACTTCCCCCATTCAGTATGAAAGCTGGTATGTAGGCACAGGTCCCCTGCAAGAATGGTGCTTGCTCCCACAGGTCCTGGGAATGGGAATTTTGGAGGGCTCAAGGCCTTTTCTAAGGGGAAGGAGTCCTTGGGATGGGGTGCATAGGCCCCACACTGATGAGGAAGAGGGGCCCTGTAGGGGGGCTAGCCCCACCCCTGTCAATCATGTATGGTAGGGAGGAGACCCTTAAAAAGGAGGAAACTGCAGTCACATCAGGAAACTGCTGGAGTGACTCCTGAAACTGCAGGGGGAGCTCCCATCTAGAAGATCTCCACCCCAACCCTATGGAGAGTGCAATGAAGATCAGGGTAAAACTTAAAGAGCGAGTCCAATTCAGCAGCCCAGCCAGAAATAGTCTCTGAAACCAATATGTAGGCAATCCCGAAGTAAGAAGATACTGTTGACCTTTTTCCTTTTAAATTGGCTCCTGGAAGACATTCTCAGGTCCACTGGGACATTTAACTTCCTTTTTGATTCCCACACCAGAAGATACTTAAGAAGACCTGCAAAGGGCAGGGTCCCCTTTGCAAGAAATAAGAAACTGGGGAATGTGTATAAGCCACCCAGTGTAAATAACGTCATGATCAGAATCTCCCACCATTTGGGAAAAAAAGCTAAGGGGGCTCTTGTACAGCCCTTCCCCCCCTCCCCAGAGTAGTGATGGGGGGGGATATGCAAATAGTCCAACATTATCATTTATCATTGAGCTAATACCTAGTCTTGACTTCCCATCCTACTTCCAATGCTAGATACTGCTGATATATATGAGTTCTCTTGTTACCACTTCTTAATCTGATAGCACAATACAGATTACATCAGTGTAGATAGTTAGAAAGGCTAAATACATAATTTTGGAAATTTTTAAAAATGTGTTTTGTATACTGTTTAACTTTAAAGATCAGTATATATAGAGGTATGATATGTTAAATATATGGGACTTGACTCAACAGTGCAGATGCAGGGGGATGCAATTTGCACAGCCCTACACTCTTTAAAATACAGTTATTTGTACTTATTAATATAGTCCTGGAGAAGAGTGGAACATATCACAAAAGTAATATTCAACAAATTTGCCCTGTGCAGTTTGTCGTTAAATTTATACAAATAACACGAGTAACATCAAATTGATACAGACGGAAAACTGGGATAAAAGAAACTAGGGCAGAGGAATCTTTTCTATGGGTACTTAAGGTTATGATAATTTGATTGTCATATTAACTTCAAGTAGCAGGAATGGCAATGAGAATCCACAAGAGAAGATCAGTGGGAAAATTGATTTTGAGGAGGGACTTGAAGGCAGAGAGTATAATTACTAGGTTTTCAGGAGGAGGGAAGCTGAAAGAAGGTACAGAATCAAGAGTGGGAGAAGACAACATAGGGAGCATGACAGCAAACAGAACTGGCATACAGAGCAGGGTATACTAGAAGATGTGAGATGAGGGATAGAGTAATGGAGATTCTGGTTATGACGATATGGAATTTGACTATGCTGTAAAAGGAGACAAAGAAAAATGACACTATATAATCTATGGTATTTATAGATAGCCCATCATCATAGTTGCTAGGAACTAAATAGATTCATGTAGATTTGAATAATAGATCCACAGAGGATACAGTGAGAATTTCTGGTTTTTGCCTGTTGGTTATGGCAAGAAGATTTTGTACTATGCTGTGAATATGTCCAGGCTTTTGTTTCACCTTTTCTCTGGGGCTGGACGAGTTGCATCCGAGAGTGCTGAAGGAATTGGCGGCTGTGATTGCAGAGCCATTGGCCATTATCTTTGAAAACTCGTGGTGAACCGGGGAAGTCCCGGATGACTGGAAAAGGGCTAATGTAGTGCCAATCTTTAAAAAAGGGAAGAAGGAGGATCCTGGGAACTACAGGCCAGTCAGCCTCACCTCAGTCCCTGGAAAAATCATGGAGCAGGTCCTCAAAGAATCAATCCTGAAGCACTTGCATGAGAGGAAAATGATCAGGAACAGCCAGCATGGATTCACCAAGGGAAGGTCATGCCTGACTAATCTAATCGCCTTTTATGATGAGATTACTGGTTCTGTGGATGAAGG
Organism: Caretta caretta; assembly: GCF_965140235.1. NCBI lineage: Eukaryota > Metazoa > Chordata > Testudines > Cheloniidae > Caretta > Caretta caretta. The sequence continues at coordinate 78,873,647 of NC_134208.1, forward strand.
GAAAGCAGTGGATGTATTGTTTCTTGACTTTAGCAAAGCTTTTGACACGGTCTCCCACAGTATTCTTGTCAGCAAGTAAAGGAAGTATGGGCTGGATGAATGCACTATAAGGTGGGTAGAAAGCTGGCTAGATTGTCGGGCTCAACGGGTAGTGATCAATGGCTCCATGTCTAGTTGGCAGCCGGTATCAAGTGGAGTGCCCCAAGGGTCGGTCCTGGGGCCGGTTTTGTTCAATATCTTCATAAATGATCTGGAGGATGGTGTGGATTGCACTCTCAGCAAATTTGCAGATGATACTAAACTGGGAGGAGTGGTAGATACGCTGGAGGGGAGGGATAGGATACAGAAGGACCTAGACAAATTGGAGGATTGGGCCAAAAGAAATATGATGAGGTTCAATAAGGATAAGTGCAGGGTCCTGCACTTAGGACGGAAGAACCCAATGCACAGCTACAGACTAGGGACCGAATGGCTAGGCAGCAGTTCTGCGGAAAAGGACCTAGGGGTGACAGTGGACGAGAAGCTGGATATGAGTCAGCAGTATGCCCTTGTTGCCAAGAAGGCCAATGGCATTTTGGGATGTATAAGTAGGGGCATAGTGAGCAGATCGAGGGACGTGATCGTTCCCCTCTATTCGACATTGGTGAGGCCTCATCTGGAGTACTGTGTCCAGTTTTGGGCCCCACACTACAAGAAGGATGTGGATAAATTGGAGAGAGTCCAGCGAAGGGCAACAAAAATGATTAGGGGTCTGGAACACATGACTTATGAGGAGAGGCTGAGGGAGCTGGGATTGTTTAGCCTGCAGAAGAGAAGAATGAGGGGGGATTTGATAGCTGCTTTCAACTACCTGAAAGGGGGTTCCAAAGAGGATGGCTCTAGACTATTCTCAATGGTAGCAGATGACAGAACGAGGAGTAATGGTCTCAAGTTGCAGTGGGGGAGGTTTAGATTGGATATTAGGAAAAACTTTTTCACTAAGAGGGTGGTGAAACACTGGAATGCGTTACCTAGGGAGGTGGTAGAATCTCCTTCCTTAGAGGTTTTTAAGGTCAGGCTTGATAAAGCCCTGGCTGGGATGATTTAACTGGGAATTGGTCCTGCTTCGAGCAGGGGGTTGGACTAGATGACCTTCTGGGGTCCCTTCCAACCCTGATATTCTATGATTCTATGATTCTATGATTCTTCTGGTAGCATGTGCCAGAAACAAACATCCTTGGCTGAGAATTCTTTATCTATCACTCATGAATTGTACTGTAGGTTTTGTTGGCTGTATTGTTCCAGGCACTGAGATATCATGATCTTCACATCCAGGTTATGACAAAATCTTAGATTCTTTCTGCATAACATCTCTAGGATACTGCCTTTTCTATCTATCCACACAGCTAAAACTCTTGTCCAAACTCATATAATTTCTCATCTCAATAATTACAACATCCTTCTCCCTCACCTTGACAAATACAATCTTGCCCTGCTCATTTGTATTCAAAATGCTACTATTGAGATTTTCTTAGCCCATCTCTTTGATTATATCACTCCTATCTTTGCATCCCTTCACTGGCTACATCATATTAAACATAAGTTACTTGTTTTCATTTTAAAAGCCCACCATGGTCTATCCCCACCCTACCTATCATCTCCCATTCAGTACTGAAAGGTCAACTCCCACCTCAGATCGGTCCATAATGCCAGTCTCCATTGCTCACTTGTTAAATTTTTCAAAGAGGAACCTTCATGCTTTCTACCAAGCTGCTCTACATGCCTGGGAGAAGCTAACTTAGTCTACCTTCAAAGCCCTCCTGAAAACTCTCCTTTGTGGTGATGCATACAAAAATGTTAAAGAGCAGTGAAGCTGTTGCTGGCTGAGACCACAGTCTATCATGCTGACCAACAGTGCCTCCTTTTATTCCCTCATCTCTCTGTATCCATCTGTTGTCTCTTGTCTTATACTTAGATTGTAAGATTCTTACAGCTGGAACTGTGTTTTTGTTCTATATCTGTACAGTGCCTAGCACAGTGAGGTCCTGATCCATGACTGGGGCTCCTAGGAACTACAATAATACAAATAATAAAAGAATAAATACTTTGATGGGTTACATAAAATGGATAGTTAGATAACCACAGAAGTACCACACAAGTACAGCTATGGTTGTGTATACAGAAACTGTCTCTGATGCCAGGTCTGAAACAAGTAGGTCCTGCACAAGTTGAAGTCCCGATGTTATTTCTACTTTCAGCCCAAACAGTGAATTGCAGTAAGCCAGTCTGGAGGTGATAAAGGCATGGATCACTGTGTTCAGGTCTTCAGCTGAGAGAGATCCGTGCAGTCTCCTTGCAAGCAAAGGTGGAAAAATATGTGTTTCTCACCATCATTGCTACTTGGGCATCTACAGTCACAGCAGAGACTCCAGCTGAACCCCTAGGCTTTCTACTATATTGACAAACAGAGAGCACATGCTCTTGATGTGAGGACAGGTCAGACTCTTGATTAGTTCCTTGAAACACTTCTCCTTTTTGGCCAGCATTACTTTGGTCTTACCCAAGTTCAATTTCATCAATCATTTCAAGAACTGACTTTTCTGAAGGCACTGTGACATCTTGTTGACAGTAGTGGATAAGTCTGCTGAAAAGAAAATCCAGGTTCAAACGTCTTATATAATATATTATTTCCTAGGTAGATTCAGAGCTATTGCTGCTTACTTTAGGGACAAAATTAAGTCTACCATCTTTTGCTCCTTTTAGAATTTCAGAGCCAACACAGCTGTGGGCAAATGAGATGGATTCTAGTCTGGCTCACATGTTGTCAAGAGAAATGTGGCCTAAGATCTGGTATCAGAATCTGTATTTCCAATTACAATGCATGAGCAAAGAAAGAGAGAGTGCAAATCCCAGTTTGAATTTGTGAGATAGTGGTTCAGAAAAAAAATCTATATAATAGGCAAATTTGATAGGGAATTTATGGAGAGAAAAATGGAATCCCATTAAGTAACTTGTGAGTAAACCACATTTTGACTGACTCAGTGTTTTGGTAGTAATATACAAACATGGCCTGATTATGAATTCCTTTTGCACCAAAAACTGCCATTGACTTTAGTGAAAGTTCTAGGCATACCAGGAGTGCAGGATATTTTTTAAAACACATACTAGATGCCCATAATTATTGGACAGAATAGGGTGATTTAAGGACAATGTTCCCAACATTGTAACTCTTGCTTTTCTGAGTTTAATTCAGTTATTCAGTAATTCAGTTAAAGTTACTTATATAGAGATTTTTTTCTTAATAGATTAATATTTATAACGTTTAAAACAAAACCTAATGAAATGAAAAATTTAAGTTAAAAGTGGCTCTTGAGTGTCTTCGGTTGTACTTGAAACCTCAACCATCCAAGCGCAAGAGATCTGGGGTATGCTAGCAACTTGAAGGCTTTGAACACCTGCATGATATAACAAATTGGACATATTAGTAAAATAAAGAATTCTACTTTTATTAAAACCCAGTGTGGCACATTTATTTTAGCTGAATTTAATGCTGCTTAATTTATTATTTTTGTTAATTCCTCATGAGACAGAACTAAAGGTTTCAAATCTAGCCCTGTAGGATATGGAAATATCATACTTGATTCCTTGATAATTCTACTTTTGTGGGTATGTAGGCGATAGGACATTTCCCCCTGAAAATATATATATTTTCTAAATCTCCTATTTGTTTTAAAGGGAAACCAGTGGGCCAGATCTCAGCTAGTGTAAATTGACATAGCGGTGTTGATTTCAAATAGGCCAACTGAGGTCTGGCCTAATGTTTTCACCACTTTTGAGGAGACTCTTAAAATTTCTCACTTGTACCAAAGAGAGTGAAGAAGGATGAATGTAACTAACTTGGGAAACTCCTTGTCCTCTGCCCCACCTCTTTATACTGACTTATAACTGAACAAGCTCATTATTCTATAAATATATCATAGCTTTTTAGCTTCCTTCCCAAAGTTCGTATTACTGACAAATGAGTCACAGCATATTTTCTTTTCTAATAATGCCACATTTAGTTTTCACATTACTGCAGGTTGAGCTCCAAGGAGATTTTAAGAGGGAAGTATTAAAGCTGAAAAGTTGTTAGCACATAGGCTATTAAACTCAGACACATTCATTCTTGCCATCTCAGTGAGTAGTTAACATGAGGTCACTGGACATTAATGAGCTATTTTGGAGACTTATAAAAGTCATTATATTTGTGCAAGGTCTCAACCTCAGAACCAGAGACACATGCCATTATAGATTTGTGTCCTGTATGTCATTTCCGCATCAAGTGATGCAGTAATCTTAGATTTTCCATCTTTTTCATGATAATTAATGGCTGTGATAAAGTTCTACATTTTGTTTGTGCATGTGTATGGGAGGAAGGGAGGGCCAATAGAAAAAAAGATTAGATGCCCTGCAGAAGTCTATGCTTGACAGTTCAGCTAATCTCTTTAATATGATTGATCATAAATAATTACTTGAACAAAGTAGGATGTCTCATTCTTCTATGCAACACAGTGATAATCTTGGTCCCAGTTCCGTATGTAAAAATCATCCTAATTGTTCACATTATAGACCAGCTTCTTAATTAGTGTAGATTATTACTAAATTATTAACCACTTGGCAACAGACAGCCCTTTTTAAAAAATCATTAATTTGGAGTGAAGTTTTACAAGAGGTTCTCATTATCAAACAACAAGAATATTTTAAATTGAATATTACTAATATGGCTTCCAATTGCAGCCAAGTCATTGGCTGCAGAGGGGAACATTTAATCAAGTTTAATGGCGAGCACTGTATAAAGTACTGGAGAGATATAGCTTTGATGACACTTTCATTAATTGAAGGTTGCCATAACAACTGAAGGTCTGCACTGAAAACCCCTTAGTTACAAAGAAACTAGCTGTCCTCTATCACCTTTATACTCTTTTTTAACACTTGCACATGCATAGCATACTTAAGCAAGAACGATTTACATGAAGACTACATGGAGGTGAAAGGGACATGGCATAAATGAAAATACTGGCAACTTTTGAGTGTCTGCATCCTCATTAATAGGCTCATGGCATTTCTAGGAGCAGAATGTTGATGCCTCAGTAATGAACTGACTTGCATAAAGATCCAGAGTCATCTTTTGAATATGAGCGTATATGAATATGCAAAACTAATACCAATGACAATAACATTTTTGACCCTGTTTCAGAGGTACATGGGTGGACAAGGTGTAGGGTTTGTTATTTTTTTTAGTTCAACATTGTCTTTGTTATAAAGAGTTGTTTTTGTTTTGAGACAATGGTTGATATTCTATATTTATCCTGGAGTATAAGTGTAAAATTACCAATTTTCATGAGTAAAAACAGATTTTTCTGCAAAAATTTATGAGCATACTATTTTTCTCAAAACAAAACCATACAATTTAAATAGTAACTTCGCTGAATAATTGACTTCAGTGGAAATTACTTGTATCATGGAGGGGGAGAATTAAGTTTGTGATGATCAGTTATTAAAATATTAATGAAATTAATGTTTAAGAAAAGAAAATTAGGAAAGAAAACCACAGATTCATGGCAATGGTTAGGCCTGCTGCTTTGTTGTGTTTTGGCATGGTTGGAGAAAATATTACTAATTTGCTGAACGTTTTTTTTAAGTGTCAAATTTAACTTGCAAATAAAATGATGAATGTATTGTCCACAGTTATTTCTGAGTTTGATTGTTCAGGGATCTGATCATGACAAAGCACTTTATAAATGCATACCATTATATAGATTATGTAATCCCCAAGGAGATTACATAGATTCCTGGGGCTCTGTCTACTGGCTGCTCAGTATGGAGGGGGAGCCAAGGCAGACTCAGAGTTTGCCTGGCAACCAACAGAGATACCCTTCCCAGAGAGTTCAGGAAAGGGGAGAAGCCATTTTTGAGTCAGTCTGGCACCAGCCAGGGCAAGGGCAGGACTGGCTGTGTGGGGAGCTGGTGAGTCCCAGGTCTGCATGCAGGGTTCCCCCTGAGAACTGGCCTCTAGGGACCCAACAGCAAGATCCCTCAGCTGGGCTTTTCCTTCTCCCCTGATGATCCCAGTTTCTGGAGTTGTACTGGGAAACTTCCACAGCCAGGCTGAGTTTGCCCTCCAGCTCCCTAGGTGAAACCAGTCACCACATGGTCAGCTCTGCTCTGGCTACTAGTCAAGGGCTGCTGCGGGTGTGTCTGGATGCTGGGCTAGGAGATTATAGTTTGGATTTTAGTATAGTTGTCTAATTTGCACCTTGAGCCCTGCACTCCTTTGTGGCAAGGGGAAATCCTGGGACCAGAAGCAGGCTGACTCCTGCCTGAAGAGGATCACTGCCAGCAGAGATCAGCCTCTCTGCAGTGGCTGAGGAGTCCAGAGTAATCTCTGAACCTGAGGATCGTTCATGGACTTTGTTAGTACACCATCTTTTAATTAGTCAGGGAACTTACTCAAGCCAGGGAGTAAGGTTTTGGGGATTTTATAACCTGCTGGATATTAAACCCATGGAGGGACTTACTACCTCCTCCTACTTGTCAGTCCTTTGGGCTGTACTGAACCCAGTCAGCCACACTGCTAAACCACGGCAGAGAAGAATTTTGTGGTCATAGGTCGTCAAGGGCACCAACAAAGTACACATACGAACAGGACATTAACCTTACATTTGCTACATCAGATCACGTGACTGGGGAAAGTCACAGGTATTATCAGCATGCATCCGATGAAGTGAGCTGTAGCTCACGAAAGCTTATGCTCAAATAAATTGGTTAGTCTCTAAGGTGCCACAAGTCCTCCTTTTCTTTTTGCGAATACAGACTAACACGGCTGTGACTCTGAAACCAGTGTTTTACCCTGTTATATTTGTCTCCTGTTTAATATAACTATTGTGTTGAATATATTGTATGTGTTTGTGTTATTTCTTGGAAGTCTCCACCTATCTGGCAAGTAAGTGGGGGGGTTACCCTGTGGTTAGAATTTTCCTCCCAAGCTGCCCTGGTGACCCTGCCAGGAAGGAGTGAGGAAGGAGCGAGGAAGAGTACTTGTGGCACCTTAGAGACTAACACATTTATTTGAGCATAAGCTTTCATGATGCATCCGATGAAGTGAGCTGTAGCTCACGAAAGCTTATGCTCAAATAAATGTGTTAGTCTTTAAGGTGCCACAAGTCCTCCTTTTCTTTTTGCGGATTCAGACTAACACGGCTGCTACTTTGAAACCTAAATTATCCTCATTCATCATGCCAAGAAATTCCTGCCTCACATTTTCTATCAATTTGTTTTTTAATTTTAATATATTGTCCCAGCGGATACAGTCAGAGAATCCCAGGAAAGCCTGCTGATTGCAATCCTGAACGGCACAACAGCTGTTGAATAAAGTTTTCTGCCAGAGAGATCCAGCTTTCCACGAAAACTAATCCAGATTCTTTTTATCCTTTTCTTTTGGGGTAGATGCCTGCTCACCTTGGTGTTTTCTCATTGGCAGGTGCACACGCATGCTGTTAATTGGGAGCACACTCTAGATGGTCCCACAGAAGCTAAGATGTCGACCAGCCTCTGAGACCTTTTTCAACCTCTTCCACCTGGAAATCCATGGCAGAAGCCACTCTTCTTTAACAGGTCCTGATGAGGAAACTTCCAATACCACTGTGTAGTGAGGCGGTGTGGTTCCCCGCTGCCCAGGAGAGAGACGAGCCCATCCGGACACCAGAGTGGGTGGAGCCGGGAGCTCTGAGCCCGCCCCCCAGAGGGTCAGGTGCTGCCCTGGAATTATAAAGGCCCAACCTCAGGGCTCACTGGAGAAGCAGCTGCTGGGGAGGCCAGACACCTCTGGCCTAGCTCGTGAGTAGGAAAGCCCAGTGGCCTGCAGAAGACCTGAGGACTAGCCTGACCTGACCTGCGCCAGCTACGCAGAGGAGTTGCCGAGTCTGCCCCACACCAGCTACCCGGAGGAGTTGCCGAGGCTGCCCCTGGCCAGTTACCCCAAGGAACCCATGGTGCTCGACCCCCCTGAGGATACCACCCTGACTTAGGTACCTCAAGAGGGGGAGTCTGGAAGTAGCCCAGGGACAGCCGACCCTAGTCTGGCTGCAGCACTGCCAGAACCCATGTTGGTGTGTTGTGGCCAGGATCCCCACTGACTCAGCAGTGCGTCTTCTGCCGCTGCTAAGGTCCCAGGCTGGGTTGCACCCAACTTGCGGGTGGCAGTCTCCCCCTCTCCCAGGCCATTTGGAACCTAGGGCCTGGGCCTATTGTTCCTATTTACTGTTGTTGCTCAGTCCCTGCCTGAGCGCTTGACTCACCAGTGCCCCGCCCTGACCCAAGGCCTGGGCTCACTGTGTTTATTTGTACCGTCACTAAGGCCATAGAGGAAGACTCCCACGGCCAGACTAATTTCCCTGCAAGAGCTATTCCCCAAGGTAGTGAGGCAGTGTGGTTCCCAGCCATCCCGGAGAGAGACGAGCCCTGGCTAACCACTCTACACACTTCCTCATTGGATGATGAAGAGAAGGAAGCCAAAGGTGGCTGTGGTGGAGCCTCTACTGATTCCTGTGAAGGGAGATTCACAAGAGCAATTTCCTTCTGCTCAGTACTGAGTCTGGTACCAGGTGTGCTCTCCCGTTGCACCTGGTATGGTAAATCTTGGTACATCCTCTATGAAGCAGAGTGAGGAGGGTGTGGTGACAACCTGGAGGCAGGTGGAAACTCCCATGGGGTCCAAAACAATTATTGATAAGATCACAGGACCCAATTTGTCCCTGACTACAACATGAAGGAGCTGACCTCATGAGTCTAAAAACTAGTCAGCCTCTTCCAACCAACGGGGGATTGCTTCCATCCATGCCGGGGACTGATGTCAGCAGTCCAGAGATGGCAGAACCAACGGATGTGGGAAACTCTAGAAACAAAATGCTCTGTGTAAATAATTTGCAGTGTTTCCCAGACAAGTTTTATAAATGACACATTTTAATGGTTGGATTAGTTAACAGTTATGTGGATGTCAGTCATTTCACTAAGAAAACAATTTAGTGTCTTTAATCAAAAAGCACATGCAATCATTTGTTCATTACGCCCATATTTCTGCCATACTAATGTTTTTTGAAAAAAGCTCCATGAACTTTGCCTGTCTGTTTCAATATTTAGAAAATACATAGGACTTGTTTTTCAGGGTTTATTAATTTCATTTGGGGGGCTATTTTTAGCAATTTGAGTTTTATATAGCTGCACAAAAATCAGGGGGAAGGAGAGGTGGGTTTTGGTGTTCTCTGTATATAATGTAGTGAGTAATGTACATTTTTCATTACATGTGCATATACTTTTATCTTTGTAATGTTCCTTGTGTATTTTAATGTAATACTCTTTCAAACATTAACGCACACTATTTCAAAAGTTAAAGTGCGCTAAAACCTTTAGTGCACACCAGCAGTGGCTACATGGGACCAATTAACATACAACATTTTAGTGCCCTTTAGATATCATACCCCCATTGTCTGCATTACTGCTCTGTGTAGTCTAGCCCTTAGATACATGTAATAATTTCTAGTGTTTATCCAATAAACCATTGCTGGTGTTTTTCAGTGTTTATTGGATAAACACCAACTTCATTTAAAAAATCAGGAGTGTTTTAATGATATCTATCAGTTAAAACCTAACATCAAAAGCCCTAAATGTATATAACTCTGGAGAAAAGAGCAGACGTTTTAGAGCTACCTCTGACATTTATTTCAAAGTCATTCCAGACATATTAATAGATATTTAAGAAATTACTGGTCGATTTTGGACAACAGGGATGAAACATTTTGGGGTGGATGGTGCGGGGATGGGACTTTTTGTGGCACATTAGAACTATTCATTGATTAAATTAGCTATATAACAGTCAGTTACACACTACCCTCTCAACTGTTGTTCACAAGTTCCAACGTCCACACTTTTGGGACTCATTCTTCAGCTTTTGGTTTAGCTGCTTTGCACCACTTAGGCAAGAACGCAAGAAGCCTGGGAAACAAACAGAAAGAACTGAAAGTCCTGGCACAATAAAAGAACTATGATATGGCTGGAATAACAGAGACTTGGTGGGGTAGCTCACATAACTGGAGCACTGTCATGAATGGGTATAAACTGTTCAGGAAGGACAGGCAGGGGAGGAAAGGTGGAGGAGTTGCCCTGTATGTGAGCAGTATGATTACTCAGAGTGTAGCCTGATTTAGGGTGTACCGATAATATTAATTTAATTTATCAATTTTATTTTAATTAATTAATCAATCATATTAATAATAATTAAGTCTTAATAGTATGGGTATGGGCTCACCAATCTGTTTGATCAGAAGATAAAGGTTCTTGTCCTGAATCAGGATTCACAGAATTTACAAAGGACCCTCGGGGGTATGACAGGAAACTCACTCTGAGACAGATACAGCCTTCAAGACTTTTTATTAAAATCAACAATAGTAAGTAAATGGTAACATACCCAGAGTTACAAAGTTACAATTGCATGACTACTATTCAAAAGATACATATGATAATATAGTATTACATGCAACAAAGCTTTGGTTAATATACTCACACCCTTCCTTGATAACCAGGTGGAAGAGACACAGGACCAGTCTTGTAGTTCAGGTTTCTCCATTCTTGAGTGAGGGATGCAGTGCTTAGAAAAAACTAATGCTAAGAGCTATCAAAACTAACTTAGGGTTTACTTGACTAACTTAAACTTAAAATCAAAACCTAATAAACAAACTAAGAATAAAACTTAGGGAGATCAAGCTTAGCCTAGTTCCCTTGAAACTTAAAGTTTAAGAAGAACAAGTATAGCCTACCAATAGTAGTAGTCATAATAGATAGAATAAAAAGAGTAAGAGAGAGAGTGGAGGAAGTAAGTGAGAATGGAGCACTCTATCGAGGTGGGTCACCACTTTTATAGGGCAAAGTGACGGAAATCCTTCCTCCTATGCCAAAATTTCATTCCTCATCCACAAAATGTTAGGTTACGCTTACCCCATAGGCTAGTATGTTTGTGCACATTGATCACAGGTATATATGCACATAAATTTCCTTGTGGTGTACCTGCTAAGTTTGTGGGTACAACATTGAAAACCCCCCTATGCCATTCTCCATTGTCTATTTGTCTAGATAAAAGGTCATAGGTGTGGGTACTTACCTATTTAAGTAACAAGATATAGGTCAACTTTACTTTCTGGGTAGAAGGTCTTAATATAGATATGCTAACTTTGCCTTAGCTTAACATACAGGATATGGCCCATAGGTCTCTTGCATTACAGCCAAACTTACTTTAATATAAATCTACAAACCTATTACAAACCAAATACTTAAACTATAAGAAAAGATATATACACACAAGCAAGCAGGTTAGTCCTATAGGCTACAAGAGCTGCAGTATGAAAATGGAGAAAAGCCTGTTGAGAGTCTTTGGGTTATGTTTACAGGTGAGATCAACAAGGGTGATGTCATGGTGGCGTGTTCTATAGACCACTGGACCAGGAGGATGAGGTAGACGAGGCTGTCTTCAGACAATTAACTGAAGTTTCCAGAACACAGGCCCTGGTTCTAACGAGGGACTTCAATCAGCCTGACATCTGCTGGGAGAGCAATATAGCAGTGCACAGACAATCCAGGAAGTTTTTGGAGAGTGTTGGGGACAACTTCCTGGTGTAATTACCGGAGGAACCAATCAGGGGCCATTCTCCTCTTGACCTGCTGTTTACAAACAGGGAAGAATTGGAAGTGGAAGTGGGTGGCAACCTGGGCAGCAGTGACCATGAGAGAGTTGAGTTCAGGATCCTCACAAAAGGAAGAAAGGAGAGTAGCAAAATACAGACCCTGGACTTCAGAAAAGCAGACTTTGACAGGTCAGGGAAAGTGTGGGACCCTTAATAAATGGGGGAAGCAACATAGTGACAGATGATGTGGAAAAGCTGAAGTAATCAATGCTTTTTTTGCCTAGGTCTTCACAGGTAAGGTCAGCTCCCACACTGCTGTCCTGGGCAACACAGTACGGGGAGGAGGTGAGCAGCCATCAGTGGTGAAAGAAGAAGTTAAGGTCTGTTTAGAAAAGCTGGACATGCATAAGTCCATGGGTTCAGATCTAATGCATCCGAGGGTGCTAAGGGAATTGGCTGATGTGATTGCAGAGCCATTGACCATTATCTTTGAAAACTCATGGCGATCAGGGGAAATCCTGGATGAGTGGGAAAAGGCAAATATAGTGCCCATCTTTTAAAAAGCGAAGAAGGAGAACCCGGGGAACTACAGACCAGTCAGCCTCTCCTCAGTCCCTGGAAAAATCATGGAACAGGTCCTCAAGGAAGCCATTTTGAAGCACTTGGAGGAGAGGAAGGTGATTAGGAACAGTCAACATGGATTCACCAAGGGCAAGTCATGCCTGTCCAACCTGATTGCCTTCTATGATGAGATAACTGGCTCTGTGGATATGGGAAAGCAGTGGACGTGATATATCTTGACTTTAGCAAAGCTTTTGATACAGTCTCCCACAGTATTCTTGCCAGCAAGTTAAAACATTGGATTGGATTAATGGACTAGAAGGTGGATAGAAAGCTGACTAGATTATTGAACGCAATGGGTAGTGATCAACGGCTCGATGTCTATTTGGCAGCAGTATCAAGCGGAGTGCCCCAGGTGTCGGTCCTGGGGCTGGTTTTGTTCAACATCTTTATTAACAGTCTGGACGATGGGATAGATTGCACCCTCAGCAAGTTCACGGATGACACTAAGCTCGGGGGTAGGGATAAGGTCCAGAGTGACCTAGACAAATTGGAGGATTGGACCAAAAGAAATCTGATGAGGTTCAACAAGGACAAGTGCAGAGTTCTGCACTTAGGACAGAAGAATCCCATGCACCGCTACAGGCTGGGGTCCAACTGGCTAAGCAGCAGTTCTGAAGAAAAGGACTTGGGGATTACAGTGGATGAGAAGCTGGATATGAGTCAGCAGCCTTGCCAAGAAGGCTAACAGCATATTGGGCTGCGTTAGTAGGAGCACTGCCAGCAGATGTAGGGAAGTGATTTTTCCCCTCTATTTGGCACTGGTGAGACCACATCTGGAGTATTGTGTCCAGTTTTGGGGCCCCCACTACAGAAAGGATGTGGACAAACTGGAAAGAGTCCAGCAACAAAAATGATTAGGGGGCTGGGGCACATGACTTACAAGGAGAGGCTGAGGGAACTGTGCTTGTTTAGTCTGCAGAAGAGAAGAGTGAGGGGGGATTTGATAGCAGCCTTCAACTACCTGAAGGGGGGTTCCAAAGAGGATGGATCTTGGCTGTTCTCAGTGGTGGCAGATGACAGAACAAGGAGCAGTGGTCTCAAGTTGCAGTGAGGGAGGCTGGATATTAGGAAACACTATTTCACTCGGAGGGTGGTGAAGCATTGGAATGGGGAGGTTTTTAAGGCCCAGCTTGACAAAGCCTTGGCTGGGATGATTTAGTTGGTGTTGGTCCAGCTGTGAGCAGGGGGTTGGACTAGATGACCTCCTGAGGTCTCTTCCAACCCTAATCTTCTATGATTCTGTGATCTGGAAAGCTGGCCAAACTGGCAATTGAGGATTGTCTCTGATGCAGTTTGTTTCACCTCAACCCCTGCATAAGGGATATGTTATAACTGGAAAGGAGAGGGTACTTGAAGGTACACATGCTACTGGTGAAGCAGAGCACGTGACACTCCACTATTTGCTCAGCCAGCACAGTGGTGGTGGTCTGCTGCAACCAGTGTAACTTACAGCAGCTTCAAAGCTGTAAACCCAGGGCAATTCAACTCTTCTGGTCTATTTCCCAGAAGAAAATGGATTGGGTTTGGTACTTTCAATCACAGGATAAGAACATAAACTTCTACCTGAGTAGTATGTACAATATAGAATTTTCCTGGAATTCATGTGTTGGGGAGATTTCCCTTGTCTGAGGGACTAGCCTTAGGTTCCATTCTTTAAACTACTTTGACACTTAATCCCACCTCCTCCCAGTCACCTTTGGCTCCCTGGCAGTTTGCTACTTCTATATAAAAACTGAACCTCACCTTTTGATTTTAAGAGTAAAATATTTTTTTTCTTTGAAAGAGCTAAAGTTTAACCTTTTACCCTGAATTTTTTTTTACCAAAAGTGTTATTCAAAGTTTGATACTACTAGCCACAGGATCTCCAAAAAAATTAGAGAAGTTCAACAGAAGGGAAAGTTCCTTAATCTTAAAACAGGGAAGTTTGCTTTTATGCTTGGATCATGGGGATTAAATGGATTTTTCGTTATTATTTTAGTCCCAACTTTTTCCTAGCTTAATATTTTTTCAATTTATTTTGGGTTATTGAGTTAGAACTTTTGCAAAGTGGTTGTAATAATGTTTGTGAACTTACCCATGACTGAGAAGAGATGATCAAAAATCTTTAAATAACGCAAAAAAAATTGTGTGTGGATGAGATGAATGACCAACTGGCTAAATATTTTTAAAATGCTGACACTACAAAGATTTTCCAGGCCAATACTTCCAGATGGTGGAGGATCTTCATTTGCATACTGCACATAATCATTATGTGATACCGATGACATCAGAAGTGGAGTACTCCATTCTGATAGCAGAAGGAATGAGCAAGGCAATCATCTTTATAACCTTAAAGAAAAGAGGAAAGCATTGCTCCTGGCCATGTGATGCAACCATATTTTAGAAAGAATCCTGTGCTTAGTCCTCCATCCTGGCTGGCCAGCAAGAGGAGCTCAATAACATGTAACATCAAAGATTCGACACCTACAAGCAGGAAACCTTTACCCTGCTAAAAAGTCCATCAAAGTAATCACTAGCTAATGTTTTCAGTATCACATACCAGCAACAAACAAACAAACAAACAAAAAACCCTATTAGCAGGACACTCCTGTTCAGACCTGTTTCCATAAAGGTGTGTGTGTCTGTATGTGGTTTTGCAAGTGGTTGGAACCCACAGAATTTGTCTGAGAATTGTACCTCTAGAATAACTTTTCAAACATCTGAAGCAGTCCTAGGTTAAACAACTTTTCTGTCTAAAAGATCACAAATGCAAATATTTTATAGATTGGGAATTATATGTTTAAAGCCTGCAGAACTGTTACCTTCACCTACATTTTTATCTGTTTGTTAAATGTGCCAAGTTGTGTTGTCCTGGATTCTAGTGGAACATCTCATGCAACATTCTGCTGGAAGGAAGAGAAAGCAGGCTCCTGTATACCTGGAATTTGGACAGGGTGCCATAGCTGGCCTCAGGCTGTAGTTCACATATTAATTTCAACATGGGAGTGATCAGACCCTCTGTCTCTCAACCATTTGTAATACAGATACATCAGATGGCCCTGAAATTGATAATTCCCTGCTAATTTGGAGCTGATAGCTAAACAATGATTGCCACCTTCCAAAGTTAAGCTGATAAGGACTTGTTGGGTTTTTGGTATTAACTTGAATAAGCTTAATTTAATTTCATATGAACTTATTTTAATTTGAGTTATTTAATGTTCAGTTAGAAGTAATTTTGTGATGTTTTTAAATGTTTTTAAACAGTTGTCTACATCACAACACTATCAATATATATTGGTTTAGAGGTGGCCTTAAACCATAACATTGGGATGTAGATGTCAAATCCTCAAAGTGTGAGGATACTTTAATCAAGGGCTTTGGTTTGGCTCATTATGAAGATACTGGAGAACATCTGTGCCAACATACGGATTCCAAGTGTACAGGGCTAGAGATCCAAGATTTTGGCTCATGTCCATCTCTAATATCTATCTATCTTAGATTATTAAAGCAATACTAGAGCTATGGTCTGCCCCCCGTAGAAATAAATTGGACCATATTTTACCTACAGAGGTATTGGTTTGGAGACTGATATATTGATATCTGTCCCCTAGCTACATTCTCCATCATGAGCTGAACTGATCAGAGAATGTCTTTTTCCCCTCCCATGAAAATTTAAATGAAAATAAGAGAGCCCACAACAGTTTTTGTCAATTATCCACTGAAAAATTTGAATTTTCAGCCCAAAATTGAAAACTGAAATACTTTGTCTGAAAATCAAAATATTTTTATTTGGAAATGCTGCTGTGGTGCCTCATGGGGACTGTAGGTAAGTGCCTCATGCTCTGTAGACTGGGCTTCCTGGTCAGACTGTCTCTCCCAGGATGCACCACAGTCTTCCCGTCTACTGAAGGGAGGTGCTTGCATCATGGGAGCACCTGGAAATTGTGCATCACTAGAGATGTCATCTGGCTAGGGGGCTCAGTCCACAGAGGAGAATAAGGATAGGAGGAAACCAAACCACATCTTAACTGAAACATTTCAGTATTAGAAGTTTTTTTTTTTTCTGACAAAAAATTGAAATGTTTTGTGGAAAGCAAAGACTTTTTGCATAAAATTCCATTTTGCTGAAAATCTAACTTTCCGTTAAAAGACATTTTCAATTGAAAAATTTCACTGTTCCCTACTCATTAGATATATTCATGTTTTCCGGCTTGGTTTGTTGTTCATCATAGTAGCACAGTCATCTGTTCATTATTGTACTCAATAGAAGCCAACTGGCTGGGAGATATAATGGTGATAATATTATCGTGTAATTCCCAACTGATATAACTTGGAGTTGAGTTGACTAACACACAGTTTAATGATAGAATGATTGTTTAAGAGATGCCCAGACCTGAAAAGCAGGAAGGTTGGAATTTAGGATTATAATATTAAAGCTGTGTGGAAAAGGCAGAGCAGCAGCTGACTACACTATACTAGTCTATATCAAGTGTTATTATTTATTAAGATCTTCACTTTTAAGAGCACCAGATCTTTCCAGAAGTCATTACAAACAATAATGGATCAAATACATATTTCTTTAAACACCAGGAACTCTGCTGTAGTTTCATTCTTAAAACTGGAAATGGCTGTGCCACAAAAGCTGCAGGCCAGATAACAATTCTCACCTCAGAAAATCTTTTTTAGTTTAATTGAAATTCTTATCTTCTCCCTTTTCAGGTTTTGTTCCCTCTTGGGTCTTTCAGTTTCTCCAAGCTTAATTGGAGTATTAATGGATAAATGTCTTTTTATTCTGCTTTAAAATGTACTTTCAGGCAGAAAAATGACTGCATAAAAACAACACCTTAGTATTCAACTTATCTGCCCCTTGTGTCTTTGAGTATATCTGCTTATTTTGCTGAAAAAAATCATTTTTAGTAGCATTAGCAGTGCAGTATAATTCAACCTGCAACTTGAATCCTTCATATAATAGGGCACTGTGTATCAAGATAATAGTAATAAAAAAATTAAAATTGAATAAAGCTGTCCCCTTAAAACTAACTTTTTTTAAAAGGGCAATGTCAAGGAATTTTTAATAATTTTCACATACAGTTTTTACTTCCTTCTTAGTGTAACCCCTATAACTGTGAAGTGAAACCTATTTGCTTACTGACTTTTTTTTCTCCATTGCTCCTAATTATATGCTGGACTGATTGTTACATTTTTCTCTTTTGAATTGAACAATAAATATGAAATATGACATGGATTTTACACATACAACAGGAGAAGATTGTCATACTTGGGCTTGGTTACTGACACAACCAGCGTCTCTGTGACCATGGTTTTTAAGAAAGTACTCTCCCCCCGCCCCGACACACACACACACACACTAATTTCTAAGGTTAGCTAACCCATCATGCTTAGTTATCCATTAAACTGTGTAATGCATCCTCCTGGAGTACCGCAGACATGACTCACTTTCCCAGATGAAACACTGGCATGGAAAATTCAGAGACAACAAATTTAATAATATTAACCTTGTTCCATCCAATGTATTAAAAATAGATATATCTTTTAATTATACCTGACAACATATGGGTCATTTAAGTACCAGATCATCATTTTACTGCTCCTTTGGAATGGTACAAGTAGCAGAAAGAGATCAGAGAAGATGGAGAGGCTTGCAGACTCATAATTTCTTTAGAGACTGAAAGTAATTAGCTCCCAGGAAGCAGTATTAGTTAATAATTCACTTGAAAGAAGGGAGGGAACAGGTTTGGGACTGCTGGTAATTGAAACCAATATGCTAACCCAGTTAAAACAACTCTAACAGGATTTTTCACCATTTCCCATGCTGAAAAGCATCTCAAAGTCATATTCAAAAAGGTTTTTAAAAATTAAACAAAAGTAAAACAAATCAACAGCTTCATCCCAAACAACTGAACACAAGGAAATATTAAAATAGAAAGGAAAATTCACAATTATTTTTTCTTCTAAGACTAAAATAAAAATGTAAGCCAAGAAGCAGCTGTTTTTGGAGCAACCAGTCAAAGAATATCTTCTGTTTGACATGCAAAAGCACAGCCATTCAGAAAGTAGCAGAAACTGGGATGACTACTTTCAAAAATCTATTGTCATAACAACAATGGATTTCTCCAGAGCCCCATGGCTACTACAATACTTCCAAAAGTTCATTTTGGAGAAATCTCTTTCATTTTTACTCAAAGTTGACAATTAAAGAGAGAGTTCTCCACACCAAGCTCAGTAATCTCTCTCCAAATTAGTTATAAAAAGTCCATGAAAATATCCCAGGGCTACAGCTATTCAAATATGCCTGACTGATCAGAAAATAACACATGTAATGTTTGTTTTTAATAAGTACAAATATATTTGTTATGTTGTTGACCATACCACAGAGGATCCTTCATATAGGAGCAGAAGAAAGCGCCAATTCATGACCAAGGTCACAGGCGGGAAGAAAGAGTACAGATGGCCTAATGCATCAAAACATAAGGGTCTCCAAAACTAGGACTTTCCCAGACTTACCTTCTCAACCTTTTCCTTTCAACACTTTCTCAATACCCTTTTGTCTTTCTCCTTCTAAGCCCCTGATCTTCCTCCCTGGAGAGTTTATCAAGCCAGCATAACACCACCCTATCAGGTGGCCAAATTTAATTTTCTGTGACATACAGGAGGAGATGGTGATACACAGATGTCAGCATTAAAATCTCTGAATCTATTAATTGACTGTGTGCTGATCTACTGATCACTGATTTCCCTTTCTTTTCCCCTCCTTTTTCATTTTGATTGTGTTTTGACTTTTATATTAAATATTATTCTTAATATCACATTATTTATGAATGTCAATTATAATTTATTATCTTCATCTTCATATTTAATATTTTGACATTACTGGAACAAAATAATATGGTTGTTCCAAATGTAATTTTTGTTCTTGAATTTTCATTCTGTTGGAAATTTAAAATGTCATGTTTTATGTTCCAGTTTGGAATGAGAATTTTTTTTCAAAATGTCAGAATTTCCTGCAAAATGGAAATTCCATTTTCTGAACAGTTTGAAAAGTGAACCCTCTTGAGAAATATTTTCTCTTTTCTCTTTTCAGACATATCATTTGAAAAGAATCTGCTGTGTCAGAGTCTGTTTTTCCTTTTTGGGGACACACACAACATCCAGTTCGATGGGGTATAAAAATACACACAGTTCAGATTATTATTATTAGGCCTTCATAACTCTATGTGTATTCACAAGAGGAAAGAGCATGTCACTTGTTTGACAGTAGTACATATAATGTTAACTAATTCAACATTTCTCACCTATGACAAGCTCAAAAAACCTAGACTAGAGTTTTACATCCACTTGATTATACCTTTCAACACTGACCACCCTTTCCTTTTAGTCCATCTCAGGTCACTAACAGTATGTGCTCTTGAAGCTGTAACAGGATCCTTAAAACAGATTTTCTAACATGCTGACACTGAGCACCGCTTGAGTCTGCTGCAAACAAACTTTTGCTAACAAGCCAATGTGCCACAACCACGATACCTGCAAACTTCTGGAATCACTTCAGGAAAATCATTGTATAATCTCTGAGCAAGTTGGCACATGTGACTCACTGTGCCCTCCTAAATATTCACTTTGAATTGTTCTGTTACTGACCATATGTAATACACTCCTTTCTTCTCTGTGTGCTGGCACTGCTGTGATTTCTCACAGGATAAGCTTCAGGAAATGCCTGCAGGACATATTTATTAAGCTCTGGAATTAATTTTTTCAGTAATAACATATGGATGTCAGCGTTTTCTCCTGCCCTTTTTAACAGGTAGTCTCTTGTTTGGCTTCACTGCTGATTTTGCTTTTAGCTGTGGACCTACTGCTGAGAGCAGGGCCAGTATGCTGCTCCTGGCATTGTCACTCTTCCCAGTCATGTTGTCTTTAACTTCACAGCAGTAATGATTTGCCTCCTTTTCTCAATTTAAAGTGCTAAGTTCATTGTAAATGAATTATGAGATTCAAATATTAGGCTCTTTCAGGTGCGAAAAGGGAAATTCCTAGGGCATTCATCATAGATTTAAATTCTGGCAAAGTCCATGGAGGCTCCCCTAGGAAGAATCTATCCTTGTGCCTCCTTTTGCCTCTTAGGCTGACAAAACAAAAACATTTCCAGTAAAGACTAATGGGGAGAGGAACACCTACCAGAACACATGCAGCTATCCAACAAATATCTGTTTGCCTCTGGAATGCCTGTCAGCAGAGAAAGGGAAGTAGCTGGGTTATCATGTAAAATTGCCATGTCCTGTTGTCTTATTCAGATTTTGGAGTGCAGATTTTGGGTAGGAAAGAAGAGACTTGAGACTTTGGAGCTGCCTGACACTGGAGAGAAGGCCAGGCAGAGTTGGGGCTGGAGTTTGGAACTGGTAGTTTGAATTGTATGTGCTAAAAGTAACTGTGGCAAGGGTATTAGCATCCTGTTTACGGGGCATTCCTATTAGAATTATCTTGTGTTACTCAGAATCTGAGAGTGCTGATGAGGATGAACCGAGCATTATAGGCTGTAGAGCCTAGTGCTTGGAGTGCTTTCAGACGTTGCCTCTTGTGTTACAGAGAGCATCTTAACAGACATCCAGAGGGGACTGGTGTACTATCACAACCACAGAGATACCCCGAAGTAGAGGGGGTAGGTTACAGTAGACAGAGCTGGTAGCACCACCCATTATTTAATGTTGCCTAACTCTTCCCATAATAAGACCCTATTTTCAGTTGCTTGTAACTATGCCAAACTAACTTTGAGCTAAAATTTTCCATCCTGGGTGTCTGCTTCAGGCTGAATTGGTTTGGAAAATGTCAACCAAAATGGGTTGACCATTTCTGAGAACATGGCTAGGGAAAACTACACGGTTTTCTTGGTGTTTTAAAAAAAATCTGGTGATCTTGTCTTTCAGAAGCTCCAGCACCTTTATACTTTGGACCAGGGACTCAAAATTTGGCAAAGGGTGATGGCCTTTCTGTCAAAGGTGTGCCTTTTGCCACTCCTGTGAAAACCTGCCCAAATATGACCAAGTTATAAGCATATGAAAAATTATGGTTTGCACATTCTCAGTAGAGCGTTGCTCGAGCTTCACAGCTAAACATTCTGGAGTCTCCATCCACACTGGGCATGCTGCAGCCTAGGGATGAGCAGAACTTTGCCCTGCAATTGCAGCTCTCGGTTGTGGCAGAGCCAAGGAGGGGACCTTTCACCAAGGACCTGAACACAGAGCCAGGGAGATGTGAAATTGGACCAGAAACCCAGGGAAGGAAGCTGGGACTGGGAACCAGTGGGGATAGGGGAATATAGGTGGTGTTGGAAAGAGAGAATGAGTGATTGCATGAGGGGCCAGGAAGGGGAGCAAATTGGCATTGGTTGCCCAAGTAGATTGGAGATAAACAGCTGATGGGGAGGGAGGACTGGGAATGGATGAGCAAGGAACCAGGACTGCGAGTAAGAATGGTGGGGATAAGGAAGAAGGTATGACGCTTGGGGGGAATGCCCAGCAGAGCACACTCCTCTCCTGGAAAGGAATCAAAGATTCCTCACCAGTCCTGTACTGTCAGAAAATTTCTGTGCAACCCATCAGCAAAGTGTATCATCACACTCTGGTAGTGGTCCACTAAACATGATAGCTTTATTTAGAATAGACTAGGTACTTTCCAACCAAAGACTAGTGGAAGAGAAATCTGAAAGGCTCAAGGCTTAGCAACAGGGGAACAATTAAAAAAAACTAATCTAAAATATTAACTAAAGTTGTGAATATAAAGTGGATTAGTTAAACCACATTAAACCTGTGTGACTTTAATTCAGTTTAGTTCCATGTACTACATTAAACTGAATTAAGGTCACTTTAATTCTGAATAGCAGCATCCACACAGGGATGGTTAATGAGGTTTAACTAATCTGCTTCAAATTCACACCTGTAGTTTATTTGGATTAATTTTCTTGAGTGTCCACATGTAGACAATCCCTCATTCTAGCTAACCTAAATCAGTATTTCTCAAAAGGAGCCAAGGATATTGAATGAAGGAAACTAAGGGGATTTTTTTCTTTCATTTTTATTTACATGAACAAATTAGAAAGCTAGCATGGGAAAAGAGCCATTATGGGATGGACTGGACAAAGAAGTGGATTTGAAGAAGAATGAAGGATGGTTGCATGAGGAGCAATTAGTAAACCAGGAAATATAAGCCAGGGGCAGCATTAGAAATGGGATAGTAAATAATTTTGGAAAAAAGACCCTCTCCTATCCATTCACATAGTACTTCTTTGTTCCCATATTATTACATCAGATTGCTCTTTTCATCAAATCCTCAGAACCCTATCATTTGCACTGCAGCATTACAAAACTGTGACAGAGCAATTGATTCATTTGATTTGGTCGATTTGTCTGTTTGGGGATTCTCAGCAAACAGAAAAATGTTTCTGCTGTTTGAGCACCCTGCTCAGCCCATGCCTCTTCACTGCCTGCTTGTGTGGAGTGATCATTCAGTTTCATGTATTAATATCCTGAATCCTGCAATGCAGGTGCATCCTTATAACCACACAGACTCAAGTTAAAATCAAAGGGGATCCTAATGGGCACAAAGCTCTGCTCACACAGATCCTATTGCAGGAAGAGAATCTTAGTTTTCATGGAAATTACTAGATCTCACCCTGTTCTGTTCTTTTCCTGTCTGTAACACCCAAAATCTCAAGCCCTCTAAATCAGTGTCAGAGTGGTTGCTGGGTAAACACTTCTGGAGCACAGATATCCATTTACATAAGAAATGCTTTATTCCTACTGATAAAAGCTCCTCCCCAAACACTAATCATACAAATATCAGCAGAACAGTGAACAACAGAGATTGAATATAGCTAGATTAAATTGTTATTCCTATTTTGTGGACATGCTACCAAATAATTTTCGTCACTGTTTTCCCAACTTTAGTTTTAATAGCTGCAGGATAATCTACAATAGATATACTGTGCTTTGAGGTCCACTCAAAATCTCTGGATTTGGGAGTTGCCCTTAATCCACTAGGGAGTATGTAATATTTCTTCACTTGCCCTGTAGGCCTGTCAAAATTACAGTGGCAGAGACTCCCTGAGATGCCAGAAATCAATCTAAATCCAAAGTATTTTATTAGTGCTGTCTTTTTCTCATGCCAGTATTATAGGATAATGTTGTAAAAACAATGTAATTTACTAACAAAATGTCATATGTTTTTTGATGCAAATTTAGTTTGGTGCTTTAATAATATATTATTTTAAGGCCCTCAAACATACTAAAAGAGCCATATCCCATTCTCATTATTAATCTGTAATAATGCCACAGTTTTTGCAAGGCAGTATTTTTACCTGGGTGCCATTTTATTTTTTGTCAGTGGTTCACAATGTGACAAACTGCTTTTCACCTGAAGACTCCATTGTTGGAAGAAAATGTTTTAGAACAACAAAAAATGTAACATGGATGGTGTAATTGGAGGTTTGAAACTAAGAGGGGATGAGGAAAGTATGAAATGAGTCAATTTGCCACATTATTTGTCCCTTGAAAGTCTGGGTTCATCAGTTTGGGTCACAGGCAGAATGAACTGATCTACATCCCAGAGGGCATTGGTCTGCTCAAACCACGATTCAGACGTGATCTCAGGTCAAAAAAGAGCTAACCTTGGGATGAAAGGGATGTTCTGAATTGGGTATGACATGAATGGATAGGCAAAGTACTGCTATACAGCGCACCTTAAAAAACCCCAAAACATTCACTGACTGTACTGAGTTTTAATTAGAGCTTTGGGGCATTCATTTTCTGATGACATAAAGCAAAATTCATTTAAATTTGATTTTATTTCAAGTAACTTCCTTTCATAGTTAAATTATTAACACATAATTTTACCATCTCCACATTGTAAAAGGTTTTGAAAATACTTGCCCCCACATTTGTGTGTGTAACACTATTGTTTAGGGTTTTTTTTTTCCTTTATAAAAATCCATCACCTGATTATTCACATTGATTTAGGTTTACACAAGGTCATGACAGAAACAAAGATGCACTGTGTGTTTAAAAACCTATCAGACACTCCATCTTTGGATGTCTCGCATGTATGTACAATTTATTTTTACAAGTATGGGTATGAAGGATAAAACCTATCAGTTTTGATATCTTTTCCATCATGCATCACTGATTCAGACTGTACATTAAAGTCTATATCATCATAAATGGGCATGTACAAAGCATGCAGTAAATGTCTTTGAATTATTGAGGGCCGTGAAACAGTCTTCTTCCAGATTTATTTGTGCTGTTTTATGCTAGCCACTGCAAAGTCAGGCAGCTGTAACTTTCTTGGGAGTTGCATTTCATGGATTGTTAACTATGCAGTGCAGTCTCGGGAGCTGATGCAGTGAGACTGGGTGAGCCTGCTATTCTGTAAAAATTGGAACATCCCCTGGGTAGTTCATGGAATCCATTTCACGTTTCATCGTGTTAGGAAATGAGATAGAGAACCAGGGAACTTAAGTTATCAGAAATATCTCACAGGATACTCAAACGTCAGTCTTGTTAAAAAAATAATGGAGCTATATTTCCACAGCATTAATTTTGGATGATTAGTTTTAAGGGTTCTTATGTCATCCCGGTATGGGGAAATGGGGGATTTTTCACATACCCCCATTTTCTTGAAAACGTTTCATTTGGGGAATAAGTCCGTACAAAGCTGTGAGTGGATGAAGCAACTTGAAACATTATTTTTTCCTGCGTCATATGTAAAGACACTGAAAAAGATCTGCTGCTTCTTTATATCAGGGTAGCTCCATTGAACACAGTGGAGCTATGCTATGTTAGATCTGGATCTAGTATTAGAAAATATAGCAGCTAGAGCACTGGAGCCCTGTGTTCTCCTGCTGGCTCTTCCACTGACCTGCTGGCTGACTCCGGCCAAGCCACTTTCCTTTCTCTCTATGCTTCAGTTTGTCTGTCCTTAAAAGGGGATTAATGATACTGGCCTTCATTAGAAACCACTTTGAGATCAATGGATAACAAAAGTACTATAAGAGCTAGGTAGTTTATTCCAGATTTAAAGACTTTAAGTTGTCATATTGCAACTTTTCTTGATCCTGCTGAGGATCCTTTTTGATTTGTTGTTTCTTTGGCTTTAGGAGACTTTCCCTAATTTTGTCTGACATCTTGAGCCAGTTTCCACCCTTATTTGGATCTATGGAGCCCCATTTAAGTCAGTTTCCCATGTGATTTACCCCCTTCACATTCATACCTTGACAAGGAAGTGTGATCAGGCTAGATTGGGTATGGTCTATCACATGCTACCTCCATTTGGATTGTGATATCCTAACAAACAAGAAATCAAAAGGTTTTGCAACAGAAGTTAATCATGGGACAAATAATTAACCTTGCAGTCATTTGTGAATAATAACAAATGTATTTTTGCTGAATAAATAATTTATTATTGTTGATCAAATTTTATTCAGTGAATTAAGATATTCAATTTATATGCAGGCCTCAAATAAATTATTTGCAAATATTTTTGTCATCCGTTCTTATGATGAGAGAGGCCACATTGTTCCTTGCAAATCATCACAGAGACAGGCACAATTGTCACTAGTATAATCTTTTTGTCCCCCAAAATGCAGTTAATTTGTTAATTATCAAAAGCAGCTGAAGAACAACTAATGTAGGCAACTTAAAAAGGTGACTGGAAAAAATATTCTCCAGTCCAATGCTAATTCCAAAGTTACAGCAGTCTCTAATCCTGCAAATAACTATATATCTAAGGTGTTACATGGCCTCCATTATCCTAGCATCTGAGCAGTTCACAAGCTTTAATGTGGTTATTGTCACAACACCCTGTGAGGTTGTGAAGTACTATTATCCCCATTTTACAGATGAGGAACTGAGAAGTTAGGGGCTTGTCTCCAGGAACATTTAGTGCCTGGCAAGACTTCCTCGTGTTAAGTTTCTGTGTGGGCCCCGCTGCCGCACACTAAAAGTTCTCTAGTGTGCTTTGATTTACAACCTAGGACTAGTCTACACCAGCGTTTTTCAAAGTTAGGGGGTCACGGCATGTAAGGCACTGGGCTGCTTTGGGCAGCACTGCCAACCGGGACATTAAAAGTCCCCTCAGTATGGCTGACCAGCTAAGGCAGGCTAGTGCCTACCCGTTCTGACACCACGCTGCGCCTCGGAAGTGGCCAGCAGTGGGTCGGCTTCTCGGCAGGGGGGTGAAAGAGCTCTGCACGCTGCCCCCACCCCAAGCACCGGCTCCGCATTCCCATTGGCTGGAAACCGGCCAATGGGAGCTGAGGGGAGGCGGTGCCTGCGGACAAGAGCTGCACGGAGCCGGTTGCGGACCTCCACCTAGGAGCCAGACCTGCTGCTGGCCACTTCCAGGGCGGAGCACTGTCCTCAGTGCCAGGACAGGCAGGAAGCCTGCCTCTGCACCCCTGCTGAGCCACTGACCGGGAGCCACCGGAGGTAAGTCTGTGCCCCAACCCTGCACCCCAGCCCTGAGCCCCCCCAACCAGAGTCCCTTCTGCACTGCAAGCCCCTCATACCCAGCCCCACCACAAAGCCTGCATCCCCAGCCCAGAACCCTGACCCCCTCCAACACCCCAACCCCCTGCCCCAGCCCTGAGCTCTCCCCCAAACCCAGAGCCCCTCCTGCACCTCAACCCCCTCATCCCTGGCTCCACCCTATAGCCTGCATCCCCAGCCCAGAGCTCTGACCCCCTCCTGCACCACAATCCCCAGCCCAGAGCCCCCTCCCACACCCTGAACCCCTCATTCCTGGCCCAACCCCACAGACCCCACCCCCGCACTGCAACCCTCTGCCCCAGCCCAGAGCCCCTACCACACCCCAAACCCATCATCCCCAGCTCCGTTGAGTTGTGGGCATCAACAATTTTCTTCAACTGAGTCCCCAGAAAAAAATGTTTGAAAACCACCGGTCTGCACTATAGAATTAGGTCAGCTTCTTTACATCACTCAAGGCTGTGAAAAATTTCACACCCTGTATGATGTAATTAAGCCACCCTCCGTCAAGGCAGATACACTGCTAGGTGAACAGAAGAATTCTTCCATCGACCTAGCTACTGGCTCTTGGAGATGTGGGTTAACTATAGAGATGGCTGTCCTGCTGCAGCATTTCTATTGTAGACATAAACCCACCTTGAAGCAAACTAAGTGTTCATGTTGACAAGTCCTTGCCCCAGGTCACACAGGGAGTCTGGGTATGTCTACACAGCCCACGGCCTCAAGCCTCCCACCCCCGTACAACAGACTTCGGCTAGTGCTCTAAAAATAACTGTAGACAGCCCTTTGAAGTTGAGACTCAGGCTCTATTAGCTCACTGCCACAGGCTGCAAGAAGATACCCTCTATGACACATCAGGGACTTGAAACCAGATCTTTTAAGGCTTAGGTTAGGGCACTCGGGCTTGGACCATCCTTTTTCTCAGTGCATGGACTGGAGCTCTATACAGGCATAGCAGTCAACCCATGCACAGCTATTTCCAAGACCATGGATTTTGAGCCAGGCTGCTCAAGGGTATGTTCTATGTGCCTTTCGCAGAATTTAACACATATTACAATTAATTTTAAGTAAGAAAAATGTTAAACTTAGGCTCCTGTAGTCATTCCTAGACCCTGACATATTGATCTTCTTATCAAATGTGCTGAGCCCCACAGCTCCCATGGAAGTCAATGAGGTTACAAAAATGCAAGTCCTTGGTTGGAAGGAATCCTTCCAGAGCTACAGAACAATTTTTCTAACAGCCATGAACAAAATATCCATGAAGGATTTAATGTCTGAGACTTTAACCTTGAATGTAACAGTAGCTGACGTAAATATTAACCAATGCCATTTTTTCCTTTATAATATTTTGAATATGATCTTTGTCTTAGAGCAGTTCATTTCCACCTCTAATACCACAGGTTAGTGATAGCATTTTTACTGAGGTAGACTGGCATTTGTGGCCACTATCTTAACAGAAGATACAGTAAAAACCATGCATTTACATGTATTTGCAGTATATTTTCAGGGCTGGAACAGCTTTTCTGAAAGAAACACACATGCCTTTTTTTACAAATGTACCATATATGTCTAAAATGATTATTTTTGCTTTGTTAAAGAATGTCAAGATCTTTTTAAGTTTCCTGAACCAATGTGTCTCATGTCTGTTTATTCTGTCAGGTTTAGTTACTGATAGGATTGAGGACATGGCAACACCTGACTCATGGCACAGTAAATATGCAATAGCCTGGAAAATGTTACACCAGTTTTCTAAAAGCTGTGGTTAGAAGAACACTGCAGTTTTAAAAACATAGGGTTTTTTTCACATTTAATCACGTTAATTTAGTTTAGCCTCTAATCTTTCATAAATGAAAATTGTAAAAGACTTTCAAGTTCATGGCCCACTTTTCCATCTTTGCAATACTGCTGTGTGGAAACTAGAGATGGGCCAAAACTAGCACCACTCTGTCCCCATCAAAGTTCAGAAAAATAGTTGCTGAAAATTTTCAGGAAAAATGTTTCTGTTTTGTGACTAGCTCTATTCTCCCTCCCTCACCTCTCAAGTACCTCTCACACAGGCTGCATCAGACTCTGTGTTTATCACCTGCAGTAGCTCCTGATGCTTGGTGGATGTTTCTTCCTAGTTTTGTCCTTTCCTTGCTGGCTGTTTGGTGCTCCCTGCCCTTCCATCATCCCTTTCTGCCTTTCCACTAGAAGAAGAGGGAGTGCAGGACAGGGAGGATGCTGACCAACTGGCATGGGGAACCGGTTGACAATTCCCACTACAGTCCACATTCACTCTGGCACTCACCAAAAGCTTCAGAGGAGGCAATGGAAGCCAGGAAACAGACAAAAAATATCAGATCCTCTGACCAAAAAATCAGAACTTAGATCTATCTATTGTCCGGTCAAATCTGGCCTCCTCAAAATATACTATAAAAATACCAAAATATTTCCAGGTTTAAAGAATAAACCTGATTCCCATTCAAATATTTTCTCTTTCAAAGCCCAGACACATAGCTGAAAAATATCTTTATGCAAACTACGAATAGTTGCTGGGCCAGTCATTCTAGCTCAAGTATGAGAGTGGGTGAGGGGTTTGAGGGAGATAGCACTGGTCATGGTTTGGTAGGTAGCTCATTTTACCTGGTAAAGGCACAAATGGCAGTTATATGCCTACTTCCCTTTGAAAGTTAAGAAGAATTTAGGCTCCTAACTACCATTTTACTTTGAGATCTCTCCCTTTTAATGTGTGTATGGGTTTTTTTTTTATCTTTTGTGGACCCAAGCAATGTGCCCTCAATCCAAAGTCATATCATAGTATTGTACTCTAAGATTTCCTTGTAAAATCCAGAGACAGACAATGATCCACAGAGGCCAGAGGAACAGATCCCAGTCGCACATTTGGCAGCTATCTCCCATGAAGTTCCAGAGGTTCCTTGAGATTACAGGGAATTGAATGGCAACAGGACTTCCCAGGCTGAATTTTTACTCTTTTGGAGAGAGAAAGAGGAAGGAGTTTCATAGTTTAACATGGCTAAAACAGAGCTCCTAAGCTATATCTACCCTGCAAAGAAAAACCAGCACCTGGCCTGTGCCAGCTGACTCAAGCTCATGGGGCTCGGGCGATGGGGCTGCTTCATTGCAGTGAAGACTTCTGGGCTCAGGCTGCAGTTGGAGCTCTGGGGACCCTCCCACCTCACAGACTCCTAGAACTTGGGCTCAGGCCTGAACCTGGAAGTCTACACAGGAATTAAACAGCTCCTTAGCTGAAGCCCCTCAGCACAAGTCAGCTGGCACAGGCCAACCACAGATGTCTAATTGCAGAGTAGACATACTCATAATGTTCCCCCAACAAGCCTTCCTTGATACCTCCTTTTTCTATCATTGTGGCCACAACTGCCCTCCTATGCTGCCTGTCACTCAGGTTGGTAACATGGACTTTGACTTGGATCTTTCTCTAGTTGCTCACATTCATGTTTAAATCTTGCCAATTCTTTCTGCATAACGTCACTAAGATTTGGACTTTCCTACCCATCCATGTAGCTAGATATGTGTGTGTTTCCTGAATAAAGCTGCTCGGGTATGGAGAGTTCATTATATTTCTTCCCCTCCTCTTGTTACCTGTCATACCCAACATGCTAATCTGAAATTGCACATTTTGCATGGAGATCGGAGCTATTTGTTTTTAAAAAACGTGGTTTTTTTAAACTAACTTATTTCAAAATTGAAATAGTGTGGCCTAACCATTTCTCTAATCTTAATTACCAAAATTCAGCTGTATGCAGCATTGTGAATATTTTGGGATAAGAACTGGTCACTTCATAGTTGAATGTGAAACTCATGGAGTTTGTTTGGCAAGCTTGCATTTGTGCCCATCTGTTAGAATCCCATTGTGATGCACTCACAAGGTATCACATTAGTTTCAAGTGAGCATAAATTGCAACAAAAGATTAGTTTAGGAAGAAAGAATTTAGAGAGAGCTCCTGCTGAGTGGCGGGGGGGAGAAAAGCCTTCTGCTTTATAACAAGAGATTACGTCTGTTGCCACTTGCAGGCTAATGCCACTAAAGATCTGAGGTTTTTGTTATTATTGTTTTGTTTAAAATATATGCTAGGTATTGGGAAAACTAGAAAATTATCAATATGAATCTATAAAGGGTTGGCCTTGTCCAAAATACATCACAAACTAGTGCAAAAGTACAAATAAAATTTAAAAATGCTGGGAGAACAGTAGTTATTAGTTCACCAGCTTTTAATAAGGCATTTCATAAAGCCTCATGCAAAAGAGGACCCTTGTTGTCTCCATAAATGCTGATTCTTTTTCCCACCCATTTTTCTGGATTGCTGATACACAGTTTTTCCCTCATTGCTCCAGCTCTTTCCCTAGAGTATAAGGCTATGTCTACACTGGAAAATGAATGACAAAACCTTTGTCTTTCAGAAGTGTTAGCCCCTCCTCCCCTGCAAAAAGACAAAAGTTTTCCAATGACAAGCACCAGTGTGAACTGCACTTTGCCTGCAGGAGCACTCTCCTGCCAATAAAGCTAACCCCGCTTGTTGGGGGTGGACATTTTTTGTTGGCAGGGGAGCTGACAAATACACTGCACAACTGGCTACACTGCACAACCTTTAGCCGCATGGCTGTAGCAACACAGCTGTGTTGCTAAAAGTTGTTTAGTGTAGACATAGCCTAAGCCCTGGTCTATACTGGGGGGGTCCACCTGTGCCTCTCGTGGAGCAGGAGTACAGGAGTCGACTGGCAAGCGCTCAGGGGTCGATTATCGAATCTAGATTAGATGCAATAAATCAATCCCCGCTGGATCAATCGCTGCCTGCCAATCCGGCAGGTAGTGTAGACATACCCTAAGTTGCTATATTTTCTTGAGAGCAATCTACTTAGTATTGTTTCCTAGCTCACCTGCATTCTGATCTCTTTTCCTTTCCAACCAACACCTTGGGCTCAGTAGCATCTGAAACTATCTGCAAACTCCAACCTCTCCAATCTTTCACAATCTTTAAAAAAGGGAAGAAGGAGGATCCTGGGAACTACAGGCCAGTCAGCCTCACTTCAGTCCCTGGAAAAATCATGGAGCAGGTCCTCAAAGAATCAATCCTGAAGCACTTGCATGAGAGGAAAGTGATCAGGAACAGCCAGCATGGATTCACCAAGGGAAGGTCATGCCTGACTAATCTAATCACCTTTTATGATGAGATTACTGGTTCTGTGGATGAAGGGAAAGCAGTGGATGTATTGTTTCTTGACTTTAGCAAAGCTTTTGACACGGTCTCCCACAGTATTCTTGTCAGCAAGTTAAGGAAGTATGGGCTGGATGAATGCACTACAAGGTGGGTAGAAAGCTGGCTAGATTGTCGGGCTCAACGGGTAGTGATCAATGGCTCCATGTCTAGTTGGCAGCCGGTATCAAGTGGTGTGCCCCAAGGGTCGGTCCTGGGGCCGGTTTTGTTCAATATCTTCATAAATGATCTGGAGGATGGTGTGGATTGCACCCTCAGCAAGTTTGCGGATGACACTAAACTGGGAGGAGTGGTAGATACGCTGGAGGGGAGGGATAGGATACAGAAGGACCTAGACAAATTGGAGGATTGGGCCAAAAGAAATCTGATGAGGTTCAATAAGGATAAGTGCAGGGTCCTGCACTTAGGACGGAAGAACCCAATGCACAGCTACAGACTAGGGACCGAATGGCTAGGCAGCAGTTCTGCGGAAAAGGACCTAGGGGTGACAGTGGACGAGAAGCTGAATATGAGTCAGCAGTGTGCCCTTGTTGCCAAGAAGGCCAATGGCATTTTGGGATGTATAAGTAGGGGCATAGCGAGCAGATCGAGGGACGTGATCGTTCCCCTCTATTCGACATTGGTGAGGCCTCATCTGGAGTACTGTGTCCAGTTTTGGGCCCCACACTTCAAGAAGGATGTGGATAAATTGGAGAGAGTCCAGCGAAGGGCAACAAAAATGATTAGGGGTCTGGAACATATGAGTTATGAGGAGAGGCTGAGGGAGCTGGGATTGTTTAGCCTGCAGAAGAGAAGAATGAGGGGGGATTTGATAGCTGTTTTCAACTACCTGAAAGGGGGTTCCAAAGAGGATGGCTCTAGACTGTTCTCAATGGTATCAGATGACAGAACGAGGAGTAATGGTCTCAAGTTACAGTGGGGGAGGTTTAGATTGGATATTAGGAAAAACTTTTTCACTATGAGGGTGGTGAAACACTGGAATGCGTTAGCTAGGGAGGTGGTAGAATCTCCTTCCTTAGAGGTTTTTAAGGTCAGGCTTGACAAAGCCCTGGCTGGGATGATTTAACTGGGAATTGGTCCTGCTTTGAGCAGGGGGTTGGACTAGATGACCTTCTGGGGTCCCTTCCAACCCTTATATTCTATGATTCTATGATTCTATGATTCAATACAGCTGATCAAGAATTTTCAGTCAGAATAATTTTCTGTATGGAGTGTAGTTGCAGCCATGTTGATCCCAGTATATTAGAGAGACAAGATGGGTGACATAATATCTTTTATTGGACCAACGTCTGTTGCTAAGAAAGATGAGCTCTCAAGCCACACACAGCTCTTCTTCAGGTCAGGGGAAAAAATCTCCCAGCAAAATGCAAGATGGAACAGATTGTTTAGCATAAGTCATTAGCATATATTCTAAAGGACCATTCAAGGTAGAGTGGCCTCTCAACACCTCTGCAGTCATAGAACAAAAAAGGGGTTAGTGGGTTACAGACTGTTGTAATAATAAACAAATAATAAATAAATAATAATAATAAGTCAGAAAATGCCCTTTTCACAAAACTGAAGTTTTCTGTGGAAAAATTTCAATTTTGCTGGAAAAAAAAAATCAATTTTCCATTGGGAAAAGTCAAAATGACAGATTCCCGCAGGGAGACAGTGAAATTGACAAGAACCTTCCTGGTGGCCAGCAAACAAGCTGAAAAATTCCACTTTGGTTCTCCTTAAATGGATTTTTGTCTGGAACCCCTTTCTGAGAAAAAACAACACATTTTTTGACAAAAGTTTCAAAAATGTGATTTATTTTATTTATTTATTTGCAGTAATTGATTTCCGTTTTCTGGCCAGATCTGTTCTTCTGATATTACCACTACTGGCTGTCTCTCTAACTGCTTCTTCTTCTCCCTGTACTTCTCTCCAGCTCCCTGTTCAACTGTTTCTTCCTCACTGCCCAGCTTCCATCCTTCATTACTGTCCCTTTTCCATGTCCCTGCTACCAATGCTCAACCAGCCTTCCCTGACTTAGAAAGCTCCTGTCACTGAACTACATTAAAACAAAAGTTAGGAGTTAGGAATTTAAGGGTTGCATTTAAAACACAAAAATAGACACCTAAGTAGAGATCAGCAAATAAGTTTGCATAGGTAATTGCAGGTACTCACACTGAAGTTTTTAAAGTGGCCTACAGGAGTTAGTCATCCAACTCACAGTACCTTTCACTAGGTCATTCCCATTGACCAACTCCTTAGGCCCCTTTGAATATCCTACACCACATGGATAGTTGGACCTACCACTTCATATTTTTGCCTGGATGTTTACCTGATTGCTCACATTCATGCCTATTTGGCACACATATGCTTTCAAACTGTGGCCCTAATGATACAAGGTGATTTTCTATTTAGTTCCCCCCTTGCTTATTGTTACTCGTGTTCCCTGTCCACTGTGGAATAATGGTCTAATCTCTATGTGAACAGATAAGTGAGTGGCTCTGTACAAACTTAACACGTTGCCCCATTCTTCACCCAGGAAATGCTGTAAGATGTACTTAATTATTTTGCATAACTTGGCAAGGATTTCCCCACACTTTTGAGGCAGAGTTCAAAGCTCATTTTCAAGTAGTGTGAGCAGATGTCCCAGTTTTATAGGGACAGTCCTGATTTTGGGGTCTTTTTCTTATATAGGCTCCTATTACCCCAGACCCCCTGTCCCAGTTTTTCATATTTGCTGTCTGGTCACCCTATTTTCAAGTGTGAACCCCTAACACAGAGTTATTTGTGCTAATAAACTAAACAGAATACATGTTTTTAATATTTACTTAATTGAACTGTACTAGTGTCTCTCTCACAAGAAAAAAAAAGAAGGGTGTTGAACATAGCTTGATCTCTGGGTGTCAATTTAAATTTGATTCATTTTCACTGGGATTCATTTTCTATTTAAAATTCTAATATTGCTCCCACTTTTCCAAAAGAAATGGTAAACTTCTTTCAAGAAATATTTGTGAAGACTTTTGTTTATCGGACTCCTTAGATCTTACTTCTTCATATCACGTTAAATTAATATATATTGCTGCTTGGTTGATTTCCTTTATGGCATATGCCAGCAGTAGGTACAGATATGACTGACAGTTCTGAAGGCAATTACTAAAAAAAAATTAAAACAAAAATTAGGGACTACAGTATCAGGTTCACAATATCAGGTTGATATTGAGTATTATTCTTCATCAATATTTGTACTGTGGCAGTGAATAGGAGCTCCCATTCTAGACTGGAACACAACAAAGATGGGAAGTTACCAGGTGGAATCAGAAGGGAGATATGGGCACAGGCGCTCACTTCTGTTTTTGCAGATGGGTGCTCCTCTCTGCCGCCTCCCACCATGCAAGCAGTGGGCGGAGCCTTGGGGGCAGGAAGAGGCTGAGCTGGGGCAGGGCCTTGGAACAGAGAGGCGGGTGCTGCCTTGGGGCAGAGTTTGCGCATGGGGTGATGGTCCAGGTGCTGGAGCCTACAAAAGATTAATCCAGTCCTGTGGGTGCTGAGTACCGACTTTTTTTTTGGTCCATGTTTGAGCAGAGTGAGCACCTATGGATATGGGTACTTTTTTGATAGTTGTCCACTTTAATAATATATATTTTTACTGCATTCTCACGTTTGGTAACGTGATTCTGAATGCCGTCTGAAAATAAGGTGAATTAGTAAATTCTGCAGAATTTTAAATGTATTATTTTATCTGTAATTATAATATATGAAGTATGAAGTATGAAGTATGAATTTAGCTAAATTCTCTTTCATGACCTCCCATGAGAGATAACTTTTTTCCTTTAACTACGGAAGTTGAGCTTTGGCATAGTTTTATGCTGCTATATATTGTTTAGTAAAAAGTAGATAGATAATGCAGTTTTAGCCAAACCTTTGTATGACCAAAGGAGCATACAGATACCTTTTCCCTGATGCAACACCGTTTGTTAAATTACTTTATTGATTGTGTAGTATTGCAATGTGTGTTTCATTGCTTCTTTGACAAGTTTATAGATTTCCTTGTAGTGTATTGTGATTATATGACATGTGGTATCAGTGTGTGAAAAACCTCTTGTTTCCTTGTATCCTATTAAGAAATTTTAATATGGATGTCTCTTTTAATTTAGTCATACACATGGTGAAAGCATTTCATGTCTTTTTAGAGCAACATCTATGAACATATCTGCACCCAGTACTCTGGGAGAGAGAAATTCGACAGCGCCTCACTTTATGAACAGAGCGTGCTCACCTAGTAGTAGCTATTCTGGTGAAGTATATTAGCTGATATTTTAAAGCTGGCTGCACTCTTCTCCGCTTCCCCATCTGCTCAGTGGAAGTTTCACAGGGGCTACAGTAGCCTGACAGGGCTAGATTCTGCCAGTGTAGAAAAGAAGTAGGGCCATAACCTGGAAAAAAAATAGTCAGTCCCAGTCCAGTCAAAACTGGGCTGTGCTAGCCAGGGGAGGAGCATGATCAAGATACCCAGATATGCAATTATTTTCAATCTTATGAGAAGTCTTCACCAGCATAGAGCCT
Organism: Caretta caretta; assembly: GCF_965140235.1. Classification (NCBI taxonomy): domain Eukaryota; kingdom Metazoa; phylum Chordata; order Testudines; family Cheloniidae; genus Caretta; species Caretta caretta. The sequence continues at coordinate 78,910,268 of NC_134208.1, forward strand.
ATAGTACAACTTCTCCCCTAAAAGAAAGTCCAGAGACTGCAAGATGCTTATGTACAGCCTGCCCACACTCAGGTTAACTATTCCTTAGAGCGTAGGGCTCTCCTTTTAGCTGTTATTTTGTTGATATGCCAGAAATGGTCTAATAGGTTAGAGAGGCATAAATATCCTTTAAAGCAGCCATGTTGGTTTGTCCCTATCATATGATGATCAATCCATGCCATGCTTAAAAATATACTATATTCAAAAGTATGATGATGAAATTTGTGTGATTATTATGAATATCAAGCCAAATAATCATTAAAATATTCTAAAACTATGAAGATATCCTGCTCCTTAAATGAGCACATCCCCCTTTTACCAGTTGAAGAATATGATGTTTCACAAGAGCTAGACAGAAAGGTTATATTTTCCATTAAAAACTGGCCTTTTTAAAAAAAATTGCTTTCTTTGGCTAAATCCAAATGTGATTTTTTGGGGGGGGGAAGGCGGAAGTGGGGGACTTTTTGTTCTCCTTCCTTCCTCTTTTTAAATTCTTTTACAGTAGAAAAATGGAAAATGAAGGAGAAAAGAAAAAAGGGATATCAAAGTGATTTAATTTTTTCCCCTACCGTTCCTGTGACATGTTTTCACCATACAACACTACTTTTACAATCCTTCTCAGCTGGGGCAAACTGTCATAGCTCCATTGGCTAAGTTTCACAGGGATACATTTTACCTTTACATCAGATTCGCTTTGCGTTATCCATTCTGACTATCCATTCGAGCTTCAGTGGCATCCACAGCTCAGGTGAGCTGTATTAAATCTATCTGTCAATGTTACAGTCTTCCAGCTTATCCCCTTTGGTGCATCTGTTTAAAATTTAACTGTATGAAGCATGCCTGCTGCCAGAGGTCCAAACATCCTCCTGGTTGGTTTAATTTGAATAAATCAAATACTGCTACCCAAATACTAGCTATGTTCCTGTACTCTGTCAACCCGCTACAAGCTGCCTCTATAACATATGATGCAAAACTGCAGGTGTGGCATGTAGTTATGCCACTCTCTTGAATAATTTTTTAAGTCATTTTAAGGGATTTGGTTGCTATCATCGATAGAGCAGTGTATCATTCTTTCAGCTTGCTAGAAGGCATTTTTGTTTTTGAAATAGAACATTCAACAACACTTTCTCCCCAAGTTTTCAACAGCTATTTTTATCTCCTCCCCTACAACATTGCATTGTATTAATCCATTTCATATTTCCCATGCTGTGTTGCAGGAGAGTGAATGGATGGATAGTTAAGTGACCCACATTGAAATGGGGAAAGACGAACAAAAAAGAAAAAAATCTATGACATCTTGAAGCTGACACCAGTTGTCCACACAAACTATGAATGGTTTGAGTAACATGTGAGCTAAGGTATATGACCTTCATGGAGCTACGTGGCCCAGGTGGTCCTCCCCACCCTGGGGAGCCAGCTGATATCCTGATGGGAAGGCTTTTTCAAGAGAGGTTGCATATGCCTATGCAGCCAGCCTGCCTTGTGTCCTATGCAGAAATGTAGTGCTTGACTACTCTCTCCCTCTGCTGTATGTTGAAAGGAGTCCGGAAGGCACTGAGCATATTCCGTATCTTCCCTACTCCATGAGTCAGGTGGGTTGCCTCTTAATTGACCAGCTGTGGAGAAGGATAAATGGAGGACCAACAACTCCAAAAATGGAGGAGAAATATCTCCCACACACATAACAAATAAGGGAGCACCCCCCCGCGTTAACTATGTTGTTTCACTATTACCAACCCCTCTCCACTCACGCTTCCCTTCTCTGGCAGTATCTCTTATGGAGATGGCCTATAGAAAGGAATAGAATCACCTTTCTACAGGTTTTTAAAACCATCCTCTGAGATTTAATTGAGAATTATATTGTTACTTTAAACAAACAAAAGCTGCTTTGAACATCTACTCCTATAGCACACAACAGAAGCTACTCATCTGAGTCCTAATGTTTAGAGATTGTTCAAAAAGAGCTACAGCTGAGTCACTACAGATGTGATTTGGAATATAATTAAATTCAACATTTCATAACTGTCCATTTTGCAGATTCTGCACCATCTTGTGAACACTTGCCAGTACTGGTCTGATATACTATGGCTGTCCCTATATTCCGTTCCTAAGGACTCTATTCTGAAAGGTGAGCACTCCAGTCCCCTTTAGGAAAGCATTTACGAAAGCATTCCAGCAACTGTTTCGGTTGTTTTCCAAATCCAGACCTGAAGCACATGCTTAAAATTAAGCATGACATAACTTACATCGGCTAGAATGGAAGTTAAGTAAACACATCAAAAAGAACAGGAGGACTTGTGGCACCTTAGAGACTAACCAATTTATTTGAGTATAAGCTTTCGTGAGCTACAGCTCACTTCATCGGTGCTTTGATGGATCTAGGCCAGAGTGATCAGCACCTTGCAGGATCACATTCTATATCCTGAGTCAGAACATGAACCTGTACACCAGGGTGCTGGGCACGTTCAACCTTCCAGTGAAATCAATGAAAATTGAGAGCACTCAGCATTTCAATTAAGAGTAGGCATAAAGAGAGAAGGTGACATGCATTAGGCATGGAAGGACAAGGGCAATACTACCACAACTCTGAGATTTCCTAAATTTTAAGTTCTTGACTTTGCACCCTTAAAAAGAACACTGTTAAGGTAGTGTGTGTAATATATCTCCATAGGCATTATATACCTTTAACTACCTGCTTTTACAAGCCTCTACATATACAAAATAAATATGCATTTGTGTAATATAATTACACACAGGTCATCCTCTAACACCCTCTAGTTTATGCTGTAGAGCATAACTAAAATAATGGAGTGAGATTCAATTCAATTTACTGATGACTGACATGGGAGCTGTCACTAACAGCTGGACCTGGGTCAGTTACAGCAGGATGAGGAAGTTGAGACATGCAATATGATAGAATTTGCAGATGTCAATTATGTTAGTTCAGCCAATCACTGATTTGTATTTGTATTGCAGTACATCAGGGAGATGAGAAATAAACAAGCTTGATGGACAAGTACCATTTTAAAGTATTGATAATTTCCATGTAAATTAAAATGATATAGCTGAAAGGGAACTACCCGGAGAGATGTTTGGCAGTCTGCCTGCTTATTTCAACAATTCAGTCACCAAAGGAGGGTGTCAAGGCTATTTAGAATTACAGCTGTTACTTTTCTTTGATGTGGAGTGACTGGGGATTAGTATATACTTCTTAGGGGCCAGTCTGGGGACTTGATGATGGTGCTGTTCACTGCACTGATAGTTAGGAAGATATCAGAAAACAAAACTTTGTGTGTTTCACTTCTACAAAGCTGTCAATAACACTTGTTGCACAAGTTCGTTCATGGTACAAAACATTTGCACTGACTGCAAGGGGAAGCCTCTAGGGGTTGTGTAGACATGGTAGAAGAGAAGCTAAAATAAACCGACCAACAGAAAAATTGAAGTTAGTGACTTTGTTAAACAAAAACAGCTTTGTGATAAGAATCATGTATGCACACACAGCCATACAATTAGGAAGGGGAACAAGAAAAACCAAGGTAGAAGAATTTTATTTAAGAAGTGCAAAACTGATGAAAAATAACTACCTGTCCTCAAGCTTTTAGTGTTTTATTTCTCCTTTTTGTTTTTAGGGGATATTAGAGAAAGTGGGTGAGACTAAAGTCCATGGGCTATGATTGTGACAATAAAGCTGAAGACATAGGACACAGAAACTTCAATACCAGATCAGACCCACTGTCCTAGTCCAGTGGCTGATAATGGGCAGCATCGGGTGCTTCAGGTGCAATAAACCATTCATTTGACAGATTGGAGAATATGGGGCACATAAAGTCTCCTATTAAATCCTTTAGAGATTGGCTTATAATCTGAAGCGGGAGGTTCAATATCACCTCAAAAATGTTAGTACTAATTACTATAATTCTGGACATTTTTGTTATCCATATATTTGTAACTTGCTAAATTCTTGGCCACAAAAATAGCCAGTAACACTGAGCTCCACAGGTTACTTATGCATTATGTGAAAAGTATTTCTAGCATCATTTTTTAATCTACCACTTTTTAATTCATTTGACTGCTTACTTGATTTTCTGTTATGAGTCAGGGAGAACAAAACCTCCCAGTCTACTTTCTCAGTACCATTCATTATTTTGTGTACTTTTATCAGGGTCATTTTATTCATTTCTAAGGTAAACAATCCCAGTCTTTTCAATCTCTCTTCAAATGAGAATTTCCATGTCCTTAATAATTTGTCACCCTTGTCCTTAATCATTTGTCACCCTGAACACCCTCCAATTCCACAAAATCTTTTCAGAAATGGGGTAACCAGCACTGCAGAAAAAAGCAAAGCAGCAATTGCGGAGTATTGCGAGGTACAGTGGACTAAATTCAGCTTTGTTGGTTTGGTTTATCCTTACGGACATTAATGCCAATGGAGATTGCCTGGGTGTAAGAACATACTGTTGCCTAGAACGTTGGTTTTAATCCTTCCTTAAATGAAGTTGCTATGGGCCAGTGTAGGAAGTTGGCTAGTAGACTAGATGGACTGATCCACTAGGTTAAACATATTATGGAAGCAACTACAATTCAGATGAAGATCATTACTTCTCCCAGCACAAAAGTGTTCCTTGAAATGATCCCTCAAGAGTCCAAGTCAGAGTCAGGTGCTGATGCTATGGCTATTGCCTGGGTACCAGTAAGGCATACTTTGTCAGTGTGCCTGAATTAGTGTCTTGTCAAACCACAAGCAGAAGCAGTGTTAGTGGGCAAGACATCACTCACAGCCAGAACAAGCCACGAGGCAACAGTCCAAAAAGCAAATGAAGGTTCCTTACTTGAAAACTGAATTCTTCAGGATGATCTCTGCATATTACAAAGGGATCTGAAGAGGTTCACCTCCATCCATCTTTTGCTGTGGTTGAAAGGAACTGAAGTGGCAGGTTGTATCACAACCTGTTTTATAGCCTCACTCTCAGAACATTCTCAAATGCTGATAGTAAATGTTCTAATGGGCACTACCACCAGAAGATTCCTGTCCAAGGTGCACCAATCAGTGCATCCCAAGAGTGCAAATTTACAGAGGACACTGGAAGAATTTTAGAGTAGCAGCCGCATTAGTCTGTATCTGCAAAAAGAAAAGGAGTACTTGTGGCACCTTAGAGATGAACAAATTTATTTGAGCATAAGCTTTCGTGAGCTACAGCTCACTTCATCGGAAGAATTGGTAGTTATAACATGACAATGGAAATAAAATGACTTGAGTCACAAGATGACAGGTAGATGAGCATTTTATTGGGTTTTCAAAAAAATAAAGAACTTCAGAACAAAATACCTAAGCACGCAAAGATGGGATGAACACTAACAACATTGGCAAGTGATGCTATTTGTTTGTTTTGTTGTAGATCAATAGTTGTTTCAAGCTGTTTCGGGAATAGTTGTTGTCGTCATCATCACTAAGGTCTCATCCCACTCCCACTGAGGTGAAAGGCAAAACTCCCCTTGACTTCCATGGGACAGTATCAGGACTTAGAACTCCACTTTTCGCTTTACATTAAACTACTTTAATAATGAAACAATTCAGTTATAGAAAGCTCCCACAGTTAATGAAAAAAGGCATCTCAAAACTTTTGGTTGGGGAGTCTTCTAGACAACAGCCAAAGTACCAAACAGGCAGTTTTGTTGTGCATTCTGGATTAGTTACATTTCAGTCTTTCCATTTTTAAGAACTTGCTTCTTTTATTTGGGACAAATAAGTCAGTACAAAGAACAGATCAAGTCCCCTCATTCCTGAACCATGTGGACCACTTTCCCTGGAAGATAGCCATACTCATTTCCATCACTGGTCTGTCTGGGTTATTATTGGCTCCTGTTTTTTTTTTTTTCTTTGAAGAGGCTGTACATGGCTAAGCAGCTGTGTGCATGTGGACCATTGCTCACTCATGTAGACTCTGTTTCAATTTAGCTTTAGAGAACATTTTGCTTCCACATGAGTCACAAGTTGTTATCTCAATAATGAAACTATCTAACTGCTGCATTAGAGGATAGCAAGGTGCTGCAGTCCACTCTAATGAAGGACATCCCCCCCACCAGTGGAAAGAAAATGAGGTACATTTCTGAGGTATAGCCCCAGACTACTCAAGAGAGTCTGCATTGGACTTAACTGTGAAGAGTTACACAGGGATCTCACAAAACGGGGTGACTGGGCAACAAAATGGCAAATGAAATTCAATGTTGATAAATGCAAAGTAATGCACTTTGAAAAACATAATCCCAACTACACATATAAAACAATGGGGTCTAAATTAGCTGTTACCACTCAAAAAAGATCTTGGAACCATTGTGGATAGTTCTCTGAAAACATCCACTCAATGTGCAGTGTCAGTCAAAAAAAACTAACATAATGTTGGGAATGATTAGGAAAGGGATAGATAATAAGACAGAAAATATATTGCCTCTATAGAAATCCATGGTACATCCAAATCTTAAATACTGTGTGCAGATCTGGTTGCCCCATCTCAAAAAAGATATATTGGAATTGGAAAAGGTTCAGAAAAGGGCAACAAAAATGATGAGGGGAATGGAACAGCTTCCATATAAGGAGAGATTAATAAGACTGGGACTTTTTAGCTTGGAAAAGAGGTGACTAAGGGGCAAATATGATTGAGGTCTATAAAATCATGACTAGTGTGGAGAAAGTAAATAAGGAAGTGTTATTTACTCCTTCTCATAAACACAAGCACTAGGGATATCCAAATGAAATTAATAGGCAGCAGGTTAAAACATAAGGAACTATTTCTTTGCAAAACACAGTCAATCTGTGGAACTCTTTCCCAGAGGATGTTGTGAAGGTCAAGACTATAACAGGATTCAAAAATGAACTAGACAAATTCATGAAGGATAGGTCCATCAATGGCTATTAGAGAAGGTGGGCGGGCTGGTGTTCCTTGTCTCTGGTTGCCGGAAGTGGGGAATGGGCAACACGAAATGGATCACTTGGTGATTACCTGTTCCATTCATTCTCTCTGAAGCACCTGGTATTTGCCACTGTCAGAAGACAGGATATTGGGCTAGCTCAACCTTTGGTCTGACCCAGTATGGCTGCTCTCATGTTCAGGGAGACGATAGCGACCAGGCTACCATCTGCTCAGAGTTACAGGTGTCCTTGCTGCCACAGCGGGATGCCATTTGCTCTCTTTGTACCCAGGAGCTAAGTCTGGCCCTCGGTATGTGAATGGAAAAAATGCATTTGATGGGCAGCAGTAAGACTACCAAGAGATAGAAGGAGACGCAAGATGAAAAGTTTTCACACATCTTCAAGAGATGTATGTTTAAAAAGAGTTATTGTTCTGTGAAGGATGAGATATTTCATGGGCATTGAGTTAAAAAAAACACACCACATATTTCCAGGCCAGTTGAGTACAACAAAGTAGTCGTATTGGGATCCAGGAAGTGGGTGGGCAAAGCCCGCCCACTGCTAAAGGATCCCCCCCCCAGCCTAAGAGGGGGGTCCACAGGAAATGGAAAACCAAATAATTATGGGGGACAACTAATGAACAACAGGGACAGGAATGCGGTCAAAGAGTCAAACGAAGGGAACCGGATGGGGACACCGAGCAGAGAACCCCTGAGAGCGCCCACTGCTCCTCGAAGGCGTCAATACAACAAAGTAGTTTTTTGGGGGTTTTTTTGAAGCAGAAAAGAATTTTATTTGTGTAACACTTACAAAGAATCACCAAAAAGGATAAAGCAAAACTATGCAACAAAACAAGAGCAAACAGAAGGTATAACACAGCAGCTTTCAGGAGGGAGAAGTGTTCAGGCTGGCCTGGGCCCAGAGCGAGGGAGCTTCCTCGACAGTCGTGGTCTTCCATTCTCCTGAGTTACCTGGTGGCCTAGAGCGGGGGGGCTTCCTCGACACTCGTGGTCTTCTACCCCCTCGAGTTACCTAGTGCCAAGCCCAGTATCACCGATTATTCCTCTCCTGAGAGTGCTCGACAAGATGGGCACGGCTGTGGGGTGGGCAGTTTGGGGGGGGGGGGGATTACACCCACGTGTTATACGACCCCACGTAGGTGACAATGATGATGGTATCCACAGCGGGAACGGCTGGGGCTGGGGTCTCTCGCTCTTCCCCTCAATCAAAGGGTCAGACGGAGGGAACCGGATGGGGAAACCGAGCACAGAACCCCTGAGAACGCTCACCGCTCCTCGAAGGTGTCAATACAACAAAGTAGTAGAAGGCTGATCTACTGGCCACTGGATTAGCAGTTTTCTGGTTTTTTTTGTTTTTTTTTGTTTTTTTTTTTTTTTTGAAACAGAAAGAAAGTTTATTGGTAACACTTACAGAATTACCAAGGGAAACAAAACAACTATGCAACAAAACAACGCAATCAGAAGGTATAACACAGCAGCTTTCAGGAGGGAGAAGTGTTCAGGCTAGCCTGGGCCCAGAGCGAGGGGGGCTTCCTCGACACTCGTGGTCTTCCACCCTCCTGAGTTACCTGGTGGCCTAGAGCGGGGGGGCTTCCTCGACACTCGTGGTCTTCCACCCCCTCGAGTTACCTAGTGCCGTGCCCAGTGTCACCGATCCTCCCTCTCCTGAGAGTGCCCGGTAAGATGGGCACAGCTGCGGGGTGGGCGGTTTGGGGGGGGGGGATTACACCCACGTGTTATACGACCCCACGTAGGTGAAAATGATGATGGTATCCACAGCGGCAACGGCTGGGGCTGGGGTCTCTCGCTCTTCCCCTCAATCAAAGGGTCAGACGGAGGGAACCGGATGGGGAAACCGAGCACAGAACCCCTGAGAACGCTCACCGCTCCTCGAAGGTGTCAATACAACAAAGTAGTAGAAGGCTGATCTACTGGCCACTGGATTAGCAGTTTTCTGTTCCCTGACTGACCAGAGCAGGGGCTGCTCCAGGCTAATGAGAACACCTGACTCCAATTAACCTGAGAAGAGTCAGGTGAGCCTATTAAGGTAATGTGAACACCTGACTCTAATTAAGGCCCTTCTGATTCTATTAGAGGGCTCACTCCAGTCAGGCTGACGGGAGCTGGGGAGCCAGAGGAGAGGAAGTGTAGCTGAAGGGCTGGTTAATGAAGACACCCTCAAACCATTGGTAAGGGAGCCCTAAGGTAAGGGTGAAGAAGAGAGAAGCGGGAGAGCTGTGGGAAATGTAGCAAACGTAGAAGTGAGAGGGCCCAGGGAAATGTAGCAACTCTGGCAGTGAAAGGTCTGCTGCCAACAGCTGCTACCATTAGAGTCCCTGGGCCAGCACCTGAGGTAGAGGGCGGGCCCAGGTTCCCCCCAACCTGCCACTACAGAAACACCTCCTGGGAAGGGAAGACAAGCCCCTGTCAGGACAGGAGGCTCAACTGTTTGGGAATATGCCCATAGGGACAACAGAGACTGTGGGAGTTCTCCAACCAATGTCCTTGCTGGCTTATGATGAAAAGGGATCAGTAGACTGTAACTCTGGCCCTAGAGAGAGAAGGGCTACGTGGAGGGTCACAGTGGGCCTCTGAGGCTAGCATAAACTGGCTAGAAGTGCGGGACCCACGGGGACAAGGTTGGAGCTCTGCCACAAGCATAAATCCAACTCTGCCCCCACCCAAGGTACTTGATACTAAAATCTATACCTGCCTATATACAGATGCTACAACCATAGAATGCCTTTTCCTGCTACATACTAGGTGTGACATTTTGCAACTACATGCAGCACATTTGGGGACCACATTGTAGTTTTAAGCCTAAACAGAACAATCTCAAAAAGCCATTATACAGAGATGGGTCAGACAGTATGAGCTATACTCATAGACCTCCATATTGATAAAGGTGGGGTGAGTGGGCATGTTTGTGTTTTCTTAGCTCATTGGAGATGGATTTCCTGAAGAATCTGGAATCACTAGAGAATTTTGCATTAGCCACCCCATAACACTAGCTATTCAAAAAGCACACACAAACACACACAGCTTTTTGAAGCTTCCCCCTAAGGAGGGGGCCACTGATCAAAGGCCCAAACAGCTGAAATGTTCCAAAGGGTGGTGCGGGGGGCACTTTTCTGGTTCTTCAAGTACAATCTGAAATGAACTTGTAAGCGGAACACATCCAGTTGAAGGGTTTCAAAGACGGATACATACCTGTATGAACTTTTGGTTTTATACAGTCTCTGTAATGTTCTTGCCCTAAGAACAAGTGTATTTTGCTTTGTGAAGGTTGGTTGGTAACTTGTATATGCTGCTGTAGCCCCTGGAGGAAGGTTAAATAGTCAGACCTGCTGGGGAAAACAGTGAGGTTCAGACCGACTGTGCAACTCAACCCCCATTCTGCAGGGAGAGAGATGTGGGCTCTGCCCAAGAGAGGTAACTGCTCAGAAGCCACAAACCTTAAGTGCGTACCCTTAAGGAAGACCAGCTGTGGGGTTCAAAGGTACAGTTAACCCTGAAACTATGATAACAAGAACTAAATATGTATTGTCTTGGTCTGACTTGAGCTGCATCTTGAAAATAGTCACCGTCGTCATTTAAAGTTGGATTTGTGGTTAGATAAAAGAACCACATTATCTAAATAAGAGTCTAAAGCTATCCATCAATGTGGGCATCGTTAAGTAGCCTAACATGAAACAGCATTAAAATCAGCCAGACCAGTCCCAGGTAATGTCAGGTTTTTCAAAATGAATTATACCAGGAGGCAGTATTGCACAAAAATTACTTTATGGAACATTAATATGAATGAAAAGCTAAGAGCTATCAGTATGTGCTTTAACACAAGATCTGCCCAACACTGATTTTTCTGAATTACTTTTGGAACAAAAGCAATGTTTACCTTCATTATGTTGTTGGCCTTTGTGTTGGGCTTATCATCCTAACTATACATGAGCTGAATTATAAGGTTTTGAAATTAAAGCTCAAGTCTGTAGTTTAGCTCTTTCATTGGTTTGATTCTTGCTTACTCTACCCTCAAACGAGTGGATGGTACCTTGGCCCATTGAAGTCGATAGGAGTTTTGCCATTAACTTCACTCTCACTGTGTGAAATCCTGGCCTCATTGATGTAGTAATCATTAGCTGAGAATGTGCAAAGAGAGTGGTGTTAATACTGGTTTCCTTACTTTCTGCAGGAAAGACAGGGAACTCTTTCTTTCCAAGACTGATTACATATTCTTTTAAAGACTGATTACATATATTTGTACTCAGCCATTCATAAACATATAAGAACCAAAAATGTATCATCAGAAAAGTGAATATGAGTTAAAGCCTCCCAGGGGAAACATTTCAACACCCTTTATCCTATATACCCAATCGCTTGGAATATTTCCTACCATATTCACTTGAGTCACCTAGTGCTGTTGCTATATGGTATACAAAATTCTCAGTAGTACTGGGGAAATTCAGTCACTCCCATTTACCCTCTCTCATAACATAAATACAAAAAGACATTCAATTAAAGTGAAAATTTTAAAACTGAGTAACAAATTTAAAAAATCCAATACAGCATGAATAGACGTGGAACGCACAGCTTCAAGATATAAATCAATGGCAAGAATTTAGTAGAATGCCAAAAAATATTAGATTACATATTTAAGGACAGGATCTGGGTTTTTGTGTGTGTTCATGATCCAGATTGGGGTCTCTGGGTGTTAGAACTCCATACATATTGAATTCTAATGAAGATTAGACATTTATATAGATCTTTACAACTCCAGTTATGTTACATAGGATACAACTATGGGATATAAACTCTCATTCTTCAGGATTTTCCCTCTAGGTATGTCATTCCACCACTAAGGGGTGCCTTACATCTTTTTTCTGAAGCATTTCATCCTGGCCACCATCAGAGACAGGATACTGGGCTAGGGAGATAAATGGTTTGATCCATTATGGAATTCCTCTGTCCCTGTTTTTGTTCGTTTTTTTTTTTTTAATTGCCATACTAACAGTCACTTTGAACTGGATAAGACAATGCAATTCTGATGTAACCCCAGAAATAACACTGGTTGTTCAAGGGGGTTGAGAAAGAGGGAGAACAACAGAAGCATATGGATGGCTGTAACTCCAGACAAGGGCCTACCATGAGCAGGCCCTCATGTAGTGCAGCAGCCAAAAACCAGCCTGAAGCCAGAGGGAGACTGAGCACCTGACTGGGGACATCCTAGGATGGGGGCCAGGAGGAGCACCAGGCCAGGAAGCAATCACCTGAGAAGAACAAACCAGAGTCAGACCCAGTATCACCTTGCCTAGATCCAGATGGGGCCAAGAGTACTGGGGCGTGTGTTTTGGGGAATAAAGAGAGGGGTTGTCGTTAGTTAAGGTGGGACGTTGTTGATCTTAGTGCATTTATGGAGAGTGGAAAAAGAGAACGCCAGAGGGGTTTGTTGGGGAAAGTTTACCAAAGATGACAAGGCGCACCCAAGACTTGCTACCAGATTGGAATTGCCCAGCAGGCCCAAACCCTGAGTCTAGACTCAGAGCTCAGCATCTGTCCTTTCGTTCTGTAGTAGTACTGGGCCTCGTGTTGGATATAACCCTGTTTTATCTCTCCCCCTATCTTCTTTCCCTGCTTTTTTTTTTTCTATTCATTCCTCTGTAAATAAATATTTCCCTTTTGTATATGTGTGGAACTATTCTGGGGTGTGAGTGTTTGTGAGTTTACTCAGCGGAGGTGGGGGGGGGGGGGCTGGAACAGATGCCTTTGGGATGGAAGGGAGTTTCCCTGCTATGTTGCTGTGTGTGGCTTTTCTTTGCTGGAGTACAACCCCTGCACAGCAGACTACATCTTGGCCACAAGGATGCTACAGTTACACCTTCTTCCCTTGTTACTGGGAATGAATAATACCCAATATAACAGGCAAGTCTTACAAAGAGTTTTTACTGCTGCTTAGTGAAATGATGCACTGACATTTTCAGCAGTGAATAATTTCACCACTGACACATTAATAATATTTAAATTGAGACAGGTCATATTGTACTTCAAAAAGCTTCTGTACATGATATTTTTCCCAGTGTAAAGGCTTATTTCTTTTGAGGAGAATGGATTGGTATCTTTTATGAGTTAAGGCCAAAATTTTCAAAAAAAAAATGTGTCCAAAGTTAGGTTCTTAAAGCCATATGTAGGCACCTAAATAGGCCTACATCTACATTGCAGCTTGAGGGGTAATTTGGATAGACATACCCACACTAGCTGTAGGCTGGCTAGCTGGTTAAGAACAGCTGTAAGGACATTGGTGTGGGCTTCAGTGCAGTCTGTACAAGTCCGCCTGTCCCAGTGGGTACATGCTGGCATTGCTAGTCCACAGCACCAGGTCCTTATTGCTATTTTGAGCGAGTTACCTGTATTAGCTGTAATCTAGCTATGTCTGTATGAGTTGCCAGTCAAACCCTCATCTGCAGTGTATACAGAGCCTAGCAGGCTTGATTTTTAGAAATACTGGGCATCCACAGCTCGCAGTGAAATAGCTGATTCCTAGCTTTCCAGTGAGGTGTAACAGGTTTTCTTTTGGGCCCAATGGAGCACAAAGTATAACTTTCTGATTATGTTCTTGCCTTCCCAAAAGGAGGGTTAATTAGTGCCGCTTCAAATGGTAGTAATGTCATGCAGACATTTCTCTCCATTCAGAGACAGAGACAAGGAGGATGGATTATGCAGTGGTTAGGGCACTACACCTAGGACATGGAAGAACTGAATTCAGATTCTTGGTCTGCCACACATTTCCTGTAGGACTTTGGGTGAGTCACTTAACCTCTCTGTGCCTCACTTCCTCATCTGCAAAATATGGATAACAGTACTTCCCTCACACAAAGTGAGTGTTGCGAGGATAACTACAGTACATTAAAGATTTCAAGTTGCTCAGGTACTGCAGGAATAGGGACCATATAAATAACACATAGAGAGAACATTTTTTTTTTTGTAGACAGCCAAAAAACTGATGGTTGATAATTTGGTAACAATCTGACTTGGGCTACCTTTGAGCTAGTGACTTAATGGTTGTCATATAACCTACTAATCCCTTGAGCCATCCAATACCTCTAAATTAAGTCCAGAAGGCAAAGTCCATTCAGATGCAACATCATTAAGTCAAAATACTTATTTTACACCTCTATAGCATCGTTTCAGAGCATTTACACTATAGAATATCTTTGATGACAATTAGCAATGTACCAGATAAAAAACAAATCAGTAAATACAGATCTTGTATGTTATTCTTGCATGTAAAAATATTGACAGGTTTCAGAGTAACAGCCATGTTAGTCTGTATTCGCAAAAAGAAAAGGAGTACTTGTGGCACCTTCGAGACTAACCAATTTATTTGAGCATAAGCTTTCGTGAGCTACAGCTCACTTCATCGGATGCGAGCTGTAGCTCACGAAAGCTTATGCTCAAATAAATTGGTTAGTCTCTAAGGTGCCACAAGTACTCCTTTTCTTTTTGTAAAAATATTGTTACCTTCCTAAGAGCTACCATAGCGGAATGATTAAGTCTGCAACTCAGTTGTAATGGGATCAATAATTTATACCCAGACAAAGTACAATGCGTAAGAGTGCACACATCCAGTACTTTGAGTGAAACTGAACAAACAGGAATACTCCTTAAATTATTCAACTAGACTTACAGAATCTTTTTATAAGATAGACTGAGTCCACTTCCAAATGGAGTGGTAATTAACCAGTAAAAATAGATATATTAAACATGCCTGCAATGGTTTCACAATAATCAGGGCAGAAATTTTGTAAAAAATTATGAGTTAGCACCCCAAGTGCTTTTATTCAAATGAGTCTGGTTTTCAGTTCAGGGCATTAGAGAACTCATCACATTTCAGCAAACATGGACTTAAATATAAACCTTATTTGGTCATTATTGCAGATCTATGCAGACCATTATTTTGAATGCTGGGTAGTAAAACAAAGATTGAAACGCTATAAAGCAAAGCAGAGAATATCCTTTTAAAAAAATTAAATGTGTGGAACTGGAATGATTATAACATTAACTGGCAATACTAGAGGGATCTTTAATAATATTGTCAGTGTCAAAAGCAATTTGGTTTATAACAGCCCTCTGTGTTCCAAACTGTCCTTTCACACATGACCAGCTCTGCTGAACAGAGTTAGTCTTTTGGTTTTAATAATAGAGACGGCATTGAGCCTGCAGGCCATTCTATTACTTTTGATCTAAAAAAAAATCTTTATACTTATGATTTAGAACAAAAACTCATGTTCAATTAATGTTCTCTATGATGACAAATTTAAAAGCTTACTTTTTCTTTTTTTACTCTTCTAAAACCACCATCTGGATAATTCCCTGCTGTCAAAGAAACCAGTGTTCTTTACAATGAATGATCCATTGAAAACTCTACAAATGCCACTTGGATTTCTTCCTGTTATTAGGGGAATCAAAATGGCAGCTCTGCTGCTGTGGATATCACCACCTGTGAGAAGCTATAACTGGTCAGAACTGCCCCCTGCACACACACAAATTAATTGACACACCGAGTGAACAGTTGCCTTTCTGAACCTGCTCTCAAACACACTCTGTGCACAATGTAGAGTCAAAACTCACTCCCTTTCTGAGATTTGGTTTTATTAACTCAAATTAACAACAAGGTATAAGAAGTTCAACTCAAATCTTCTCTCCCAATTTGACTACTCCAAAGGTTTCTTCCTCTGGACTTCTGAGCTTGCAAAACTGCACCTGCAGAGAGGGAGCCATAGCCTTTAGCCCTTTGAAAATTGTACCCGTAAATTCTGTTGGGGCCCTCTTGTTAGTATCAAGGCCAAGATTAGCAGTCACAACTTCCTTGTTTCTATAGCTGTTTTCTAGCCACTGGACCATAACTCCACGCCCCCATCCCCTTACAATTAACCCAGCAGCTGTACACTCCCATGATTCAATGATATACTATAAGGAAAAAGGATTTATACATAGATTGTCAGAGCAGCAGAGTTTTGGAGGAAAAATACAATGTTCTGGGGAAAAACACTTGTCATTTACAGATGAAGAAAGCAAAATATGAACAGGGAAACATTCATTTCATTGTCATTCTACAATGACAGGTAAAAAGAAATTCCCCAATAGTGCAAATAGTAAAATATTCCTTTACACTAAGCTGTCTAATCAGTTAAACCTAAGATCATTTATCCCTTAAGGGTTTAAAGTACAAACATCACACCTTATACATCCTGCTTTAAAGTCCATGGGAAAAAGGAAAGCCACAACATGCATGCTTGATGCCTTCCAGAAGGGGGTGCTGGTTCTGACCTGGCCCACCGATGTTTAGCCTCAAGGAATCTTAAGGGGTCTATACAGATTATAAAAGACAGACCTTGTGATTTACAGCTCTTTATGAAAGCTTTTGGCCAGGGAGAAAAGGTCAGGACAACAGTATTGAAGATTCCTCCCTCCCCCAATCACTGGGAGGGACGGGAAGGGAGTTCTTAGAAATAGCATGAAGACAGTGCACTCCAACACCCCCAGGTTTGTTTTTCAGACTAATGCGTGAACCAGAGAGTGCCATTCCATAAAGTTACATCAACATTCTGGCTGTGGTTGGTCCAAAGCAACGGGAAGAGCTTAAAGAGCACAGACGTGATGAATTTGAGTGGACAAAGGGGATAGCCACACAGAACTTCATGAAAATACAGTCAGTCTGGGACTTACACCAATGCCCATCTTTGCAATAACCTTTTATTAAGGATAATGTAAGCAGCTTTGTTTGAGAAAGTCTTTAAAGTAAGAACCTCTAAGGGAGTTTATACCAATTATGCTTTCTGAATTACTTGTATAATTATGCCTGTTTAATGCTGTTATTATTTTCCTAGCAACCAAATGTGTCAACCCATCTACCCTGAACTATGCCGCAGTCGGAAGTTTACCACATGCTCATAATGATTGGAAACATTATATAAGATATGTAGATTGCTTAACAATGGGATAGGAAGGAAGAATGTGAAATGAGGAGGAATTTTAGGAACCTTACTTTGAAATAGTGGCTATATGATTAACATAAAACTATTTCTCCAGTCTGTAATTTTATGGTAATATTCTCTCCCCACATCCACCTGAGTATCTACGTATTCCACCATCATTAAAATAAGCATACATTTTACAACAAAGGTCTGCAGGATCTGCAATACCTGCAGGTATGTGCTGGTCTCTGACAGGTCATTGCTCTCTAGTTCTCTAGAGTATTTTTGAGAGAGCAAGTCTTAACACAAACCTTTGGTGCCTTTTGAGAATGAAAGAAGAATACATATAATATTTCACGCCAGTTTATTTAAAAAGTACAATTTTGATAGCAATATTTTCCCCAAAATGGATGTAGGGTTAGATGGTGACATTAGCCAGAACTAAGCAACAGATGATAAAATTGCTCCACCCTAGGAATATCCCCAGGAAGCATCATCCATCAGATACATACCTCTGAGTCACATTCCTCCCCTGAGGAAGGAGGGGGGTTGTTGTTGTCAGTGGGTGGCCAATACCACCAGAAAGTTTCAGGAACCACCAGTGAAGGCTCAGCTGCACTGGTCAACAAGTGTGGAAAGCTAGAGAAAAGGCTAAGATCTTCCCTGCTTTTAATCTACTGACTCTAGGAGGAGGGGTAGGCTGTGCAGGCACAGTGTCTGCTTACACTGAGTCTGATCCAATGCCCACTCAACTCACTGAGAGTCTTCCCATTGATTGTAATGGGTGTTGGATTGATCCCTCTCTGGGCTCAGACTTGTATCTGGGTAGCTGGAAAAGGAGGCATAAATTGGTAGCTGGATAAGGGGGCATAAATTGGAGGGCTCTGATTTCCCTTACTTGGGCAAGCAGTCCAAGTCATAGAAGCTAGCCTTTAACACTTGTAAAATTGCTGAAACAAACACTAAAGGTAGACCACAAGACCCCCCACTGCTCTGCCAACTTTTCTAGGTTACCATGGAGACAGGACACCTGACTAAACAAATTACTTGTATGTTCCAAAAAAATTCTCAAAATGAAGTTGCATCAGTTTCATAACATTACTGGGTGGCTACCATTGCAAGTCAGTGTCAGTAGATGGGACCATACTCACATATTTGGGATATGAAAAACAAGAAGTGTGAGAGAGGGGGGAATAGTTTTCCCTGGATGTTGACTTTATTTTAAATAGGTTTCAGAGTAACAGCCGTGTTAGTCTGTATTCGCAAAAAGAAAAGGAGTACTTGTGGCACCTTAGAGACTAACCAACTAATTAACTAACTTGGTTAGTCTCTAAGGTGCCACAAATACTCCTTTTCTTATTTTAAATAGTACATGTGGGCGGCAGAGGGGGGGAGGAGCATGTTTTTTTTTTTAAAGTTGGATCTGAATTTTAACAATGTAAAAGCTACATTGATCATATATACTGAATATTGTCAAGGGCATAGGTTAATCAATGTTTCTAAATTATGACCCAACATTTTTCGCACCACTGATGCAGTTTGAATTTACACTGAGAAGCATGAGGTAGGCAAAGAGCTTTGCAGACAGTATAACTGGCTTATCTTTCTATTAATAAATGACTGAAAATGCATCTGCCACTAGAGTTAAATCTAATTTTCTTATCTAATAAAGGGAGATAGACCACTATTTGCTGGGGGCTAGAAGATATTTTCTCAGGAATATTAAAATACATGAGTTAAAAATCAATTGTTCTCTAAATATTTAGCAATATAACTGTGACAGACCACAATTTTTATTAAAATACATTTATTGTCAGCCCTTTTCTGGCTGTGTGTGCACTGAAACAAGTTTTCAGCAGCAGGGTTTTTGTATTTTTTTATTATATACTTGAAAAAGAGAGGAAATAGCAGCTAAAGAAAAGTGTAAGCAAGGAACTAACAAACAAGGAGGTATGGCCTAAAATTAGGACCCAGTTCTGTAAGTGCAGCTTCCAGTGGAGTTGAGGTCACACATGATAGGTTCCTAGTGGTCAAATAACCTGTTAACCTTTCTTTAGTCCCAGAAGCAACACTATTAAACAGCTAGTTGTTCACTACTTCTGACACACAGTATATATACAGATACTCCCCGACTTATGCAATCATTCCATTCTGGAAAGCCTTGGTAACTCAAATTTTGCATAAGTCGGAAATGTATACCCGAACATTTTGCAAAAATAAACAAACAAAAAAACCCTCCTATTTCTAGCTTACGGAAGTTTTTCCATAAGTGTGAATTTGCGTAAATCGGATCTTGCGTAACCCAGGGAGCGTCTGTATAATAAGACATACTAGTAGTTCAGGTCTGTCTGTGGTAGATTTTCTTAATGCTGATGTTGCTACGGTTCTGACAGTTTCCCTCCCTGTTGCGGAGAATTTCAGTTCTTTGCACTGGGCACAGGATAACTAGGAGGGACCATCACATAAGACACAAAGTTCCAATGTCTTTGGATAGTGTTTTGTTATTATTTAATAGATTAAATACAGAAGGGACTATTATTATCACCTAGTCTCACCTATCACATAACAGAAGACATAGAATTCCTCGGTCAGTAATTTCTGCATCAAGGCCAACAACTAGAAAACCCATGCCCTGTGTTATAGAGGAAATCAAACTAGGTGAGCTAATGGTCCCTTGTAGCCATACATATCTGAGAATAAATGAGCTTGTGGTTGAACTAGAACATGCCGTTAGAAAGACATCCAGTCTTGATCGACAGATCTCATGTGATGGAGAATCTACCGCACCACTTGGTAAGCTCAATGGTTAGTTATCTTCACTGTTAAAAACATGCACTTTACTTTCAGTTTTGATTTGTCTAGCTTCAATTTCCAGTTAGAGTCTTAACCTGCTGAAACTGTATAGTCAAACTGAACATGGTTAAGGCTTTCTACCCACACCTTCTGAGTCCTTTGGACCCACAGTCACAATTCTTTAAAAGCCACAGCACAGAGTTTTCCATGCTGCACAGAGTATAACATAAAGAGCACACAGAAGACACATGAAGGGAAAATGGAAAAGAAGGCTGCCACCACCATTAGAATGATGTAATGTGACTTCTGTGCCCCACTCCAATGCAGGAAATTTGAGGCTGACACCTGACATTTCCATATTATATCATCAGCCCAAGAATTACTGGTTTACAAAAGATATTACTATGAAAGGAGGGAGAGAAGAGGTTAGAATGACAAAATGTTGACTCTTATTACCCAGAATCGCCTCAGGGACTCTGTGGATGCGCCGGTAATTCATTCTTTTAAATTCTCACTTATAGCCGGTTGCCCCATGTAAGAATGGGCCCAACTTGTCAGAGTGCTATGACTTATGGTAACTTTTGTTCATTTAATCTATTCAGGAAGAACATGCTGAAGCTAAATATTAACTCGAACTGACAGACACATGCCAAGTGTACTTCAGTAAGACCCAATGAGCAGTTGCAGTTATGTAACTAGATGTTGTGTAGCAGTAATTGTTTTTTATTTTCCACAAGGTTTTCTGTGGACCTGGGCAGATTACTGTAATCAATATGAATTACTATGAGTTTTTGCACAAAAAGGTAAGTCAGAAGAGAAAGCAAAAGCCTAGTCCAATTGTTCTATAAATATTGTTTGTTCTTACGCACTACATCTTGGTCCCCTTTGCAAAGCCCGAGTGAATGGGGAATGACCTCTTCACACAGTAGAGTGCCTGCACAAGTGTTTCACAGCAGCTACTCCAGCCTATTAGCTACAGCAGCAGCCACCCCTGAACCACTGAGAAGGGGAACAACACAGTTCTAGACTCAGAAGCCAGCCTCTTCCTATACTCTTCCACCAAACTTCTTGTTCATCTTGCTGTGGGGAGACTGTCAGCATTTAGCTCCATAGTGGACAGGGGTACAGAGCTGCTTTGTGAGGCCTCTTGATCACTTGGCCTTTCTACAGCAGACCCACAGCTGATCCATTATATTTGTATGCTTCCTGCCCCCTCTTCCTCTGTGTCTTCAGACTTGGCTGCAAGACTATATGCTTCAATCAAGAAACTATACAATTTCTGTAAATATTTTAGATCAAACCAGAAAGTAATATAATAAAGTCAATAGAATAAGACTAGAAGTCGGCTTGAACCACAACACTGACTCCAAAGCCAGGGTTCATACATAAGTCTGTAGACAATCTGGATACTCCCAAACTTGGTAGAGTTTGTAGTGATACCTAACATCTGTGCCTTCAAGTTTTGGTTCTAAAATTAAGGCTTGTTTCTGCAGTGCTAAGTACTCCCAAATCGCCCTGAAGTCAATGAAGCTATGCCAGTTTACATCAGTTGATGATCTAGCTTGAAGTTTGAGTCAGAGCCACAGATTAGGATCAAGATCACCTCTAAATACTATTCATAATTACAGTTAAGTTTTCAGTAAGCGAGCAGAGATGCAGGATTGGTTGCTGGAAAATTGCCAGCATCTGAAAATCTGAAACTGTGGTCCATCCCTAACAATTTTAACGAAATTGTTACCAAAGTATTCCCTGTGCTGAGAGACTTCCACAAGTCCATGGCAACATTATCTAGTCAAAGCCAAACTAGTATATTTTAAGGGTGTCTGTTGTATTTGGGATCTAAAGCTATTTTCCTTGTAAAATTAAGGTATTGAGCTTTCTTTTTAAATTTTAACAAAGCAACGCTATTGATCAAGTCTCTACAGATAAACCCAAGTATTGATGTTTTCAGTCTATTTTAAACTGTTAATTATAACTTATACTAATTAAATATTCAAAATTCAGAACTAGTGAATTACACTGTACAGCATATTTGAATTTTACTGACTGCAGCCTTCCAATAGGGACCTTTACAATGCACTGATCCCTTTCCCACAGTTTAATTACAGAGTTTTGACAGGGATTATCCTGAGCTATAATTAAGATGTCAGAACTAAAGGGACAATATTATTAACTGAATTTAATATTACAGAGATACACATTTAAAAATGACTTCATTATAAGGCCAAAACATAACCAGTCTACCTGAAAAAGGTTTGATCTAGAACAGGAGTGTCAAAATCATAGCCATAGACCAGATCCTGCCCGTGTGATATATTTATGTAGCCTGCAAAATGTGTTTAGATTGATTCTGCACAAACATTTCTTATATTAAAAAAATAAGCAGCCCTTATGAGTGTTAAGATCTCTTCCAAATGTGAGCCAAGTATAAACTGATGAAATGGTATCTTCCTGAAATCACAGGAAATCTGAAACAATGAATCAAAGCAGTAAATTCTTCTATCACCTGTTCATTTAATTGGGGCATGACCTCCAATGCCCCATAATGATGCTTTAATGTAATCATTAGCTATTCCATCCCTGGTAATTTTAAGGTAAGGGATGATACATGGTGTGAGAATGAAATCCATGGCAGGGATTTGGAAGCTGGTGTAGGAAAGGAAATGCATCAAGAAGAGCAAAAGACACACAAAAAAGACAGGGAAGACAGAAACACAGCAGAGGTGGGGAAAGAAGAAAAAAAACCAAGGGCAGGTTTTCCCATTGCTTTGGAGCTACAAAACATTCAAGGGCTGGAAAATCAGACAGCCTACATCTCAGGGGTTTAAGGTGGCAGGGAATCCAAGTTAAATATCAGAGACAGTTTTACAAAACCACATGCACCAGAATTCTTCAACTGCACAGGGAATAAGGTGGGTTTAAGGGATATATGGTTTTCTAATGTCCATATCAAAACATCCTTAATCAAAAGTCCTCAAACAAATTTCTATTTCTATTTCTATTCAAGACACAACAGGTACATACTTGGTAACTAGATTAATGAATGTGCACTGCAGCATATAGGTTTCATATGTAAATGTCATTAAAGTACTCTTCATAAGTAAAATGTGCATTTTGGTGTGTATTATTACTTATAACCAACAATGTACTCTGTGCTGTACAATAACATGAAAAGAGAGTCCCTTCCCTGAAGTAAGTAAGGCCTAAGTCCTGCAAAAAGATGCTTTTAGAATGGACCCCTGCACCTGTGTGGAGTCTCATTTAAGTCAATGGAACTCCATGACTGAGGGTCCATGCTATTACCTCTATATGCAGAAAGTAGCATGCATTGGGAAATCCAGAGGTGGGGATGACTAATAAATGCATAAAATAATAATAATAATAACAATTTTTATTAAAAGCAGTGCTTTTCACCAGGTCTAAGGTCTAAGGTGGACCTCAATGGAAAAAGGGTAGAAAAAGGGTGGCTAACTGGGTTTTGCGGTGGGTTTTTTTCTCTCATATTTTCTCTTCATTTTTGCTGTCTAGGGAGTTTAAAAAAGACCCACCACCATCAGAATATTATACACGTTTTTCTCCATTGAGTTTAACTGCTATTCAGCAACAGTTTGTAGCTATATACTTGATAGGTTTTCTTACCTACTTCTATGCTTTGTCTGAAGCCTAATGCGCTGCAGCAGTAGATCCTGATTGACTTCAGTAATAGAAAAATAGATTTTTGAAGTTTGCTTTTTTATAATTTCTCAGATTAAATAAAGATTTGATATAGACATTCAATAGAGTGTATTGAACCGAATAATGGTGATATTGTACATTGTATGCAACCTCATTCTTTTGCTTATAGGAAAAGGATCTTTTACTTAGTCTAATTGTGGCTGAGAGATAATCAGAATATTTTATTTGATTTAGTGAAGAAAGATAGAAGGTCACAGATTCCGCTTTTATTCTGAGTCACTTATAGAGCTGTTTGATATATCCAGTATGTATTTAGCCCCTTGTGTAGTTAGAGAATTGCTCAGATATCTTCATTCTTTATAAGTGCTTACTAAATAGGTGGAATGAATTTTCAGACAATGGGCTGTTCACGGTCTGTTTACTTCAACGATTCTCTGGTAGTATTGTGGGATTGGTCTGCTAAACCACAGCTTGTGAATGGAGTATGAGCTGCCTGGGCTTGTGCCTTCTCTATATATGTATCTGTTGTGGACCTTTGATTCACCAGTAAAAAAAACCTGCACAGCCCAGAAGAGACAGCAATACAGGTTTGACTGGGAATCCTCTGCCAGCTCAAGCACCTAGTGGAGAGTAAAAGGGGCAGATCCTCAGCTATGACAATTTACATCAGCTGAGGATCTGTCCCTGAGTTTATAAATGAGTATATAGATTATTGTTCAGACTAATTGAAGTTTAAGAACAATAGCATGTTTGTTTATTTATTAGAGGACTACCATTCAGCAGTTTCCAAATGATACATGCAAAGCAGGGAGATTCATGAAAGGATCAAATAGGAAACAAAAGATTTATCACATCAGAGTTTTTAACTGAACTGACCTCTAAGGTGAGCATTTACTTTGATTTGATAAAATTGAATTGCATTGCAGTAGAACTACTATAGGCTTGGAGTCATACTCACAAATATAACAACAGAACCAATCAGGATAGAAAGTCAAGTGTTTAGCAGTATGAGCATGCTTGAAGCTATTTGTAAGGAATAATGTTGTAAAACAAACATCTCTCTGTAAGGGAGCTGAAAAATAACCTTACTGTATTCCCAATCACTGTGCATCAACTGTACAGACTGGCTGGCTGCCAGAGACAGGTTAAGTATGAAAGTTATTTAAAATTACATATAAAACACTGTTACAAGAATATTATTAAGGTTGCAAAGTCAAGAACTCAAAAGTTAGGAAATACAACCTTAATTTGACACCATTGTGTGTTTGCATTATTATACAGTCTTTAATTACATGATCATGTACTATTTTTCCACAGAACCCCTGCCTCATTCAGTACCTGCAGCAACTGGCAACAACAATTACAGCCCTAGGGATTGGAACAGTCAGTCAGTTGGGATGGCACATGGACAATCTGGTCTTCACAGGAAGGAGCTTTGAGGGGACAGATCATGGTCAGTCACACTGCAGAAATGACAGGTTTCAGAGTAGCAGCGGTGTTTGTATTGACAAAAAGAAAAGGAGTACTAGTGGCACCTTAGAGACTAACCAATTTATTTGAGCATAAGCTTTCGTGAGCTACAGCTGGTGTACCTGCAGTCTGATCAGCACTAGAAGTTGTGAGAGGCTCAAGCATGCTCAAAGAGGACAGAATCTTCTGAGGTCTAAGGGGTCTCTAATGATCATGTACACATTTTTTTTTCAAAGATTTATTACTCGGGCAGATTTTCACAGGGACAGCACAAGCCACATCCCTTATACATAAGCCACTTACCTACCAAACTTCAAGTCCCTGCTCCAAAGCATGGGGGCACTAGAGCTTCTCAAAGAAAAGGCTTCCAGAATTTTTTAACAGAAAAAAAATGTTATTC
Source organism: Caretta caretta (assembly GCF_965140235.1). Taxonomy (NCBI): domain Eukaryota; kingdom Metazoa; phylum Chordata; order Testudines; family Cheloniidae; genus Caretta; species Caretta caretta. Next base: position 78,935,543 of record NC_134208.1, read on the forward strand.
CCCAGTTTCATTCTCAGAAACAGCTGAACTATTGGACGCACTTCAAGTTTGTCAAAGTTAAAAGCAACTGAACTAGGGTCTTATAATGTGAAATGCTGGCCAACCTTAATAATGCCTCATATATAACATAGAATCATAGAAATTTAGTCCTGGAAGAGACCTCGAGGGCTCATCAAGTCCAGCACACTGCACTGAGGCAGAACCAAGTATACCTAGACCATCCCTGACATTTGTCCAACCTGTTCTTTAAAACCTCCAGTGATGGGGATTCTACGACCTCCCTTGGAAGCCTATTCCAGTAATTAAGATTCCCTCAACTTCAATTGTTCTGTAACAGTAATGTCGGTCAGGCCTGACAAACTCACTACACCAAACACATTGCTGTCTTAGTATTTATCTATGAAGAGCATTGTGTAAGGTATCATATGAAAGCTTATATATACTGGTCATCATAAGCATTATGCAATGTATGTATAGTTGGTGCGTAATGGGTTATGTGTATCTACACAAACGTTTTAAACTGTGTAACCAGGCAGAGTTCACAGTTTGTTTTGCCAGACAAACTATGTTTAGTCACCTAGCCCTGTCTCTGAGGTAAATTAAGCATTATAAAACCCACACAGTGGAAGCCACGTTTTACATGTGAAAGTCAATAGGAAAAAAAGTCAATGGGGGGATGTGAAACAAACAGGATTATGGGAAGACTCTTGGGAGCCAGCACGTCAAGAAGGGAACCACAGTGGCCATCCTGCCTCTGGGGGACAAAATGAGTATTGGGAAATATAAGGTGAAGCAAAAAAGACATTTTAGCATCTGTCATAAATATAAAGGGAAGGGTAACCCCCTTTCTGTATACAATGCTGTAAAATCCCTTCTGGCTAGAGGCAAAACCCTTTCCCCTGTAAAGGGTTAAGAAGCTAAAATAATCTCACTGGCACCTGACCAAAATTACCAATGAGGAGACAAGATACTTTCAAAGCTCGAGGGGTGGGGGGAACAAAGGGTCTGTCTGTGTGATGTTTTTGCTGGGAACAGATCAGGAATGCAGCTCAGAACACCTATAAAAAGTTAGTAAGTAATCTAGCTAGAAAATGCATTAGATTTCCTTTTGTTCAATGGCTGGTAAAATAGGCTCTGCTGAATGGAATGTATATTCCTGTTTTTGTGTCTTTTTGTAACTTAAGGTTTTGCCTAGAGGGATTCTCTATGTTTTGAATCTGATTACCCTGTAAGGTATTTACCATCCTGATTTTACAGAGGTGATTCTTTTACTTTTTCTTTAATTAAAATTATTATTATTATCTATTAAGAACCTGATTGATTTTTCATTGTTCTTAAGATCCAAGGGTTTGGGTCTGTGTTCATCTGTACAAATTGGTGAGGATTTTTATCAAGCCTACCCCAGAAAAGGGGGTGTAGGGCTTGGGGGGATATTTTTGGGGGAAGACGTCTCCAAGTGGGCTCTTTCCCTGTTCTTTGTATAACATGCTTGGTGGTGGCAGCATAGGGTTCAAGGGCAAGGCAAAGTTTGTACCTTGAGAAAGTTTTAACCTAAGCTGGTAAGAATAAGCTTAGGGGGTCTTTCAAGCAGCTCCCCACATCTGTACCCTAGCCTTCAGAGTAGGGAAGGAACCTTGACAGCATCCATTTACTGAAGGGTGGGGGGGTATTCATAAAAACCTTGATCCTGTCTGAATACTAGCAGCCCTATCAAAGACTATATCCTGGGAGTGTATCTGCTCTATTAAACAGGAAATGCAACCATTAATAAGTGTAGACTTAGGATTGTGATTTATGTTTAGTTTTATATACGTAACCAATTCTGCTTCCGGTATTTTTGCTCACTAGTTATTTGAATATTTCAATCTCTGTTTCTGTTAATAAACTTATCCATATTGTATTATAAATACAACTCATTGCTGTGGCATTAAGCAAAGTCTGAATCCTCATTTGAATCAAACAAACTGGTGTGTGTTCTGTTTCCTTGGGAATAGTGAATCTGATTATTACAGAGATTGTCCAGTGACAGGGGATGCATATTACAGGGGGACAGTTCTGAGGAGTTTGGGGACTCGGGTGCACTAAGTGTTCACTTGGGAGGCAACGTAGGGGCTGGCCGAGGCCTGAAGAGGGTGCTTAAGTGGCTGAAGGGCTGGCAGTGTGAGGGAGCTGATGTCTAGCTACCACTGGAAAGACTTGATCATGCTGGAGGCAGCGGGGTAACAAGGTGATCCACAGTCCTTGGTCCCAAGTAAGCATCACAACCAGTGGCATGCCATCTATATGTGTACTGCATGCATTGCATGCCCCAGAATTCACAAAAAATGTAACTGGCAGCCTGTGGGCCACATCCAAACACATATAGTAGAACAAAATGGAGTCCCCTATATAGTATGACCTTGCACACACCAAGATCATGTTGCATGGAGAACATAATTTTGCGAAATGTCACTAAAAAAGTTGGACCACATAAGGCATGCAAGTATAAAATTGAATTGTCCATGACAGAACAGAAATAGCGGTGTGAACTCTTCATCAGAATGGAAAGTTTACTGCAAAATTTGTTCACTAAAAAGTTGTTGCATGCATTACTAAAAATGTCACAGCATGCTACTGGTCACAACTATCCTTATAGTTAGAAAGACTTTCCTAATACCTAACCAAAATCTCCCATACTGCAGATTAAGCCCATTACTTCTTGTCCTACCTTCAGTGGACATGGAGCATAATCGATTTGTAAAAGCATTTAACATATTTTTAGATTGTTATCAGGTTCCCCCTCAGTCTTCTTTTCTTAAGACTAAATATGTCCAGGGTTTTTTTTTAACCTTTTCTCACAGGTCAGGTTTTTTAAAACTTTTATCATTTCTGTTGCTCTCCTCTCAACTCTTTCCAGTTGTCCACAGTTTTCTTCAAGTGTGACACCCAGAACTGGACATAGTATTACAGCTGAGGTCTGACTAGTGCTGATGTGTTACACATGTCCATTCCACTGTTGGTGACTCACGAGCAGTCCCAAATGGAAGTGGGTTCGGAGTCTGTTTGAACAGGGACTGGAGGACCACGTGTCCACATTTGCATTGTCTATAGATTGTTGAAAGATAGTGTAGTGAGAGTCAAATGTGTGACCTGATGACCAGGTTGCTGCTTTGCAAATGTCCAATATGGAAACTTTAGCCAGAAAAGCCTCAGAGACCTAGTCTAATGACCCAACACTCTATCCAGGGGCTTCACATTATCCTACTGGTAACATAGGCAAATACAACTGGATGTCCAAGATGAAATCCTTTGTGTGGAAACACAATTGCCATTCATTCTGTCTGCAAATTAAATGAATAATTGAGTTGAAGCCCTGACAAGTTTAGTCAGTGCCAGATAAAACACTAAATCTCTTCTAAAATCCAAAGTGTGCAGTATCTCCTCCACCTTATTATCACGAGGCTTTGGGAAGAAGGTCAGTAAGAAGACTGCTTGGTTAATATGAAAAGTGGAGACCATTTTCGTAAGAAATCTTGGGGGAGGATGAAGGTAGACTATCCATGTAGAAAACCATATATGGAGAATCCAATAATAGGGTATTCCCCCACAATTCCCCCACTCTCTTGGCCAATGTAATGACTACTAAAAATGATACCTAAATCAAAAGGTGCAACAGAGAACAGGTTGTTAGATGCTCTAAGGGAAGGGGAGGAACCATCAGCTTTTTTAAGACTAGATTCAGGCTCCATGAAGAAATAGGGTTGTGTACCTGCAGATATAGTCTGTCCAAACCCTTTAAAATTCCTACAGACTTCAAGATGGAGAAAAAGAGAGCAATTATTAACAGGTGGATCAAATGCTGATATAGCTTCTAGGTGTGTTCTGATCAAGCTAATCACCAATCCTTGATGTTTCAGGGACAGAAGATAGTCCAACATGTGCTGAATAGAAGCAAGAAGAGGGAAACCCCTTTCAGTCTGGACCAGGTGAAAGACCTCTTCCATTTTGCCAGCTAAGTAGTGCTAGCTGATGGTTTTCTGCTACTCAGCAGCACATCCTGAACTTCTCTAGAGCAAGACTCCTCCACCAACTAGGAACTATGAAGCCTTCCAGCCAGCAGGTGAAAGGCCTGAAGACTGGGGTGGAGGAGGCAGATGCGATTCTGTGAAATCAAGTCTGCATGAAGCAGAAGTGGCAGTGCGGGTATGATGAAAAAGTTCTTGAGCTCTGAAAACCAGTGCTGACAGGATCATACTGGGATGATTAGTATAAAATGTGCCTTGTCCTGTTGATATTGCATAGAACTCCAGGCAGAAGAGGAATGGGTGGGTGGGGAAAATGTGCTGTAGATCCTCTGACCACAGCAGCATAAAAGCATCCATTAATGAACCTGGACTATAGCTCAGATGGGCGCAAAACTGGTAACATTTTCTGTTGTCTTTTGTTGCAAACAGATCCATTTGGGGAATTCCTTGGGACTGGAAAATGGACCTTACTATGTCTAAGAGAAGTGACCACTTGTGGTGAGTGATAAACAGCCTGCTTGGGTGGTCGGGCAGTGTATTGTAGACACTTTCAGAAATATAGTGTTGCTGATGCAGAAATCTCAAAGCGTAATTGTTTCCCAGCAGGCTAATGACAACCACTCTGACCCCATTTATTTGCATAAAACAGGGCCGTCTTATTTTTAGTCAGCACCAAAACATCCATTCCCCTAATGTGCAGAAAGAACATCATGCAAGCTAAATTGGCTAGCTTGCAACTCCCTGATATTTGTGTAGACTATGGTGTTGGAGAGACCAGAGACCTTGATTTGTGCTCTGCAGGGCTCCCAAGTGAGCCCCTCAACTCAGATCTGAGGCATCTGTTTCTAAGCTAAGAGATTGTTGAGGCAGGATGAAGGGAACTCCCTTGCAGACATTGGCCGGATCCATGCACCAATCTAGATATGATAATATCCAGTTTGGTATGTGGACTAACATGTCTATGTGGTGCCTCCTTTGAGAATATACCTCTCCCAGCAGCAGTTTGAAACAGGCATATTGAACTATATAATTGCATGCTGCCATATGCCCCAGCAGCCTTAAACAGTTTCTCACCATGGTGAGGGGATAAGCCTCTATGAAACCTTGCTTATGGTAGTAAGGCCCTGGCTATCATCAAGTCCAGGACCACTCCAGTAAATTCTATTTTTTGTACTGGAGATAGGACTGATTTCTCTGTGTTGATCAGCAGGCCGAGTGCATTGACTGTGGATTAGATTATTTGAATGCTTGACAATACCCATGACCTGGATTGATTTTGGGAGTCAATCTCAATAGGCCCATAGTGGGCTCTGGAGTCAACAAATTCCCTTGCCTAGAAATGTGCTCTGGACTGTACCTCTTCTTTGAGCATACTCCTGAGTCTTTAGATAAGCTCCTTCAAAGACCCTTGTACCAAGTCTGATTTATGGTGCCTGTTCTTTGGTACCAGTGACACTGATCTACCTCTCGGCATTGGTAAAGTTGGTGGTTCACTACTAACTGATGCCGAAGTACCCAGACCGAGATAGATGGCTCAGACAGAGGATGTAGTGCTGATTCCAGCAGTAGATAGTTTAGTCTTTCTTCCCTGTCCCTCCTGGAACATTTGTAATACCCTTACAAATGCTACATATGTTGCTCACATGAGCCTCCCCCAAGCACTTAAGGCAGTTGGGGTGTTGGTCACTATTAGGCATTGCCTTACCACAAGAGTGGCAGGGCTTGAAATCCAGAGAGCACACCGTACCTCTTGTACTGGGGCTGGTATCCAGACTGGGTGCCAGAGCGACACAAAAACCATATATTTTTTAAACTACACCAACTAACTAAACTACACAGAAACTATAACGGGCACTGTTGAGATGCTTAATCAAAAATCTTGCAGAAGCCAGGAAAAGGACTTCCAACAACCATCAGACATTGTAGGAAAGAACTGAAGGCGATCGGGGGCAGGTCCATCCTTTATGCCTCTCAGCCCAGGTCCACTGCCTTCTCTTGGTGGTGCTCATACTAGCATACTAAAAATAGCTGTGTAAATGTTTCAGCTCAGACTCTCAAGCCCGGAGCGTGCAGGAGGTGATGGTGCAGATGCAGTGCAGATATATCCTAACTGCTTACAAATTGATTAATAATTTATTCCGTTATCTTCCCAGGTGTTGAAGTTAGACTGACCGGTCCATAATTCCGTGAGTCCCCTTTTGAATGATAGGCACTATGTTTTCCCTTCTACAGTCCCCTGGGATCTCAACTGACCTCCATGAATTCTCAAAGATAATTGCTAATGGTTCAAAGACTGCTTCAGAAAGTTATTTAATTACCCTAAGGTGAATTTCATCTGACTTCAAAATGTCTAAGTTATCTAAATATTCTTTATTATTTTCTTTGCCTTCCTTCCCCCTTATTGTTAATACTAATTGTGTTGGGTATTAAACACCTTGGGCTTCTTGATGTCATTCATTATTTTCTCTCCTCTCCCACTAAGTAGAGGATGGACACTATTCTTCACCTTACTTTTACTCTTAATGTATTTATGGAACTTCTTTTTATTGCCTTTTATGTCCCTCGCTAAGTCCCTATAATGCTATTATTTTGTACTCATCCTTCACAATTTCTCCATGTTTTCACTTTTTGTAGGATTCCTTTTTGATTATCAGGTCATTAAAGAGTACCTGGTGCAGCCACATTGGCCTCTTACTATTCTTCCTACCTGGCCTTTGCACTGGAATAATTTGCTGTTGTGTCTTTAATATTATCTCTCTGAGAAGAAGTGCTCTGTATAAGCCAGAAAACTTGTCTCTCTTACCAACAGAATTTGGTCCAAATAAAGATATAACTTCACCCACCTTGTCTCTCTAATAAGCCTCCTAAACAACTTTGTCCTCAGATTTTTTTCCCTGGGTATCTTACCCACTTGTTCTCTGAGTTTGTTAATATCTGCTTTTTTGAAAGCAGGGCAATGGACTTTTTTGCAGTCCATTGTCCTTATTCTGCTGCTTTCACTCCTTCCTTTCCTCAGAATCATTACTTCTATCATTTCATGACCAATTTCACTCAAATTGCCTTCAACCTTCAGTGTCACAACCAATTTCTGCTTCTAAGTCACAATCAAGTCTAAAATGACTGTCCCCCTGGTTTCTTCCTCCAACTTCTAAAACAAAAAGTTGTCCCCAGTAGATTCCAAGAACTAACTGAACATTTTGCATTTTGCTGTATTACTTTATGAACAAATTTCTGGGTAGTTGAAGTCCCCCATTACCACCAGGTCTTGTGTTTTGGATATTTCTGATATTTGTTCTAGAAATGTCTCATCCAACTCCTCCTCCTGATATGGTGGTCTATAGCCAACTCCTACCATGACATTGTCCCTGTTTTCCCCCCCTTTTTCAGCTGGTCTGCCTCTCACCTGGACAACAGAACATGTGTATCTATTTCTGGTGTTTGTTAGTCTCTAAGGTGCCACAAGTACTCCTTTTCTTTTTTTGAATACAGACTAACACTACTCTGAAACCTATTTTTGGTGTATAATGCAGCATCTCCTCCATTTTTCCTTGCCTGTTCTTCCAGAACAAACTATCTCCCTCTGTACCAATATTTCAGTCATGAGATTTAGCCAACAAATATCAGTGATGCAATTGTCATAATTTAATGTTACTACTAATAATATACTGTGATGATTTGGGGAATCTGTCAGTGTTTGATTATGAACTCTCTGTATATATCTTTTTCCAGTTGCAAACTGTCTTTTAAATGTGGAACCCTTTGCCTTCTCTGTTGTCCTTTTACCACTGGACTGAAATTCCAAGGGGTAGTGATACAGGACTGACACAAGAACATAAGAACTGCCATATTGGGTCAGACCAAAGGTCCATCTAGATCAGTATCCTGTCTTCCGAAAGTGGCAAATGCTAGGTGCCCTAGAGGGAATTAACAGAACAGGTAATCATCAAGTGATCCATTCCCTGTCGCTCATTCCCAGCTTCTGGCAAACAGAGGCTAGGGACGTGATCCCTAGACATCCTGGCTAATAGCCATTGATGGAGCTATCCTCCACAAATTTATCTAGTTTTTAGAACCCTGTAATAGATTTCGCCTTCATAACATCCTCTGACAAGGAGTTCCACAGGTTCACTGTGTGTGGTGTGAAGAAATACTTCCTTTTGTTTGTTTTAATCCTGTTGCCTATTAATTTCATTTGGTGACCCCTACTTCTTGTGTTATGAGAAGGAGTAAATAATACTTCCTTTTTTACTTTCTCCACACCAGTCATGATTTTATAGACCTCTATCATATCCCCCTTAGTCATATCTTTTCCAAGCTGAACAGTCCCAGTCTTATTAATCTCTTCTCATATGGAAGCTGTTTCATACCCCTAATAATATTTTGTTGCCCTTTTCTGAACCTTTTCCAATTCCAATATATCTTTTTTGAGATGGGGTGACCACATGTGCACATAGTATTCAAGATGTGGGTGTACCATGGATTTATATAGAGGAAATATGATATTTTATGTCTTGTTATCTATCCCTTTCTTAATGATGCCGAACATTCTGTTTGCTTTTTTGATTGCCATTGCACACTGAGTGGATGTTTTCAGAGAAGTATCCACGACTCCAAGATCTCTTTCTTGAGTGGTAACAGCTAATTTAAACCCTATCATTTTATTTGTATTGCTGGGATTATGTTTTCCACTGTGCACTACTTTGTATTTATCAACATTGAATTTCATCTGCCATTTTGTTGCCCAGTCACCTACAATCATAGAATAGAATAATAGAATATCAGGGTTGGAAGGGACCTCAGGAAGTCATCTAGTCCAACCCCCTGCTCAAAGCAGGACCAATCCCCAACTAAATAATTCCAGACAGGGCTTTCTCAAGCCCGACCTTGAAAACCTCTAAGGAAGGAGAGTCCACCACCTCCCATTCCAGTGCTTCACCACTCTCCTAAAGAAAAAGTTTTTCCTAATATCCAATCTAAACCTCCCCCACTGCAGCTTGAGACCATTACTCCTCGTTCTGTCATCTGATACCATTGAGAACAGTCTAGAGCCATCCTCTTTGGAACCCCCTTTCAGGTAGTTGAAAGCAGCTATCAAATCCCCCCTCATTCTTCTCTTCTGCAGGCTAAACAATCCCAGCTCCCTCAGCCTCTCCTCATAACTCATGTGTTCCAGACCCCTAATCATTTTTGTTGCCCTCTGCTGGACTCTTTCCAATTTTTCCACATCCTTCTTGTAGTGTGGAGCCCAAGACTGGACACAGTACTCCAGATGAGGCTTCACCAATGTCGAATAGAGGGGAATGATCACGTCCCTCGATTTGCTGGCAATGCTCCTACTTATACAGCCCAAAATGCCATTAGCCTCCTTGGCAACAAGGGCACACTGTTGACTCATATCCAGCTTCTCGTCCACTGTAACCCCTATGTCTTTTTCTGCAGAACTGCTGCCTAGCCATTTGGTCCCTAGTCTGTAGCGGTGCCTGGGATTCTTCTGTCCTAAGTGCAGGACTCCACACTTGTCCTTGTTGAACTTCATCAGATTTCTTTTGGTCCAATCCTCTAATTTGTCTAGGTCCCTCTGTATCCTATCCCTACTCTCCAGCATATCTACTCCTCCTCCTAGTTTAGTGTCATCTGCAAACTTCCTAAGGGTGCAGTCCATGCCATCCTCCAGATCATTAATGATAGTTTTGTGATATCCTTTTGTAGCTCTTCACAGTCTGCTTCGACTTAACTATCTTGAGTAGTTTTGTAGCATCTGCAAATTTTGCCACCTCACTGCTTACCCCTTTTTCCAGATCATTTATGAGTATGTTGAGTATGAGTACGAGTACCTCTCTCCATTCTGAAAACTGATAATTTATTCCTACCCTTTTTTTCTTATGTTTTAAGCAGTTACCAGTCCATGAGAGGACCTTCCCTTTTATACCATGACAGTTTACTTTGCTTAAGAGCCTTTGGCAAGGGACCTTGTCAAAGGCTTTCTGAAAATCTAAGTACACTATATCCACTGGATCCCCCTTGTCCACATGTTCATTGAGCCCCTCAAAAATTCTTAGTAGATTGCTGAGGCATGGTTTCCCTTTCCAAAAATCATGTTAACTCTTTCCCAACAAATTAAGATCATCTATGTGTCTGACAATTTTGTTCTTTACTATAATTTCAAGCAGTTTGCCTGGTACTGAAGTCAGGTTTACCAGCCTGTAATTGCCGGGATCACATCTGGAGCCTTTTTTAAAAAAAATAGGTTACAGACTACAGTTAGTCATTCTGCAATTTCACATTTGAGTTCCTTCAGAACTCTTGGGTGAATACCATCTGGTCATGGTTACTTATTACTGTTTAATTCATCAATTTGTTCCAAAACCTCCTCTAATGACACCTCAATCTGGGACAGTTCCTCAGATTTGTCACCTAAAAAGAACTGCTCAGATTTGGGAATTTCCCTCACATCCTCAGCCATGAAGACCAATGGAAATAATTCATTTAGTTTCTCCACAATGGCCTTATTATCCTTGAGTGCTCCTTTAGCATCTCAATCGTCCAGTGGCCCCACTGGTTGTTTAGCAGGCTTCCTGCTTCTGATGTACTTAAAAAAAATAAATTGCTATTACTTTTTGAGTCTTTGGCTAGCTGTTCTTCAAATTCTTTTTTGGTCTTCCTAATTATATTTTTACACTTCATTTGCCAGTGTTTATGCTCTTTCCTATTTTCCTCACTAGGATTTAACTTCCACTTTTTAAAGGATGCTTTTTGGCCTCTCACTGCTTCTTTTACTTTGTTGTTTAGCCATGGTAGCACATTTTTGGTTCTCTTGCTAGGTTTTTTAGCAATGGAGGGTTGTTGAATCAGGATAGTCCTCTGTTCAAATACAAACATCCTAGACAATTTCCATCTAGAAGAAATGGTTTGCCAGAGGAGAGGCAATGAAGTTACCTTGTAGGGGTCTGTTGTCACCTGAGGAGATTGATTCAGGACTCACCTGACAGAGGAACTGGAAAGTTTAAAAAAAAGGGTAGGAGCTAATTTAGTTGGAATGTCTGGCCATTTTCACCAACTCAAGCAGAGGGAAGCTGATAGAGGAGCTGGTCAACCTACCTATTTGAACTCAGATGGTTCCCCAAGGACTCCCATGCACAGAGTGAGCTAGAGCAGGGTGCACTGTGTTCAGAATATTTGTTGTCTTTTAATGATCTGTATTTTCTCATGCTATTAAGTAAAGAGTAATAGTGTTTTAGAATCCTGTGCAAAGTCTGTCTGTCTGTATTATGCCCTACAGCTATCATGTGTCCCTGAAAAATTACCCTATGACCCGAGAGTGTCCACACAGCCGGAGTTCTGGGAGAGGGGGTGTTTAAGCTATGGAGAAGTCTAAGAGGTCAACACTAGTATCAGAGGTTAGGCAGTTGGACCACGAAGTCTAAGGCCTCAAGAGACAATGCTCGATATTGGATAAAGGCACCAAAGAGTGTGCCTAAGGACCCCAAGCCAGGGGCAGCAATGAAATTGACTGTGTTCAGACTCTGAAAACTTAAAACACATGGGATCCAGTAGCTGGTTACTTCACAAAAGTCTAGTGAATGCCCAAGAGGAGGTATTAGACTAGACCTGTGGCTGCCCCACTCTAATAACTCTGGTCTAGAGGCCACCTGTTCCAATCACTTCCAGTGCTCCCTTTTGCACACAGAGCCTACCTCCCTCATTCACAGAATGTGTCAAGACTCCACTTGCACTTTGCCTTCCTTCCCTCTGCACAGGGGAACTGAAGCACTGAGGGGCCTTCATGGCTCCTCCAGAGTTTGGAGACTTTTACATTAGAAGAAAAATGGGAGTGAAAAAATAGAGATAGACACACAGCTGGATTACAACAGCATGTTCACCAAATCCCACAAAAATGAGGAGTTACATTTTCATGGGTTTGCAAAGAAGCAAAATGTGTTATTCTCACTTCAAAGTTTTGGCATCTAGTAAAGACAATTTTAGCAGGATGAAAACTTATTTTGCATCTGAAAATATTTTGACTGAAATGTTATATTTACACTTGGAAGAAAGTCATGAACATTCATCATTTTGCCATTCTCACCTTGAAAAGCTGAGCCCAACTGGCAAAAATGCAGAGAGTTTGCCCCAGATAAAGTTTGTCAGTACTTGCAAATATGCTGTGTTCACAAAATCCAATCAATGTATACTACCCTGGTCTATATATTTGTTAACTAACTTGGTTTAATTTAATTCCACAGATATCAGTTTATATATCACTTCCGATCACTAGAACTGGTCAATTTTTTTTTCCAACAAAACTACAATTCTTCAGAAAATGCTGATTAACTGAAGCAAAATATTTAGCAAAATTAGTCTAAACTTCTATCAAAACACGGGCAGATTTCCATTGGTGTTCCAGGGTCAGCCTCATAGCAAACAGCCTGCTTGGACTTTGGGGGCTGTTAGCAAATTCAAAAATATCAAAACTTCTGGTGAACCAAAAACCCTGAATTTTGGCCAGTTCTACTAATTAGAATGTTATTTTAAAGGAGAGAATCAGTAAGTAGGTTAATATCAATCTCCTATAGCAAGTTAATTAAAAAAACCCAATTGATGTAATTGTACCATTGTAAGGTGTCTTCAGTGAAGATTTAAGTCACTTAAGAGGCATTATTATTGTGCACTCATAATTCCAACTAAGACTAATGGAAGATGAGAATATGCAGAAGCTCTGAAAAAAGGCCCTTAAGTACTAAGGAGGGGCAGTGTTCAATATATTCTAAGGTTCAGCTTAGTGGGAATATTGGAATGTTTATGTAAATGTCTCCTCTCTTTCTTTCTTCCTTTTTCTAGTTTTGTTCTCTCTTCAAGACCCAATCAGATCCTTCTCTCTTGTCCTTCTCTTTTCTTGTTCTTAAAACAGCTCATTTCCCCAAATCACCAGTTCCTTTTTTCTGACTCCCAGTTTCTAAGCATCTCTCTACCTCTTGTGTCACATCATCTGAGTGAAGTGGACAGCCCCAAGTTTGATACTTTCTCTGCTATTCATTGGTCAGCTGTGTCTCCAAGCTGTGTGACTCCAGTAGTTTTGCGGAGACAAAGGAATCCCCAAATTTTCCCTACCAACTCATCCCACTCTTGGTTAATCCTAAAGGTATGTGTAATTTGCAGGAAGAAATCAGTGCAAAATTTACCAGACCTGTTGCTCTCAGGCTCTGCTTCCTTATCCCAAAATGGACTCTAGCAAATGTTTGTTTGGAGATCTAGGCAGGTGTCTAAGTTGTTTTTTTTTTTTTTATTTCTTATAAATATATTAATCAATGCCTCAGACATCTCAAGAATTGGATTTACAAAAACGCTTAGTGTCGGTCTAACTTTGCTGCATTCAAGTCAATGGCAGAACTCCCATTGATTTTAGAGGACTTTGAACCAGGTCATATGGGCATGTATTTCTCTCTTAACAAAAAATTAATTAACCTGCTCTGGAAATCTAGACTCTCCCATTCTTTTTCTTCTAGCAAGAAATATCTACTTTTGCACAAGTTATATGAGGAGATGTAATATTATTAATTTTAAATATCTATACAAAAATACTAACCTAATAAGAAAAAAAAAAAGCTTCTCTAAAGCTTGCCTTATGCCTAATAGTAAGAGCTAAAGACTGAAAGTTAGCCAGCTATTTCAGTATAATAAGGTAAAGTGGAAATTAGTATATGACTGTACATGAAAGTAAGTGTGCTCACATACACTGTAGTTCCAGTGAATGTTACAAAATATACAGACAAATCCTTTATCAAGAATCTCTTTAACATATAATGACCTCTTGATGATTAATTGAAAAAAAATGCGGAATGACTAGAACTATTGTCCTTAACACTGAGTCATAATTTGTGAGCCACATATTTAAGAAGGCACCCCTATCCTCTCACTTTTCAGGAAACTCTCAAATGATAGATTGTTACACAGAGGGCTTGATTGTCAATCTCAAGTCAAGCGCTAGGAAAAGTTTGCATTTCTTCAGCTGGCTTTTAAAGTGTTAGCATACACTACTTCTATTGAATTCAGCTCAATGTTAGCCAGTTATATAGCTGGGAATCATGCAATATGAGTACAGAGACATCTGTATGAGATACATAGGAAAATGCTTCAAAAGAGGCAGAATCAATCAGCCAGGTCACTTGGAGAGAAAGAGAGAAAAAGCACAAGAACAAGGACAAAAAGTAAAATATCAGAGAATGAAAATAAAAGAACAATAAGGAATGAAGAAGAGTGGACATAAAAAAAAGAAAATAACTTTCACATAAGAGAGAGCGTAAAGCATCATTTTTAAAGAGCTGGAAGAAAAAGTAAATACAAATCCATTCTGTTATAATACAGAACATGGAGATGTATTGATATTTCATATCTTGGAACTGGGATTTATCTTCAACATCTAGGGATATGATGTCACAATGCCACAATATACTGTTACCATTTATCTCCTAGCTACTCAAGATTAATGTGCTATCTGAAGCAGAGCTATCATATGTGCTTTTCATTTGACAGAATTTTTTTCAAAATAAATAAAAAAAGATCTGATGACATACAAAACATTGAAAGGAAGGGCTGATACACACAGAGTGTTGAACTAAGTGTTTATCATCAGCAGCCATTTATTTCAATAATATGAAAATAAACATTGAAATATTGAGAATAATGGGATTTTGGGAGGCTCATGAAGCATGATTGCCGTGTATTTGTAATATATATTAACTGGAGTCAAGTTTATTGTTCTACACTATTTTCTTGGCATTTCAAAACCTGAACGACAATTGGACAAAGTACCTGAAGTTATCAGCTAAGAGCATTACCATCCACAGGAAGTAATTTCTTCATCCCAAAGGGCAAGAATTTTTTACATGTCGAGGCCTTTAACCCTTTGTAAATATTTTAGTTCTAAATGTGCTATGGCTTCAGATTTCCTCTGGTGAGGCTTTTAATTATAATGTAATGCTTTGATTTGTTGCTATTGAGTGAGAAAACCATTCCCTCTCAAATTGCTGCCAAATTCCAGCTCCAGGTGAAAGTTTCTTTATCAGAATGATAATGTATGAGATAACAAAACATTACCTTTAACCAACAGACTGAATACATTGTGGCCAGTGGTACTGAAAACTGTATGATTGCAGTTATGCACTTACAGAGGTCTAGGCCATGCTCTTGAGGCATGGCCCATAGTAAGGGGCTACATGCCTGCTGCTACGAATGCCTTTGTGGAAACTTGGAAAGCAGTCAGCACCAGGCCCTGGCTGAACCTGGCTCAGAGGGTATCACGGACTGGTGCTTTGCACCTTGTGTCGTCATTGACATTGGTGCAAAGTGGAAGTGACATGCTATTATTTTGATTGCCATGGTATCAATAATCACCTTGATTGATCAGTCTATCAGCTCTCACAGAGAGAGCGCTGATCACAACATGTCATTCATGTTGTTTTAGACAGTCCTTCAGCCACCCATTGGCCAGGCTGTCAGTTGCACCGCAGCCCAGAACTCCCGAGCAACCCACCAGCCTCAGTTTCCCAAGTAGCTGGAATTACCTGCACATGCCACTGCACCTGACAGATAAATAATAAATAATAACACCTAACTCTTATTTAGCACTTTTTAAAGATGTTAAAGCTCTTTACAAAGCTGGTCAGTACACAAGGTGTGCCTTTTTAGTAATTAGAGAGAGACTCTGAGTACTCATGGTTGATTGGTATTTATTAATTGTTAGTACAGCACATAACAAAAAAAGTCCATACTTTACCAAGCCTGTGGAACTAAAGCTTGCAGTCAATGACAGATATGATAGACTGATCTCAGTACAGTCTTACTTGACTCATTTCCTACAACTGGACTTTATTATAGGTACCTTGTTTACAGTTTCACTTTAAGTTGATTTTTCTTTCCATAAACAAACTTATCCTTATTTTTAACACATTTCCAAAATTCCCATCATATTTCATAAACTTCAAACTGCAAGATCAGCATTTGGTGCTTATTCATTGCTTCTGTCATTTACATCTATGGCTATAGATATAAATTTCCAATAAATACATTAAATTTGTCAACTTAGCATCTGTTAGTCTTGCGGTTAGTACATTCCTTGCAAAAATCAGTCACTAAGCTAAACAACAGGGCAGTACGTTAGAAGTTGTTTTATATACTTGGCAAACTGACATTTTTCTCATCCTATAATTATTTAACAGCATTTTTAAAGCACCTTGTGAGTTTGGTTCACCAGCAGGCCCTAGGCCTAATATAAGTTTGGGCCATGGTCAAGAAAGGGAAAGGTGATTTGGCCCCTTAATATCAAAACATGTAATTGCATATTGTAACCAGGGAGATCATTAAAAGCAGTACTTTTGAAACAGGGCCTTTAAGGTATGTCTACACAGCTATGTAAGCCCAGGGTTAGTGGGACTCAAGTCAGCTGACCTTGGGTTACAGAACCCAGGGTTTGAGTACATACACTAATTGTTAACCTCACATGAAGAATTTTCTGATCTGGGTTCAAATGTGGGGCACTATTGTTTAGACTGCACCATGCAGACCCAAGTCAAACCCACCATATCCCAGACTCCCTAGTGCCTTCCCAAAATGTGGCTGCTCTAGCCCCCTCAGTGTGGTATACTGTGGGAAAAATTGACTGGCCATCCCAAATTGTCATCCCAAATTGACTGCCCGTTACAGGAAGTTTGAACAGCCCACCAATACATCATCATTTTGATCCACATGCAGACAGAAACATGGAGAAGAATTTCTCTTGCTTGCACTCTCTCTCTTGTGTCAGGAAACAGACAAAGCTTCCATGACACGCCGGCGGACAGTTTGGTTTTCCGACCCACCAAAGGCACCTGACAAAGTTTACAATGGAGCAGGAGCAAGTGGAGGACACAGACATGGAATCCAGACTGTCTCATGCTGCTCACGACACATGGCGCATCTGCTGATGCTCCCCATGTAGAGCGGCACCTCTGGAGCAGGGCCACAAGCACAGACTGATGGGACCACATCACCATGCAGACCTGGAATGACCAGCAGTGGGTTCAGAACTTTTGCATGAAAAAAGCTACATTTCTGGAGCTTTGTGAACAGCTTGCCCCAACTCTCTAGAGTAAAGACACATGCATAAGGAAAGCCAACCCTGTCCAGAAGCAAGTTGCTATCACTGTTTTGAAGCTGGCTAAGCTGGACTGCTATAGTCCATTGCCAACCAATTTGGTGTAGGAAAATTGACTGTGGGTAAAGTGGAGGCAGAGGTTTCTGAGGCAATTAGGCATGTGGTTTACCCCAAGGTGGCAGGCATAAAAGATATCCCTGAGGTAACTACTGACTTTGAGAGAATGTGGTTTCCAAACCACACTGAGGCCATTGATAAGAGTCAGATACCCACAGTTTGCCCTTCTCAAGGAGAACGAGTGCATAAACCACAAATGATACTATTCCATCATTATGCAAGCCATAGGGGATCAGCTTGAAAGCCCACTGGGAGTGTCTGTAGACCTGTTTGGATTCCAGAGTCATCAGTGCTGTCCGCATTACTGTGGCTTGCTGTGCGCTTCACAAGCTTTGTGAAGCCAGACATGGGCCATTACTTCCTGACTGGATCTACGACAGTGAGGGGCAACTGAACAGGTAAGCCAAGCCAGAAAGTGCACCTACTACAGCTGGAGCTGGATGCACCTGGGCAACAGCAGACAGGGGTGCTTTGTGTTGCCACATTATGGACTTGCATGGCCCAATGCGAGAGGGGTAATAGCACCAACCTTTGTGAATGTTTGTGTGGCAATAGGATGTGGCTTATTGATTGTGGGGGGCTTCAGTACTTGGGGAGTGTTGGTGAGGTTGATTGCCAGGCAATGTACATATGAATGACACAACTGCTTATAAATGTGTGTGTGTGTATGTGGGGGTGATTCACAGTATGGAGTGATGTAAGGAAGTGACTGAAGTATGGATTGATGTAACTAACTGTACTGAGGAATACTGTTTGCATACTAATTCCTAATTGTCGCTGATCGTGTGTTTACCTTTATTAATTTAAATACACATTGTTTGCTGTGATGCTATGATAGCAATAAACTTTCTTGATAAAAGAACTTTATTTATAAATGTGCATAGAAAAGTACAACATTAAACCAGGCAGTGACATATAGTGATATACAGTGATATATAGCACATCTCTGACTGGAGTGGGCTGGTCAGCTACCAGTGTGGTCCAGGAAAATATACCCTTCCCCAAAATGTGACTATCTGAAATTCCTGTTTCGGGGGGGCAAAAATGCAGCTATCAGCACCTGGGACTGGGCCAGAATTAAGAGGATGATGCGTTAGATTCCACATGGCTTAACATGTTATGGCTGCATGCAAACCCACAGAACTCCACAGCCATTTTCCTTAACCACTCTCCTCCACTGCTACATTTCTGGACAGAAATCAAGATGTGAGATAACCAGTGTTTGCTATAGGCCCATTACTGGGCAACATTAGGCATCTCAAACTCCAGTTTAACTTGACAAATATTGCAGCTATCCAGCATTGTAGCAGGATCAGGCCCTATCTGAATTATATTAGGCAGTTTTGTCTTCCATTTCACAGTCCAGTATTGGATTTAAAATAACTATCGGGCAAATGCCGTCTGCCTCTGAGCCACACAGAAGCCTATTCAGCACGTGGGACTCATTTGAGCCCTGATGCAGCAAAGTACTTAAGTATGTGCTTAACTGTAAGCCTACAAATAGTGTACTTAAAGCCAAGTACAGATTTAAATGCTTGACTAGATCAGGACCTAAACTATATAATGAAATATTATTTCATTGAAAAACTTAAAAAAAATTAAAATGTGTGTCCACATACCCTAAGGAGTATTGGAGTTAGGAGAGAAGTTTCTGAAACCATGTGATCTTTCACTGAAAATGTGGCAGATATCTATTGAATGGGTAACACATCAAATGAACTTATGACCTTGAGGAGGAGAGAGGCTATAAAATCTGATGATTAAACATAAGGGTATAAGGAGACACTCCCCTCGGCTTTGTTGAGCAAGATCATAGTGTTTAACTTAACTGAGTTTTAAGGAATAAGAAAATGATGTGTGTACAATAATATTATAAAGTCCAGGCTAGGAAGTAGGTAGCTTATAAAAAGTTTTTGATAAAAGCATACCATTTCCATTGTTGGACAGTATATATCTATAGCTTTATTGTCCCAGGAACAATAAAAATAAAATCAAAAAAATAAATTCTCAGTCATTAATTGATTTAATCATTCTTGATTAGTTATGAGATACTAAATTATCAAAAATAACCTTGTTAAAATAATTCACATTGAAAAACAGAACTCCCAAGTAAATACAGACATACTACTCTGCCATTTGATAAGTGACAGTCTCAATTAATCACAACACATTATTATTAAAATATATTGAATAAATTTACAAGTACCACTCTCAGTTACATCTATTTATCTATTTTTGTTGGCATTTCTAATGTGTCCATCACCTTGGAATATGAATGTTCTCTGCAATGTCTATTAATGAGCATACTTTTGTCTTTAATGTACTTTATATTTACTGAGAATCACAGAATTCACCATATTTTGTTATAAAAGCAACATTATGAATATATACCCATATCCTCAGTTGCTGTAAATCAGCACAGGTCCACTGAAGTCAATAGAGCTATTCTGATTTACAACAGCAGAAGAACAGGTTCTATAAATGTGTCTGTTAGGGGGCTTATTCCTTCACCCACTTACTTCCCTGATCCTTCTCGCATGAACAGAGAGCAACAATACCCGAAGTCCAAAGGTGCAAACAATTCAATGTTTATTGGGGTGAACTTCCAGCAAGCGTGATTCCAGTTTCCTTCCTTAGTGTCCCCCTTCCCAGCTCTGACACCACAGAGCCTTACACCTGTGTCCCTGTTCCCATTCCTACCCTTAGCCAAACATGATTCCAATTTCCTTACCCCCATTCCCTGTTCCCATCTCCCCCTTTAGCAAAACATGATTCCAATTTCCCCACCCCCATTCCCTGTTCCCATCTCCCCCACCCACACACCCACCCCCTCACTTCCTGATTGACTGCAGACTATATAGTAAAACTTGAGTTCCGCTTAGCTATACCTTAACCAATCATTTTCCTGAAATTTAACTAACCAATCCTAATGTATTGTAACATGATTATGTAACCAATTATATCCCACCACCTGAATTAGTTTACACCCAGCAAAATTAATTATACAGCAGACAGGAACAATCACAGAACCAGACAGAGATTACACAGGCAAGCAATAGGGAAATGGGGACTACAATGATAGAACAACACAGAAATGAGGATTTCACATCCCAGCTATTGATAAGTGAGTTCTTGCCAGTCAGGATGCTATCAAACTAAATTTCTTTTTACATTTTCTAGGCACTTCCCTTTCTCCGGACAGGATTGTATTCCTAACAGCCCAATAGCACCTTATTTCAATGTGACTAGACTGGAATGTGAGGAGGTGACCGTTCGCTTCCCAGCTTATGGCTGCCTCTGCTGCTTAGCCAGAGGCCTTAGCCTAAGAACAGGGCCTCAGACTGTCACAGTGAGAAAAGGCCTTATACAGTCAGGCAGTGATTTTGATTCTCTCTTTTATACCTCTATAACTAGCCAAGTGATAAGAATACACCTAAATTCTTAGAGTATAGGCCTTTACAGACAGGCCTGAATATCTATATCCTAACATATCTCCCTATGGATGCTCCACTTCAGATGCACTTTTGCCCTGTGCACCTTTGATCAGAAACGTAGCAGCGCCTGTATGGCCCACACGTGTGCCCCAGACATCCTCGCTCCCCATACTGAGAATACATGACCTGCACATGCCAACCACCTCCATTCCTCCTCTACAGCACAGTCCTATGAGACAAAACTCCAAAGCAGAGGAGAAGGAGGGTGATTGGTCCTCCTATGGGTGCTTCTCTATCTAGATGAATTCCAATTACTCACAAGGTGAGTAACCTCTCTTTCTACTTTGAGTAACCTCTCTTTCTACTTTGAGTAGTGTACCTATGGGTGCTCCCCATGTTACTCCTGAGCAGTATCCCTGGAAGGAGGAGAAAGCTTTGGAGTCAGATCTAACACTGAAGACAGAACTGCACTTCCAACCGTCGCATCCCATCTGAAAGCATGATTAAAGGCATAGTGCTTGAAGAAAGTATGTATTGAGGTCCAGGTTGCAGCTTTGCAAATCTCAGCCATTGGAACATCTTTTAGTAGCTCCACAGAAGTAGAGTGGGATCTTGTGGAATGGGCTAGCCCACTAGAATGTTGCCAGCCTCATAACAAGGGATGATGCATCCAGAAATCCACTTTGAGAGTGTTTGAGTGTAACTTGTACATCCTTTGGATTTGTCCACATATAAAACAAACAGTCTGGGGGACTCTTTCAGTGGTTTGGTTAAGAACACAAGAATGGCCCATACTGGGTCAGACCAAAGGTCTATCTAGTCTGGTATCCTGTCTTCCAACGGTGGCTAATGCCAGGTGCCCCAGAGGAAATGAACAGGTAATCATCAATTGATACATCCTATGTTGCCCATTCCCAGCTTCTGGCAAACAGAGGCTAGGGACACCATTCCAGCCCATCCTGGCTAATAGCTATTGATGGACCTATCCTCCACGAATTTATCTAGTTCTTTTTTTAACCCTTTTATAGTCTTGGCCTTCACAACATCCACTGGCAAGGTTCACTGTGCCTTGTGTGAAAAAAATACTTCCTTTTGTTTGTTTTAAACCTGCTGCCTATTAATTTCATTTGGAGATGCCTAGTTCTTGTGTTATTAGAGGGAGTAAATAATACTTTCTTAATTTACTTTCTCCACACCAGTCATTATTGTATAAACCTCTATCATATCCCCCTTAGTCGTCTCTTTTCCAAGGTGAAAAATCCCAGTCTTATTAATCTCTTCTCATATGGCAGTCATTCCGTACCCTTAATAATTTTTGTTGCCCTTTTCTGAACCTTTTCCAATTCCAATATATCATTTTTTGAGATGGGGCAACCATATCTGCATTCAGTATTCAAGATGTGGGCATACGATGTATTTATATTGAGGCAATATGATATTTTCTGTTTTATTATCTATCTCTTTCCGAATAAATAAAAGGAGTACTTGTGGCACCTTAGAGACTAACCAATTTATTTGAGCATGAGCTTTCGTGAGCTACAGCTCACTTCATCGGATGCTGTAGCTCACGAAAGCTCATGCTCAAATAAATTGGTTAGTCTCTAAGGTGCCACAAGTACTCCTTTTCTTTTTGCGACTACAGACTAACACGGCTGTTACTCTGAACTCTTTCCGAATGATTCCCAATATTCTGTTCATTTTTTTGACTGCCACTGCACATTGAGTGGATGTTTTCACAGAACTATCCAAAATGACTCCAAGATCTCTTTCTTGAGTGGTATCAGCTAATTTACACCCCCAGCATTTTATATGTATAGTTGGGATTATGTTTCCCACTGTGCATTGCTTTTCATTTATCAACATTGAATTTCACCTGCCATTTTGTTGCCCAGTCACCCAGTTTTAAGAGATCCTTTTGTAGCTCTTCGCAGTGTGCATTGGACTTAACTATCTTGAGTAGTTTTATATCATCTGCAAATTTTGCCACCTCACTGTTTATCCCTTTTTCCAGATCATTTATGAATATGTTGTATGGGACCGGGGCCGGTACATACCCCTGGAGGGCAACAGTGTTTACCACTCTCCATTTGAAAACTGACCATTTATTTATATCCTTTGTTTCCTATCTTTTAACCAGTTACCAATCCATGAGAGGACCTTCACTCTTATCCTATGACAGCTTACTTTTCTTAAGAGACTTTATCAAAGGCTTTCAGAAAATCTAAGTACACTATATCCACTGGATCCCCCTTGTCCACATGCTTGTTGAACCCCTCAAAGAATTGTAGTACTTGTGAGGCATGATTTCCCTTTACAAAAACCATGTTGGCTCTTCCCCAACAAATTATGTTCATCTATGTGTCTGACAATTTTGTTCTTTACTATATTTTCAACCAGTTTGTCCAGTATTGAAGTCAGGCTTACTGCCCTGTATTTGCCATGATCACATCTGGTGCCCTTTTTAAAAATTGGTGTCAAATAGAAGGCTAATGTCCTTGTGACATTCAATGTGTGGAGGGAATCTTCCTCCCTCATCTGGCGTGGCTTCTGGAAAAAAAAATCCAGATGGTGAATAACCAGGTTAATATGGAATTTGGAAGGTATTTTAAGTAAAAATGTAGGATGTGTTTATAACAAAACTTTTCTCCTGAAAATTACTGTAAAGGGAGGATCTGCCATTAAAGCTCCCATTTCACCAACTCTTCAAGTGGAAGTGAAAGCCACCAATAAAGCTGTCTTGAGGTGAAGAAGGTGAAGTAGGGAACAAGCGGCCAGTGGTTCAAAGGGAGGTTTCATAAGGCAATTGTCATGTACACCTTACTCATGATAGGTTGCAGGGCTGCTACTAGCTGGTCAGGCTCTTGTACCTGATATAGACTGGCTAAAGAGAGATACACAAGACACATGTTCTCTCTAAAAGATACTGTAATGTACTGTCTGGTATGGTTGAGGTTAGCTTAAATGAGATATAGTACACACAGCTCTAGCTAGTGGCTGAACAGTATAATGCAGTTTAGGATTTCATTTTCAAAGTTGAGGACCAAGATTAAAAACCTTACAAGGGTTGGTTCTCCAATCTGAGGAAAAAGGTTAATCAACCCCTTGATGAATCTTGCCATTATGGTGTGGGTAAACACTGAGAAGCCCTCTACATATGAATGAAAGGCTGTGATAGCTGCCAAGGGAACCTCTACTGAACTCATTGAAAGTCATGAGTATTTTTTTTTTAAATCCAGCAGATAATTAAGAACCATGAAGAGGGAAGAGTGAATAGGCAAAAACTGGCACTGGAGACACCACTGATTAAAACTCTTCTGTTACCTCAATTTCCCTAAAAAACAACCCAGGGTCACACTTACATTGTTTTATTATGATATCACTGTTGGGTGGGTCACACTCACAGTTGCATACTCACGCTCCCAGGACAGGCACGGCATGGCACGGCACTGGAGATGTCAGGATACTTCAAGGTAAGTGTTTCACAATACAGCGATGGATGGTGTGATGAAGGTAAGTCTTCCCAGGCAGTCCGGGCAAAGGTCCTTCACGGGAGGTACAAGCTTGTGAGTGCACTGCTGAGCACGTAGCCCCTACCCTTTTAAGGGCCTGCTCCTCATGGCCTGTGACTAGAGATGACTTGGCTGCATCTGGTTGGTCACACTCCACATTGGGCAGTGTCTATGTAGTCTCCATGCATTGGTTGTGTGATCGCTGCCTAATCAGAGTGTCATGGCCTGTGACTAAAAATGATTTGCCTGCGTCTTGGTCACACTCCACCTCAGGCAGCTTCCATGCATTGGGTGTGTGAGCGCTGCCTAATTAGAGTCCCAGACACCTTGTCTACCTGGGAGCTCTTCTGATCTTCCAGCTGTTCAAGCAGCCCATTCATCCCACAAGCATTCCAAGAGGGAGGGGGAGGGGGAAAGCCACTTCACAGATGTCAAGATTCCTTCCCCATCCTGAACCCTAGGGTACAGATGTGGGGACCTGCATGAAAGACCCCCTAATCTTATTCTTACCAGCTTAGGTTAAAAACTTCCCCAAGGTACAAACTTTGCCTTGTCCTTGAACCAAGTGTTTTAAAAAAAGAACAGGGAAAGAGCCCACTTGGAGACTTCTTCCCCCAAAATATCCCCCAAACCCTACACCCCCTTTCCTGGGGAAGGCTTGATAATAATCCTCACCAATTGGTACAGGTGAACGTAGACCCAAACCCTTGGATCTTAAGAACAATGAAAAATCAATCAGGTTCTTAAAAGAAGAATTTTAATTAAAGAAAAAGTAAAAGAATCACCTCTGTAAAATCAGGATGGTAAATACCTTACAGGGTAATCAGATTCAAAACATAGAGAATCCCTCTAGGCAAAACCTTAAGTTACAAAAAGACACAGAAACAGGAATATACATTCCCTCCAGCCTAGCTTATTTTACAAGCCACTAAACAAAAGGAAATCTAACACATTTTCTAACTCGATTACTTACTAACTTTACAGGAGTTGTAAGGCTTGCATTCCTGATCTGTTCCTGGCAAAAGCATCATACGGACAGACAAAACCCTTTGTTCCCCCCCTCCAGATTTGAAAGTATCTTGTCCCCTCATTGGTCATTTTGGGTCAGGTGCCAGCGAGGTTACCTTAGCTTCTTAACTCTTTACGGGTGAAAGGGTTTTGCCTCTGGCCAGGAGGGATTTTATAGCACTGTATACAGACAGCTGGTTACCCTTCTCTTTATATTTATGACAACAGGTATTCAAAGAGGGAGAGGAGACAAAACGGGGGGAGGAGGGGTAACAGACCTTTTGAGCATACAGGTTATACAGAGCATAGTCATACAGAGCATACAGATCACTGCTGCTCCTACAACACTCCACCTCTTGATCACACTCTCTCTGATCACGTGATGGAATATTGCAAAGGTTGGAGGTTCATACAAACGGTAACTGAAAAGGTTAAAAACCTTGCAAAGGTTACAAAACTTAAAAGGCTATGCTAACAATAACTGACGTTACAAAGTCTGCAAAAAGGTTGCAGAACTTAATGATACAAGTTACAGATCTTACAATTCCATTTGAGCAGAGGCTTTACATAACATATTCCATTTTTGAAAGTAAGTGTTTTGTTTAGATACCTTCCTGTTGTTTAATAATACCTATTGTACTTCTGCTGAACAGGAAGTCTCTGTCACTGAGCCCCATCAAGAAGCCAAGCACTGAGTCAAAGAATATCCAGGTTGGGATGGAGAGTCCAACAGGAACTCTGTGATAGCAGATGAGGAATAGTTGGGAGTCATTAAGGCCAGACATGAAGCAAGACAAATGAGATAAAGGTACCATATTGGTTTCACTCAAATGGGTGCAATGAGAATGAGTCTGGCTCTGTCCTGCTTAATCTTGTTCAGCTCTTTGAAAAGGAGAAGTATGGGTGGATATGTATCCAAAGATTAAGAAATACGTCCTCTAAAGACTGATGTCCCAATTGACCCCTCAAGCAGGATTTCTTGCATTTTTTGTTTGCATGTGAAGCTCTATATGTCCTCAATATGGGGCACAAGAATATCTGCAGCCCATGCTCAGGCCAGACAGACATTGCTATCAAAAATCTCCAATCAAAGGTGCATAGGATGCAAATGCTCCTGAAGTGGAGCACATAGGGACACTACTGGAAGAAGAACACAATGTTCTGAAAAATCAGAATTGGCCAAAACTAATCCTGAATTGTTTACAAAAATTAAAATGTGAAATGGATACAAATAATAGCATCAAAACAATGGGAAACAAGGGAGAAAAGTGCAAGTATGTGGGGACACAGTCCAAAGCATTATGACTCAAGTCCTCTTATTGATTTTCATAGACCCTGGATTAGGCCCATATTGGATTAGGCCAATATCCTATTAAGAAAAGGTTGATGTTCTAGGCCTGGATCCACTAAAGGACTTAGATGTCGCAATGCTCACCAGAGGTGCGGAATTGAACCTGGGTCTGCCAAAACCCACGTGCATGCTCTACCACTAGGCTAAAAGTTATAATCACCTCCTTCAGCCAGAATTTGAATGGGACCCAATCCAGTAGGTGACCTCTGACACAATTTAGGCAGATAAGCACATATTTTCCCCTGATTCTAAGGGAGATAGGTGTCCAGATGCCTAGAGTTCGGCAATAGGGCACATAATCAGAGGTAGGAGCATAGGTGCCTAGGGAACCTCTACTGCAAAAATGTAATTGCCAGGTGAGTTTAGGCACTTATAGGATTGGGCAGCAGCTGCCCAGGAGTTTTGTACATCACAGTAGAGCCTAAAACCGGGACTCGGGGTGCTTGAGTCTGAGGGTTGGGTGCCTAAGTAACTTTCTGGATCTGGGGTCTTGTCACTAGATGCCAATTAGGATGGGAGAAAGTCAAGCAGCTTGTCATTCGTCAGGGAACGATTGGGCAACAAATATGAGGGGTGAGGGTTGAAGTCTGACTTGCAGAGTCTGTGATGACTATTTCGTAAGACACTTGCTATGATGCTGCCTGCATTCTGGGGATGGAGGCCGGATTTGGGGATTCTTTAAGGATGGTCAATAGCCTGTTTTGGTAAAGCCCCAGGTCTTGCCACTAAATCCAAAATCAGGTTTGATTAGGTTACTACAATAGAGTACAGAGGAACAGCCGTGTTAGTCTGTATTCGCAAAAAGAAAAGGAGTACTTGTGGCACCTTAGAGACTAACCAATTTATTTGAGCATGAGCTTTCGTGAGCTACAGCTCACTTCATCAGATGTATACCGTGGAAACTGCAGCAGACTTTATATACACACAGAGAATATGAAACAATACCTCCTCCCACCCCACTGTCCTGCTGGTAATAGCTTATCTAAAGTGATCAACAGGTGGGCCATTTCCAGCACAAATCCAGGTTTTCTCACCCTCCACCCCCCCACACAAATTCACTCTCCTGCTGGTGCTAGCCCATCCAAAGTGACAACTCTTTACATAATCAAGTCGGGCTATTTCCTGCATAGATCAAGGTTTTCTCACATCCCCCCCACCCCCATACACACACAAACTCACTCTCCTGCTGGTAATAGCTCATCTAAACTGACCACTCTCCAAGTTTAAATCCAAGTTAAACCAGAACATCTGGGGGAGGGGGGTAGGAAAAAACAAGAGGAAACAGGCTACCTTGCATAATGACTTAGCCACTCCCAGTCTCTATTTAAGCCTAAATTAATAGTATCCAATTTGCAAATGAATTCCAATTCAGCAGTTTCTCGCTGGAGTCTGGATTTGAAGTTTTTTTGTTTTAAGATAGCGACCTTCATGTCTGTGATTGCGTGACCAGAGAGATTGAAGTGTTCTCCGACTGGTTTATGAATGTTATAATTCTTGACATCTAGGTTCTGATTCACATGAGAACTGTTCATTCAGCCACAGCAATGTTATCTCCTGTTAGTAAACGCTGGAGTCATTCCTCCTTTTGAAAAACAAATGTGTTACTTATAGAGGACTATCGCTCCTTTAGTTCTAGCAAATTAAATACACATTATATTTGTTTTTATTGATTAATATACTCCTAAATATTGGAGATGATCCAGGTGGCATTTTACTGAAAAGTTTATTTTAAGATTACCGGCAGATACTTTGAACTGTTACATGTTGATGTCATATGGTCAGTCAATCAATCAGCATTTCCAATACTTTTGGGTAGAGCCTCCAGGAATGATAAGAACAGCATGGTGGTATGCACATCAACACATAGCATGAAGAACAAAATATTCATTCTATCCAAATCTTTCACAGTTTGTTTTCCTCATCTGTAATCAATGTGGACTTTAAATAAAAATTCTCCAGCTTATAATGAGGTCAGATGGAGTCAATTGCTGTGGTACTAATTAGAAGATCTAGTGCAGCTACAAAACAGAGATACTGTATGTCGGTATAAAAAAATTTGAAGTACTTTCAATGCTACAAATGAATTGCTTCTTCATAAGCTGCCCAAGCTACTTTGTTTTAAAAAGTAAACTTGTTCTCACTCTCGGTTGATGGTCAGTGTTTGATCACAAAACTGTTCAGACCTTCAATTAATTTCTGATATTGTAAATGACTTTAGTCCATGGTGTAGAAAGACCAAACAATTAACAAGAGACTTTATAACATGAGCAACATAACACAAAATAATGTGAGTGCAGAATATAATCAGACTGTCAAAAATATATGATTTTTCCTCACATCAGATATATACCTTGACAAAATAGGAGTTATGAAAGGAAAAGTCTGCCTAATGAAGATTCTGTGTGTACCTGCCCCGGTCAGAACTAATTAAGCAATTTACTCCCTTCTCCATCAGTATTATTCTTGAAAGCCATCAAACCAACCTGAGAGGAAATGTTCTCCCTAGTACTTTTTTCTCCTCTAACATACCATAGTTTGAGTGCACATTTTTTGTTCACTAAAGGAAAGGGGGCTGTAAAGATTCTGATGGGGATGTAAGAAATACACATGCACACACACACACACACACACACACACACACACACACACACACACACAGAGGAAAAACATCCTAGAGTGTATGTTATGTGGCGTACATTAAGATCAACATAAAATAGGCACACTGGTTGGCTGTGCAGGATGGCTTCCGTTGCCTGATGGGATATAAGTGTATACTAGGGCAGAGAGCAGCAACCCTAACTTACACCTCTGAATTGTGCCCCCTTCACACCACAGAAGGTGGAGTGTCTCTTCTGTTTAGAATAGACAGAGTCCTTTTTTCTTTGTAACATAGCCCCTTATTGATTTGTGCTCCTCCCCAGTTGGAGCCACGAGCCAGTTGTGTGTAGGCTATGAAAATACTTAGACACTAAGTGGTTCCTAAAACCAAGAGCACTACCTATAGCTGAGGATGCAGAGTTAGTTAGGGAATTCCATCCCCCTGGCTGCTTCCTTTCCATTGGACCAGCAGACTGTGCTCCTTCATTCCACATGAGGAACAGGAGCAGCAGCCGTGAATAGCGTTCCTAGTCTCCTGACATTGCTCACACTCTTATACTAGGACTGATCTCTTTTTTTAACTCACTTGCTCCACTGACATTGGTTCCCTTCATATGACAGCTGCAGCCATTCAGCTGTCCAGCCTCTCTAGCCTCACCCAGTGTGGTTCTCATCATACTCTCTGTCCTAGTATACACTTGTATCCCATCAGTCAATGGAAGCCATGCTGCACATCCAGCCAATGTGCCTTCAGTCCTCTTCCCGATCTATCCAGCCAATGTGCCTTCAGTCCTCTTCCCTATCTAGCTCCCCCCTTCAGTTTTTCTCTCCCTTCATACATTCACATTCTACTTGAACAACCTTTCTCTTTCCCAGTTGAGCCAAGAGTACAAAAATATTTTACACACACACACACACACACACTCATACTTAGGGCCCTACCAAATTCACAGTCCTGAAAAATGTGTCATGGACCATACAATCTCATTTCTCCTGTGAAATCTGGTCTTTTGTGTGCTTACACAGATTTCATGGGGGAGACCAGCATTTCTGAAATTGGGGGTGCTGACCCAAAAGGGAGTTGCAAGGAAGTTGGAAGGTTATTTTAGGGGGGGTGTCACAGTATTGCTACCCTTACTTCTGTGCTGCCTTCAGAGCTGGGCAGCCCTGCCAGCAGAAGTATAGAAGTAAGGGTGGCAATACCATACCATGCCATCCTTACTTCTGCTCTGCTGCTGGTGGCAGCTCTGCCTTCAGAGCTGGGCTCCTGGCCAGCAGCTGCTGCTCTCCAGCTGCCCAGTTCTGAAGGCAGCGCCGCAGCCAGCAGCAGCACAGAAGTAAGGGTAGCAGTACTTTAACACCCCCTACAATAATCTTGCGACCTCCCCCACCAACTTCTTTTCGGGTCAGGACCCCTACAATTACAACACCAAGAAATTTTAGATTTAAATAGCTGAAATCATAACATTTATTATTTTTAAAATCCTATGATTGTGAAATTAGCCAAAATGGATATGAATTTGTTAGGGCCATACTCATACTACATGAAACTACCTGTCATGGTCACTGTTTTTTAGATTAGGAATATTGGGTGGGGTTTTCAAAAGCAAGTTCCCCATTGAAGGTTAGTGGGATTTGTACTCCTAAACTACTTAGGCACTTTTAAAAATCCCACTGTCTTAGTTTAGAGCACAGCAGCTGATATCTTCAATAGTAACAGTAAGAGTACTGAATATACCCAAGCCCCTCCTGAACATCTAGGCTTCTTGGCTGCAAAGGAGGGGTTTCAACAATGGGCTAAGACATCTTTCTTGTGTCCTGATAAACATGTGCACAGAAGTAACATTAGAAGCCAGAATTAATACATGCACTAAAGAAAATCCTCTCAATCAAAGAGTCATTAATCATATTCTGATCTCCTGGTACCTCAAATTAGAGAATAGCAAACATGAATTAATGAATCCTTGTTTAAACAATATTGATGGTCATAATCAAAATAGCAAAACTCGCATTTGAGATTGGTGACTGTGGTCCAGCAACATGTCTATGGTATCTACAAAGCAATCTGTTTTAGTCATTCGTGACCTATACCACATTCCCACTATGGATGAGTTGTTTTAGAAGATCCAGCATTCTCTTTCTCTATGAGTCAATCAGCTGGATATATTTGTTTGTCATTCTGCTTTGACTTTATGTGACCTATGCTGGCTTGTTTGAAATCTGGATTCAGCATGGTTCCTCCACGGGCAAACAAAGCTGTTTTCGAAGGACATCACTTGACACAGAGATTTCTACAGCACATGCAGTATTCACAGCACGAGCAGGGCCAAGGAATGAAGCTACTTGCACAACATGCCCTCTCCACTGGAACGTAGTGATGAATTACTCTCCTAACCCTCAGACCTAAAGCACATGAATTGCTTCGGATGGAATACGAAAGCTGTCCTCTATGATGTCCTAGTTAGCCACAGATTTGTGATAATTCTTAGCACTTTGTACCTATAGATATCAAAATGATTATAAGGGGGCAAGCATTATTAACCTTAATTTACAGACTAGGAAATGGATCACAGAGGTCAGTTCACTTGCAAAACATCACACATCGAATCAGTTGCTGATTCAAGAAGAGATCCCACTTCTCCTTGCTCTTGGTCCTGTGCACTATCCCCTAGACCATACCGCCTATCTTCTTAAAACATTTAACATATTTGTTTTTGACAGAGCTTTTTCAGTACCAGACTAGAGAGCAAGGAATAGGAAAAGAAAGGAGACAAAGTTACAGCAATTTCTTAAAATGTTTAATCCTTAGAAAGAGTGTGGATAATAAGATGTCTCTTTACCACTGAAAGCAATACAATCAAAAGAAAATAGTGTGAAGATAAGGAAGACACAAAGTTGGACATGCAGACCAATTGATCATACTTCTCTTTGTAACAATCCTTAACATATTTGAAGACCTATCACATTCACAGCCCCTCACTCCACTTTTCACAAGACTAAATATGGTCAGTGGTTTTAACCTTTCTTCATAGATCAGGTTTTCAAAACCTTTTATCATTTGTGTTGCTCTCCAATTTGTCTACATCTTTTCCAGAATTGGACACAGTACTCTAGCTGAGGCCTCACCAGTGCCAAGTAGAGAGGGACAAAATTAACTTGTGCCACACATATGACTCTCCTGTTAACACTCCCCAGAATAGTATTAGCCTTTTTCACAACTTCATCGCATTGTTGGCTCATCTTCAATTTGTGATCCACTATAACCTCCTGATCCTTTTCTGCAGTACTGCCATGTAGCCAGTTTGACCCCATTTTGTAGATGTGCATTGTATTTTTCCTTCCTAAGTGAAGTACTTTGCACTTACCTTTATTGAATTTCATCTTGTTGAATTCAGACCAATTTTCCAATTCGTCAAGGTCATTTTGAATTGTAATCCTGTAATTGTAAACCCCTCCCATTTGGTGTCATCTGCAAATTTTATAATCATATTCTCTACTCCATTATCCAAGTCATTAGGGGAAAGAATTGAATAGTGCCAGACCAGGACTGACCCCTATGGTACCTCACTTGATATGCCCTCCCAGACAGCGAGCCAATGATAACTGTTCTTTGAGTATGGTCTATCAACCAACTGTACATCCACCTTGCAGTAAGTTCATCTAGACCACATTTCCCTAGTTTGCTTGTCAGAATATCATGTGAAGCTGTGTCAAAAGCCTTACTAAAATCAAGATATAGTAAATGTACTGCTTCTCCCCTATGCACTAGGCCAGTAACCCAGTCAAAGAAGGAAATTAGAATATTTTGGCATGATTTGTACTTGAAAATCCATGCTGGCTATTCCTTATAACCCTGCTATCCTTAAGGTGCTTACAAATTGATTGTTTTACAATTTCTTCTAGTATCTTCCCATGTATTGAAGTTAGACTGACTTGTCTATAATTCCCTGGGTCCTCTATGTTCCCCTTTTTAAAGACAGGTACTACATTTGCCCTTTTCCAGTCTTCTGGGACCTGACCTGACCTCCACAAGTCCTCAAAGATAACTGCTAATGGCTCTGAGATTTCTTCAGCTAGTTCCCTAAATATCACAGGATGAATTATATCAGGCCCTAACAACTTGAATACAGCTAGTTTATCTAAATATTATTTAACCTGTTCTTTCTTTATTTTTGGCTTCTTTTCCTTCCCCTTTGTTGTTAATATTAATTGTGTTGAACATCTGGTCACTGTTAATCTTTTTAGTGAAGACTGAAGCAAAACAAGCATTTAACAAAATAGGCTTCTTGATATCATTGGTTATTAGCTCTCCTTCACAACTAAGTAGAGGACCAACAATTTCCTTCATTTTTCTCTTGCTCCTAGAGTATTTATAGAACATATTACCTTTTTATGTTACTTGCCTGGGTTAACTCATGTTATTCTTTAGCCTTTTCTGATTTTGTCCCTACATGCTTATGCTTGTCCTTAGGAATTCATCTATGTTTCCACTTTTTGTAGGATTCCTTTTTGATTTTCAGGTCACCAAAGAACTCCTAATGGGGAGCCATGTTGGCCTTACACTATTCTTCCTAGAGTTCCTTTGCATTGGGATAGCTTGTTGCTGTGTCTTTAATATTGTCTTCTTGAGACACTGCAAGATCTCCTGAACTCCCTTTTCCCTTAGATTTTCTTTCCATGGGACCTTACCTACTGGTTCCCTGAGATGGTTAAAGTCTGCTTTTTTAA
Source organism: Caretta caretta (assembly GCF_965140235.1). NCBI lineage: Eukaryota > Metazoa > Chordata > Testudines > Cheloniidae > Caretta > Caretta caretta. Next base: position 78,969,418 of record NC_134208.1, read on the forward strand.
AGTCTATTGTCCTTAGTCTGCTGCTCTCACTCCTTCATTTCCTTAGAATCATGAAATCTATTATTTCATGATCACTTACACCCAAATTACCTTCAACTTTTGAATCAGAAGGTGTGATTTCTCCTTGTTGATCAGAATCAAATCTTGAAGAATGAAAGAGGCAAGGACAACATTATAAGGTGTGGGGTAGTGGAGGCAGTTATACATGATCTCCTACTTTGTATGTGACTCTAATCCAACCATGTGTCAGAAATCAGGGTCTGCAGCAGATGCAGTAACTGGGCAACCTAACATACGTAACTGGCCTATAGTAGGCTGTCGTATTGGCTACACCCCTTGGTTGGTGGAAGGAATCAGTGGGCCAGCTCTTAAGCCCAGCACAGCAGAAGTTCAGTGGCTGCTCAGAGCATTAGCCTATGGCTGCAATAGCTCCTGTACTTCCTTGTTGCCAGCCTGGATCCTGCCTTGTTCCAGCCTTACACCCAGCACTGCTCCTGCCTTGCCTTACTCCAGCTAACCCAGTTCTAACCCTCAGCTTGAATTCCAGACATCTGACTTTGGCTCTGACCCTTGGCTCTGGCATCTGGTTCTGACTCCTGTTCTAACCCTTAGGTTGGATTCCTGACTTCGGCTCTGACCCTGGGTGTCTATTCCTGGCTACTGACTTTGTCTCCAACCACTGGGCACAACCGCCGATGTCCCAGTCTCTGGCTCCAGACCTAAGTAGGGGACAGGATCTGGTCCAAGATGTGAATATAGCTGGACTGCTTGGTAATAGGGGGCGGGGTGGGGCAGAGGTGTTCACTTCTGTACTATTAGAAAGTTAGCAACCTTATCTATTAATGATCTGCATGACAGACAGCAAATAAAGCATTAAATTAATGTTATAGTGTAGCATTCTACACTGGCTCCAGTGTAAAAGCTGAGCCCCACAAATCTGTATCCCAATTCAGAAAAGCATTTAAGAAAGCTAAGTCCAAGATAGATGGCTGAATTGGGGCCCTTGAGAAAAGGATAGTGGTGAGGGGAAGGAGGTAGGGAATAACATAACTATTCTACAGGGTACATTTCTGTCGAAAGACAACATAATTTCATTAAGCTATTGCTTGCCCAAGTCGTTATTCCTTCACTGGTGCTTTCTATTCTATATAGTTTTTATAGTGCACTCATCACCAGAGTACCTAAATGCCTTTCAATAGTGCATTAAGCAATGTTACTACACTTCTGTTGCACAATGCTTATTTTCTCATCCTCTCAACAAAACAAGAAGTGTGTGCAGTGGAGTCTCTTGTTTGGGTAGGTTTGTCTTTTAAAATAAATATACCTGTTGCTATTGTTTACATTAGCGAAGGCAAGGTCAAAGAAAAGGAAAGATTTGTGATGGTCCTTAGCTCCTGGTTGGGAATTCATTAAATAATCTCAGATTGTCCCCAAAGAAGGTTCTGGCTCCTGCACAGACAAGATTTACATTGTTCCATTTTGTCAGAGGAGCATAGTTGTCAACCATGGTCTTCATATTTTTAGATGGTCTTAGGTATCCTGGGTTTGAAGATACAGACTGAAACCTTGAACTTGATTTGAGATTCTATGGGAAGTCAGTGCAGAGAGTGGATGGCAGGTGTGAAGTGCTTGATGTAGCCTGTGTTGCTGAGGAGATGCACTATCGCATTGTGTAGATGCTGAAGGTTTCATGCACTCATATTTGCATTGTTGTATTGTAGCTGAGATGTGACAAAGGCTTAAAAACTGGTCTTCATCCTGGTCTTCATCCACTAGAATGGAGCAGAGAACTTGTAGTCATCCCCACCAGCTCTGGGCCCTAGCTCCCAGAAAGGGCAAGATGGCACAGCAGCCACTCTGAAAAGACTGAGGAATTCTCATGATTTGTGCCGGCTGTTTCTTGATGGTTTTAGGCCAGAAGGGGAGCATATGCCCCAAAGAGATGCCCTTACTCTAGGAATGGCTGTTTTGTAAGTTGAGTAGAGGTACATTAACAACAATGTACAATGAGGTTTGCATAGCACCTGCCTGCACTACACCTGTCCCTAGCACTTTAATCCCTCACTTTCATGAGTACTCATTTTTATTTTTTATTAAAAAAAAAAAAAACTATGAACTGATGGTGAGTGGCAGAAAATAAAAAGAAAAAGGAGGAAAGAAAGGGAAAATGGAAGATCAAAACTGCAGAGAGGAGTCAATAAGTAAGTGAAGACAAGGTAACAAGGAGATGAACCATGCCACACAAGATAGAGTCTAAAAACTGTGTTTCCATTCACCATTACTTTTTAAAGCTTGCAACTAGATGTTCTTTTATTATTACAGCATACTCTTTCTTTAAGAGGATGCAAGTAATAAGGTAGGCAATTTCCAGACTTCACATGTTTATACATTCTTTTCTTTTGTACCAATGGGGAAATTTCTCAGATATGGCCAGAACATAGGAGCTAGGAGTGAAAGCAGAGAAAGAAGTTCTTGGGATCACAAACAGATCATTAGAATGGGTCAGAGAACAAAAATGTACGCCAACTTTAACAAAACAGTTCCCACCCACCCACCTAAACTAAAACATCCTGAAATTAACTCATCACAAAGTGTAAGATATATAGTCTATTAGAGGTGGTATTAGTGCATGACCTATCTAACCAAGGTTTATATCTTAAATCTTGTTTGCCTTGCTGTAAGTAGTATTGAATAATATAATGCTGCTTTATTTGGGACTATTGTTTAGTCAGGTCCTTAGACGTTATCACTGTTACTTGCGGCTTCTGTATACCCTGTAGAGAATTGAGAATGTCAGATGTTTAATTTACAAAAATGACAGACTGCATTTTGGTACCAATCCAAATCTTGGGACAGTGATGTTTATCACAGCTTGAAATGTTTGTTCAAAAGGTACACTAGCTGGCTGGCAACTTAGACACTCAAAGGTTAAAATGCTAAGGTCAGGCACCACTCTTCTGTACTATACCAACGAACTGCTAGTGATATAGATTGCAGACAGCAGTAGACCACTACAGCAACTGTTTGCTCATTATATTTTCTTGACTGACATGGAATCAATATAGAAGAGGTGTCTTCAATTGTTAATATTTCCAGTTGTGATCTCTGGCTATGGTGAAAAACATATTAAAAATGCAGAGCTGACTGCTGGAACTTGCTGGGGATCAGGGAACTGAATACTAAATTTGCTGAACAGCACAAGTATCAGTGCTATTTGTGAGCCAGCTGCAGTCTGGATTGTCATTGCTAGTTCCTCTGACAGCAGCAGAATCAGAGTTGATCAGAGGTCCTTTAGTTGGGTCTCCTCTACAGAGAAAGGGGCTGAAGATCCACAAAGCTCCTTCTCCATATTTGAGGTAAAAAATATTCCATTATTTGGCCCTCTCTGTAAGTTTTACATGAAAAATAAAAATCCTCACTAAAGTCTTGGGTCACATACCCCAAAATAGCTCAAACTACATGCATGCATGTATAAGCCTGTTTGTGGAAGGTGAGTCCATAAAGGAGGACTGGGTCCTTTGGGAATAGCATTGGTATTGGGATCACTCTGACAGTCATAAAAACTGCCCTGGAGATGTTGCAAGATAGCCAGGAGGGTGAGAAAATGGATGCTGGCCCTATCAACTTCTGCACAAATCCTATTTATTTGGGCCTTGCTTGGAGAGAGCTGTATTTCACCCACAATCAAACACATTGCAGCTGCAATCAGGTTTGAAAATGACTAGGAACTTTGCTTTTTTTTTATAATTGAAAGGCTAACAGTTTTTTTGTACCTCTCAAGAGCTGGAAATCTGTAGGTTTCCCTGATATATAAACATTTTCCAATGTTAATTTATTTTAAAATACTTGTAATATCATCACCCACACCAAGACTACAGTCTTCCAATATACTGTAGTGTCATTGCTTACTTTAGGTCATTGACTTATTTTCTTAAGTGATCTGACCATTTTTTTTTTACAATTAAAAACAGAAAAATGTTTAAAATGAAATGGAGCCATTGTCTAAGAATCTTGGTAAAGATTTGAGATGGATGAAGAAAAGCAAAGTCAATGATTAGTGTTGATTTCATCATTAGCCTGATTATTACTGTTCTACATGAGACCTATAGTGAGACATTGTGTGTGTTCTCTGAGAAGAAGCAGGGACCAATAAACTAATAGGTCAGAGGGCAACAATCTTCATTTAACCTGTATTCCCAGTGGGGGAAAAAAATTGCTTTATACATTAAGCCAGAAGCAGCTCACTGCATCCTCTTATAACTCAGATCCTCTATTTGTATCCCTGCCCCCCTGCTTTTGTTTAGCAATAGGAATACTTCTAGCAGGTTTAATATTTTCAGTTTAAAATCATTGTTGGAAGGTCAGCTTTTGAGCCAGGGAACTCATGTATCTGTTTTCCTAGGCATATAGTATAGTTTGATGTTGTTGGTGTCAGTATCAAAAAACCCTGCAGAACAAGAAACATTCATATATGAATGTGGAAATGATGTATACAGTCAAATTGGTGCTGTTCCAGATGAAGAATGTCTATAGTCTCTGGAGTATCTGTTACATTTTTATCGCAGCTTGAGTCAGCAGGTGATTTCAGGGATACCTTCCCATGACAACATCTGGGATGATGAATAAGAGTGGATTCATCTACATAAGCATAAGTTCTACCTTTGCTGCACATGCTACCCTGCTGAGTTATCAGCAGGGATCAACCATGCTAATAAAGGATAAGACCCATTAGCTAGTAACCTTTCTCCTCCTGCTGATGGGAACATCAATGCAAAATGACAGACCATATTCTCCAACATTACTATTAGATGTTATTAGCTGCTGGTGTGACAGGTGTTCTAAGTACTTCTTACTTTATTTGAATATACATTCTGTTCTCTTAGGACCAGATGCAGGTTTTCAGCCATATTTCTCTTTCCCTTCCCCTCTGGTTTGTTTGCTTTTTCTTAGATGATGTAGTTGTGCAATAATAATAATAATATCTTTCATTTGTATAGCGCCTTTCATCCCAAAGGTTCCCAAAGCACTTAGCAGACCATATACATTTAGCCCCATTGACACACAGCCACTTCTGAGATGAAGGGCAGCAACAAACTTTTACATATAGCAGGTGTCAGAGGAAGAGCAAATCTTGCTTAAGTACATTGGGCAAACCCCTTCTCTTATCAAAAGCACCATGAGATCCCGCAAAGGCCATGCACAGCAGACAAAACTTTTTTTTTCTTGTAAAGTTCTTATCTCAAAGATGCCTTCCCCCCCACCCCCCTCCAGAGTAAACTACATGAAACCCAATATAATGATCTAGTCTTTTCTATTCAACTTCTTTTACCTCCCCTGTGGTATCTAAGCATCACAAAAGGACAAGCTGAGACAACCCTGGCTTTCTTTTCTTGCAACTCGGTGTGATGTTTCTTTGACTATGCATTTGTATTTGAATTAACCTTTAGTACTACAAATATGGGACTGGAAATTTCAGTCCTGACTACGGTGATCCTGGATGCCATAAAAACTACCCAAGGTAGTTAAACAGCCCTCTGCCTCTGGGTACACATTAGAACATGAGTTAAGTGATCAGTACTTAAGCATGTTATGCAATAATAAATGCTTGCAGCATGTTTTGTCTTATCAACATTCAGCACCACTGCCACAACATGAGAGAGAGAGAAAATAAAGACATATAAGGAGAGGAGATTAAAGCAAGACAACAGTGAGCAGGGAAAAAGCTCCTTCAGAATGATGAGGTGTCTCATCTCCAGCCATTAATTCCAGTCAAGTTATGCAGATAGATCAACCATGGCAAAGAGAGGACAGCCAATCTAACAGTTTCACAGAAAGTGTGTTGTCTGTGTCTTTTAGCCCTAATTATAACAGTAATCATATCACGAGGGCCTGGTCTGCTCTCATATCACCTGGTGGAAAGCTAGACAGGCTCCACTGACTTCACTAGACTTATTTTGGTTTGACAATAGTTTGAATGAAAACATAATTTGGCCATTATTGTGAGTATTTAATATTATCCCTATTAGGTATTCTTCTGTTTGGAGAACACTTAAGCATTCTCTTAAATGACTTCTATATTTTGATTTTTTTCCTTTTTACTATAACTAATTATTTTTTATAACTTTCCCAACTGCCTTCTCAGTTTCTTCAAATTTTTGCAATGCATTCATTTCTACATAGCTCTAAGAACCAAACAAACCTTTGTTTGATTACATTATTATATTGTCCTTTTAGCTTTATTTTATTTCATTTTACCACGAATGAGTGCTGCCTGGAATAGTTTCCCACTTTTCTGCAATTGATTTCTCATGAATTATTGAATTTCAGCCAATTTTTCAACTAATTTCCCATTCCTTCATAGTCAGCTTTTTAAAAATCCAAAGATTTTGTGTTTACTGCCCTCTCTATGGACACCCATTAACATTTCAAATCTAACAATATTACAATAGCTAAATCCTAGGTGCTCTCCAATTTCCACTCTAAGGTGCCACAAGTACTCCTTTTCGACTTCCACTTAGTTTATCTGACTGTACTTGCCTTATCTCCAGAATAGCCATTGACTTTGTTGGCTGTTCAGCTTACAGTATAAGGAGAAAATCCTGTCCTAAACTTTGTGCTGGAGCTTTTCCATTATTATTTTGCTAGTCAGTGTCTGGGTAGAGGAAATCACCTATGACAACTGTATTGCCCTCCTAAAAAGCATCTTTTATCTATAAAATATTTCATGTTCTACCTCCTTATCCTGTCCAGAAGATCTATAGTGAAATATAAGGATCAGACTTATATCTTGTTCATTCTTTACCTCAATCCACTTTGTTTATGCGATCAGCCAAAAAAAACCCTAATATAATTTATTTCTGTTGACACAATATTCTCTCTCCCATGTTTCCATGCTATGAGTAAAACCCTGGCCCCTCTGCTGCTGGCTTTCACCACTCTGACGGTATAAACTGGTTTAACAGGCTAATCAAAGATTCCTTCATCATGGGAGAATCCCTAAGTGGCATAGGATTGGTTAGCGATTGCTACAATTCCCCTATATTCTGTCATAGCTTAGGGATTGTGGCTGGGGAGCTGTTATATCTGGTCCACTCCCAGCTTCCATATGAGTACCCTAGATGCTGTCACCAGCCAATGTAACTTATAGCAGCCTTGCGGCTCTGGATCTGGAAGATATAAAAGTTGCCGTAAAACAACCTTTGCACCCACCTTCCTGAGCTGTGCTGGACTCAGACAGGCAGTCCCAAGATCAGGCCAGTAATTTAGGGCTCCCCTTGAACTCAGGAGCAGAACACCTATGCTACTGACTTCAACAGGAACAGGACTGATTCTTTAATTCCCTAGTCAGTGGCTGGATTTAACAAAGTTTAATTTACTCTGGTGACATCATACATGCTTCTAATTTCTTTTTCTTTGTCTAGCAGTTCTGCTAAGGAAGGTCCTTTTGTGTCAGAATAATTTTCAGTTTCATTCTGGTTTCTCTAGATAAAAAGCCTAGCCAAGTCATTCTGTACAGCCGAAATCCTTGGCACATAAGAGCAAAAAGGACTAGCAATATGGAAGGCATGGGGAAGATCAGTTAACTAAGGCAGAAACACAATATGCAGACTCAGTGATTCTCAGGATAGGGGAAAAAAAGAAACATGAATCATAAATAATGCAAGTTAAGAGAAGGACTATTAACAATATTTTTTTAAATCTACCTATAGGGCAAGAAAGTTGTAGACTGGTTACATAACACTGCTGATGATAAAACACCTAGTCTATGATTAGAATCATAGAATACTAGGGTTGGAAGAGACCTCAGGAGGTCATCTAGTCCAATCCCCTGCTCAAAGCAGGACTAACACCAACTAAACCATCCCAGCCAAGACTTTGTCAAGCTGAGCCTTAAAAACCTCTAAGGATGGAGATTTCACCACCTCCCTAAGTAACCCATTCCAGTGCTTCACCACCCTCCTAGTGAAATAGTGGTTTCCTAATATCCAGCCTAGACCTCCTCCACTACAACTTGAGACCATTGCTTCTTGTTCTGTCATCTGCCACCACTGAGAACAGCCTACTTCCATCCTCTTTTGAACCCCCCTTCAGGTAGTTGAACGCTGCTATCAAATCGCCCCTCACTCCTCTCTTCTGCAGACTAAATAACCCTAGTTCCTTCAGCCTCTCCTCGTAAGTCATGTGCCCCAGCCCCCTAATCATTTTCGTTGCCCTCTGCTGGACTCTCTCCAATTTGTCCACATCCCTTCTGTAGTGGGGGGACCTAAACTGGAAGCAGTACTCCAGGTGTGGCCTCATCAGTGCTGAATAGAGGGGAATCATCACTTCCCTCAATCTTCTGGCAATGCTCCTACTAATGGAGCCCACTATGCCGTTGGCCTTCTTGGAAACGAGGACACACTGCTGACTCATATCCAGCTTCTTGTCCACTGTAATCCCCAGGTCTTTTTCCGAAGAACTGCCGCTTAGCCAGTCAGTCCCCAGCCTGTAGCGGTGCATGGGATTCTTCCTTCCTAAGTACAGGACTCTGCACTTGTCCTTGTTGAACTTCATCAGATTTCTTTTGGCACAATCCTCCAAGATCTTGAACAAAACCAGCCCCAGGACTGACCCCTGGGGCTCTCCACTTGTTACCAGCTGCCAACAAGACACTGAGCCATTGATCACTACCCGTTGAGCCCAACATTCTAGCTATCTTTCTATCCACCTTATATTCCATTAATCCAATCCATACTTTTTTAAGTTTCTGGCAAGAATACTGTGGGGGACCATATCAAAAGCTTTGCTAAAGTCAAGATATATCACATCCACTGCTTTCCCCATATCCACAGAGCCAGTTATCTCATCACAGAAGGCAATCAGGTTGGTCAGGCATGACTTGCCCTTGGTGAATCATAGAATCATAGAATATCAGGGTTGGAAGGGACCTCAGGAGGTCATCTAGTCCAACCCCCTGCTCAAAGCAGGACCAAACCGCAACTAAATCATCCCAGCCAGGGCTTTGTCAAGCCTGACCTTAATCCATGTTGACTGTTCCTGATCACCTTCCTCTTCTCCAAGTGCTTCAAAATGGATTCCTTGAGGACCTGATCCATGATTTTGCTGGGGACTGAAGTGAGGCTGACCAGTCTGTAGTTCCCCGGGTTCTCTTTCTTCCCTTTTTTAAATATGGGAACTATATTTGCCTTTTTCCAGTCATCCAGGACCTCCCCTGATCACCACAAATTTTCAAAGATAATGGCCAATGGCTCTACAATCACATTAGACAACTCCCTCAGCACCCTTGTATCCATTAGATCTGGACCCATGGACTTGTGCACGTCCAACTTTTCTAAATAGTCCTGAACCTGTTCTTTAACCACTGAGCACTGCTCAACTCCTCCCCATACTGTGTTGCCCAGTGCAACAGTCTGGGAGCTGAACTTGTCTGTGAAGGTTGAGGCAAAAAAAGAAGTGAGTACTTCAGCTTTTTCCACATCATCTGTTACTATGTTGCCTCCCCCATTCAGTAAGGGTCCCATACTTTCATAGAATCATAGAATCATAGAATATCAGGATCGGAAGGGACCTCAGGAGGTCATCTAGTCCAACCGTCTGCTCAAAGCAGGACCAATCCCCAATTTTTGCCCCAGATCCCTAAACGGCCCCCTCAAGGATTTTTGTCCCAGATCCCTAAATGGCCCCCTCAAGGATTTCCCTGACCTTCTTCTTTATATTCTATTATATATTATTTTTTATATATTTACTTTGTTTGTTCATTTTGTGCCATCATGCAAATTAGAGAAGATCAGAAAAGCAAAATGTTTCTTATGATGCATTTTCAGGAAAAAATCTCCAGTTGAAAATTTTCAGTTTTCTCTAAGGAATTTGAAAATGAGGCAAAATGAATTTTTCTCACTTTGTTTTGATTTAAAATGTCTACTTGTGTCAGTTTTTGGAAACCAAACATTTTAAATTTTCCATTGTTTTTGTTTTTTCCCTTTCTAAGTTATTTTTTACTCCCTGCTCCCTGTCTCTTCTACTGAAAATGGAAAACCAAAATGTTTCAGTTTCCAAAAAATTGCAACATTTTAAGTAAAAATGAAATAATTTATTTCATTTTGAAAGGTTGATTTGAGATAACATTTTTCATTTTGAATTTTCCTGCCAGAAAAATAATTTAAATCATAAATGAAATTGTAATTTTTCCAAACAAAATTTTCATGAAACGAGAGTTTCTGATGGGAAAAACTTTGACTAGGTTTTTTTTCCCCAGTTATTGTATAAATATTTCACCCCTTTGTACTAGCCAGTTGGTCCAATATAATAAAATAACTGCCTTAGCAAGTATAAAGTGATAAAGATGGGGAAATCAATTCAGATAAAATAAGAATGCCTCATATCCCCTAGCTTTCACTAATTGTTCAAAACAAATGTAAACCAATCTTTTTTTTTTTAATCTAAACATGTGCAAGTACAATATGTGGCTCCTTCCCTAGCATTTTCATGTACAGCTGGCAATGGAAATGCCAAAAAAAAATCTTATAAATAGTCCATACATTTTCCAGTTGGCACACTTGGGAGTTTATGACAGTTTGGATAAGGGATTAGTGTAGTGCTTTCAGCACCCAGTGGCCAGCCAGTGACTGCTGGAAAATGCATTTTTGGCTATGACTCCATATAGAACAGACTGTCAATAAAATGTATTCAAAGAGACATATAGTACAAAGGCCCAACTGGTCTCAAAAGTATGATTTAAGTGCTTATGTTTTAGAAAGATATGCATATGGACAGTTAAGAAAAACTAACAAGACAAAAGAATATTAGACACAGCTGCAATGGGGACCTCCAGTAAAGCAGAGCATTTCAAACATATGCTGTGTGTTTTAAAGATGGTTATTATAAGTAAATGTTGCTAATGAGAAGGACAGGAGAACAACTTGTGCAGCTGGCAAGGGGAGCCTAATGGGTGTACAACTTGAAACAACAGTTGGCTAGAGCAAATTATGGCTAGTTGAAGCTGTGAGAGGTGCTTGTAAAAGCTAAATGGATCATTTTTCCCCCATAGAAAAGGTAGACAGAACTTGTTGGCAGACATCTTGGGCACGATTCTCCTCTCATTCACAACAGTTTTACACTAGTACAATGGCAATGATTACCATGGTGTTACTCCCAATTTACTCCACTGTGAGAGGAGAATCAGGGCTATGGATTCACAAGAAAACCCACTTTGAAAGGGGACTTCCTTGGCATATGAATATAGCTTATTTATCTTGTCTACCTTATCCACTTAGAAAAGACAAGAAAAGTCATAACCTGAGGCTATCATCCTCCTTATTTTGTCCTGTTCTTTTCAGTGTGCTTTTGTGGATAATGAGGGAGATATTAATACTATTTTTCTTATAAGCTTCATGTGCCTCAGTTTATCTGCTTTATAGACTTCCAGAGTTTAAGGTCATAATGGAACATCACGATCATCTAGTCTGACCTCCTGCATGTTGCAGGACACAGAACCTCATGCACACACTCCTGTAATAGAGCCATAACCTCTGACTGAGTTACTGAAGTCCTCCAATCATGGTTAAAAGACTTCAAGTTACAGAGAATCCACCATTTACATTAGTGTAAACCTGTGAGTGGTCCATGCCCCATGCTGCAGAGGAAGGCAAAAAACCCAAGGGTCTCTGTCAGTCTGACTCAGGGAAAAATTCCTTCCTGACTCCACATAGGCAGGGATGGTGTCCTTATCTTCTGTTTGCCAGAAGCTGGGAATGGGCGACAGGGGATGGATCACTTGATGATTACCTGTTCTGTTCATTCCCTCTGGGGCACCTGGCATTGGCCACTGTCAGAAGATACTGGGCTAGATGGACCTTTGGTCTGACCCAGTATGACCATTCTTATGTTCAAATGCAACAATCAGTTAGACCTTGAGTATGTGGACAAGATCCATCAGTCAGATACCTGGGAAAGAATTCTCTGTAGTAACTCAGAACTCTCCCCATCTAATGTCCCATCACTGATTGTTGAAGATATTTGCTGCTAGCAGTCACAGATTGCTTACAATGACATGTAGCCAGTCTCATATTACCACCCTCTCCATTAAATTATCAAGCTCAGTCTTTACGCCAGTTAGGATTTTTGCCCCCACTGCTCCTTTTGGAAGGCTGTTTCAGAACTTCACTCCTCTGATGGTTAGAAACCTTTGCCTAATTTCAAGTTTATATCCATTTGTTTTATGGTCCACATTGGCACTTAACTTAAATAACTCCTCTTACTTCCTGGTATTTATCCCTTTGATGTATTTATAGAGTTCAATCCTATCTCCTCTCAGTCTTCTTTTGGTTAGGCTAAACAAGCCAAGCTCTGAGTCTCCTCTCGTAAATAGCTTTTCCATTCCTCGGAACATCCTAGTAGCCCTTCTCTTCAGTTGTTCCAGTTTGAATTCATCTTTCTTAAACATGTGAGACCACAACTGCACACAGTATTCCCGATGAGGTCTCACCAGTGCCTTGTATAATGGTATTAACACTTCTACTGGAAATACCTTGCTTAATGTGTCCTAGGACTGCATTTGTCTTTTTCACAGGCACATCACATTTATATTACTCTGTCTTTGTGGAGTTACATCAAAAGAAGCTGTTAGGGAAAGCGAGCAAGCAGGAAATGAAAGAATGACTAGTGGTATGATAGCCTCCAGGGAAAATACTTCAAGGATTCTTTGGAGAAAAATAGGTGGGTTATTAATTAGGAAAACCTGCCTGCATGGCTACAGATAGTTAATAGGATTTTTTTTTCTAGGGCTGGGGCCTAAGATCAAAAGGATAATGAATCACTGAAAAATCCCTGCCTAAGAGAGGAAAGGGGAGTGGGTTGTCAGCAATTGCTCAAGGAGAAAAGTCTGTCAGAGAGATATGGAGAAGAGAGACAGAGGAGAGAAGGCAGCAAGGCTTGGGGCTCTGTAGGTCTGAAGCAACTAGGTTCACCTAATCTTTGAGAGAGGTGATGAACTTTAGGCAAGGTTCAAGTGGGTTAATATTTTGTGGTCTCAGTCCTTTTCCCTGCTGTCTGTGTACCTTTCGGTGAATAGACAATATATCTATTTGGAAAACAGTGTTCTGAATTACTTTAATCAGCTGCTGCTTACAGATTCCTGGAGAGAAGTACTTTGCAGGTACCAAATACAGCTGGGTGTGCTGGTTTAGCAAGGTTGGGAAATAGGGGGTGAGGGGACTGCCAGCCAACGATCTTGTCTATGGGTATGTCTAAACTGCAGCTGGGAGCATGCTTCCCAGCTTGGGTAGACAGACAATTGCTAGATATGCTCGAGTTAGCATACTAAAAATAGCAGTGTAGCCAGGGGTAGCACAGACAGCAGCTTGGACTAGTTGCCTGACTATAAACCCACCTGGATCTGCTGCATATGTGCTCAGGTAGCTAGCCCAAGCTGCTGCCTGTGTTATCCTGAGGTACACTGCTATTTTTCAGTAGCCTAACTGTTCTTAATATTTCTAGAGATAAGATAGATGAGGTAATGTCTTTTATTGGAGAAACTTCTGTTGGTGGAAGGTACAAGCTTTCAAGCTACAGAGAGCTGTTCTTCAGGTTTTTGGAAGGAAGCTGAGTGTCTGAGCGAAATACAAGTTGGGATAGATTGTTAAGCAGAAGGGGTAACCTACTGGAGGCAGTCACTTGAAATGAAGTGGGAAATAGGGGGTTAGATTGTTGCAGAAGCCACTCTCCTTCCATCAGCATTTTTCACGGATTGTGCATTGCTCTGTCAGGCCAGAAGTGTGGTGGCAGACATTTTGATTGGGGCATATCCTCTGGACTGCATCAGAGAGACTGAACATGTCTATTAAGTTGAAACTAAACAAAAAACCCAACAGTGTACACAGAACATTACTAACCAAGGTTATGTGACAACAGATCTATAAAGGGTCAACCTCATCTCCCACAACCACACAGTACACTTTACTATACTACAGTCTTAACTTAAAAAAAAAAGTCACAAATTTCCCTGAGTTTCCTATTCATGAATCTCATTCCATGCTGGGACTCAAATAGGAACTCTGGCTTGAAAATCGATTTATTGCAATGAAGGAAGATGACTCTACCACAAAACTTGCTATGCTTTTACACTTTTCAGGAAATGAGGTGCACCATGTTTTTAAAACATTGCCTCACACTGGGGATGGTAAGGACTAGGAGAAAGCAAAACCAGCACTTGCAAGGTACTTTAGACCACTTTAAAACATTTACAATGAACAATGTGTGTTCCGGCAAGCACATCACCGAGAAGGGGAAAACATGGATGATCACCATGCATACCTATGTCATCTTGCAAGTTCATGTGAATTCACAAATGTGGATCATGAGATTAAGAGAGTGGATAATGCAAAGATGTTTGTCAGCCAAGCTAAGAAGACAAATTCTCTGAGACCCCTAACTCACTATCATTAGAATACTGGACACTGCTCGAGCGAATTAGGTGTCGGATTCACATGCTCAACAAACAGAGCAAGTAAATCTGGCAACAAGTACAGAGACAGCACATGTACTCCACACCAAGGACTCAGTCAGAAATTGAGTGTGGCATTCTCAAGACAGTAACCAACCAAACAACCAGCCACAAAGATAACAAATGGAAAGTGCTACAAATAGTGAGACTCATACCCACATCAAGGTGATTGCCTAGTAAAAGGGGTGTCATAATTACGGAAAATGAAATCATTATGCAAAAGTCTATGTATCTACTATTCCCCTAAAGGTCAAGAAAAATTTCCAAGGAAGATTTCAAGATCAAGTGAATGCACTTCAAGCTGACAGCTCAGAAGAGGACAGCTCTTATGTCTTCACAGTATTCCACAAAAGAACAGTCTTCCAAGCATATTGTTCAACCACAATGCAACATCACCATAAAAGAAAACGAGACTGAAGTTTTAACTGACACTGGTGCATCAATGAATATAATGGATCATTCATTTGTATGATGCCATGCCACAGAAACTGTTTTTATAACCAACATCAATAAAAGTATATGCCTATGGAAATCCAGACCCACTGACAATTGTGTGGTATATTCTTGGTTCATTTTGTAGTTAAGAAAAGGTCTGTTACCTTTCTAATGTATGTGGTGGCTAATGATGCAGTTACACTGATTAGAGTGCATTAGGATTGATTCAGATGATCCAAATGGTACAGTCTAGCAGGTTAAATCAACTCCTCCAGTCTCATGAGGCCATGTTCAAAGGAATAAAAAGGTTGAAGGAACAGCAAATAAATTGAACATTGATGACATGGTTCAGCCCCTAGTTCTACCACACTGACACATTTCTTTCCATGTCAGAAAGCTGTTGGAAGAAAAATTAGCACACCTAGAAGAGGTTGACATCAAGTGAGTGGAAGGCCCAGCAGATCCTAAGAAAGTGAAGGACATTCACAATGCCATTGTGACCACCAACCACACTGAAGTTAGTAACCTGCTAGGGCTTGCAAATTACTGTGGGCAGATTCATGAGACAACATCACACAACTTCTGAGAGGTCTTATCAGGAATGATGCAATGTGGGATTGGTCAGCTGAACACCAAAATGCACTTGAAGAATTAAAGAAAACCCTTACCAGTGATGTAGTGAGGTCATATTTTGATTCCAGTAAGAGAAGTGAACTTTTAGTAGATTCCATCTCTATTGGATTAGGAACAGTCCTCACACAGGTTGACCAGCATAGTAAAATTCACACCATCGCTTATGCCAGCAAAGCTCCTTTGCCCACCGAACAATGATACTCACAGTCAGAAAGGGAAGCTCTTGCCGTAGCATAGGGGTATTCCTATTTTCATGATTCTGACAGATCATAAACCTCTTGAATCTATGTCCAACAATCTTCTTTTTTTTTTTTTTTTAATTTTGCCCACCAGCTCTCATTGAGCAGTGGATGCTCAAACTATCAGGTTATGACTATAAAGTTATCTATCCGCCTGGAAAGGATAACCCTGCTGGCTACTTCTTCAGGCACCCTATTCCTGAAACAGCTAAAAATCACAACACTACAGAGAAAGCAGAAGCTCACATGACCTTCCTCCTCTCATACACATTCCTAAAGCTCTCTTGTTACAAGACAAAATAAAAACAACCGCAGGGTCGGACACATCTCCAAATTGTCATCAAAACCATGTGAAGTGGTAAATGGAAAGAATTTCTGCATCGCCCACAACATTTTACTCCTGAAACCCAGTTTGTTCTATGATTTTTCGCCCATGTTAAAGGTGAACCTACTGTCACAGACTATAATCTTCTACTCTAAGATACAATACTTGTTATTCCATGTTCCAGAGTAGCAGCCGTGTTAGTCGGTATCCACAAAAAGAAAAGGAGTACTTGTGGCACCTTAGAGACTAACAAATTTATTTGAGCATAAGCTTTCATGAGCTACAGCTCACTTCACGAAAGCTTATGCTCAGATAAATTTGTTAGTCTCTAAGATGCCACAAGTACTCCTTTTCTTTTTGTTATCCCATGTTCTTTGTGGGATCACACAATTGATTTGGCTTGTGAAGGTCACCAGGAACTGGTGAAAACAAAATCCCTGCTCAGAGAAAAAGTCTGGTTCCTTGGCATTCCTAGCCTTTCTTGAATTAAGTCCTACAAACTATGCCGGACAGAAGTTCTGGAAGAAAAAACAAAAGCACACTCTTCCATTACATGTATCTTTTCTGCCCACATCCGTTTGGATAGAAGTTAGCATAGATTTTTCTGATCTCCCTAATGAAAACGAAACAAAACATGTACTGGTTGTTATAGATGACTGTCCTCATTACCCAGAAGTTGAAATGGTTAGCACTATTTCTATCAAAATCATTATACCTAAACTAGACAAAATTTTGTCAGCCTATGACATACCTGCTGTTACTGAAACAGACAATGGTTCTTCCTTTCAAGGCTCACAATTCACAAAATTTGCAGAATTTCCACGGTATGCATCTGATGAAGTGAGCTGTAGCTCATGAAAGCTCATGCTCAAATAAATTGGTTAGTCTCTAAGGTGCCACAAGTACTCCTTTTCTTTTTTCAGAATATCTTAGTTTCAAACATTGTAAACTTTCTCTACACTGGCCACAAGCTAATGGAACACTCAAGAAAGAACTACAAAATGCTGCAGCAGATGGCCTGGACGTAAAAAATGAGTTATTCCTTTTCCTCAGCAATTAATCAAGACACTCCCCACTGTTCAATTGGCCTGGCACCAGCAATTGTATTATTCAGCAGACATCTAAGAACAAAATTGCCACAACTTGAGATAAGAATGGATGATGACCCTCTACATCAACATGACAATGAAACAAAGCTTGTTATGAAAAAATAGCACAGATGGGCCAAGTCCACATCTTTTAATGTGGGAGACATAGTTCTTGTCAGAAACTTTCAGCCTCACAATAATGTCTCTATGCTCTTTTATCCTGAGCCTTACAAGACCACAGTGATCAATGGCACTATTATCACTTTTCAGAAAGGATTCCATAAAGTCACATGAAATGCCTCTCACATCAAACCAATTCATGGCACTCATTATGCTCTCATTCCACAAGAAGATAATGATAACATAACAGAGACTGAACCCCCTATACTCTCTCCACGTCAAGTGAATGAGTGAACCCCCTGTGCTCCAGAGACCAAAAGTCACCATTTCCAGAAAAGAAGTAGCGACAACTTCCAGTTCATTTGAAGGACTATAACGTAAGTGACTATATCAACCTTCTGTGGAGATGTTGATCAATCAAACTTATGACACAGCTTAATTTATTCTATATTGTATTATATTTATAAGGTGGAAGTATTTCAAAGTGGTGAATTTAATAATTATTAATTGAAAACTTTTGGGAGAAAGGATGGATGTGGTATTTGTGGAGAATCCATTCCATGATCCGTGCTAATCTTTCAGAGTACAGAGTATTGCATCTGGGTCACATAATCCATCCCAGGTTTTGGTTTTGACTGGAGAGCGCAGTTACCTAGAGTGGTCTGTGGAATGCTACTTTAAAACTTTATACTGCATCTATGTGAATCATTCCAGAAGCTCCTAAACAGTGAGGACAGAACAATAGATAGGATGGGGAATAGGCTGTGAAGGACCTTGAAAGTGATGACAAGTAGTTTTTGTCTGATATGATAGAGAAGAAGGAGCCAGTGAAGGGATTCAAAAAGAGGGATGCAATGGCCAAAGCAACAGAGTTGAAAAACGATCTTTGCATCAGTATCCTGAAAGATATAAGTGAGACAAGATTACATACATCATATATCAAGGACAGAAAAAAAGGATGTTACGGTAATCAAGACACAAAATAATGAGAGTCTGGACAAGAGTGCTATCTATGTGAATGGATAGGAGAGGCTGTATCTTAGAGATGATATTCAGAAAGAATCACAAGACAGATGCAGGCTGGATGGGACAAAGACCAAATTGAAGAGGACACCCATGTTATGGATTTGAGTAATGGTGGTGTTTTGCACTGTGATCAAGAAAAGTGGCCACGGGGAACACTTGTGGGGGAAGATTAAGAGCTCTCTTTTAGCCATGGTGATCTTGAGCTGAAAGCTAGACATCCATGAGAAGATACCAGAGATTTTACTTTGAACAGATGGAGACAGGTCTGGAATAGAGAGTGAACTGTAAATCATCAGCAAAGATGGTAGTTGAATTTGTGTTTGTGAATGAGATTACCAGAGATACGGGAAACAGGGAGAAGAGAAGGGCGGGGGTCAAGGAGACATCTCTTCCTTTAAATCTGCCTGTTATGCTTCAGTGTTTGCTGGGATGCTCTTTATCTAGTCCATTGTTTTACCTTTCCTGCCTGTTTCCTATAACAATCCCTTTTGATCTAATTCCATAGCAAGCAATCCATCATAAACACACCACAGAGGCATGCACCATGTTCATAAATATAATACAGATATTTTCTAGTTCATTATAACATCTATCTGCATTCTTTCTGTGACTAAACCCTCTGAAAATCTGGTCCTGGGTGCCTTAAGCGCCCATTAAAATCAGTAGAAATGCAGTGGAGCTGGTTGAAAATATTTTGTCCAGAAATTTTTCAATCCCCCCTTTCCCTGGCTGAAAAAGAGACTTTTCTAATTATATACTTTTTAAAAAAACAATATGTGAATGTTTCTGATTTTTTCACAAATTAATTCAAAATGAATTTTTGTTTGCATTCTAGTGGAATCAAATCTACATTATTTTTTCAATCTGAATCCCCCGCCCTTTCCCCCCACCTCTCTCTCTCTGTCTCTGTCTCTCTCTCTTTTTTTAAGAAAAGGAACAGGTGGAGAGGGGGAGAGATGAGTAAGAAAAATGAAATTTCTTTCTTCAAATTGATTCAAAATGAAAAAAATCATCTTGACTCATATCATCAACAAATAAAAAATTGGAAATATCCGCAAAAACTTCAGGGCAAAACGGATTTTTTTTTTCATTTCATTTCATTTCATTTCATTCCAGAATGCTTAGTTCATATTTTTCAACCAATCATACATCACATATTTGATAATTAATATATTGTGTTAATTCCTTAGTAACAGTACATAAGGCATGCATAAAAAAGAAAAGTGTTTTCTTAAAAAACTGGCTTGTCATGAAGCAGCAAAAGTACTGGTATAAGCTAGATAAAACCTGGGTTCCTGGGTAAAACCACATTGAGATTGAATGGTTTGAACATACCCTTCAATTAACAGTATTGTAAGGATAAGCCCCTGCCTAGGACAAAAGGAGGATGTGAACTCAGAAGATTTTGCTGAGTAATGTGTGTGTGCGTGTATATGTGTGGGAAGGCAGAATACAGAGGACGAGAGAGATAGACAGAAAGTCTGAAGCAGCAGCTGAAAGCATGGTGTGTGACCCTGGAAGAAACCTAGAGCAAGGTTTTTAGTCTGAGGTGCAGGCTGAAAAGGGTGCTCTTCATGGTGTGGGGAAAAGAAGTAGTTTCCTACTACCAGATTCCTTGGGCATTCGGAGACACAACACTTCAAACATTCTTTGTAAATAAATAAATTTGCATCAAAGAAATACCATACTATGACCAATTTCTCCTTGCAACTGAAACATCCCCAAGGCCCCAAACTTTGACAAAATGCTCAGGTAGAAAAGGGGCGCCAGTACAGAGGACATTCCATGCAGCTTTTATAGGATATCATGCACAACTAGCTTGGAAGTTTGCTGCAGTTTGGGAATGAAAGTAACTTTAACAAGCAGAACAGATTTCAGTCAGTGCTGACATGGGAGCTCAATATACTGTAAAGCCCAAGTTTAAAAGCTTTGGACAATTGTCTTCAACTAGCAGACTGAGAGAATGACAGCCACAACAGACATAAAGCTAGATTTTAAAAGCACAGCCTTATTTTTCTTGGGTTGATATGTTGCACTATGACATATCATGTCAAACTGTGTCAACAGAGCAATTTAATAAAAGGTTTTCTTAAAAATCACAGCAAAGGAAACTGCTATTTGGGGTAAAAGCAAACTTTTCAAGACTAACACACGCACACAGTTTAAGTCATCCAGCCAAAAGTTTTTGTGGCTAATTAGTGCTACACAATCTTTCTCTGTCTATGGATTGTGTCAGCTTTTAAAGTTACAGTTTTTAAAGTCCCATTATAAAAGTATGTCGCATATACATATGGATGCCAAAGCAATAAACACATTTTTTTTAAAATGATTATTCACACAGTTTAGCATATAAATGAGAAATGCAAGTACAGGTTTGTAAAAACCGGGTGATGTTTTTAATTTACACATTGCTTCATGTACCTATATCTTTCTTTTTATTGATTATAGTTCTTCAGATTAATAAGCCTCCAATGGTACAGAATGCAGTGACTGAAGGGCTTAGGAGCAAGCATCCAAGGATGGAATTTTGTCCTCAAAGGCAGAAACGTTTAACTCCAGTCTTACCACTGTTGCACTTGTTACAACTTGAATATTTTGCATTTTATTGGAGAAAACATAAAACATTTTTGCAATCTGTGAGAGAGGGGAAAAATGTTCACTCGGACATTGATGGTCTCCAACATGATTAAAGACTAAGTAATTAGTAGAGTTGTGCAAAAGTGTTCACCAGTAAAGCAAAATATTACGTTTACGCTTTTCTTATGACAGATAAAAGGTTAGTACTATGGTCCTGGAGCCCTAATATTCCCCCTAGCTTACAGGAAAGATTTTTTTTTTTAAAGAAACTTAATGGGCTCCACTCAGCACAGGAGACAAGGAACAGATTCATGAAGTCAGTTACAGCTCCTTGATTCCAAGGACCAGTCTACACCAACCTGAGTAATAATTCAAGTAGCTGAGTGGTTGAGCTAATTTATGCAACTGGTGCAGGGTTTCTAATAGACATTAAGCCAGTAAAAAAAAAAAAATAGATGTAGAAGTACTATCAGATGACACCACTTCCCATCCCCAAGCAAATAGAATCATAGGAGAATCATAGAATCATAGAAGATTAGGGTTGGAAGAGGCCTCAGGGGTCATCTAGTCCAACCTCCAGCTCAAAGCAGGACCAACCCCAACTAAATCATCCCAGCCAGAGCTTTGTCAAGCTGGGCTTTAAACATCTCTAAGGATGGAGATCCCCCCCCCCGCCCCAGGTAACCCATTCCAGTGCTTCACCACCCTCCTAATGAAATTGTTTTTCTTAATAGCCAACCTAGACCTCCCACACTGCAACTTGAGTCCATTGCTTCTTGTTGTGTCATCTGCCACCACTGAGAACAGCCGAGCTCCATCCTCTTTCAAAGCCCCCTTCAGATAGTTGAAGGCTGCTATCAAATACCCCCTCACTCTTCTCTTCTGCAGACTAAATAAGCCCAGTTCCCTCAGCCTCACCTCGTAAATCCTGTGCCCCAGCCCCCTAATCATTTTTGTTATCCTCCGCTGGACTCTCCAATTTTGTCCACATCCTTTCTGTAGCTGGGGGGGGGGCGCAAAACTGGATAACTGGATGCAATACTCCAGCTGTGGCCTCATAAATACCAAACAGAGGGGAATAATTACTTCCCTCAATCTGCTGGCAGTGTTCCTACTAATGCAGCCCAAAATGCCATTAACCTTCTTGGCAACAAGGGCACACTGTTGACTCATATCCAGCTTCTTGTCCACTGTAATCCCCAGGTCCTTTTCTGCAGAACTGCTGCTTAGCCAGTCGGTCCCCAGCCTGTAGCAGTGCATGGGATTCTTCCATCCTACGTACAGGACTCTGCACTTGTCCTTGTACTTGCCCTCCTACCCCTAATAAGTTTCCTGCACTGGAGTAGAAGTGGCTGGCACAGGACCCACCTCCACCAGCTTTAAGCCAGTGAGGTGTTCCCTTCTGGGAAATTCTCTTCTGGCCACTACTTATGGCCACATTCTAGTCCCTTTGTACCCCGTGTGTGATCTAAATGGTCTGGATATCAATAGACAATCTGGCCCATGTTTTTAAATTGAATTCAGTTTGCAGACTATGATAAGCCCTGCAGTACAGATGGAATGTAAAGGCTCCCCAGCTGTATGATAATAGCTATAGGATCTCCAAACCTAGGGTACTGACTAACCACATTAATTTTAAAAATGTTATATTAAATTGCATCAATCCAAGCACTGCCACCTTTGAAAGCACTATAGGTACTTCTGGGAATAATATCACATTCTCTGACCATACCGATGTACTTGCAATGTAATGTACTTCCTTTCTGAAAGTCCCGGTGGGCAGCAAAGTAATTCAGGATCCATATTTATATACATATAATTACAGAGAGAGAGAAGCTCAATACAGGGCTCCAAATTTTATTTATATATTATGTATACATTTATGAGAAAAAGGTGTATATATATATATATATATATATGAATGACCTATCTTTATTATATTTTCCACAGCGTATGTATCATATACACCTTTTTCTCATGAATATATACGATCTGCACATACTTAATCCTCTAAAAAGTTGTATCTCTCCATTGAGTATTCCAGAAGGGTTTGCAGAGTATGCAAAATCATGTGGGAATCTGTATTATAGTGTATAATGCTGTATAGCCTGTGCCCTGAAGGACCTGCAAAATAAGTAAAGTAATGGCCAGTGTCTATTAAAAACATATAATCATAGAATCATAGAATATCAGGGTTGGAAGGGATCTCAGGAGGTCATCTAGTCCAACCCCCTGCTCAAAGCAGGACCAATGCCCAATTAAATCATCCCAGCCAGGGCTTTGTCAAGCCTGACCTTAAAAACTTCTAAGGAAGGAGATTCTACCACCTCCCTAGGTAACGCATTCCAGTGTTTCACCACCCTCCTAGTGAAAAAGTTTTTCCTAATATCCAACCTAAACCTCCCCCACTGCAACACAGTTGTTATGGCAACACCCATTTTTTCATGTTCTCTGTGTATATATATCTTCCTACTGTATTTTGCACTGCATGCATCCAATGAAGTGGGTTTCAGCCCACGAAAGCTTAGGCCCAAATAAATTTGTTAGTCTCTAAGGTGCCACAAGGACTCCTCATTCTTTTTATCAAAAACTAATAACTTTCCTAATTCAGTTTTGAAAAACAAAGCAGTATTGGAGTTATACCACTCCAACAAACTAAGTCCAGTGCTCGAAAATGGAATGGGAACTTTTACATTTCTGAAACTCAAGCTTAGCTGAGCCAAATTTTCCCAGCTGTTGGGAAAATATTTGCTCTGAAACTGAAATCAAAAATGTCATGTTTATTGCCACAAGCAACTTTTGATTCCTAGGTAATAGTAATAAGCGAGTGGCTGTAAAGACAAGTTATGAAAACCTTAATCCGAGCACCCAAGAGAGATGCTACTATTCATAGAACAGCATACACATTTATTAGAAGCTTGATTTTTTAAAAAAAAAAGGGAAAGCCTATGATTGGATTTAGAAAAAAGAAGAAAGCAGTAAATTTAATTAAATAATCTTAATTGTATGAAGTTATAAGAGGACAGGTAGTCACAGGGCCAACGGTAGCCCTTTTGTAAGCCAGTGCAACAACATCAGGGCAGATGCATCCATTTACAGCAGGGCTCAGCTGGGCCTGAAGTCTTTATTTTTAATAATTTATTAATAAAAAAGACTCAGTTTACAGTACTTGCACCCCTAATCTTATTACATCTGATATAAACTGACAATGATTAATTGTATAGACAAATCCTTATTGAACATAATTACTCATCAGTAACACGACTGAATCAATTAATCTTATGGTATCTCAATTTTAATTTCATGGTTCTACAGCATTCAGAAAAATAACTAACCCACATGTCTAAACTGCAGCATTTGATTTTTTTTTTTTAAGTTCAAATAAAAGGCAGAGAAGCAGTGTAGAGGAAACATGGATTTTAGTTGGAGTACTCTGTCTCTGCGCACATACAGAGAGCACGGCAAGGCAGCTTAGGTAGGAGGGCGCAGAGACATCTAGAGGAAGGGTGTACTAGTTACTAAACAGGCTCAGTAACCGTTTCTGAAAATATACTGAAATTTCCCATTAAGACCAAGCAATTTTGCAAGGCCCATACATGCTCCAGCTGAGCCAACTGGAGATCAGTGGGAAAGATTATAAGTATGTCAGTTAGAATTACAGGATCAAGAGAGGCATCTGCTGTGAAGGCTGCGTTATAATAACTGTATCCCTCTGGATACAGACTACAGATTCCTTTCATTGCTAGAAACCAAGAAGACAGTCAACTATTGCCTGAAGGACTGGCATTGCTGGAGGAAGTAGGGATTTTCAGACTGTTGTTTTCCTGAGGAGATTCTGAAACATTTGGACGTAAAATGAGAAGCTATCATCTCCTCAGGTTCACATATTACAAACATAAAAATCTATGTTAAAACAACATTAAGATTGCAAATTCTAGAACTCTGAAATTAGGAAATGGCAGAATTAAGATTGCCCATGGAACCTTAATTTGGTTCCCTTGTGCATATGAACTAATACAATCTTCAACTACATTATCAGATACTATTTTTTCCAAAGGACCCATCTCATTCAGTGCACAGAAAGGATGGTGCTCAATTAATGAGCAGCTATTTAATATTTTGTTTTATCCTCATTGCTCAATATGCAGCATCACGCCTTATTGACTGCACACCATTCAAGACCCTACTATGAAGACAAGGTTACGTGGGCAACCTTAGCTATGCATTTCCTAGTTTTCAGAAGTTTGAGTTTTGAACAACTTAATGTTCTGAAGGGGAACAACATACCACCAAACAACCTTAACTTTGTGTTAACATAGGGCTTGGGGGCTTTTTTGTTGCGTTTAATAAATTAACATTTTGGGAAGACAATAACTTGGGAACCCCTTAGTCCAGTGGTTCTCAAACTTTTTTTCATGGACCACTTGAAAATTGCTGAGTGCGTCGACGGACCACTTACTGATCTTTCCAAATGTTGTTTGTATCATTAGCTAACTACTGTAAAGCGCTTTGGATAAAAGAGCTAAATAAAAAAAACCTGATAATAGTTAACATTTTTTGTTCTACAAATAAAAGCACACAACTCATATTTTAATATCAGTAGTATTACCTTTCTAATGTGATGGATGTGCCCTCTGTCCCCCGCCACGGCAGTCCCCGAGCTGGGGCTGGGAAGGAGAGGGGTCTCTCCCCTGCCACAGAATCCACAGAGCTGAGGTTGGGAAAGAAGTGGGGGTGGGTCTCTCCCTGGCAGCCACAGCCTTGGAACTGGGGAAAGTTGCCTCTTTCTCTAACCACCACAGCCCTGCACGTCCCAAATTCCCCCCACACCCTCTTCTCACCCCACCTACCCTCTATTCCGTACAAGAGCACAACCTCACCTTACATGTGCATCTTCTCCAGGGTCCAGACACCTAATTAGTGGAGCCATGTCTGCATGGCTCCACTAATTACGTGGGTGGATCTTTGTTCTCTCGTGTGTGGCCGCCCCGGTGTGCACCCTTGAGGGAACTATCTGCGAACCACCTGAATGGAGCGTGCGGACCTCTGCCTTAGTCAAATGACCCCAAATCTGAATCACTAACAGCACCCCATACATCCCCTGAGGGCACACCATTTTCTAAAGCAAACAGAGTAACCATTCAGATTTTGGAGCACGGCTTTAAAGCATATACAATGGCGGGAATAGTAACTCCCTAGCTGTCTTTCTGTATTGGTTCATGCACCGTGTAAAAGTGTACATTTTCTCATATACTGTTCTCTGTTTGGGTCCCCCAAATATTTAGTAAGTGCCATTAACTACATTGGGTAAAACCCGACAGATTGAGCCCATTTTGATCTTTATCACAGCAACAGTTGGATCTCTAGGTCTGGCCAGAAAAAAACAAACACACACCTAGGATTTTTTTTTATATTACTATTATTTCAGAGTTTATATCTCCAGAACCCCTGGCTCAAATGACTCCAAATTTGGGTCGCTAGCCCTACCCTGCACCCTGCTGTGGCACATCACATTTCTAAGAAATGTGACAGCACATGTCAATTTTTGAGGACTTAGAATGGTCAACCTCTAAACAGAAGTTGTGATGCAACCTTACCTGTAGTGGCATTGGCGCACCATTATAATTTTTGCAAAACCTTTAACTCCACTTGACAGTTCGGGGCACAGAGGAATTAAGGGGAAAAGTGTCCAATAATTTTGGGTGCCCTATTTGAGATGACTAGTCCCTGATTGCCCTGCTCCCTCTGCTATGTAATATTATACTTAACAGTATAGAGCACTTTGTATGTTCAAAGCACAGCTCCCATTGTCTTTAGTTGCAGCTGAGAGTTCTTAACACCTCTATAAACCAGATCTGAGAGGCTCAATTTGGCCACCTAGAAAATGGGGAAACGCAATTAGTGACCACCTGTGAAACATGTGGTTTAAGTGACTTGCCCAGTATCACATAGGAACTCTGTGACAGAGGCAGGGATAGAATCCAATCCTCAGTCTCCTTGCCCAGCCAATTCTAGTCTCCCACTCCCAGATCACACTACCCGTTTCATCCCTAGTCTCCCAATCCCAGTCTCCCCAAATCCCCCAGGCTCAAAGTTTCAGTTTATCTTTTTTCCCAAAAAGCTTTTTGTCCCAATCAACTCTGCCAGTGGTCTCCTCCCTATCCCCCCTGGTCTGACTCTTCTCTTCTGAATTTGAATCAACTGGCTTGCTCTCCCTACTGCCTCGGTGCCAGCAAATAGTACACTGAAAGCACGAGAGACAAGTTCCCTGGTCTCAGTTCCAGTGCCCAGCCCCATCTCAGCCTTTTGCACCCAGGATGGAGCAGCAATTGCAGTGCAAGTCTACTTCAGACTCTACAGTCCAGAGAATTTAGCTGTGATGCTCTAACTAGTCTTTGAGCATGTGTGAATGGAAATTTTTCAAAGGCCTATACTTGGCCAAGTTTCAGCAGACTTGCACTGGGACATGAAAAGGCACATCCCTAAAGCCAAGGCCACCCACCCCTTCACCACCTCCAATAAATGTCAAGTCCATTCTCCAAAGCTGGGGGTACTAGAGCTTCTCAAAGAAAAGTTTGCCTACATGAAAACAATTCTGACAACCAATGTAATTTGCCCTAATCTCATTCTCGGAAATGACTAAACCATTATGTTGAAACTTTCCCGAAAGAGTCAGACTGAGGCACATACTCACTATTGAACATTTCAACCCAAATGATTCAAAGTTCAGTAAAGTTATATGTACCTGAAAATAGGATTTTACAATTGGAAGTGTTGGGCAATCTTGGAGGTAGAGATAGTCATGCACATGCAGTGAATTTCTTTAACGTAAGATTTCTCAAGTCTATTTTCTCAGAAAAGCACAAAATGATAAAAAGCACAAAACATAAATTAAGGAAACAAACAGTAATATACAATACAGTTCCAGTCTCCCAGCATTGTACCACTACCATCTCAAGCACACAAACACACTAATACACCCTCTAACACTTTCACTTTGTAGCCTTTATCTAAAATTGAATTGATAATTGTGTGTTAAACTAAAGGGTACCTAGAGAGTGAGCTTAGCTCCTGTGGTGCTACAGTTTTCAGATCAATAGGGTGGAATTACCCTTTATGAGTCTCTTGGATTGGGAGACTCTCAGGAGCACATGGAGAATGACTACAGTGACCACAAACACAGGTAGAAGTAAAAAATCGTGTTTGTATTACAAGTTACACTCACATACACATATACACAACCTGAGAGAGCCAAAGCAATAGCTAATGCTGTATTTATACTCACATACCCAAAAATGTTATAGAGCCTGGTGCATCTATCAACAGGGAGTGATTCACAGAGGGGTGGTTCCTGCTGGGGCATTCCCAATGATGTCTTCCCACCCTCTTCATACCAGGGAACTTCTTTTATCTTAACCGCTTTCATGTTCTCTCCACAGGTACCATTGCGGAGAGTGGACCAGATGCTATGTCTGGGGGAGAAAGCAGAAGGAGACTCCGCTGGTTGGAAGGCATGAGATGCACTGTCCTGAGATGGGGCGTTCACGACCACCACTCCCAAGAGAAGGAGGCGGGTGGTGGTGGTCGGGGACTCTCTACTCCGGGGGACTGAGTCATCTATCTGCCGCCCTGACCGGGAAAACCGAGAAGTCTGCTGCTTGCCGGGGGCTAAGATTCATGATGTGACGGAGAGGCTGCCAAGACTCATCAAGCCCCGGATTGCTACTCCTTCCTGCTTCTCCACGTGGGCACCAATGATACTGCCAAGAATGACCTTGAGCGGATCACTGCGGACTACGTGGCTCTGGGAAGAAGGATAAAGGAGTTTGAGGGGCAAGTGGTGTTCTCGTCCATCCTCCCCGTGGAAGGAAAAGGCCGGGGTAGGGACCGTCGAATCGTGGAAGTCAACGAATGGCTACACAGGTGGTGTCGGAGAGAAGGCTTTGGATTCTTTGACCATGGGATGGTGTTCCATGAAGGAGGAGTGCTGGGCAGAGATGGGCTTCACCTTACAAAGAGAGGGAAGAGCATCTTTGCGAGCAGGCTGGCTAACCTAGTGAGGAGGGCTTTAAACTAGGTTCACTGGGGGAAGGAGACCAAAGCCCTGAGGTAAGTGGGAAAGCGGGATACCGGGAGGAAGCACAGGCAGGAATGTCTGTGAGGGGAGGGCTCCTGCCTCATACTGAGAATAAGGGGCGATCAGCAGGTTCTCTCAAGTGCTTATATACGAATGCACAAAGCCTTGGAAACAAGCAGGGAGAACTGGAGGTCCTGGTGATGTCAAGGAATTATGACGTGATTGGAATAACAGACTTGGTGGGATAACTCACATGACTGGAGTACTGTCATGGATGGATATAAACTGTTCAGGAAGGACAGGCAGGGCAGAAAAGGTGGGGGAGTAGCACTGTATGTAAGGGAGCAGTATGACTGCTCAGAGCTCCGGTACGAAACTGCAGAAAAACCTGAGTGTCTCTGGATTAAGTTTAGAAGTGTGAGCAACAAGAGTGATGTAGTGGTGGGAGTCTGCTATAGACCACCAGACCAGGGGGATGAGGTGGATGAGGCTTTCTTCCGGCAGCTTGCAGAAGCTACTAGATCACACGCCCTGGTTCTCATGGGTGACTTTAATTTTCCTGATATCTCCTGGGAGAGCAATACAGCGGTGCATAGACAATCCAGGAAGTTTTTGGAAAGCATAGGGGACAATTTCCTAGTGCAAGTGCTAGAAGAGCCAACTGGGGGGGAGCTTTTCTTGACCTCCTGCTCACAAACCGGGAACAATTAGTAGGGGAAGCAAAAGTGGATGGGAATCTGGGAGGCAGTGACCATGAGTTGGTTGAGTTCAGGATCCTGACACAGGGAAGAAAGGTAAGCAGCAGGACCCTGGACTTCAGAAAAGCAGACTTCGACTCCCTCAGCGAACGGATGGGTAGGATCCCTGGGGGACTAACATGAAGGGGAAAGGAGTCCAGGAGAGCTGGCTGTATTTCAAGGAATCCCTGTTGAGGTTACAGGGACAAACCATTCCGATGTGTCGAAAGAATAGTAAATATGGCAGCCGACCAGCTTGGCTTAACGGTGAAATCCTAGCGGATCTTAAACATAAAAAAGAAGCTTACAAGAAGTGGAAGGTTGGACATCTGACCAGGGAAGAGTATAAAAATATTGCTCGGGCATGTAGGAATGAAATCAGGAGGGCCAAATCGCACCTGGAGCTGCAGCTAGCAAGAGATGTTCAGAGTAACAAGAAGGGTTTCTTCAGGTATGTTGGCAACAAGAAGAAAGCCAAGGAAAGTGTGGGCCCCTTACTGAATGAGGGAGGCAACCTAGTGACAGAGGATGTGGAAAAAGCTAATGTACTCAATGCTTTTTTTGACTCTGTCTTCACGAACAAGGTCAGCTCCCAGACTGCTGCGCTGGGCATCACAACATGGGGAATAGATGGCCAGCCCTCTGTGGAGAAAGAGGTGGTTAGGGACTATTTAGAAAAGCTGGACGTGCACAAATCCATGGGGCCGGACGAGTTGCATCCGAGAGTGCTAAAGGAAATGGCAGCTGTGATTGCAGAGCCATTGGCCATTATCTTTGAAAACTCGTGGCGAACGGGGGAAGTCCCGGATGACTGGAAAAAGGCTAATGTAGTGCCAATCTTTAAAAAAGGGAAGAAGGAGGACCCTGGGAACTAAAGGCCAGTCAGCCTCACCTCAGTCCCTAGAAAAATCATGGAGCAGGTCCTCAAAGAATCAATCCTGAAGCACTTAGAGGAGAGGAAAGTGATCAGGAACAGTCAGCATGGATTCACCAAGGGAAGGTCATGCCTGACTAATCTAATCGCCTTCTATGATGAGATTACTGGTTCTGTGGATGAAGGGAAAGCAGTGGATGTATTGTTTCTTGACTTTAGCAAAGCTTTTGACACGGTCTCCCACAGTATTCTTGTCAGCAAGTTAAAGAAGTACGGGCTGGATGAATGCACTATAAGGTGGGTAGAAAGTTGGCTAGATTGTCGGGCTCAACGGGTAGTGATCAATGGCTCCATGTCTAGTTGGCAGCCGGTGTCAAGTGTAGTGCCCCAGGGGTCGGTCCTGGGGCTGGTTTTGTTCAATATCTTCATAAATGATCTGGAGGATGGTGTGGATTACACTCTCAGCAAATTTGCGGATGATACTAAACTGGGAGGAGTGGTAGATACGCTGGAGGGCAGGGATAGGATACAGAGGGACCTAGACAAATTGGAGGATTGGGCCAAAAGAAATTTGATGAGGTTCAATAAGGATAAGTGCAGGGTCCTGCACTTAGGACGGAAGAACCCAATGCACAGCTACAGACTAGGGACCGAATGGCTAGGCAGCAGTTCTGCGGAAAAGGACCTAGGGGTGACAGTGGATGAGAAGCTGGATATGAGTCAACACTGTGCCCTTGTTGCCAAGAAGGCCAATGGCATTTTGGGATGTATAAGTAGGGGCATAGCGAGCAGATCGAGGGACGTGATCGTTCCCCTCTATTCGACATTGGTGAGGCCTCATCTGGAGTACTGTGTCCAGTTTTGGGCCCCACACTTCAAGAAGGATGTGGATAAATTGGAAAGAGTCCAGCGAAGGGCAACAAAAATGATTAGGGGTCTGGAACACATGAGTTATGAGGAGAGGCTGAGGGAACTGGGATTGTTTAGCCTGCAGAAGAGAAGAATGAGGGGGGATTTGATAGCTGCTTTCAACTACCTGAGAGGTGGTTCCAGAGAGGATGGTTCTAGACTATTCTCAGTGGTACAAGAGGACAGGACAAGGAGTAATGGTCTCAAGTTGCAGTGGGGGAGGTTTAGGTTGGATATTAGGAAAAACTTTTTCACTAGGAGGGTGGTGAAACACTGGAATGCGTTACCTAGGGAGGTGGTAGAATCTCCTTCCTTAGAAGTTTTTAAGGTCAGGCTTGACAAAGCCCTGGCTGGGATGATTTAATTGGGGATTGGTCCTGCTTTGAGCAGGGGGTTGGACTAGATGACCTCCTGAGGTCCCTTCCAACCCTGATATTCTATGATTCTATGATTCTTCTTGTTTTGAGCACAGGTAGCACCATATGCATGAGGTTTCCAACCTCCTTTTCCTTATCTGTACTTCCACACCCCATATATTTTGATGTGCCCTGCTTTTCATAGGTTGTTCTCTTAGCTCCCCTTTTACTTAATAACATTTTAGTAACATTTACATAAATGTGTTCCCATGGTAATCTGTGGTCAGATCAGAACTTTCTGCGATGTTACGTTCAGGTGTCTTGCGGTCTGGACGGGTACCTTGTGACCTGTTTTCCTGGAACATCACCTACTGGCACATCCTTTACAGTAATCCTGTGGTTTTATTGTCATAGGGTCAGTCTTAGGTCACCCACTCATGTCAAGTCTCCTTAAGTCTGAGACCTACTGTGACTAAACTGAAATCTTACAGGCCTTAGCCCATAGGCCTTTCATTACAGCCTTACTTTACTTATATACCTCATACACTTATCACTCCTAAATATTTGTCAGTTTTATACTTGAATAATCCTACAGTTTAAATATATTCATCACACAATGATTACATATGAAATAACATGAGTTAAACATGACAATAGAAAAAACAATTAAATGATAAAATGAAATAATAGGCGACAAATTCAACAATACTATCAACTTCAACGCATGCATCCAAGAACTGAAAATCACATTGCTTCACTACTGAGAATAATGATGTCATCCCAAACTCATAAAATATCTATACCACACCTCAGCAGCATGTAGACAAGAAGTAATTGGGTTAGTTGCAGCAACAGAGATTTACATTAGATATCAGGAAAAAAAATGCAGCTATAAAGATTGGTAACTGTTGGGATAGGTTTCCAAGGGAGGCTGTGGAAGCCCCACCATTGGAGGTTCTTCAGAACAGGTTAGACAAACATCTGTCAGGGATGGTCTAGGTACACTTGGTCCTGTGTCGGTGTGGGGAGATGAACTAGATGAGGTCCCTTCGAGACCTACATTTTTACGGTTCTGTCTATCTGCTTGAAACTATCTGAGCTGTTGTGTCTTGACTAATTAAAAAGGGAATGGTTCTTTGTCTGAAAACTGCAAAACTAGGAAACTAAATGTATTGCTAAAACTTATGGAATTATTCACAGTGAACAGTTTAATAATAAAATTTAGCCATGATTCTGTTGAATCATTTGGAAACAGATCATGATTGTGACAAGTTTGTTCATAATTTTAAGTTATTCAAATATACCGTGCAAAGCAATTTCAGGCTATTGATTGCTTACAGACTATTGAGTTCAAGTAGTGCTTTGGGTATTCAATATTCTGTACTTGCCTGTCAAGATGTATGAACGGTTATGTAAGTTATGTGGCCCCCAATGCTCAAATCCATGTGAGCCCTGCCCAATGCAGGGGACTTAATTAAAAAGTGGCAGGCACAAGTGGCTTCATGACACTTCCATAATTATGGGGCCAGTCCGAAGTTGGTTTCGTTCCCTGGTTTAGATTACATCATTGTCAGGACTGCTCTAAAATATACCAGGCTGCAAGAGGCTACTGGGGAAGCCAGGACATAGACATTCTCTGGTCATGCTGCATTTATCCCTGGCTATGCCCCCTGTTCTGGCAGTCATGATGAGTGATGTAGAATTGCTACAGCAGCTCTGTGCCACTTAAGCTTCTTGACCCTGATAGACCTGAGGCCAAGTCTATCATTGGTCCAACTCTATCATTTTTCCCTTTTAATTAGAATAAACAGGAGCAGCACCTGAACTGGGGCACTGAATCCTTTAGAGTGAGGATGGGAACACTTTAGGGTGAGTGAAGGGTAGCAGGAGGTAAACAGGCTCAGGAAAGTTTAGAACACTTCAAACCTTTCTTTTTCTCTCTGCCACGAGACAGACTATTACACTGTAGCTTCATTGGTTGACCCCACGTTTAAAAATACCTGACTGAGGAGAAGAAAAGAAAGTGATAAGACAATCACAGCTACTTTTATTGGCTGTGTACAGCACTCTTTTCATTCAATTATCTTTTGCCACATCCACACCAAATAATCTCATTAGATTAATTACCTCAGTGGCAGGATCAACCAGGTATGACAACAGTCAACCATCCATGCTACTGGGTTTGTCAGCCAGGTGGGATCATCAGGTAGGAGAGCGTGCCATCCCGGACATCATCTTGCTATGCACCAGTGTAGTGCCAGAGTCTGGAACTCATAAAATACATGCTTTTTTATGGTTTGGCAAAAGGGTTAGACACATTACAGTAAGTATTTTTGTGTGTGTAATTTCCCACTCTGCATTACTGACTTTAAATCCTGATTAGTGGTTTAACTAAAATATAAATGAAAAAAGAAGAACATATCCCACCTCTGTGTCTAGTGTAATAATGTAAAGGTAAGACCGACGGAAATGGGAGATTTTCAATCCTCATTGTGAGATGATGGGACAGCAGAGGCATCAGGGAGACTTATGATGAGTTCAAGAGACTTAAAGTGTCTGGGTTTATCTGGGATTTATTAAATTGTAATCTTGTTTCTTAAAATAGTGGAACATAAATCACTGTCACCTGCCCTTGTTTCCATAACTCAGTCTGATGACCTATATCTCAAAGCTTACTTTCTTTAAATTGTCTTCCTGGAACATATGCTTTGTTAATGACTGTTGATTAGGGAAGTCTAATGGCAACAGATTAGAAGGCTTTACATTTAAATCCCAGAGTAGTTAATCTAAGAACTAGTTTTTAGTCAAACCAATAATTTCGTTGATGTCAGATTTTCTTTCCTAGGCTCTCTCTGTACCTTTGCAGAAGCCATGATTTTTTTTTTTTTGATTTGTACACTGACTCTTTCATCTAGCTGCCATTTGAGTTTAAAATGACACCTGGTGAAGTTTTCCTTTAAATCAGGGAAGTAGGACAGGTAAATCTAGATCTAAAATGGGTTGATGGTCGCATCAATTCACACATTTCCACCACATCACCATGTCATGACAAACTGTATCCAATTGAATTCCCAGATTCTTTTTTTTTTTGCCATTAGAATCCTTCATATAATGGTGTCATCATTCAGCCACATTTTAACATCTAGAATTTTAATTTAAAAATAAAAGAAAACAAAAAAAACAAAAGAATTAGGGAAGTGAAAAAACTTATTGGACACAGGAAAGAAAACAAACCTTCTAGCTTGGACCCTGATCCTGCAATGAGATCCATATAGGTATATCCTTGTACCCATATTTTGACCAATTTATACTAACTAGCATCTATCAAGCTATGTATCAAATTAATAACCTGTATTATCCAGACCATATATATTAGCATGCATTAAGAATAAATATATGCTAAGTATCTCATAACGTTTTGGATTAGCTGAAGTAAATTTTGGTTTAAGTGGCTAGGAAAGCTGTGTTGATCAAGACGTATGATTATTTTACTACAGTGACAAGTAGGAAGTTATTCTCACAGAATAGTACTGGAATGTCCCAAAAGAAGCAGCTAGGACATATAATTATTCTAACCTAGTACAAAGCTAAGAGGTGCCTTCATGCTCCATGGCAACCGAATGCATGTGTTCAGAACAAAGAGATAAGGGGTATACCATAGTATCAGGAAAACAGGGTAGAAAGCTGATCGGTTAAATCTAGTTTCAGATTACTTATACAGTACATTTTACTTGTAAACAGGTAGGGTATAAAAAAAGATGGCTTTAGAGGAGTAACTTTGGGAGCACACCTGCTGCATCAAGTGATTGTAACCACATTACATGAACCAGCTTCCCAGAGACTGGTATCATACTGAACCTTTTTCCTGTACTATACTGTTATTGGCTAATAACATTAAACATGACTGATACTGGCCATTTGGTCTCTTGAATATATTTCATAATGAACCAAGGTGTGGTTAACAAATGACTATACAATTTATCAACACACATGAATTTCATAACCTCAGTGGGACTCCCTGTGTGTGCAGGGCTCCAGCATACACATCTTATCGCACGATCAAGGCCCTGCAATGGAAAAATTAAGTTACTAAACCACTATTGACGGCACAAACAGCATTATCCCAGAAATATACACTGGAAATCCTTTATCTCATTTAAGACACCCTGTGAGACTGGCTGAGTATAAAACCCCCTTCCCCTGACTTTCCCTGTCTCCTTTTTCATGTTGCAGTATTTACCGTATGAATTATTCGGATTTGATTTTATTCTTTGGGGTGGAAAATTGTTTTTTTAAATTTTCTGAGATGTTCAGAGGGAACTAATTTCATATTTAGTAATTAATACAGGAGAACGGCAGAGAACACTATCATGGATGTGTCATGCTGTTTGACTTTTTTTACTCTGCAAGCCACGAAAGCACTATAATGATGTCTCCGGTATAAAAACCTCAATTCAGTGACATTAAAAATCCTGCAATTATTGGGGAAAAATCTTTTGCTCTGGATTCTAGTCTTCATTAATACTGTTGTACTCTATATAGGTTTGGTTTCTGAAAATACATAAAAACCTTGCAAATATCTCACAAAAAGCTTAGAAAAACATTTAGATTATGACTTTAGACACAGCCCTGAGCAATGAATGCTGCATAAATTACATCACCCCAGGAAGAAAAGGAGTACTTGTGGCACCTTAGAGACTAATCAATTTATTTGTAAACAGGTAGGGTATAAAAAAGCTTTCGTGAGCTACAGCTCACTTCATCGGATGCATACTGTGGAAAGTGTAGAAGATCTTTTTATATACACACAAAGCATGAAAAAATACCTCCTCCTACCCCACTCTCCTGCTGGTAATAGCTTATCTAAAGTGATCACTCTCCTTACAATGTGTATGATAATCAAGGTGGACCATTTCCAGCACAAATCCAGGGTTTAACAAGAACGTCTTGGGGAGGGAGGGGTAGGAAAAAACAAGGGGAAATAGGTTACCTTGCATAATGACTTAGCCATTCCCAGTCTCTATTCAAGCCTAAGTTCATTGTATCCAATTTGCAAATGAATTCCAATCCAACAGTTTCTCGCTGGAGTCTGGATTTGAAGTTTTTTTGTTGTAATATAGCAACTCTCATGTCTGTAATTGCGTGACCAGAGAGATTAAAGTGTTCTCCGGCTGGTTTATGGCTCTCCAACACCACTTTCTACAAGCCATTACCCTCTGATCCCACTGAGAGTTACCAAAAGAAACTACAGCATTTGCTCAAGAAACTCTCTGAAAAAGCACAAGATCAAATCTGCACAGACACACCCCTGGAACCCCGACCTGGGATATTCTATCTACTACCCAAGATCCATAAACCTGGAAATCCTGGGCATCCTATCATCTCAGGCATTGGCACCCTGACAGCAGGATTGTCTGGCTATGTAGACTCCCTCCTCAGGCCCTATGCTACCAGCACTCCCAGCTACCTTCGAGACA
Source organism: Caretta caretta (assembly GCF_965140235.1). Classification (NCBI taxonomy): domain Eukaryota; kingdom Metazoa; phylum Chordata; order Testudines; family Cheloniidae; genus Caretta; species Caretta caretta. The sequence continues at coordinate 79,006,791 of NC_134208.1, forward strand.
CCACTGACTTCCTGAGGAAACTACAATCCATCGGTGATCTTCCTGATAACACCATCCTGGCCACTATGGATGTAGAAGCCCTCTACACCAACATTCCACACAAAGATGGACTACAAGCCATCAAGAACACTATCCCCGATAATGTCACGGCTAACCTGGTGGCTGAACTTTGTGACTTTGTCCTTACCCATAACTATTTTACATTTGGGGACAATGTATACCTTCAGATCAGCGGCACTGCTATGGGTACCCGCATGGCCCCACAGTATGCCAACATTTTTATGGCTGACTTAGAACAACGCTTCCTCAGCTCTCGTCCCCTAATGCCCCTACTCTACTTGCGCTATATTGATGACATCTTCATCATCTGGACCCATGGAAAAGAAGCCCTTGAGGAATTCCACCGTGATTTCAACAATTTCCATCCCACCATCAACCTCAGCCTGGTCCAGTCCACACAAGAGATCCACTTCCTGGACACTACAGTGCTAATAAGAGACGGTCACATAAACACCACCCTATACCGGAAACCTACTGACTGCTATTCCTACCTATATGCCTCCAGCTTTCACCCTGACCACACCACACGATCCATCGTCTACAGCCAAGCTCTGCTAAACAACCACATTTGCTCCAACCCCTCAGACAGAGACAAACACCTACAAGATCTCTATCAAGCATTCTTACAACTACAATACTCACCTGCGGAAGTGAAGAAACAGATTGATAGAGCCAGAAGAGTTCCCAGAAGTCACGTACTACAGGACAGGCCTAAAAAAGAAAATAACAGAACGCCACTAGCCGTCACCTTCAGCCCCCAACTAAAACCCCTCCAACGCATTATTAAGGATCTACAACCTATCCTAAAGGATGACCCAACACTCTCACAAATCTTGGGAGACAGGCCAGTCCTTGCCTGCAGACAGCCCCCCAACCTGAAGCAAATACTCACCAGCAACCACATACCACACAACAGAACCACTAACCCAGGAACCTATCCTTGCAACAAAGCCCGTTGCCAACTGTGCCCACATATCGATTCAGGGGACACCATCACAGGGCCTAATAACATCAGCCACACTATCAGAGGCTCGTTCACCTGCACATCCACCAATGTGATATATGCCATCATGTGCCAGCAATGCCCCTCTGCCATGTACATTGGTCAAACTGGACAGTCTCTACGTAAAAGAATAAATGGACACAAATCAGATGTCAAGAATTATAACATTCATAAACCAGTTGAAGAACACTTCAATCTCTCTGGTCACGCGATTACAGACATGAGAGTTGCTATATTACAACAAAAAAACTTCAAATCCAGACTCCAGCGAGAAACTGTTGGATTGGAATTCATTTGCAAATTGGATACAATGAACTTAGGCTTGAATAGAGACTGGGAATGGCTAAGTCATTATGCAAGGTAACCTATTTCCCCTTGTTTTTTCCTACCCCCCCCCCAAGACGTTCTTGTTAAACCCTGGATTTATGCTGGAAATGGCCCACCTTGATTATCATAAACATTGTAAGGAGTGGTCACTTTAGATATGCTATTACCAGCAGGAGAGTGGGGTGGGAGAAGGCATTTTTTCATGCTTTGTGTGTATATAAAAAGATCTTCTACACTTTCCACAATATGCATCGATGAAGTGAGCTGTAGCTGACGAAAGCTTATGCTCAAATAAATTGGTTAGTCTCTAAGGTGCCACAAGTACTCCTTTTCTTTTTGCAAATACAGACTAACACGGCTGTTACTCTGAAATCTATCACCCCAGGAGTTGCTCTGGGAGACACTGATTCAGAGCCCTTCTATCAATCACTATTCCTTCCCAGCTTTGCTACCCTTCCTCTGGATTGGAGGTTGCAAATATTTGTTCCTGGTCCACATCAACAGAAAGTTACAACACCCCCACAGCTGGTCAGTTGTGCTGGAAGGTGAGAGCATGTGTTGAAAGGGAAAAAACAAGTCTCCGGAAGTCTCTACTCCTCCCCACCTGCGGTAGTAAGGAAACATGAGCCACTCTTTCTCCTGCGGGCTGAGATCCAAGGTCTGAATAGCTTCAGGTTTCAGGAGAGTTCCTACTCCCTTCTCCGAGTAGATTCCAGAGGTGACAACGTAGCCCTGAGGAGAAATTTTAGGAAGAGATCTGTAAAGGAAACTCTAATCTAACCTAAACTTCATTATATATCATACTTAGCACAATAAGATCTGCAAAATAGTACAGACCTTAAGCTCTTCACTCATTATTGTGCCTAGGTTTCTCCATCAGTGCTAAGTAATTGCAATCTTCATTGTTCATCTTACCATCCAAAGAGCAGTTTACTGAAATTAACAGGTTAAATTAAAAATACGTAAGAATAGCTAATGCAGATGTGCATTTTGGCAAGAATACACACCAACTGCCAAGCCTGCTGTGTACAGGGCACAATATAGGAAAATAGCCAAGTAAGTAAACATCAAATGAAGGATTATCCTTATTTGTGAGGAATCCAGTCCAGTAGGAATATGAAGCAAGAGTTTCATCATTAAAGTAGTGGTGGAGGGCTTCCAGCTGAGCTAAAAGTAAATCTGCCAGTAGTAATACTTTAACAGCTTAAAGAGAAGTTTCAGCTAAAAGAATCAAAGACTCACAGTTTTTAAGAAAACCCATTAATATAAAAGGAGAAGCCTCAAGATTGTAGAACAAAGATGGTCACACAGAAATCCTAAGCAGAACTTTTAAATCAGATGAAGACAGATATCTGCAGATTGGCCTACTCATCTTCTTTCAGCTATCCAATCACAGCCTTTTTTGATTGCAATCTACCACAATACTGAGATTTGCAGCTAATATTGCCAACTCAGGAGCTTTGGGTAATTCAGATAAGCATCTAACTTTCAGGTACTTACTCAAACTGAAACTTTTAAGCTTTGCTTGTCACCAGTCAGAGTTTAAGTTAAGGAGTAAAATGTTCAAGAGTACATTAGTGGTTTAGGAGCCTTCAAAGATCTGCCTAATTTTCACTGAAATCACATAAAGGCACATTGTTACCTGGAGTTCTTTCAACCCAAAGCTCTTGGTAACTTTACTCTGTGGGAGGTGATGTCAGGAAATAAATCAAGGGGGACACAGCTGTCTGACCAATAGATGGCTGGCACAAACAGGACAACAGAATAGTGCTCTAACTTAAAGCTATACTTTACTTAGTCTCAAGCACTTACACATTTCCACAACGGGTTAGTAAAACATCCTCAGCCTTCAATAATTACCGAAGTTGGGTGTGGCTCTCAACTGGCACAACAGCAATCTTCCGATGGCCAATCTTCCGTCAGGTGGTGTGGATCACAACATGTGTCCAGAGGGAGAGTCCCTGAAGAGTCCAACTACCCCAAACTTGGGCTTATTCCTTCACCCGCTCACTTCCCTGGTCCTTCTCGCATGAACAGAGAGCAACAATACCCCAAGTCCAAAAGTGCAAACAATTCAATGTTTATTGGGGTGAACTTCCACCAAGCAATGATTCCAATTTCCTTTCTTAGTGTCCCCCTTCCCAGCTCCTACACCACAGAACCTTACACCTGTGTCTCTGTTCTTATTCTCCCCTTTAGCAAAACATGATTCCAATTTCCTCCCCTTTAGAAAAACATGATTCCCGTTCCCCGTTCCCATTCCCCGCCTTTCTTCCTGATTGACTGCAGACTATATAGTGAAACTTGAGTTCTGCTTAGCTATACCTTAACCAATCATTTTACTGAAATTTACCTGACCAATTCTAACATATTGTAACATGATTAGCTAACCAATTATATCCCACCACCTTAATTAGTTTATACCCAGCAAAATTAATTATACAGCAGACAGAAACAATCACAGAACCAGACAGAGACCATGCAAATAAACAATAGTAAAGTGGGAACTATAATGACAAAACAATGCAGAAGTGAGAATTTCACAACTACATTTATAATGACATAAGGGTTTCTCAGCTGTGTCTATTGATAAGTTGAGTTCTTACCAGACAAAAAACTATCAAACTAAATTTCCTTTTACATCTTTTAGGCTCTTCCCTTTCTCTGGAGGTAATAGATCGGATCACCTTTCCAACAGCCCCAAATTGCCTTGTTTCAAGATGACTGGTTTGGAATGTGAGGATGTAACCATACACTTTCCAACTTATGGTTGCCTCTGCTGCTTAGCCAAAGTCCTTAGCCTAAGAACAGGGCCTCAAACTGTCACAGTGAGAGAAGGCTCTTACACAGATTCTTTCTTTTATACCTCTATAACTAGCTAAATGGTAAACATATACCTAAATTTTCAAAGTATAGGTCTTTACAGACAGGCTTAAATATCTATATCCTAACATTTCTTCCCTCATTTATTCATTAGTATTACAATAACACATCACACAAAGAAAACTTGTTAAGCAAGCAATTTCAAAGCTTAAGCAAGAGATTTCCTTCTGATCATCAATTAGCCAGATGTGTTTTTTCAGGGTTTGCATGCCTTGAGGCCCTGACAGACCCATCCTGCTTCCTGATTTCCTAAAATGCATATCTCAGCAATTTCAACAGAGACCTCAACAGGAAGGACGGGGGTGGGGGGGTCAAGCTGCTTTTTCTGTGGCACCCAAACCCCTCCCCTCCTGACTCAGTCATGCTAATGCTGCTGCACAGGCTTACAGCCTGCTAGCTTGGCTACTTTTAGCAATAAGCAGTAGTTTAAATTTTTAAGAGTACATAAGTGTTTTAGGAGCCTAGACCCAGCTATTTAAAGATCTGCCTAATTTTCACTGAAATCACATAAAGGCACCTCAGTTCCTTCAAGGACCTGGTCCTAAGTCCCACTTTCAGAAGTGAGAGTCACAGTCCTAAATATTGGACTTTTGTGTTTTGAAAATTCTACCCAAAACCTCTATTTTAAAACTTATCTTTTTATTTTTTTAAAAAATGCTCAACACTGAAGGAAAAATTCTTTGTCATCACATTTTACATCTTTCTCAACCCTCTCTAGCATTTGTATTAACTACCTCCTCCTTGTATCCTACTGTGCTTTATTTCAGATCTTTATTTCTTGGCTGCAAGGCGGAAGAGTAGAATCCTTTAATAAGACCAAACCCTGGAAGCAGTGCATAGTGTAAATCCAGCATGGACACTGGGGATTTCCAAGGAGGAAAAAGAGTATTATCACCTGGAGGTCATGGAGCAGCTACGACAGCACCAGGGTTGTGATAACCCTGGTGGCTGATGCACTCCCCTCTCCCCCATGGATTTGTGGATCCAATGGCCCAAGCCCTGCCCACCTCACCTTAAGCTCCTACATATGACAGTAGAAGGAGCTCCACACCACAAAAGAAGTACTGACAAGTCCCCAGATCCTGCCACCATGTTCCACAGCACCACAGGTCTGTTAGGTCAGGAATCTTTAGGTAACAGCTGAAGCATACACAGGATTAGGCCTTCATGGTGCAAAGTGCCCTAAGAGCATCACAGTCACATCTGTCTTTCTAGAAATTAGGTCTACTGTCTTGTCTGTCTGCAGAACCTGCAGCGACCTCCACCTAGTGAGACTGGAATTCTGACTGCTCTTTGTGCATCTGGGACAGGGGTTTCTGAATGGCACTCAGTGTCCTACAATATATTCAAATTACATTTTTTTCCAGCAGTGACCTTTATTGTTGCTTTATTCTAATGCACCTTCACTGACATTACACTAAATTCAGGATAATGGTGATCAGGGTGACCATACTGAGGCTGCCTGAAGAGGTCTGGGAGGGCCCAGCTGCCTGCCAATAAAAGGTCATCCAACTTTTTACCATTATTCTTGGGCCACCTGATCAGTTTCCCTCTTAATCCTATTAGGGCCCAGGTCTGGCTGGCAGGGCTTAACAGCCTCCTATTCATAAGGAGAAGCAGGCTACCTTTTTGCAGGGTACAACTGCTCCTTCTATATTTCGTTTCCATTATTTGCATCACTCTAGCACCTAGAGGAGATAATGCATTGCCCTAGGGACTGTTCAAACATATAATATACGAGTAGCTGAAGGCCCATGCTGTCACATGGGTGTAATTTGTAAAGTTGTGTGTAAAAAAGCTAAACTTAAAAATTGGATAACAGACAGTGCTGGCAGAAGCTCACTTTGAATGGAGGGGCAGAGGGATGGGTGGGAGAGTGGATTGGGCGCTCTGAATGGGAGGAGACTGGGCAGAGGAGAGATGGCTCCAGGCTGGGAAGTGGGTGAGGGGTGACATGGGTCAAGGCTCTTGGACAGAGGTGTGGAGGGGAACAGTGCTCTGGCAGCATTTGAGTGAGTCCCCCTAAATGAATGGGGTTTGGGAGGGAGAGTCTCCTTGGTGCATGGGGTTCTGTGCCAGGCATCTCAGAGAACTGGGTACAAGGCTCATGGGGTTCTAGGCTCATGCCCTAGGGCAGTAGTTCTCAAACTTTTGTACTGGTGACCCCTTTCACATAGCAAGCCTCTCAGTGCGACCCACTTTATAAATTAAAAACACTTTTAAATATATTTAACACCGTTATAAAATGCTGGATGCAATGTGCGGTTTGGGGTGGAGGCCAGAGGTGAAAGTAAGCCAGTACGCCCCGGTACGGCGTAGTGGCAAGAGCCGGTGCGGCGTACTGGGGTGGATCGGCTTCCCCAGAAGCAATTTAAAGGGCCTGAGGCTCCCAGCAGTGGCTGGAGCCCCCGGCCCTTTAAATTGGTGCCAGAGCCCCACTGCCAGAGCCCTGGGGCGGCAATTTAAGGGGCCCGGTGCAGTAGCGGCAGCCGAGCCCTGAGTCCTTTAAATCGTCCCTGGAGCCCCACCGCTGCTTCCCCAGGGCTCTGGCAGGCTCCGGGCATGATTTAAAGGGCCCAGCGTGGTAGTGGCGGCCGGAGCCCCGTCTCTGGAGCCCTGCTGCCGGAGCCCTGGGGAAGCGGTGGCAGTGCTCTGGGGACGATTTAAAGGGCCCAGGGCTCTGGCCGCCGCTACTGCCCAGGGCCCTTTAAAACGCTGCCAGAGCCCTTGGCTGCTGCTATTAGCCTGGGGAGGGGGAAGGAGGCACTTGCCGGCACAGGGTGGGCGGGGGCTGGCTCTGGCTGAGGCCCCTTCTGGGAGCCAGAGCCAGCCCCAGCCCAGCCCCATACTGGTAAGTCCCAAGACTTACTTTCACCCCAGTGGAGGCTGACAGCTTGCGACCCACTGAGTGGTCCTGACCCCCATTTTGAGAACCCCTGCCCTAGGGGCTTGGAGGGGAGGTGTGGGGAGGCCCGGTGTCAATAGTAGACAAGGAGCAGCAGACAAAGATCCTGGGCCAGAGCTGAGAAAGCACCAGAGCCAGAAGGGGCCAGAACAGGGGCAGGAAAGCAGCAGAGATGGGGGCAGACGGCAGCAGCCAGAGGCAATGGGGAGCCAAGACTGCAAGTTGGGTAGCTGGGCCCTGAGGCTGCGGTCACCAGAACAAAGGGCTCCTGCCCATCTGAACTCAAGCTGCAGGAAGCACGCTATGGCCTAGGGCTCTGGAGCCAGCAGTCCTGCGGAAAGGAGCTGCTCCCTGGAGCTTGACTGTGCAGAGTGGATCCTTCATCTCTCTGCAGCCTGTATAGGGCTCTCCCCTCAGAGAGTTAGTAAGTACTGGCCTGGGACAGTCCTGGCAGTTCCTACATGCACCCCAGCCTGACCTGAGTTGTGGTGGTGGTAACTCCAGCCCCTCCAGATCCTACTCTCTCCTCTTCCCCTACCCTGGTTGTGCTGTAGTGGTGGGGGCTGTGCTGATTTGTGCCTGGGGGAGGTTGTTCCAGAAAATTTATGCAAGTGTCAACTGGGCACATGGGTGAGGCAGCTGGACCAAGTAATCCACCATCTGTGCAGTTTTCCTCATATAAACAGCGCATGCAAATTAGCCACAGAGAAAGGGTGGTGACTCCTCAAATTACCACTGATATCACTCTTGGCATGGCATAGATACAGGACTCACTGTAGTTGTATGCCACACAGGTGTTGTCAAGGTTCCTTCCCCACTCTGAACTCTAGGGTACAGATGTTGGGACCTGCATGAAAGACCCCCTAAGCTTATTCTTACCAGCTTAGGTTAAAAACTTCCCCAAGGTACAAACTTTGCCTTGTCCTTGAACAGTATGCTGCCACCACCAGCATACTGTTCCCTTGATGCTGGAGACATCATTTCTTCAATGGATTGTGGACCTGGGCCTGGTCCCTCTGGAAGCGACGCAGGTGATGGGGCTGTTTCTGTTGACTGTGAACCGCTCTCCGCTGGTGCAATATTTTGGGGTTCAGGCTCTGGCTGAGCCTCTTGTGTAGGGTTATCTGCTGCTACCAGTGCAGGTTCGGTGGGGCCCTCTGGTGTTGGGGTTGCAAGCACTGGATTCAGTGGCAATGGTTCTGGTACTGGTTGTTCCGCTGGTTCCGGTTCTGGGACTGGCTCTGTCTGGGTCTCTGATACTGGATCCACTACTCCTGTTGCAGACATTGGCATGGGGTCTGGTTCCATCACTTCTGACCAGATCCTGGTAGAAGTTTCTGGAACAGAGCTAGGTGTGACAGCTTTCTTAGCCTGGCTGTGGGTGACCATTCCCACCCTCTTGTTTAGCTTCACATGATTGGCCAAGTCTTCCCCCAACAGAATGGGGATGGGATAATCATCATAGACTGCAAAAGACCACATTCCTGACCAGCCCTTGTACTGGACAGGCAACTTGGCTGTAGGCAAGTCAAAAGAGTTTGACTTGAAGGGTTGAAAAGTCACTTGGACCTCTGGGTCAATTAAATTGGGGTCCACTAAGGAAGCATGGATAGCTGACACTTGTGCTCCGGTGTCCCTTCACACTGTGACCTTCTTTCCACCCACACTCACAGTTTCCCTCCACTCTGAGAGTATCTGGGAGGCATCTGGTGTGATTCTGGTGCAATGATCTGTAGTCTGTTAGGGGTCTTGGGGCAGTTGGCCTCTACATGCCCCAGATCATTACATTTAAAACATCGTCCAGCTGACGGGTCACTGGGGTGAGGTGGGTTGCTGGAGAATGGTGTGCCAGGACGATAAGGTGTCTGGAGTGTTCCTTGGGGTGTAGCTGGGGCCTTGGGCTGCCCCCAGTAGTAGGGTGTGGTCTGAGGGTGTCCCTTCTGATATCCGCTCCAACTGTGACCAGGGTTGTTTCTCTCTCCTTCCTCCACCCATTTTGTCCCAGTTTGCCCCACCTCTCTGGGGTCTGGGGCTGCTCGTATCGATCAGCATAAGAAGCAAGACTTTCAGCTGAGTCCATTTTCTTATCCTATAAACACTGAAAGCTGTTCTCAACATACAGAAAAATCCTTTTGTTATGGAGATGCTCTGTCCCCAAGCAAAGAGACAGAATAAACTCTAACTGCTTTCAGCTTGAAACCTGCTTCCAAGCAACCCAAAGAAAAAAAATGTCCTTTTAAAATCCTTCTGTGCTTCTCGTTCAAAATGATCCCTAGTTCAAGGATCCTACCGCTCTGCCACTATGTCAAGGTTCTTTCCCCACTCTGCACTCTAGGGTACAGATGTGGGACCTGCGTGAAAGACCCCCGAAGCTTATTTTTATCAGCTTAGGTTATAAACTTCCCCAAGATACCAACTTTGCCTTGTCCTTAAACAGTATGTTGCCACCACCAAGCGTTTTAAACAAAGAACAGGGAAAGAGACCATTTGCAGACGTCTTCCCCCAAAATATCCCCCCAAGCCCTACACCCCCTTTCCTGGGGAAGGATTGATAATAATCCTCACCAATTGGTACAGGTGAACACGAACCCAAACCCTTGGATCTTAAGAAAAATGAAAAAGCAATCAGGTTCTTAAAAGAAGAATTTTAATTAAAGAAAACATAAAAGAATCCCCTCTGTAAAATCAGGATGGTAAATACCTTACAGGGTAATCAGATTCAAAACATAGAGAATCCCTCTAGGCAAAACAGGAATATACATTCCCTCCAGCACAGCTTATTTGCCAGCCATTTAAACAAAAGGAAATCTAACGTATTTTCTAGCTTCTAGATTACTTACTGTGACAGGCTTGGGCCAGATGGCTACAGGAGAGTAATTGAAGGCAGATATATTAGCCCCAGGTTAAGTAGGTCCCTTTTCCCTGGGTAAGGTAACAGGAACCTTCTGGAGACAATTAAGACAGCCAAGCTGATTAGAACACCTGCAGCCAATCAAGAAGCTGCTAGAATCAATTAAGGCAAGCTAATCAGGGCACCTGGGTTTAAAAAGGAGCTCACTTCAGTTTGTGGTGAGCGTGTAAGGAGCTGGGAGCAAGAGGCGCTAGGAGCTGAGAGTGAGAACGCATACTGTTGAAGGACTGAGGAGTACAAGCATTATCAGACACCAGGAGGAAGGTCCTATGGTGAGGATAAAGATGGTGTTGGGAGCGGGCCATGGGGAAGTAGCCCAGGGAGTTGTAGCTGTCGCACAGCTGTTCCAGGAGGCACTCTAGATAGCTGCATTCCACAGGCCCTGGGCTGGAACCTGGAGTAGAGGATGGGCCCAGGTTCCCCCCAAACCTTCCAACTCCTGGTCAGACACAGGAGGAGTTGACCTGGACTGTGGGTTCATGAAAATGGCCAAATTGAGGGCTGCCATAAAGTTCCAAGGCGAGCAAATCCGCCAATAAGCGCAAGACCCACCAAGGTAGAGGAGGAACTTTGTCACATTACTAACTTTACAGGAGTTGTAAGGCTGCATTCCTGATCTGTTCCCGGCAAAAGCATCACACAGACAGACAAAACCCTTTGTCCCCCGCCCCCCCTCCAGATTTGAAAGTATCTTGTCCTCTCATTGGCCATTTTGGGTCAGGTATCAGTGGGGTTACCTTAGCTTCTTAACCCTTTACAGGTGAAACGATTTTGCCTCTGGCCAGGAGGGATTTTATAGCACTGTATACAGAAAGGTGGTTACCCTTCCCTTTACATTTATGACAGGTGTAAAGTCAAAATCGCTGAGAACTTAAAAATTGGATGGTAATAGACTGCAAATCCCAGTGATGACTGAACCTACTGATATTCTGAACAAAAAGATCCTTCAACCATAGTATCATAGAAATGTAGGGATGGAAGAGATTTCAAGAAGTCAAAGTCAAGCAAGCTGCACTGAGGTAGCACCAAGTAAACCTAGACCATCCCCAACAAGTGTTTGTCCAACCTGTTCTTAAAAACCTCCAGTGATGGAGATTCCACAATCTCTCTTGGAAGCTTATTCCAGTTCTTAGCTATCCTCATAGTTAGAAAGTTTTTTTCTTAATATGTAACCTAAATCTCCCTTGCTGCAAATTAAGCCCATGAGTTCTTGCCCTACCTTCAGTGAACAGGGAGACCAGTTGATCACCATCCTCTTTATATTAGCACTTTAACATGTTAGAAGACTTATCAGATCTCCCAGTCAGTCTTCTTTTCTCAAGACTTAACATGGCTCATTTTTTTTTAATGTTTCCCCATAGGTCAAGTTTTCTATCATTTTTATTGCTCTCTTCTGGATTCTATCCAATTTGTCCACAACTTTCCTAAAGTGTGGTGCCCAGAATTGGACACAGTACTCTAGCTGAGGCCTCACCAGTGCTGAGTAGAGCAGGGCAATTACCTCCCTTGTCTGACATATAACACTGCTGTAAATGCATCCCAGAATGATATTAGCCTTTTTCACAACTGCATCATGTTGCTCTGTAGCCATGTTGGTCCCTGAACTTTAGAGATACAAGTTGTGTGAGGTGATATCTTTTATTGGACCAACTTCTGCTGATGAAGGAGACAAGCTTTTAAGTTACACAGAGCTTCAGTGTAGCTCAAAACTTGTCTCTCTCCCCAACAGAAGTTGGTTCAATAAAAGATATTACCTCACACACCTTGTCTCTCAGATTGTTGACTCATTCAATTTGTGATCCACTTTAACCCCCAGATCTGTCCCAGCATATTACCACTTAGCCAATTATACCACATTTTGTAGCTGTGCATTTGATTTTTCCTTCATATATTACTTTTCACTTTGTATTTCATTTTGTGGAATACTGACCAATTCTCCAGTTTTCTGAGATTGTTTTGAATTCTAATCCTGTCTCTGAAGTGCTTGCAACTCCTTTCAGCTTGGTATAATCTTCAAATTTAAAACCATACTCTCCACTCCATTAGCCATATCATTGATTAAGATATTGACTAGAACCAGACCCAGGGCTGACCCCAATGGGCCCCACTAGATGTCCTCCAAGTCTGACAGCAAACCATTGATATCTACTCTTTGAATTACAGTATTTCAAGCAGTTGTGCACCCACTTTATAGTAATTTGGTCTAGACCACATTTTCCTAATTTGTTTAGGAGAATGTCATAGGGGACTCTGTCAAAAGCCTTATTAAAATCAAGATGGATAACATCTACTGCTTCCCCCATCCACCAGGCCAGTAACCCTGTCAAAGAATGCTTGTGTAGCTGTTTCCATCACTTCATACTGACTATTACAGACATTTTAGGCTTCAGAGTGACACACAGAATGCCCCAAAGAGCTTACTCTCTATTCACTAGACATTTAACAAAAGATAGATAAAACAAACATTTGGGGAGAGCACAAAAACAGTGAGAGAAGCCTGGTCAACATGAACAACAGTTTCAGCAAACCATTTGCCTAACTTTTGTCAAGTTTTTTGTAGACATCATGGCAGAGAAGAGTTTTAAGTAGGGATCTGACGGAGGACAATGAAGTGACAACATATAACTCATATTGGCATGAGAGAAAGCACAGACGTGTTTGTTTGTTGGAAAATTGTAGAGGGGTCAGTCAAAAATGCCATTGCAGAACAAAGGTGAGAGCTGACATCTTCATACTGTAGAAGACAGAGAGGGTGGTGATTGGATGTGAAGGGCTTCAAAAATGAAGACAAGTACTTTTTGTTTGTTGCAACAGGGAAGGGGGAACCAGTCGAGGGACACAAAGAGCAGGGTGAGTCACAGCCAAGAGTCAGGAAAATGATCTGTGCAGCTGCATAGTCTTTGAAGTTTTGTTCCTGAACCCCTGTCGCCAGGTAGTTGTTCCCCAGTCACGCCCCATCCTCGAGTCAGTTGAAGGCAGCAGTCTTCCACTCACTCCTCATATACCTACCAATCTGATAAGATGCTCTATAGCTGGAAAATAGGGAGAAAAAGATTGCAAACATTTTCATGTCACTGAACTTTTCTGACTAATTCTAGTTAAGACGTTTCCTGAACACCCAGACCTGTTTAGAGTGGCAGTTATGGCTAACAGTTTCACAGGATGCCAGCTAAGCAGTTACTAGCAGCATTTAGTGACAAAAAAAATTGCAAGCCCATTGGCAATTCAATTGGGGGAGGGAGGCATTCTTGTTTCCCAATTGGTTGTATGGAAGACAGGGTATTATGATGCTTTAGAATAGTTAAGCAAAGCTCTAGGCACTGCTAGGGGTTATTCCAGCCTTCTGTATGAGTGTGAAGTATTGATTAATTTATGGTCTAGTATATCAGGCCAGATCTTGGTAGATGTCATGGCCACATTGGTCCATAGATTAGCTGTCAGGTCTCCTAGTTATCAAATGGGAAAAGGTATAGCCCAATCAGGAGGTTGGTCACAATTATCCTTTCATGCAAGAACTAGTTTTTATTTTCCCTGTACTGATGACTGTTAGATACAATACAGTTGTGGCCTATGAGTCGTTCTTTCCAATCCGAGTGTGAGCATCTTTCTTATGCCAGAGTCAGCAAAGAATGTTTTTGCTGTATGTTGATGCTGAACTCCACACTTTATGAAAGTGCAAAAGCATTTAGTCTCCACAAAGACTTTAAAAATGTATTCCAGATAATTGGATTTAAATGGAATAAAACTTTTAAAAAATCCATTTCCAACACTTCTGCTGCTTTGCACTTTTATGTTTTCTTCCCCTCTGCTCTCCTCATGGGACACTCGTTATTGTATTTTATCAGTCACTTATCTTTCCTTATTTCTTTCAGTCTTTCCCTATTTAAAATTCGATATATATATCTTACTTTGGTTTCAACACTTTGGTTCTAACACTCGGGGCTCCAACTCTTTTGTCTAAAGCTAGATAGCTCCCTTTGTTACTCTGTCCTAGTTTTGACTTAGAATCCAATTTCTAATTAAAATGAAGTGTTTCAGTTTTCCTTACTACTACAAGGGGTTTCACAGAAATTTCAATCCCTACAGCCAATTTAATACTTACATCTGAGTATTTTTCAGGCCTGCCGAGAGTGCAGGCTTACGATGGGTAATCTTTCATACTGAAAAATGAATCCCACTGTGATAGCTCTAAGGTCTGGCAGTGAGCAATCTGTTAAATACCCTGCAATTTAACTATTTTTTTATTACTATCTTGAAAGATAATGGGATTCCTCTAGCCATGTTAAGCATGGGGAATTTCAGGGTACATTTATTTGTAAATATATGTATACTATAAGAAAAAATCCTTTTTTGGACACTGGGAAAGAGGTTTTTTTCCCAAGTGAGGACCCCAGAAGAGAGTGAATGCCATTTGTGGGATAGTTAACTTATGGATTTGTGTGAGATGGCAGGAACAAGGGAGGTCCTTACTCTGTCAGCTGGGAAGAGGGATCCCACAAACTGCCGACTAGATTTACTGCTTGAAATATTGATGTTTGTTAATAAAACAGATGGAGGATGGTTCAGGGGTTATGCCCACAGCTTACAGTATGGGAGACCTGAATTCTGCCACAGGCCTTCTGTGACACCTTGGACAAATTACTTATCTGTGCCTCAGTTTCCCCTCCGTAAAATTGGCGTGATAGCATTTCCCAACCTCAGGGAGTGGTAGGAGAATAAATACATTAAAGACTGCAAAACTGCTTAGTTATTATAGTAATGGGGGTTATGTAAGCATTTGAGATAGATGAATTTGACTGGAAGCACACCTGGTTATACAGTTAAAAATTATTTCCAAATATTTGTGAATATCAAAAATTTAATACATTTTAGCCCAATTGATTGTTAATCCACACACTTTCCCTCAAGTGCATTATCATTGTTGATAAATTTTATTCCTTTGTTTTGAAAGTTATGTATTCAGGGAACAGAAACACTGCTATGTGAGTTACTGGAACCACCACATACTGTAAATAACAAACTGAAGCGTCAGAAACAAAGAGTTTTCTAACAGCCCAGAGCCTGAAAATTATCCATCCAGAAGTATGTGATGATTATTTACAATTAACATATATTTAATTAAAATGAAGTTGGTGACTCGTTCACCAACCAAAAAAAGGCAACTATATTTGCAATGAATATTGCTCAATCATAATAATTAATGAGCGTGACTGCATACAGGAAGGCTCTAATGTGTAACACAGTTTGCAAGCATTAATGAGTAAAGGATACAATAAAGATTTTTTTCTTATAGCAATGGAAAAAAACACTGTTTCTAAGTGTTATTATCTAAAAGTTATTTTGTCGATTAAGGTGAATATCACTGCTGGAACAATAGACACACAAGGTGGATGAGGAAACATATTTTATTGGAACTCTAAGGCTTTGATAGAGGCCTCCCTATGGGATGGGGGACAGGCAGATGCCGGACACAGTGTTAGTATATAATACTCTAAATATTTTAATTGATTACAATATAAACCCCATTCACTCCACATTCATACTCTTTTCATAATGTACCAGAGTCTGAAGATGAGAAGGAAATCCCGATGGCCAGTCGAAATTCAGTCCGATCACAAAGCATGGGAAGCCCCACATTACACACCTCTTCTTTTTCAGGGCTCTGGGTTGGTGTCTGTGTCCGACTTCAGCTATAGCAAGCAACCTTTTTAATAGACCGGTCCATTGCATCATTAGCTCTTTGTCTGTTTACTAAGCCTTTCATCCAATACTCCAGGAGAGCAATTCCAGGCAGGCCGCCATAATCCAAGACATTCCATTTCCTTTTACGGACATGACAAAATTTGTTTTGCACAGACAATTCTTGACCTCTCATAAACTTAAATCCTTGCTTCAGTTGCCAACATGCAACTCACGTACTCATGTCAAGCATACAACATTTATACTAGGCCCATATGGCCAATAACATATTACAACATATACTACTATATATCCCAACAGTTCAACTTCTGTTGGTGAGAGAGACAAGCCTTCGAGCTTACACAAAGCTCTTCTTCATATCTGGGAACCTTACTCAGAGGGCAAGTCTACACTACAAAATTAAGTCAACTTACGTTATAGTGACATACAGTCACTGCAGTTATTAAATTGCTTTTTCATGTCCACACTATGTATTTGCAGTGTCCTCACCAGGAGTGCTTGCACCAATTTAAGTTTCAGTGTGGGACATTGTGCCATGGCTTCTGAAAGGCAGCAACAGTAAATGTAAGCAACACTGTGTACACTGATACTGCGTCAACCTAACTACATCAGCCTATGCCTCTTGTGGAGGTGGAGTCATTAAGTCAGTGTAGTGCACGAGTTATATTGTGAGAGCTACATTTTAGTGTTTAGACACTTACAGAGGCTGTGTCTACACGAGAGAGCTTATAGTGGCATAGAGGCTGCACTGCTGTAAGATCTCTCATGTAGCCACTCTATGCCAATGGGAGAAAGTTCTTCAGTCCACATAATTAAAGCACCCTCAGCAATCGGCAGTAGCTATGTTCGCAGGAGACATAGCGCTGTGCATACTATTACTTATGCCAGTGTAACTTCTGTCACTCAGGGGTGGGGTTTTTTCACACTCCTGAGTGACACAAGTTTTGCTGACATAAGTGGTCATGTAGACATAGCCAGAGTTAGGTTGACGTAAGCTGTAGCGTAGACCAGGCCAGAGTATCACAGCTAAATACAAGATGGAACAGATAGTTTAACATAAGTAGTTAACATATTTCAAGGGACCATTCGAGGAGAAGTGGCCTGTTATTGCTAGAACAATGACTATTTCGCAGGGACAAATACAGACAGTTACCACACTCAACCCCTAAGCAAGCCATGAAGCAAATGGAGGCAACCAAGACATGATGGGATAACAGCACCCAGTTCCCGCTGGCTGGGTCTATCCAATATCATCTAAGAAGTTGTTAGCCATGCCTCAGACTCAGAAACAAGGTCTCAAAAGAAAGAACTCCAGAACAGCAATGGACCCAGACCCTACTAAAAAGATCCGTATTCAAACATATTGGATAGGTTTGAAGGACCCACACAATAACTGTATAATGTGGTAACCCTGTAATTTTGTATGATTAGTAATTAGTCTAGTTGCCCAAAGTCAAAAGTGTATTATATTACAATGTGGTGGTACATCTGATCATCTTACATTGAATTATAGTGTAATAAGGTTAGAGATTCCAATCACATCTTGCTGGGTTCCTAATATCTCTATTTTGCTGAAATACACAAGTCTTGTGAGAGCTATTCTCTGGAGTACTTAGTCCTGTCATCAATGGAAATGTAAATACAAATAGAACATGGATAAACACCTGTAATGGTGTTTTTCTTGCCTCTCTGTTATTCTGTTATTTCTGTCCCTTTTCTTCTCCATACCACACCCACTTTGTTCAATCTTCTTCAAGGTCTTTCATCAAACCTCTTGTGGATTGTGACAGACAGAACTCACCCCGAGGTGGAGTTAAGCAGCTCTACAGCTCAAGGGTACAGACGCTTCTATAGCAGCACCCTTTTTTGTAGTGTGAGTGTTTGGCCATGGGGTTTGATTGTACAGGTATGCCAGGTATTTGCCGTAAACACCACAGGAGTGCAAAAGTAGTCCCCAGAGCCCTGCTAAGTCTCCCCACATCCCACTCTCCCCATCCTTTGGAAACTTGATTCTAAAAGTTACATTAATCCAATCAGGAAGTAGAAATGT
This sequence comes from Caretta caretta, assembly GCF_965140235.1. Classification (NCBI taxonomy): domain Eukaryota; kingdom Metazoa; phylum Chordata; order Testudines; family Cheloniidae; genus Caretta; species Caretta caretta. The sequence goes on from NC_134208.1 coordinate 79,024,630, forward strand.
ACCATGTTACCTGTATGTCCAGTCAAAACAGCTGAAATTTTGCATAAGGAAATCTTGCAACTAACTGCTCACAAACAAGCTACAGTAATATTATTCAGATTTTATTCAGTGAATAATTTTGAAAAATGGATCAATTTGTGTTGTGTTGTGTTCAGAGGAAAATTACAAATGGTGTTGTAATTTATTAAATAAAGATTTGATAAGGTAGCCTCCAGTCTTTACACTCTGTGAAAATGTGCCATTCTGCTTTTCTCAGCAGTGTTAAAGTAGAACTAGAAGACAAACAAAACATTAGTTATCTAGTTGAAGGGGCTGTGACAAAAGAATCTCTCTTCACAGATAAAAATCAGTCAAATCCTTAAGAAAATAAAATAAAATTGGGTAATTTTTAATTTATACTAGTTTGGGCTGTTACATTATAGATGTAGAATTTGTCAGTTTCTTATTGTGGAGCAACAGAAATAACATCAAGGCCTCTCACACTTTGTCACATGAAAGGTCACATGATAACATTGTCTCACGGCAATCTGCCCTCTGACTCAGAACTGCTTTGACTAGTGATAGAATAACATATCTGTCACAATTAGATTAATAAATTATAAGGCTAGAAGGGACAACTATGTTCATCTAGTCTGACCTCCTGTATAATGCAGGACACAGGAGTTGCCTGAAATTGTTCTTGTATGAACTATAGCAATTGCTTGCATGGAAAAGTAAAATTAGGAGATCAGTGTATTTGTAGCTGCCTTTTCATGCAATTAAGCTAGTAGAAATAAAAAGGAGCTGGGCCCATGTAAACAACTGGTTTTCTGCAAAACCACTAGTATCTCACAAAGCACAGTATGAGAACCTTAACCTTAATCTATGGCTTAAGACGGTATTTCTAAACATCAAGCCCAAACTATAAAATTTTGCAGTTCAGTTTTATGTTTAACCCTTAAAGAATTAGATTATTTAAAAGTCCTATCATTTAAAGACAGGAACAGTTTCAAGGATGGCACCACCAAGTGTTACATCATCACTTAACTATTTTGCAAAGCAACTCATAGTTAAAAGTAAGCATTCAGAGTGTTGCACCTTGTGCAGAGAATGATCATACCATTTTGTCAAACTCTTTAAAAGATATCACCATAATTCTGTTCTCCTTGGATTTTGTGAGTTTTATAATAAAGATTTTATAATAAATGATTCTGCTCTTTCTGGTACAAATCAGAAGTAAATTCACTGAAGTCAATGGAATTACCTCAGACTAAAACTGGTGAAAGACAAGAAATAGGCCCTGAAAACCAATAAAGCTCCTTTTACAATTATTAATTTAACAGGCTAATAACATGTCAGTGCTATGGGACAGTTCCCTACTTGCCACAACTATGAAGCAGTCTCTCACTCAGAAAGGCAGACAGACTCTAACTTGATAGCTAGAAATATAAGTTAAACTACCAGAGTGTATAGTTGTACCATTATGGTTCGGGGTGGGAGAGGAAGGGTGTGTGGAAATAAAGTCGCACAAAATTACAGGGACTGCTGCTTGATGATGCAGTATATCTGCCAACATCAGAAACAAAACCATCAGTAGATATTGTGACACTGCACCCCATATTCTTCACAGTGGTATTATTAATTATGATATAATTATGATGTATTTTATGCAAGATAATTCATGTGAACAGTTATGAATATGATTATCCTATTTGTATGCATGTATCATTTTTGTATCAGAAGTAATGAATACTGACTATGTATCTGTATTTCATTTGTAGTTACACCTGGGTAACTACATTTGAAATACAGATACATAGTCAGTATTCATTACTTCTGATACAAAAGTGAACTAGAAAGATGCTTTCAGTCTAGATAGTGGGTGGGGAAGGGCCTATTCAGGGCAATGGGCCATTAGGAAAAAAACGGTAGGCCTTAGGAGAAGTTTATCTTCCACCTTGGAGTCTTCCTGAAAACACTACAGACAACCTCCAAGTAATGGCTGATATAACTCTACAAGGACATGTGATGAGACCACATGTCTCTAGACTCCATCTTGGGACATCAGTATTTTTCCACAGACTGGTCTGGGAACCAAGCTTTGGGAACATAGGGGTCCCGCCATATGGTAAAGATATATAAGGGAGGAAGTGACATCGTCTGGTGTTCTTCACAAGGCCAATTAAGTGAGGGTGGATGTGGTCCACTCCCAATAGTTGATGAGGAGGTGTCAATACCAAGAGAGGGAAAATTGCTTTTGAAGTGAGCCAGCCACTCCCAGTCCCTATTCAAGCCTAAATTAATGATGTTACATTTGCAAATGAATTGTAGCTCTGCACCTGGACTCCTCATTGTTTTTGTGGATACAGACCAACATAGCTACCCCTCTGATACTTAAGACTAATAGTAGGGCAGTGATAGCTGTCATGAAGGAAATCTTCTGCAGACATGGAATTTCAGACAAAGTCTTTAGCCATAATGGGATGCAATTTTCCAATGCAGATTTTAGGCAATTAGCCATAGATTGGGATTTCCATCACAAAAACATCAAGTCCAAATTACCCCCAATAAAATGGATTTATGGAAAGGTCTATGTAGCCAGTAAAGAACCTTATGAAAAATATTTTTGACAGTGGGGGTGATTTGATAAAGCTTTATTGGTTTATTGAAGTGCACCTCTGGAGAATGGCTTTTCTCCAGCTCCGCTGTTAATGGGAAGAAGTATCAGATCTAATTTACCAATTACTGATAACCTGCTGAAATCTCATAACAATGAAACCATACAAAAGATGAAATAAAATCAGAAGTGGAAGCAGAAATAATATTTTGACAAAAGAGCCTGTGATCTCCCATCTCTTAACCCAGGTGATAGAGCAGGGGTGGGCAAACTTTTTGGCCTGAGGGACACACAAATTGTATGCAGGGCCATGAATGTAGGGCTGGGTCAGGGGGCTGGGGTGTGGGAGGGAGTGCGGGGTGTGGGAGGGGGTGCGGTCTGCAAGAAGGGGGTCTGGGCATGGGGTTGGTGTGCAGGTGTATGATGGAACTCAGGGCAGGGGCTTGGGGTGCAGGATGGGGTGCGGAGTGCAGGAGGGGGTTCAGGGCAAGGGTTGGGGTGCAGGAGGGGTTCGGGGTGCAGGCTCGGGCGTGGCAGAGGTGTGTAGCGGGCCTGAGGGAGGATCCCTGTCTGCCCTGGCCCTGTGCCACTCCCAGAAGCAGCAGGCACCACATCCCTGCGGCCCCCATGGGAAAGGGGGGGCAGAGGGCTCAGCGCGCTGCCCTTGCCTGTGAGTACCTCCCCCGAAGATCCCATTGGCCATGGTTCCCCATTCCCAGCCAATGGGAGCTGCAGAGGCGGTGCCTGCAGGCGAGGGCAGCATACGGAGCCCTCTGCCCCTCCTTCCTCCAGGGGCCACAGGGATGTGGTGCCAGCCACTTCTGGCAGCGGTGTGGGGCCTACAGTGCCACGGAGATGGCAAAGCCTCGGGGCCAGATCCAAAGCCCTAAAGGGTCAGATCCGGCCCGCAGGCTGTAGTTTGCCCACCCCTGTGATAAAGTGTGCCTAAGGATCACATCTCTAATACTTGGGGGCAAAGGGGTACCATTAAAGAACACCTACATCCAAGGTTTTATGTGGTCCAGACAGACCAGGCTGACACATTTCAACGTAATCCAAGGGATCTGCGAGTAATCCCAGAAAGTTCCTGCCACACTGCCAGCTGATGTGGACTCTGGCTTTTCCCATCTGACTGATCCTTTATCATCAATGCACAAAGGAGAAACTGTCAAGGAACAAGAGAACAACTCAGACTAATGTAAGGCTGACACTGAGAAGATCAGAATGTGAGATTAAACCTCCTGAAAGACTCAGAGACTTGCTAACCTGCCTGGAGAAGGGGTATTTGAGGAAAGTGAGTGGTAAAGACTCACTTGAGAGTGATTTTCTGGTAACCTCTCTTCTCTAGGTAGTTGACATATTGAGTTTATGGAAATATACTAGACGCTTTAAGATTTAATGTATGTGTTATTAGATAATTAACTGTGTACACAGTAATACACACACATACAGAGAGAGAGAGAGAGACATTTGGAAATGCTGTCTCATAAGGGACTGTGTTGTGGGAATTTACAGATGTGCCATGGAGGCAGAGACTGTGGACACCACGTAGCTGTGTGCAGCAGTTCACCAGAGATGCTCTCCAGTTTGTTTTATTATAGTTTTATTCCTTTCTCATTTCACTGGGTTGTTATTTAATGAACTCCAAGATTGCTACACCACAACTCTCCTTAGGCCAGTGAAGAGGTCGTTGCTGTCTTCCTTCCCAGTCAAGAGTTCTGTGCCTTGCCAGTGAGGTCCAGGTCAGGAGGTGAGGCTCCCAGAAAGACCAGGCTCCCTGAGGGAGACGGCTGCTGCTTCCTTGTGCCCCTACCCCCATACCCTTGCCCCTCATCTTTCCATGAACTGCCTTCTTCTGCATTTACTTGTCCCATACTCCAGCCTGCTGCTCCTCCTTCCTTGGCATGCTCTAGAACGGGATGGGAATGCATGGTGGGTGTGAGAGGTGGAGAACTAGGGAGATGGCAATACTGAGACTTTCATCTGTCCTGACTTGAGCTTCACTGTTCAGGAACAGAGCTCTGGGGAGGAAGGAGGGTCACTACCAGCATTCCACCTCCCCCGTGACTGGAGCAGAGCCAACTGGGGTATCAAAGGGCAAAGTAATGCTCAAGGTGTCAGCCCTTTGTTCACACAGCTACATTGTCTATATGTTATTGTGTCTAAAAATATGACAAGTAAGGTATTTTATAAAAGCTTGTAATAGTCTAAACTTGATCATTATGAGATATGTATGCAGACTGTGGTTATGAATCTATGTATGTGTATAGATATAAAACTGTGGTCACATAATTTGTTCTTCAACCTTCAGCTCCGCCTCATAACTGGGAGGTGGTTAGGGGGGCAGGGAGGGGCTGCCTCCCCACTCGCCAAAACTAAATTCAAGTACCTACCCAATTGTCCAGTCAAGATAAGACAATGAAGGACCATTACAGTTAATGGGAAAGCACTGAAACAACTTGAGACTGAAAAGAAAACCCATTGTTTGGAAAACTAAGAGAGGAGGACATTTCCTCTATCATTTATCACCAGAGTCTGAGAGATAGAAAACAAACAAAACCTGCAAACCCTTAAAAGAGAAGGGCTTTGAAGTGAAGAACATCCAGAAGCTGAGGGCTGGCAACTAGGTAGAGTGCTGTTCTTGAAATATTGGATCCCCTCTCGGACAAAGGGCATGCTGGGAAACCATTCAGAGGCAATAGGTGACTTATATTAGAAACGAGAATTTGTAGAATATAAACGTGTGAAGCCTGAAGTTGTGTCTCTGTTTGTTTTCTGTGTAACATGTATGTGTTTGCTTTCCCTTGCTATTTCCTCTTTGAAACTGTGCTTTTTCTGTGAAATAAACTTTTTGTTTACTTTTACCCCAACTAGGGTTCTGATGTGTAAACTGTGTGGAGCAGTGTGGGCCAAAGTGAATGGACAACTGAGGGATAGGTTTCACTCCTACAGAGGTGATGAATCAGGAGGGAAAATCTGAGTGTCTGGTAGTTAAGAACTCGGCATAGATGGATTTGGGGAGACTTGGGACTGGAAGCGTTGTTGAATTCACCCTGCAAGGAGTAATTAGACTGGTGGAAGCTAGAGTGAGGCCTTTTAAGCTTGTAGGCTGGCTGCTGGTGTCAGGGGTTTGAGCCACAGCAGCATAGCATTAAGCACCCAAAGTTATAAGGCAGGCAATGACAGAACCCCATATTGGTCTGCATGATCCCTAAAACATTACAGCTGGCTTCCTCCAGGTGCTCATTTCATGAGAATCTGAGCAACCTGAGAACAGTAATGTTTAACCTGTTTGGCAGATTAGGTCAGCTTTTAGAACTAAGGGCTCAGTGGCTGCCAACACATTTCTGATAATCCATTGACTTCAGTTGCAGCATTAAAAAAAACAGTAGGGGATTTGAGGTAGGTATTTCCTCCCATATAGACAGGGATCCATCCATGCAGAAGCAACTGCAGGAGTAGATCCAAATGTCTATCAAACAGCTACATGTACTTAGATTCTTATTTTCAACCCAGACAGTAAAATCTAACCAGTACTTTACTCTTTTATTCATAAAGAGAACTAATTACTTCAAACGTTTGCACTGTTTTATAGTGTGAGAAAGGGAACCTGCAGGTGGAGGGAGGGGGATGAGGAACACAGAAAACAAAGAATATATGAATTGAAGCTTAGATCTGGGTCCGTTGTTGTAACTGTGACTATTTGGTAAAGATTAAAAAAAGCCCATGCCTACAATCTAAGGTTCTTAAAGCCATACTTCTCCACTTTTGTACATATAAATTCTTCTCATTCAGCAACATCACTATGTGGAAGAGACTTTTTTTTTTTAATTTCCCCAATCTGGCTGTTTTCCCAAACGTGCTTACAGCTATTTAGGAGCCCTTTTAATGGGTAGCTGGTACAAAGCAGTGAATGCTTTGAATATACAAATTACACATGCCAGTACTAATAACGTCAACACAGATATGGAAACTTAAGATCTATCCAGGAGTTCTGTGTTTTACAGATGATCTAGCTTAGCCAGCTGATTAAAAATAACCCCTAAGGATACCAGCTAATTACTTGAGGCCAGATACTGCCAACATTACTGGTGCTCAAAGTACCTTATTCTTTAAGTAGTCCCTTTGAAATCACAATTGCAATGAAGATTTTACACTTTAAGCCCCCAATCTTGCAAACAGTTAAGCACGTGGAAAACTTTATTCATGTGAGTAAAGTTACTTAAATCTTTGCAGGATGAGGTCTTACATTACAAAACAAAGGCCTAACACTGCAAATAGATATGCTGATATGGATCTTTACTCTCCTACAATAAAACTGTATATGAGAGTGTACTTGCACTTGTCTATACTGGCAAGTGAAAGACAAAACTTTTGTCATTCAGAGGTGTTAAAAAACCTCCTCCCCGAAAGACAAAAGAGTTTTGTTTCAGAGTAGCAGCCGTGTTAGTCCGTATCAGCAAAAAGAACAGGAGTACTTGTGGCACCTTAGAGACGAACAAATTTATTTGAGCATAAGTTTTGTGGATGACAAGCGCTGGTGTTAACAGTGCTTTGTCAGCAGGAGCACTCTCCTGCTCGCAACACTAACGCCGCTTGCTGGGGGTGGAAGTTTTTTGTCAGCAGGAGAGCTCTCTCTTGCTGACAAGCGGCTAGATTGTATGCCTTTTGTAGCGGCACAGCCGTGTTGCTAAAAGCTGCATAGTGCAGATATAGCCTTAGAATGGAAATCACTGCAATTCCTCAACCTCCTTGAGTGGGACTCCAGGGAGCATACAGGTTCCACTTGATGCATCTATTTCCAGGATGTCAAACATCAGGGGGTAGCCATGTTAGTCTGTATCCACAAAAATAACAAGGAGTCCGGTGGCACCTTAAAGACTAACAAATTTATTTGGGCATAAGATATCGTGGGTAAAAAACCACTTCCTCAGACGCATGGAGTGAAAATTACAAATGCAGGCATAAATATACTGACACATGAAGAGAAGGGAGTTACCTCACAAGTGGAGAACCAGTGTTGGCAGTGTCAATTTGACCAGGGTGGATATAGTCCACTCCCAATAATTGAGGAGGAGGTGTCAATTCCAGGAGAGGCAAAGCCGCTTTTGTAATGAGCCAGCCACTCACAGTCCATTAATTTGGGTTTGAACAGGGACTGGGAGTGGCTGGTTCATTACAAAAGCAGCTTTGTGTCTCCTGGAATTGATACCTCCTTATCAATTATTGGGAGTGGACTACATCCACCCTGATTGAATTGGCTCTGTCAACACTGGTTCTCCACTTGTGAGGTAACTCCCTTCTCTTCATGTGTCAGTATATAATGCGTGCATCTGTAATTTTCACTCCATGCATCTGAAGAAGTGTTTTTTTACCCATGAAAGTTTATGCCCAAATAAATCTGTTAATCTCTAAGGTGCCACCAGACTCCTTGTTATTTCTAGGACAGGAATCTACTTCTAGGATGTGACCAGAAAATATGCAACTTGTGTCTATCTCTTGCCTGTTTTTTTTTTAAAGTGTCAACTTCAAATTTGGTCTTTTTCTTTCTTTCTTTTTTTCTTTTTTTTTTAAATTAAAAAGGAGTTTAAAGCAATTCCAGGAACAACAACTACCTCAAATCTCCCTGCAAATTCATGGTTTTCCTAGGGCTGTCAATTAATCACAGTTAATGCAAGTAATTAACACAAAACATATTAACTAGATTAAAAAAAAGTCATGATTAATTGCAGTTTTAATTGCACTATTAACAATAATAGAATACCTATTTAAATTTATTATAAATATTTTGGATGTTTTTCTACATTTTCAAATATATTGATTTCAATTATAACAAAGACTACAACATGTACAGTGCTCACTTTATATTATTTTTATTAGAAATATGTGCCCTGTAAGAAATAAAAGAAATAATATTTTTCAATTCACCTCATATAAGTACTGTAGTGCAATCTCTTTATTGTGAAAGTGCAACTTACAAATGTAGAATTTTTATTTTATTTACATAAACAAACCTATGTAAAACTTTAGAGCCTACAAGTGAACTCAGTCCTACTTCTTGTTCAGCCAGTCATTAAGACAAACAAGTTTGTTTACATTTACAGGAGATAATGCTGCCCACTTCTTATTTATAATGTCACCTTAATGTGAGAACAGGTGTTCACATGGCACAGTTGCAGCTGGCGTTGCAAGGTATTTACGTGCCAGATATGCTTAACTTTGTATTCTGTGTTGTAATGGAAATCAATATATTTGAAAATATAGAAAAACAACCCAAATACTTATAATATATTTTAATTGGTATGCTATTACTAACAGTCCAATTAAAACAGGGATTACTCACAACTATTTTTTTAATCTCACAATTAATTGCAATTTTTAAAATCATTTGACAGCCCTCGTTTTTACAATCACATTTTTAATATGTTTGTTTGATGAATACTCAGACAAATAACAGAAGACATTGACTTACACATAGAAGAAACAGTGAAACTGAATATACACAAAGCACTGTCCAGTACACCAAGTAAATAAACTCACAACAGAAAGAAAAATATCTGTCTTATCTCAGGGTTTTATACTGCTGCCCATCAACATAGTATCAGTGCCTTCCATATATGTGCTTCCAACCTCTTTCAGCCAGGAATAATATTTAAACATAGTCAATACGTTATCTACAGGCAGAAGCATGACATTGAAGTTGATGGTGTATCCAAAATACCTTTTCAATATTTTTATTCTTAGACTTGAGCACTGTTCCCCCTAATTCTCAAACTTATTTGACCTTTATGATTCCAGTAAATTATATGGATAACTTAACCCCATTAAGGCAGACTGTGTTTTGTAATTGAGAGTGTGATGGTTATAGAAATAGAATATCAAAGACTCTATTAAGAGCTAAGAATATCATTAATAATGCAATTTCTCAGATCATGATGTTTCTGCTGTTGTACATCTTCCATCTTAAATTCCTACTCCAATTCTATAAACGTATCTGGAAATCACAATATAGATCTCCTTTTACTGTAATTTCTACCCTCGGTCTATTCCCCCAATAGAGTGTTTCCCCATCTATTCAGATTTCTCCATCACCCCAGACAAATGACTGCTGTGATGCTATGACTGCTGCCATGGTGGTTGTTTACTCAACAAATGAGCTTTACTTCAGACTGTTCTATTATATTTCATGATTGAGTTGCTCAATTTTCCTAACAAAGTAACTGAACTGGCCAACATTAATCATTCTCACTTTCAGATTTTGCTACAGAAAACCAAATTAGTTGTTGCATATCTGATTTAAAGGGATTACTCAGCTGTACCAAGCTGCTGATAACATAATAAACATATTTAAATTTGGGAATCCAGGTTCTCTTTTAAATGTATGGGCTTGAAAAATCTTAAAGTTTAATCTGGGCTTTATTTTCCCAAATGATTCTGCTAATTACTCCCTGTATAAGCTTTATATAGCTCTCTGACAACTTTAGAAGGAGTCACAAACTTGTCCCTGATCCTTTCAAGAAAAGAGCAGTTGGTTTCATGCCACATAGAACACACTGGCCATATCCTCTTTTATAGACAACCCCCATCCGTTTACCTACCCACTATAGATGTAGGATGAAATTGGAGCTGCACAGCCTCTCTGTGTGGGTTTACTCTCTTGGCTGATAGCAGAGCACCAGTGCTGCATTCCTGATGCAATTGGATCTAACATTCCTGTGCAAATGGGCTCAGCATTCTACCCTTTGACTACACCAATTTCATTTGAAATCCAAGTCACAGCTCCGCTATTGCCAGGATGATTATCCATATTCCATATATATCTACTCTGTGCTGCTGCCAGTCAGCGGTAGAAGGGAATGTGGCTCAGGAGAATGGCTCTCACAGGACCGGAGTACTGCTGACAAATGCACATAAAACTGCCTTGATATACAACCTAGCTGACAGTCAGTCCTGTGTACCTGCTGCTCTTAACAGAAACATTCCCATCAAGGGTTTTTTGCAGTGTATAGAAATGCAGTAAAAGACATTACATAAACTTTTAAAAGATTCCTGTTTATTATTCATGTTGTAGAGCAGTATATTTGATTCTGCAGCTCTGATTTAGAACAATGCAACAGGATATGTGATGCAGTGATGATCTACAGATGATCTCCCAGCATTAAGGGAGAATGCTGACAGTTATACAACATGTACAATGAAACTTTTGACATAAAACCAAGGTGAGCTGAAGGGGAGGGAGATTGACGAGCAGGAAGCCAAATGCAGATGAAAAAGAAGACTGAAAAGGTAGTGAAAATAGTGTGCAGGGGCAGAAGGTAGGAGCTGGGGTAATAGGATAAAGGAAAGTGTGGAAGATGTGGCAGCAAGTGATATATGGGAACATGGGGAACAAAAAGAAGCAGAAGGGTTAGAGCGCTCAGGAGATCCAGGAAAGGGACTCATAGACTGGCCGGTAGGAGCTGAACATTTGAGGGTTGTGGCTACTGGAAGGTACACAGACAAGCCAGATGTTGCCATTGCAGCTTCTAGAGAGTGCAGGGGGAGTTTGGGCTGTTTGCTACTAGCTGGAAGGAAAGAATGGCTTTCCAGCTGGTAAGTGGATGAATGAGGGAGTTCTGAGGGAGAGAAGAAGTAGACCAGGATCATATACCAGATTGATGGGCACCATATAAGAATCTAGATGGATGGATGAGGTTAACCTGAGAGTTAGTATTCTTACAGCTTAAAAAAAAAAAATCAAAGAAGAGTTCCAAACTATTTGCTATCAGGGTGGTAGCCTTCCATTGAAGTGCAGGTTTCCTTCAGAGTAAACAGATTAACTTTCAACTATATGCATAGTTTGGAGGAAACAGACAGCTGCCAAGCCTGAAAACAGGATATGGAAGTGGCCTCCCAGTTCAAATCCCATACCTGAAACACTAACAATTGCAATTAATTTAATTTGTAGTTTCTTCTTTGTCAGTTTAATCACAATGGAAATTTGCATGAAAAGAGAAACCTTGTTTCAGGAGATCCCATCTGCTCCTGCTGCTTATTCCCCACCTGAAATCATAATCCTCTCTGTGAATACTAATCATTTCCACATTTAGGTGGGAGAATAAGCAGCTAAATTTTCAAAGCTTTTAGGGATTTGAGTTCTTAACTCAACCCTACTTAGCAGTTTCCTACAACACTAGTAGTTTCCTGATGTAAGATAGGGAGTGTACAGTGACATAATGAAATACTAAGCTAAAGAAACAACAAAAAAGTTAGACTGAACATCCAGTTCATTAGTTTCAGGTAAGAGGTGGCTGGCCAAATTCTCCTCTAAGTCACATTGGTCTGAATCCTTCTGAGTAATTCCATAGAAGTCATGGATTTATACCAGTGAAAATGTGGAGTAAGTCCACTGAGGCCAAGACAGATACTCTACATATTCAATTGCCTGAGTGTAGAATTTGTTCACAGTCTGCTTTTTCCCAGTTACAACATACTTTTTCCTCCCCTCCCACAGGTATGGGAAATACTAGGCATTCAAGTGTAAAACTACTCCATAAGTGTCTGATCCTGCACCATGGAAGTCAATAGAAATTTTCTTGCTGGCATCAATGGTGCAAGATCAAGACCTAATTACCCAGGAAGACTGGAGCAAAACACTAAACCCACAGTTTTAAGCAGGACTAGTCATAAGAATATATCTTTATGTCCAAAGGCTTCATTTTGCTTTAATTGCTCAAGTTCCCTGGCAGGCATGCCAAGATCTGATGCACTTTGGAATATGTCAGTCATATCCTATAATAAGATGTGACATAACAGAGCCTGACTGATGGGATCTGATGTGACATATCTCAGATTGACTCACATGAAAAATGTGGACAAGTTTATTTAAAAAAATGCTCAGAATATGTATGCAATAGTTATCAAACATAAAGTGGGCTCTATTTTTCACCTCCCTTGAATAATAGTAAAAGGAGCCCTGCTCATTCAAACTAATATGGGCATTCCTTTTAGGGGAAGAGTTAAAGGTAATTTTTTGGTCATCTGTAATAATAAAATTAAGATTATTTCATCCATAGTTTAGCTGGAGAGAATCTCCATGTTGAATGTACTATAACATCAGCTGAAATAATGGGATCATTTTTGCTCTGTGCATGAACTATATCAACAAACTGTTTGGAGACAGATGTCTTGTGAGGAGAAAGTTTACATTAAAAAAGGAGAATGTGCAGTTGAAACCAGAATGTGAACTAAGAAATGACCTACTTCAACTGGCTCTTATAGCTGTCTGGTCCCATAGTTGCACAGTGCTCTAGTTTTTGTTATTGTTGTTCAGTGTTTTTCTAACTGGTTCTGAGGCTTCTTGCAAGGAAGGAGGGTTCTCAGCACCTAACAGAATTGGACCCAAAATATTGCTTCTTTGATAAGAAGAAGGCTGAAAAAAACTTTCTATGCAAATATTTTGAAGAGAGAATGCACAAGAGATGTCAAACGTGTTGAAGGTATCATAGGGGCCGACTCCATGGGTGCTCCGGGGCCCAAGCACTCACAATAAAAAATGGTGGGTGCTCAGCACCCGGGAGCCAGAGCTTGAGTGTGGAATGTGATGAGCTTTCTGCTGCTATCAGAGGAACAGCCGTGTTAGTCTGTATTCGCAAAAAGAAAAGGAGTACTTGTGGCACCTTAGAGACTAACCAATTTATTTGAGCATGAGCTTTCGTGAGCTACAGCTCACTTCATCAGATGTATACCGTGGAAACTGCAGCAGACTTTATATACACACAGAGAATATGAAACAATACCTCCTCCCACCCCACTGTTCTGCTGGTAATAGCTTATCTAAAGTGATCAACAGGTGGGCCATTTCCAGCACAAATCCAGGTTTTCTCACCCTCCACCCCCCCACACAAATTCACTCTCCTGCTGGTGATAGCCCATCCAAAGTGACAACTCTTTACATAATCAAGTCGGGCTATTTCCTGTATAGATCCAGGTTTTCTCACATCCTCCCCACCCCTATACACACACAAACTCACTCTCCTGCTGGTAATAGCTCATCTAAACTGACCACTCTCCAAGTTTAAATCCAAGTTAAACCAGAACATCTGGGGGGGGGGGTAGGAAAAAACAAGAGGAAACAGGCTACCTTGCATAATGACTTAGCCACTCCCAGTCTCTATTTAAGCCTAAATTAATAGTATCCAATTTGCAAATGAATTCCAATTCAGCAGTTTCTCGCTGGAGTCTGGATTTGAAGTTTTTTTGTTTTAAGATAGCGACCTTCATGTCTGTGATTGCGTGACCAGAGAGATTGAAGTGTTCTCCGACTGGTTTATGAATGTTATAATTCTTGACATCTGATTTGTGTCCATTTATTCTTTTACGTAGAGACTGTCCAGTTTGACCAATGTACATGGCAGAGGGGCATTGCTGGCACATGATGGCATATATCACATTGGTGGATGTGCAGGTGAACGAGCCTCTGATAGTGTGGCTGATGTTATTAGGCCCTGTGATGGTGTCCCCTGTGCCCACATATCTGAATAGATATGTGGGCACAATTGGCAACGGGCTTTGTTGCAAGGATAAGTTCCTGGGTTAGTGGTTCTGTTGTGTGGTATGTGGTTGTTGGTGAGTATTTGCTTCAGGTTGCGGGGCTGTCTGTAGGCAAGGACTGGCCTGTCTCCCAAGACTTGTGAGAGTGTTGGGTCATCCTTTAGGATAGGTTGTAGATCCTTAATAATGCGTTGGAGGGGTTTTAGTTGGGGGCTGAAGGTGACCGCTAGTGGCGTTCTGTTATTTTCCTTGTTAGGCCTGTCCTGTAGTAGGTAACTTCTGGGAACTCTTCTGGCTCTATCAATCTGTTTCTTTACTTCTGCAGGTGGGTATTGTAGTTGTAAGAAAGCTTGACAGAGATCTTGTAGGTGTTTGTCTCTGTCTGAGGGGTTGGAGCAAATGCGGTTGTATCGCAGAGCTTGGCTGTAGACGATGGATCGTGTGGTGTGGTCAGGGTGAAAGCTGGAGGCATGCAGGTAGGAATAGCGGTCAGTAGGTTTCCGGTATAGGGTGGTGTTTATGTGGCCATTGTTTATTAGCACTGTAGTGTCCAGGAAGTGGATCTCTTGTGTGGACTGGACCAGGCTGAGGTTGGTGGTGGGATGGAAATTGTTGAAATCATGGTGGAATTCCTCAAGGGCTTCTTTTCCATGGGTCCAGATGATGAAGATGTCATCAATATAGCGCAAGTAGAGTAGGGGCTTTAGGGGACGAGAGCTGAGGAAGCGTTGTTCTAAATCAGCCATAAAAATTCCTTCACCCACTTACTTCCCTGGTCCTTCTCGCATGAACAGAGAGCAACAATACCCGAAGTCCAAAGGTGCAAACAATTCGATGTTTATTGGGTTGAACTTCCAGCAAGCATGATTCCAGTTTCCTTCCTTAGTATCCTCCTTCCCAGCTCTGACACCACAGAGCCTTACACCTGTGTCCCTGTTCCCATTCCTGCCCTTAGTCAAACATGATTCCAACTTCCTTACTCCCATTCCCTGTTCCCATTTCCCCCTTTAGCAAAACATGATTCCAACGTCCTTACTCCCATTCCCTGTTCCCATTTCCCCCTTTAGCAAAACATGATTCCAACTTCCTTACTCCCATTCCCTGTTCCCGCTCAAATAAATTGGTTAGTCTCTAAGGTGCCACAAGTACTCCTTTTCTTTCTGCTGCTAATAACTTCTGCCCTTGGGCAAGGAGCTTGTTTATAAACAGAGAGAGAGTGATTAAGACAACAAAAGGCTTGTCATGAATTTAAATTAAGGATCATTAAATGATCCAGAAAGCATTGCCAGGCACTCCAGTTAAAAGATGGGAAACAAAGAGTAGGAATAAATGGTCCGTTTTCAGAATGGAGAGAGGTAAATAGTGGTGTCTCCTAGGGGTCTGTACTGGGACCAGTCCTGTTTGACATATTCATAAATGATCTGCAAAAAGGAGTAAACAGTGAGGTGGCAAAGTTTGCAAATGATACAAAGTTACTCAAGAGAGTTAAGGTCAAAGCAGACTGCGAAGAGTTACAAAGGGATCTCACAAAACTGAGTGACTTGGCAACAAAATGGCAGATTTCAGAGTAACAGCCGTGTTAGTCTGTATTCGCAAAAAGAAAAGGAGTACTTGTGGCACCTTAGAGACTAACCAATTTATTTGAGCATGAGCTTTCGTGAGCTACAGCTCACTTCATCGGATGCATACCGTGGATACTGCAGCAGACTTTATATATACACAGAGAATATGAAACAATACCTCCTCCCACCCCACTGTCCTGCTGGTAATAGCTTATCTAAAGTGATCATCAGGTGGGCCATTTCCAGCACAAATCCAGGTTTTCTCACCCTCCACCCCCCCACACAAATTCACTCTCCTGCTGGTGCTAGCCCATCCAAAGTGACAACTCTTTACATAATCAAGTCGGGCTATTTCCTGCACAAATCCAGGTTTTCTCACATCCCCCCCACCCCCATACACACACAAACTCACTCTCCTGCTGGTAATAGCTCATCCAAACTGACCACTCTCCAAGAGATGAAATTCAGTGTTAAATGCAAAGTAATGCACATGGCAAAATATAATCCCAACTATACATACAAATAGTGGTTTCTAAATTAGCTCTTACCCATCAAGAAAGAGATCTTGCAGTCATTTTCAATATTTGGAAGAATTATGTTTCCAGAAAAAAGATGAAGTGAGCTGTAGCTCACGAAAGCTTATGCTCAAATAAATTGGTTAGTCTCTAAGGTGCCACAAGTACTCCTTTTCTTTTTGCAAATACAGACTAACACGGCTGTTACTCTGAAACCTGTCATTATGTTTCCAGAGTACTGCAAATTTATTAGAATCATTCTCACTGTGCCTGTATCATCCTGAACTCATTCTACAGCTTCAAAAGACTTTAAAAGTATCTCCAGTCATCAATGGGACAGAGGAAACTGAATAATATAGCTGACCTCAACATGCATCAAGACAATAACAGGGAACTGGATGTAAATAAGTTTCATACAGAAAGCTACAGTGAGACATAATGTCTTTAAACTGGGACGTTAGTGAAGACAGCTTGTAGGTGATTGCAAAGATTTAAAAATACTGTAATTCGTGGTAATCTAATTATGTAATTCATAACAGTTCATCATTATTAAAATAATAAAGATACCAATGATAGACACATTCAATAACTAGACCAGAGATTGGCAATCTTTGGCCCACGGCCCGCCAGGGTAAGCCCCCTGGAGGGCCGGGCCGATTTGTTCACCAGCCGCGCCCATACATTCGGCCGATCGCAACTCCCTCTGGCCGCAGTTCACCGCTCCAGGTCAATGGGGGCTGCGGGAAGTGGCAGCCAGCACATCCCTCGGCCCGTGCCACTTCCCACAGTCCCCATTGGTCAGTGGGAGCTGTGATTGGCTGAACACACCCTGGCGGGCCACGTGCCAAAGGTTGCCAATCCCTGAACTAGACTATGATTGAAGTGTATAAATATGCTGAAAATAGCCTCACCCCAAAACTGGCAGAGTGCCCTCCCAATACACATAAACCTCTTCAAAAGCACCCATCGGCAAAAAAAAAAAAAAAAATCAACACCTATTGGAGGTATGGTAGATTTCTCCATGTGTACAGCAACTAAAAAGGAAGACAATGCAGCGGTTGCTATTCAAATAGCTAGTATTTTTCATTCTGATATCACACAGTTACCACAATTCTTGCTATTCCAATAAATGAAGCCAGCTCACGGTGAAGATGCTTGAATGACAGGAAGGATGATCAAGTCAAGCCACCAGACTGGGACTCAGGAGATCTGGGTCCAGTGGTAGGCTCTAGCCCAAGGTTACAAAGGAAGTACATTGCAGTCACAGAATCACTTTGTGTGTTAGTTTCCCATGGGTCAATGGGATGATATTTCTTTTCTCCCACTGTTCGTCAGTTTTGTATATTTAGATTGTAAGCTTTTGGGGGCAGTGCTTTTATGTACAGTGCTTAGAGCCTCAAGGCACTACTGTAATATACCCAAAGAATAATAGTCATTAACATACATACTAAAAAGTGCTTTCTATTTTTAGTTTCATCTGTGAAAACAAAGTTACTGTTGGTGGCTAATTCTCTTTGTACCTGTAGTGTGGTGCCCCACCACTCCGCCAAGGGAAGAACCTCCCGAGACACCAAAGTGGGCGGAGCCAGTGGATCCTGTGCCCATGCCCCAGAGGTCAAGGCGCAGGAGAGGAAGTAGAAAAGCCCAACCCTAGAGCTCAGTTGGGAGACAGCAGCTGGAGAGGCCAGACGCCTGCAGCCTGGCTTCAGCTTGGGAGACCCCGGCAAGCTGCAGCCAATCCAAGGACTGGCCAGACCGGCCAATGCCTGACTGCTGACCAATGCCCAGAGGAGCTGCCAAGTCTACCCCTCGCCGGTGACCCAGAGGTGCCCATGGTGCTGGAACCCTCCAAGGACACCACCCTGACCCAGGTACCCCATGAGGGGGAGTCTGGAAGTAGCCTGGGGGCAGCTGACCCCAGTATGGCGGCAGCACTGCCAGAGCCAATGTCAGTGTGTTGCGGCCAGGATCCTCACTGACACAGCAGCGGGTCTTCGACCGCTGCTAGGGCCCCGGGCTGGGACACAGTGGAGTGGGAGGGCCTGCATGCCCCCTGCCACCCATCTCATGAGTGGCAGTCTCCCCCTCCCCCTGGTTTATAAAGTTAGGAGCCTGGGCTTATATTGACTATTTGCTCAGCCCCTGCCTGAGGCCTGAGCCCCTGACTGTTTCTTTGCTGCCCTGCCCTGACCCAGGGCCTGGGCCTATATTGAACTGCTTCCGGGACCCAGCCTGAAGGTCTGGGCCATAGACTGGGTATTCCCCAACCCAGCAGAGAGTGTAGTGAGGTGATGTGGTGCCCCACCATCCCGCTGAGGGACGAGCCCCGGCTGAGTTCCCTCACAGTACCACTTTAACCAACCACAGTAGCACCATATATTTATGTCTGTTTTATTAAGAAATGGAGCATAAAAATTGGACTAATATAGGTATTTCATTTTCCAATCTAAATTTGTGCAATTTACTGTTAAGAGAATCAGTTCTATCAAAGTTGAAAGGTTTCCATTTAAGAATGAGCAAGTACACATTAAGAAGCCAATCTTTTGATCTATGCACAGAATTCCCCACATACAAATTAAAATTCTGAATGTTGATGAACCCCAACATGGCTGGAGATAGTACAATGTTGTAAGTATCACTTTTCATTTACATTGATATACCATAAATAATACAAGATAAGATGGTTACAGGGTCACAGCCAGGCACTAAATAAATTAGTCCTGGTATTATTCCAGGACTCATCCCCAGAAATTCACCAGCAAGTCTTGGTATATGATAAAAAACATCTTTTAATTTGGACCCTGGGACTAGTATCTGGCTGTCAAGTCGAGATAGCTCTATTTTTAGACTTTTTTCACCTCATCCCATGTTGATCAGAGTTTTAAATGAAACACTGGAAAAAATATACTATTTATTTCTATTATAATACAATCACAAATAACAAATAGATATTGTATTTATTGTAAATTAATTAATGCTGCCATCTCAATAGACTGATGCTGAAGAGGAACTAGAGAAAGTGCAAAACTCATGATGACAGGAATATCTTCACTGTTATTCCAATATGAATATACTGTAACCCCTATCTGCCAGATGAAACACCACTGAAGTTAATGGGAACCCCATTGACTATTCTGTTGAGCATCTGGCCCTGTATTTGATGCAAAACTACGGGTTACCAGTACTGATTTTTCTTTAGAGTTCAAGTTGCACAGATTTCAAAATGGCTGCCATTTATGATTGTAGACTTGTTTTAATTGGCCTTTGGTCAGTCCCCTTGTTTTAATGTTGACTCTGGTCCAAACCCACAGCTAATGTAATTCACCATAGCTCCATTGTTTCAATGATTCATACACCAGCTAATGATCTGACCTTCTCTCTCTTGAGTCCCCAAAGTCCTTTTATAATCTGTTAAAGATTCTGCTTCTGGCCACTGTGACCTTTTCCCCAAAACTATCAGGTCAGAAAATTGTGGTGGGGGAAGGAGAAAGATTTTTATATGCTCATCTTCACTGAATGATGAAAGTGTGCAATGGCTAATGATATAAATGTTGATGAACGAATCTAAGTAAACAAATTAACAAACTAACTTTAGTCACCTTTAGTCAATATTACTTCTTCATATAGTAAAATATCTTCATGTCAAAGCCATATGGACAGATTATTTTTACCTTCACTAAACCAAGTTTACTAATGTGTGCAATGTCTTGATTTGAGCTACACAGAACTTTTCACTCTGATGGCCATCAAGACCCTTTAGGGCTTCCTTTCCACCTGGTACACTTGTTCTCCAACTTAAGTATGAATATGCACATAAGGCTCACAAAGAAGCAACTGAAATAAAAAAATAGGAAAGGAAGGAAAAATGGCTTTACCACATTAGCAGAAAATTCTAATTTTTTCAAGTACAAGAACCAAGAAAGAGCAGCTGGAACGAGAAGGAATAATCAGAAAAAGATCACTGCATCATCATAATTTATTTATAAAGTTTGTGTATGCGTGCATGTACATAGCCCTGTAGACTAGTAAATATATTAGCAATTAAGCAGGAAAGATAAGAGAATATGCATATAACACCAAAATAGCACTTTTCAGCAGCAGTAGGCTGCTGTTTCCTGCTTGCTGTTTCCTGCATCAAGTGTTTAGGGCATCGGGGAACATTCTAGGGTTGATTTTAAAGAATTATAGAGAATTTCTGAAAGATTCCAATATCCAACATATTCACAGAACATCATAAAGCCAACAGAGAAGCAATTAAAGGATGCCACAGTGCTACATAAAGTAAGGCTTTGTTATTTCAAACAAACTTTATGGAGAAATGGAGCATCTTTTAAGAATGTTTTCCATAAGACATTCCATTAAGTCATTCTTTTTCTTCAGAATGTAAAGCAAAGCTGCTGTGAAGAACAATTCTTTTCCAAACATCCTGGTACACAATAAATACGTGAAAAATAATAGTAGAGTAACTGTCTAGTATTGTAATGTTCTGTGTGAGTCTGGCTGTGGGAGGTGGAGAATCCAGGGAAGCCCTGAGAAAACATAAAGTGAGACAAAGGAGAAGGAGAGAGATGAGACAAAGAATCCATTTGTCATAACCCCCATGAGCTCCCCCATGAGAATGTTCACCAGGCTGCTGAAAGACCCAACTCTTCAATCCCACATGTTTTTAGGGTGGTTGGTTCTGGACAGAGTTCAGTCACCATCTCAAGCTCTGGAGTTCAAGGGGTATTCTCAGGGTGCAACTCTATCTAGCAACTTTTCCTGAGACATGGAAATCCACAGTCTAACTACCTACATTCTGAAACTAGTGGTGGCCCATCCAAGCCATCCCAGTAGCAATTACATACAATACAGAGTTCCACCAAAGCCATGGGCCTTCTGGATTACTGTTTCACCCTTTAGAGACCATGTGATTGTTAATGGAACACAGCAGAAGATATACAGAGATCTATGGGAAAATAACAAACACCTACACACAAAACCCTCCCTCCCATGTCCTTACACCTCCCAGAGACCTTTGGGAATTGCTCACTCCTTTAAGGGTCCAGGACCTTCCTCCTTCTCCTGCCATATATTGCCATCTTGTCCTAATTGGTGAGAGAGAGCCCCTGCAAAGGACAGATTTGCTCCTTTTATGTAGTTTCAGCCCCTTCTGTCCGATGACCCACCTTCAACAACTTCAAATCCCTGGTCAGGTTATTTGTTTTTTTACAAGCGAACCTATGGAAAACTTGTTCCCATGGGCTGCAGCCAGCTCATTCTTCTAGGATGCTTCCATTTGAATGGAAGACCATGCAGGTTAATGACTCTTTATTCCTCACCATTATTAATCCTCTGCTAGTGGACACACAGAGTCTCTTACATCTTCTAGATATCCCAATCCAATATGGAGGTTAAAAAGGCAAAAGTGAAGACAGTTCAATTTACAATCAAAATGGTGTTCACTAAACAAAATGGAGTTTGCAGGCTGATATTGACATATACAAACATACATTAATCTGTCACACCCCTCACACAAAAATCTTGCACATACTTAGCCTGTCCTATTGTGTTTGAAAACAGAGCTTGCACCTTGAGAGTACTGGGCATTGCACATAAACATTACTCAGTTCCCACACACATACTCCCTTATGGAAAATGAGAGAATTGGTCAGTTTATTGTGTTCACTTGCTCAGTTCAATTAAATGTCTTCTGCAAGTGCTGTAGGTGGAATTAATAGCAAATATGCCAAGCTTGGAGGAGGAGAGTTTATCATTCTTTTTTAATGCAGGGCATCAAATTATTATTGGCAGGGTCGTTCTGTGTTTGTAAAATTATCTTAACTCATGTCCATAATATTTTTCCCATATATGAAACTTTATTCTCTTTCTTGTTGATGTGAGCTAATGTATGGTATATAGCTATCAGCAGAGGTGAGAAAATGTGGTTTAAGAGGAAGACAAAGGATTGGGGGAGTGCACTGATTAAGAAAGTGCAAACTTGGTAGAATTAAGTAATTTATTTCCACTTAATCTGACTTAAAACATGTTTTGATTAACTGACTTCAGTTCAAGAAAGCAAACTAGTATGAAAAATAATAATATATCATAATTATATCTGGTTTTGCTAAAGTGTTACTAAATTAGTCATTTTCTCTCTCAATAATTCAAGATGTTTTGTTGTTTTTAGTTATGCTGCTGCACACTGTACATCAGAGAAATTATATTGCAGTGCAAATTATGCATTCCTACTAAATCATTTTGTCTATAAAAATACCACCATAGTGACATGAAAAAATTACATTATTGCAACATTAAGGTTAAGCCACATAAGCCAAAAAACTGAGACTAAAGAAGGAAGTAAATGTTTTGTTTTCAAGGCTGAAAGGAACCATTTGTGATCATCTAGTCTGACTACGGCATAACATAGGACTTCCCTAAATTAATTTGTGCTTCAAATCCAATAGCTGTACTTGTGTGGCGGTTCAATGACAAGACAGCACAGAGCTTTAAGCAAGCAAGCAAGCTGGTCTGCTAACGGGCTTCTGCCTGTCAGCTTTCCACCTTCCCCTTTATTCTTTCTCTCTCCCCGCGCATTACATTCTCCAACAGATAAAAGGAATACACAAGGAATACAATACAATACAAAGGAATACACTGGCTTTGTTTAACATTCTTATTTACCAGTTTCTATCTACCGCATTCCTTGCTCTCGGGCCTTGAGCCCAGTCCTGGGAGGCTTCCCACGGTTCATGTCATCTGGGCGAGATTCCAAGGTTGATGCCCTTGAAAGGAGCTGTGTGTGCACAGGTCCAGCACAACACTCCAGGTGTGCCCTGAATGTTGCCAAGCACATAAACCTTGTATGAATCCTACATCCCCTCCTTTTTTGTTTATTTGTGCTCGGCTATCTCATGGTAGCCATCAATTTGCTTTTGCAAGCCAATTAACTCCCGGACAGATGAGGTCATAACTCGTGGAGCCTGCCCGGGCGGTTCTCGACAAAGCCTTAACAAAAAGGAGATACATTGCACACAGCAACAGCAAAAAATGAGCTTAAGAAGGTAAAGTGTAATTGGCCGGGCCCCAATTAGCCATGCTAGAGTACTGGGAAGAGAGGTTCGCGTAAGCAGCGAGCATCATCTCATTTCCAATTTCCTCAGGGTGATGACATACTGGAATAAGGCATGTACCTAACAATTCTTCATCTGCTACAAAATCAGATAAACAAAAGTGGGTAACATTTGCTATTGAAGCCAATCTTTCCCATAGGTTATATGTCATTCGGGCCCGTAACGGAGAAAGCGCTCAGGAAATAGCAGGCACAAGAGGCATACAGTCAATACAGAATTAGCAGTAATTTGGGTGAGAATTGCCACAAAGTCTCAAAAGTCTCTGGCTGTTGGTTTGCTGCCAGTCTTCGTTGAGCCGCGGCGACCAATGCTTTTACTGCTCCCCATGTCACGGGCTGGCTTGGGACGCTACACCTCCTCCGTTTCCGTCCCGCCGTTGTCGACCCGGGAGGCACCGCGTTCTCCTCCAAGGTCAGCTGAAACTCCGGTATGGGGTTCAACAGCCCCTGGTGCCACGCCATGCTGTTTCAGTGCCGGTCGCACACACCGGGCCGGAACACACAACGGTCCTGCAGGGAGAGACACAGTAGCATATCCCTGACCCCAAGTGATTAGAGGCACTGGGCCCAGCCATTGCGGATCGGGCAGCTGACAGTAATAGACACGCGGTCTTTCCAGTACCTTGGATTTATGAAAATGCCGATCCGTGGGGGTCTGCTGATCTGCGTTCAGCGTTAAATTATTTAAAATAAACAAAAGGATATGCAATTGTTGCTGAATGTCTCCTAAGGTTCGGAGACGCAGCTCCCCTTGTTTTAATTCTTTGTCGAGCAAGGTTTTTAGCGTGCGATTTGCACGTTCAACAATAGCTTGGCCTGTGGAATTATAAGGGATCCCGTGTTTGAGACAGATGTCCTATTGGGCACAAAAGATGGAGAGGGCTGTGGAGCAATAGGCTGGGGCATTATCTATTTTTATCTGGCTCGGGTGACCCATAACAGCAAAACAGGCTAGCAAATGGTGAATAACTTTGGGAGTGGCTTCCCCACGCTGTGGAGTCGCCCAGAGGAATCCTGAATAGGTATCAATGGAAACATGTAAAAACGAATAGGGGCGGAATTGTGGCACATGAGTGACATCCATTTGCCACAGCTGATTCGCTGCGGTGCCTCTGGGGTTAACAGCATAAAAAAAGGTAGGGGCAGCAGCGGCACAGTTGGGGCAGGAACGAACAATAGAACGTGCATGATCAGCAGGAATGTGAAACTGTCGGGCCAAAACAGAGGCAGACTGATGAAAAAAGGAATGGCTTTCAATGGGGTCATAAAAAAGGGAATTTACCTGACCACGTAACGCGCGATCAGCGCACGCATTGCCTTCAGTAAGTAGCCCAGGCAGAGGGGTATGACTGCGAATATGAGCAACAAAATAAGGGAAATTACGAGTGGTGATGAGATACTGTAAGGACAAAAACAGGCGAAGAAGGTCCGCATCGACCTGAGGGGTAATAAGGGCAAGGGGTAAATGATCAATTACCTGATAAACATAATGTGTGTCCACAATCAAATTAAAGGGACAATCAGCGAAAAGTTGAAAGGCCAAAATAACAGCAGCTAGTTCCAAGGACTAGTGAAGCTCTCCAAGCGCTGTGCATGCAAATATTGTTGTACAAGTGAATGAAGCGCTTTCAGCTTTTCTAGGGGGAGGGGCCACTGGTCAATCCATACGGGCTCTAAGGATTGCCATACTAATGGTACTGCGGATGGCAAGGTGGGTGAGGGAGGATTTCGGGCCATTATATATTAATATCGAGGGTGGTGTCCAGCTTTGTAAGTAAATCACGGCCCCAAATATTGAGGTGGACAGGGAGCACAAAAGGGCAGATTGTAGCAAGGGCATGGCCTCCTGGTTTAGAGACCGTGACCCAAGACAAACTTTGGCGCCCGGGTTTGCTACCCCCGATCTCCCACAACTCTTTAGAAGGAACTGTTGGCCAACCGACCGGCCACTCCGGATCACGAATCACCGTAACGTCAGCTCCAGTGTCCACCAGCCCTGTAAAAGGAACATTATTTAAGAGAAGTGTTAACTGAGGTTTCGAGGGGTGGACCGACATTGTTAGAGCAACAAGTGGAGAGGACGTGTTGTGAGATGGCGACTGAGCCAGCGTCGATCCAAAGCCGCCTCCGCCCCGGGCTTGATCCTCTGCAGCTGGCACCTGATAGGGGACTAAAATCAATTGCGCAATTGACCGTCCACATGGGAGCGACTGTGGAAGATGGGTCCACACCTGGACCTTAATAATGCCGTTGTAATCGGCGTTAATGACCCCTGGGATGACAAAAACACCCTGTTTCCCAGCGTGTGAGCAAGGGAGAACCAGACCCACAAATCCTGCAGGGAGAGGTCCCATCACCTGGGTAGGTATGGCGCAAACCTCCCCTGGCAACTGAAAATCAGCGTCCTCCTGCATAATCAAATCAAGCCCTGCACTTCCGGCAGTCACCGCCTTCATGGAGTCTATGGGTTTTACGGCAGAGTGGGAAACACCCCCGTTTGGCCCTGGGTTCGGGGGGAACCCGTCGTGCGGTTTCCTGACCCGCTAGACACTGATTAGCCCAGTGATAGCCCTTCTGACACTTGGGGCACTTCTTTGAGGGGCGGGCGGGCGCCGTTGATGAGCAGCACTCCCGCTGAAAGTGACCCTCCTTACCACAGCGGTAACAACGCTTCCCCTCCTTCCCGCTTTTCCGCAGGGCGGCGGCCATAACCCCAGCTTTATGTGCTTGTGTGCCGATGTTTTGGCACGCCTGCAGCATGTCCGACAGCTCTAGAATGCCAGCGGCTTGAGCCACCTGGAGAGCACGGCGGCAATCCTCGTTCGCATTTTCAACCGCCATTTTTAACAGGATCTCCTGAGCTGCCGCAGGGTTATCCACCTGTCGGAGGATAGCCTCCTGCAATCTGTTGGTAAAATCCATAAAGGACTCTGATGCACCCTGATGGATACTGGCAAAGCTTTTGGTAGGCTTGCCTGAATCCGGGACCTTCCGGAAAGCATGCTGGGCGCAGGTGGAAATAATGGGGAAGATAGCCTGAGGGAGTTGAGACTGCATCTGAACGGTAGCAAACTGGCCCTCCCCTGCCAACTGCTCATAAATGATACCTTGCTGTCTATACACCTGGGCTTGGCGTTCCGCCATCTGCCGATACTCACTAAGCCAAATAACATACTGACTGGGCGTCAGCATCATGCGCAACAGCGCCTTCCAATCTTCAGGGATCAGGGTGTACCCAGTACCTAGCCCTTCAATGAGACCACTTACATACGTGCTAGTGAGGCCGAACTCGCGAATCGCTTTCTTTACGACTCTGACCACCGAGTAGGGCAAACTGACCCAGTTTGCAACCTGGTTGCCCTGGCCATCATCCTGCCAGGTCACTGGACAAATTGAGACCAGATCAGCCAGCTCCTCTGCTGTAAGATCTGAGCGAGTCTTCGCTGCGTGAACCATTTGTTGCACCAGCGAAAGCCGCTGAGCAGACGCAGATGACCCCCCAGGGGGCCCCGGAGCATGGGGCCCCACGGCGGGAGGGTGATCACACACCGGCTCCGGTGGGGAAGGCCAGGGAGGTGGTGGTAATAGAGGCACTGGGGGTGAAGCAGGGGGAGGGATGGCTGCAGGAGCGGACGGGGGTGGCGGGATCGGCAGCCCCTCTGTTGGTGCAGGAGAGGGTCTTTCCGAGGCGACACACTGTGTCGCATTGCCAGGAGGGGGGATGGCTGCAGGAGCGGACGGGAGTGGCGAGAGCACCAGCCTCGCGAGGGAGGGCCTGTCCGAGGCGACACGCTGTATCGCGTCGCGGCAGAGATGCCAGACATGTAGAGCCTTCACGGGCGCCCGAGGCTCTTTGTGCAACGTCTGGCCCAACCGCTCCCAGTCCGCTAGCTTAAGGGTTCCAGCTTCAGGGTACCACGGGCATTGGGCACTCACCTCCTGTAGCAGGAGAGTGAGCTCTCGAGTGGGGCAGTCATGCTGAGCCTTATGCAGCAAATACTGTAGCTCACAGCGGTGTTGCACTTGCAAAGCAGAGAGGGACCTTCCCATACTTACCACAATGAAAAATACTCACCAGGATCCGCGAAGTGGATGAGTGACGCGTCTGAAACCCTTACCGGGCGAGGTGAGTGCTGAGGGCCCCACGTTTGGGCGCCAGTTGTGGCGGTTCAATGACAAGACAGCACAGAGCTTTAAACAAGCAAGCGAGCTGGTGTGCTAACGGGCTTCTGCCTGTCAGCTTTCCACCTTCCCCTTTATTCTTTCTCTCCCCCCGTGCATTACATTCTCCAACAGATAAAAGGAATACACTGGCTTTGTTTAACATTCTTATTTACCAGTTTCTATCTACCGCATTCCTTGCTCTCGGGCCTTGAGCCCAGTCCTGGGAGGCTTCCCACGGTTCATGTCATCTGGGCGAGATTCCAAGGTTGATGCCCTTGAAAGGAGCTGTGTGTGCACAGGTCCAGCACAACACTCCGGGTGTGCCCTGAATGTTGCCATGCGCATAAACCTTGTATGAATCCTACATACTTGAACTAGAGAACATCTTTTAGAAACACATCCAATATTGAATTTAAAAGTTCCAGTGATGGAGAATCTGCCATACCCCTTGGTAAATTGTTCTAATAATTAATTATCCTCACTGTTAAAAGTCTTCACTTTATCCATTCCAGTCTGAATTTTTATAGCTTCAGTTTCCAGTCTTTGGATCTTGTTATATTTTTGTCTGTTAGACTGAAGAGCCCAGCTTTTCATTAGCAAAGTTTTGTTCCTAGTATAGGTACATAAGGTATGTCTACACTGAAATAAAATACCCACTGCTGGACCACGTCAGCTGAGTTGGGTTTGCAGTGTAGATGTTCAGACTTGGGCTAGAGCACGGGCTATGAGACCGCAGGAGGCATGTGTGTTTTATGGCAATGTAAACATACGTTAGTGGGTAATTTGATCACAGTCACTAACCTTCCCTTTGTTAGGTTAAACAGATTGATCTCCTTGAGTCTATCACTATAAGTAGGGTTCTAAGAGTTCCATTTTTTAAAATAATTTTGATGGATATTATTTATTTTAAACATTTTTCAATATTTATCAATTTAAATTTTTACAGTTCCAGAAAATCACGGGGAGGTCAGACAGTAGTTATTTCATAGCAGGTTGGTGTTGATGTTCAAAAACCTAAAGCTTTATGAATTCTGCAAAATTATCTGTAGCTCCAGCTCTATTAACACAGGAGTCGGCTATTTTAGCAGAATTGTAAATGTGTGCTTTGTTCAACAGTCATTACAACATCTTTTATATACATTACAGTGGGGATTCTATTAAGTTATCAAACAGAATTTTACTTCGTTTGCCTATGTGCAAATTTATTATTAATTATTATTAGTATTGATGGAAATATTTTGTTGTCTGTGCATGTAAGGTTTCATCAACAATTAGTGACAAAAATCTAATTCTTCTAAGCACAATTATTCAGCATGTCTTCTAATTCTTTACCCATTTCTTGTGGCTCTTCCCTGAATCCTCTCCAATTTATCAACATCCTTTTAGAATTGTGGACAGCAGAACTAGAAACAATATTTCAGGAATTGTCACACCTGTGCCAAACGTAACCTCACTACTCCTACTCAAGATTCTCCTGATTATACGTCCAGGGATCACCAGCCCTTTTAACCACAGCATCACAATGTTCAGCTGATTATCCACCATGACCCTCAAGTCTTTTTCAAAGTCACTGCTTCCTGGGATCACAGGGACCCCTATCCTTTAAGCATGGCCTACATTCTTTGTCCTAGATGTATACGTTAACATTTAACCATATTACAACATATATTGTTTGCTTGTGTCCAAATTACCAAGTGATCCAGATAGCTCTGTATCAGTGTCCTGTCCGCTTCACTATTTACCACTCTCCCACTCTAGTGTTATCTGCAAACTTGATTAGCAATTTTATGTTTTCTCCCAAGATATTTTAAAGGTTTTAAATTGCACAATTCCAAAAACCATTCCCTATGGAATCCTACTAGAAACACACTCAATCCAGGATGGTTCCCTGTTTACACTTACATTTTGAGACATGTCCGTGAGTGAGCCAGTTTTTAATAGATTGGCTGGGAATTTCTCAATGAAACATCTTTTTGTTGAAACCAAAATTTTTAGTGGGACTAGACCAGTTTTGATTAAACTTTCATCAGGAAAAGTTTCTTGGGCCCAGGATGGAAAAGAGTGAGACCCTAGAATAGCCAGTCACCCAGGATGCAAGAGACTGAGCTTTGAGTCACTGCTGTGCCTGACCCAGAGGTACTTGAACCTAGGTCTCTGACATCAAACCCAAGTGTCCTAACCACCAGGCTAGACAGGTGGGTCTGAGGGTGGGTGAAAAATTCCCAAAGTCTCAATTTTGTCTTGTTGTGGAAAGAGAATCTTTTTGAAATCTCTAAATTTACATGAGATGGAAAAAACATTTCCTCCCAGGCTCTAGTTTTTAATCCATTTAATTTGTGCCATGTTAATTTTGTATTCTCATTTCTTCATCAAAATAGTTCTGTGCACACGTGCATGCACACACAAGCACTTTGACACTTCATTCTGATATGTAATTAAGTCATGATCACTTGTATCTAGGCAACCATTAACTTTTAGTTTTATGATCAATTCCTCTTTTTCTGTCATGATAAGTTCCAATTTAGAATTCCCTCATTCCAAAACTTTCTGTTAGGAAATTTTCATCTATAAATTCTAGAAAATTCCAAGGTTTATCTGGCAGCCTTGTGCTGCCTACATGAGTCACTTAGGTTGATGTGCCCCATGATAATGCAGCTTTTCCCCCCTCTCCTCATTTTATACTAGTGATTAAGATTCTGATCATCCTGTTCCCTAGTGTGATTAGATGCTCTGTAGCAGACACCAACTATTACCTCATCTTGTGTTTTATATGATAAAACTATGATGCATAAGCATTCAAAATCATTTGCTTTCAACTTGTCAATGAGCCAAGAAAAGGTAATGCTGTTTTTGATAGAGTGCCAATTCAATCATTCCTAAACAGGTTATAAATCAATAATTTTAACAGTTCAGTCATGCAGATCTTCCCGCTGAGTTTCAGTAAACCAACTGTCACAACTTGGTTCATTCCCTTGGTCATTGATTACACTCCTGTGTCTTCCTCCAGATCTCTCCATCATTCTCCATCCTAGCTTAAGTCTCCTGGGAAACCTGCATTTCCTACAAGGGAAGTGGGCCTCTCCTCTATGTCCTGGTTTTGGACTGGTACCCCATTCTTCTTCTTGTCACCTTCATACAGCAAAAAGAGCAGCTGTCTGCTTATGATCAGCAGTTGGCAGAATCCTTTGCAAGCATAAACTCACAAGCTTATCTTTCAGGCCTTAATAATTCAGGCTTGGTGCCTGTCTTTCCTGAACAGTCCAATATTCTACTCTCTGCTTGTGGTTTAATAGAGGTTTAGTTACTTGCAAAACCCGCCTTTTCAAAACTTAACCCTGATCCCTGCTAATCCCAGCACTACTACAAATATGCTCCTAACCTTTGTTACCAGATACACCCATTACTTTGGGGTATGCTCATTTATTAGGGTTACTCTTCAGGGGCCGTGGGGGAGATTCTGTAATTCTATTAATATACTGCTTATGTCACTTTTGTGTTCATATGGAGCTCTAATCCTTCCTTCTGCAAGTCCCCTCCCAATGGAGCTATCCGGCATTGATGAGGATGAGCGCGTGCACACACACACACACACACACACACACACACACACACTAACAGAGCAAATCTGAGCAGAGCGGGTCAATTAGCACTCTCACACTGATCCCCTTATTTGTCACTGTACTCAATGGGCTGGGTTAAGCAGCACTTTCAAGCTGTCACCCTCATGTGCCCCTGGGCTCAATAGCCTGGGCTGAGCAGCACTTTCAGCTGCCCCCGCTCCCTTATGTGCCACAGGTTTAACATGTTCCCATCCCACTTTCACATTACACTTGTACTGATAGTAACCCACCTGATGAGCAAACCCCACAATATTTTTGGGCACTACAGGGATCTTTAGCTTACATAAAAGAAGCGTTGCTGCAGAATAAATGAACACAAAAGAGTAGAGTTCAGAGACAGAGAGAGGCAACCAGCTTAACCATAAAAGTTATTTATTGAATAACAGTGATAACTACTCAAGGAGAGCCTAAACCAACATAACATACATTATTAAAGGTTAATACCTGAGGTAGAAAGGGAAACAGAGAGAGAGAAAGAGGGGGAATCTCACCCACTCCAGGAGGCTTGAACTGGTCTGGGTTCCCAGATGATGGTGGTAGCTCAGGGTCCTGAGGGCAGGAGACAGGCAGAGCCCCCAGCACGATCAGTTAGGAGAAGATGGAGTCCCAGTAGAACTGATGCATAGTTTGGATCTAAGCATCAGAACACTGACTGGAGGGTGAGT
Source organism: Caretta caretta (assembly GCF_965140235.1). NCBI lineage: Eukaryota > Metazoa > Chordata > Testudines > Cheloniidae > Caretta > Caretta caretta. The sequence continues at coordinate 79,056,395 of NC_134208.1, forward strand.
AGGGATTTTTGTAGAGAAAATACAATGGTTCAAGGGAGAACACTAAATTTGTTTATAGGTAAACTGATGACTCAAGGGTTTTCTTTAGGGTAGACAATAGGAGCTGATCACTCTTGGCTCTGGGTGGTATTTTCTTCCAGGGAGCTCACAATGCAGCTAGGCTGCTTCAGTATTTTGGATATCAATCAAGGATTTATTACTAGAATTGGTCTGATAATTGCTGAGTTGGATGTGTGCAGGCATAGGTTCATTAACATCTGGAGTAGAGATTCCCATGATGCAGTGTGTCCCTGCTTTTCTGTTCCCAGAGTTCAGCGAGGTTCTCCATTCTGTATGCAAATTGAGATGTCTCCCTGTCCCATTTTTCATGCAGATGAGGGGAATTGTCTCTGTTCTTCATTCTGTATGCTAATAGAGAGGTCTTAATCTTGTCACCCTTGTCAGGAGGCGTCTAGGTGTGTCTCCCAACGCCCTTCACTGCTTTCTGCAAGTTTTTTTCTCTGATGGGTTTTGGTTTAAACAGAGGCTGGGCCGGGATGGGGGGTGTCTTTCATGAGTCAGACAGGCTGGATACTGCACCCTGGTTCCCCAAGAACACAGAGCTGACTGGTATCACCTTCTCTCTGGATGAAAGTCAATGGTGAATGGACCCAACTGCTGAATATCATGTTCGTCTATGCCCCCTGGGTCTGAGTAAAGACTGGTCATTGTTCCTAGCTCTGAGTCTCTCAGACACAGATTCAGTGTCTGAGACTCCACAGTCCAGGTGTCTTAAACTGAAAGACCAGTGACTCAGACCTTTTGAGTCCCCGTTTGCTTAGTTATGTTTCCTCAGCATTCATCTGGCTGCGGGAGTGCTGGCTTCTCAATTAACCCTTTCAGGGACAATGTGGCAGAAAAGTAAAGAACATGGATTTAGCAAAGGAATGTCTTAATCACACAGTGATTGTTTCTGTTAACAAAGCATCTTAAAGAGTTATAGACCTTCTGGAAAAAAACAAAACTGAAAGAATACCTCAAGTTTAATCTCACCCCTGTTGTGGGCCCTGGGTTTAGAGAGAGTTCTTAGGCTAGGCAACCCTTCCTTAGTCTGGTCTTCAGGCACATGATACTGGCCTGGCCCCCTTAACTAAGAGCACTCCCTTTTAAATATAGTCTCTGATCCACTTTGTCCATATGCCCAGGCAAAGGGACTTCCCCAAGTCAGGCTTCAGTGTAGAGTTCAATGTTCTTATGGGTGGGCTGGTAGTTGAGACAGAGTGGATGGCTTTTCATAGTTCTCACATTCATAGTTCTCACATGTTCTGTTCTACCCCCTTCAGAGCAGAGCCATGTCTGGAACAGACTGGCCTTCTCAGGGCCAGGCTGGTTTTGAAACACAGAACACAAAGTGTCAACACACAGAATAGAAAAAACAAAACAAAATGAAGGTTACAACACAACATGAAGGTCACACTGAAAGTAACAATCACAAAATGGTATTCACAGACCAAATTGGACTTCACAATTTGACATAGATATACCTTAAATCTACTGGTTTCAGAGTAACAGCCGTGTTAGTCTGTATTCGCAAAAAGAAAAGGAGTACTTGTGGCACCTTAGAGACTAACCAATTTATTTGAGCATGAGCTTTCGTGAGCTACAGCTCACTTCATCGGATGCATACCGTGGAAACTGCAGCAGACTTTATATGTGTATATAAAAGCTCATGCTCAAATAAATTGGTTAGTCTCTAAGGTGCCACAAGTACTCCTTTTCTTTTCTTAAATCTACTAGATCAGTAGATTGAATTTATGCTCATAAACAAGTAACTCCAATTCCTCTTGTTTATTACCCAGGTTCATAGCACTGGTGTATGGGCAGTTAAAATATTTCTTCTCTACATGTGCCTAGGTGCTTTGATTAATTTTATACTTGACATCTTGATTTTGTGTTAAATTAATATTAATCCGTTTCCCCTTTTCACCCACCTCTTTCATCTAGTCTATAAATCTGAACAGCTATCCTCAGGAATGTCCCATTCAGCTCTGCATTCCATTTGAGCAGCTGGATTTTCAGAGACATTTTCTGCACTTTCCTTCCTGAGACCCTGATAATGATTAGATACTTTCATCTATGTGGAATTCCTCATGGTCCTCTTCTCTCTGATAGTCATAGCCTGCCCATCTTTATCCACCTCCAGATGTATAGATCATCACCTCTCAGACTCCATTGAAAACTTTCCTTTTTGCCACCCCTGTTCATATGCTAATAAATTCATTTGGCAACTGACTTCTGTATTAAGCCTCTCTGCCAGCTCCACCCCCAGGCTAAGAGGAAGGGATTAATCACTGAGATTTCAAAGACCAGGGCTGATCAGAAACCTAGATTCCCAGCCACATGGTCCTCACCAAGACCCAAATGGACCTGTCTCACCTGGCACATGCAGGAGCCCAAACCCTACTTCATGAAAAACAAACCAACCAAGTTCCTTTCCCTCTAAACACTTGATCCACTCCCCTGTTGACACTCCTGTTCATCTCCTCTGGTATATATGCTGAAAAGTATGTCTCATTGTTCACTATGATGTTGTATGTATTAGCTTCCATAAGTGCTGGAATTAGGAGTGTTACAACACCCCCTGGCTTGAAGTAATAATAACATCCCAAAATACATGGTTTCCACCTTCAGCACCCTCCCCCCGCTAACATTATTCCAGCATCACTGCCTGATCCTGCATGTAATTATATATCTAATTAACTTATATGTGAAAGTGTTTGAAAACTGGGGCCTGGGTGTTAGACATTGAGTGATATTGCCCTCTAGTGCCTGATCTACAAGGAGGGCAAGAGACTGAGTCCTGCCAGCTACAGGTATATTCAGGCCATTCTGAAACCTGTGTAGGCAGCTAAGTATTTGATTTATAACTTTTTTTTTTTAAAGCGGGTGATGGCAGAAGAAAAGAGAAGAAGGCAAGCTGCTGTTGATTTGCACTAAAAATAGTCACCAGATATTTGGCCTGCTCTAACAAATTTTTTATAATGTGGTTTTGCTCCAATCCCTCAGATAGAGACAAACACCTACAGGATCTCTATCAAGCATTCTTAAAACTACAATACCCACCTGCTGAAGTGAAGAAACAGATTGACAAGGACAGAAGGGTACCCAGAAGTTACCTGCTACAGGACAGGCCCAACAAAGAAAGTAGCAGAATGCCACTAGCCGTCACCTTCAGCCCCCAACTAAAACCTCTCCAGTGCATTATCAAGGATCTACAACCTATCCTGAAGGATGATCCCTCACTCTCACAGACCTTGGGAGACAAGCCAGTCCTTGCTTACAGACAGCCCCCCAACTTGAAGCAAATACTCACCAGCAACCACACACCACACAACAAAACCACTAACCCAGGAACCTATCCCTGCAACAAAGCCCATTGCCAACTGTGTCCACATATCTATTCAAGGGACACCATCATAGGACCTAACCATATCAGCCACACCTGCACATCTACCAGTGTGATATATGCCATCATGTGCCAGCAATGCCCCTCTGCCATGTACAGTGGCCAAACCAGACAGTCTCTATGCAAAAGAATAAATGGACACAAATCAGACATCAAGAATTATAACATTCAAAATCCAGTCGGAGGACACTTCAGTCTCCCTGGTCACTCAATAACAGACCTAAAAGTGGCAATTCTTCAACAACAAAACTTCAAAAACAGACTCCAAACAGAGACTGCTGAATTGGAATTAATTTGCAAACTGGACACCATTACATTAGGTTTGAATAAAGACTGGGAGTGGATGGGTCATTACAAGAACTAAAAACTGATTTCACCATTCTAATTTTCCCCTACTGTTACTCACACCTTCTTGTCAACTATTTGAAATGGGCCACCCTGATTACCACTACAAAAGTGATTCTTCCTCCTGTTGATAATAGCCCACTTTAATTGAATTGTCTCATTAGAATTGGTAAGGCAACCCACATCTTTTCATGTACTATGTGTATCTATCTATCTATCTATCTATCTATCTATCTATCTATCTTCCTACTGTATTTTCCACTCCATGCATCTGATGAAGTGGGTTCTAGCCCACGAATCCTTATGCCCAAATAAATTTGTTAGTCCTTAAGGTGCCACAAGTGATCTTCTCTTTGCTTCTGAAGTCCACCACTGAAATGGTTTGATTTTAAAAATAATTACCACCATTTTGGTGTGATCCTACGGAAAGAGAAGGCATGCATATCTTACATACATTTCTCTGTGTTAATTACAATGGTAAAAACAAACTGCATCCCCACAAAAATGGAGAAACAGCAAACAGAATACATTGTAATCTCCTGGCACATATCTGGCTACCCAGCTATGTGCATATTCCTGTTATGAACAAAATGCTTGGTGCGCAGACGGAGAAACGGGAGGAAAAACAATCAGCAGAATTGAGTGCAACTGAGTAGAAAGTTAGATGGGAAAACCATTTTGTTGTCAAGGACATGCTTCAAAAGATGGAAAGTTGAGAACAAAAAGTAGCCTCTTCACTCTGCCAAGCCAAGCTGAACGTTTCAACGGTTGGTTTGATAAAGGCGTGCCACAGCCAAATACATGAGGAGGCGTAGGCCTGCAGCATATAAATAAAGAGACTTTTCTCATCCTCCTCTGACCATTGCTGGGGATCCACACCAAGGTCTTCTGAAAACTACTGTTTGCTCTTTGGCTTACTATCTGGGCTCTTGTTTTGTATTGTATTGTATTGTCCTATGTGGAGCCATGGTCTGGTGACTTACACACCTAAGAATGTTTGTTGAACCATAATGTACAGCACACAAATTTACACCATATATTAACATGTGGATTATACTCTTAAAAATATTCTCTCAAGAAATGTTTCATGATCTCTGTGTGCATATAATGTCTGCTGCAGTTTCCACGGTATGCATCCGATGAAGTGAGCTGTAGCTCACGAAAGCTCATGCTCAAATAAATTGGTTAGTCTCTAAGGTGCCACAAGTACTCCTTTTCATCATAGGGACACTGGACTATGGAACTTCAAATTAATTAATAGTGGGTGAAATCAATCCCTGGATATAATTCCACTGAGTGAAGTTATATTTGGAATGAATTTGTCCCTGTGGCTCCAATTCGACAATGCACTTAAGGATATGCTTAATTTTAAGCACATGTTTAAGCCTCAGTGAAATTTAAGCAGGTGCTTTGCTAGATAGAAATGTGGTTAAGCACATGCTTAAGTGCTTTGCTAACCTGGGGCCTATTTGAGAACATATGTTAATTGCTCTTCCTATTGCTTGCAAATATTTTTTGGTAAAGGAATGCTCCATAATCAGTTGAATAAGGTACCACCATTATAAGTGTAAGTAATAGAAAAGATAATCTTTAGTTAGTGAAAATGAGAACTGTATATATGTTATCAGAGAGAATTCAAAATTACCAAAAACTTCTAAAAGAATGCTGTCAATTTCTTTTTTAATATTTTTCCTCTCTTGCTGCTTGCCACAGTTTTCCCTCAAAAGAATAATCATCATAAAACTAACAATGCAGAATTTCTTCAGAGACTACACTGCTCACACACTGAGAAAAAGTGCTTGTAAGTAGAGGTGGGTGAACAGTTGATTTCTGCAAAAGTCCATCTGGGTCAACAAAGAGAGAGTGGGAGCTTGGGTCCCTTATACACATTAGCCCAGGGGTTAGCACACTTGCTTGGGATATTAGAGACCAGATTTGAAGCTGGGACTTGAACTCAGATCTACACCATTGCTGGTGAACGTCTTAATTGCCAGCCTATAGGATATTATGTGGTACGGTGCTCTCAGTCTCTCCTGTTGAAGCTGTTCAACTTTGTAGCAACATCTAAATATTCATTGGGCCAAAGAGGGATAAGGGGGGATTACCGCCTAGTGATTAAAGCACTCACCTGGGTGGTAGGAGATGTGGTTTCAAATCTCTGTTCAGTTTCAGAGCAGATTTGAATCCATATTCCTCATGTTAGTACCTTAAACAACAGGTTATAGAGCCATTCTCACTCTCCCTCTTTGCCCCAGGAATATTAAAATATTTCTACAAAGTGGCACAGCTTCAACAGAAGAGACTGAGAGCCACCCTCCACAGAATATCCCAGAGCCTCGTGGTTTGGATGCTTACCTAGGAGGGGGGAAATCTGAAGGTATACCTAAACAACAGAGAAAAACCCATAGCTGGCCTATGCCAGCTAACTCGGGCTGCAGGGCTATTTCATTGTTTTGTAGACATCCAGGCTAGGCTAGAACCCAGGCTCCAGGACCCTGTAGGGTGGCAGGGTCCCAGAGCTAGGGCTTCAGCCCGAGCCCAGAAGTCTACACAGCAATGAAAGAGCCCCTCAACCAGAGTCAGCTGGCACAGGTCAGCCCTGGCTTTTTCTTTGCTGTGTAGCCCTACCCTGAGTCCAAGTCTCTTCTCCAGAGTGGGGATTCAGATCTTGGTCTCCCACATCCCAGACAAGTGTCCTGACTGCTGGGCTAAAGGTTTTAAAGGTGGATGGACGGATGGACACACACACACACACACACGCACACAGAGTTGACCGTGAAAAACTTTTCCCCAGACAAAACTGCTGTGTCAAATTCATAAATAGTTTTGGGTTGGCTCAAACTTCATTTTTTTAATCAAGTACTCATCTTAAACATTTCACCCAACCCTATGTGTAAGAGTGCCACTGGTGATTCCTGCCATAGCACTCTTTAAAAGAGGGGTACTGCCATATGTTTGGAAGTATGCTGCCCATTCAATTACTGTGCATACACCGGAACTGCTATAAATAGATTGCACTTGATAAATGTCATCGTCACACTCCTGCCTATCCACAATCACTTTTAATCTAAACTCAGCCCTAAATCTTGTTTTGCTTTCTTTCCTCCTAATTTCTTTTAAACATGGCCTCATCCCATTTCACTCCACTGCTCTGTAGTTTCAAGTGTTTTATTTTTGTTTGCCCACTTATCTTCTTTCCTCATTCTTTTCTGGTTTTACAGTTCAAGGCAAATCTGCCCAGCCCCATAATTTCCTCAATTTTTCTTGTTCCGCTTTCTCAGCTCTCCCATTTTTATTGTCATTGATATTGCTCCATCTGCTCCGGAGCCAGATATGGAGACCTCTACAAAGCAGCTGCACACATTCATCCACTGGGTGATTAGTTCAACTGTCTACCTAAGAAAGCAACTGATCTCTGAGAAGAAGAATTAGGCAGACTGTTACACTGAAGAGTAATGAATCTCTGAGTCAAGGATGGTAATTAAAAAAAAAGTCAAATTGATCTGACTGGCACTTTTCTACTCAGATTCATGAAACTGATCTGACCAAAGTCCACCTAATCTCTGGCCTGATCTTGTGTCCATCCTTATCCTGCACTAACTACTTGACTGGATGTGTTAATGAATTGGAAGTCCCCAAATAGGTTCTGTTGCGCCATGTGTCAGGTGTTCTTTAATCATTCCACTTATCTGAAGAAATTGTCTATCTAATCTAATTTTTTGTTACTTAAGGTTTTAGTCATCTTTACAAATGAAAATAAAAGGCAAAGCCTCACATACATTGAAAAGGATATGCATTCTAATCTACGAAGCTTTACAGAAAACATCTGAACTATATATGACAGAATCTCAAGGTGACAATAGGCAAGTTCATAATATGTAACTTAATATATAATATGTAACATATTATATATTATGTTAATATGTAACATAATATATAATAAGTTCATAAAGTTTATAATATTATATTATGAATTGAGCTCTTGTTGTTTTGGTGATAGACAGGCTTTCTCAGTGCCTGAAGCTTAGAGCTTCATGTGGAATGAAAAATGCATGAATCTGCTCCTCGAGAGTTTTGTCTTGTGCTCATCCATATTTTCTTATGATGAAAGTCTGAAACTCATATAGACAGTTTGTTGCCCAAAGGTGAAGAAATTTTTGAAAATACACAGGAGTTCTAAGTGGCACACAGATATTACACAAACACATACACACAGAGAGAACACATCCCATTGGCCAGGATAGGTTTTAGGATTTTGCAGGACAATTCAGCTAAAATTAAATTACTCTTCACTTCACGTGACATCTTAATGATGTTATCACATCTGCTCAATTTCCTAACAACAGTTTTGTGTTAACTTTAGTTTTAGTTTATTGAACAACACCTGGTCAGATCTATGACACTCGCTCAAATGGCAATTAATTAAAGGAAGTCCTTTGGGTTGCATTATAAGAAGGGCAGACTGAATGATCACAATGTTCTGTAGTGGCCTTATAATCTATGACCTATGCAGTCACTGACTGAATAAACTTAATATCTCACTTGATCTTTTCCTATAATCATACAGTAAGTGGAAAACTCCATGCACCTAGGGAAAGGCTTTCCACATTTCCTTAAATTTAATTTAGTACTTATTACTGGGAGGTGGCTTGCTGAAATTGCTTATGCGTGTGGCACTCTATGTTTAGAAACTAATAGATAGCTTTTATCGTAATCTAAATAGAGCTTCTCCCTTTCTGAGTTCAATATAAAGTTAGACTGAAAATAAAAATGATTGGCCATATCCGACTAAAATATTAGAGCAGCTTCAAAGCACAGCTGTTTGGAAGTTTGAAGTGAACACTTCATCTTCACTAGAGAGAGAGAGCAAGGCAGAGAGAGGGGATATGGGCTTTTCCTGTAATTTTGACATTTTGATATCTTATTATTTTGCAAAATGTGACTTTGGATTTGGTAGTAAGGGATCAGAAAACATAGGAATTGCCATGCATCATAGATCAGATCAGTCATCCAAATAGTTTTATATCCTGTTGAAGGCCAGCACCAGCTTTTTCAGAGGAAGTTGGAGAAGAACCAAATAAACCAGCAGTCACCCACCCTCAGGGTGAGTTCTTCCTAATCTCCAATAGTTAAAGATTGCCCTGAAGCATGAGGGTGCATATTCCTTCCAACACAATTTTTAAAATATTTAAAACAATTATGGATATTCTTGTTATATAGATATTCAAATGTCCAATCCTTTTTAAATCCTCTTAGGACCAGTTTTTGAAGGTATTTAGGTGCCCAGTAGGATTTTCAAAAACTTAACTCCTATTGAAATTAATGGGAGTCAGGTGCCAACCTACATCTTTAGGAGCCTAAATACCTTTAATAATCTGCCCTGAGACTGTTATCTTCACTCATTTTAGGTGGCTCATCCCAACACTATTCATTCAAGCTCACAAAGGGCAACAGATAAATCTTAATTTTTCACATAGCAGATATTAGCCAGTGTAACTCTGTGACAACATATCCTTGAGACTATATTAACACTTCGTTATGTACTACTTCAGGAATTCAGTTTGCAGTCCTACTGAAAAGGGAAGATCCAATAGAACAAGTTTGTGTCAACTGGGCACTGTCCCAAGGAAGAGATCCCAAAGTGAAGTGTTTTTTAACAAATACATAGGAAAGCCTGAGAGAGTGTCTCCTGGCTTGGATGGAGCCTCCCAGAGACAGGAGAGGACAGAGTGAAGGGGTCTCAGGATATATGTAAGCCAGACCATGTGATAGACTAATGTTGGCTCATTTTCGGTCTTCTCCCATGTCCTTACTCATGCCATGATATTTCAAAGAGAATGCTTGGCCTAGATTCTTTCCTGAATCAAGCATTACTCAGCACAGGAGAAAGGAGGATGGGGATTTCAGGAGGTTAGTTATGAACCCAGCCCTGACACAATTTGCAGAAGCTCCTTGGCTGCTCTAAAAGCAAACATTCCACTGGCTGCACTAGTGGATAATTGGCATAGCAGAACTGTGTTAAGCTTTCCCCCTTGCTGCCTCTCCCCCTCTCACACACACACATACACACCTTCTCCAGCCCTTCTATGCTGAGTGAGGCAAAGGACACTGGCAAAGGATGCAGCAACGTCACACTTGTGCCAGACAGGAGTTCCCCTGCACCAGAGCAATTTTCTTTTGGATATTTGAGGCCAGATTATGTCCTTGGTGACCTAAAGGGGCTGTAACACACAAAAGTATTTGGCCTTCTAATTGTTCTGAAGATACTTGTATCTTTCCTTTTATGACCAATTTTCCATAGCATTAATGCCATTTTTTTATAATACATTTTGTATTCCTTTTTCTTCATTCTATATTTTTGGCTTGTGCTTGTCCAATCTCAACCTTCTGCCAGTTGTCCAACACTACATTTTGGTGGCTGATATGCACACTGCTCTATAGCAAGGGTCTCTGTAGTTAGGTTTGAAGGTACAATGCCAAAGTGTTAGGGCTAACTGGGTGATGCGTGAATGAAAACCTCAACACCTATACAATCCCCCTCAAGAAAAACCTGGGTGTCTTGCATCACTACGGAGAATCTTTGTATATTTAGAGAGAAATGGGAAAATATATCATGGTACATGGCATGGTCTCAAAATCAGTGTATAAATATTAACTAGTAATTATTACCCATGCTACCCCTAAGTACAATGTAACTATGAAGAAAATGCCATATTTGGGGGGAAAAGAGAAGATATTTTATGCCTTTTTAACAAATTGTAGCGATATAAAATTGTTCAGGGGTTTGGAATATTAGGAGTAGCCCTAGTGAAGACAGATTAGTGGGAATAGTGCATGTGGCAAATGCAATTTGTCACATCATCCTGACATTTATCACCTTAGAATCATAGGAAGGGAAGGGACCTCAAGAAATCTTCTAGTCCAGTTCCTTTGCACTCAAGGCAGGACTAAGTATTATCATCTGGATAATGACTGCAGTCATTATTTAGTAAATCTATGAATCTCAACATGGAACATTTTGGTGGATTATTAATCTCATAGTATGTATTAGTAAAATCTGGGCCAGATTAAGTTATTATGGGAAGGAACCAGATTGCAGAAAAAAGTAATGTTAAGCAGCTGTTGCCAGAAATATTTATATACACATTTTTATTAAAAGGTGTTGGAATGCCATTTGGTCCATAATATTTGTGGTTTTATAGGTCTCCAGCCTTCAAATTATGTTTATGGTTCTTTTCTGAACCATCTCCATTCTTTCCATATCCTTTTAAAAAATGCGGATACCAGAACTGGACACAGTATTCCAGTACTGGTCTCACCAAGGATGTATACAGAAGAAAAATCACCTCCCTACTCCCACTAACTACTCCTCTGTTTATTCATTGAAGAGTCACATTAGACATTTTCCCAACCCGGTTGCACTAGGAGCCCATGTTCAGGTGTTGGTCTGCTATGACCTCTAAATCTTTTTTAGAGTCAGTGCTGTCCAGGATACAGTCCCCCATTCTGTAGATAGAATTTGATATCTCTAGGTCTCCCATACTCTCTTCAGGACCTTTCTTCATCCTTCTCAAAGTGCCCCTGCCTGATATCAATATTCCACGCCAACACTTCCTTTAAAGCCTTAATTTTAGATCAAGTAATCATCATATTACTTTGGTATGTCCCAGAATAAACTAAACATGCTCCAGGCTGTCTGTCAGTTGTGCCCTTTTGTGCCTTGTGTGCCACAGCAATACCACTGCACATTCTTCATGGGGACTATGGCTCAGATACAAGCCCTCACTCATCTTGGTGAGTATTCATTCACAAGAATAATACTGTTGATTTTAATGGGATTACCCACATGGAATAAGTTTTCACCAACATAAGTAGTCCCAGTTGTGCAGCCCTATGTGGGAAAAAGGGATTTGTATACATTTTACTTTGCTGTACTACAGTTAAGGAAGCATGGCATGCCGTCAGGGGAGTCCAGAGGTTAGACTGAAGTTTTCACTTGTTCAGACTATAAGCAGTGTGTATCCATATGATGAAGTAAGGTTGTATAAAAGCACTCTATATTCAACTAGCTCCTTCCATGTCTTAGCACTCAGTTGTCCAGCACATGTCAGCAGGACTATAAATCACTTTAATTCAGTCTATGAACAGTTTGTGGAAGCCCTTGAACCTTTAAATACAATCATACAATTTAATGCTCATCAAATTACCACAGACAACTCACTGTAAGCGAGAGCACCAATAACATATGCTGAGATAAAAGCTGTACCTTGTCATCCCCTTTGGAGTCTGACATAGCAAATGAGAAAGCTTGCAGTGTAGCTGTTCTGGAGTCTGTTGTGGAACATACCATGAGAGCAGAAAACCCGAGGCATAAAAGATAGCTGAAAGGTGACTTCAGGCGCTAACAATTACTGGAAAGAGCTTTTTAAAAAGAGGTTATTCTAAGAGATTATGGCAGGGTTCACAGCATGACCAAGACGCTTGGACAGAAAGGGAACTGCAAATACTGCTCAAAACCATATTGGCTTCAAACATTTTCCTAAGGCCTCACCGGGGCAGAGAAATAGCTCTCCCTGTACTGTGACCAAACTGAAAGGTCACTCCCAAATACTGGTTACCAAGGCTGCAGCACTCAGCACTCCTTCTCAACTACCAAAAGGCCTACCTTAATGTCACTTTAATTAGTTTCTGCTGGACCAGAATCTCACAAAAGAAGATTAACTCCCATCTAAGTGTCAGGCCTGGTTAAGGATGTTGCCAGTCACAGTACAGTAGTTCATAAAGATGCAACACTGCTTGGTAGGATCTGCAACAAAATTAAACAAAGCCAACAGAGGAGCTAATTCACTTGAAAATCATGAAGGGTTGCCTTCAGCATGTACTCTGATTATTTTACACAGAGTGGCTTCTGAAAACCAGGTTTGTATGTCATGTAATTATTGGCACTAAAATATTCTAATGAACAGCCTTTGTGATGTGTTCCAGCATGGGAAGAACCAATCATTTTACATCAAAGATCCTAGCAACACTTTAGAGGGATTATTTTATATAAATCCATTGATATCCAGAGGGAATAAGTGATATTAGTCCCACATAGACAGCAAAAGTGCTTCCTAAGTAATTAGAACATTGGAATTGTTGGACAGAATGATCCAAATTCATCCTTGGCAAAACCTCTCACTTCAGTGCAGTAACAGTAGGGGTAAATTCTGCTGATTATTTTGTTTTTCTTAGAAGTGTGTCCATTTATTTCCATATATATATGGAAATTATTTTAAGCTCCATTCTTAATGATTAATGAACTATGTTATAAATGATATGTGGATTCATAAAAGATTTGCATTTTAGTTGAGAGTTCAAAGAATCATTCTGTCTTTATCACAAACAGAAGACCTTACTCCTTAAACAAAATTGTGACTGGAAAATAAGCATATGTAATTCCAATGCAGTCAATGGAATGACTTTTCTAGAATGGCTGATATATGTAATATGTGTAAAATAAAATGAAGTAGCTCTGTTTTGGCCAAGAGATCTCTTGAATGGGAGGTGTTTCAGGTACAATAAATTCCTAGCCACTAATTTGAAACATTTCTGTTCTGTCCTCAATACATTTTTTGCCACTGAGCATAGAGGTTGCCAGGAAACAGGTTTGGGGATGAGATCCAGTGAGGGAAAATTGTACCAATTGTACCAAAAGTATATAAAACATTCTTCTTAAATTGTTTGAGATATATATCTTACAAGCCAAAGGGATTGTTATTAATTTTTGCTGATATATTTCATTCATCATTTAGTACAAACTATGCATCTCTACAAGCAACATTGTGGTGGGTTATTAATCTCAAGTATGTATTAGTGAAATCTGGGCCAGATTAATTTATTATGGGAGGGAACCAGATTGCAGAAAGAATTTATGTTAAGCAGGGGTTGCCAGAATCATTTACATACATTTTTATTGAAATGTATTGGAACACCATCTGGTCCATGGCACTGGTAGTTTTATAGGTCTATAAAGACCTCCTAGACTTCACTTGCAGTTATCTCATTTACAAAACAAAAACAAACAAACAAAAAGCCCACCTAATTTTTCCAGAAGAACAAGGATCTGTTTCTCCCTTGTCTAGGATTTAATTGATTATGTGGGGTGGAGAAATAGATCTGGAAGGAGTAAGTTTTTAATCATATTGCAAAAACATATTAGTAGTTAGTTGCAGGTCTGTTGTGGCTTGGCTATCTTCCAGTTCTACTTCAGAGTTATGTTATGCCTTGAAAGGTGGGGACAAGAAGTTTGAAATTCACATAATGGAGGAGATGGGACTGAAAGTGAGCACAAAGAGCTAGAAGATGACCTTCCCAGCTATGTTTCAAACAGACTGGAGGGAGGCAGTGCAGGAGTCCCGGGGGCCAGAGCAGAGGAAGTTGCAGTAATGAAGGACAAAGATGGTAAAGGCCTCGACAAGAGTTTTTGATGTCTACAGGGAGGAGAAATGTTGGATCTCTGAGATGCAGGATGACAGATGAGTGACTGAAGAGAACAAGTTTTTAAAACTGATACATTTCTTTATTGATACAAATGTATCATTGTTTTTAGAATTATAACAGAGTCTCAAAATAGCACCAGGATTTTAAGCCTCCGCAGGTGGGGCGGGGGTGGGGGGGTGAGGGGGTTAATTCTTTGGTTCTACAAAAATGGCCTTTATTTTGATATTTTCTGTGGTTTGTTTCAATGACTGTATATTATTTACCTACAAAATATATATGCAGTTCTGAGATATGATAAATTCTAAGACAATCATTTTTATTAATTGTTGGTTTTTTTTAAATTATATACCATAGATACATTTCTCACTCCCATTGGATTTTGTTCAGGTGCTAAATTGACAACACTGGAAACCAAATGTTTTTGCATTCCAAAAGATCTGAGTTGTGCAACCAAATGAAGTTTCCAGTCTCTTTGAATAATTAAGCCCTTCATGTCAGCTAGTATCAAAACATACTTATCTCTCCATCCAAAGATTCTGAAGTGTTCTTTTCAAACAGAATCAAGATGTTAGAGAACAATAAATTCTTTGTAGGTGCCCCAGAACAAAATTACCCTGAATATTTTGTTTCTTCTATTATTTATGTAAATAAGTAAAGCCCTTTAAAAAGAAAACAAAGTAAAAACACAGTAAAACACAAATGAAAGACCTTTCCTTGAGATTAATGAATTATTTCCATTCAAGGACAAGTGTTAGAATTCTATCAGCTCCCAATTTTATATAAAGTGACTTCCATTTAAATTACTCAGATCCTTTACTAAATAATTCAATTTAGAGCCAGTACTATATCACTCTATTCTATGATATGATGCTATGTCCTTACATTGGGAAAACAACAAATTTCATCAAGCTGTATTTCATGCTAAAGGAGCTTTGAATATTGAAATTAAAGTGATAAACGTTCATTTAGAAACACATAATTTAAAGGAGGATGGATGATCAGATAAGCTATGCTTTGGTATGGCATCTATACTCCATTGTGCTGAAGTCTAACTATCATATACCTGGGTTTTAAAATGCAATAAATAAAAAGAGTTTCCAGAACTCAGATTTACAAACAGTCCCAAAGATTTTCTTCAGTCTTGGTTGTAAATGAAGTTAACCCAAAGAAGGGCTCTTGCAGCCAATATTTTAACCCATTGAAAGAGGGCTATTTCTGTTATTATTTCCTCTTTTCCATAAGGAAAGTCTGACTAGGACATACACCTCAATATACTTTCTTCTAATAATATAAGGAAATGCACAACTTGCCATAGCTGGTCACAGTCCATCCCTTATAGACTGGATTCCCCCAATGGCTGCATCCAAAGTCCACTGAAATCAGTGGGAGTCTTTTTGTTAATTTCAGTGAGCTATATATCAGGCTCTAATTGAGGAGATGCAGCCGTAGTCTTCTATCTGCTTGGGAAAAGAGGGTTGGCTTGCTCCCTGTTGACCTCTGGATGGTTTTTGTGCACCCCATTCCAGGGAGATGCTTATGAAATTATATGTGGGAGGAATAAAGCACAGACTTGAACTCATTCTCTTTCCCTCTACCTCGATATTTTACAAGATGTACTGAAACTATGTATTGTGTTAAACATGGAAGAATATAAAATAATGTAATTCCACAGCCCTGCACAAAGCTGGCATCCTTTAGCTCTATAAAGCCCTAGGATGGCAATTTTAATTATGAAGACTATGATCTACAAAACCTATCTGTGTATATATCCCAAATGCAAACAAAAGGTAATATGTGCCTCAGTCAGATATCAATGAAGGCATTGTTAGATATTTATTTAACACCCCCTAATTTGCCAACAATTGTTTGTTTCCAAATGATAAAAGCTCTGTATTCTACAGCTCACATCTTGTTAGGCATGAACCTTGAAAGGTCAGAATTCAGAACCCAATAAACAAACAGAAGTTCTGATGTTTCGCCAAAGCTTACATAAAGCCATTCAGGACCCTCAGCAGCCCTAGGTCTTTCTTTCTTCACACAACCCCCCTTCCACAAAAAAGCTCCTTGACTGCCCTCTTAAGGAAGAGTAGGCTGGAAGGAGGTAGTCTCCTCCAGCCTTGGGGTGAAATCCTGGCTCCATTGAAGTCAATGGTAAGACTTCAGTAGCTCCAGGATTTCACTCTAGACCTTCTTTACAAGGAAAGGAGCAGCCACCTCTATCCCAATATACTTTCTCTTCTTCACGCGCAGACCATTCTGAACACGTTAATCCACAAGCTAGACACAGATATCTACTGAGGTTGAATTTACACCTTCACAGTAGGTATTTTTTTTAAATCACACATTTCATGGAGGGAACATTTTTCAGTGTTATTTCACTACAACAGGCAGCTGAAAAGACAGCTAAACACAGCAAAAAGTAACATATCTGAGACAAAGAAAAATAAAGTCTATTTTTGTCATTTGAAAATGTATGTGCCACATAGGTATATGGAGGGCACTGGGGATATGTGGATGCTACTTCAGACCTTGGGCTGGAGATGCAATGTGAGAGGGCTGTGTTCCAGCCCCATATCCTGGCTCAGGCAGGGGCACTGCAATTCATCTGCCTGATTTTATCTGTGGTACTTACTATGGTGATGGAGATCTTTTTATACACACAAAGCATGAAAAAATGGGTGTTTACTACTACAAAAGGTGGTCAGCTCTCGTCCCCTAATACCCCTACTCTACTTGCGCTATACTGATGACATCTTCATCATCTGGACCCATGGAAAAGAAGCCCTTGAGGAATTCCACCATGATTTCAACAATTTCCATCCCACCATCAACCTCAGCCTGGTGCAGTCCACACAAGAGATCCACTTCCTGGACACTACAGTGCTAATAAACGATGGTCACATAAACACCACCCTATACCGGAAACCTACTGACCGTTATTCCTACCTACATACCTCCAGCTTTCACCCTGACCACACCACACGATCCATCGTCTACAGCCAAGCTCTGCTATACAACCGCATTTGTTCCAACCCCTCAGACAGAGACAAACACCTACAAGATCTCTATCAAGCATTCTTACAACTACAAAACCCACCTGCGAAAGTGAAGAAACAGATTGACAGAGCCAGAAGAGTTCCCAGAAGTCACCTACTACAGGACAGGCCTAACACAGAAAATAACAGAACGCCACTAGCCGTCACCTTCAGCCGCCAACTAAAACCCCTCCAATGCATTATTAAGGATCTACAACCTATTCTGAAGGTCTCACAAATCTTGGGAGACAGGCCAGTCCTTGCCTACAGACAGCCCCCCAACCTGAAGCAAATACTCACCAGCAACCACATACCACACAACAGAACCACTAACCCAGGAACCTATCCTTGCAACAAAGCCCGTTGCCAACTGTGCCCACATATCTATTCAGGGGACACCATCACAGGGCCTAATAACATCAGCCACACTATCAGAGGCTCATTCACCTGCACATCCACCAATGTGATATATGCCATCATGTGCCAGCAATGCCCCTCTGCCATGTACGTTGGTCAAACTGGACAGTCTCTACGTAAAAGAATAAATGGACACAAATCAGATGTCAAGAATTATAACATTCATAAACCAGTCGGAGAACACTTCAATCTCTCTGGTCACGCGATTATAGACATGAAAGTTGTGATATTACAACAAAAAAACTTCAAAACCAGACTCCAGCGAGAGACTGTTGAATTGCAAAAAGAAAAGGAGTACTTGTGGCACCTTAGAGACTAACCGATTTATCTGAGCATGAGCTTTCGTGAGCTACAGCTCACTTCATCGGATGCATACCGTGGAAACTGCAGCAGACTTTATATACACACAGAGAATATGAAACAATACCTCCTCCCACCCCACTGTCCTGCTGGTAATAGCTTATCTAAAGTGATCATCAGGTTGGGCCATTTCCAGCACAAATCCAGGTTTTCTCACCCTCCACCCCCCGCCACAAATTCACTCTCCTGCTGGTGATAGCCCATCCAAAGTGACAACTTTTTACACAGTGTGCATGATAATCAAGTTGGGCCATTTCCTGCACAAATCCAGGTTCTCTCACCCCCTCACCCCCCTCCCAAAAACCACACACACAAACTCACTATCCTGCTGGTAATAGCTCATCCAAAGTGACCATTCTCCCTACAATGTGCATGATAATCAAGGTGGGCCATTTCCAGCACAAATCCAGGTTTTCTCACACACACACACCCCCCACCCCCATACACACACAAACGCACTCTCCTGCTGGTAATAGCTCACGCAAACTGACCACTCTCCAAGTTTAAATCCAAGTTAAACCAGAACATCTGGGGGGGGGGGGTAGGAAAAAACAAGAGGAAATAGGCTACCTTGCATAATGACTTAGCCACTCCCAGTCTCTATTTAAGCCTAAATTAATAGTATCCAATTTGCAAATGAATTCCAATTCAGCAGTTTCTCGCTGGAGTCTGGATTTGAAGTTTTTTTGTTTTAAGATAGTGACCTTCATGTCTGTGATTGCGTGACCAGAGAGATTGAAGTGTTCTCCGACTGGTTTATGAATGTTATAATTCTTGACATCTGATTTGTGTCCATTTATTCTTTTACGTAGAGACTGTCCAGTTTGACCAATGTACATGGCAGAGGGGCATTGCTGGCACATGATGGCATATATCACATTGGTGGATGTGCAGGTGAACGAGCCTCTGATAGTGTGGCTGATGTTATTAGGCCCTGTGATGGTGTCCCCTGAATCGATATGTGGGCACAATTGGCAACGGGCTTTGTTGCAAGGATAAGTTCCTGGGTTAGTGGTTCTGTTGTGTGGTATGTGGTTGTTGGTGAGTATTTGCTTCAGGTTGCGGGGCTGTCTGTAGGCAAGGACTGGCCTGTCTCCCAAGACTTGTGAGAGTGTTGGGTCATCCTTTAGGATAGGTTGTAGATCCTTAATAATGCGTTGGAGGGGTTTTAGTTGGGGGCTGAAGGTGACCGCTAGTGGCGTTCTGTTATTTTCTTTGTTAGGCCTGTCCTGTAGTAGGTAACTTCTGGGAACTCTTCTGGCTCTATCAATCTGTTTCTTTACTTCTGCAGGTGGGTATTGTAGTTGTAAGAAAGCTTGACAGAGATCTTGTAGGTGTTTGTCTCTGTCTGAGGGGTTGGAGCAAATGCGGTTGTATCGCAGAGCTTGGCTGTAGACGATGGATCGTGTGGTGTGGTCAGGGTGAAAGCTGGAGGCATGCAGGTAGGAATAGCGGTCAGTAGGTTTCCGGTATAGGGTGGTGTTTATGTGACCATTGTTTATTAGCACTGTAGTGTCCAGGAAGTGGATCTCTTGTGTGGACTGCACCAGGCTGAGGTTGGTGGTGGGATGGAAATTGTTGAAATCATGGTGGAATTCCTCAAGGGCTTCTTTTCCATGGGTCCAGATGATGAAGATGTCATCAATATAGCGCAAGTAGAGTAGGGGCTTTAGGGGACGAGAGCTGAGGAAGCGTTGTTCTAAATCAGCCATAAAAATGTTGGCATACTGTGGGGCCATGCGGGTACCCATAGCAGTGCCGCTGATCTGAAGGTATACATTGTCCCCAAATGTGAAATAGTTATGGGTAAGGACAAAGTCACAAAGTTCAGCCACCAGGTTAGCCATGACATTATCGGGGATAGTGTTCCTGACGGCTTGTAGTCCATCTTTGTGTGGAATGTTGGTGTAGAG
The DNA here is from genome assembly GCF_965140235.1 of Caretta caretta. Taxonomy (NCBI): domain Eukaryota; kingdom Metazoa; phylum Chordata; order Testudines; family Cheloniidae; genus Caretta; species Caretta caretta. The sequence continues at coordinate 79,076,392 of NC_134208.1, forward strand.
GGCTTCTACATCCATAGTGGCCAGGATGGTGTTATCAGGAAGATCACCGATGGATTGAAGTTTCCTCAGGAAGTCAGTGGTGTCTCGAAGGTAGCTGGGAGTGCTGGTAGCGTAGGGCCTGAGGAGGGAGTCTACATAGCCAGACAATCCTGCTGTCAGGGTGCCAATGCCTGAGATGATGGGGCGCCCAGGATTTCCAGGCTTATGGATCTTGGGTAGTAGATAGAATATCCCAGGTCGGGGTTCCAGGGGTGTGTCTGTGCGGATTTGATCTTGTGCTTTTTCAGGAAGTTTCTTGAGCAAATGCTGTAGTTGCTTTTGGTAACTCTCAGTGGGATCATACGGTAATGGCTTGTAGAAACTCGTGTTGGAGAGCTGCCGAGCAGCCTCCTGTTCATATTCAGACCTATTCATGATTGCAATTCATTTGCAAATTGGATACAATTCACTTAGGCTTGAATAGAGACTGGGAGTGGCTAAGTCATTATGCGAGGTATCCTATTTCCCCTTGTTTTTTCCTCCCCCTCCCCTCAAGACGGTCTTGTTAAACCCTGGATTTGTGCTGGAAATGGCCCACCTTGATTATCATACACATTGTAAGGAGAGTGATTACTTTAGATAAGCTATTACCAGCAGAGAGTGGGGTGGGGGGAGAGAAAACCTTTTGTAGTGATAAACACCCATTTTTTCATGCTTTGTGTGTATAAAAAGATCTTCTTTACTTTCCACAATATGCATCCGATGAAGTGAGCTGTAGCTCACGAAAGCTCATGCTCAAATAAATTGGTTAGTCTCTATGGTGCCACCTGTGCTCCTTTTCTTTTTGCGAATACAGACTAACACGGCTGTTACTCTGAAACCTGTCACTATGGTGATGGGAGCTATATATCTGAGCACCTGATAATCTCCAGTGTATTTAGCCTCACAATACTCCTGTGAGGTCTTTTGAAAAGAATCACCTTGCTTAAGAGGCTGAGAAACGGCAGAGGAGGAAGGAAAGGGTACAGCGTCCTGGCCAATAGTTGTGCTCTTTCCAAGCAACCACCTGTCACATATGTGGAAAAACCTATAAAGCACGAATTGGAATCCTCAGCCATCTTAAGTCTCATCAATGACTTTTCCCTCCGGCAGACAATCATCCTTGTATTGAGGGATAGCCAACGACCCCTATGAGGTAGGGAAGTATTATCCTCATTTTACATATGGGGAACTGAGGCACAGAGTTAATAAAGCCACATCTGCACCACAGGAACTACAGCAGCACAGCTACAGTTCATAGCTATGCCACTGTAGCGTAAACGCTTCCTACTGCAACAGAAGGGTTTTTTCCATCATTGTAAGTAATCCACTTCCTCCAGGGCAGTAGCTAGGTTGATGAAAGCATTCTTTAGTCAACCGAGCTGCATCAACACAAGGAGTTTGGGCAGAGTAGCTATGGGACTGACACCCAAGGGCTGTAGTTATGTCTACCTAACTTTTAAGTGTAGACAAAGCTTAAGTGACTTGCCTTGTCACTTAAAGTGGTAGCTTAAACAGTTTGCAACAAGAGCTGAAAGCAAGCAGGTAAATATAAATATTTTTTGGACTTGAAAATGTCAGCCTGTTGTCAATGATATCCAAGTCCTGAATACTGTCATTTCAATAATGCAATAAAATGCAATAAAACACTGATAATTTACATATTTACTGAAGTAAAGCCTGTTGTAAGCATCCTTACATTTTTTCCAGTAAATTATACTTTGCTTTCTGTATACAAACAAAGCAGTGTATTATAAATATGTAAATACTTGTTACGACGTCAGCGTGTGCGTGTGTATAGACTTGACAAACATACTCCTATATTAGCTCAACTAAAATACCTCCTCATTTTGTGTACTTCCTCTTTCAGGAAACTGATTTGCCATTTGTATCCAAGGAACCTTTCATGATGCTATGAATCTTGCAACAGAAAAGCAAGATGATTGCTCTTGACTAGAGCTGTCAAAGTTTTTACAGGCACGTTAGAATTTATAATTCCCCCTCCCTTTTAACTTGTCAGGCAATGCCCCCCCCCCCCCATCTCTCTAAAGTACTTATTGACAATATTTATATATTAACAAAATCTCACATTTTTTCCACACATCTTGTAAATGATGGGTTCACAAGAGTGACACCATATTTGAAGTCACACTTCATAGCATTTGATTCATCTCTTTCTGCAGTCCTTAGTCTTGATGCATGCAGATGTTTTCCCCCTTACAGAAAATCTACTGTGAGCTGTCATATATGCTTCCAGTTAATACATATCTGTCATAGTCCAATGGCTCTAACAAACGGAAAACTATTAACTATTTCTTCAACTTCCCCTAACCAGGTGTTGCCATGGTATCTGATCTGGCAGGCAAAAATTATATGGTCTGTTCTTGACAAGTGTGTTGACAAGCACTAGTGCCTTGTACTAATAGTTGTAATAAATACAACTCTATACTTATAACTATATGTAAAGCTAATGAAAACATACTGTCCCTTTGGTTAATGTTTGCATATAACTGCAGGAAGAATTTATTATAATCCCATTAGTAATTTTATAGTTCTATCTGCAAGTGGCCATATGTAGACTGCATTTTTTTAACATCTACAACCAATTTGAAACATCATATCACCTGATTTGTTTTCTTTAAAGGCACACAGTAAACAAATAAGGGAAACCCACAAGAAGTGGTAAAATATTACCCTAAGAGTGAAATTTGTATAGAAGTAAATTTATTAAAATAAAATGGCTTATATATTAGAGTAACATGGACATGTTAAATAAAGACTTGATTAAAAAAAATCTTACCACAGACTATTATTAAATGATCATGATTTGTAAGCCCTTAAATGATATCAAATAATACTTTAATTAAATAATGTGAACTAACTTGAATTAGGTACTTTACATGAAAAGCAGCAGAATTAGTTATGTAGCTAAAGATTAACCTATCCAGATTTATCTGAAATAATGTTTTTATTGGGACTTGCAATTTCAGTTCAGTTCATGCCATACCAAACCCTCAAGTTAGCTCATATATAATACAGAAAAGGCAATTTTTCATTGCACTGCAATTTTCTCAAGGCATAAGGTTTTCCACCTACTTCCTCTCCCCCACTCCACCCGAATACATGCCAGTCTAACTATGGACAACACCACCAATTAGGATTGCTGCTTTCGCTGAAAGACACATGATACAGGAATGAAAGGAAAAAGTGAGTAGGTAAAACCTACTCAGAAAGTTGGAAACTGAGCCACAGCAATGTGGTGCTCACGAGTCTGCTTCTCTGCTGTATTTGAACCATTTACGTAACAAATAATCTTAAAGTAAGAGTTCCAAAAGAACTCCAGTAGTGCAATGGAGATGTAAAGTAAGCTTAAGAGGCCAAATAAGGATTCTCCTTGCATATGGGAATGCTCTAGTGAGGGAGAACTGAAACAGTTAATACCTAATTTTACTGATAAATAGGAAGAACAAACAAGGTATATATCTGCAGATATCATAAGCCAAACATTTTAGAGAGTAGAAGACAATGGCTTATGTCATAATGGAACTATTTTGGAAACACAGAAAAAGTGCAGAAGAAAGAGCAAAATAAGTTTAAGGGCAAATGTTTAAAGTAGCCTCAACATGCATTTGTCCGTTCAGAATTTCCAGACCAATTTTGTGGTGTTCAACTTTGGGGAAGTCAAGTTGTTACACTCAGAAAACTACCGATTAGCAAATGCAGAGATGGTGGTTAAATGTGTAATTAATTTACATATGCAAATGAAATGTGAGCTCACCAACCCTGGAATGAGCAAGTAAGAGATTACCCAAAACTGCATGCACAAACATTTATGTATACATTTTTATTTGCACACATTTAGTGGCCACATTTGAAAGTGTGTCCCCGGAAAATGTATAGATTTTTTTCAAAATTCATATTATTTTAATATATTGCTAGCCTTATGTAACTTAAAGGGCCAAATTCTATGCTGGTATTAATGGTGCAACTCCACTTAAGTTATTATATTCACTGTTCATAACTGGTCAACAGTTTGAACTATTTCGCCTATGGGTTTTTCAGAACATGTTCACTTTGCTTAGGATTTATTAGTCATTATTTATTTGATTAGTCAAATAATACTCAATATGGTATTTTTTCTCCCTGATTCTGTATTTCCAATGCATTTGTTGTCCCTCGTACTTTAGTTTATAAGTAATTATCATTTGCTATTTTTCAAAATTGTGTGTAAAAATTCAAGTTACAAAACCAACAATGTATTTAAGCCGGTGCTAAACTTTAAACTCAGGAGCATCCCTATAAATTTAAATGGAACTATCCAAATGCTTAAATCTCAGCACATGCTTAAATACTTTGCTGGATCAGTGGCTGAGTTCTCTGATCAGGAAGCAACAATGCCATGGAGATACAACAGTAGGGATAACTATGACATAACTCACTCAAATGATCAACAAACAGTGAAGAACGCAAGAAGCAAACACTTTGCGAACAAACTACAGGCTGAAATTTGGTCACAAATTGAATGACTGTAAACAGTAAATGTATTCATAAAAAGCAAAGGATGTTCAAATATGATTCCTGAACAGAAAAAAAGAGCTAAACTAACAAGGGCCAAAATTTTCAAACAATTAGTTAAAGTTAGGCTCTTTTAAGCTTCCCTGATTTTCAGAAGTGCTTAGTACTCGTCAGCTCCCATTGAAGCTATGGAATAGGAGCTACTGAGTGCTAAGCACTTCTTAAAATCAGCACTTGATTAGGAGCCTAAACATAGATTTAAGAGCATAACTTTGGGCACCCATGTATTAAAAATGTGACCTAATTTTATCTGTGGTGATTACGATAAACAGAAAGATAATCTATTGTCATAACCATACAGCTAAGGGTAGCCTAGAATTCCTCCTTACCTGTAAGGCGTTAAGAAGCTCAAATAACCTGGTTGGCACCTGACCAAAAGGACCAATGGGGAAAGAAGATATTTTCAAATTGTGGCAGTGGGGAAGGCTTTGTTTGTGCTCTTTGGTTGTGTGTTCTCTGGGGAAGCAGAGAACCATCAGGTCAGAAAACTCCTTCTCCTAAAATCATCCTAAAATGAGTCTCAATATTGTAAAAAGAGTAAGTAAATAAGGCAAGAGCACGTTAGATTATCTTTTGTTTTTAGCTTGTGAATTTTCCCTGTGCTAAGAGGGAGGTTTATCCCTGGTTTTGGGGGTTTTTTTTGTAACTTTAAAGTTTTGCCTAGAATCCTCTGTGTTTTTTATCTGATAACCCTGTGAAGTTACCTTCCATCCTGATTTTACAGAGGTGCTCTTGGGTTAAGCTAGGCTAAGTGAAGAAAGGCTAGGATGACGGAAAGGGACATCCAGAAAAAAAACTGGAATTAGCCAGATTTGAAGCAGAGGAAAGACAGAAGGAACATGAAAGACAGTTGGAACTCAGACAGGTGGAGATTGATGCACAAGTGGCCAAAGAAAAAGCTGCTAGGGAGGCAGAAGAGGCTGCCCATGAGAGAGCTATGGAGGCCCAGTGGGAGGCCCAGAAGCATGCTCAGGAGGAGAAGGAAGAGGAAGCATGACCTGGCTGTTACGGAGTTGAAGAAACAAAACCCTTCAGCTGCTGATTCCACTTCCCCAAAAATCCACAAATGGGAGCGACTATGTCCACAGTATGATGAATCCAGTGATTTTGCAGAATATTTCCTCACCTTTGAGAGACTGTGCACCCTCCATGCAATTCCTGACGATCACAAGATGATCACAGTGGTAGCAAAATTGAGGCTCTGGACATATTCAACAAGATGCCTATTGAGGATGCTTCTAACTATGGTAAATTTAAGGATTTGGTTTTGAAACAATTTCAAATTACACCTGAAACTTACAGAGTAAAATTTAGAGCTCTTAAGAGTGCTGCTGGACTAAGTAATGTGGCTTATGTAAACCAGATGAAGGATCTGTTAGATAAATGGGTCAAAGGCAGGGATGTAACTAGCTTTGAAGGAATGTGTGATTTGGTTGTCCAGGAGCAGTTCCTGACCATGACCAATGATGAGATAAAACATTGTTTATGGGATAAGAAAATGGACTCAGCAGAAAGTCTTGTTTCTTATGCTGATCAATATGAGCAGTCCCAGACTGTCAGAGTGGTGGGGCAAATCAGAATAAAATGGGTGGAGGTAGCAGAGAGGAACAACCTTGGTTGCAGATTGGGCGGATACCAGAAGGGACACTCTGACACCACACATTACCACCGTGGGCAGCCCAAGGTCCCAACTACACCCCAAGAAAAAACCCAGACACCTTATCGTCCCACCACACCATTCTCCAGCAACCCACCCCACCCCAGTGACCAGTCAGCTGGGCGATATTTTAAATGTAACGAGCTGGGGCACGTAAAGGCCAACTGCCCCCAGAACCCCAATAGATTACAGTTCATTGCACCGGGGTCACACCAAAGGTCCTCAGGCCCAGATGCCTCTCAGATACCCTCAGAGCGGACGGAAACTGTGAGTGTGGGCAGGAAGAAGGTTATCGCTTGGAGGGACACTGCAGCACAAGTGTTGGGTATTCACCAATCCTTAGTGGACCCCAGCTTAATCAACCCAGAGGTCCAAGTGATGATTCAACCCTTCAAGTCAAACTCTTTTGACTTGCCTACAGCCAAGTTGCCTGTCCAGTACAAGGGCTGGTCAGGAATGTGGAATTTTGAAGTGTATGATGATTATCCCATCCCCATGCAGCTGGGAGAAGACTTGGCCAACCATGTGAAGCTAGCAAAGAGGATGGAAATGGTCACCCGCAGCCAAGCTAAGCAAGCCTTCACACCTAGCTCTCTCCCTGAGCCTTCTACAAGGGCCTCGTCTGTGTTACCAGAAACCCAGACTGAGGTGGTGGAACTGGACCTCATGCCAATGTCTGCAACAGCAGTAGTCGATCCAGTCACAGAGACCCAGCCAGAGCCAGGCCCAGAACTGGAACTGGCAGAGCAACCCATACCAGAACCATTGCCAGCACTGAATCCAGTGCTTGCAACCCCGTCTACAACTCCAACAACAGAGGGCACCACCGAGCCTGCACTGGCAACAGCAGATGACCCTACAAAAGAGGCTCAGCCGGAGCCTGAACCACAACACAGTGCACCAGCGGAGAGTGGTTCACAGTCAGCGGAAACAGCCCCATCCCCTGCATCGCTTCCAGAGGACCAAGTCCACAATCCAATGAGGAACTGATGTCTCTAGCATCAAGGGAACAGTTCCAGACCAAACAGGAAGCAGATGAAAGCTTCCAGAGAGCTTGCATGGCGGAATGGAGCAACCCACCGCCTCTCAGCTCTTCTAATCAATCCTGGTTTGTTTTAGAAAGAGGACTTTTATATAAGGAAACTCTTTCTGGTGGGCACCAGGAGGACTGGCATCCTCAAAGACAGTTGGTAGTTCCAACTAAGTACCAGGTAAAGCTCTTGCGTTTAGGCCACGATCATCCTAGTGGTCATGCTGGGGTGAACAGGACCAAAGACAGTTAGGGGAAGTCCTTCCACTGGGAGGGAATGGACAAGGATGTTTCTACCTATGTCCGGTCTTGTGAGGTTGCCAAAGAGTGGGAAAATCCCAAGACCAGGTCAAACCCCTCTCCAGACACTCCCCATCGAGGTTCCCTTTCAGCAAGTAGCTGTGGATATTCTGGGTCTTTTTCCGAAAAAGACACCCAGAGGAAAGCAGTACATACTGACTTTCATGGATTTTGCCACCCGATGGCCGGAAGCAGTAGCTCTAAGCAACACCAGGGCTAAAAGAGTGTGCCAGGCACTAGCAGACATTTTTGCCAGGGTAGGTTGGCCCTCCGAGATCCTCACCAATGCAGGAACTAATTTCCTGGCAGGAACTATGGAAAGCCTTTGGGACACTCATGGGGTGAATCACTTGGTTGCCACCCCTTACCAGCATCAAACAAATGGCATGGTGGAGAAGTTTAATGGAACTTTGGGGGCCATGATATGTAAATTCGTAAATGAGCACTCCAATGATTGGGACCTAGTGTTGCAGCAGTTGCTCTTTGCCTACAGAGCTGTACCACGTCCCGGTTTAGGGTTTTCACCATTTGAACTTCTGTATGGCTCTGAGGCTCAGGGGCCATTACAGTTGGTGAAACAGCAATGGGAGGATTTTACGCCTTCTCCAGGAACTAAAATTCTGGACTTTGTAAACAACCTACAAAACATCCTCCAAACCTCTTTAGCCCTTGCTAAAGAAAACATACAGGATGCTCAAAAAGAGCAAAAAGCCTGGTATGATAAACATGCCAGAGAGCGTTTCTTCAAAGTAGGGGACAAGGTCATGGTCTTGAAGGCGCTCCAGGCCCATAAAATGGAATCGTTGTGGGAAGGGCCATTCATGGTCCAAGAGCGCCTGGGAGCTGTTAACTATTTCATCTCATCCCCCACCTCCAACCAAAAGCCTAAGGTGTACCATATTAATTCTCTAAAGCCCTTTTAATACAGAGAATTAAAGGTTTGTCAGTTTACAGTCCAGGGAGGAGACGATGCTGAGTGGCCTGAAGGTGTCTACTACGAAGGAAAAAGTGACGATGGCATGGAAGAGGTGAACCTCTCTATGACCCTCGGACATATGCAGTGACAGCAGATCAAGAAGCTGTGTACTAGCTTCGTGCCAATGTTTTCAGCCTCCTCAGGACGGACCAAACAGGCATACCACTCCATTGACACAGGTAGTGCTCGCCCAATTAGAGCCCAACCTTACCGGGTGTCTCCTCAAGCCAAAACTGCTATAGAACGGGAGATCCAGGACATGCTACAGTTGGGTGTAATCCGCCCCTCTAACAGTGCATGGGCATCTCCTGTGGTTCTAGTTCCCAAACCAGATGGAGAGATACACTTTTGCATGGACTACCGTAAGCTAAATGCTGTAACTCGCCCAGACAACTATCCAATGCCACGCACAGATGAGCTATTGGAGAAACTTGAACGTGCCCAGTTCATCTCCACCTTAGACTTAACCAAGGAGTACTGGCAAGTACTGCTGGATGAATCCACCAAGGAAAGGTCAGTCCATCAGGTCAGTTCATCATCAGGTCAGTTCATCATCCGTGTAGGACTGTGTGAATTTAATGTGCTCCCTTTTGGGCTGCAAAATGCACCTACCACTTTCCAAAAACTTGTTTTGCGCACCCATGTATTACAAATGTGTCCTAATTTTATCTGTGCTGATTATGATAAACAGAAAGATAATATATATATCAGCCCCTGGATTTTTTTTTAAGTAAGACAAATTGCAATATTTATTGCAAAGGAGTTAGATCCCACCAATTACATCAATGAATGGAGAGGTAGATTTTGAAAGACAAGTGCAGAGAAGGGTGATAAAATAAATCACAATACAAGACCTATTCCTTTTCATTCTAAAATTGCCCAACTCTCACTCTTATTTTGCCCTATCTTCTATATATTATATCAGAAAGCTGGCATAGGCTAGTGGTAAGGACATCATTCCATCTCACTATTCCCACTGTTGGGATGAATTTTGTAGATACAAGGAATTATAGCAGACTATGACAGAATTTTGTAAATTCCTGGAAAACAAATAAAACTCTTAGGACTGATACAATCTTTTATCACTTGAATCAGTATAGAGGACTTTTGGATCAACAACATTAATTAATAGATTCTGCTTCTCTCTCGTCAAAACTTTATGAAAAATTAACATTTATTTTGTATTATATTTAAACAACCCAGCCATGGTGGGGCACCATTGTGCTTGTTACTGGACATATGCTCAGTAGGTGACAGTAACTATTTAATATCTGGCATCAACACTTGTTGGAGAGGAAAAGGTGAAAAGTGGGAATGGCGTGGAGAGTCCAACTCAAAAAATAATTAGGAAAAACTGTTTAATGTTGAAATTTTCCTCTTTCATTATCTAATTTTAACATTCTTGATGTGAATGCTCATGAGGTACTGTTCTAGTAGGAACATATGCTATACTGGATCTGTTCCATGGTCCATCTAATCCACCTCCTGTCTGCAATATTGGCCAATTCAATACAATCCAGAGGAAGCTGCAAGAAATCCAAAATAATAGAATTATGGAATAATGGCCATATAGAGGTTTAGGAAGAATGTTGCCCGATCAATTAGTGGTTGGCTATTCCCTGAAGCAAAAAGATTTGTATCCTTTATGATATTTGTTCATTATTTAATATTTGCTAACATAATTTGGGGTGATCTCATTACCTAAGTAAGTGTCTAATCCTTTCACTGAAATTTTGCTAAACTCTTGTGTAATGTAATGAGTCATCCCTGAACTAGAGCATGATTAAGCTACATTAGTTGATGAGTCATTCCTGTGGTAGACTCCAGCCATTCCATAAGCCGGTCTGGTGACTCTCAAGGCAAGTATTATATGCCTCACAGGAGAAACAGCAGCTGAGTCTGCTCAGTGTCACTCCATGGCTTGGAACTCTCCCATGACTGACTATGGTAACAGACTCCACAAGCCTTAGACTGCTTCAGCCTTGTTCCTAGTCCTGCTCTGGACTTCTGATTCTGGCTCTGACCACTGACTTAGACCCACTGGGCCTGGCTATGACCACTAGGGATGACCATCCCCTTCACAGTTTCTGACTTCTTGAACTCACTAATGTCTTGTGGTAATGAGCTCCAAAGGTAAATTATGCACTGTGTAAAAGTATTTGCTTTTTCGGCAGTTTTCTGTGTATTGCCTTTCAATTTAATCAAATATCTTTGCTCATTATATTCTATGGACAGAAGAACCTGGTTTATCTCCTCTAAGCCCTTAGTTCCTTTGGACTTTCATCATGTCCCAGCTTTCTGTAAACAGTCCCAATCTTTACAGTCTATCCTCATTCATAACTCTTTGCAGGTCTCTAATCATTTTGATTGCCTGTCCTTGATTTTCCATTCTATATTCTAAGATACAATGTCCAGAACTGAACAAAGAATTCCAGCTGTGCTCTTACTACTGATTTAAGGAGTAGCATTGTAATAATATCAGTGTTTTTATTCCAGTCTAACATTGTGTTTGCTTTCTTGATAATACATTGCATTGACTAGAGGTCTTCACTGAGGTGACCTGAATGACATACAATATTTTTCTCTAGTAATTACAATTAATTTAGAATCCAGCAATATGTACGAGTAGTTCAAATTAAACCTTCCAACATGCATTGCATTGCATTTCATCTCTGGTCATGATGACCTGGAGAGTAAATAAAGTTGTGTGTTCATTCACAGAATTAGTATAACCAAAGTCATGTGACTGTAAGCTTCCATATTCTAGGCAGGAACGATGGTCTTGTGGCTAAAGGCATAGGTCTGGGACTCAAAAAAACCACCCAGTTCAATTTCTGGATCTTCCCTCAACTTCCTATGTAAGTCAACAACCTTTTGTTTTTCTCATCAGTAAAATGGGGATAATAATGCTTCCTTTCCCACTCTTTGTGTTGTATTTTTAGGATACATGCTCTTCAAGGCAGGGACTGTCTCTTACTATGTATTTCTATGGTGCCTAGCACAATAGGGCCTCCCAATTCTACCATACTACAAATGAATGGTAACAATAACTACTTCTCCAGTGTGGCCCAGCACAGTATGAAAGTAAGGCTCAGTGCAAAATAACAACACATAGGAAGAGCTGTAAAACAATGGAGATCCACCTTGCAGATGACACTCACATGACTGGAGTACTGTCATGGATGGATATAAAATGTTCAGGAAGGACAAGCAGGGCAGAAAAGGTTGGGGAGTTGTACTGTATGTAAGAGAGCAGTATTACTGATCAGTGCTCTGGTATGAAACTGCAGAAAAACCTGAGAGTCTCTGGATTAAGAATAGAAGTGTGAGTAACAAGGGTGATGTTATGGTGGGAGTCTGCTATAGACCACCGGACCAGGGGAATGAGGTGGTCGAGGCTTTCTTCCAGCAACTAATGGAAGTTACTATATCACAGGCCTTGGTTCTCTTGGGAGACTTCAATCACCCTAATATCTGCTGGGAGAGCAATACAGCAGTGCACAGACAATCCAGGAAGTTTTTGGAAAGTGTGGGGGACAATTTCCTGATGCAAGTGCTGGAGGAACCAACTAGGGTCAGAGCTCTTCTTGACCTGCTGATCACAAACCGGGAAGAATTAGTAGGGGGGAAGCAAAAGTAGATGGGAACCTCGGAGGCAGTGACCATGAGATGGTCGAGTTCAGGATCCTGACACAAGGAAGAAAGGAGAGCAGCAGAATATGGACCCTGGACTTCAGAAAAGCGGACTTTGACTCCCTCAGGGAACTGATGGGCAGGATCCCCTAGGAGAATAACATGAGGGGGAAAGGAGTCCTTATTGAGGTTACAGGGACAAACCATCCCGATATGTAGAAAGAATAGTAAATATGGCAGGCGACCAGCTTGGCTTAACAGTGAAATCCTTCCTGATCTTAAACACAAAAAAGAAGCTTACAAGAAGTGGAAGATTGGACAAATGACCAGGGAGGAGTACAAAAATATTGCTCAGGCATGCAGGAGTGAAATCAGGAAGGCCAAATCACACTTGGAGTTGCAGCTAATGAGAGATGTTAAGAGTAAGAAGAAGGGTTTCTTCAGGTATGTTAGCAACAAGAAGAAAGTCAAGAAAAGTGTGGGCCCCTTACTGAATGAGGGAGGCAACCTAATGACAGAGGATGTGGAAAAAGCGAATGTACTCAATGCTTTTTTTGCCTCTGTCTTCATGAACAAGGTCAGCTCCCAGACTACTGCACTGGGCATACAGCATGGGGAGGAGTGACCAGCCCTCTGTGAAGAAAGAAGTGGTTCTGGACTATTTAGAAAAGCTGGACGAGCACAAGACAATGGGGCTGGATGCGCTGCATCCGAGAGTGCTAAAGGAGTTGGTGGATGTGATTGCAGAGCCATTGGCCATTATCTTTGAAAACTCATGGCGATCGGGTGAGGTCCCAGACGACTAGAAAAAGGCCAATGTAGTGCCCACCTTTAAAAAAGAGAAGGAGGAGGATCCAGGGAACTATAGCCAGTCACCCTTTCCTCAGTCCCTGGAAAAATCATGGACCAGGTCCTCAAGGAATCAATTCTGAAGCACTTAGAGGAGAGGAAATTAATCAGGAACAGCCAACATGGATTCACCAAGGGCAAGGCATGCCTGACTAATCTAATTGCCTTCTATGACGAGATAACTGGCTCTGTGGATGAGAGAAAAGCAGTGGATGTGTTATTCCTTGACTTTAGCAAAGCTTTTGAAACGGTCTCCCACAGTATTCTTGCCAGCAAGTTAAAGAGGTATGGTCTGGATGAATGGACTATAAGATGGATAGAAAGCTGGCTAGATTGTCGGGCTCAATGGGTAGTGATCAATGGCTCCATGTCCAGTTGGCAGCCGATATCAAGCGGAGTGCCCCAAGGGTCGGTCCTGGGGCTGGTTTTGTTCAATATCTTCATTAATGATCTGGAGGATGGCATGGATTGCACCCTCAGCAAGTTTGCAGATGACACTAAATTGGGAGGAGAGGTAGATATGCTGGAGGGTAGGAATAGGATACAGAGGGATCTAGACAAATTAGAGGATTGGGTCAAAAGAAATCTGATGAGGTTCAACAAGGACAAGTGCAGAGTCCTGCACTTAGGGTGGAAGAATCCCATGCACCACTACAGATTAGGGACCGAATGGGTAGGCAGCAGTTCTGCAGAAAAGAACCTAGGGGTTACAGTGGGCAAGAAGCTGGATATGAGTCAACAGTGTGCCCTTGTTGCCAAGAAGGCCAATGGCGTTTTGGGATGTATAAGTAGGGGCATTGCCAGCAGATGGAGGGACGTGATTGGTGAGGCCTCATCTGGAGTACTGTGTCCATTTTTGGGCCCCACACTACAAGAAGGATGTGAAAAAATTGCAAAGCGTCCATCGGAGGGCAACAAAAATGATTAGGGGACTGGAACACATGACTTATGAGGAGAGGCTGAGGGAACTGGGATTGTTTAGTCTGCAGAAGAGAAGAATGAGGGGGGATTTGATAGCTGATTTCAACTACCTGAGAGGTGGTTCCAGAGAGGATGGTTCTAGACTATTCTCAGTGGTAGAAGAGGACAGGACAAGGAGTAATGGTCTCAAGTTGCAGTGGGGGAGGTTTAGGTTGGATATTAGGAAAAACTTTTTCACTAGGAGTGTGGTGAAACACTGGAATGCGTTACCTAGGGAGGTGGTAGAATCTCCTTCCTTAGAAGTTTTTAAGGTCAGGCTTGACAAAGCCCTGGCTGGGATGATTTAGTTGGGGATTGGTCCTGCTTTGAGCAGGGGGTTAGACTAGATGACCTCCTGAGGTCCTTTCCAACCCTGATATTCTATAATTCTATGATTCTATGATCTGAAAACTGATTTTTTTCTTTTAGTGCAAGATGGGTTAAAGAAATGCAGAAAGAGAACTACACTGAAATTGTACAATAATAAAAATTAAAATAGAAGAACAAGCCTTGCATTGCTGAATGATCATTTCCATATGATAAGCTTCTGATTAATAAGATAAACAACAAGAGCAGAAGTATAGCAAGGGATATTTGATCCTTTTTTTTTTTCTACCAGCTAAATGAGATGATGAGCCTGTGAAAATGAAGAGTTTTACCAGACTTATGTGGAGTGCTGAATCTAATCAAACCCTTGAAGGAAGATTTTTAATGAAGTTTGTAACAAGGTTAGAATTAGAAATGAATCTTATGATGTATTTTTTTTTGCTAGAGCTTATAAATTGCACAAGAGCATGAAAGATTTTTTTCTGTGTTAGAAATCTTCAAAATCCCATGAACTCTTTAGTTTTTATACCACGGATAAGGTGGGATTTTCAGGAAACTAACAAATAAAATTTTTCAGTCATTAAGCTGAAAAATAGTTGAACTCTTCTTTTTAAGAAGACTAAAGAACTACAAGTTTTGAAGAGAAGCTTATACTTAAACTTTTGTAGTGAGTCAAAGAAAATCCCAAAGTTTTTTAAAGCTTAGATTGTGACGTGTAGTGGATTTTTAAGCTTAGAAGAATTTTCAGTGAAGATTTTGCTGTTCAAAGTTTTAGTCTTTCTTTCAGAAAGCTGTGCTTGGAATTTAAATATTTAAATGCAAAATATGAAGGGGTCAAATTCATTCATTCAAATTGACACTGACAGTATCAATATCCTAAGTAACAACATGGATGAATATACTCAAACATTTATCAATCTTGGTAGAGAAGTATTGAAACTTAATACATACATTTCAGATAGAAATATACTTACTCTTTACCTAGACATGCAAAACTTTTGATTAAAGTACAAATATTAGTGAGCAATTTCTCCACTCCTCCACCATAATCTCAAAGCTGTAAACATATTGTACATATATTCTCCAGAGTGTGCAGTGTGCCTGGGGCTGTATACCCTAAAAGCAGTAAAATCAACGAAAAGGTAAGAATGTATACCAGGCTCAGTCACGTCCCATATGCCCCCTTTGTGTCCACGGGTTGCTCTGCGCTGTCGGGCCTCAATCCCTCTGAGTTCCCCCAGAGTAGATCAGTCATAGTAGAGGTATTTACCATGGTATTTCCCTTCTCCCAGGATCTAATTTATTCAGTATCATTGTCCTGGCCTCCCTGTCCCATAGCTCACCCTGGCGGCTGTAACTCCTCACTCTCCTTCAGACCTCTCCCTTATATCCCTAGATCTGATCTCAGTCAGTAACATAACCTTTCCTGTCATGTGACAAGTTATTTCCCCACCTGGGGAGGCAAGTTAAACTTGTCATAGGTGGACAGGCTCATTGCCTCTTAGAGATCCGGTATCCCTGTGACAGAATAATTAGTCAAACACACCAAAAGCAAAAAGAAAAGGAGTACTTGTGGCACCTTAGAGACTAACCAATTTATTTGAGCATGAGCTTTCGTGAGCTACAGCTCACTTCATCGGATGCATACCGTGGAAACTGCAGCAGACTTTATATGCACACAGAGAATATGAAACAATACCTCCTCCCACCCCACTGTCCTGCTGGTAATAGCTTATCTAAAGTGATCATCAGGTTGGGCCATTTCCAGCACAAATCCAGGTTTTCTCACCCTCCACCCCCCCACACAAATTCACTCTCCTGCTGGTGATAGCCCATCCAAAGTGACAACTCTTTACACAATGTGCATGATAATCAAGTTGGGCCATTTCCTGCACAAATCCAGGTTCCCTCACCCCCTCACCCCCCTCCCAAAAACCACACACACAAACTCACTATCCTGCTGGTAATAGCTCATCCAAAGTGACCACTCTCCCTACAATGTGCATGATAATCAAGGTGGGCCATTTCCAGCACAAATCCAGGTTTTCTCACACCCCCCCCCCCCACCCCCATACACACACAAACTCACTCTCCTGCTGGTAATAGCTCATCCAAACTGACCACTCTCCAAGTTTAAATCCAAGTTAAACCAGAACATCTGGGGGGGGGGGGGTAGGAAAAAACAAGGGGAAATAGGCTACCTTGCATAATGACTTAGCCACTCCCAGTCTCTATTTAAGCCTAAATTAATAGTATCCAATTTGCAAATGAATTCCAATTCAGCAGTTTCTCGCTGGAGTCTGGATTTGAAGTTTTTTTGTTTTAAGATAGCGACCTTCATGTCTGTGATTGCGTGACCAGAGAGATTGAAGTGTTCTCCAACTGGTTTATGAATGTTATAATTCTTGACATCTGATTTGTGTCCATTTATTCTTTTACGTAGAGACTGTCCAGCTTGACCAATGTAAATGGCAGAGGGGCATTGCTGGCACATGATGGCATATATCACATTGGTGGATGTGCAGGTGAACGAGCCTCTGATAGTGTGGCTGATGTTATTAGGCCCTGTGATGGTGTCCCCTGAATAGATATGTGGGCACAATTGGCAACGGGCTATGGATGTAGAAGCCCTCTACACCAACATTCCACACAAAGATGGACTACAAGCCGTCAGGAACACTATCCCTGATAATGTCATGGCTAACCTGGTGGCTGAACTTTGTGACTTTGTCCTTACCCATAACTATTTCACATTTGGGGACAATGTATACCTTCAGATCAGCGGCACTGCTATGGGTACCCGCATGGACCCACAGTATGCCAACATTTTTATGGCTGATTTAGAACAACGCTTCCTCAGCTCTCGTCCCCTAAAGCCCCTACTCTACTTGCGCTATATTGATGACATCTTCATCATCTGGACCCATGGAAAAGAAGCCCTTGAGGAATTCCACCATGATTTCAACAATTTCCATCCCACCACCAACCTCAGCCTGGTCCAGTCCACACAAGAGATCCACTTCCTGGACACTACAGTGCTAATAAACAATGGTCACATAAACACCACCCTATACCGGAAACCTACTGACCGCTATTCCTACCTGCATGCCTCCAGCTTTCACCCTGACCACACCACACGATCCATCGTCTACAGCCAAGCTCTGCGATACAACCGCATTTGCTCCAACCCCTCAGACAGAGACAAACACCTACAAGATCTCTGTCAAGCTTTCTTACAACTACAATACCCACCTGCAGAAGTAAAGAAACAGATTGATAGAGCCAGAAGAGTTCCCAGAAGTTACCTACTACAGGACAGGCCTAACAAAGAAAATAACAGAACGCCACTAGCCGTCACCTTCAGCCCCCAACTAAAACCCCTCCAACGCATTATTAAGGATCTACAACCTATCCTAAAGGATGACCCAACACTCTCACAAATCTTGGGAGACAGGCCAGTCCTTGCCTTCAGGTTGGGCCATTTCCAGCACAAATCCAGGTTTTCTCACCCTCCACCCCCCCACACAAATTCACTCTCCTGCTGGTGATAGCCCATCCAAAGTGACAACTCTTTACACAATGTGCATGATAATCAAGTTGGGCCATTTCCTGCACAAATCCAGGTTCCCTCACCCCCTCACCCCCCTCCCAAAAACCACACACACAAACTCACTATCCTGAACCTGAAGCAAATACTCACCAACAACCACATACCACACAACAGAACCACTAACCCAGGAACTTATCCTTGCAACAAAGCCCGTTGCCAATTGTGCCCACATATCTATTCAGGGGACACCATCACAGGGCCTAATAACATCAGCCACACTATCAGAGGCTCGTTCACCTGCACATCCACCAATGTGATATATGCCATCATGTGCCAGCAATGCCCCTCTGCCATGTACATTGGTCAAACTGGACAGTCTCTACGTAAAAGAATAAATGGACACAAATCAGATGTCAAGAATTATAACATTCATAAACCAGTCGGAGAACACTTCAATCTCTCTGGTCACGCAATCACAGACATGAAGGTCACTATCTTAAAACAAAAAAACTTCAAATCCAGACTCCAGCGAGAAACTGCTGAATTGGAATTCATTTGCAAATTGGATACTATTAATTTAGGCTTAAATAGAGACTGGGAGTGGCTAAGTCATTATGCAAGGTAGCCTATTTCCCCTTGTTTTTTCCTACCCCCCCCCCCAGATGTTCTGGTTTAACTTGGATTTAAACTTGGAGAGTGGTCAGTTTGGATGAGCTATTACCAGCAGGAGAGTGAGTTTGTGTGTGTATGGGGGTGGGGTGGGGGGTGTGAGAAAACCTGGATTTGTGCTGGAAATGGCCCACCTTGATTATCATGCACATTGTAGGGAGAGTGGTCACTTTGGATGAGCTATTACCAGCAGGATAGTGAGTTTGTGTGTGTGGTTTTTGGGAGGGGGGTGAGGGGGTGAGGGAACCTGGATTTGTGCAGGAAATGGCCCAACTTGATTATCATGCACATTGTGTAAAGAGTTGTCACTTTGGATGGGCTATCACCAGCAGGAGAGTGAATTTGTGTGGGGGGGTGGAGGGTGAGAAAACCTGGATTTGTGCTGGAAATGGCCCAACCTGATGATCACTTTAGATAAGCTATTACCAGCAGGACAGTGGGGTGGGAGGAGGTATTGTTTCATATTCTCTGTGTGTATATAAAGTCTGCTGCAGTTTCCATGGTATGCATCCAATGAAGTGAGCTGTAGCTCACGAAAGCTCATGCTCAAATAAATTGGTCAGTCTCTAAGGTGCCACAAGTACTCCTTTTCTTTTTGCGAATACAGACTAACACAGCTGTTACTCTAACACCAAAAGCAAGCAGAGCAACTTCAAAAGCACACTCTGTGTTTTACTTTTTTAAATTCGGATAAACTTATCATTCATGTGTGTGTACTGGGTGAGAATTTTCAAATGTGAGTGCTTAAGTTAGGAACCTAAATCTCTATTTAGACTCTCAAACAAAAATATCCTGATTTTCAGAGGCACCTGCAACTTGGAGTGAATGCAGTGAGAGTGTAGATACTCTGTTCTAAAAATCAGGACACTTTTGTTTAGGAATCTAAATTAGCAAGACTAATTTTAGGCACTCAGTTATGTTGGCCACTGTATTCATCTGCACTCTTGCAAACTGTTTTGCTGCTTCTGACTCTTTGCACTATTTTTAAAAACAAGTTCTGGTAACTTAAATATGTTTTACTTTGAAATGTATATTATACACATACCTTGTTGCTACCAAAAAACTCAGTCATCACACAGTCAGCAGTGAGTGAAATGTACTTCACTCACGTAGAGCCCAACTTCTGGTGGCTCTCTGAAGATGAGGAAATCTCCTTCAACCCCATCATCTTGGTGAAGAGCAGCCTGTCTGCAACAGCTAATTCAGCCCATGGACAGGAAGAGCAGCTACCATTCTTCTGAGCCTACTACACAATGTGTTACAGCCAGCAGGTCCCCATAATCCTGAATCCTGTGGTTCCTGTCCTACAAATGCTGAGAGGTTAGTGTAGGGGGGCTGGGGGGCCCACTAGGGTGAGTCGGGGGGAGAACCTCCCTGAGCCCCTTCATGCTGGGCTTTACCTGTCACCTCAGTTTCTGCCCCATTTTTTCTACCCCAGTGGCTTTGCTCTCTCGGCGGCTGACCCGCTTGCACCGCCCTGGTTACGGCCCTGGAATTTGGATTGTGTTGTACCACTTTCTTATTCCTTTTTCTATAAGTAGTCTGTTTGAAATTTTAAGCTTTTTGGGACTCATTCTACATGTGTGTGAAGTGCCCAGCATAACTTTGGGTGTCATATGATAAAACAAAGAATGAAACGCCATACATCTAAACTGATTTTGTTCTTTCTTTTCACTAGTATATTAATTTATAAAAGCAAATCTAATCCTGTCTAATTTTTTAGCCCAACTCTGCTCTCATTTACATCTCATTTAACCCAAAGGAAGTGGGGTTGCTCCATATCAACACTGGGATAAATAAAAGCAGTGTGTGACCACAGTTTCTACCTATCTACTGTATCTACCATAACTCCATATTGCTAAAATGCAATCAGTGCTCTACTCAAATGCTGAGGCCTGGGTGGTTTGGGGACTGGGACTTAGAAATAGTCTTTTATTTCTGTCACTAGGTCAGGTCAGATTAGGTCAGGTTGACAGTGACCATCCGCCGACTATTGAGTGGCCTGTGTTGAATGATTAGCCAATCACAAAAAAATCATTACAATTATCCTCTTTCCTTTTCTTTTTGTGAATACAGACTAACACAGCTGCTATTAAATATTCCTCATTTTACCCACTCTTCTCCACTATAGAAGGCAAACCTCAGCAAAGTGCACTCTCAGAAAACAAGACCAAGATCTTTTCCTACTTTACATCTATAAATTCTTATATCCCTTAGTTAAATGTCAGTTGGTGGACATGTTGCAGTGCCATTGAAAATAGCTCTAGCTCCCCTTCCAACACATACCATCACCCCTCCACCCCCAAATGCATTATTTTAGTCTCATTTCTGCCATGTAAAAATGTTGCTAGTTGGAATGAGCAAAATTTAAAAGGAACCACAATCACTAATTGTTTTCTTTTGACTTTTGCATTGTATGTGGTTTATTTGCTGTATTAATAATTTATGCCTTTCATGTAGTAATGTTCTTTAAAAAAATCAATAATGATAATGGAAAAAGCACCACTAAGTCCATCCATGTGTTTTAATTTAACTTTCATTAGTCTACTAGTTTGCACCCCAACTGCATGAAGTATGGCTTGCTGCATCAAAGTCTGCTCTGACTCTTACCCTTGCTGAGTCCCTTTGAAACTAATGGAGATGAATGGGGTTCGGCAGAACAAAGTTTGTCCTCCATATCCAACTGGGGAAGATAAAGCCTTTCTTAGAAGTTTTTAAGGTCAGGCTTGACAAAGCCCTGGCTGGGATGATTTAGTTGGGGATTGGTCCTGCTTTGAGCAGGGGGTTGGACTAGATGACCTCCTGAGGTCCCTTCCAACCCTGATAGTCTATGATTCTATGATTCTAAAGCCAGTTGACCTATTCCCATGGGGCTCCAGACTCCTGCAGTGTTTACTTCCAGACTGTAACAGGTAACTTATATAAAGTCAGTATCTAAATGCCCAGAGATATGGGAAATCCACAGCCTAAGAAATCCAAGGCCAGAACAAACTGGAAAAAGAAGCTTCACAATCCATTGGCAGGCTGATTAATGGTCTCTTCGATATGATTACAGAGATTATACCAAGCTAGGTTAGAAACTTTTACAAGTCTGTTAAAGCACCTATAGAAAAACTAGTAGTCTTCAAACCAGGAAATTATGTGTGTGCTGTCATAAAGAAATCAGAGCTCACAGGACTCATCCATCTCCCATTAAAGCCTATGGGATTCTGTCCATTCACTATACTGAGACTTGAATAAACCACTACCTTGCCTCAAAGCTCAACCCAGGATATTTGCTGTCATGATAACAATGGAGCTGAAGTAAAATTCAAGGCCAGGAAGATATAGCTGCTAACACAACTCAAAATGAGATCAATACTAACAACGACTAAGCTTATTTAATTTCCATGTGAATCAAAGCGAAGGGATACTTCTTGACTATTGGCTGTGTGGTCTCTCTCCCTTTATGTCATTTTTTGTACTGTTACATTGTGGGTAAATTTTTGTTCAGAAAAAAAGGACATGTCCCATCAGTAAAGAGAAGTGTAGATGAGAAATTTTCAGAGCTGCCAAGCTAAGTGTATCATGGTGTAGACAGGTAGTGTGAGCAAAAGCAACATACACTTCCAGGGGGCAGGCGGATTAGCTTTGCTGATAAATCAAATGCCAACCACACTGTAAACCTCAGGCTAAGTTTTCTCCTTTTCTTGCTTGGTCATAGGGTTGCCCTGAGGCAACCTCTTTGTCCTAGACTCTAGTTCCCTCTCCTTAAAGAATCACTCACAACTCACTCACTCCCACGGAGCCACTAACAAGCCCCACCAGTCACGATAACTCAGCAGTTAACAGTCAACATCTCTCCACAGGGTTCCGACACCTGTCAAAAGGGTAAGTCAAAAGGAGGCACCCTGCCACACTACTGCACTCTCCATGTAATAATAAGGATCCCTCTCTCTTATTTAGTGCTTTTAATCTGTAGAACCCAAAGCCTTTATCGCTTCTTGGCTCCTCGGACCTAAGATCAAAGTGTAGTACCTGTTCTTATCAGTTTAATATCTGATATGTCCTTTATTTGAGGACTGTATATTAAATTGATTTTTGAAACAGGGAGATGGAATGGGAGCTTGTTCTGTCCACCCCATGCATTGACCTGGTATTGCAATGTCTCTGGGAATGGTAAAAAAAAACAACAAAGCCTTTAACAGAGGCAATTAAGTATCATCAATCATGGCTGGTGCATAACCTAAGTTCTGGGTTTCGGGCCCATTTGCTGCTTCTGCTCTTCAAATCCAAAGGATCGTGCTGATAAGCTTCTTTGCCTCTCTGTCTCCTATACAGAGTCACAGACAAGCTTCTGGGGTTGAGGGGACTCTGCACTGAAGCTGCTCACACACTCTGAAGCAAACTCTTTATTCAACACCTGAAGAGGCCTGAGAAAGCAGCTTTTGAGTTTGCTCTAGTCTCAGACCTGCTTCATTCTTTCATAAGAAGAAGGCAAGTCACCAGTCCTTCCTTCTTGGACTACTCTCTATGGTGCTGTATCTGCACTCAAAATGCAAGATATTGCCAGTTCCTCCCACTTTGGGTTGCACTCACCCAGCCTGTCCCACTCCACTCTGCCTCCATGCCCCCCACTCCTCATCCTATTCATTCCCCCCACCTCCAAACCCAGGCTGCACTGGGAGAAGAGATATTTAGCAGAAAGGTTTTTTACTTTGTTTTCTTAAGAGGGGTTTAATTTGTAGATTTTAGCCTCATTAGCAACCACCCCTATCATAATCCCTATTTTGCAGGTGGGGAAATAGAAGCACAGAAAATTGAAATGATTGACCCAAGATTATGCAGACAGGCAGTGACAGAGACAGGTCACTTTGCTTCTAGTCCAGAGCCCTAATCCCTAGAACACATTTCCCTCCATCAGGATTGCTAAAATTCAGTGGTAAATAAGAATACGGCATTCAGAGTTCATGGATGTTCAGAGGGCTTTTCAAGCATTTTTCAATTATTCCTGACATCTATAAAATAAGATCCCAGGATTGTCACTCTGTTTGTCACTCTGAAGCCCATTATATCTGTAGAAACAATGAGGAGTCCTTGTGGCACCTTAGAGACTAACAAATTTATTTGGGCATAAGCTTTTGTGGGCTAGAACCCACTTCATCAGATGCATGGATTGGAAAATACAGTAGCAGGTATAAATACACAGTACATGAAAAGATAGGAGTTGCCTTACCAAGTGGGAGGTCAGTCTATGAGACAATTCAATTAACAGTAGGATACCAAGAGAAGAAAAATCACTTTTGTAGAGGTAATGAGAGTGGCCCATTTCAACCAGTTGACAAGATGGTATGAGTAACTGTCGAGTCAGTGTGAAGCAATGGAAATAGCTACAAGCATGGTTGAGGACACTTTTTGTTCAGAATAGATTCAGGTTAAATCATAACTGGGTTTTGCAGTCTGTTACCATCCAATTTTTTAATTTTCAGCCATTTTGATTTTATGACCCACATAATACACGTATTACACACATGTAAAACATACAGACTTGCATTTATTTATGACACACCAAGTGTCCTAGACTATTGTGATATCAGATGTAGCTCAACAAATCACCACCCTGACTCTACAGCTAATTTGCTTGCAACAATTATATTGACTGCATGAGGGAGACTGCACAGAAGGCAGATTACCTGTGCCCAAATCAACACAAACCTTCCAGCATAACGCACACAAATCAATACAACCAACACACATAATAACTCCAAACACACACAGCTCCTCATGACAGACCCCTCATTGGCTACCCACTTAACTCTCTCAGCACAATGCAACCCCCACACAACACCACAACCAGCATACACAGGCACCCCAAACATCACCCTGAAGCCTGGAATGGCTAAAGAGTCAGTATGAAGTAATGTAAACAGCTACAAGCATGGCTTAGGGCTTGTTCAGAATATCACCAGGTTCAGTCCTCACTGGAATTCTTTTACTTAGCCATTTTTGGCTTTTTTACACTTGTGATTTTATGAATTACACCCATGTAACAGCATGGGCTTCCAACAACTAATTGAGGTATCAAGTATCAGAGGGGTAGCCATGGTTAGTCTGCATCCACAAAAACAACAAGGAGTCCGTTGTAACTGAGTTATAATCACCACCATTTTCCAGATGGGGAAATGGAAGCAAAGCTGTTAAGTCATTTGTCCAAAACCATTGAAGGCAGAGACAGAATTAGAACACAGGACTTCCCAAATCCCAGACTTGTACTTAAACCACTCAACTAAGGTGTTCAGCACTTTTTGTTTGTTTTATTCTTACAGAGGAAAATCTGAGAGTCCTCATTCTTTTTTTCTGATTTCCCATCCACTCTATTGTGAAGGTCAAAACTATAACAGGATTAAAAAAAAAAACTAGATAAGTTCATGGAAGATAGGTCCATCAATGGCTATTAGCCAGGATGGTCAGGGATGCAATACCATGTTCTGAGTGTCCCTTGCCTGTGTTTGCCAGAAGCTGGGAGGGGACAACAGGGAATGGACCACTCAATGATTGCCCATTCTATTCATTCCGTCTCAAGCATCTGGCATTGGCCACTGTCAGAAGACAGGATACTGGGCTATATGGACCATTAGTCTGACCCAGTATGGCCGTTCTTAGGTTCTATTTTATTTTCAGACTCTACATGCAGCAGGGTAATGTTTTTACATACTATCCTCCTTTTCTGCTGCTCTTCCATTATGATAAACTCTGGAGAACTATAGAACAGAAGAGACGTAAAAAAAAATGGACAAAGATGGAAATAAAAACATACAATCATTTACAGCAATGCTTTGAAAAATATTTTGGAAGCAGTGGATGTTGATTATAATTCATAAAAATGTGGAAACTTTATATAAACTAAAGTCTAAAAATTTATGTTGAACAGCAGTTGTAATCTGGTACAAAGGGCAAATAACCCACCCTTCAATCACAATACTTTGGATAATTGTTTTTGTTGGGAAAAATTTACTCTGAGAATGTGCAGCTGAAATTAGAAGCCAATTCAATGAGGCACACAACACATTATGCTGTGCAGAGATTCTCTGACAGAGCCTTCTTGGAGCTGTTCACTAAACTTTTTTTTTTTCCAGATAAACCTTTTATGTTGTATTACTTTCTCACCTATTAAAATCACTGAAATTCCTCTAGATTGGAAATTGAAAAGGAGAGAATGTGGTACAGCATATGTTTATCATATGACATTGACAACATTTATGTATTGTTACATTTGTGATGAAAACGTGATGTAATATTTTTATAGGTTTCAGAGTAACAGCCGTGTTAGTCTGTATTCGCAAAAAAGAAAAGGAGTACTTGTGGCACCTTAGAGACTAACCAATTTATTTGAGCATGAGCTTTCGTGAGCTACAGCTCACTTCATCGGATGCAAGTGAGCTGTAGCTCACGAAAGCTCATGGTCAAATAAATTGGTTAGTCTCTAAGGTGCCACAAGTACTCCTTTTCTTTTTGCGAATATTTTTATATTAATTAAAACCTTGCCTGTCTTGCAACAAAAGATTTTTTCAGAATCCCTTCTAGTAGTTTTCTTTTACTGACTTTTAGAGTAGTTTAAAGGAGTCTCTTTTGGGGGGGAATACGGTAAATTACAAATAAATATTTATCTGATGTCAACATATTTTCTTGCTCCACCTGTCACTTCCCCTCAGATACTCTCTCATCCTCCTTATGTTTCATATAATGCATACTCAATTCCTAACTCATTCAAATTTTAAACTGCAGAACACATGCCACTTGCAGCATTGTTAACCATAAAAACTCTTCAGAATTTGGTACCTGACCCATAAACCAGCAGCTTTTCCAATAAGTGAATGGGCAGGATGCCCTCTGAACACATAGATTCCTTCCTGAATTCACATGTTGGCTTGACTTTAGAAAAAAAAAATTGCCACCATATAAGGATTTTTTTTTTCCTTTTTTGCTGATCTGGTAGGACAAGGTAGAATGCTGTACAGGAGTGAGCATACTACAGTCCTTCTGAAGAAGTCTTTCATCTTCTTTTGGCAAGAGGTACTAAGGTAACAAGCTTAAACATGTTTTCACAGGCACAGAAACAGCGAAGCTATATATGGTTTCTTGTCCCACTTTTATTTCCCAAAAGCCCCCAGTATGAATGGTTGCTACGTGCATTCTGATAGCTTTGTGTGAATTTTGTTTTAGTAGGGGCAGGAGGCGATTTCTGTGA
This sequence comes from Caretta caretta, assembly GCF_965140235.1. Lineage (NCBI taxonomy): Eukaryota > Metazoa > Chordata > Testudines > Cheloniidae > Caretta > Caretta caretta. The sequence goes on from NC_134208.1 coordinate 79,103,163, forward strand.
TCATAAACATACCTTCTTTGTTTATCAAGAATTAAAATTTATCCTTTTCTGACAGTACCTGAAAAACTATCCAGCAATCTTTAGTTGAGTACATAGGGTAGATGAACCCCTCAAATTTTGTATAGAAAGGACAGTTGACAACTGCTTGGATTTTGGGGGAAGTCAGGGGGAAGGTGTGCATTTCGCTTTGATGAAAAATCTGTTTTGGGGCTTCAGTGCTACAGACTCTAAAAAGATCAAAGATACTTTCACCCACTGCACTCAATCAGCATTTTCAGGGGCAGTGTGCCTTTTTTTCAAAGTAAGTGTCATTACAATAAATGCTAATTCCAACTGGCCAATGAGAAAGATGGCTACATTAACAGTAATTTTTAAAAATGGAAGGAACAGGGATGAAAATAGATAAAAGGAAGATAAAGAAGGTAAGGAAAAGACATAAAAAAGAGAAAGAAGAAATAAATAATAATAGGATTCTACTACTATTGAAATATACTAAATCTAGCACATGCAAACACGCTCAGATTCTGTATTTTGTAAGTATCACAGCTCTCAGATTTTAACAGAATCAATCCCCCCAAAAGCATTAGAATTACATTTTATTTAAAGCTTAATTTCTGGGGATTGGAGTTTCAATTTTCATTTAGCTTTCTGTTCTGTAACACGTTACTTTTTATTACTGATAACAAAGTGAACCCCCAGTCTGCCGTATACAAAACATTCTAAATTAAGGAAGTAATTGAAAAAATGTCCCCCTCTTAACCAAGAAAAATAAAAATATAGGCTTAGAAGGGCAAGGGGAAGGTTGTTACTCATACTGTGTCAATCACAAAATCAGGAGTCAGTTTGAAACATTATCTAAATTATGTGCATCTCAATATTTCTGATAACACTGCTCCTCCAACTTTTAGATTAAGAACTTCTGATCCTGTTTGATTCCTGCTGCTAAAAGTATACATATCTATTGCAATTCAAGGGAATACTTATTAGTTCACCCAGCAGGAAGCATTTGAGATTACAGTCTATTACACAGGATGCACAGAAGTCAAAGAAGGTTTAGCTACACCAATTTGTCATTAAAGAAACTACATGCCAGGGGTGGAGAATTTTTTTTTTTTGTTTCTTGATAATGAGTAATACATCATGCAGAAGCTCTCTGTTACTAAGCAATCCAGATCACATCTTGTTCCTGCTCTTGATTAGAGGTTAGCAAAATGGAGAAAAACACCCATAAGCAACTGAATTCACCTACAACACAAAGAAATTTGGAGTGGGTGTTGTGAACAGTCTCTCCCTTCAGCTTCTCAAAACCCTGCCTGGCAGGCCCTCTTTCTGAATTAAGCTGCACACACAGTCCACCAAGTATCTGTATTATTGTTTATGTTCCACATACATCATCATGACATAGCAGCAGTTATGTAGTGCTCCCTTTCTGCTCCCTGGCTCAGCCTTTATACAGCTTACTTTCTTCTCAGCACTACCTACCTGGTTAGCTCATCAGGCTCCCTATATATATAGATGCAAACTATCCAAACTACCTAAGTCCCTCCTACTCTAACTACACCCAGTGATGTTCTAAGTAACCAGAGTGCTGGCTTTCAAAGTGCTGGATTTATAGCTGCTAACAGCACTCAGTCACAGTATTCAGTGTGGATTAAATTGATCCTCCAGACAGTGGCTCCCACAAGACTCTATTTACTGTTTAAAATCAACTTAATCACTTAACATGGAGAGTAAGTGGGGTCCATTCAAGGCCTTCTGCATAAGGGTTAATTTCACCCTAGAAGAATTTTAAACCTACAAATTAGTTGTATAAAAGAGTCATACTCCCGTGGGAGGTCAGGGTGCTCAGAACCTCACAATGTGCGCACCCAGTTTCATGCTACAGAACTCTTAATGAGTAAGAACTCTCATTATATCCTTCACCTAGTGCATTTTCACATGCTCATGCAGGGTACATGTTGGGTTTACTGGCAGCTTGGTAAGTGTACTTGACTGCAGTTTGGGAGATTTACAATTTCAAAACTACTTTAAAGTCAATAGATTTTTATTCTCCATTTTTAGGGTAAATGTGTTACTTGCCCAACCCAAGACAGTAAAGAAGATTAAGATACATAGCTTGCAGGGATACATAGCTTGCCAGTCACTGGACAGTGGAAGAGCAGGCACTACAGGACTGCTACATCCTTCTTCTGTGCAGATGGATGGATGGATGTGGAGAGTGGGTGGAGTCTTGATTTCATCCCCAATGTGCTAGTCACCTGAGCTGGTATTATTTGACCTACTGGTGCAGGCAGGTCTAGGCTTGCCCATAACTAAAGGCAGACAAACTGGATGCCATTCAAATGGTATGTCAGATGCAGCTGGGGAGGCTGGAGGAACAGGGGTAAGGAGATATGGGGTGGAGGGGTGGGGAGTGACCTCTCATAGGGCCACTCAAGGAAAGTCACAGGAGAAGCAGGAGACAAGGCTGCCATCACCTCCTGGAACACATGAGAGGGGACACACAGGATGGGCATCCCCATCCACTGGTCGAGTGCACCGGGTCCACTCAGTTCCTCTGAAATTATAGTCCAGGAGGTCTCAGAGTCTGGTGATACTAGTCAGGACCAATCTCTGGCCCAGTCCACCAAAGGACACTCCACCCCCTCCGCAATACAATGTGAATTGTGTAGCAGGGATTCTGCAAGAAAGTCCTCCCCATTGATGACTGTTATGAACCTTGTCACTGAAACTAGCTTCCATGTCCTGAGGAAGTCCTGTTAAAAGACTGGCAGCTCAGAGAGGTTTTGGGGGAGACCTCTCAGATGTAGATGAAGCAGCTGCCAGTCGTATTGGAGTCTTTGGATGTGGTGGAGGAAGAGATGCAAATCACACTCCATGCTGGACTATCTGTACTGTAAAGGAGTTTCTGAGGAGCCTGGAGGCAGAAGGTATGGACCTGCCTGTGGATGCATGCCAGTCGCTGTCACCTGATCTGGTGTGGGAGTAATGCTCTTGTTCAAATATACGAGATACAATGTACAAGGGGAGTCAGGTCAGGAATTGTGGCAGTCATAATTTATTGTTTGGTCTGATCCTGGGGCATCATAGCTACTAAGAGCAGATTGCAAGGTTACAACATAGAATGTAATAAAACAGCAGAGTAATAGCCTTATTACTTTTAGCCGTATTACTTTTAATAGATTCTTTGCTTGTATTAGGTTGTGAAAGTACTTCTAACCTACTCATCCCATCAATATAACATAGAAAAACACATTTTCCTCTAAGAGAAGACATGCACTCCCCTGTCTGGAAGCACGCCAAGTTTCTGAAACCAGTTTGATCTCTCTGTATACCTAGACCCTCTTTGAATTGCACTGTAATGAAACTCTATGCTCATATGGAAATGGGTAATGAAGCCTTCCATGCCTAAAGTTTATGGCCTTGAATTTGTGTGCATGCTAAATGTGAGGAATATTCTGATTATATGTCATTTTCTCTATTTGTTAGTTCGATGAGAATTTAAATAAATGAATGTAAATCTGCATTAGATTAATCTATATAAAATGAATTTACAATTACAGCCATCCTACAGAAAATTTCAGCTATGAAAGAATATAAAAGGCATTAACTTCTCTGGATATAAATAAACATAACTAATACATTTAAATAACTAAATTTCTTAAAAATCTGGCCCTTACATACAAATTAAGTGGCCTGATTTTCAATAGTTATGAGCACACATTTTAAGTGAAATTCTGTCCCCATTGAAGTCGATGGGAGTTTTGCTTTTGACTTCAGTGGGATCTATTTCGTTGCCTAACTATGGATTTAGGATCCCAACTTTAAGCACCTTTTTTAAAAAATAATGGTCCATGCAAATAATACTAGATATTATTTTAATATAAAATTGGACATTCATGAATTCAGCTCAAGGTATATTGTAATTGTCAGACATAGCATGGAGATAAGAATTTTTCTTATATAGATTTTCTGGCTACCAAATTGCTACATATTCCACAACATAGAGATCTTATATTCTGACCCTTGGATCAAATTACTATACAGAATAAGAGACACAAGGTGGATGAGCTAATACTTCTGTCGTGAGAAAAAAATTGTAAATAAATTATATTACCTCCCACACCGTGCCTCTCTAATATCCTGGGATTGACACGGCTACAATTATACTGCGTATACAGAATAAGTGCAGTGTTATGAGGTCTTGGTCCATGATTAGGGCTCCTATGCACTACGGTAATACAAATAATAAACAATAATATTTTGACTTTGGTTCACCCCTTTGGTGAATTATGCTACTGTATGGCACAATTCAGGTGCATAATCTGGGATTAAAGATCTATGGAACAATCATGCAGTCCTTATGCCCTGGGACTCCTTCTGTAAATAAATGTTTTGCCTAGGTGAGGAATAGAGGATTGGTCCAAGCATATCCTGCTGTGTTATTGGAAGCAATGGATAGCTAAAGCTGTAACATTCTTACATGTCTAATTAATTAATTAATTGAAAGTTTATCACTTTATGCTAACAGTCAGGTTTTCTGGATGTGACACAATAACACACTTCACATTAGAGCTAATAAAAGGAGCTCCTGACCCCCTGGTACAAGTTGTTGACTTAGCCTCATGATTAGTGTTTTAACAATAATGGTGCAGACTGGCAATGATCAGCCTTACATTACAATTAGAAATGAAAAATGAATAGATTTGTAGCTAAGTAACCACGTACAGCAATTAGCTGTTTTTCCACTAATAGGCTTTTGTTACATCATAAATCAGCAGAGTGAAGCTTGTGTTTATTAATTCCTATATCACATATACATAATGATATTTTAGAATGTGGATTCAGCAATCTAAAAACAATTTATAAAAATAGAGGCAGCAGAACCTGCTCTTTTTAAAGTATTTTTAAAATTAGAAAACCGAAGTTGAAAGCTTCCCTTAAAGCTTGTGTTTCATTTTTACAGCCAGGTGGTGTTATGGGGCTTATTCCTTCACCCACTCACTTCCCTGGTCCTTCTCGCATGAACAGAGAGCAACAATACCCGAAGTCCAAAGGTGCAAACAATTCGATGTTTATTGGGGTGAACTTCCAGCAAGCTTAAATACAGGTTCCTTCCTTAGTGTCCTCCTTCCCAGCTCTGACACCACAGAGCCTTACACCTATGTCCCTGTTCCCATTCCTGCCCTTAGCCAAACATGATTCCAATTTCCTTACTCCCATTCCCTGTTCCCATTTCCCCCTTTAGCAAAACATGATTCCAATTTTCTTATCCCCATTCCCTGTTCCCATCTCCCTCCCCCACCCCCCCTTCCACTTCCTGATTGACTGCAGACTATATAGTAAAACTTGAGTTCTGCTTAGCTATACCTTAACCAATCATTTTCCTGAAATTTAACTAACCAATCCTAACATATCGTAACATGATTATTTAACCAATTATATCCCACCACCTTAATTAGTTTACACCCAGCAAAATTAATTATACAGCAGACAGGAACAATCACAGAACCAGACAGAGATTATACAGACAAACAATAGCAAAGTGGGAACTATAATGACAAAACAATACAGAAGTGAGGATTTCACATCCCAGCTATTGATAAGTGAGTTCTTGCCAGACAGGATGCTATCAAACTAAGTTTCCTTTTACATTTTCTAGGCACTTCCCTTTCTCTGGGGGTGACAGGAATACAATCCTGTCCTAATAGTGCCTAACAGCCCAATAGCACCTTATTTCAATGTGACTAGTTTGGAATGTGAGAATGTGACTGTTCGCTTCCTAGCTTATGGCTGCCTCTGCTGCTTAGCCAAAGGCCTTAGCCTAAGAACAGGGCCTCAGATTGTCACAGTAAGAGAAGGCCCTTACACCAGCAGACAGTGATTTTGATTCTTTCTTTTATACCTCTAGAACTAGCCAAGTGATAAGAATACACCTAAATTCTTAAAATACAGGCCTTTGCAGTCAGGCCTGAATATCTATATCCTAACAGGTGGTCTGAAGGAGTTTAAGCTGACACTGATAACCTGCCTGAGAACCTATGCTGCACCAATTTGTGACTACTTCTAACTTTCATATTTTATGAAAAATAGAGTTTAAATCAGAAGCAATAGTCTTTAATAAACAATAAAAAATAAATGTGATTTGGCTGCCATAGAAATGATTCAAATCTGAAAAAAGGCCAACAATTTCAGTTTAAAATTAACCCCATATTCCATCCATTCCCCCCTTGGGCTGTTTGTCGAAGACTGATGGATAGTGCAATAACTTTTGAATGTCAAATTAACCTTCTTCCTCCTCCTCTTCCTCCTCATCCTCACCAATTCCCTTCAGCGCTGGCAACTTTTATAGTCTTCCTCCAAAACTCATGATTGTATGTCTAGCTATCATGCAAATTGGCCTTTCTAAGGTCTGCTGATATCTGGTCTATGTACTGAGTCTTTGGCCTCTCCCTTGATTGTCTTCTGTACATAATCACTGCAAGGGCCATCCTACTAATATAACTCTAAGGTCTCCACTGGACATGTCCGTACCAATGTAGTCCAGCCTCCTGGGTAGTCTTCAGTTTGGGCAATCATCAATAGGCCCCTTCACAACCTCATTTTGTTTCCTATCAAGAAGTGCCCAACCATTTGACTATCTCAACATCTTCATTTCCGAGGGGGAGAGCGTACTGATTTCCTGTCTTGTGATTGGCCAAGTCTCTGTTGCATATATTAGGATGTGTTGAATTACAGTTTTATACACTGTACCTTTTAACTTTATTGGCATATTTTTGTCACAAAGAACTGAGGTCAGCTTCCACCTTTTGCACCAAGTAGCTCAGAGGGCACCATTGTCAGCAACCATTGATCCTAGATATTTAAATTCTTTTTCTTTTCTAGGCTCTCTGCCTGTAATATTCTTTATGGGGAGTCTTCCTCCCTCACTTATCATAGCATCAGTCTTACCAATGTTCGCTCTCTCAGTCCCACCTGCTCAAAAGTTGGTTTGCAGGGTCTCACAATCTTCTGCACATATCACTAAGTCATCAGTAAACAGCATATGCCAAGGCAGCTCCCTTTGTATATTCTCACTTATCACAGTCAAGACAACTGCAAACCAAAAAGGGCTCAGCACTGACCCTTGGTGCAGGCTAATGTTTATTAGAAATTATCTGCTGTAGCCCCATTTCAATCTGACGATGGTAGTCACTCCATCATACATATCCTGGATAAGACTGACATATCCTGGACAAGATTGACATAAGTTTGTAGATAGTCTTTTCTCCTTCATATCCTCCTGTTTGGTTACATAGCTCATCATACGTAAAATTTTTAATTGTCTTAACACTTCTTTTGGACTCCTTATATGCCAGGGATCGGCAACCTTTGGCATGCGGCCCATCAGGGAAAGCCGCTGCTGGACCGGGACAGTTTGTTTACCTGCAGCGTCCACAGATTCGGCCGATCGCAGCTCCCACTGGCTGCAATTCGCCGTTCCAGGCCAATGGGGCTGCCAGAAGCAGCGCGGCCAAGGGATGTGCTGGCCGCCACTTCCGGCAGCCGCCATTGGCCTGGAACGGCGAACCGCAGCCAGTGGGAGCTGCGATCGGCTGAACCTGCAGACGCTGTAGGTAAACAAAGCGCCCCGGCCCACCAGTGGCTTTCCCTGACAGGCCGCATGCCAAAGGTTGCCGATCCCTGTTATATGCTATCTTATCACTGCTCAAGCCACTGGCCTGCAATTTTTTAAAGGTTACCTTTTTCTTCTCAACAGATTATTTTAATAGAGGATTACACCATCAAATCTCCCTTTTGGGCACTGGTTTCTTCACTCCTAGGCTTCACGTGCTGTTTCCAGCAAAGCTGACTTTAGTTTGAACCCATTGTCCTCCACACATCCCTATGGAAGTCTACACATTACTCCTTGTTTAAAAGTTTTGTGGGAAACCCTAGGTCTTGAAGATGGGTCTATGGGGCCCCAGACAGCCTTTGAAGCCCAGCTGCTACCAATAGCTTGCCAATAAATACTGGGATGAGCGGCTAATGGAATCCTGGCACCACCAGAGGCCCTGCCTACCGGGGTCCTGATTGGAGGAGTGCTCAGCCTCATTGATTGGTCTGGCTGCTCTATTTAAGTCTGAAGGAGGCACAGTTCATGAAACTGTGAATTTCTGGCTAGGTGCTATATTGGCTCCTGCCTTCTTGCCTGATCTCTGTTTTCCTGACTTGTCCCTCAATACTGCTTGCCTGACCTGTTCCTAATTCTTGCCTTGCTCCTTATCCCTGCCTCTGGTCTTGGACTCTGTTTACAGCTCTGACCCTTGACTCGACTCCTGACTCTGACAACTAGGTCTGACTGTCCAAGCCCTAGTTGTGACAGGTTTCTTTTCATTCCCATGCTTATGTTTCCACCACTGGAGCCTTTCTGGTTCCCTGTGGTTCAAATGTTTCTGAAATCCATAAGACGAAGACTGTGTTGGCTCTTGTACATGTGCCACATTTACTCTTCGCCTCTTTAAGACCTCACGTAGCTCCAAGCTTCTTTCAGTCAGCGTTCTTATATTCCAATTTGCACATCTCAGCTTACTCTGTGTATCCACTTGCTTCTTTAACTTGCCCAGTTACAACAGTTGCTTGCAAGGAACGCCTTAGCCCACTGAGGTACACTTGACATGGACCTCAGCTCATGGCACCACATGAGTATATCTACTGGACAAGCTTTGCAGGTCAGCTGTCCAAGCCTGACATCCTTGGTTTGAAATAGGAGTTTTCCTTCTTCTAGGTGAGCTGCCTTCCAAGACTACTGTACTTCACATGGCCAACAAGACTTACTTTAAGGCGGTCTTTATTCACCTTGAGAAACTTGGCCTTCGGGCCTATGTGACATTTTATAGAGGTAGCCATGCCACCAGTTCCCTCACCATGCCCTGCTGAGAGATGTCACCAGCTGAACCACACTGCTTGCTGGATATTCAGAGCTGTCCTACATCTGCAGAATACTCCTCTAGCCACCAACTGGGGATGTCGCTCTTTCAAGAGTCAACGTCAAATGAAAAGGGAGACAAATTATTTAAACTGAAAAAATGGGGAAGTGTTAACATTAATATACAATCTTTGTAGGATCCCTTAAATGCTTAAGGGATGTATCCAGGCCTATTTTGCCTCTGTGACTGCAGGCCTGTGGAAATTTCACAAACTTCCCACGTGATGCAGCAGGAGTGGGTGCTAACTCCTCTGAGGGGAGTATTTCCCTTTGTCATTTGGCACCAATGATCCTTTTCAGAGCAAGGCCCATGGCTCAGTGGTGAGGCAGCTGGTGTGCTGCTTATTATATCAATCATAAGTGTAGTTTCTGCCTCTCCCCTCTGTTTTTTGTATCTACTAGTTGTCTCTCATCTTCAACTTGGAATGTAAGCTCTGTGAGTCAGGAATTGTCTTTTTGTTATGAATGTATGTGCACACATAATACTCAGAACATTTGGGCTATGACTGTGACCCCTAGATACTAGTGCAATACAAACAACAAGTCATATAGTCATAGATGTAACAATAATCAGAGATGTGACCTTGGAAGATGAATTGAGCATCACTGTACCCAGGGCCAGTTCAGGGTGGTCAAGCAGGGCTGTTGCTTTGGGCAACAACTTCCAGAGGGTGTGTTGCTCGGTGCTTGGCTGTTTATTGTTAATTTTGGCTTGGCCACTCGGGGTGTGTATGTTCATGTGTGTGTGTGTGTGTGTGGATGTACCAAAAATATTTTTGTCCCTGACCAGCAAAACAGCTCCAGCCGCTCCCGCCTGTAACCCCAACATCCTAACACAAGAGTTGTCAACCAGCTAGGAAAATAAATGTAAGGGGACTTCATTACAGTAAGGCAACACACACAGCTAACATTAAGCAGTGCAATTCCTAAAGGGTACATTTCTCTCCAAATCACTAAACTCGTGCTAGCGACAGACAGATGCAGTACTTATATGACCCCTCAACCTGGTTTCCACTTATGTTCTTCTACCTGGCCACATTCTTTCAAGCAGAGAGCATAAACATGCCACCACCTTTCAGTGACAAATCCTGAGCCTGTTCAATTTGGCATGTAATTAGAAGATTCAAACAGAAGAGCACACCAGCTGCAGGTCAGCAACAAACTCTTTTGTGTCCTCAGAGAGCACATAGATGTATTAAGATGATACTGCCACTCCACAATTTTTAAGATATACTGTAAATGGAGAAATGGTCATTCTTTCCCAAACCAAACAAAATACCAATATGTAACAGAGCTGCTACTTTTGGACAGCTGGTTTTGTGTATATGTTCAAACAGCTGCACTGAGCTAGCCAGCACAATAGCTGTTAATTTTAGTATGCGCATGAATGGTTTTGAGTGGCTTGGTGGTTTTTATGTATAATATACGTATGGAAGTATTTAAAAAAAACACAAGACTTATTACAAGATTATGTAGAAAGATGATTAGATATAAGAACCATTATCTTTGTGTCTCCATATTGCTTTGAATATATTTGATGCCACCAGAGGCCCATGGACAAGAAAGTGAAAGAAACTAGCTAAGGCCACTATCACATTTTGCACTATAATATTTTTTAAAAGCTTCCTTTTAATAAAAACTAACTATTCACAATAAAAAAAATGTCCATGACTTTCCCTGCAGTGTTTGTAATGCGGTGGGACTGCATGAAAACTTGGAAGGTGAAATTGACAAGGGATGGATTATAAAACAAAAATGAAATTGGCTCGTCTGATTTCATTTTGAATCTAAGAGAAATGCAAAAAGTAAACTGATTAAGTAGTGAGAAATAAATTAGATTTTTTTTTTCCATTTTCAATAATCTCAGTTGCTGTCAGTAATGATACCATAGATAAGGACACCTGCTTTGAAGATTTCACTTTTAACCTAAGAATGCCCCTCTTTTTTGAGAGACAGGGTGAAATTCTAGCCCCATCAAAGTCAATGGTAATTTTGGCATTGATTTGATGGGGCTAGAATTTCACTTACAGTCTTTAAAATTATTAGAATTCATGGAGTTACAAGTTTATAAACCTCTACACTATTTTGCAATTTGCAGAATTCACTATATAGCAGAAACAGTATGTATTTGGAATGATTGCCTCAAACATTTTGATTTTGCAAGCCAGACAACCAATTATTAAAAGAAAACAGGCTGAAAATATGTTTAAAATATGCAATGGCATATACATTGTGAAGTTCTAGCGTGTGTCCTCTTTTCTGGCTTTGGGAGTGTTTGAATGTTTTCTTTTTTTCTCCCGAAGAGTTTTGTATGTTATTACTACTTTATTTAAAAAAAAATAATTCAGAACAATTATTCAATTATATGTATATTAGGGACGTTAAGTGATTACAAAAATTAATCATGTAATTAAACAAATTAATTGTGTGATTAATAGCACTGTAAAACAATAATAGAATACCATTTATTCAAATATTTTTGGATGTTTTCTACATTTTCAAATATATTGATTTCAGTTACAACACAGAATACAAAGTGCACAGTGCTCATGATATTTATTTTTATTACAAATATTTGCACTGTAAAAAACACAAGAAATAATATATTTCAATTCACCTAATACAAATACTGTGGTGCAATCTCTTTATCATGAAAGTTGAACTTACAAATGTAGAATTATGTAAAAAAAAATAACTGCATTCAAAAATAAAACAACGTAAAACTTTAGAACCTACAAATCCACTCAGTCTTACTTCAGCCAGTCGCTCAGACAAACAAGTTTGGTTACAGTTTGCAGGAGATAATGCTGCTTGCATCTTGTTTACAATGTCACCTGAAAGTGAGAACCGGCATTTGCATGGCATTGTTGTAGCCATCGTTGCAAGATATTTAAGTGGCAGATGCACTAAAGATTCAAATGTCCCTTCATGCTTCAACCACCATTCCAGCGGACATGCATCTCTGCTGTTGATGGGTTCTGCTCAATAACGGTCAAAAGCAGAGCAGACCGACGCATGTTCATTTTCATCATCTGAGTCAGATGCCACCAGTAGAAGGTTGATTTTCTTTTTTGGTGGTTCGGATTCTGTATTTTCCACATCGGAGTGTTGCTCCTTTAAGACATCCAAAATCTGAGACGGACGAGGTGTGGAGAATGCTTTCGGAAGGCACTTCAGATTCTTAAACCTTGGGTGGACCGCTGTATCTATCCTTAGAAGTTTCACATTGGTACCTTCTTTGTGTTTTGTCAAATCTGCTGTGAAAGTGTTCTTAAAACGAACATGTGCTGCGTCATCATTCGAGACTGCTACAACATGAAATATATGGCAGAATTTGGGTAAAATAAAACAGGAGACATACAATTCACCCCCAAGGAGTTCAGTCACAAATTAATTAATGCATTATTTTTTAACAAGCATCGTCAGCATAGAAGCATGTGCTCTGGAATGGTGGCCGAAGCATGAAGGGACATATGAATGTTTAGCATATCTGGCATGTAAATACCTTGCAACGCCAGCTTCAAAAGTGCCATGCGAACACCTGTTCTCATTTTCACGTGACCTTGTAAATAAGAAGCAGTAGGCAGTATCTCCCGTAAATGTAAACAAACTTTTTTGTCTTAGCAATTCGCTGTACAAGAAGTAGAACTGTGTGGACTTGTAGGCTCCAAAGTTTTGCATGGTTTTGTTTTATGAGTGCAGTTATGTACAAAAAAATCTACATTTGTAAGTACACTACAGTACTTGTATGAGGTGAATTGAAAAATTCTATTTCTTTTGTTTATCATTTTTAGAATGTAAATATTTTAAATAATAATAATATAAAATGAGCTCTGTACACTTTGTATTCTGTGTTGTAATAGACATCAATATATTTGAAAATGTAGAAAAACATCCAAATTTCAATTGGTATTCTATTGTTTAACAGTGTGATTAATCGTGATTAATTTTTTTTTAACTGCAGTTAATTTTTTTGCAGTTAATCGCTTGAGTTAACTGCGATTAATCGGTAGCCCTAATATTATATATTCTTGTTAAAACTCATTTTTGTTTAACAAAATGGTAGCACCTACCAACACAAAAGTCCTAATCCAAATTCCATTGAAGTCAATGGTAAAATTCCAAACTTGAAGATTACCATTGTCTTCAATATGCTTTTGAGCAGACCCTAAGATTCTTACAGTATATTAGAAAATATCAGCAACAAAAAAAGTTTGACAGAGTAATAAACATGAAAATAACAAATCTACCTTCTGTTGATGATAAATGTGAATGACGCCTACTCAGGCTCATCTTGCTTGGTCATTACTATGCATACTCATTGTAGGCAGGTAAATACAAATGTAACTCACAGAGCATCCCAGACAAATTCCTTAATGAAATACTTAAGTGTTTGTTTCTATTTTATTACATTGCTTTAAGGGCAGCTTTTCACATTTTAACTACAGCAGAAGTTGGGGATGGAAAGCAGATTGGTTATCCTAATTTCAGTCTTCATTCAAAAGCAATAAAACCAATCAAGCTATTTGACTTAAATAGTCAAACTGAAACATGCTGAAACTTGTATTACAGTAGCAGCAAGTTAGCCCAATGACAGGAAGCAGGAATAAAAGGCAGCTGGAAAGCTGAACCAGAACCCTGTATGGAAGACCGAAACTGGATCAGAGGAGAGACGTTACAAATCCATAACTATTGTGATACAGGAGGGCCAGGGAGCAGTGGAAGAGTGCTAGAGGGGAAATATATAAACTCAAGGCTAATTAAGGTGTGGTTCCCTGTAGACTAGGGAAGGTGGCTGCAGGTTAACTGGAGCACCTGCAGTCAATTAAGGCCCTGTTAGGAACCTAATAAAAACCCCTGTGCCAGACAGAGGAGGAGGAGGAGAAAGGACTAGGATGTGTGTTGAGAGATTTAGAAGACCTGAGAACTGGAGTAAGGGAGACCCTGCCCAGCAGGACAGGGAGATTCCCTTCCCCCCAGCATCTAAGGACCGAGGGTAACCCCACCTAAGGGGGTAAGAAACCCACAGAGGTTGAGAGGGGCTGGGACTCAGAGTGAGGAGCAAACCCAGACCCCTCCCCTGCTTCCCTCCTCTACCACCTTCCTGGGCTAGTAGCGGGGCCCTCAGCACCCAAGAGCAGGGGCAAAGGGTGGCATCTTAGCTCCCCGCCAAGAAAAGCGCAGGACCCACCAGACTAAAATTGCCACACGTGGTGTTAGCAGTAGGATTTCTGAGCTGTGAACATAGTCCAAGGGGGTTTATTAAGTTCCTAAGAGGGCCTTAATCGACTGCAGGTACTCCAATTAACCTGCAGCCACCTTCCCCAGTCTACAGAGAACCACGCCTTAATTAGCCTTGAGCTTATATATTTCCCCTCTAGCGCACTGCCACTGCTCTCTGGCCCTCCTGTATCACACTATGCACAGACAAAATCTTTAAGATTTGTTCCTAAAGTTTAGTAATTTTAAAATAGTGCTATAATAATGATATAGCTATTGAAGATAATAATAATAATAAATAAAATCAGAAAATCTAGAGCTTCCTCAAACAAACTAAACTCTGACCTTATGTCGCACCTCTATATGCAATCCACCAAATGGAAATACTTTGTTACAACAACTTTTTAAACTCTACATGTCGTTGATTACAACTGAAAATAAAACTCTGTCTTCACAATTGCCTCAGCACGTTTTAATGTTAATTGCCATCACTGGACATATTACTGGACATCCATCCATCAATCAAAAAGAATTAGATCAGCTTTACAAAAATATAGGAGAAAATACTACATGACTCACTATAAGTACCTTAAAACTAAAAAAAAAAAATATTCCCTGAGCTTGATTCAGTGGAAAAGATGTTGGCAGGGCATGATCACCAACCAGTGAAAAAGTATGTATAATATATATTAGAGAAACAGGGTGGCTGAGGTAATATTTTTTATTGGACCAACTGCAGTTGGTGAAAAAGACACGCTTTCAGTCTCCACAGAGCTCTTGCTCAGGTCTGGGGTGATGTATATTTTACACATCTCATTATATTCTAACAAACTAACTTCCTTTCCTTGTTACAGCGTAAACATTTTTCCCATGAGTCATTTTTGGTGAAATATGTCAGAACACTTTGTTACCGAGCCCTACTTTAAGGAGAATATTGACAGTCCTTCTAACATTATAGATTCTGCATGTTTACTTTGTCCCACGATTTCCTGTTAGCAAGTTGCACAGATTGTTTCTATGGAAATATTTCGGCATCTTTTGGGTGTTTATAATGGATTATATAGCCCACTTTTTCATATGTGATATGTTACCATGTGGCAAAGTCTCCATCTTTAGGAACTCTTTTTTTTAATTGATTCAGTAATAGCATTTTAATTCCTATGGCTATATCCATACAACTGACTCTTTTCCTTACTGAGACATACTGTTCTGTTGTCTGACTATACCTATTGGGTCTGAGTTAAATTCTCAATATTCAGAAAAGTTCTAAGGAATTTATTGTCAAAAAATGTTTCTAAACTTTAAGATTAAATATTGCCGGTTGGCCTTTTTAAAACTTTTCTCCCACCCTTTATTTGCATTGATTTTATTTTTAAACAGATGCTTAAAATGAAGTGGCTTCTTCACCATGGAGTCTTGAAATACATTTTTTTTAATCAAAGTTTTAAGAATTTCACATTCCTAGAGCTCAATTAACTAAGGAAAGAGTCACAATATATATTTTAAAAACAGCTCAAACTGCAACAACTATATCTGCATAAAAAAAGGTTAAACAAGTGTTTCTCTTGTAACAGTGTGAAACCTTCTAAGAGAAGAAGGATGATCAAGTGGTTAGAGCACTAGCCTGGGACCTGGGTTTAATTCCCTGACCTTCAGCAAGTCATTTACGGCTTGTCTACATTACCCGCTGGATCAACGGGCAGCAGTCAATGCAGTGGAGGTCAATTTATCGTGTCTAGTCAAGTACTCCACAGGCGGAGTTGACGGGGGATCGTCAGCCATCGACTTACTGCAGTGAAAACACCACAGTAAGTAGATCTAAGTACATTGATTTCAGCTATGTTATTCACATAGCTGAAGTTGCGTAACTTAGATCAATTTCCCCCGTCCTCCAGTGGAGACCAGGCCTTAGGCTGTAAGTGCCTCAGTTCCCTATCTCACAGGGATGTTGTGAGGATAAATACATTAAAGATCATGAGGTGCTAAGATACTACAGTGATGTGGTCCATATAAGATCTTAAATAAAGCCTTAAATAGATCCAGGCTGGGAGAAAAAAAGGAAACCTAGCTAAAATAATTAAGGTGGAGAAACTTACTAGGAAAAAGGGAGTTATAGCTTGGAGTAGTTGAAAACAAAATGGCCACTGTAGGTCTCTTTCATCTGTCTCTTCCATGTTACGAAAGCCAGATAACAGAGGAGCATGGCAGCTATAAGAAGGAAAATTCACACTAGAATGGTCAGAAAAAGTATCAGGTCAGAAAGGGAGAGATTTTATGCGTTTTACATGCCCCAGAGTTGTTTGGTGGAAGGTATTTTGAAACTTTTAATGTTGGAGCCATGTGTCCTTCTGTTTTCTTTGGCTGCAGCTGCTTCAGGTGTTCAAAGATTGGTACTGTTGCATCATACCCTACTCTGAAATAC
The DNA here is from genome assembly GCF_965140235.1 of Caretta caretta. Taxonomy (NCBI): domain Eukaryota; kingdom Metazoa; phylum Chordata; order Testudines; family Cheloniidae; genus Caretta; species Caretta caretta. Next base: position 79,119,773 of record NC_134208.1, read on the forward strand.
ATTTCAGGGTCTTTTGTTTTAAAGGCTTGCCGTAATTCAAGACCTGAAAAATTTGCAGGCTGAATAGTTAGTAAAAGTGTGTGTAATTTTAAAGTTATTTTATCTGAAATATTAATAAGGTTAAATTTCATTACAGGAGACTGCATAAAGTTTTTGTATTAACTATTTTTAGCCATGGAGATTCTGCACTGGACATTAGTGTGATGCCTGCCACAAGCTCTTCTGTACTGTATTTACCAAATCAAGAGTGACCTTTGCAGCATCCCATGATATCACCAGGTTCCAGTATTTTTTTTGTAAGTTTAAGTGCTTTATTACTGAAATAAAATGGCCCTGCTGTAATAAAACAGCCTTCTCAATGCCAGACTAGATCCTTATATGACCTCCATTACTACAGTATCTGAGTGCCTCACAATCTTTACCATATTTATCCCTGTGAGATAGGGAAGTATTAGCCCCATTTTATAGATGGGGAACAGAGGCACTACAGGCATGTCTACACTGCAGTTGAGTGTGAGCCTCTCAGCCTATGTAGACAGACTTCGGGTAGCTTGACTTGAACTAGCATACTAAAAATAGAAGTTTGGATGTTGCAGTATGAGCTAGCAACTCAAGCTCAGATCCAAGGGATAGGGTGAGTCCATGCTCAGGCGACTAGCCCAAGCCACCATCCCTGCTGCAATATCTACACTGCCGTTTTTAGCTGAGTTAGCATGAATCTATCTACCTGAGCTGGGAAGCTTGCTCCCAGCTGCAGGGTAGGCATACCCAGCGAGACAAAACAACTTACCCAATGTCACACAGGAAGCATCTTGCAGAGCAATGAATTGAACTTCCATCTCTAAAGCCCCAGACTAGCACTCTAACTACTGTGCCTTCCTTCCTCTGATGTTCAGCTGGGTGCAAGTTTTGATAGGGACCATTTTTATCCTCTTTGGTCTTTACTATGACTCCAACTTGCCACACACAATCGATGCTGTTTCTGAGTCATAACTAAGGCACATTCATTTAATTTTTTCCATATATGAAAGGACTTCAAAACCCAGTTCTAGACTAGCCAGTGTTTATACCATTGTATTTCACTTGATGAATGTACAACTTGTATTTTGGGCTTTAATCCACTGCGACAGAGTTTGTCCCTCTAGTGTTCTTGTTTTATGTGACCTTACTTTCTTGTGATGGACTGCCTGTATTCTTCATGGTACACATATTTTGACAATCTGGTGGTATTAATTGGTCTCTCTGGAGCTTTCTGTAATAAATCTGTCTCACTGGCACTCAGAAGTATGTGTGACCTCTCTGCCTTCCTTATCTTCACTGTTCAGCGGAGACCATATGAGAGAGACATGAGGAAACACAACAAAGCTGGACTGGAAAACACTTTTTTCCTCCTTTGCATGTAACCATACTGGATGTAAGAAATGAACAATGAGGAGCTTATTCTATTTTAAATCTATCTTTTCTACCTTCTCTTCCATTATAATTAATATGGAAGTCTCATACTGCTGAATCCATTCTTCCAAGATCAGCAGCTTTTTTATATATCTGTACCCTAGCTTTCAACCTTGCTAAAAACAAAAAACAAAAAATCAAACTAAACAAAAAAACTGCCCGGTAATAATATTCAGGCAGGTTTCCGGCACAGAAATGTTAGCAAATGTCAAGGTATAAATATTGATGCAGCCAATATTTTCATAGAGGGATTTTCTGCAATAATGTGCAGGCTGTCAAACTAAACCCATCATTTCATCTATACCTATGGTAGACAAAAAGTCCGAGAACTAGTGAGCAGACATTGTCCACTTTGAATGCATTGTGACCTAAAAACAGACCTACTGTGGGTGTACTTAGAAAGTTCATTGTGGTTTGAGCAGTATTTTCAATTTGAACCATTGGAATTCTCTCAAACATTAATATCTCTAAAATCAGGATAAACTTTTAAGTGTATGCTATATAATTCATATTAATAGAAGGTGAAATTTATGTATACATCTTTTCTTTCCAAATGTCTTAATACATTTTACAATAATGTCAAGATAAAACACATTTATAAAATCATACAGAAAACACATTAAAATTATTAAATAAAAAAGGACTGTCTGGGTTGAGCAGTAATCTTTAATAACATATTCATCATATTGTATCTCTTTTTCTGTTCAGAAATACAAACAGATTTGTTATTAAGGATTATTTTGACATTTTATGGTGAAATTTATTTCCCTAAATGAATAGTTCCTGTACAATTTGTTGGGACTGTTATTAGAATCCAGACTCTGAGCTATAAGCTATGCCAGTCATAAGCTGTGATACTGTCCTTGTTTCCTCATTGAAGATTTACAAATTAACCAACACAGTATAGGTGAAATCCTGGCTCCATTACATTCAATGGAAGTGTTGCCATAGAATTAAGCGGGGCCAGGATTTCCCCCCTTGAGTTTGGAAGTACAAATATGACTATCAAATATAGAATCTGAAATTCAATTCTGGTAAATATTTGATCATTCAAGTTTAATTTCACTTTTTGCAGGCATTTAGAAAAGTAAATTTCAACCACTCCAACGTTCATAACTAACATGAAAGGTTTGCACACATGGTCAGCATTAGGTTTTTAATTTGGATGAATATTTCTGGAAAATACGTTCTGCAAATCTCTTAATTACAACATTAGGTTTGCTTGGTAACAGCAAGTATGTTTTCCCCTTCATTTTAAGGTTACATAAATGCTTGTATTTCAGGGATTGGTAATTTAGTTACTGTGAGGGCTGACATACATTAACTTGCAGTGCTGTAGGGATAGATGCTATAAGATGCATGGGGATGGATAAAGGTTTTTTATTCTAATAGAGTCTTCGTGTCTGATTCTTGGAAATACCAAAGACGATAAACACTGGCTGTCTTACTAGTGTCTTCTACTAGCCAGAACATGGAACTAAACTGTATGGCTTAACTTCATGTAGAAGAACATTATGGGCTACTAGTTCAATGCATAATTAAGACTGTTTAAAATATGACTCTCTTTATCAGGCAATTTCAGGATGAAGGATTTCTTAAAAGGTAAAATCTGAATAAATTAGACTACAATAGCAGCTTTTGAATCTTTATATTCCATAATATCAAAACTTACTTTAATCATTTATATGTATGGATCACTGACCAAATGTATTGTAATTAAAGGCTATTAATGGCTCCATAGCCTGTGATCTATTGGGTCAATATGGAGATTCTGTATGTCCAGTGAATCTGTGCAAACAATTCTAATGATATTTTCAATCTTCTTTATGAAATGACAGTGCTGTAATGCATCAGCTCTTTCTAAAAATGAAACTACTCAGTGGATTTTGTATGAAGCATGGGAGAGAAGATGGGGGTCAAATATTGAAAATAATTAGACTTAAGTGTAATTGCAAATACTTAAGCATATGCATATGTTTTATGCATGTAAATAACCCCACGAAAGTCAATGGTCCTTCCATGTGCATAAAGTTATGCAGGTTTACAAGTTTTTGAAGGACGAGAAAATAATTTGTTTTGCTAAACGATGCTGCCTCTCTATATAGAACAAAAAAACCAACAAATAAACCTGATAAACTGTTATTCCCAAGACAAAAACATATTAAACTGAAGTTAATCACAATGCTTTATAGCCTTCCCCCCCTCCAAAAAAATTGATTCACAGTAACAACTTTAACAGTTTATTTCAGAGAAAAAGAAGCTTGAGGTTTGCAGCAAAGATTAAGATATTACTTCATTTTATTTTTAAGCTTTCACACCTGTGAATGTCTTCTCTGATGTGTCTAATATTCCACAGAAAACAATATCCTGCAACAAGATTATGTGAGTTTTACGTTTTGGGTGAAATAGTTTAGTTTAGGTAAAAGGACTTGATTATGGGGACAATAGCATATCTCCATTGTCCACACCAGCCTGTTGACTTTTACACTGAACTCACTGAAATCAATGAAAACTTTTTAAATACCAATGACATGTTGTGGCCCCATAATAACTTTCAATGAACTATAATCCTTGGTTTTTTTTTTTCATTTTAATTTAAGTGGCTTCAGCTGACAAAAAAGTCCAGCAACTTTTCACACCTGAAATATAAACTCCCTCAAACAGAAGTTCATTCTGGAAAATCTGACAGACCCTAAGTTAAAGTAGTGCAATGGTAGTGCTTTCATAGAATCATCGAATATCAGGGTTGGAAGGGACCTCAGGAGGTCATCTAGTCCAACCCCCTGCTCAAAGCAGGACCAATCCCCAACTAAATCATCCCAGCCAGGGCTTTGTCAAGCCTGACCTTAAAAACCTTTAAGGAAGGAGATTCCACAACCTCCCTAGGTAACCCATTCCAATACTTCACCATCCTCCTATTGAAAAAGTTTTTTCCTAATATCCAACCTAAACCTCCCACACTGCAACTTGAGACCATTACTCCTTGTTCTGCTTTGTTCTTGTAAAACGTAAGTCAATGTCTATTTTTCTAAGATGGTTTTATCCTGTGCAACTTTTGCCAATTTGTAGGCCTAATGTAACTTATTCACTCATTACCTTATAGTTGAGTCTAGTATAGAAATGCAAATGACACCAAAGAAGCCAATACCGTCTCATCTTTTTTAGACCAATTGGAATATAATACATTGCGCTGACTTTGTTCACTTTTCATATGATTTTATGTAAAAAATAGGTATGATGTTCCAAAAGAGATGCTATTCAAGCAAAAATCCCTTTCACAGTATGCTATCCTGCAGGAGCATCATAAAAACAAAACGAAAAAACTGAGCAAGAAGATGGATATTTTAAAAGTGCTTTGGGTAATGTTCATTTGATTTTTTCCCTGTTTCATATGAGAACACAGCAATTATTAATTACTATTTACTAGCAGTAGCACCAATATTAGGGTCAATACTCCTTTGTGAGAATGTGTACTTTGAAGATATACTGGTAACAAAAGACAGATATGATCAAAGAACATAAAAATGGAAGGGATTTCCTGAAAGTCATGAAGTCCAGTCCCCTGCCTACTCCATCATAGATACATGTTGCACTGATGTCATACAGAGAATATGTATGGGATTTTCAAATCATTCAGTGCTGGCCTTATTCTGCTCCCACTGAAATCTATGGTGATTTCAGTGGCAATAAAGTAAGGCCAATGCAGAGTGATTTTGATAAGCCCACCCTTATTCTCTCTGTGCCTCGCTTCTTCATCTGTAAATCGGAGGTAATAAAACTTCCCTACTTTAGAGCAGTGTTCTGAGGATAAATTCATTAATGCTTCTGAAGCTCTCAGATGCTGTAATGGTGGGTTCTGATACCCTATCTGGATGTTTATCTTATAACAATACAGGTCAAACAGTAGGATATGAGAAAATATGAACACCTAACTTGAATATATTGTAAATATAATGGGCACCCTTGAAAAAGCTTTTTGCCATTCAGTCATACTGTATATTAATGGCATGAGCAAGTATCCCTCATTTTAAGTTTAAGAAATACCTTCCTTCATGGTAAAAAGCTGAAGGAAAACAATTTAAGGGTATTTAGCTCAAGTGCCCATATCGTCTTGTACTCTCTGATCTGATTTCTGTTATAATTTATTGAACATTCTGGGATTCAGAAATACATAATTTGTCTCTCTCTATATATTGTAAGTTCTTTGGATCAGGAACTTCTTCTTACTCTGTGTATGTACAGTTCCTAGCATAATCGGGTCCTGAACACAACTGGCCTATATTTGCTATTGTAATGCAAATAATAATTTACTCACTGATCTACACTTGTACATTCCGAATCCATGTTTCTTCTGTGCTGATATCATCTATCTTACATAATACACATCTTTCACATTTGACCTGACTGGCTACAGACAATGTGCTATGTTTAGGCTCCCCTGGAGCTACAAATGAGGGGCTTTTACACCATTTGGGTAAATATTTAAAACTCTGCCCACGTCTATACTTGTCTCTCATAGAATCACCTCCACCAACAATGCCAGCCTTTTCTACCCACTCATCCGCTTCTTCCAAAAATTGTCCCCACACTGTCCTTGATGCCATGCCTCCTGAATGATTCTGTAAGACCACTAACATCAATTCAAGACATGTCTCTGCTGCAACACCCATAGAAATCAGCCAGTTTATGGTGGGTTGGTTGCAACTCAATCAGGTATAGCCGATTCAATGACAAGAGAAAAGCCTTCAAGTTGTGCCAATAGCTACCTACGTAACAAACCAGTCTTATTTCCATTTCCCCCCTTTTATGTATTTCATTTTTACTTTCCATGTCTCATCTCAAATTAGATCTTCATAGTTGAGTATCTCTCTCTTACTATGTGATTATACAGCGCTTAACACAATAGGATCCTTACCATGAGTGGGGTCTCTAGTTGCTACTGCATTACAAGTAATAACAATAATATTGTCTCTTTCTCATATGGAATATCTGCATTGGCTCAAAAGACAGCAACAGGCTGCTGCTCACATTCAACATTTGTGACTATGATGGGATATTTTTGTTACTCCTTTTCTGGAGTATCTCTTTTCCCCCTATTTTTTTTTTCTTTTTTGGCTTTAAATTATATATTGGATCATCTGGCGCCTAGTTGTGTTTTCTGAGTGTGACAGAGTATGCTTTTACTTTGCCATATTTGATTTTCAGAGACTGTGGATGCCGCTACAGTCTTGGCTAATAGTTCTGTTTATGTCTGCCAGGGAAATCAGCAGACCAAGATAGAATTATGTACATGAAACTCCCTATTCAATCATCAAGCACATTTTTGGGATGCAGAAATCTTATTTGGCATTTCTCTCCACATTTTTAGGTGTAGTTAGCACAGCTCAGAAAAGGCATGTGACATCTGTGCAGCTTTATGTCTTTAGTATAACATTCTAAGGCCAGAAGATCCCATAGATTCTAAGGTCAGAAGGGAACATAGTGGTCATCTACTCTCACCTTTTGTATATAGCACAGGCTAGAGAACTTCTCCAAAATTTCAAAAAAATATATTTTAGAAAAAAACCTGGATTTAAAAATTCTCATCGATAGAGAATTGACCACAGCCCTTGGTAAATTGTTTCAAAGGTTAATTACCCTCACTGTTAAAAATGTATGTCCTACTTCCAGTCTGAAATAACAGAACACTTATATGTCATTTTACATGAAGAGGCTCAGATAGAAATTGCTGTATGGCTAGAGCCCTTCTAATTGACCCTAATCAATTTTGCATTTGTTCATTACATCGAAAAAATCTGCACTTCCAGTGCCAAAAGACTGAATGACATGTTTTGGAGGGCTGTGCAAAATATTTCTGTCTTCTGCTAACTCAGGAGGTATATACCACCTCAGGCTGTGATTTCATTTTGCATAAGCTAAGCAGTGCTGGCCTGGTCAGTGTGAAGGATTTTACTCTTTAATTTCTGAATAACACTTCTTTCCAAACATATCCGCTATCCCCAAGTTCTCTGTCATGTTCCCCTCTGGAATGAGGGATTATGGCAGCTTAATTTCCATAATTTTTATTCAAAGATTCTATTCTACAGTGGAGCTGTGAGAGCACAAAGCAGCCCTTACAGCAGCTTAGCCAGCTACTGAAACATTCCTGTGGCTCAATGGGATTTCTCAGATAACATACAATTGCCACATTGGCTCCTACGCCAACCCCTTACTAGCCACCATCACAAATATGTAACTAGAATAAAGGGGATGTAGCCAAAACCCCAGCAATCCAAGACGCAGGAACTGCCCTTGAGGAACACTGGAAACCTGTGTAAATAGGAGCTGTAGTCAAGGTTGTATCATATAATCATAGAAATGTAGGGCTGGAAGGGACCTCAATAAGTCATCAAGTCCAGCCTCCTGCGCTGAGGCAAAACCAAGTAAAACTAGACCATGCCTGACAGCTGTTTGACTGGGCTTAGTCTCTATTAAATCCATGAGCTACTGTTACTGACAGTCCTTGTGTCGAGCTCTCTAGGGAAAATCAGATGTTGATGGTTTGGGAAATGGCAGCCTGGCCCTCATAATCTGTATTTATTCAACACCATAAAATGTCCATAAGGGATAGCGTGCTTTTGGAGGTTTCACCTTTTGCACAAAATGAAAATCCAAAACCTTGACCACTCAAAGATCCCATGACACTTTTTGTAAGAGCGGGGCTATCCTTGCAAAATTTGAGGAAGATCTTATAGGAGTCATACCATTCTTCTTCTACCTTTTTTGAGGAACCATGTAACTTTTATATTGCTATAGGCCACAAGTTTTAATAAGACATTCTATATGCTTAAAATCCCTGCTACAGTTTCAAGTGGATACAGTATTCTTCTACAAAGAAAGAAATAATCTTCCTTGGGAATATGTTCCCACATTTGTAAATTGATCTGAGATCCTCAGATAAGACACAAATCCTGCCCCTGTGAAGTGAACGGGAACTTTGCCATTGACGTCAATGGAGCTAGAATTTCACCATATGTAAAGTGTGTGTAAAATATTGATATTATTATTCATTTATTTTACTCTTTTGTATTGCTATGCACAGTTAAATGTTTGAGGTGTTCCATCATTAGTGTGGTTGTATTTCAGTATTTCAGTGCCTGCATTATAGCAAGAGCCAGCAACTGTACAGCTGGAAAGGTGGTAAGTCACTAATTTACACAGGACACAGGTGTTGTTGCCACTGTGATGTGAAAACACACTTAGGTTTGGTTGTCCTTTGCCATGAAAATTCAGAGCCGAGGACCAGTGTTTTTCTGACAAAATTTTAAAATCAGATATGCTTGGCTGTAGAGTTGCACACATGGAAACAAAATTTGAAATTTGCACTTTCAAATGCTCTTTTGTATTCCTGTAACTCAAAAATGGCTCTTTCAAAAAAATAAGTCTTTGGTGAGAAAATACAAAAGCCATTTTGTTAGGAAAAGCAGCTACTGCATACGCATGGGGTTATTACTCAGCAAAAATTCCTAAGGCCTTTCAACACATGAATTTAGTGTGCACGTGTCGCAATCTCTCTGACACCATAAAGCGTCGAAGGCTCCATTACTGTCTCCTGGTTTATAATCTGTGCACTAATAAGTTACATGATAGACAGAGTTGTTACACAGTCTATTTTTCCAGCATTATTCCTTCTGGGTGAAAATTAAACAAATGATATGAAATAGAAACATAGGTACTAACATCCAACAAACCTGTTTAAGAATATTACAATGTATTTGGCTTAATACTGTACACTAATGTGTCATTTAAATGAAGAAATCAAACCAAAATAATCATTTAGATTCACCATTTTATATTCATTACTGAAAAAGAATACATCCAACTTCAGCTAGTAAGTAGGCTTGAAAAGTCACTTTACTAAGGCACATTCCTTGAGAGTGTAGAAGAGGGGGTCAAACTTCATTTTACAGAATATTTTGTAGACTGAGAAAAACATGCACACATTAATTTCAGTCCTTTGTAAATCGGCTTTAGCCCCATCAGTAAAAGTGTCATGATGTCAAGAAAGCACTTTTAGCAATGGAGCTATTTTTGGGTCAGATGCTGTATGTTTGGCTGCCAAAGCGTGCTTAATCATACCCAGCTTCCTGTAATCCAATTCTACATTATTCACATGAATAATCTGACTGGCGTCAAAAGGACTGTTCATATGAGTAGGCTGCAGGATCAACAATTGTATCCTTGCTTTGTAGAAACTTGGAGCCAAGCTCTGCTTGCCTTGCTCAGAATAAGCCAATGGACCAAATTCTGACTTCACTTACATCAGTGTAAAACTAGAAGAACTCTATTGACTTCAGTGGAATTAATATCATTTTAACTTATGTAAATGAAAGATCAAGAGAACTAGATTGTCTCAAGGAGATCTACATCCAGAGAATATCATCTTCTCAGTAATGGATTTTTCTCCAAACTATGTGTGAGAGAGGTTCAACTGCCTTCACAGATGTGTATACACCAGGATGTGTGGGGGGGGGGGGGGGAGAAGGTGGTAGAACTCAACTTGAGACTAAGTGTTGCATGACCTACACACTAAGGAATACACTGCACTTTGATGATCTGAGGTCAGTGGAGGGTGGGGGAGTCCCTGTGAGTAGGGGCTAGGAGCCCCAAAGTTCCTAGAGAAGTACAGGACACCCACATTCATTCTTGAAGATCCTAGACACCCTCAGTTTGGATGCTGAACATGTTACCTACTCTATTGGACACAAACTCTCCCATCTCCCACCACTGCCAAGATTTGTGGAAAGCTCTGCGAGAGAAGTTTACACACTTTTCCCTTTTCCCTACCCAGGTCATTTTCCACAGAAGAGGATGACCTGAGCCACAATTTGGCTCGTTGGGTCTACCTTGCATAAATAAGGAAATCAACCAACAGTGGAACATTGATGACATAATTAATCAATCATACCTTATATGACTTGTACATACAATAACAAAAACAGTGGGATCTGGCCTGCATCGGGTGTAAATCAATGTACATTGGGATCAAACTAGGGACTAGAGAAGGATGTCACCCAGGGTCTGCGATGGGGCACTACTAGAGAGAAGCCACCCCTACAAATTGGACTATAGGACCCATGCCCTAAACTGAAGGGACTGCAGCAGGAAGCAGCCCAGGGCAGTGGAAGTAAACTTTCCACTGGCAGGCCCCTTACTCAGAGGTTGACTGACATAGGCCCCTAGGCTGGGACCTGGTGGAGTAGGAGGGCCAGGTCACCCTACCTCTCCCCAGCCTTAAAGATTGACACACCTCGACCAAGTAGGAAGCCGGAAAAAAACACTCCAACCACTAAGCCGCCTAGCCTTCCTAGCACCCCTGTTTCATATCTCCACTGACTTCAAGACAGCTACACCGATTTACACCATCTGTGAATCTGGCCCAATATGCAAATTAGTAAGCTGAGCCATAGTGCCCATTTCTTCTGTATATTTTTGACAGATTAAGATATTTACCAAAAGATGAAAGCCTTTAATATTTCAGTCCTTTAATAGGTTTCATAAGCAAGAATTTGCCAACATGTATGGCTCGGCATTATTTTGTATATTTTGCACAGATGTTCGTAAAATTAATGTAATCTTTTATAATTGCACTTATCATTTGGCCATACACAGAAGAGTATTGACTTTAATTACACAACTCATGTGCATACTGATGAAGGTTCCTTTATTGCTATATGAGTACACGCTATAGCCTTTGGAATATTGGCAAATCCTGCAGTATGATTAAATCCTTCTATTCTGTGCAGATAGTTTTGGGAAACAGGAAAATGAACATACATAGAAAAATTCTATATTTATGCAAGAGCAGCTAAAAGCTGGTTGGAAGCACCTTGACAGAGAGGTCTTGGCTTATTGCAACAACATCCCAAAATGCCTTTGTTAGGTGCCAGCTGGAAGCTTGACATGAACAAGTCAAGCATAACACTGGCTACTAGATGACTTAAGGTCATATTTTAACAAGTCAGAATATTGTTCTGTCTAAATGATAACATATATTTCCATCTGATGTTCTTCAATTTTAAAACATCCACAATGAATAAGCCACCAGTTGTTACATAGACAATCTTTCCTCATCAAAAAGACAAGCTGTTGCAAAGGTTATTTGTGGAGAATTCCTCATAACGCTAAAGGGTTTATAGTTTATTTTTGTCTTTCAGGCTAAATTCTGTTTGCAATTGTCATAAATGTAAAGGGAAGGGTAAACCCCTTTAAAATCCCTCCTGGCCAGAGGAAAAATCCTCTCACCTGTAAAGGGTTTAGAAGCTAAAGGTAACCTCGCTGGCACCTGACCAAAATGACCAATGAGGAGACAAGATACTTTCAAAAGCTGGGAGGAGGGAGAGAAACAAAGGGTCTGTGTCTGTTGGTATGCTGCTTTGCCGGGGATAGAACAGGAATGGAGTCTTAGAACTTTTAGTAAGTAATCTAGCTAGGTATGTGTTAGATTATGATTTCTTTAAATGGCTGAGAAAAGAATTGTGCTGAATAGAATGACTATTTCTGTCTGTGTGTCTTTTTTGTAACTTAAGGTTTTGCCTAGAGGGATTCTCTATGTTTTGAATCTAATTACCCTGTAAGGTACCTACCATCCTGATTTTACGGGGGTGATTCCTTTACTCCTATTTACTTCTATTTCTATTATAAGTCTTCTTGTAAGAAAACTGAATGCTTTTTCATTGTTCTCAGATCCAAGGGTTTGGGTCTGTGGTCACCTATGCAAATTGGTGAGGATTTTTACCAAACCTTTCCCAGGAAGTGGGGTGCAAGGGTTGGGAGCATTTTGGGAGGAAAGACGTGTCCAAACTACGTTCCCAGTAAACCCAGTTAGAGTTTGGTGGTGGCGGTGGTTATTCCAAGGACAAAGGATAAAATTAATTTGTACCTTGGGGAAGTTTTAACCTCAGCTGGTAAAAGTAAGCTTAGGAGGTTTTCATGCAGGTCCCCACATCTGTACCCTAGAGTTCAGTGTGGGGGAGGAACCTTGACAGCAATCCTTTGTTCCGGAGTTACAATGGGAAGGTGCCATGTGAAGGTTTGAGCACTTCAGAAATTCGGGGTATGTTCTGACCCATTGACAGCTTACTATCACTCACAGAAGCACCACTTTTCAAAGATTGTAATTGTATTATTCGCTTCAGAATGCTGTTTGCCGGTGGGCCTGCAGGTATTTTGGGAATGCTCAGTGATAAGATGGGTTTTTTGAAATACCTGCTTCTCTCCTTTACTGATTCACTAGCAAAACCAGTAATTAGCATTGACTGGTTTGCCTTGAAATTGTCCACATGATAGGTTTATTATTACTCATGACTTTAAAAGATTAGAAACTTTTTGAAAGTGAATGTGGCTATTAAGAACAGCAAATATTCAAAATATTGATTTTCCAGCACATATCTGATGATCACATATATTAGGTTATTAGACTGGTCCTATTAAAAATTATCCCTTTATATTTCCTCCACTGTCTGTAATTTTTATTGTGTCGTTCAGTTCAGGTCTCTTGCACACATTTTAAAGATCCGTCATTGTACTTGCAAATTTTAGAAGACTAGAAGTTTCCATTGATGCTCTGGATATATAAAAACTATCTTAGGTTCAATTGTAGTGAGGGGGAGGAATTTTTTAATACTTTATAGCAGAATCAAACTCTGACTAGCTACTTTTCACATCTTTGGCACATCTCTAATTCAAACACAACCATTATAAAAGGAATTTCTTTCTACTGCAATCATCAAAACCTGAATGCTTTATTTTACCATTGTGATAATGATGATGTCTCATGCCTTGTTTGCTCACAGTAATAGACATTTACTCTTCACTGGTAAGGAATCCAGAAGCATTTAGTTCCTGTGGGTTAGTAAAATGAGTCCTCTAAATTCTTTCATTTTCTTGTTAATTTGAACTTGTATTTTATTATTGGTTTTAGTGTTATAACCAAACAAGCAATCAAACAGATGCGCTCAACCCTCATGAAGCACCAATACAAAAACAACTTACTGCATCAGATATTTGTCTTGATCTGTCACCCACTGGGTCAAACTTAATAACCAGCAACATTTCAGGAAAATAGAACAAAGTATTTTGGTAACATTATTGTCCTCACAAAAGAGTCAACTCTTAAGCAGGACTTATATGCTCCAACTTTGTTGCTAAATTTAAAGGTAGCAACATATTTCATTTTTCATAGAATATCAGGGTTGGAAGGGACCTCAGGAGGTCATCTTTTTCCTTTACTTGCATTGTTCAGATCTTCCTTATATTATAATGCTGCATGTCCAAACACTTTACAGTTTGCCATAAATATTCAAACTGGATCATCTTATTCTGGAAAGTACTCAAGAACCAAGGGATTCAAATAATTCTCTCTTTACAGGATAGAATGGCTCATGTGCATATGTGTGCATAACATGGGAGTGAACACTTGCTATGTGTTTCCAGTTGCACCTTGCCATTATTCCATCAAAGAATAGCTGACTACAGCATGCACAGTAACTAGTTGGGATTGATGCAGTTTGAAATGGCAGTATGGTATTTATACATTAAATTATCTCATAAATGCAGGTCTCCTATTAAATAGACAACTCTTATTTGGAACTTATAGAGGATGAGGCAGAAAAGAAAGAAAAAGAGGCCAGGAAGGACTAAGGTACAGGGGACATATATTGAGGGTTGAAGCATGGATTATACAAGAGTAGAAGCCCTGGGTTTTATATCAAATACTGAAAAGAGTCCCTAAGTCTAGGAGTTGTGAGTTAGCCCTAGTGTAGAGAGGAAAACCTGAAGGAAACAGAGGTTCTGTAGAAGATATGTTTCTAGGAACACGTATTTAGTATCACATAAGAGTAAAATGAAAGAGCCTGACAACTCTGAGAAACTTAAAGGTGGGTATTACCAAGGAGCATAGTGACAGAAGGAAAGAAGCATGGGAGCAAAGAGAGGGAAAGACCCAAGAGTGAAAAAGAAAAACGGATTCATGCACATTTAGGGGCAGGAAACCTTTGTTTCTACTATTTGATCATGGTTCCCAATGTAAAATAATCAATTTCATTTGATTTGTAATAAGATTGTCTAAGACAGTGGTTCTCAACTGTGGTCCACCGTTTGTTCAGGGAAAGCCCCTGGTGGGCTGGGCCAGTTTGTTTACCTGCCGCATCCGCATTTCGGCCGATCGCGGCTCCCACTGGCTGTGGTTTGCTGCTCCAGGCCAATGGAGGGTGCAGGAAGCGGCACGGGCCAAGGGATGTGCTGGCCGCCCTTCCTGAAGCCCCCATTGGTCTGGAGCGGCGAACTGCGGCCAGTGGGAGCTGGGATTGGCCAAACCTGCAGACGGAGCAGGTAAACAAACCGGCCCGGCGCGCCAGAGGCTTTTCCTGAACAAACGGTGGACCACAGTTGAGAACCACTAGTCTAAGACATGAAGTTTTTATAGAAATAATTTTATGTCTTGCTGCATTTGCATCCGTGATCCACAACTACAGGGGATCCCACAAAACTCCTATTTCCTTTAGCAATTTACTGAGTAATGCAAATATAAATATTTGGTGCAATGCTTGTACTACAATAATCTATTTGCAAAAAAAAAAAAAAAAAAAACATTGCACATTGTCCTGCATTACTGTACACTTATGAGATACCAACAATTGAATACACCATTACTAATGAAAGGGTGCATTGACTGAGAGTGTCTCTGTTTTGTGGTTTCAGAGCAACAGCCGTGTTAGTCTGTCTTTGCAAAAAGAAAAGGAGTACTTGTGGCACCTTAGAGACTAACCAATTTATTTGAGCATGAGCTTTCGTGAGCTACAGCAAGCTGTAGCTCACGAAAGCTCATGCTCAAATAAATTGGTTAGTCTCTAAGGTGCCACAAGTACTTCTTTTCTGTTTTGTGGATTTACAACTCAAGTTTAACTTCATTTTAATGTCGTTTTTCCACAGTTGTTTGTATTTTGATATAGTGTATATAAAAACTGCAGTATTTGAAATGGTCTGCTGTTGTAGCAATGCATAAAACTAAGGCTTGTTGGAAGAGTCTTGAAGTACCAGAGCCCAAATGGGACTGTAAGCTTTTAAGATAAAGCTCTTTAAATTTAGCTCAAAGCTCAGAGGGATTTCTGCAGGGAGTTGAGCTTTATATCATCTTGGATAAAACAGCTGTAGTAAATTGTCAAGCACTGCCTTTATGAAATGGCATAAAGTTATTAATTTTACAAACAGAAATTGTTAATACAAGTACCTTCATGCAAGCAACTATAGAATATTTTTAAGGACAATTTCAGTTTTGGATACTTAAACTTTTATCTTGAAATTTCAAGCAACATTAATTACCATTACCCTGTATTTCATTTTAGTACACAAATACAATGGGCTCTTTTTTCTCATGTGTGGAGGGCAAACTGGGATGCAATTGACTAAATATTAGAATGTGGCACTGTACCTTTACTTTTCAATAATTTTCCACACAGAATAAAATAGGGTTGGTACATCAGAAGATAGCTCTGCCAAATTACACTTGATGTACATTTATGCTCACTTGTTTATTAGGTTATATTCATTTCCCCTCTGGGAAAAGGAAGGGTCAATGAAAGAAGTCACCTGACTTTTTCATCTTTGACTTCCTTTCTCCTCCCTATTCCCTCACTGAATCTGTTTATCACAACTTTTTCAAGTACTGTGGTCAGTTCCCCTAGACATGTCTTTTATTTCTCTTGTCCCCTAGTGATCTCTCTTCCTTAGCTACTATCAGCTCCTCTGGTTGGATCTCATTTTCTTCCAGTTATACTGCTTACCTCTTTCATGCTACTGTCCATTCTGGATCTCTCTTACACTTTTATACTGTCACCCATCACTGTAGTATCTGAGCTCCTTCCAAAAATCAATATCAATAGCAAAATCAAGTCCTCCCCCCCCCCATGTTGCACGATTTGCTTATTAGCTGCATTATTTTCTCTTTCCCTTCCTTTGTTGTCTCTTCACTTCGCTTTTCATCCTTCTTTTTGCTCAAGCTCTTCCCTTTTTTAAATATTTTCTTTATGTAAGCAGGGGAATAGTCCCGCTATTGTGGGGAACTTTCCTGTCTTCTGCACTACCCTGGTGAAGTGGGCTAGCGAAAAGATATGAGTCCTCGCTCCCACTTCCTTTACCCAGGGGTCTCCCTGCCCTTGAGGACTCCCCTTCCACTCTCCTGTCTGGCAGAGTCCTCGAACCCTAGCTAGGTTGGGCCCAGGATTCCTGGGGGGCTCAATCCCCAACCCTGCTGTGGTCACCTAGGACAGGGGCTGGGGTGTCACCACTCTGGGGTACTCTCTCTGCACTGGGCACTTCTCTGACCATTGCATACAATTGGAAGCAAATGCAAGTTATTTAATTAAAAATTAATTTTAAAAAGAATAAGGGAAAATGGGAAAGGTTAAAGGAAACACATCACCCAGCTCTGTGGCAGGGAACATCACAAACAGTGTCTCTGGAATGTCAGGGCAATTCACAGTCTGTTCCTTGTAAGTCCCAGGCCTTCTTCTCAGGCCCTGGCTGTGCTGTAGGGATGCTGTGGGTTGGACACTTGCTCTGGTGGTGGCCTCACGCTCTCAGGCTCTAAGTGGTAGGACCCTTCTTCCCAGTGTCGCCCCCACCCTGTCAGGGGTACGATCCAAGCCTGGCCTGCAGAGCTTCTTGGCTGAGGCATCTCCCTGTGCTGGGCCCACTGCCCAGGGTCCCCCTCGCTCTCCGCAGCTGCTCACCGCACCCAGCTCCAGACTGCTCCAGCCCCAGCTCCACCACTCTGTCTCAGCATTGCTGCTGCTGCTCTGCCTCCAGCTCCCTGGGCTGCTTCTTTGGCCCCTCTGGCTCTGGTTGCTGCAGCTCTGCTCCCAGGACAGATCTGCTCTGCAGGCTGCTTCTGTGACTCTGCTCCCAGCAGTGACCTGCTTCGTGGGCTGCTTTTCTGGCCCCTCTGGCTCTGGTTGCTGCAGCTCTGCTCCCAGGGCAAGTCTGCTCTCTCTGGGCTGTGCCTCTGGCTGCGGGGCTGCAGCTCTGCTCCCAGCACAGGGTCTGCTCTCTCTGGATCTGGCTCAGCTCTGCTCCCCAGCTTAGCTTGGTCCCCTGCTTTCTCCTTAGCTCGGCTCCACTCTGTCCGACCCAGGCAATTCCAGCTCACACGGAGGACGGGACCTCCCTGGCCTCCTGACTCCGTGATTAGCCTGCCCGCCCTGTCATTAAGGCTGACCTGGAGCATTGGCCTCTCCACATTGTTCCTGGGGACTGTCAGTCTCAGGGTCCTGATTTCCCATAGACCCTTCCCCTTTTAGTACTGGGAGCTAGTCAACCAAAACACCCCCACTGAATGTTAGTAAGGGGGCAACAGTCCCCTTACAGTTAGCACCACTTGGATTTGCTCCCCTTTCATTCTTGTTTTTGTTTTTTTCATTGAGTCTCTTTGCTTTTTTGCCTGATTTGCTTCTCCTAGCCTGACTATGAAGAAAGTGAAAATAAAAACCGTTGCATGCCATTTCCATTGTTAGTTGCATATATCACATTGGCTTTAGGAAACAAAATGGAGACCAGTGTCATTCAGCTAGACCAGAGATTGGCAATGTTTGGTACGCAGCCCGTCAGGGAAAGCCACTGGCAGGCCGGGACAATTTGTTACCTGCACTGTCCGAAGGTTCAGCCGATCACAGCTCCCACTGGCCGCGGTTCGCCACTCCAGGCCAATTGGGCCTGCGGGAAGCAGTGTGGGCTGAGGGATGTGCTGGCTGCTTTATGCAGCCCCCATTGGCCTGGAGCAGCGAACCGCGGACAGTGGGAGATGCGATCGGCCGAACCTGTGGATGCTGCAGGTAAACAAACCATTCCAGCCTGCCACCAACTTTCCCTGATGGGCTGCATGGCCAAAGGTTGCCAATCCCTGAGCTAGATCATCAGTAGTGTGTTTTATTTTAAGGTCACAGTGGAGCAAGTGCAGCTGAATTCTGTGAGAGAAATTTGAGACATTTTATTCATTATTTGTGGGAGTGTGAAATTACAGAACTGTTGAATTTGGTATGAGGGGTTGAGAGGGACAAGAAAACTCATTCAGGATAATTAACCAAACACTTCCTCAAATGACTTTTTTTTACTTTCTCAGATTACCATTAAATAGCCTTAGTAATGAGTATAAACAGTTTCTACAAACTTGTACTTTTGTTTTTGTTGGGAATAATACGGGTATGTCTTTGGATTGGATAGTATGGTGAGTATTGAGAGATCCTGGGGAAAGCTTCATAGATTCAAGAATAGCAGGAAAAAGCATGGGTACTATCAAAGTGTCCTGACATTTTTACTGGATTAAAGGGAGCGAGAGGAAATGCAAAGACTATTGGATAATGCTAGGAAAGGTTCACTTATAATTCACAAACTTTCCTATATTGTATCAAAAGTGAAATTTGGGTCACATTCTTTTAAGACTCTGCATGGCGTTAGCAAATCTACTTGATATAGATGACTTTAGCTGGGTTTCAAACTATATTTTTATTGATAACTAATGTTAAATTGGAGCAGCTCTGCTAATATAAAACTGCACTTGCTAGATCTTTGCCTTCTTTTTACATCCCCTCTATAATTTGGCAAATCTCTCTAAACATAATTGTTCTTATTGCAATA
The DNA here is from genome assembly GCF_965140235.1 of Caretta caretta. Lineage (NCBI taxonomy): Eukaryota > Metazoa > Chordata > Testudines > Cheloniidae > Caretta > Caretta caretta. The sequence goes on from NC_134208.1 coordinate 79,138,895, forward strand.
TAATACATTCTAAATTCCCTATGCAATGTACTATATGTGTGTGTTGCTTATAATATGAAAATGGCAACTGGTCCAGCAGACATTAATAGATCTGTTAAAATCCCTGTTAAGGATTTCAATAATAGTAGAAAAGGAAGGACATACTTGACCCAATTTCAAAAAAGGTGAGGTATGGTTGGTTTCTGCTGCCTCATCTTTTTTCCCTCTCCCTGGTTCATTCCTCTCTATTAGAATCTCTTATGAATTTCATGGAGTGAAAATGTTCTTACACTTGAAATAATTAGATCTTATTAATATGAATTAGTCATTAGTCATTTAAATATTTATTTTAAATGAGCAATAAAATATCAGAGCTTATTTGTTAATGTTCCTCAGCTCCCCCCCCCCCCCCCCAAAAAATTAAAAAAATAAAGTTCCCCTATTCAGTTTAGGGGCTATTATCAGTAGTTTTACCCCATCATTGTTCTAGTAGAACTGCTGTCCACCGTTTGTACAGGGAAAGCCCCTGGTGCACCGAGCCGGTTTGTTTACCTGCCATGTCCACAGGTTCAGTCAATCGCAGTGCCCACTGGCCGTGGTTTGCTGCTCCAGGCCAATGGGGTCTGCGGGAAGGGCGGCCAGCACATCCCTTGGCCTGCGCCGCTTCCCGCCCCCACCCCCATTGGCCTGGAGGGCGAACCGCGGCCCGTGGGAGCCGCAATCGGCCTAACCTGCAGATGCGGCAGGTAAAGAAATCGGCCTGGCATGCCAGGGGCTTTCCCTGAACAAATAGTGAATCACACTTGAGAACCACTGTTCTAGTGTAAAAAAAAAAAATATGATCAGGAAATCTGTGGTGAAAGCAACAATGTGTAATTACATTGGCCCAATTAATTCCCAGTCACCACCAATCATTTTTACACAGTCCTGATAGCCATGGGGTAATGCAGTTCATGAAAGTCTGACTAGCATACTGAGCAGTCTCCGGAATCACTTCTTCATTTACTTGGTGATAACACTAAGTCAGCAATTTGTGTGGATCACAGTAAGGAGTCTACACATCGGTCAATCATTTGGAGTGTAATAAACAGCAGATGCAGTCAGACTGTATGCTAGTTACACTGTAGGCATCGGGAGCAGGTACAACAAAACAGCACTACTTACTCTCATGCCCCATGATTCATCGTATCACTTCTGCAAAATGGTGTCATCATTCCATTAAATGAACATGCTGCCACTATTTAAAATAAAGATCTTAACTACATCTACAGAAAGCTGAAAGCCTCTTGAGACTATAAAATCCTCTATGTCAACCCTCTCCTACTTGATTGTGGACTTTTAATTTTTAATTTTTTTTTTTTTTGCAAAACTCAGTTAGCCCGTCTACTCATACATTGGTCAGTCCAGCTGCAGAAGAACAAGCCAGTAGAAGATGCAAGTCCCTGTCTCATGTTTAATAATGTACAGGGTAGCAGAGCAAACATTTTCACCTCCATCAACGCTGCGGGAGGGGAAGAATTTTTCTCTCACACACACACAGTCTCTTTAGAATCTGCAAGAAGCAAAGCATACCAGGCTTGAATCTCATTTATGGTAAAGACCATTTAGTCTGCTTTGGTAGCATACAGGAGCCTTATAAGGGGGTATCAGTGTAAATGACCCTTCGTGTAAATAAGGATCTGGCCCAGCAAATTCTTGCATTGGATTATTTTTCAGTGGGCAGGGGAAAAGGAGGAAATGAAAGGTCATTTTCACAAGAGGAAAAACTCCTTTGCATGAGAATTTTTCAACATTGAAAATTGGAAATTTCACACACCTCTATTATAGTTGTGGAGAATCATCTGCTTCCACCTGGCAATGTGTTTCAGTCCTGTTTATTTTAGTTTAAAAAAAGCTTCCTCCATCAAAGTTTCCATTTGTAGTTTCCAACAAATTCTTCCATCAAGGATGTGCAATTTGTCCATTCCCTATAGCAAGTGCTCAGATGCAAAAACCAGCAGATTTTAAATATACGAGGCCAGGGTCAGCCATATCGAGACCCTTTGTCTAGGGTTTCAGCTCCTTAACAGAAAAGTTTGCAGGACCCAGGATGCTAGAGGTAGGGTGACCAGATGTCCCGATTTTATAGGGACAGTCCCGATATTTGGGGCTTTGTCTTATGTAGGCACCTATTACCCCTCACCCCTCTGTCCCGATTTTTTGCACTTGCTGTCTGCTCACCCTAGCTAGGGGCCACTTCGCCGGCAGCTGCATATCAGGAAGTTCCACAGCAAAAGAGAGGACTCCAAGTCGATCAGTACTGACAGTGATTCTTATTCTTTCCCAACGCAGAGGGTGACAACCAGGTTCTAGGACAAGAGCTACATTACTAAAGGACAATTTAAATAGTCAAATCACCATAAAAATAAGGGGTATCTTTTGTAAGTAAAAGCCATGTTATGTTGTTATTTAAGTAGGACATTATATGATCTGTGACTATAGAATGCCTCGTTCAAACACAGTGAGTTCAGTTCTTCAGTGTACATATTTTATTTCTATATATTTAGCAATGGTGCCATGTGAAACTATAGAAAACAAGCATTACAAATATTGCCAATACAGAGGAAAGCATTTTGTAATGGAGAGCTAAGTTGTTTCACAATTACAAATTTTGATTTTCTGGGTTAACTTCATATTGAGAATTTTGTGTGTAACATTTTTCTATCATGATATTTTGCTATGGCACTTTAAGAAATGTCCGTTTTTAAATGTAAGCCTCATAAAGTTTTACACTTAATCACAGCGCAGGTTAAGTCTTCACTCACTTTGGTATGCCCTCATAAACAAACCCTCTTGTGAATAACTAGCCATAAAGAACACTGCAGGTATGGATTTTTCTTTCATGAGGTCTTTTATAAAGCTTTGTGGAGATGACATTTCAATACAACTCCTTAGAGGAAATCCTGACGATCCTTTAAAGTGCACTGTTATTGGAATATGGTTAGACGTTTCAGTTTTAACATTTTAGGCACATCTGGCTTTTCTAAAGCTACAAGTATCAAAAAGAGGAGATTCTATGGAACATTTGATATCCAAGCTTGTCATGGAAGGCTTTACTGCCTTCACTGAGAAATCACTCTTTCAGTTCAGTTCCATCCGAGAATAGTAATGTTACTTACTGGTAGAATCTAACAATCAAGTGGAAATATTACTGAAGTAAGCTAAAGACACAGAGCAGCATACTCTGACTCTGCTCTGCAGCTATGTATGATCATGAGCAAAAAACAAGCCACTAGGACTAGTCACATCTTCCAGAAGACATTTACAATATAAAAAATAATAATAACCTCACAAACAATAAGCTGCAAAGCAGAGAATTATAAAGCCAAATCAGAAAGAAATCTTATATAAAAACTAGAGAAAGAAGAAAAGTTACTTCTCAAATAAAACCAAACCAAAACCAAAAACAAACATTCCCTCCATCCCCCAACACACACACACACAACAGAACATCTCTACTTCATACATCTGTCCCAGGGAATGATTAAAATCATGCACTTTTAGTGGTATATTTGTTATTTTGCCTTCTTCAGACAAAGAACAACTAACTGTTTTTCTGCGTGAAAATTTTACAGCTACCTCTCTCTCTCTCTCTCTCTCAGGCTGAAAAGTTATATTTCAAGTTTAAAATCAAAGAGATGTTTTATCCTCAAGCTATAGAATCTTTCTGTAATAATCTAGGCCAGAATTTCAGCTGATGTAAAATTAGTACAGCTTCAGTCACATTTTAAATGAAAAACATGTCCATGCAGATTATTCTTTCAGTAAAAAAGTGGGAAAATTAAGCATAATTTTTAAATTGTACCTCTTCTTATCCATTCATATATAAATTATTTTGATTCCAATAACAATATATACAACATCAAATAGGGACTTCGTTAGGGAGCTTTGATAATTTGAGCATAAGGAAGTTAGGCACCCAACTTCCAGTGAATTCCTATTTGGCTGTTTTGAAAATCCTGAGTTATAGTGCTGTGAACATAGTTTGCCTATATGAACACATTCTAATTAGTGGAACACTTATCCTCCCTAACCCATTTCTTCAAATTACTTATTATACCCAGCCATTGCATCTAGTCATAAAATAGGTTGTAAACTACTTGGGATAAAGGCTCTCTGAATATATGTCCGTAGAGCACATTGGAGCCCAATCTTGACTGGAGCCTCCTGACACCATTTTAATATAAATAATAAATAAGTAAATAAATAATAAATATAAATTTTGTTTAGTTCAGCTGCCTGTAAATTGAACACAGTTAGCCACAAACTCAGAAATGCTCACTGTAATGAAAAATTCAATATTCCAACACATTTTGAAGAAAAAATATTTTGACATAATGAACTTTCTGTGGATGGAATTGACCCTAATGTGCCCCAGATTGACAATGTGGTAAACTGCTGAAGCTCAGCTGAAATGAATGGAACTATGTTTATTTATACCAGCTGCATATCTGACCCCATAAAGTATCTAAGTACCTTTAAAAAAAAAAGTTTGATTTTCCTTTATAAAGTTAAGTAAAATGATTCCAAGCAAAAAATGCAGAGTCATTATATGAGCCAGAACAAATGTATCAACATATGCTTATTTGTTTCCAATTTTGGAAATATCTGTTGACTTTAAGGATTAATCGAGATGCAGAGCTTAGAAAACAGGAAGGAGGGAGGGAGAAAAATCCAGCATTTACTAAGCAAATTTTCCTAAGCTCTCTCTGCTTTACTATTTACAAAATGCAATTTATCTTTGCATATCCTCTTTTATACAATAGTATTACAAATGCTTCACAAATGAATGTAGACTCTATATGGTACTGCTGAGCATGTAGTTTCCACTATAATGTAACTGGTGGCCTGCTAGATCCGGTAGAACATGTGTGCGGGGAGTTAAATGGCAAGTTAGAAGGACAATAACTGAGTATTAGGCAACTAGGCAAACAGGGAAAACAAAGTATGAGACCCTGTCAGCTCTTTTGTTCAAATTAACAAAAACTTTGTGCTGTTGTTTCATGTTTCATTATTTCTTAGCTAACCAGACTGGAGGTTTCAGAATAAAGATTGCATTGTAAAGTGGCAGTCAACTAAAAGGAGTTGTCCTCCATCTCCTATATCTCATTATTAATATTATTTTCACACTTCTAGAATCCAAGGCCAGAAGGGGACATTGCGATAATTTAGCCTGACGTCCTATTAAAAAAAATAATCCATTTTCAGGGCTAGCTGATTCAGCAGATATGTGGTTACACACTCCTTCGTGGATTCAACTTCTGTGGCTACTGTCTTGCTGACTATATCAACCAGCATGTTTTTTGGGTCCGCTGGGCATCAGCATCACACCATTTAACCCATCATTCAGTTCATCTAGAAGCAGCAGTTCTGCTTACCAGAAGTGGCCCATTAGGCACTCACACTCCACTCCTGGCTCCACACCAGCGAGCCGGGCTTCTTACCCACTTAAAGTTTGGAAATAGGGTGAGATAGTTTTGGCCCCAAATCTGATCATTTGCTTTACCAGATAAAACTGTGGCTACGGATGAGTACTAGCTACCCTGAAGGAAACCACAGAGGGAATCATAGAATCATAGAATATCAGGGTTGGAAGGGACCTCAGGAGGTCATCTAGTCCAACCCCCTGCTCAAAGCAGGACCAATCCCCAACTAAATCATCCCAGCCAGGGCTTTGTCAAGCCTGAACTTAAAAACTTCTAAGGAAGGAGATTCTACCACCTCCCTAGGTAACGCATTCCAGTGAAAAAGTTTTTCCTCATATCCAACCTAAACCTCCCCCACTGCAACTTGAGACCATTACTCCTTGTCCTGTCATCTTCTACCACTGAGAATAGTCTAGAACCATCCTCTTTGGAACCACCTCTCAGGTAGTTGAAAGCAGCTATCAAATCCCCCCTCATTCTTCTCTTCTGCAGACTAAACAATCCCAGTACCCTCAGCCTCTCCTCATAAGTCATGTGTTCCAGACCCTTAATCATTTTTGTTGCCCTTCGCTGGACTCTCTCCAATTTATCCACATCCTTCTTGTAGTGTGGGGCCCAAAATTGGACACAGTACTCCAGATGAGGCCTCACCAATGTCAAATAGAGGAGAATGATCACCTTCTAGATTGATTAGTCTTTAGCTCCTGTATCCAGGCCAGATGACTGATTTACATGTTAGGTTTGCTACGGAACTCCACAACTGTTTTCCCTGATTTCGCCCTGCCCAGGCATAGTTCAATATCTGAAAAGGAGTATTAGAGAGAACCATTTTTTCCATACTATGGCCTAACTATGGGCAGGACAATAGTGGAAAGCACAGATTTGTCATACAGGGAATAGGAAGCATGATGTGAGTGTACAGCAGAGATTGTATCATGTAATAAACATTTTTATTAACACAGTGCAATGGGCTATAACAAGATGGGTGTATAGTTGAAAAGCAAAAAGAATGGGCTGGCTCCCAATCTGCTGACTGCAAATGCTGCCACAGTAAAATGAACTAATGACTGAACTACTAACTGTGGTTTCAGAGTAGAAGCTGTGTTAGTCTGTGTTCGCAAAAAGAAAAGGAGTACTAGTGGCACCTTAGAGACTAACCAATTTATTTGAGCATAAGCTTTTGTGAGCTACAGCTCACTTCATCAGATGCATTCAGTGGAAAATACAGTGAGGAGATTTATATACACACAGAACATGAAAGAATGGGTGTTATCATACACACTGTAAGGAGAGCGATCACTTAAGATGAGCTGTTACCAGCAGGAGAGCACCATAGTGTCCAGGAAGTGGATCTCTTGTGTGGACTGGTCCAGGCTGAGCCACTACGGTGCTAATAAGCGATGGTCACATAAACACCACCCTATACCGGAAACCTACTGACCGCTATTCCTACCTACATGCCTCCAGCTTTCACCCAGACCACACCACACGATCCATCGTCTACAGCCAAGCTCTACGATACAACCGCATTTGCTCCAACCCCTCAGACAGAGACAAACACTGACAAGATTTCTATCAAGCATTCTTACAACTACAATACCCACCTGCTGAAGTAAAGAAACAGATTGACAGAGCCAGAAGAGTACCCAGAAGTCACCTACTACAGGACAGGCCCAACAAAGAAAATAACAGAACACCACTAGCCATCACCTTCAGCCCCCAACTAGAACCTCTCCAACGCATCATCAGGGATCTACAACCTATCCTGAAGGATGATCCATCACTCTCACAAATCTTGGGAGACAGGCCAGTTCTTGCCTACAGACAGCCCCCCAACCTGAAGCAAATACTCACCAGCAACCACACACCACTCAACAGAACCACTAACCCAGGAACCTATCCTTGCAACAAAGCCTGTTGCCAACTGTGTCCACATATCTATTCAGGGGACACCATCATAGGGCCAAATCACATCAGCCACACTATCAGAAGCGCGTTCACCTGCACATCTACCAATGTGATATATGCCATCAAATGCCAGCAATGCCCCTCTGCCATGTACATTGGTCAAACTGGACAGTCTCTACGTAAAAGAATAAATGGACACAAATCAGATGTCAAGAATTATAACATTCATAAACCAGTCGGAGAACACTTCAGTCTCTCTGGTCACTCGATTACAGACCTAAAGGTCACAATATTACAACAAGAAGACTTCAAAAACAGACTCCAACGAGAGACTGCTGAATTGGAATTAATGTGCAAACTGGATACAATTAACTTAGGCTTGAATAGAGACTGGGAGTGGATGGGTCATTACAAAAAGTAAAACTATTTCCCCATGTTTATTTCGCTCCCCCACCCCCCACTGCTCCTCGGATGTTCCTGTTAACTGCTGGAAATGGCCCACCTTGATTATCACTACAAAAGGTTTTCTTCCCCCCACCCCCGCTCTCCTGCTGGTAATAGCTCATCTTAAGTGATCACTTTCCTTACAGTGTGTATGATAACACCCATTCTTTCATGTTCTGTGTGTATATAAATGTCCTCACTGTATTTTCACTGAATGCATCCGATGAAGTGAGCTGTAGCTCACAAAAGCTTATGCTCAAATAAATTGGTTAGTCTATAAGGTGCCACTAGTACTCCTTTTCTAACTGTGGTTTGTAATCTATCATTTAAATCAGCTTCTGTATCAAATTACCGGAGGATAGCTAATGTGATGCCAATTTTTAAAAAGGGCCCCAGGGAGATCCTGGCAATTACAGGCCAGTAAGCATGACCTCAGTACTGGACAAACTGGTTGAAACTATAATAAAGAACAGAATTGTCTGACACATAGATGAACATGATTTTTTGGTGAAGAGTCAACATGGTTTTTGTAAAGGGAAATCATGTCTCACCAATCTACTAGAATTCTTTTTTTTTGGGGGGGGGGGGGTGTCAACAAGCAAGTAGAGAGGGGGATCCAGTGGATGTAGTGTACTTAGATTTTCAGAAAGCCTTTGACAAAGTCTCTTAAGTAAAGTAAGCTGTCATGGGATAAGAGGGAAGGTGCTCTAATGGATTGGAAACTGATTAAAAGATAGGAAACAAAGGGTAGGAATAAATGGTCAGTTTTCAAAATGGAGAGAGGCAAATAGTGTCCCCCCAGAGGCCTGTACTGGGACCAATATTCTTCAACATATTCATAAATGATCTGGAAAAGTGGCAAATAGTGAGGTGGCAAAATTGGCAGATGATACAAAACTACTCTAGATAGTTAAGTCCAAAGCAGACTGCGAAGAACTACAAAGGGATCTCACAAAACTAGATGACTGTGCAACAAAATGTCAGATGAAATTCAGTGTTGATAAATGCAAAGTAGTGCACGTTGGAAAACATTATCCCAACCATATTATATATATATAAAATGGAGGGGTCTAAATTAGCTTTTACCAGTCGAGCGAGATCTTGGAGTCGTCATGGATAGTTCTGTGAAAACATCCACTCAATGTGCTGCGACAGTCAAAAAAGCAAATGGAATGTTGGGAATCATTAAGAAAGGGATAGGTAATAAGACAGAAAATATCATATGCCTCTATATAAGTCCATGGTACACCCTCATCTTGAATACTGCATGAAGATGTCATTGCCCCATCTCAAAAAAAGATATTAAAAAGGTTCAGAAAAGGGCAACAGAAATTATTAGGGGTATGGAACAGCTTCCATATGAGGAAAGATTAATAAGATTGGGACTTTTCAGCTCGGAAAAGAGATGACTAAGGAGCAATGTGATAGAGGTCAATAAAATCATGACTGGTGTGGAGAAAGGAAAGAAAGAAATGTTATTTACTCCTTCTCATAACACAAGAACTAGAGGTCACCACATGAAATTAATAGGCAGCAGGTTTGAAACAAACAAAAGGAAGTATTTCTTCACACAAGGCATAATCAACCTGTGGAACTCTTTGCCAGAGGATGTTGTGAAGGCCAAGACTGTAACAGGGTTCAAAAAAGAACTAGATAAATTCATGGAGGATAGGTCCATCAATAGCTATTATCTAGGATGGGCAGGGATGGTGTCCCTATCCTCTGCCTGACAGAGGCTGAGAATGGGGGACACAAGATGGATCACTTGATGGTTACCTGTTCTGTTCATTCCCTCTGGAGCTTCTAGCATTGGCCATTGTTGGAAGACAGGATACTGGGCTAGATGGACCTCTGGTCTGACTCAGTATGGCTGTTCTTATGTTCTAAGTTCTTCTCTGTTACTGTGAGCACATTGTTAGAGTAAACAATTAGTAAACACCCCACATCATGTAATGGCAGAATTTCTCTTACTGTGGGTGTAAATGACAGCATTCCAGGGAAAGTGATGTGGTTCCTTATGAAAAGTTTGCCACAATATGCATCTGTGTGCATTGGTACTATGGCTTTAACTACAGTCTTAGCATTTTACTCACCCTGCCTGACTCCTTATCACCACTTATCCTTTTTAACTTTTCACTGGCATTTTCAGCAAAAGGACAGCATGAAAGCCATTTTTATTAATAATGTTAGTATTTTTATGCCAGTGACATGAGAAATTAAAAAAATTACCCTTAATTCCTCTGGGTAGTCATTGCCCTAATGTTAATCATGTTGAACTCATTTGGTACAAATCTGAGTGCACCATGTATTTTCATTATAATTGGCATTAATTAATTAATTCTATTTTCTACACAGAAAGCAAACCCCAGACATACAGTGAGAAAGCTTCTTAAGGACTCTCTTTGATATCACTAGTTCAATCAAAACTAAACTATTCTAAATTTTGCATATGGCAGGTTTTTGCTGGTACTTTGGCACTCCTGACAGTCACTGACATACCCAAGCATCAGAAACATAAGCATGTGGGGGGAGGGTAGCCAAATGATAGGATTTTCTTTGATAGATCTAGTTCAACCTAAACTTCAAAAAGTATTTAGATTATTGTAAACATGCCAATTTTCCTGTCAGTTTCAAGTTGGCTGCTTTTTGGTTCACTTTGAGTAAAGGCAGACTCTTCTCAGTAAAAGCAAAATAGAGATATATAGATACACAAAAGATGTGCATCTCAAAAGTCCCTTTGATATGATTCGTTTAATAATCAAGGAATCCTCTTTTTAAGTAGATTAGGTAAACTTACAGAAAGTTTATAATAGCTGGAGACCCTGCACTCAGCAAACACCCCAATACATAGGTTTATAAATAAAGAATCAGAACATCAGTTAGTGTAAATCAGTGTAGCTCCATTGAGGTATCTGGAGTTATTCGGATTCATACTAGCTGAGGATCTGGACTAATAAATTTATCTTTTCATTTTGCATTTTATAGAAACCAAGACACAGAACCAAAAGAGATGCACAGATGAGTTTTACCCATTGTAGGATGCAGCTTCCCTGTTTCTACATTCCTTTTTAATGGTGGAGACATATCCCTCCAGTGAAATTAACCTCTAGGTACCTTTAGCAAGTTAGCCCTCAGCCAGTAGTGCAGTTAAAAAGATAGTAAGCATCCCACAGTTAAATCTAATTATCTCTCTGGATGACAAATTAAGCTGCATTGGGAGCCTTTCATGCCAATTGACATAAGACTGGCATCCTCTATCTAGTCCATGCCAAAGGGAGAGCATTAGCAGCAGGTGAAGATTAAACAGGCATGAGAGAAATGTTACAGGGCATTAGGAAGTCATCTTTAAGAATTATGGAATTTCAGAGGAGAGGCTGATAGCTACAAAGAAAGAAAGAAATTGCTTTTAATTCCTTGGAGTTCCTTATATATAAAACTTCATGTGTGTCTTAATTTTTTGATGAGAAATTCACCTCACACGGCACAAAACCCGAGTAATTTGGCATGATGCAGGTAAATAAACATGGGTGAGGAGAGACTATTCACCTCCCAAAGTGCAGGTATCCCATGAGGCTTTTAAACAGTCACTGCAATCTCTATTCCAGCTTTTAGGCTTGTAGAGGCGGAAGTACTCACCAGGCATTCCCTGATCCTCCACAGCCCACTCTAAAGCTCCCCCCTACCATGCTATAGTAATTTAACTTAGACCTGATCCAATGCCCACTGAAAGCAACAGAAAGTCTCATATTAAGGTTCAGTGGGCATTGGATTAGGCCCCAGACACGTGTGTTGTGGTTATGAGGAGCAGCACATTCCGTAAGACTTAAGCATGCCATTTAACACCCTACCTATATAGTACAACACCCTGCATTAGGGAAAAAGTAGTACAGGGGTGTTTTCAGGACCTCCACAAATGGCTGAACTTGATTTAAAAAGCCATTGTTTGATTGAAAGACCTCATGTGAATGAAAAACAGTGAAAAAACATAACATTCCAGATGTATTTTATTGAATTCCCAGAAAAAAACTCCAGCTGGCAATCCCCATTTTGTTTACTTATTAATGAGGTAGCAGTTACTGTTCAGCGAATTTTCTCTTCTCTGTATTATTTCCATGTGTTATTTGAACAGATATAAAAAACTCATCACTTCACATAATAGCAACATCAGCATTACGATATAATAGACATTTAAAGAACAACAGATTTTAAAAATCCCACCGGAATATTCAACTTTCAGGGCAGGAATTCTATGCATTTTAATAAGATTTTCTCCCTTGATAGTTCACACTGACATTTTAAATATTCCCTATGATTCTGCATTCCTTAGACTGCTAATTAACTGTCAATAAATCAAACTGTCTTTTTCTTTCTTAAGGTAAGATCCTAGTGTGACAGCTGAAACATGAACAATAATTACACAAATCTGTGTTCAGCTACTGACAGAAATAGGAGGATCAAACAACACTTTTAAGTGATAGTTTTACTTTTGGAATTTGAACTTTCATTCTACTTATTTGCTCCTGAAGTACTCTTCTAGTGAGGTCTATCTGACTCTTCAGGCCCTTGGACATAGGCATAATGGAATTGGTGAGTTATTCATTTTATGCTGCAAAGACCTGAAACTCTGAGGTGTAGAGCAGCTCCTACTGGCTACCCAGCATCTCCCACTCCCTGCAGGTTTAGGTCCTAGGTTTGTGATTTAGAGATTTATGGGCCAAATCCTGAACCTTGCTAAATTCATTTTGTACTGCCAGAAAGGTGAAAAAAGTGACTAGCAGGGAGTATCTGAGGATTCCCCCACTGGTGAAGGGCTTCCTGGTTCAAAGGGTGTGTCTCAGCCAGCTGGGGATGTTCTAGGGGAGGGAGAGCAACACACTCAACCAATCCTATGGACCATTCTAGCTGGTACAAGTTAGAGCAAACATGTGGCCTTTATGTTTCTCAAGCCCTTTATGTCAACTTGCTCCTATGATCTGGGGAGCACCATAGAGCATCCTCAGACTCTGGCTGGCAACCCTTGAAGACATCAGAAAAGGGATAGCTCATTTATTCAAAGATATCACCATATCCTGGGCAAGATGTTCAAAGCACTTGCACTTGTCAATACAGTACTTGCATATAACAGACAAATATGGCTTTTCTATCCAGCTAGTTATTTAGCTATTTTTCCATAGTGTTAAGCATCAGACATTGCAGAGCTTAGAAAATCCTGTGGAATTTTCATGTTGCATGATTATCCATGATCCTCCATTGTGTTCTTAAAGGATAATATTTTTTACATTAGGGTGACACTTGGTTGCTTCCTAGCCATGCTGAGAAAAAGATTATGGAAATGGGAGCTCTCCTTCCTGAATCAAATTGGTGTCTAGGTTTGCATCTAAATATTTCTGTCCACCTTGTACAAAGATCTACAATGGATATAAACACTCTGTCCAAGTGGAAGTCTCATTGAAGCAGACACCTGTGCAGTTTTGTAACTTAATTGTAATGTACAGCAAAGACTGATAATGGTAAGCCTGCTGTTTGTCTTATTCTTCCTCAGCAGGTAGTGTCCTATCTGGGATATATCATGTTTGAGCTAAGTTGGTTGATGCTGATGGAGAACATAAATCATGACAGTAAGTGAATTTCAAAGGTTGTTGTTGAACTCAGGTCTTCCTAGCAGTAACACACTGTTACAAATGTTGTTGCTATTCCTATCTATATATTTTTGTTGTTTTTCTTATGCATGTCACCATCAGGATGAAAAATTGCCTGACTCCAAAGCACCACTTCTCTAGGCAGAGACCATAACGATGTCAAAGCAGTTGTATATTTCATGAGCTACACAAAGTACAGAGTTGAGAGAATTCATATCATCAGACCTAACATATAATTAAAAATGGTGGGTTCTAGATTTAGAGGAGAACTCAAATCTACAAACTTCTCTAGCTCTAGCAAAAAGTGTGTTCATGTTTTTAATATTATTCCCTGAGTGATTCTAAATTCAAGGTAAGAAATTACTTTCAAATAAGAATCTTTATTGTTTCCTTTCCAATGGCCAGATGCTGATTCCTTCACTCACGCTGAGTAACACTTTACTTCACTAGTTGCCCCGCAATTTCAATGGGGCTGCTTGAGAAGCAGGACAACATTCAACATCAGTAAGTGTGGCAGAAAGTGGCTGAAAGCTTCCATTTAGTGTGAATATGAAGATTTTTATTTGCTTTTAAATAAGATTTCCATTTGAAGACAATAGTTTAAGGCAAAATATATTTTATGATATTTGAAAGTTTCATTAAACCCCAAAATCTTTTTTTAAAGAGTCAAAGTTTTGCACACACCATCAAATTCTATCTATTGTTAAATATAGTATAATATGAATAGCATGGATGCAATTATTACTCATTATATATCAGATATTTGATTATATATCATATAATTATCACTGTCTATTGTGAACTGCTGATATGTACATTATCACTGATATATGGCTTCTATGTAGAGAATCAACATTTTAACATTGTAACATTTCACAGAGCATCATCTCTTTAACTGAACACAGTGGCAAGGTGGGTATTTCATATTAAGAACTTTCCAACAATGCAGTTTTAAATTGGTATTAGATTTTAAATAAGGTCATAGTTTTTCTGTTGCAGCATATGGGGAGCATAAAATAGTACTTTTATGAAAAAGGTATACTCCTGGAGATGTTTTAGCTTCATGCCTTACTTAAAAGTTATTGGGCTGCTATTTGTTAGAATGCCCTGCTCCAGAATTGTTCTCGGCTCTTCGTAGGATCGTTCCTAATTGTTCTTAGAGTGATACCATTCTGTGATTTGTCATAGACTGCCTTCCAATAATCTATTAAGGATAGGTTTGTTTCAGGTTTTTTTAAAAGGAAAAACAAACATAATTGTACTCCTAAATTAATATCATGATAAAACAATAAATACGATAGGATTATGAAAAATATTACTGCGAAGAATGGGAGCAAATAAGAAAGTGAGGCAGACACAGCAGCACAATGAGGACAGAAAAATGGATAGATTGTGAGCAGCAGGCTTCAACTTGATTAAACTTTAACACAGGGGTGGCGTGCTACTTGCCCATCACCCATACTCTCCTATACCAGACATTTAATTGGTTTCAGTGTGGGGGTTACATATAACCCAGAACTCAGGGTAGGCTCTACTTAGTCTACCCCAACCCCCCGGACTTAGCTATTTCTGAGTCCTAGCACCCTCTTCCCCATCCTGCAAAGGGAACAAAGGGTGCGGAGGGGTGGGGACCTTGGCCTGCGAGGGCCACAAGGTCTGGCTTGGCTTGTGAAGACAAGACCCATCACCAAAATCCCAGGTCTTTTACCTCTGAGAACGTTTAATTTTATTTTAACCACACTGGAAACTGAATGCAAGTTGCAATAAATAAATGACTTACCCTAAGTATCTCAGTTAGGCACTAAGCACATTCCTACCTAACTGACTGTGGCTGAGAGGGAGGCAAAACACTCCCTGGTCCTCTACCAATTGGCCCATTGGAGAAAAAATTCCTTCCTGAACTTCAAATGGGTGATCAACTAACAGGTGCTGGAACTAGGGATGCTGCCACACCCCCTGGCTTGAAGTAGTTCTTCTGGTGGAATTCTACATCACTGCATGTGTGCAGAATTCATGTCCCACACAGATTTATTTTGTTTCCCTGTAGAAAAAATGACTTCTGACAGGGAAGCAAAGGGAAGACACAAGAGTGGTCACGAGTCCCACCCTGTCAGCACAAGCAGGTTGGTTTGGGCATAAATCACCGCCTGGAGGGGGTGTTGGCAGTCGTTCAAGTGTGTGAGACAGAGAGACACTGTCCCTCTCACTCACTATTGCGGCACATTCGGCATGGAGGGGCAGGGCTTCATGATGTTTCTGTGGAGGTAAGCGTAGGGCAGGCTCTTCCCCTAGGTCAGAGCAGAACGTAGCAGTCTGCTGGCTTAGTGAATTGTTCCTATTGTCTTTGTGAATTCCGCCAGGAGTATAAAACAGGTGTAAAGGTTTTAAGGTTCCTTTAGATTGCCAGAGTGCTGTAAAGGACAGTATGGCCTTGTTAATGCTTATGGTGCTTTAGTGATTAGAACCGATTTACATTTTTGAACTGAAAAAAAAAATCCTATGAAAATGTGCTCCATGACCTGTTTGTTACTGATCTTTCTAGAGGTGTTCAGTAGCCAATATAAACTGTGAGTTAGATTCGCCACCCCTCACTTGCTCTTCAGTTGCCTATGATGTAACAGTGAGCATATGGCTGCATATATTTATTGACTAATAACTAGAAATAAAGGGTCAAACCTAGCTCTATAACTATTAGGCATGGGGATTTCCTCCAATGCTACCCACTCCTATTCTTCATCCATTGTATTGTAGTTTAAATACATTACAGAAATAACTGAAACCAGAGTGATTATACTGTGTTATTTTGATAAATAAAATATGCAGAATTTTGTAGAATTTTAAACTATTGGGCACAAGAATTTTTAATTTTTTTGTGCAGAAATTTTAATTTTTGGCACAGAATCCCCCCAGGAGTAAAGTGGTTTCCATCATATATAAGGTGTACAGTTTGGTTCAATGGCTCCCAATACCCCCACTATATGAATTGTTCCAGCACCCCTTGATCAGCTAACCTGCAGCATCTGTCAGGCTGCATTCCCATTCCTAGTTCAGTATGGGTAGGGTTCAGCTGCTGGAATAGAGACCAAAAAGGCTTCACATGTCCCACATGCTAGGCTAAATCCTGGTAGCTGGGGAATGCTGGCCAATCAGTTTGTGTTCCCCGCTGCCCCACCCCCGACAGCTGGCCATTGTGTACCAGAGACTCCCCAGGAGAGGACCTACCCAGTGTCCCTTAATGAGTATCTCCCTCCTTCACTGGTAGCCCCACCCACGGAGGTAAGTGGGTGGCATTTGTTACGCATCTGGTTTAGAGTGATGGGTAAATTTCAAAAGGTAGACATACACATCCTAAAGTTTATCAGAATTATCCAGGCAGACTTGATTCTCTCCCCAAAGTCCAATGATTCCACCCTTGACACCTCTGACCATCAGTATTGGCCATTTGGTTGGGGGATGCCTGTGGCTTCCTACCGATTGGTCTTCTCTGACTTCATTGAGTGATCTAAAGGGTTCCTCCCATCCCCCAAGTATCTGGTTGGGTAGATGTGGAAAGGAAGACACTAGGAAATCTTCTTTCTCTTCTGAGAGCTTCTTTTCTTGGATCTCCCCAGTTGCAATGACCAGTACTAGAGTATAACACCTCCAGAAGGCTCCATTAGATCATGCAGGTACTTCATTCAGATCAAGTGCATTCGGAAATGCACTAACTATTCACAGCAAAATGGTTTCTGTACCCAGATCACAAGAGTACTGAGCTGAACACAACTGAGGGCTCAGCAGAAACTTTTCCCATAATGTAATCTCTCCTAATGTTAAGTGCAGAGAGCACAGGCTGGTGGGAGGCCTTTTTGGCAGATGTGGAAATGAGTAGTTTTAGTGAGACCTGCTTCATCTCTGTCTTCGAGATGGAGACTAAACTTTTCCTAAAGAAAAAGAGTCTTGGTTCACGTCAGAGAATTACAAAAGTTTCTGATAATATGTTTTAGGTTTATCTGAACTGGTTTCCCAATTTCTCATGATTATCACAGAAAATTCACATGTACAGGTGAAAATCTAACTTATTACTTCCTAAACTAAGGAGGGCTTTGACAGTATTTAAAAATAAAGAGGTAAAGGATTCTTAAATAAGTTTGACACATGTAGTAGAAAACAAATTTTATCGTAAGTGAATTTAATGTAGTGTGAATGACAGCACTGGCAAATGAAGCCAGGCATTTATTCACATCAACAGGCACGGCACAGGCTGTACTGTTCAAGTATTTCTCACAAACACTTGCTGGGTCATTTTTGAAAGGAATGCCATATGGTTTGATCACTGTCTGAATCAACCTTAAGCATCATTACTGTGATGCTATAATTTAGCATCTTAAATAACAATGCCAGAAGATGCACATGTTTCCTTGGTTCAGAATTAATGCAGGTACCGTTCTTTTGTCTGTGTTCATCAGCTGGGTGACACCATTTTGAGAGATCCTAACAGCTTTTAACAGTGATATGTAGTGGTTCCGTTACTATCCTCTTGCTAGTTATCCATCTCATGTACTTGAGTGGAAAATTGATTTGTGTGTTTCATAATGAACTTTCATATTTTACCATTGAATGTCCCTTATTTTATACATCAATTTATTGGCTATTTCTATTTAAAAAAAGGTGCAGCATTAACATGGTGAGAGCAGCCTGAGTATATCAAGCATATTTTCCTCAACACATATTCTCTAGTGCAGAGGCCCTGATGCATTGCAATCCTTTCAACTATCTGACTATTTCAATGTGCCAAGCGTATTATCCATGCAACCCTGCACTGTAAAGTAAAGGTTTGCTTTAATAACATAGAAAAAAAATCATGTACAGAAACAGTTATTTCCATTAGATTTAACCCAGTGATGAGGCAATTGACTTACTATGAGTACTTGCAAGTCATTACAGAAATTGGAGACCTTTTTTCAAGTACTGCATTGCCTGCAACACATAACATACAATAAAGATAGAAAACCTGCAACTCTTCTTTAGTTTTGATCTTGTAGAAGACTCTGTTTAACAACTTCAATTTGTTTTCATATGGCCAAGGCTAGAATTGCTATGCCTGATACTGCTTTGGTATGCAACTGCACTTTTTCTACAGTGAAGTACTGATAAATCTCACTTTAGAAACACAATGGATGACAGCAAGCGTACCAAACGTAGGTGCTCTGAGAAATGAATCCAAATGAACAAGATCATTGGACCTTAACATTAAAAGAACTACCTGGCTGTATTTTGCAGAACTAAGTTAATTGAGACTCCCTTCTTTGATAATTATAATGCAGGTTGTAAAACAAACAGCTCAGCCACATATACAGAGGGATGCAGTCTAGCAATCACATTGGAAGTACTAGAATTGTACAGTATTTGTTCAAAAGGCAAAGAAAAAAACCCCTGCTAGGTGGGGGTGGTTTGTGGAGGTGGTGGGTCTAGCAAAGGATCTGATACTGTAGAAATGAAAACCTCTAGATTTCTAAAAATCGTTCCCTGAGAATAAGTTCTGCCAATTAAAGTGAATGTGTCCCATTCTCTGCTGCTCTTTTGGGTGGAAAAGTTATCTAACTATATAGGGATTAAAATGTTAGGTTTCTATGCAAACTAAATAGATTTCTACAGAAGTTTCTCTAAACACCTATAGAATTCAATAGAGAATGACATTCTTTGCATAGGTGTAGTCCTCCTGCCCTGTTGGGGGTATGAAAGAAGCAGCTCACACAGATAGCCTCACATCGGCTGCAGAAACTGAAACCACCTGGTTTAGCCTCTATGAGAGACCACAACCAACTGTGGCAGTTGGGATAGAGGAGGAGTTACCAGGACATGGTGTCCCTATTCTCTGTTTGTCAGAGGGTGGAGATGGATGGCAGGAGAGAGCTCACTAGATCGTTACCTGTTAGGTTCATTCCCTCTGGGGCACCTGGCATTGACCACTGTTGGTAGACAGGATACTGGGCTGGATAGACCTTTGGTCTGACCCAGTATGGCCATTCTTATGTTCTTATGACAGAGCCCTGACTGCCATGCCTGGGCAACTAACTGAAGGCCCCAACAGTCTGCACATTGCTGAGACTGCCTGGACATGTGACTAAACATGGACAGACACCGTGTTTGGGGGAAAGGGGCTTGGTACTGGGTGTCTGCTTCCAGCAGCACAAAGAAACTTAGTTACTCATTGCTTAATAGGGGAGCGAGAGATTTGCCAATCAGAAGCACCCAGCTTCATGGGGGATGTCCCCTCTCTAGGGTGACCAGATGCTAAATCCAAAATATTGGGACCACCGCAGGGGGAGCGCCTTTTCAATTGTTACACTCACCCGGCCCATTCGGCGGCAGGAAATAAATCTTGCTGATGAAGAAAGAAGTATCCACTGCTGAAATGCTGCCGAAGCCCGTCAGCAACTGAGTTTCCTGCCGCCGAAGTGCCACCGAAGACCCGGACGTGCCGGGCTCCCCCGGCCTATCACCACCACCTAAGCAAAAAAAAAGGGCTGCCTCGCCCAAAACAGAATATCGGGACAAATATCGGGAGAAACTGCTCAATATCAGGACAGTCCCGATTTTATCGGGACGTCTGGTCACCATATCCCTCTCAGCTAGCTATTCCTGGAACAGTTTGGTTACTTAAAGCTTCAGGCAGAAATAGAGAAGCCAGTACTCTTAAGATCACCAGTCCTAAGGTTGACAGATGTCCCAAGCAGTTAGATGTCTTAACAGTAAATATTGGGATATTTGACCTAGTTAGCCAAGGGCATGAGAGTGAGGTGTCTTTTGGAACCACATCACATACAAACTACAGTCAGGTGCATGCCTCCCCATTTTCCTTGGAAGACTGGAGTTTTAAAACACAACATTATGTGCACTTCTTTCATGAAAGAAAGAAAGAAAGAAAGAAAGAAAGAAAGAAGCTCTTGGAAGATTTATTCTCAGGTTTCTCTTGGGATCTATCTTTTCTTGTCTGGAGGTTGATGAACATAATAAAGGCAGGAATTACAGGATCCACAGAAGCTGTAGCTCACGAAAGCTTGTGCTCAAATTTGTTAGTCTCT
The DNA here is from genome assembly GCF_965140235.1 of Caretta caretta. Classification (NCBI taxonomy): domain Eukaryota; kingdom Metazoa; phylum Chordata; order Testudines; family Cheloniidae; genus Caretta; species Caretta caretta. Next base: position 79,159,397 of record NC_134208.1, read on the forward strand.
AAGGTGCCACAAGTACCTCCTTTTCTTTTTGTGAATACAGACTAACACAGCTGCTACTCTGAAACCTGACAGAAGCTTCAGTAGACCATAGAAGATATGTACGTGAATCAGAATCATGTGTGTCCCTAAATAGGTACAAACCAGGAAAGGAAGGTCCTGAGATGTTTATGGATTTTCAATGGATTGTGATGGATGAGGTTATGAATGCAAGGGGATTTGCTGTAAAGTCTTAGTGCCATATTTTCATGTGGTGTTGGACTCACCTTTCCTTTCTTGCAACTGGATTGATGGGAAAGAAATGCACATAAAATAAAAGCACCATCTTCTTGGGAATTAAGAGAGGTTTTGGAAGATTAACAGAGCAGTGTGCACAGAAATCTCAAATGTCAGGCAGGAATCAATGAGGTCACTAGTTCACATGTATGGTATACAAACAAGGCCATTTTCCGTTGTGCAATTTCAGATGAAATGTTAAAATCAATACCTGATTTCACTTAGACTGCATAAGAAGGTTCTGACAGGGGAAGTACACGGATTACTTTTAATATGTGATAAAACTCAAATGATAAAACTTTATTTCAGGGCATCTAAAAATTAGAAGTACCTAATTTTCAGGCATGTAATTTAGTCGTCAGTCCAAGGCAAAATAAGTGTAGGATCTGGGTGTGACATAAGAGATATCTAACGTCTTTAAGCTATGGTAACTTATGTTATGAATAAAAAAGTTAGATCATATTGTACAGACAAATCTTTGTGTACACATTATAGAGTACAGTGGATCTCTTGAGCTGGTTTACACTTTTTTTCCTGGAAAACCTTTCTAAAAGAAAAAAAATGCATTTACAACTAAAATTATGTAGGAAATTTCTAAGGAATTCCTAGGCAAAATTTAAGACGGGAAATTAACTTAACTAAGAAACCCTTCTCGCATACAGGCTATTCAGGCTGAAAGTTAGAATCTTCATGAGAATGAAGTTCAGTCTGAAAACAGCTATTATGTACAGTGAGACTGATATGAAGTAACTAATTTTATTGTAACTGTGTGCACTATTATGATAACTAATGTTTTCTAGATTATGGGGAGATTAATCCCTATAAAATGGTTATTTTATTTCTCACAGTAGTAATGTGAAATTCCTAGATTCACAGATTCCGAGGCCAGAAGGGACTGTTGTAATCATCTAGTCACATCTTCTATAGAAGATGGGCCATAGAATTTGCACAAAACAATTCCTAGGCATATGTTTTAGAAAAACGTCCAATCTTGATTTTAAAATTGTCAGTGATGGAGAATCCACCATGACCCTTGACTAGTTGTTCCAGTAGTTAATTACTTTCACTGTTAAAAATGTACTTCTTATTTCAGTCTGAATTTGCCTAGCTTTAACTTCCAACCCCTGGATCGTGTTATACCTTTCTCTGCTAGATTGAAGAGTCCATTACAAAATATTTGTTTCCCATGGAGGTTCTTTGACTGTTATTAAACCACCCTTTAGCCTTCTCTTTGTTAAGCTTAACCTGTTTGAGTCTGTCACTATAAGGCATGTGTCTATAAGGCATGTTTGAGTCTGTCACTATAACAGACATGAAGGTCGCTATCTTAAAACAAAAAAACTTCAAATCCAGACTCCAGCGAGAAACTGCTGAATTGGAATTCATTTGCAAATTGGATACTATTAATTTAGGCTTAAATAGAGACTGGGAGTGGCTAAGTCATTATGCAAGGTAGCCTGTTTCTTCTTGTTTTTTCCTACCCCCCCCCCCAGATGTTCTGGTTTAACTTGGATTTAAACTTGGAGAGTGGTCAGTTTAGATGAGCTATTACCAGCAGGAGAGTGAGTTTGTGTGTGTATGGGGGTGTGGGGGGGATGTGAGAAAACCTTGATCTATGCAGGAAATAGCCCGACTTGATTATGCAAAGAGTTGTCACTTTGGATGGGCTAGCACCAGCAGGAGAGTGAATTTGTGTGGGGGGTGGAGGGTGAGAAAACCTGGATTTGTGCTGGAAATGGCCCACCTGTTGATCACTTTAGATAAGCTATTACCAGCAGGACAGTGGGGTGGGAGGAGGTACTGTTTCATATTCTCTGTGTGTATATAAAGTCTGCTGCAGTTTCCACGGTAAACATCTGATGAAGTGAGTTGTAGCTCACGAAAGCTCATGCTCAAATAAATTGGTTAGTCTCTAAGGTGCCACAAGTACTCCTTTTCTTTTTGCGAATACAGACTAACACGGCTGTTCCTCTGAAACTATAAGGCATGTTATCTAATCCTTTTATCATTCTCGTGGCTCTTCTCTGCACCCTCTCCAATTTCTCAACATCCTTCTTGAATTGTGGGCACCAGAACTGGAAACAGTGTTCCAGCAATGGTAACATCAGTGACAAAAACGGAGGTAAAATAATCTCTCTGCTCCTACTTGAGATTCCCTTGTTTATGCATCTGAGGTTCTCATTAGCTCTTTTGGCCACAGTGTCACACTGGAAGATTATGTTCAGCTGACTCTCCACCATGACCCCCAAATCTTTTTCAGAGTCACTGCTTCCCAGGATAGAGTCCCCCATCCTGTAAGTATGGCCCATATTCTTTGTTCCCAGTTATATACATTTACATTTAGCCATATTAAAACAAAACAAAAAACACATTAAAAATTCCTATAGTTAATTTCCAGCTAGAGCTGATTAAATACTGAAAGCAATTATTTGCTAAATAATTTATTCAACAAAGAATAGCAAAATTTCCCCCAACTAATGTATTTGACTAATAATATCCAACCAGCTCTAATTTAAACTAACAGTTCAAAAGACTCCCTGCTGTTTCTAAATTAACTTTACCAAAATGACAGCTGTATACAGCCAAAGTCTGAGGCCATCAGATAGAAGAATTTTTCAGCTATTTTATTTTTCTGATAAGGAAGATAAGATACAAATGTTGACAGATATGGTAATTTTCTATAAATCTCTGGAAGACTTTACTGAATTACATTTAAGAATCTTTGGAGTCCAGTGTGTTAGATGAATGGTTGATGTGTTATTTTTAGCTGAGATTGTATGCAACCTCTCAAGAGAGAAGATGTGACAGATATTAGGCCTGGGAGTTCAAAGGACTATATTGAAAATGTGCCAGACAAGAATGGACTTTTGGGATGATAAACATGAAGTGGATTTGATGGGGGAATACCTATGTAGAGGATGCAAATTTACCACCTCTGATTATGCAAAAACCCAGCCTTTTGAAGCTACAGCCTGAGGAGTCTGCTAACTACCTTTTCCTAGAGACAAGATGATGGGCCTGAGCTGCATAAAGAAATAGCTGAACAGCCCAGCCTGGGTTCTGATTCTGAATCTGAGACAGTTTTTAACTTGTAACCATGGGGAAAACCCAGACATGTGTTCTGAAGGACTGACACTTACTGGAGTCAGAGGATGGAGTTAGAATGATATGTGGTAAGCTTTTTAGCATGTGCGTAGGTTCTTTTATTATTTTTAATATGTTTTCTCAGTAATTCTTTCTCCTTCAGAATAATGGTGCTTCCTTATAAAGAGTTCTGTGGTAATTTATAACTGTGGGAAATACAGTGGGTATAATCTCTGGAGAGAAAATAAAGTGCAGATGCTGACCTTATAGGCAGTCTGTCTTGCCGGGCATATCACAGTGTAAATTAGGGAGTTGTGCGGCCTTAACACCCTGGTCTTGGGGGAGAGAGACCTGGGATTTCTGCCCAAGAGACGTGACAGTTCAAGAGCTGGGATCCTAGAGTGGGTGCTCTTGGTGGACTAAGGGGGGAATATAGATGCCATTGCCCTGAGCTATGACATGAATTAAATCATAGACCTTAGAGCCTATACTGCCATATAGGGTGCCAATGAATCACGCTTAGCTGGGCTGAGCCACACTTCTCTCATGGAAAGATTTCCCAATAACCTCTGTACTTAAAACAAGATTTTATTTTTCCACTACTAAGGGAGAGATTTTTAACCATGTTCTTGATAAAACCTAGGCAGGGTTTACAGTATCTTCCCCCATTCAGTCACAAGCCCAAATTTAATGCTCCCATGTATGTGATTTTGATCCCTTAGGTCTGATTTTCCTCTCTATTCCATAAAGTTACTCCTGATTTGCACCAGTATATGTGAGAGAAGCAAGCCTACAATTTTCAGGTGTCCTATCAGTATGGGTACTGTGTAGACAGATGGTAAATACATGCTTTTTTCTAACTTGGCTTGAGTCAATACTATGACTTATTTTACAGTTTCTAAACTCAAAGTATGCACTATAAAGGATGCAAAAATCATTTTACAATGCAGGGTAGGGGGAAGGGTGGGATAAAAACACACACCAAATTTTAGATGAAGAGAGTGAACAGCAAAGTATCATCTAGGCAGAGCCACAATACACTACATCAGAACACACCAACATTGACGTTTCTGGGACAATTTCATCTCTGAAGGTTCAGGAAGTTTCAAGTCAAGCTTCCTGTATCAGTAAGGCCTATGACAGTGAGGTGAGCAGCAATGTATCCACAGGGTAATGCCCCAAAGAGTCCATCATGGAAGGTAGCTTTAGCCCTCCCTGTGGCGGCAGCACTGGATATACTGTGAATCATGCTCCTCTATGACCTGCACACAGCTTGCAGGTAACTTGTGGCACCACAGTCACTTATCTCTAGAGACTCCTCCGTCAGAGCCTGCACTGGGCAAGCCAACACGACCATGTAAGAGATTCTGGCCCTCACATGAAGAATCTGTAAAATTCGATGGTTTGTGAGGTTCCTGTGGTAGAGCCAGTGGTTTACTCCAGTGTATATGCATTATATATTTATATTGTAATAAAGAATATTTTGCGGTCCTCTTCTATTATGGAGACCTTTAACTGCCTCAAGGTATTCACATGAAAAAGACAAAAAGTCTACAGTCCTGCTGCATGTAACCCATGTGGCTGTAGAACTCCTCGCTAGAAGAGATCAGACAGCCCAAGCCTGATGTGGCTTGAAATCAAGATTAAACCGTGCCTTTTAAATAAAAACTTTAAATCAATGTTCTTAGAAATAATAAGGGAGAAGTAATAATCTCAATCACACTCCACTGCCGAGAAGAAAGGAGAGAGTTTTGTGCTCTGTAGTTATTGAAGTATTTAGATCTAAAGGAACTGGAGAAGAGGGGCTGTTAATAAACAAGCAGAAGGTTAGCGAAAAGGCCAATATGTCCATTTACTATACAGATCCGCCATGTAAAACCCCTGCTTGGGTGAGCAAAATGGGCTGTGGCTGCTATTATAATCCTTGGGCTGTAGCATTTGGTCATGGAGTGTGCAGGTGTTCCAGTGTTAGGAGGAGGATTCCTTCCCCTCCACTCCAGCACAGTTCAGCCTGACAACTTTTAAAGGAATTTGCTTTCTGTATTTGTTTGGAAGAAAAAATAACTGAGCAACATTAATGAAGTCAGAAATGAAGAGCCAGGGAAGAATATCTGTCTGCAGCTATATCAATTGCATCCCATTGTCTGATATTTTTGGCTAACGTTAGGACATATTTTGTTAAATGTTTGCAAATCTAAATGGTTTATTACTCTTAGGTTTAGCATAATTAACTAAGTTAAGGTCACAAAATGAACCCTCAGATCATAGAAACATAGAATATTAGGGTTGGAAGAGACCTCAGGAGGTCATCTAGTCCAATCCCCTGCTCAAAGCAGGACCAACACCAACTAAATCATCCCAGCCAGGGCTTTGTCAAGCCGGGCCTTAAAAACCTTTAACGTTCGAGATTCCACCGCCGCCTTAGGTAACCCATTCCAGTGCTTCACCACTCTCCTAGTGAAATAGTGTTTCCTAATATCCAACCTCCCCCGCTGCAACCTGAGACCATTGCTCCTTGTTCTGTCATCTGCCACCACTGAGAACAGACGAGTTCCATCCTCTTTGGAACCCCCTTCAGGTAGTTGAAGGCTGCTATCAAATCCGCCCCTCACTCTTCTGTTCTGCAGACTACATAAGCCCAGTTCCCTCAGCCTCGCCTCGTAAATCATGTGCCCCAGCACCCTAATCATTTTTGTTGCCCCTGCTGGACTCTTTCCAATTTGTCCACATCCCTCCTGTAGTGGGGGAACCAAAACTGAATGCAATACCCAGGTGTGGCCTCACCAGTGCCAAATAGACGGGAATAATCACTTCCCTTGATCTGCTGGCAATGCTCCTACTAATACAGCCCAATATGCCATTGGCCTTCTTGGCAACAAGGGCACACTGCTGACTCATATCCAGCTTCTTCTCCACTGTAATCCCAAAGTCCTTTTCTGCAGAACTGCTGATTAGCCAGCCGGTCCCCAGCCTGTAGCGGTGCATGGAATTCTGCCTTCCTAAGTGCAGGACTCTGCACTTGTCCTTGTTGAACCTCATCAGATTTCTTTTGGCCCAATCTTCCAATTTGTCTAGGTCACTCTGGACCCTATCCCTACCCTCAGCGTATCTACCTTTCCCCCGCAATTTAGTGTCATCTGCAAACTTGCTGAGAGTGCAATTAATCGCATCGGCCAGATCATTATTAAAGACGTTGAACAAAACTGACCCCAGCCCCTGGGCACTCCACTTGATACCATTTAGATGAGTCTAAGTATCCTTTTAAACTGGCTAAAATTCAAAATGAATTATTAGAACATGGAGGAGTTTTTAAAATGTCCTAATTTATCAAACTGCTAAAATAATCTCAAATTACTCATACACCCTGAGGTTTTTTAAACATTCCCTCTTTCAGTATCCCTCTAGAACATTTCCATTTTAAAAGTGTCATTATTTGTAATACACTCTTAAAAGCTTGAACATAACCATTGTTTAACCATTTTACTTACAGATTTTCATCCAGCAAACAATGCATTGTTTTTGTATTTTTGAACAGGCTTATGACTACCTCCTGCAGTGTTCATCAACATCTCCGAAGCTTGTTAACACTGCTCTTGAAGCAATAAAATTCTCAAAGCCTTACACAAGTAAACTTCATGCAGTAATCCCACTGAGATCTAGACAAATTCTCAGATACATTGGGTAAAATTTTCAAAGGTGCCTAAGTGACTTCAGAGCAAAAGTCCCATTTTACAAAAGTGACATGCAATTAGGAATCTATGTCCCGTTGACCATCAATAAGTTTAACTTTCAAGAGCAAGTGTTTTGCTCCTTCCCACCTAGTTTCAAACTACACCTAACCCATGGGCAGGCTCCCAATGCTCCCAAAATGTGAACTCTCTCTAAAGTTGCACAGCCGCTTTGTGCTTGACTCAACCATCATTTCAAAAACAAAAAGTATATGCATAAATGCACTTAGTTAGGTGCCAAAAAAAGGTTATCTACCTTACAGTGACTATAGTTCTTCAAGGCGTGTTGTCCATATGGATTCCTTTCTTAGTGCACATGAACCCCATGTGCATGAAATCATGTCTTTTTGCCCAGCAGTGTCTGCTGGAGATGTGCCTGGGCTGTAGATATCCTGAGAGCATAAAAGGAAGACTGGGCCCAACTGTCCCTCAATTTCTTCCCTATTACAGAATCCTAGAGGAATAGCGAATATAAATTCTCATTCTAAATTATAGACATTAGGAAGAAGCTTTCTCTATGGTTAGTTTCTTTTAAAAAATTGCCCATTATTGAGGTTTCTTGTACCTTCCACTAAATGTTTAGTGCTGGACTATATTGGAAACAGGATATCAGACAAAATGGGCAACTGATCAGATGTGGTATGATGATCTTTGTGTCCCTAAGTTAACTAGTTTACAGGTAGAGTTTTCAACCACTTTGTACCTGAATGGTCCAGCAGACGAGAAGAATGTGTAAGCAGTGTCAGGATGAGCTCCACCCTGACATCTGGTGGTGAGGTGTGGCAAGTTGTGGAAAAGAACTTCAGGGGCCGACCTCATTTGCATAGGCACACCCACCACGCCTAGAATGAGACCATAGCTGCCCAAATGGTCACTTAGGCTGCTGTGGGATCCCCAGTGTCTCTGTTATTGGGGTAGGAAGAATAAATTGTTATTACCCTGATTATGGGAACTGTGCTTGGAACTGTACGTGGCCTTTCTTTCTTCTTTGAGTGATTGTCCACATGGATTCCACTTTTGATGACTATTAGACAGTTATCTATTTGCTTGGAGGTGGGTAGTAGGAACATCTCACTACCAATGCAGACTCCAGAGCTATACCTGTATCCCTCCTTTTGGTGTCTGAGGGTGCTTGTCTAGAATACTCCAAGAGAAACAATTTTAAGTGGTCTTTTCTAGCTTTTTGAGTCTGCTTAGAGAAGGAGCAACATGTAATAGATTACTGAGGAATATATCCCTCTGCTAAACAAAATAGGAACTTACAGTGCCCACCACTGAGTGGCATTGAAGCTTCACAGGAAGGGCAGGTTTTTAACTCTGTAGATTTTGCTTTTGACATTGTTAGTCTCTCCACATGGACAGGGGGTGCTGTGGAGCGGGAGGGGTTCAAGGGTAAAAAGCAGAACCTGATTAAACTATTTCTGTATGTGTTTGGCCAATGGGCAACAAAACTATCCAGCACAGTATGCAGAGAAGCAGGTGGACATTGCTGGGGTTCTGTCTTGCTGCCACGGGTGGCAAGAAGAAACTGAGGGATGGCTAGGCCCACTGTACCCTTTATGTCCTTGTGAGGAGGGTAAGCAAGGACATCCAGGGTGAAGGCACAATCCCAGTGGATACTGCTGGCCAAAAGAATCCAATCTTGTGTGGTTGTGGGGTGGGGGGCATGCACAACAAGAGTTGAATCTGTGTGGACAATCACTCAAATAACTGTTGTGTTTACAAATGAGATTTTCCAAATCACTCAGCATTGGCGTAAAACTCCAATTGACTTAAATGGGAGTAGAGTTAGGCCAATGTTGAATATGTTTGCAAATTGCACTCTGCCTGCCTATCTACCTCTGAAAGTCTTGGCCAGTATTTATTTAGATTTTTAAAAATCTATATGAAAAAAAATACAAAATATAGCGAATATAAATTCTCATTCTAAATTATAGACATTAGGAAGAAGCTTTCTCTATGGTTAGTTTCTTTAAAAAATTGCCCATTATTGAGGTTTCTTGTACCTTCCACTAAATGTTTAGTGCTGGACTATATTGGAAACAGGATATCAGACAAAATGGGCAACTGATCAGATGCGGTATGATGATCTTTGTGTCCCTAAGTTAACTAGTTTACAGGTAGAGTTTTCAACCACTTTGTACCTGAATGGTCCAGCAGATGAGAAGAATGTGTAAGCAGTGTCAGGATGAGCTCCACCCTGACATCTGGTGGTGAGGTGTGGCAAGTTGTGGAAAAGAACTTCAGGGGCCGATCTCATTTGCATAGGCACACCCACCACGCCTAGAATGAGACCATAGCTGCCCAAATGGTCACTTAGGCTGCTGTGGGATCCCCAGTGTCTCTGTTATTGGGGTAGGAAGAATAAATTGTTATTACCCTGATTATGGGAACTGTGCTTGGAACTGTACGTGGCCTTTTGTTATGATGGAAGGATTCACCATCAACTAAGTAGCACTCGCTAGGCAAGGGTCATGGGTTCCAAAACTGTGTGAATGGAGAGAGGCTGGGGACAAGTATTAATACTTGGTGGCATGGGCCCCTCGGTGAGGGCCTTACATGCTAATTGCACTTCCTCCTCTCTCCACTGTGGAATATCAGAGCTAATTTTGATTTCATTAGAAGTCTGGTTGTAGGCTGCTGAGCTCACTTTGGGCTGACAGTGCACCAGCACTGGGGCTCCCCTACTACAAGCTGAATTCACCTAAGAGCTGAAATCACTGAGTGTTGTGTTAAGTAGTGGGGGAGCCTGAAGATATATTGTGGAGCAGTTTGCAGGATGGCTGGAGTGCCTTGCGGACCGGCTGGTGAAGCAGTTCGACGCGGAGCAGTTTGTGGATGGCGGGAGCTGCTTGTGGGCCGTGGAGCTGAGCGAAGGAGTTTGTGGGGCGGCTGGCAGAGCGGAGCGCAGCTGAGCGAAGGAGTTCGTGGGGCGGCTGGCGGAGCGGAGCGCCGCTATGGGGCGGTCAGCTTCAGATCATGTAAGGTGCCTCTTACCCCTGTCCCATTTCCACCCAGGTTGGGAGGTAAAGCTCCGCAGATAAACTTTCGAACTCGGGGGCTGCCCTGACCAGGGACAGAGACTTTTGGGGCATTGGACTTTTGGGACTTCGGGTGATTTGGGGTTGCTGGACTCAAGAACCAAAGGGAAAAGGGCATGCCCCAATTTGCTTGGGGTGGGTTTTTTTTTTTGCTCATGGGTTGTGTTATGAATCCTGTTGGTGGTGTTTCCCCAACATAATGCCACATTGTTTCTCTCTGTTATTAAAAGGCTTTTCCTACACTCAGACTATGTGCTTGCGAGAGGGGAAGTATTGCCTCTTGGAGGCGCCCAGCGGGGGTGGTATATATTTGTCCCAGGTCACTGGGTGGGGGCTCGAGCCGGTTTGCATTGTGTTATTGGAATGGATCCCCTAGATATTGAACCCGGCCCTTGTTGCTGCCAACTCTGACGGGCAAAAGGGTTACAAATGTTTAGATATTATGGTGATGAGAGCTGTGGAAAACTAAGATCTACAGAAAGATGGAAGTCATGTATTTCAGATGTGTTGATAGAATTTATAAGCTCCTTAAACCTTAGTGGTTTGGTCTACATAGGCTGCATAACCTCGCTGTCTGGGCAAGAACATCTCAGCTGATGCAGTTTATAAAGTCTGCCTGATCCCCCTTCTCTTTCATGTTGTTTCAGTAGTATACGCTCTTATCATAAAGTGGATTGAACAATTTGAACCATTCATTGGATATTGTTAGCAAAGTCTGGAAGCAATAATATGGCATATTGATGCTTTGGTCTGTCTGGTAAGACATAAATATATGAAGAGGCATGTGGGGGAATAGTTTTTTGATGAACATGTATAATTCCTATTAACACTGATTGGAATGCTGTGCCAGTATTTAGAGGAAAAATATACTCCATAATATTGACACATTTCTGGCATTTACATCTAAATATAAAAGGTTAGTTTTTTATAATGTGGCTATTGAGAAAAGCCACACACAGGGATCTTTCTTCTAAGCAGTTTGATTTAATCATCAGTAGAAAAAGCTATAATTACATTGGCTCATTAAAGCCAACATTCTTAGTTTATTAGATTCTGAGGATTGGTTTTCTTGTTGGTTGGTTTGCTTTGTTTTGGAAAGTAGGGCAAAGAAATTAGAGCATCACTTGTTTCCTCCTGTATGAAAAAACATTACTGGGCCTCAATAGAAATTATGTTTGTTGTCATCTTAATTAAAATTTTTGAATGTCAAATGGGAAAAGTATTATTAAACCAAATTTACATGTCTGGTAATTGTAATGAAACCCTTTGTTACATAGTCTATGACACACTTTAAATTCCAGTTTAATTACTTAAGTCTCATTCTTTCTTCCATAGATGTTTATTGTAAAATCTCTATTGACTTCAGTAGTGCATGATAAGATCCTAAATTGTGCCCTTGGTTATGTGTTTGCAACTCAATGGATTTTCATAAGAGTTGCAAGCATGTACCTGGAATATCATGTGGCACCATGCTGTTTTTGCAGGCATATAATAACTGTAAAAACATGAATCACTAATAATCGTATTTATATAAGATCATATAGTCTCATGGCAATGGCCTTATCTACACTCATTATTTTCCAAGTTTGAAAATGGTTGGGCACTATAGGATATTATGCAGAGCATAGTTTACACTGACCACTGAACTGTGGTCAGCATTGGCATCTAACTCGATTATTCACAACAGTGTTCAAACATGAGAAAATTGTATAACATATATAAGATCACTGAGTAAAGATTTATGCATAAGATTCACCACGTATTGGTATGAGAATGAGTTCCTGACTATTACCTCTCTCTTCTTGGCATTCCAAAAGAACCAGTCTCAGCTGAACCTTTGACACTTGAATTCCATCTGACTTTACATTGAGATTTAATTGTTCTCCCATCCAAAAATCATTAAGTGAATCTAAGAATCAAGAAGGGCACCTGATCAGGCACTAAAAAAAGTAAAATATTTTATTTATCCACAAAACAGGACTAGAACAACTCTAATTAGGTATTTTTCTGAGCATCTAATTTCCGATATACCAATGTTTTTCATGGTTATAAAAGGATGGAACTGTTAGAATTTAGAGGATAGCAGTATTTTCTGGGTTTACCTCTGGTAGGAAATGCCCTTCCTTCCTTCTTGTTATCAGTAAGGTCATGAAACTAACCCCTTTTAAAATAGCCCTGTATAACACAGCTTTTTATGTCAGAAAAATCTTCAACAAAGAGCCTTGATTTTATTTCTGACCCTACACTAATATTTTCTCAATGCTGTATGTTTTCAGTCTTTTCCTCAGTGTTTGTGTTACAGTAAAAGTAGCTAGCCTATGCATAATCTAGCAATATGAAGCAGAAGTTCACGTTCTATGCTGTCCCACCAATGTACCTCAAAGATTAATTAAAGGAAGCTTTTTTAAAAAGGTGTGTCTCCATGACCATTTGATTCTTGGCTTCTTTCTGAGACTTCCAACAAGGTGCCACTTAATGCCATTTGTGACTGGTTGGTGATGTAGTCATCAGCCTGCTGGAAACTGAATTGTCATGTGAATGGCAGAACCCAGTTTTCCTGTTATTTCCTATAAGTGCTTCTTGCTCTAATGTCTTTCAACATAGAAAGGGAGAACATTTCTTTCAGAATCATTGTTGCTGAAAGTTATTTCATTTCATGCTAGATTAGAGCATTCAAGGTTATTTCTCATTTTTATCTCTTTTTCATTTCTGTTATCTATTATATTTTTATTTCTCATGTTTATCTAATTTCTTTGTGCAATTCAATTAATGCTGCATCTTGTTTTAAAAAGTACATAATTCAAACTTAAAAAAACAAAACAAAACACAAAACACAAAGACTTGAATACTGGCATAATTCCATTGATTCCTGTGGAGCTATTCCTGATTTCTATCACTTTTAAGATACAGTCCAATTCCCATTTGTAGTTGATAATGAAACCTATTATTAATATGTTTATTACGGTAGTGACTAAGGGTCAACCAAAAATAGGTTGGGAAAAGGGGTATAACACACAAGCCGAGTGAATAACGTGATGGCAGCAAGTGTCATGTTAGTTACACAGGTTTCAGAGTAGCAGCTGTGTTAGTCTGTATTTGCAAAAAGAAAAGGAGTACCTGTGGCACCTTAGAGACTAACGAATTTATTTGAACATAAGCTTTCATGAGCTACAGCTCACTTCATCCAATGAATGCATCCGATGAAGTGAGCTGTAGCTCACGAAAGCTTATGCTCGAATAAATTTGTTAGTCTCTAAGGTGCCACAAGTACTCCTTTTCTTTTTGTTAGTTACACAGTTTTTGAGGGGAGGAGATATGCTAAGTGGATAAAAATGAAGGGAGTGAGGGAAACAGGGTAGGGAAGAAGTGGGTGAGAAGGGCAGATGAGGAGTGAAGCTGAGATGAAGACACTCGAGTCCCAGCCCTGTGTCCCTATCTATGAGCCTTTTCACAGAAAGTTGGATCATATCCTAGTGAAATTAGAATCAGGCCCTTCCATTATCTTTCACTGGGTATTTTAAAGCACAAATATGTCCAGGACATGAATTGCATTTGTGTGGCTTGAAGACTACAGACAATCTATTTACAAGATTGCTAGTGCCTGTGATTTCCAAAGCAGCATGGATCTATCCACAGCTTCTGGAGCCTGCAGAGTGGCTCAATATCTGTCAAAACTTAAGACTCAGCCTTACTTCTGATGAAGGCATTATGAATTTGATCAAGCCACTGTCGAGCTGCGTTGGGTTGTATTACTGTAACAACCAACAGCAGCAAAGTCAGAGTCCATTCACATCTTTAAGTCCCAGTGTAATGAATATCTTGAAAATCAGCTTTTACCCTTGAAGAACCTAAGATGAGTACAATTAACCTTAGTAAAATATACTTAGGACAAATATTTGAGTTCTGGATACCTTAGACTACTTCATTCCTCCAAACAAATGGCCTATTCCCCATCTTATTACAGTTCATAGAATCATAGAATCATAGAATATAAGGGTTGGAAGGGACCCCAGAAGGTCATCTAGTCCAACCCCCTGCTCAAAGCAGGACCAATTCCCAGTTAAATCATCCCAGCCAGGGCTTTGTCAAGCCTGACCTTAAAAACCTCTAAGGAAGGAGATTCTACCACCTCCCTAGGTAACGCATTCCAGTGTTTCACCACCCTCATAGTGAAAAAGTTTTTCCTAATAGCCAATCTAAACCTCCCCCACTGTAACTTGAGACCATTACTCCTCGTTCTGTCATCTGATACCATTGAGAACAGTCTAGAGCCATCCTCTTTGGAACCCCCTTTCAGGTAGTTGAAAACAGCTATCAAATCCCCCCTCATTCTTCTCTTCTGCAGGCTAAACAATCCCAGCTCCCTCAGCCTCTCCTCATAACTCATATGTTCCAGACCCCTAATCATTTTTGTTGCCCTTCGCTGGACTCTCTCCAATTTATCCACATCCTTCTTGAAGTGTGGGGCCCAAAACTGGACACAGTACTCCAGATGAGGCCTCACCAATGTCGAATAGAGGGGAACGATCACGTCCCTCGATCTGCTCGCTATGCCCCTACTTATACATCCCAAAATGCCATTGGCCTTCTTGGCAACAAGGGCACACTGCTGACTCATATCCAGCTTCTCGTCCACTGTCACCCCTAGGTCCTTTTCCGCAGAACTGCTGCCTAGCCATTCGGTCCCTAGTCTGTAGCTGTGCATTGGGTTCTTCCGTCCTAAGTGCAGGACCCTGCACTTATCCTTATTGAAGTTCCCTTCTTTACGTTCTTCTGCCAACCACCCAGCTTTCTCCTAGCTCTGAGTACAACCACTGAAGAGCCCTTTGCAACTGAGTGTGCACCGGGTCTAATTTCTCACAGCCCACCTGTTTGTGGCAGCTGTCTATTCTTCCTTATGGCACAAACAAGCACATGATGTTTTGCCCCAACTGCTTTGCAGCAGAGAGGTGTATCTCAACCTAGTGGGCCCGTTGGCAAAGAAGTGGTCATTTCTGAAAAGGAGGAAGTGGGGGTAGATGGGTCATAAGCCACAGGCCCTCCCCGCCCTCCCCCACAGCACAGCCACCAGTAGCGATCTCACAAAACCCCCAGAAATTAGATTGTTCCCAGAATTTATTCTCCTAGGAAACAGAAAACTCCCTGTAGATTTAGAAGGAAAAGGAAGCCACTGGATGCAAAGCAAAAGAGTAGTCAGAAATATATCTTGAGCTGAGCATTAATAACCAAACAGTTCATTAGTCACAGTTCATTTTTCATGTGCATCCCTCCTTTTCCCCATTTTGTAGCCATTTAGATAAACAATGTCAGAAGGGCACGCCTGAGCTGGAACAACACTACCAGCAAGCCATTGTCTGGTGCTCGCTAAAGTCTTCATGAATTTGTTCAGCTCATCCCTGCAGACAGTGAACTGTATTTATTATTACTGCTTATTTGTATTATTAAGTGTCAATATATTCCAGCCTTCTGTCTACCACACAGTGTGAGAGTGTGCCTGTTCCTCAGACATAGGGAAAACATGACAGAAGTTAATAATTCTTACCAGCCAGAAGGGAGTTAGATGCAGCAGCCAGGGCCTAAACAACCATTTTAGGGCTGTAGCTTTTGCCTCTGCCAAGTTTAAAGGGCCAGCCCTCAAAGAACATGCTGGGAAAAAAGTTCCTATAAGAGGGTCAGTACAGAGTAAATACTCCCAAAGGAAGGGACTACTGCATTTTTTGTACATCAATACATATCAGACATGCGCATTACAAAAGGGATCAGAGCTGAAGTGCCTATGCACACATTATTTTATAACTGTAGAGTTTTTTCTTAACACTAAAATGATAATGTCTTGCTCTATTTATTCAGACACCTTCCTAAAGCAGAAATAATAATGAGTGCTCTTTACAGGTGCTAGAAATTCTTTTTTCCTTAAAATACCTTAAAAACACAACAAAAACATAAAACCCTAAAGATGAGCTGTTTTATAGAGACTTTACCAAAATATAACTGAGGCTTTGTACATTTATAGTTTTAATATGGGTTAGATAAATGGCAGTATTTACTCTATTTGTACAGCGGTTTGGATTTTGAACATTATATCACATTACCCTACATTGTTTGGGGGGAAAATGGACTCTAATGGTGCAGTTTATTTCTATTTAATTCTGGGTGTTCAATTACAGGCAGTGAGAATTATTAGAGACAGAAAAACAGTCATATGAATAGAGATTTTGAAATATTGGGACTGTTTATTTAGAGAAGAGGGAACATGATAAAATATGCAAAATAAAGAATGGCAAGTAGAGAAAAAAAGAGAAAAGAAACTTCTATTCACCCTTTCATAACACAAGAACAAAATGGCATTCAATGAAACTGAAAGCTATTTCAAATCTAATACCAGAACATATTTTTCCGCATAAAGGACTGATATCCTGTGGAACTCATTGCCACAAGATATTCTTGAGGCCCCGACTTCAGCAGGATTCAATAATGAGATATCAAGAATATTTAGAATTACAATAATAAATATTTTAAAAAACAAACAAACAAGAGTTTTGGAAAGGATATAAACTCTCAAACTTCAGGACATAAACTAACATCTAACTATTGGGAGTCAGAAGGAAACTTTTCCTGAGGGCAGGTTTCCCATAACTTCCTACTGCTTCCTACTTTCTCTGAAGCAGCTGGAGCAGACCACTATTCAAGATATGATACTAGACAAGGTGAATCATTGGTTCTGATTCATCATGGTGATACCTATGTTCTATACAAATTCTGATAGCAAACAATTCATACTTTTAAAATTACAATCAAATAGCCACAAAAGCCCTGTAACACTTTGAATTTGAACTTTTAGAGTTCTAAAATAGTTAGCATTAAGATGAATAATTTGCACTTCAGATGAAAATATTATCATCCTTTTACTTTGATCTATATAGCTATAATACACTCCTTAGGTTACAAGACACATGCAATTTGCAACTCCTGTCTCTTTGAGGCTATGTCTGCACTGTGCATCAGTGGCATTGGCATGTAGGATATGTGTATCTGCACACCACAGTGGAAAAGCTACGTCCACACTGCAGTGTGTAGCTATGTGTTTTAGTGAAAGGCTTTGTCGGTGGGAAGCAGCAGGGAAAGGCTTCAGCATCTCCCCTCTTCACTGCCAGAGCCTTTCCCCTCTGCCTTCCCACTGCCAAAGACTTTCCCTGCTGCCTCCTCTACCAGAGCCTTTCCCCACTGCAGGAGACTTTTCCTGTGGTGGGGAAAGGCAGCTGGACACTACCCAGCTAAAAATAGCAGTATAGATGGGGGAGGCACTGTTCGGGCAAATAAAGAACTGTGTGGGTATGCACATGGGTATATATGCACAGATTTCAAGCCTGTATTTACTCTGCTGTCTAAGCCGGGCCTCATCATCCACACTGCTATGTCTACCCGAGCCAAGGGGTGTACCCACGTACGTACTCTACACAGTACCATAAGGAATGTGCTGTTTAGATATACCTTGAGTTTTACGAAAGGGCAAACTGTAAGATCCCTGAAGCCATATAAAAGTTCAACTGTCCTCACTGCTTAAAAATTCCTATATTTTAAGATTTTCCTCAATTATTATAGAAGATCGGACAGTCACAATCAGAGAAATCTAGTGTCGACATGAGAGAAATTTACTGCAAGTGACACACAAAGGTGCTCCAAAATACTGTACATTCATGGCAGCCACCATTAGGCTTAGACAGTCTTAGTTCCATTCCAGCCTGCTCCATTTTAGTAGCTGTGTGGACAAATGTCCCTAGCACCAATAGTTCAAATAGTCCTGCCACCAGCACTATGTTATCCTTCCAGGCCTTCAAATTTGGCTTGTAGGAGCTGTGCTGGGAACTGCAGGACAGGTATCCACGGGGGAATGTAATGGTATGTAGGACAGCTCTACTGAGGACATGAGGTATTGCTGCAATGGTTCATAACATGAACCTGCATGGTCAGTGCGCATGCACTCAAATGTAAATACTGACCAAAAAGTATTTGCCAATGTGCTATCAGATAAACATTTGTGATGATACTCATGGCCCTTTTTATTTGCTTTCTATAAATATTCATGACTGATACCCCAGTGACCACAAACTATGATCATGCCTGGTAGTCTGAGCTGTGCTTAAGCATCTCCATTCTTTTCTCTTTGAGAGGCCTTTAGAGTAGCACTGAGTGATTTACTCCTGTGCCCTGCACTGTGACATTCCCCTCTGGTATTACACCCAACATGACAAACTTTGCATTAGATATTATAAGGATGAACATGGGGCTGTAGGGTGTTCCCCCACGGTACAGAATGTCACACTCCACAAGTTTCTGTTCTTTCATCATTCATGTACACTGTGGATGGGAGGCTGATGTGGGAGTCAGGGAGGCTGTTTGGGGTTCAGTTCTACCGCTGAGCTGCCATTTGGCATTTCTGCTTATTTAGCTATCTAAACCAATGTGTTTCATTCTTCCTTTTAAAAAAAAAAAGTTAATTGCACTGTCTACTCCTCTTCTTCCCCTCCCTTCTCATTTGTTCCTCTCAATCCCTCCCACATTTTCCCTATACTTGCTTCTCCATCATCTAGACCCTTTTCCTTCCCTCCCCCTATAGATGTTTCCCAGTTGTCTGATCCCCCACTTCTGCATGTGCTTCCCTGCCGCTTGATGTCATTTCCCTGGACAGTCTTGCCAATCATCTGGTCCTCTTCTCTCTCTCCTTCTCAGCCGCTCATCTACCATATTTGTTTCTCCCGTGGGCCTTCCTCTCCCATGGGTGAGTCTGGCCCTAAGGGTGAAACCTGTTTCCTCTCTTTCTCCATTTATGTAGCAGTGGATCCTGGCAGAGGTAGCCAGCCTGCTTCTTCTTTCTTGTTTTCAGATACTTTTTTACTAGCCTCCAGGCTCTTTGCAATAAAAGATGTAGACACCTGTAGAAGCAGCTGGAAACAAGGAGGTGAGCCAGTAGCATGATACAAATCCATTCTCCATGGACCAGTTTTAGGGAAACACATTCAGTGAACAGTTCTGAATTATATCTAGATTTGTAAAACACCAAAGTCTCAGAGTCCTAATATCAGAGAGTTTTCAAAACAAAAAAAGAACTAAAATCCTTGTGATATATTACTCTGAATATTTCAACAAGCACTGCCCAATGATCTTAAACTGTTCCCAAAACGTAAATTTTCACTAACCTAAAGCATAACTTCCCTTCTGAACTGAGAGTTCACATTAGTCCAGATCCTTCACAGTAAATGTTATAAAGCTAAAGGTGCTGTACAAACTGTAATTGTTTTTATCTCATTCATAAAAAAAAAAAAAAAAACCCTCTTACACCCTTTGGTAGGCAAGGTGAGACAGGTATACAAGTGCTTTATTGGTGGCTGAAGGCATTTGAACTTTGGTCCCTGCCACTGTCTCATAATGTACAGAATGTATGTAGAACTGTAAACCTTTTGGACTAGCTGCTTCACCCCCCCCTCCCCACCACATATACTTGTTACTATTGCTATAAGAAAGCAATAATCTCATTTCTGAAATTTTGAATCACAGCACGTTATTTATAGTTAGATGATGTCAACTTGACTTGGGTATTACCCCAGAGGAGATGTTTCTATGTTCTAACCCTATTTAGCTCACTGTGATTTTTGGTCCACAGGTTTCCTGAGATAGTGCTGGGAAAGAACTAAAACTCTGAAAGGATTGGGAAGTTTACAACTGCCTCTGAAGAAAAGCTTGTGTAAGCCTTTGAGGAGAAGTTAAAAAGAAAATGCAACAAATATTTCAAAGTACACAGGTGACGTCCTGCAGTGGATACTGACCTTTCATGCTTGACCTAAGATTCACATATAAATTGTCAATTTTTACAATAAACTCATGCTAGATAACCTGGTCAAATTACATGCAAAAAGAAAAGGAGTACTTGTGGCACCTTAGAGACTGACAAATTTATTTGAGCATAAGCTTTTGTGAGCTACAGCTCACTTCATCGGATGCATATCCACTGAATGCATCCGATGAAGTGAGCTGTAGCTCACGAAAGCTCATGCTCAAATAAATTGGTTAGTCTCTAAGGTGCCACAAGTACTCCTTTTCTTTTTGCGGATATAGACTAACATGGCTGATACTCTGAAAACTGGTCAAATTATATTATTCTTGTTTATTTTAGTATTTTAACTTGAAAAGAAAAACAATAGTTGCATATGGTTTTATGGACATTTTTATCTGGTTGCTATGTTTGCTAATTGTGGACACATAATGCCATATATTGTTCTTTTTTTATAAGAAAATCAGAGTTGTTCCTTTAAGACATTTATTTATTTGTAAAGGCTTATATTTTCCCCATTCTTAGAAATATGGCTGTTCATTTCAGAAAAGCCTCACAGTCCTACAACTAATTTCATCTCAGGTCATATATATACTACTACATAATATGGAAAAGAAAAGTAAACTACAATGTATAGAGAGCTCTTCTGTGCCCTTGGTTTCTCTTTACGGCCTGTTAGTGAGCAGTAGGCTGTTTGTTAAAGGGTGGGACTCATCATCCCAGCATCACCCCAACAGAGAGGAAGACTGAAAAGGTAACAAGACAGTGGGTCCAGTGTGTAAAGCTGTGTGCATTCTAGGTTCTCTCTTTTATGACAGCCTTTGCCAGATCTCCTTTACAGATACACTATTGGAGTGGGAACCCTCAGGTACACTTTTCCTCAGGGTAGAGAGAGAGACTCATTAAGCGGAGGAGCGATAGAGAAAAATGAAGGGAATTCAAAAACTGGTGGGAAAAAAGGAGAATAGGAAGCAGGACTGCATTAAGGAAGAGTGTGTGTGAGGGGAAACTGGGCTAAACAACCCCACATATAGCCCCACTCCCAATATTTCTCTGTCCAATTTTTGCAGTGGGGGTGACAGAGGCCACAAAATCCATACACTGCAATGGCAGGGGACATGAACTATTCAATTGTAGATGGCTGGTGGTTGCCCTATTCCTTGTCTTTTAGTGGGCTACATTCAGGAAAAAGGGGAGCCCTGGACTGTATTGCCAACCCCCAAAATTGTGAGTCAGGCCCTTCCAAAAAAATCATGAGATAGGCTTCAAAATAATGAGTTTTAAAACATATTAATATGGTTTGGTTTATTTTTTATTTGCTTTATGGTTTCTGAGCCCTTAGGATGCATTCCCTTCTAGTTTCTATGCTTTTCTATGCAACCATGAGTGGTAGAAACTTCATCTTTTAATGATACCTGAGATTCTTGTGCCATCTGTTGATTCCAGCATTTGGGATTTTCTGAAAAACCTAAGTATTGTGAGGCTCATGATAAAAATCACGAGAACTGGCTACCCTGAGACTCAGTTGCATGTAGAATCTCTCCTGCCATCCCAGCAGAAGGCACTGTGTGGAAATCTCCTCTTGACAACAAACATGTGCTTTTTATAAGGGGCTTTCCTGCTCCCCACCTGCCACCCCAGCATAAGGTCCCATGTGAGGAGCCCTTCTTGCCCTCCCGCCCCAGCAGCAGCGGCACTGTGTTGATGGGGGAGAGAAGGGGCACCGCTGCTACCACAACAGATGGAACTACCTCACAAACACAGAGTCTTCTGGTGGGGGAGGGAGGCAGGAGAGATTCTCTACACAAGGTCCTCTGCTGGGATGGCAGAGCGGTGATGGGGGGAGGGATCCCCACACGTGTAATATCTTTGGCTGGTTGGGGATGGCAGGGTGGGACCTGCACACAGGGTTCTTTGCTCCATGGCCTCCGCTCCAAAATAAAACAGAGGCAGTTCTCCACTCCCTACACAGGGCCTTGTGTACGGAGGGTTGCTGCCTCCTCTGCAGACCCTTTTTGTTAGGATTCTTTAGTCGTGTGTAGGGAGTACTCTTCCACCCTAGTTCCTTACAGGCATTTCCCCAGATATGGCATCATCAGCTGCAGTAGGCTGGGTTGTATGCATAGCCATAGTTGTGGAAGCCAGGAGCTTCCTCCTCCCTTGCCATCTGAAGAAGAGGTCTGGCAACAGCTGGGGAGGAGGAATATGGTCCGTTACTCACTTCAAGAGAAACAGGAATGGCAGTGACAGCAGTCAGGTCCCTATCATCTCCAAGCGCATAAAGAGTGGCACAGGAATAGTAGGTGGTCTCTTCTTCTTCCCTGGCCTCCTGAACGTCAGCTGCAGCACTAGGGTTCAACCTCTCCCAATCCATGGCTGTCTAAACAGTAGTGTCAGCAGATGGCAGAAGGCCCCTTCATTCCTGACCTCCTAAAGAGCAGTGGCAGAGAGTTAGGAGCTCCTGGGTATCCCAAGAATGGCATTACTAGTGGTCGCAGTTCATCTGGCCCCTCCTGACCAATGAAAGAATGATAGCACAGGTTTCTGGGTATCATCCCCTCTGCAGGTACCTAAAGAACAGTGCCACCTGAATTCCTCTGTCCTTCCTCTACCCCTTGGTGAGTAGCTGTAGTCGTGGTCTGGAGTCCCTGGTTTATGTTCTGTCTGATTTTTGGCCAGCAGAGCTCCTTTATAACTTAATCCAGCTGGGCAGCAATTGGTTACACATGAGATAGAAGTATTAGGAAAATATTTACATATATTTACTCATCTTTAGTACAATAAATATTTTGTCTATTTTGAAAACAAGTTAATCACCCTGTTTACTCTTCCTTTAATTTCCCCTCACATCTTTTCTCTCAGCTAGAAGGGCACCATGACATGAGCCAGCTCTCTGCAAGCCAACAGGAAGTTGTCCATGGACAAAGGTTTGGGATTTGCTCTGCTAGATGTTCCAGTAAATTAGACCAGAGTTTGTTACATAGAGTGAAAGTTGTAGTGCTGGGGAAAAAAAGCTTGAGCCTTGAATAGTAACTTCTGAAATAATATATTTGTCTAAAATTGCATTTCTTTGATGCCTCATAATAGAACAGTTGAATTAACCCCTGGCTCTGCAAATCTTAATTATTCCATTCACTTGGTGAAGATACCCTACAGATATTAGCTGGTGCAGCAAACAGTGAAGAAAAGTTACTTATCTGAGAAACAAAATTATTCTAGCAATGGTATTTCTTCATTTCCACTGATTCTTAATAATAATGCTGAATTTTAAATAAAGGTGAATAGCAGAACATGGGCTGGTTAATTATTTTTTTAAGAGGTATTTCATCTTCACAGTGAGAAATGTTATTCACTTCATTCCTTAATTTTTACACTTGAATTGATGTGTGAAATCTCTCAGGTTCAAATACCGTAAGTTTTTATATCTCTCATTTTCTGGCCCAGATTCACTCTGGTTTCTGCAAGCTGCTTTCTAATGCATATCAAGGCACATGGTCCTTGGCAGTAGAGTCCCTTAGTAAGGAGGTGCTGCAACTTTCCCTCTGTCAGGGAGCCTATGGAAGCTGGCACACCCTGAAAAGAGAACAGTGCTATGCAGAGATGTGGCCAAGATTCTGTGAATCCACTTGGCAGCAGCTGCTGATGGGGCTATTATGGAGCTCTAGTGTTGCTTTTAAAGGTGCTCTTCCCTGCTTTAATCCCATAAAGGAGGAGAGTGGTGGAAAATCATCTGCCCTGACCTAGCAGTCACTGAACCACAAGTCTAGGGTGTAAGGAATAAAGGGAAAGAGAATGGAGGAAATGTGGGGCAGAACGTTTGTATGTTTACAACTAAAATGCATGCACATTTTATATTAAAGAGTAGTATAATAATTTTTGACTGTGTAATAAGAGTTTTCATTTTTAACATATATTTATTGGATTCCCTCAACAATCATCACTTTCATTCTCTCAGCATCTGGAAGGATCTATAGCCATCTCAGGAATACATTAAAAGGAAAAACAGGAGAAAAGTATAAGAAAAACCAAAATACTTACCAACTGAAAGGAAGGGAAGTTCAACCTGTTTTAATTTACAACAAACATATTAGAGCTGCAGTTGATTGTTGTATTTAATGTTAAAGGGTTAGTTACCAGTGAGGAGCATGCAAAGAAAGAGTTCATTGGTTGCCAGGTAGCTAGAATAGTAGCTCACTGAAAGAAGTTAAATTTTTAACCCTAAGACACAGGGAGTTGGATGTACATTATTCTCTTAGACAGTTATAGCCTGGTGGTTCAGGTAGCTGGGATACTTACGTATGGTTTTGTTGCATTAATGCAATAAAATCCGGAATTCCTAATATTACCTGAAGTCTACCACTACACACTCAAAACAAAGGCATTTCTAGATATTACAGAAAATTACACACAAACCTATGTTAAAATAACATTCAGGTTGCAATGGGGTCATAGTTCGTAACTAGGGCTTCTCAGGCGGCCTTTGGTGAATATAAAGACATTTATAATATTTCACATATTAAAAGAGGGAGAAAAAAGCTTCCAAAATATTGCTGATTAGAATGAAGAGAAATGTGTCCAGACCCAGGGTAAAAAAATAATCTAAGAAACTGGCATATAAGAGCAAAGATACAAGACAATCTTTGAACCTGGAAGCTTCCGGTATCAACCAAGGTCCTTCTCAATAAGGAATAGGCGAGCATGTGATTATGTGATGGTTTGAAAGGAGATGCACTGCATATAAATAAAGGAGTCATCCAGGGCACTCTGATTTAATTAGTACATATTTAGGTATTTTAAATAGTTAATTTTAGAGATATTCAGGCAAGTCTTATACTCAAAGTGAGCAGGGAGCGAAAAGAAGCTTGACTGCCACTACTTTCTCCAGCAGGAGATGAATCTGAGCATTTTTCGTGAATTTAAAGAGACAAATATTTTACTGTTTCATTTGACTAATTTTGGAACTGTTGATTTATTTTAACTATGATATGATTCTGACCCATTGAAGCACATGCTTAACTTGAAATCAATCTGACTTGAATGTATGATGAAATGCTTTGATGAACTGGGGCCTTAAAAATCAATTAAAAATTAGATTTTCATTGTGACCAGTAGAGCTGGTCAGGAATTTTTTTAACAAGAGGGTTTTTCATTGGAAAATCCATTTAACTGAATCCAAAACTCTTCATGGTAGTGTATCTGTTTCAATGAAACTTTCACTGAAGGTTTATCAGGTCTCAAATTGAATTTCTCATCAAAACCAGAGAGCATCCCACCCTAGAATAGCCAATCACCCAGTGATAGGTCAATCAAGTGGGTTATAGGAGACCAAAGCTCAAGACCCTCAACTCAGCCAGGCTCTCTCAGTCACATATGTCTGGCTAAGTACATGGATTATTAAGGGCAAAATTTGAAGAGGAGGAAAATGGCTAATAAAGTCCTTAGAATAATTAACAAGCAAATATATGAATTTAAAACTGTTAAAATAAAACCTGCTTCTGTTGCAGTGCGTAAGGCAGGCCGAGTTAGAGTGCAATTTTCTTTTGTGGCAATGATATTCTCATCATGTCCTTTAAACATAAATGAAAAGCTGAGATTTGTTTATAAAGAGAATGAAACCAGTCCCTCCTTCAATTAATTGGCAATTCTGGTTCAATTCTTAACTGCATACTGAGATAGATACCTTTGTATTGCTGACATTCTTTTGAGTAGAGTGACCTCAGTGCGGTGTATTGAAAACTGTGTAAAAGTAGCAAGCAATCACTTTAACGTTGAAGGGGTTTCCTTGTCCTGCTTGCAGGCTAGGGGGCTGTGAGGGAAGCAAGTGATATGTCTACACTGCAGTGTAAACCCAGGATAAGGAGAACTCACGTTAGCAGACCCTGGATTTGTTAATCTAGGGCTTGAGCATCTACACCTGTAGTGGGCAACATGCGGCCCGTGGGCCACACACAGCCCATCAGAGCAATCCGCTCGCAGGCCGCGAGACAGTTTGTTTACATTGACATGGCCGCCCACAGCTCCCAGTGGCCGCAGTTTGCTGTTCCCGTCCAATGGGAGGTGCGGGAAGCAGTGTGGGCTGCAGGGATGTGATGGTCGCTACTTCCTGCAGTTCCCATTGGCTGGGAATGGTGAACCGTGGCCATTGGGAGCTGTGGGAGGCCATGCAAATGTAAACAAACTGTCTCGTGGCCTGCGAGTGGATTACCCTGACGGGCTGCAGGTTGCCCACCACTGACCTACACTCATTTGTAACCGCAGGTTAGGAACTGTTAAACCACGAATCCCAATTTGCAGTTCCATGGTCTACAGTGCATTATGCAGACTGGAATCGAACCACCCATACCTCAGACTTCCTAGTGCCCTCCCAAAATGTGGCTACTCTAGCCCTTCATAAATGTGAAATGTGGGAAAACTTGACTCTCCACCAAACTTGAATGACCAGAGAACAAAGAAAGTCCGCCCTTGGGATTGCGGAATACTTGTGGTGGATTCCCAGAACATAGGTCCAGAGCGGAGCTCAACACATAAAAGCTATAGGACTTGAACCCTAGGCCCAGGCTTGACTCAGTCTCTAACCCTCCATGCCTGTGGGGTCCTGGAACCCTGGGTTTAAGCCCTGGATAGATTAAGGGAGGGGGTTAGGTTTCAGACTGAGTTTGAACCCTGGTCTTATATTGCAGTGTAGACGTACCGTAAATCTTCTGTAGTCTGTCTGCAAAGAGCCAGCTTAGAGCAAGGTGGACTGAGTTATGCTTCTCTTCCTCATAAAACAGCGTGCTTTCTCTGTGTTTGTGTGTTTTTCGTTCTTGTGTGTCACTGTTGACGATTTTCAGAAATCAAGTAGTGTTAAGTTGCAACTTTCCATAAAGAATATTTTATTTTTGTCCAACTTCTATGTATATTTCATGAACATAACCGAGAAAACTGGTGCTGAAGGAGGGATTATAAAATAGAGAGAAAAATAAAATTGCTACATAGGGCAAAATGGATTTTTTTCCAAATGAATGAAAAAGAGAGATTTTGCAACATATACTGAGAGTCTTGAACAGTATATTTGTGCAAATGTTAAAGAAGACACTGATAAACAAAGGACTGTTTTCCTAACTTTGGTGGAGAAAAACAATATTTGCAGTGCTTAAAGATTTATTTTCTCCATAAGAACCTCCTAAGCTGAGGTATAAGGACATAATAGAGATACTGAAGAAACATTATATATCATAGAATCATAGAATCATAGAATATCAGGGTTGGAAAGGACCTCAGGAGGTCATCTAGTCCACCCCCCTGCTCAAAGCAGGACCAATCCCCAACTAAATCATCCCAGACAGGGCTTTGTCAAGCCTGACCTTAAAAATATCTAAGGAAGGAGATTCCACCACCTCCCTAGGTAATGCATTCCAGTGTTTCACCACCCTCCTAGTGAAAACATTTTTCCTAATATCCAACCTAAACATCCCCCACTGCAACTTCAGACCATTACTCCTTGTTCTGTCATCAGCTACCACTGAGAACAGTCTAGATCCATCATCTTTGGAACCCTCTTTCAGGTAGTTGAAAGTAGCTATCAAATCCACCCTCATTCTTCTCTTCCGCAGACTAAACAATCCCAGTTCCCTCAGCCTCTCCTCATAAGTCATGTGTTCCAGTCCCCTAATCATTTTTGTTGCCCTCCACTGGACGCTTTCCAATTTTTCCACATCCTTCTTGTAGTGTGGGGCCCAAAACTGGACACACTACTCCAGATGAGGCCTCACCAGTGTCGAATAGAGGGGAACAATCACGTCTCTCGATCTGCTGGCAATGCCCCTACATCCCAAAACGCCATTGGCCTTCTTGGCAACAAGGGCACACTGTTGACTCATATCCAGCTTCTCGTCCACTGTAACCCCGAAGTCCTTTTCTGCAGAACTGCTGCCCAGCCATTCGGTCCCTAGTCTGTAGTGGTGCATGGGATTCTTCCGTCCTAAGTGCAGGACTCTGCACTTGTCCTTGTTGAACCTCATCAGATTTCTTTTGGCCCAATCCTCTAATTTGTCTAGGGCCCTCTGTATCCTATCCCTACCCTCCAGCATATTTACCTCTCCTCCCAGTTTAGTGTCATCTGCAAACTTGCTGAGGGTGCAATCCACACCATCCTCCAGATCATTAATGAAGATATTGAACAAAACCGGCCCGAGGACTGACCCTTGGGGCACTCCAATTGATACCGGCTGCCAGCTAGACATGGAGCCATTGATCACTACCCATTGAGCTCGACAATCTAGCCAACTTTCTATCCGCCTTTTAGTCCATTCATCCATCCCATAATTCTTTAACTTGCTGACAAGAATACTGTGGGAAACCACGTCAAAATCTTTGCTAAAGTCAAGGAACAACACGTCCACCGCTTTCCCCTTATCCACAGAGCCAGTTATGTCATCATAGAAGGCAATTAGATTAGTCAGGCATGACTTGCCCTTGATGAATCCATGCTGACTGTTCCTGATCACTTTCTTCTCCTCTAAGTGCTTCCGAATTGATTCCTTGAGGACCTGCTCCATGATTTTTCCAGGGACTGAGGTGAGGCTGACTGGACTGTAGTTCCCAGGATCCTCCTTCTTCCCTTTTTTAAAGATGGGCACTACATTAGCCTTTTTCCAGTCGTCCAGGACTTCCCCGGATCACCGTGAGTTTTCAAAGATAATGGCCAATGGCTCTGCAATCACATCTACCAACTCCTTTAGCACTCTCGGATGCAGCGTATCTGGCCCCATGGACTTGTGCTCGTCCAGCTTTTCTAAATAGTCCCGAACCACTTCTTTCACAACAGAGGGCTGGTCACCTCCTCCCCATGCTGTGCTGCCCAGTGCAGTAGTCTGGGAGCTGACCTTGTTCGTGAAACAGAGGCAAAAAAAGCATTGAGTACATTTGCTTTTTCCACATCCTCTGTCACTAGGTTGCCTCCCTCATTCAGTAAGGGGCCCACACTTTCCTTAACTTTCTTCTTGTTGCTAACATACCTGAAGAAACCCTTCTTGATACTTTTAACATCTCTTGCTAGCTGCAACTCCAGGTGTGATTTGGCCTTCCTGATTTCACTCCTGCATCCCCAAGCAATATTTTTATACTCTTCCCTGGTCATTTGACCAATCTTCCACTTCTTGTAAGCTTCTTTTTTGTGTTTAAGATCAGCAAGGATTTCACTGTTAAGCCAAGCTGGTCGCCTGCCATATTTACTATTCTTTCTACACATCAGGATGGTTTGTTGCTGTAACCTCAATAAGGATTCTTTAAAATACAGCCAGCTCTCCGGGACTCCTTTCCCCCTCATGTTATTCCCCCAGGGGATCCTGCCCATCAGATCTCTGAGATTGTCAAAGTCTGTTTTTCTGAAGTCCAAGGTCCGTATTCTGCTGCTCTCCTTTCTTCCCTGTGTCAGGATCCTGAACTCGATCATCTCGTGGTCACTGCCTCCCAGGTTCCCATCCACTTTTGCTTCCCCCACTAATTCTTCCCGGTTTTTGAGCAGCAGGTCAAGGAGAGCTCTGCCCCTAGTTGTTTCCTCCAGCACTTGCACCAGGAAATTGTCCCCTACAGTTTCCAAAAACTTCCTGGATTGTCTGTGCACCGCTATATTGCTCTCCCAGCAGATATCGGGTGATTGAAGTCTCCCATGAGAACCAGGGCCTGCAATCTAGTAACTTCTGTGAGTTGCCAGAAGAAAGCCTCGTCCACCTCATCCCCCTGGTCCGGTGGTCTATAGCAGATTCTCACCACGACATCACCCTTGTTGCTCACACTTCTAAACTTAATCCAGAGACTCTCAAGTTTTTCTGCAGTTTCATACTTGAGCTCTGAGCAGTCATACTGCTCCCTTACATACTGTGCAACTCCCCCACCTTTTCTGCCCTGCCTGTCCTTCCTGAACAGTTTATATCCATCCATGACAGTACTCCAGTCATGTGAGTTATCCCACCAACTCTGTTATTCCAATCACATCATAATTCCTTGACTGTGCCAGGACTTCCTGTTCTCCCTGCTTGTTTCCCAGGCTTCTTGCATTTGTGTCCAGGCACTTGAGGTAACTCGCTGATCGTCTCTCTTTCTCAGCATGAGGCAGGAGCCCTGCTCTCTCGCGCGCTCCTGCTCGTGCTTCCTCCCGGTATCCCACTTCCCCACTTACCTCAGGGCTTTGGTCTCCTTCCTACGGTGAATCTAGTTTAAAGCCCTCCTCACTAGGTTAGCCAGCCTGCTTGCAAAGATGCTCTTCCCTCTCTTCGTTAGGTGGAGCCCGTCTCAGCCTAGCACTCTTCCTTCTTGGAACACCATCCCATGGTCAAAGAATCCAAAGCCTTCTCTCCGACACCACCTGCATAGCCATTCGTTGACTTCCACGATTTGACGGTCTCTACCCAGGCCTTTTCCTTCCACAGGGAGGATGGACGAGAAGACCACTTGCGCCTCAAACTCCTTTATCCTTCTTCCCAGAGCCACGTAGTCCACAGTGATCCGCTCAAGGTCATTCTTGGCAGTATCATTGGTGCCCACGTGGAGAAGCAGGAAGGAGTAGCGATCCGAGGGCTTGATGAGTCTCGGCAGTCTCTCCATCACATTGTGAATCCTAGCTCCTGGCAAGCAGCAGACTTCTCGATTTTCCCAGTTTTCCTATCTACCAGAGATTTTTTTTTTAAATAGAACAAAAATGCAAAAACTGTTTGCTTCTTGTTGTTTGGTAATTTTCAAAAAGAGGATCTCAGAGATCAATTTAGTTTTGGAGTAAAATACATAGACCTAAGAGAGACTGTTGAATGTTGTGCATGGATATGAAGGAACTACCCCTGTAGAAACTGCTATGTTTGAATCCACACCAAAAAAAAAAAAAGTACCAAAATTTGAAAATATTTTGGCCCCATCATGCCATGCCTAGGAAGAAGGCCCTTGGCTGGGGTATAAAGAAAATGGTGAAGACATAGGTCAGCACTTTTCACAGAATCTAGAACACACCAAAACCAGAGAGAGTGAGAGAACAGACTGCTCCCTAAAACAGAGAGGCACAACTAACCCCACCTTACTTTAGGCTGTTTTTTAGCAGACTGGCTGCTACCACATGAGTCCCTGAAGAGTAACCTAGCCTGCAAGCAAGCATAGGAAACCCCTTATAAGTAAAAGTGATAGTTTGTAATGTTAACAGTTTTCGATATACTACACTTAGCCCCTGTCAGCTTCCTCAGACTCCTAAATTTAAATATTCCATCACACTTTATTACTTTTTTTTTTGTGCTAGCATATTGGTTCCATTTTGGTTAATATTTTACCCTCTCCCCATCTACATATTGAGAATCTGATGTTCCTGCATCTAGTTGGTCCTGTGCATGGAATTGAAAACACTTCAGACAAAACTATCACAGAGCAGTTAGAGTACCAGATATTTTAAACAAAGTCTTTTTCTTAGTAATCTAAATTTAGGTTTGATGGGTGAAATCCTACCCCCATTGAAATTAATGGCAAAAAAATCCAAACTTTCTGCATTTTCTGTCTAATTAAGATTGTAAACGTCTCATGTTAGTGGACTTCTGTTTGTATACTAAATGTGTGAAAAACCCCTCATACAATAATAATACGGTCATGGGTTTAGTCAATAAAATGGTTACACTCCAGAGCATTTAAAGTAGAATTTACAAAGCTAAGCTCTTTAGTGATTTTCTTTAATCCCCATGACTCTAATGCAGAGGTCAGAAGGGCTGTTATTATTGGCAACTACATTATAACTAGGCTACTTTAAAAGCAGGCTAGATATGCTCACAGTTTAAAAAATCCATAATGATAAGAAAAATAAAATAAAATATTGTTATTACCAAAGAGACTCAGTCCTTTGTATCACCTATTTTAAGACCTTAAACATGCCTAGAAGGGTTGTTAAAGAAATCTCTGGGAATAGTAATGTAAATTATTTCAATCGTTAAAAAAAAATCACAGACTAAAAGGATGAAATAGAAGATCATAGCAAATCAAGTCTGAGAGGGGGAAAAAAAGAGAAGAACAGATTTCAAAAGTTGAAGAGAATCCATTCAGTAGTGGTGACTTCTGTACTTTGCTTTGGAATATTCTCCTCCAGTCCCCAATGTGGACCCAAGCTGAATTGTTAGAGTAGTGTCCTCCACTTTAAGCATTTACTAATATGTATCTACCTGTAAAAGAGCATATGTCCGGAACTGCATGGGATGTGCTGCAGCCTCCACTAGCAGGGCTCCTTTGGAGCCATCAGTGCAGTTTAAAGCTGCACTTTCATCCTCTAGCAGAAACTCCGGGAGAATGGCCATAGAAACACAGCCAACCTTCTCCAGGGGTGAATTACCCTGGACCTAGCTGACCCAGCTTATCTGCCCATATTATTTGGTATGAATCTAGCCAGGAGTATAGTTAAGTTGAAGTATAAGTTACATGCCGATAACCTGGTGTCATTTTTATGATGAGATGGCAGAGAGGTGGAGTTAAAAGAGGAAGAGGAACCAGTAGGTTACAATACACTACCACCTCACCTACACTCCCCTCTCTATTTCACCTACAACAACATTCACTCACTAATTTAACTTTCTGGTGTGTATCTTACAGCGATATTTACATACTTCTGAATTGAGCCTCATGGCTATACCTACACTAGAGTTTTTCAGACCTGTAATGACAATAGGCATAGTTCTATCAAGAGTACCATGAGTAGTGGCTGAGGCAACGCAGGATATACCCTACACAGCAGCTGGGAGCATGCTTCCCAGGGTGGGTAATAATAACCCAAGTTCAAACCCCCACCCAACCCAGGGTATGTACTTGGGCAGTTAGACCAACCTGCCACAGGTGCTGCCACGGCCACACTGTTATGTTTAGCATGCTAGCTCGAGCAGAACGAGCACATTTGCCTACCCATATTGATAAGCGTGCTTGCAGCTGCTGTGTGGACTTTCCCACAGTGGTAAAAATGGGTGAGCCCATTTAAAGCTGTTTACACTACCACCAGTGTAACTACAACCACTGGGAATTGCAGGTCTCAAAATTACTAGCATAGACAAGGCCTTACAGGGTGGTGAATAGTCTAAGAGGTATATATTATAAATGGATTATAAATAAATCTCTCAAAAATCTGTCATTTAGATGAATAGCCTTATTTGTTTTGTGAGATTTGTTGCATCTGCCCTCACAACGTGATACAAATTACTGGATCAACGAATTATAAGTGTTTGTATGGTTGTACTCAAATAGTCAATTTACTTCAGAAATCCTCCGCCCCAACCCTCATCTAAAGTTTGGAATAACCCCAAGTGTGCAGAGCTAGTTAGGCCAAAATCTAATGTACAGCATATTATATAATGAAAAATGCATAAGTGAAGGGTCTTGTTTGGTTCATAACTATGCAATAAATACTGTTTGAGGAGGAAAGCACAGTTTTTAAAATGCTTATCTAGTTCTGTACAAAGCCAATTTCAATTGTTGGGGGGAAAAACAATAGATACCAGAGAATTAAAATGTATCTGAGTTTTTAGTATTCTTTTAGAAAAGAAATGAATACATACTATGATCTGGCAAATTAAAAGAAACTGGGATAAATAAAATATATCAAAAAATTAACTCATCAAATGTATTCAGCAAAATGTTTTAAAATGAGACAAACATTTCAACCAAATGAAATAAAAACTGGGACACTATCTTCACTCAAGAAATTACTAAATATTTTTTTTCACGTTCAACAGCTATGATTTAAACAAGACACATAACAACTTTTTAATGTTCTCTTAATGTTTTAGTCATGGTCCCGACTTAACCTCTGATCCTGCCACAAGCTCTGGAGCGGGTGGACCTGTATGGAGCCCCACTGGAGATAACGGCGTTCTAGAAGAGTGGGTCCACCTGTGGGAAATGCAGTGAAGAATGGGGGATAACCAGTGCCCAGTAACACTTGGAACCTACTGACTCAGTTCAGACAGGTTTTCTAGCCTGATTAATACTACAATGATTAATGAGTAATCACTGATTAATGCTATTTATTTTTGCAACTGTAAATTTGCATTAAAGCTTTATTTGTAACCATTAGAATTAGAGTGGTGCAATCCAAAACACTTAAATTAAAAGACTGTGTTTTCAGTATTAAGATTTATTTGTAGGAATTTACAATACAAACAGTATAATTTCACAGAGTTGAACTGGGCATAAAAGATTTTAGTTAAGGAATATTGGACAGTTATGCTAATCTGGGGGAAAACGTAGAGGAAAAAAGAAAAAACAGTTTTTAACACATTACTTTTTAAAAATGATACTGTTGCTCAAAATCTGCTGTTTTGGTTGTTGTTAGTTTTCAAGGAATTAGTC
Organism: Caretta caretta; assembly: GCF_965140235.1. Lineage (NCBI taxonomy): Eukaryota > Metazoa > Chordata > Testudines > Cheloniidae > Caretta > Caretta caretta. The sequence continues at coordinate 79,193,689 of NC_134208.1, forward strand.
TACAGTTTACACTAGTTATTATTTCTACTAAGACAAATGTTGTTTAAATCACTCTTTTTAACAATACTAAACGCTAGATTGTGACTCGCCTAAACATGGCCAAGGGAAAAAGACTAAACACAAACACATCTCCTCCTCCTCCCCACCACCTCTTTGTGCGGCAGCGGCAGGCAGGACGGGCTCTGGGCACCAGCAAAGCAAGCACGTGCTTGGGGCTGCACAATTCCAGGCGGCACAATTGTTTGCTTGGGCAGTTGCGCTCTCGGAGCTTGGGGTGGCAAATTTTTTGCTTGGGGGTGGGGGGGGGCAAAAATCCTAGAGCCGGCCCTGGCGTCAGGGCTTCCCAGAGCACAGCTCCTGGTGCTTTGGCGATTACAGGGCCTTGGGGAGAAGGGGGCAGGGGAAATGGAGAGTAAGCAGAGCTAGACCTTTGCCCCTCCTGATGTACCAGCCTGTAGGGCTGGTTGGGTGCATGGTGAGGACTATACTGTACCCTTTAAAGGTCTGTTGCTAATTACTTTAATATCTTCCTCTCCAAACCTGACAGGAGTCACTGAAGAAATTGTGCATCAGAAAGATATCTCGTTAACAAACAAACAAAAAACCTCAAAAAAACACACCTCCATCCGTGTGTAGCCATGGGACAGTACCGAACACTACCCAGGCCTGAGCCATCAGCTAGCCCTAAATGATTTTTTTTTAAATTGAATATAATCAGAAGGATATTTAAACACTTGAAATTCAAGCATGAATGTGCATTTCCAGTGTTTACTTAATAGATCATGGTATACTCCTGCAGTCCAGGGTAAATCACCCATGAACTACAAAGTCCCTAAGCAGGATTTGATGTGATAAACTTCAGTGATTCTGAAGGAAATCTGAAAACCGTCCTGTCTTACTCCATTTTTTAAAACTGTCTTAATACCATATATACCCACTTAAATTTGCTGAGTGTTACCCATTCTATAGGGCTAAATACTGAAGTGTTTAGTTAGATTTTACTCAGTTCCTAGTCAGGCAAAACTCTGGAGATCTAACCTTCAGCAGAAGAGGGCAAAGCTCCATCCAAAATAGAACAATAAGGGAGAAACAACACATGGCAACTGTCACACTGAGTCATTCCCCAGAGTCCTTTCCTGCAGGCTTTTTCTCTAGTAGAGGAAGATCTGTGTCAATATGTCTTGTCTCCTCTCCATACTCCTACGTAACTGCCATTGTCATTAAGTAGAACCGGTCAGGAATTTGCCATCTAAAATGATTTATTTTGAGAGAAAATGCAGTTTCTGCAAAAAAATCAGAACTGCTCCTGGTAAAACATTGATTTTGCCATAAAAAATGTTGATTTTTGTCAGGAAAACAGGAACAGGATATTTTGCTTAGGGTCAGGTTGACATTAAGTCTGTGTTTGCCGGAGAGGCCGCAGTGTCTCCTGCGAGCTGTAGGTCAGGTGCCTCATGCCCCCATTTTCTTTCCTAAGTTGCCACATTGCCTCAGGAGAGTTGTATATGGTGTGCCTCGTGCCCCCATTTTCCCTCTATCAACTGAGCTCCCCAGCAAATCTACATCCCTCATGATGCTTTGTCGTCATAGGAAACCTATAGTTCATAAATGGAAGTTTTGCTAGAAGGGCAGCTGCAGTGCATAAGGGGAGAGGTAATCTGGCCAGACAGATGATGCAATTTTATGTCCAACCAAGCTGAAGTGAACTGTTTCACTTCAGTTCAGCAACCCAAGACAAAATATTTACATAATAGTTTATTATTATTTATTCTGCCAAAAATGTTGATATTTTAGTGTTTTTGTCCTGACTTGCACTGAAAACTGTCAAAAATACCCAAATTTCTCATAGAGTAGACGTTCTGAATTTCAGTCAGCTCTTCTACTTAGCAAAGTTATATGTGGTTATGAATAGATTAGGTCCTGACATGTTTATTCAGCAATCCATCATGGATCCAAGTGATAGATTATATTAATAGGCCACTGATTTATTTTTGGATGTACATGACTGGGACTTTTGATATTATTGTGAACAAAGAAGATTCAACTTCCAGCTACATTAATTCAATTGATAAATATCTGGGACATACAATGCAATATGTTCAGAGCTGAGTCCAAATATCTAAGTTGATACCTCAATAAGTTGGAGAGATAGTCAAGATTTTTATCCCTATTTTTTATTGTTCATGTATCTATGGGGTTAAGTCACATCATTAATAAGATTTAACTATACTCTTACATGAAATGTGAATACTCTGACACAGACATTTTAGCAAGTGTGAGTAGCACATCTTGGAAGCGCATGCTACAACTGATTTCTTTTGACCTGATATTTGTCATGCTTCACATTAACCTGAAATGAATAATACTTCCGTGTTGGAGAAAACTGGTTCAGCCATTTTGAATTATGAGTGCATGAAATAAGCAAACTAACTTCATAGGTTCCTTTCAGAAATTTTGCACACAGAGCTCAACAACTGATGTCAAAACCCTCAAACTTTGTTTGATTGCTAGTTCTAAGCAAAAATCCAAGTTTAAAGAAAATTAGTTTGATAGTTTTACTTTAAAATTCTTGCTCAGACCAGTTGCAGTCAGTGAAAGTTCAGACTGAGATAAAACTGAAAATATGCTTCAGAATTTGGCCCATAATTATAAATGCGTATAGTGAGAAATTTTACAACGTAAAATAAAACGTAGACATGTTTTTAGACTCAAGCTAAGGTTCCAACCAAGCAGTACACCTGGATAACATTGCTCACATAATTAGCCCCATTGAGAAGCATCATGGTTTGCAGGATTGGGCTCTAAATTGGAAACAAGGCCGAGAACATTGGAGATACCAAACCACTTACAGTATAACCTGATTTAAAAGTTGACAAGCTTCTTATTTGAGAAGAGTGAGGTATTTCAGAGAAGACCTCAAGAAAAACTCTATAGTTTTATACCCTTGCTGGATTTCATCAATGATTTAGAGGTGTTTCAAAGACTGGAGACTGAAAATAGCTGAACCTAGAGATGAAACCAAAAGCAGATTTTGTCATTGTCTTTTCTGTGTACTGTACTTTTAAATATAGAGGAGTCTCTGTGCTGGGGCAGCTAAAGGCAGCTGCCATTTTATGTTTTAGCTTAGCTGCAGAATGTACAGAATGATTCACTGTTTTCTTTCATATTATATCTATTTGTTCTTTAATGTGAACTAAATGATCTACAATTAAAATACATGTTTTGCTTTTTCTACATGGGAAAACAATGAAATCTGGTGGGAAGGCTGGGATAGTAAAACCATAAGAGCTCAATAAAAGTGAAGCAGCAGTTTAAAGACTTCTGTGTGAAAAAAAAACAAAAAACAAAATCAAAAACAAAACCTAGAGGTTGAATATGGGTCACCTAGGGAAATATGGAAGGTTTCCAGCATAATGAATAGGAGGAAGGGTATACAATAGATCCGAAGTGGCTTGTATGTATGCAGATATTATTGAAGACAAGAGAAGATCTTTTTTCCCTATCATTTGTGGGGATAATGGTATTTGTGGTAGCTGAAGATTTGTCTTTTCCACAGTAACCTGACAAGATGGAGGCCATGTCTATTCTGCAAAATAAAGTTAACCTAATTTACACTGGGATACAAATAATGCTGTAATTAGATCATTTGTGCATATCCACAATATACTCCTGTTGTCAGTAGTGCACGTCCTCCTTAGAAGCGATTGTGTCAATGCAGAGAGCAGTGCACCATGGGTAAGTATCCCACTGTGCAACTCACCCCCATCCAGCGCAGGGTGTTTTGGGAAGTTTTTGCAGTGCCTCATGGGGCCAAAATTAGTCATGCTGGGTTACTAAGACCATAGATTCAACTTTCCATAATGGAGTATTCTGCATCCCACAATTACACCTGCACCAAATAATGTTTCACACCTCTTTTCAAAATCCTACAAACCCATGGGTCCGCTTCACTGTCTGCCCTCTCTAACAGAAGCATGGAGCCTGCACAACTTTGCACTATTCTGATAGTGGCATAGAATCATAGAATATCAGGGTTGGGAGGGACCTCAGGAGATCGTCTAGTCCAACCCCCTGCTCAAAGCAGGACCAATCCCCAACTAAATCATCCCAGCTAGGGCTTTGTCAAGCCTGACCTTGAAAACCTCTAAGGAAGGAGAGTCCACCACCTCCCTAGGTAACCCATTCCAGTGTTTCACCACCCTCCGAGTGAACCTAAACCTCCCCGACTGCATTACTCCTTGTTTTGTCATGTGCTACCACTGAGAACAGTCTAGATCCATCCTCTTTGGAACCCCCTTTCAGGTAGTTGAAAGCAGCTATCAAATCCCCCCTCATTCTTCTCTTCTGCAGGCTAAACAATCCCAGTTCCCTCAGCCTCACCTTATAAGTCATGTGCTCCAGCCCCCTAATCATTTTTGTTGCCCTCCACTGGACTCTTTCCAATTTTTTCACATCCTTCTTGTAATGTGGGGCACAAAACTGGACACAGTGCTCCAGATGAGGCCTCACCAATGTCTAATAGAAGGGAATGATCATGTCCCTCGATCTGCTGGCAATACCCATACTTATACAGCCTAATACGCCGTTAGCCTTCTTGGCAACAAGGGCACACTGTTGACTCATATCCAGCTTCTTGTCCACTGTAACCCCTAGGTCCTTTTCTGCAGAACTGCTGCCTAGCCATTTGCTCTCTAGTCTGAGGCGGTGCATGGGATTCTTCTGTCCTAAGTGCAGGACTCTGAACTTGTTCTTGTTGAATCTCATTAGATTTCTTTTGGCCCAATCCTCTAATTTGTCTAGATCCCTCTGTATCCTATCCCTACCCTCCAGCATATTTACCTCTCCTCCCAGTTTAGTGTCATCTGCAAACTTGCTGAGGGTGCAATCCACACCATCCTCCAGATCATTAATGAAGATATTGGACAAAAAGCGGCCCCAGGACCAACCTTTGGCGCACTCCTCTTTATACAGGCTGCCAACCAGACATGAGCCATTGATCACTACCCATTGAGCCTGACAATCTAGCCAACTTTCTATCCACCTTATAGTCCATTCATCCAGTCCATACTTCTTTAACTTTCTGGCAAAAATACTGTGGGAGACCATGTCAAAAGCTTTGCTAAAGTCAAGGAACAACACATCCACTGCTTTCCCTTCATCCACAGAGCCAGTTATCTCACCACAGAAGGCAATTAGGTTAGTCAGACATGACTTGCCCTTGGTGAATCCATGCTGACTGTTCCTGATCAGTTTCCTCTCCTCTAAGTGCTTCAGAATTGATTCCTTGAGGACCTGCTCCATGATTTTTCCAGGGACTGAGGTGAGGCTGACTGGCCTATAGTTCCCTGGATCCTCCTTCTTCCCTTTTTTAAAGATGGGCACTACATTAGCCTTTTTCCAGTCTTCCGGGACCTCCTTCGATTGCCATGAGTTTTCAAAGATAATGGCCAATGGTTCTGCAATCACATCCAACTCCTTTAGCACCCTTGGATGCAGTGCATCTGGTCCCATGAACTTGTGTTGTCCAGCTTTTCTAAATAGTCCCGAACCACTTCTTTCACCACAGAGGGCTGGTCACCTCCTCCCCATGCTGTGCTGCCCAGTGCAGTAGTCTGGGAGCTGACCTTGTTCGTGAAGACAGAGGCAAAAAAAGCATTGAGTACATTTGCTTTTTCCACATCCTCTGTCACTAGGTTGCCTCCCTCATTCAGTAAGGGGCCCACACTTTCCTTAACTTTCTTCTTGTTGCTAACATACCTGAAGAAACCCTTCTTGATACTTTTAACATCTCTTGCTAGCTGCAACTCCAGGTGTGATTTGGCCTTCCTGATTTCACTCCTGCATGCCTGAGCAATAATTTTATACTCCTCCCTGGTCATTTGTCCAATCTTCCACTTCTTGTAAGCTTATTTTTTGTAAAAAGAAAAGGAGTACTTGTGGCACCTTAGAGACTAACCAATTTATTTGAGCTTAAGCTTTCGTGAAGTGAGCTGTAGCTCACGAAAGCTTATGCTCAAATAAATTAAGTCTCGGCAGTCTCTCCGTCACATCGTGAATCCTAGCTCCTGGCAAGCAGCAGACCTCTAGGTTTTCCCGGTCACGGTGGCAGATAGATTACTCAGTCCCCTGAGGAGGGAGTCCCCAACCACCACCACCTAACTCCTTCTCTTCGTAGCAGTGGTCGTGGAACCCCCATCACTAGGACAGTGCATCTCATGCCTTCCAATTGGTGGAGTCTCCTTCTACTCCCTTCCCTCAGGTGTATCATCTAGTCCACTCTCCGCATTACTATCTGTGGAGAGAACATGAAAACAGTTGCTTACCTTTATCTGCATTCCTGGCAAGCACTGGCCACCTGATCCTGCAATATTTGCAGAGCCACAAGAGGAACCTCAGGGAACATGATTATTCATTGGAGACCAGATTGCTGTGGGATATAGAAAGAAACATTTCAAGGTTGTTGGTGGCATTCATGGAAAAGCTTCAGAGAGTGGTGCACCAGTTCTGGGCCGAGAAACAAGCACTGACTGGTAGGATCGCATTGTCATGCAGTTTTGGGAGGACGAGAAAGTGACTGAAGAACTTTCAGATACACAAGGCTACATTCCAGGATCTGTGTGCCAAACTTGCCCCAGCTCATCAGTCCAGTGACATCAAAATAAGATCCACACTGACAGTGGAGAAAAGAATGGCAATCACACTCTGGAAACTTGCAATGCCAGATTGCTACTGTTTTGTCAGGAATCAATTTGGAATTGGGAAATCCACCATAGGAGCTGTTGTGATGCAAGTGTGCAACACCGTTAATCACCTCCTTCTACAAAGGACTGTGACTCTGGGCAATGTGCAGGACATACTGGATGGTTTTGCAGCAAAGGGATTCCCAAACTGTTGTGGGGCCACAGAGTATTTCAACAAAAAGTGCTACTTTTCTATGCTAATGCAAGCACTGCTGGATCACTTTACCAACATCAGTATGGGCTGCAAAGGGAGGCAAGCACTGGATTGCTGAATCTGCAGGTCCAGGGTTTGCAGCATGTCTGTTTGCTCCCTGACAACAGAAAGCATCTCCTGTAGCATATCCCCTTCCTTTTCCTGTGCCTTTCTCCTCTCCGCTCTATCCCTGGCCATCCATGAGGCCATCCAAGCCCTTTGTTCAGTATCTTAAGCAGCAGAGGCTTGCAGACTCTCTGGGAACAGGTAACTCTGAGTCCTCTTCCTTCTTATCTGGCTCAGCCATTTGGCTGGTGTGGATGGAGAGACCCTCAAGGCCACATTTGCAGCAGTTGAAGATACAATACACAGAACTACCATTGTCAGGGTATTCACAAGATAAATCAAAACTTCAGATACTGAACTCACTCCCCTTACAAGTTGTAAGCACTACGGCCTCACTTTTCCTTGGGATTTATACAATACGGCAGCAGTCTCAGCACCAACCATGGTGAGTATGTCCCTGGAGAAGGCTGAAGTGAGGAAAATAAGGGAGGATAGCTCACAGACATGAGTATATGTGTATAGGGCTGGGAAAGTGAGCTGAATTCTGAGACTGTTTTCCACAGGCAGTGGTGATTATAGCTGCTCTCTGACTCCTGACGGTAATGGAGGCTGAAAGGGAACAGCTCCTGCAGGTGTTCAGCTACCACCCAGGACTATATGCTGCTTGCCTGTGTTCTGCAATGGTTTCTGCTGAAGTTATCACTGAGTGGCATGGGGCAGTGTTCTACTGTGGCAGAAAGAATAAGGCAGTCCTCCCCAGAAATATTCGGCAGAGGATTGCAGACTATCTGCAGGAAAGTTTCATCAAGATCCCTATGGAGGGGTCTGGTGCACATAAATTGAGTGTTCTGCAGTGCCCCCCTGCCTAGCTCTAGGGGGGATGAGAGGCAGAGAGCAACTCTACCTCTAATGGTTGTTTCACTAACTCTTCTAGCATAAGTAAAAAAGAGTAAATGAATAGATGTGTCCTGTGACTTTGGGGGTTCCCTCCCTGTAATTTCAAAGCAAACAGCATACATACCAGAGGTCCCTTCCCATGCCTCAGGCTCACCTGTGCTGGACTGTAGGGATTGGATGGAGTTAAAAAAAAAACAACAAAAACATGTCCTGGACTGCTGTGTAGCTGGCTCCCCCAGCTGCCTGTCCCCCACACTCCTCCTCCTTGTCCAACATCTCCTCCTCACTGTTGAAGGCAGGAACCTCCGACTCAGGATCCTCTGAAGTATCCAAGGGGTTCTGGGAGAGAGAGAGGTTTCTGGTGAGGGTGGCATGCAGCTCTTTGTAAAAGCAGCAGATCTGCAACTCCACAGCAGAGTGATTGTTAGTCTTGCCTTCTGGTATGCCTGCCACAGCTCCTTGGCTTTCACATGGCACTGTCACTGGTCCCTCTTGTAGCCCTTCTCCTGCATGGCCTGCGAAATATGCTTGTAGATGTCGAAGTTTCTATGGCTGGATCAGAGCTGTGCCTGCCCAACCTCTTCTCCACTCAGATCCAGGAGATCCAGCACCTCCTGCGTATTACAGGCAGGAGCATGTCTGCAGCATGTAACTGGCATCGTCAGCTGGGCAGTTAATTGGTGTGGTCTCTAAACAGAGCAACCAGGAAATGGAATTTCAAAAATTTGTGGGGCTTTAAAGGGGATGGGCAGCGGAGTTCACAACGCTGACCAGAGTGGTCAGGGTGCGGAATTGTGGGGCACATCCTGGAGGCTACTAATAGTCCATATGAGCAATGCAGTGTCTACATTGACATTGTGTTGACCTGACTACATTGACCTTCACTCTAGGTTGCTCATGGAGGTGAAGATATTAAGAAGGCATAACAGGGCAGTTAGGTAGGCAGGAGCAAAATGTAAGTGTTGACACGTCCATAGTTAGGTTGACGCAAGGCAACTTACGTCATTCTAACTCTGTAGTGTAGACTAGGTCTCTACATCTCTCTTAAGTATGAAAAGCTTCTCTATTAAGCATCTCTATTAAGTATGAAAAACAAATTTTGTAGGTGAAAGCTATGCTTCATCTGAGAAACCTAATGGATGAAGGAAATCTCTGAATTTCCAAGTAGTCTACAAAAGCTTTCCTCTATTTGTAATTTTTGTGAACTTTTGTGAGATGCCATTAGAGATTGTTTTGATTTTTGTGCTGAGGATCTTTGACTTAGGAAAAAGCAAGCTGAGTGTTGTTTTAATAAAGGCACTGGACCTGGAAGGAGCTGTGGATATTGCTGTAATGTTCAAATCCACAAGGAAAAATGCTCTACAATTCATTAAAGAATGTCTACCAGATTTCCAGAGAAGGACCCAGTCCTCAGGCTAAGACAACAGGGATTGTCACATATTTGTAGAGGTTTCATATTTAATTCTACGTGTAGAGAAGTAGTTGCACCATCTCCTTTTTTGCTCAACTGTTTATCTTGACTGATAGCTCCTCAGAATCTCTTTTCTCTTCCCAATAGATATGAGTGGACAAGTTAATACACTATATGAACCAAGTTGAACCTTCACCCCAAACAAGCTCCCTTTTCTGGGGTTCATTAAAGCTCAAAGAACATTTTGCAGATGATTTTTAATTTTCTTATGACCCTCTGCACATCATGGTTCTGGCTGAGATGGCCTGCTCGGTGGAATGTTTCTGATCTGACTGGAAGCCGTGTGTGTGTGTGTGTGTGTGTGTGTGTGTGTGTGTTATACATACACACAGCTACACATGTTTGTATTGATCCAAGAAAAAGTGACAGGAACATGGAAATTTTACGAGGAAATATATAAGCTGCATCTACTGAGTTCATCTCCCTCTCTGGGCTGAGCCCTGCAAGGCTCTGAGCACTTCCAGTTCCCAGGAATCATGAAAATCCATTTTATCTGTAGTCATGAACAGTGCTGCCATCCCATTAGAAATCTAAACAGGTATCAGTCTGGCTGTAGGAAGATTCCCTAAAGCAATTTTAAAATATTTAACTTTCAGCAGAAACAGATGCAAGTGATTTGGCATCAGGAAAAAAAAAAGTGATAGGCAATAAGTTAATAGCTGAGTCCAAAAAAATGTGTATAAAATTGAAATAAGATATGGCATGGTACAGGCTTTGTATGATAATTTTTGTTGTTTTTTTTTAAATAGGGTTGAAAGGGTAGCCGGTATATTTTTCAGATTTTGCCAGTGGACTGGTTTGAGGTCTTCATATTAAATAAAGCCTTTTCTTTTTTAATAGTATTATTTATGTGAAAGGTAGGCCAAGGGCTGACAATGTTTATTCAATGATTTTTATATTCTTTGTTCTTTACCAGCTGTTGCATTTCCTTTGCTTTATGTATTCTTTAAAAATGTAGTAATCAACATAGCTTGTGTCTCAGAGCTTATTCTGTAATTTACTGACGTGAGCTAACCCCCAATGCACTTCACAATAGCCAATTATAACTGCAATCTATCCAGTGGTAGCCATGGTATCTGCAGGCTTTTCTGGTTGTTCTCTCAGCAGTCTCGGAGCTTAAATAAGCTCAGACACTAAGTCCGACAGTTCAAAATTCGTACTGCTCTAGCTTTTTCAGAAGGATCACACTTTCACTCATTAGGGACTGTGGAGCAAGGCTGCAGAACCCAGAGGGCTTTGTGCTATGCTAGCTAAGCTTCACAAGCACAGGAATGTATTTTCAGGCCCAAACATATTACAATTTTTGGTTTATTCACACCTATATATTCCGTGCACTTATACGATACACGTTGTGTCAGATTAACATTTGTAACCTGGTTCCAAATGACGTATGGGAATGGGAATCAAAATATTTCATTCTTGAGTTTGTATCAAAGTCCTAATTTAATAAGAAAGCAAAGGGACCCGATCTACTATTAATCATTGAGTTTACAGTGGCAAAAACAATGGGTACAAGGTTCCACTGTAAGTCCTTGGTTCTACTTGCTTGTAATTTGAAAAAGTCATCTTTATGGTGAAATCCTCTATTCTTGGTCTCAGGGTAAAGTGATTTGTTCTTTTACATTTGAAGAAAGTGGCTGCTGGGGGCGTTGAGTTATGGGAAAGTGAAAAAAACAAGCAGGTTGATTTTGATTGTGTATGTGTGTGTGTGTGTGTGTGCACGCACGCACACGCACTGTGAGCACTAATATGAGTGGCTGGGAACAAAACCCATAGGAAGTAGGGAAGTATGCATAGAAGAACAATCCAGACATGGTGAAACCATTGCCTCCAGAGGCTGGGACTGTTTAAAGACCACAGTCACACGCAGTCACAAAAGATGTGGGTGTCATGCCGTTACAGCCGGATTCTTGCAGACAAGCACAGAAATCAGAGAGGTGCATAAGTGGGGCACTTTGCCATGTAACCTCACCTGTAGTAGAGAGGGCCCTCTCCTGGCCCAGATCGGTAGTATGCACAGTCACAGATCCCCAACAGAAATTTTGTGGGGAGGCTTGCGGGAGAGCAGTCACAAAACACACACCAGAGAGAACAGTGCATCCTGTAAAAAGAAAAATCCTTGGGGGAAAAAAGGTTCTGAAATCCAAGGAATTAATGACTTTGTAATTATGTCCTTTTCTAGTTTAAAAAATTCCACTGGAAGAGATAAACCAATGAAAGTAAGAGCGCTACCTTGGGCAGATGCAGACACCAATTAATTCCCCAAGGGCTTTACCATATTGCAAAAAAACTGAGAAACTGAAGTTATATAGTGAAGCTGTGAATATATTTGTCACAGAATAGCCCAACTCCAATGTATACACACTCACATATATATGTACACACACACACACACACACTTTGTGCAGACTCTACAATATACATATTAAGATACACCATATCTAATGAGTAGAATTCATGTACCAATGGTGGGATCGGGTATGGAAAATTCAATGTTCCTAACAGATCATAATGAGCATACAAAAAAGAATAACCAGACAATAGCATTTTTGGGGGTATGTGGAGGGGCCACAAGGGAGAAATTAGTAAACATCCATGTCATGTTCTTTGGAGTCATTAAAATATCAATGGCCAGTCCCTGCCACTCTTTTGATTATTCTGTGATGAATGGGACAATGATGCCTACTACTGCCTTTCACCCAGCAATGCTACTCCAAAAAGCTGCTTCCTTCTGCTTCACTTGTCTCCCAGAAATCTGGGCAGAGCTGTACCATACCAAAGTTTTTTCTGTTTTGTTTTTGTCTTTTTTTTAGGAAGCGGTGCAACAGGGATGCTTGGAAAACCTTTGAGCTTAGGCCTCTGGACAGTAACAGAGACAACTAGCTTATTACTCATTGGTTCACAGAGAGCATATATAACAATCCCTCTTCTCTGTGATAAAGGAGATTAAAATGTCATCTGCTTACCCACTTGAGTATATGGAATAGGCTTAGTTAATGAAGATCCAGAATAAATACCATGTAGCTTCCTTCTTCCAGCTCCTGGAATAAGTGCCATCCTAGCCTGAAAAATGAAATTTCAGACTGCTCTGTAAAAAAACTGCTTTTATGTTTTCCCAAGCGTGCAACTACTAACCTTTTTACACCCAATATTGACCTTCATTTGCTGGTGACGTGAAAATATTTTGCATGAAACACGCACTGTTCACAGCAGTTCAGTGAACCTGAAAATGGGGACATTTCAAGTGTCTTCAATTTCTTGTCAAATATTTTGCACAGCTTTAGTCATGACCCTATTTGTGCCTTTTGTTAACAAATCAAAGTCTTTGAAATGATTGCATGTACAGTAATTAAATGAGAGCGAAAAAACACATGCCTAGTGTATAATAAAAATATGATTATGGAAATACAACAGTCCTCTATTGCTCCACAGAGGAAGCACTGAAAGATAAAAGAAAAGAAAAACACAGAGAGTTTAATTAATTACCTCCAACACAAGAGAAGTTAAAGATATCTTTGTAATCATATTGAGCTAGATTGTGCCATTTTAGGCACAGGCCTGCATTGGGGGAGAGGATTACAAGGAAACATTCTGCCTCAAAGAAACAGAGTATCTCCTGGACATTCCCTGTGGATACTTGCCCTCTGAATAGGTGGAGGGCTCTCATGAAGAAGAGCTATGCCTGTGCCTACTCATTCCCTTTGGACTCTTGCAGTGGTTTTCAACCTTTTTTTCATTTTCAGACCCATAAATTTCAACTGGAGGGGCAGACCCTTTGGAAATTTAACTTGTGGTTCGCAGACCCCTAACACAGAAGTCTTAAACCAAAAACTGACTGAACAGAATTCAACTGTAAGTATTACACATGCTCGGCATGGCATTTGATGCAGCATGAGAAACGGTTCTAAACTGTGGGCTTCTATGGTAACAACAACGCTTCCAGTTTTTGACCTGTAGGTGGGGGTATTCACATACATTTAATTGATCAGAAAAACGGAATGCATTTTCTGAGATCTGAAACTTATTTTCATAGTCATCTTTTGTGGACCCCTTAGATATAGTCATAGAATCATAGAATCATAGAATCATAGAATATCAGGGTTGGAAGGGACCCCAGAAGGTCATCTAGTCCAACCTCCTGCTCGAAGCAGGACCAATTCCCAGTTAAATCATCCCAGCCAGGGATGTCTGCTGACCCCCTGGAATCCATGAACCACTGGACTATTGTATGCCCTGCAGGAAGCATGTTAATATCAGGCCTGAGCTCCCCTCACACCAAGGCCAGCAATTCTCGCTATCCCTTGCATGGCTTCCATGCAAGATGGAGAGACGCCTTACTCCCTTCCGCCACCACAGGCTGCCCTTTGTAAAGGCATGTCAGGATCTAGGCAATTAAATTAGAGGATGGTAAAACTAGAAGAACATCAAAATTTCAAGCTGAGCGAGCATCAAAAATATTCCTGGTGAACTAGCTCTCTATCCTTTAAGTTATTCCAGACATTTCTGGTCTCCCTGGAATATAGCAGAGGCGTAGCAAACGCTTGGTCCTTTACTTTTGCCATTTGCCATTTCTGTCAGTAAAATCATATAGCATTCCCTTCTTTCAGTGTCATGAGGTTCCACATGTAATTAGAGTTACTTTCTACTAAACATCAGAGGGGTAGCCGTGTTAGTCTGGATCTATAAAAGCTGCACAGAGTCCTGTGGCACCTTATAGACTAACAGACGTATTGGAGCATAAGCTTTCGTGGGTGAATACCCACTTCATCGGATGCATGTAGTGGAAATTTCCAGAGGCAAGCAAGAATCAGGCTAGGGATAACGAGGTTAGTTCAATCAGGGAGGAAGAGGCCCTCTTCTAGCAGTTGAGGTGTGAACACTAAGGGAGGAGAAACTGCTTTTGTAGTTGGCTAGCCATTCACAGTCTTTGTTTAATCATGAACTGATGGTGTCAAATTTGCAAATGAACTGAAGCTCAGCAGTTTCTCTTTGAAGTCTGGTCCTGAAGTTTTTTTGTTGCAGGATGGCTACCTTTAAATCTGCTACTGTGTGTCCAGTTTTCAGAGTAACAGCCGTGTTAGTCTGTATTCGCAAAAAGAAAAGGAGTACTTGTGGCACCTTAGAGACTAACCAATTTGTTTGAGCATGAGCTTTCGTGAGCTACAGCTCACTTCATCGGATGCATACCGTGGAAACTGCAGCAGACTTTATATATACACAGAGAATATGAAACAATACCTCCTCCCACCCCACTGTCCTGCTGGTAATAGCTTATCTAAAGTGATCATCAGGTTGGGCCATTTCCAGCACAAATCCAGGTTTTCTCACCCTCCACCCCCCCACACAAATTCACTCTCCTGCTGGTGATAGCCCATCCAAAGTGACAACTCTTTACACAATGTGCATGATAATCAAGTTGGGCCATTTCCTGCGCAAATCCAGGTTCTCTCACCCCCTCACCCCCCTCCCAAAAACCACACACACAAACTCACTATCCTGCTGGTAATAGCTCATCCAAAGTGACCATTCTCCCTACAATGTGCATGATAATTAAGGTGGGCCATTTCCAGCACAAATCCAGGTTTTCTCACATCCCCCCCACCCCCATACACACACAAACTCACTCTCCTGCTGGTAATAGCTCATCCAAACTGACCACTCTCCAAGTTTAAATCCAAGTTAAACCAGAACATCTGGGGGGGGGGGGGTAGGAAAAAACAAGAGGAAATAGGCTACCTTGCATAATGACTTAGCCACTCCCAGTCTCTATTTAAGCCTAAATTAATAGTATCCAATTTGCAAATGAATTCCAATTCAGCAGTTTCTCGCTGGAGTCTGGATTTGAAGTTTTTTTGTTTTAAGATAGCGACCTTCATGTCTGTGATTGCGTGACCAGAGAGATTGAAGTGTTCTCCGACTGGTTTATGAATGTTATAATTCTTGACATCTGATTTGTGTCCATTTATTCTTTTACGTAGAGACTGTCCAGTTTGACCAATGTACATGGCAGAGGGGCATTGCTGGCACATGATGGCATATATCACATTGGTGGATGTGCAGGTGAACGAGCCTCTGATAGTGTGGCTGATGGTGATGGTGTCCCCTGTGATGGTGTCCCCTGAATAGATATGTGGGCACAATTGGCAACGGGCTTTGTTGCAAGGATAAGTTCCTGGGTTAGTGGTTCTGTTGTGTGGTATGTGGTTGTTGGTGAGTATTTGCTTCAGGTTGCAGGGCTGTCTGTAGGCAAGGACTGGCCTGTCTCCCAAGATTTGTGAGAGTGAGGTTGAAGTGTTCTCCTACGGGTTTTTGTATATTGCCATTCCTAATATCTGATTTGTGTCCATTTATCCTTTTACGTAGGGACTGTTGTACCTTACTCCGTGAGTCATTTCACTGCTGTCAATAGGACTACTCATTCATATCCTGGTGGCAGAATCAGAACTTTAGTAAATCTTGGATTTTTCCAAAATGATTCAGCAATAAGGTGACCTTTAGTTAATTCTTTTTAGTCAAGATATAATTTAGGGCTCTTAAGTGCTGCTGATATATAAAGCCATAACATTCATATTCATAACATTACTTTTCCGTAGTGTTCCATGATGCTTCCAACATTGCCAGCAACAGTCTATATTAGCATTTGTAACTGTGGCTCTTTTGCCGACAAGTGTCCACTTTTACCTTTCACCATGTGTGATCATTTTATAGTCTCCATATGGAATGGCCTTCCCCTATAACTAGCAAAATGACAAGTATAACTGAAAATGCTTTCAAAATTCTCCCTAGAAAGACATATACTTGATAGCATTAATATTTGGGGCTAGATTTTGGTTTTCAAGCCATAGCCCCAAAAGATTGTGCCTCAGAACTTTGCAATTATTTCAATTATTTAAACACAATTGAATCTGGCATTCAAGTATGTTAAATCCATCTTCTGATAAGTAATGACCATGCTGTCATTAATAAATGATAAAGAGATACATGCCAAATTCAGTACAAAATATATCCGTCCATTTGAAACTGGAATGGGCTCTAGACTTGCAGAATCTTCTCTGGTGGTTTTCAAAGTGCTTTTCAAAAGACAGATTAAAAGACCAATCTGTAGGAATCAACTAACAAACCATGCATGGTCTCTAGTCACTAGAAAACCAGATAAAGATATATCAGAGCCACCACTTTCCTAGATATTAGCATAATGATAGATATTAACATAATTAACAAAAGTGTGTGGGGCTACCCTTTGAACATGCATAGGACTGTCTAATTTCCCACCAGTTTTTCAAGCATTTACAAAGTTAAATGGCTTCCAGCTGGTTTTTGTGTTAGAGGTGAGATATTCTTGATTTGCACCATTAAAGTTAATAATGGAAGTGTCCTATTGAAGTGAGTACGAGTTATCCACACAGTTCCTTTTGCATGAGTGGATTTAAAAACAAACAAACAATACTTGAATCATTTGAGGGCCTTTACTGTATGTGTATTAAATAGGCTGAGCCAGATAGTTGTACAATGTGATTCTGATGATAATCATGCATCAGAAGACCCAGTCATATCACACATAGGACTTGACCAACTCTACTCTTGCAATATTGGCTACATTATAATTTATAACAAAACTAGATGAATTCCCTTGTGAGGTAAACCACATTTATTCTTAAAGCCTCAATGACATGTTGCTTGCTATGTATCAAACCCAGAGATGCAAACTGAAGTGTTTGGTGTTGTTCTTTAAATAAAGCAAATAGTCTTGTGAGTGTTGGGAAAAATAGCACATCCCAGACATTACAAGGGTTTTAATTTTTATCTTTGATGTCACGAGGTACTCTCTAATAGAATTACTTTGAGATACAAATGCCCAAGACCTCAATACCAGTATTTGTTCTCTCTTTGAATTAGATCCTTAAAGTAACTTGGTGTTGCTCCAGTGAAGATTATGCCAGTTTACTTCAACCGAGGGTCTGGCCCATTATTGCTCTCTTATGTCTGTTTCACCTCTGTTTACATGCACACTATTTCACTTATTTTGTTTTTTTTTTTAACTCTTTTTAAGTGAACATCTCAAAAATGAAACAGTTAATGTAGTGGAAGTCTGTGGCTTAGAGTTTGGTCACTGTCTCTTTTCTGAATTCCTACATCCGTCTCTATGACTGTACAGGCAATTCTCCCAGAGCAGGCAGGAAGTCTATCCCCTCTGAGTGTTATACCTAACCAGACAATGTTTGTATCCTTATTCAACTCTGCATCTGCAGTATACCTCTTTCCCTGATGACATAGGGGAATCCCCAGACTTTCCCATTACCTCTAGTTTGCATTTTAAGGAGCTTGGAACTATTTCCACCCCATTCCAATGTATCTATTGTAAAAACAGGTTCACAATAAGATAGTCAAGGCGCAGTCTTCTTATCCCAAATATATTCTTCTTCTGTACTACAGATATTGGGCTTACAACTGCAACTCTTACTCACATAAGTAAAGCTTAGTCAGTTGAGTGCAGTCCCACTGATTTCAGTGGGGATATTCATTTGAATAAAGCATTTCTCTGTACTTTTTGTTCAGTTGATGTGCTCTTAAACTGAAAAGAAAAGTGTTATGAAAGTGACAATCAAACTTTGTTATGTGTCTGTCTGGTCAGTTAGGTTTTTATGCTAGCTCTTCATCACAAGCAGGCTATGCATATTTAGATTCCACGAAGGAGTGCAGCTAACAGGTGAACTGCAGCTAACATGTGACCTGTAAAGGCACTTGTACCCCAGCCTTTGTAATTTTCATAACATGTGCTGCAGCTCAAATCAAAATGCACATAGCATTTTCAATGCCCCTCTGCCATGTACATTGGCCAAACCAGACAGTCTCTACGCAAAAGAGTAAATGGACATGTATCTGACATCAGGAATCACAACATTCAAAAACCAGTAGGAGAACACTTCAACCTATCTGGCCACTCAGTAAAAGACTTAAGGGTGGCAATTCTGCTACAGAAAAGCTTCAAAAACAGACTCCAATGAGAAACTGCTGAGCTTGAATAAATATGCAAACTAGATACCATTAATTTGGGTTTGAATAGAGACTGGGAGTGGCTGGGTCATTACACATATTGAATCTATTTCCCCATGTTAAGTATCCTCACACCTTCTTGTCAACTGTCTAAATGGGCCATCTTGATTATCACTACAACAGTTTTTCCTCCTGCTGATAATAGCTCATCTTAATTAATTAGCCTCCGATGAAGTGAGCTGTAGCTCACGAAAGCTTATGCTCAAATAAATTGGTTAGTCTCTAAGGTGCCACAAGTACTCCTTTTCTTTTAGCCTCTTACAGTTTGTATGGCAACTTCCACCTTCTCTGTATGTAAGTATATAAATCTTCTTACTATATGTTCCATTCTATGCATCCAATGAAGTGGGCCGTAGGCCATGAAAGCTTATGCTCCAATAAATTTGTTAGTCTCTAAGATGCCACTAGTACTCCTGTTCTTTTTCCCTCCCAACTGTAATTTTGGCAATGTTGATGTGATTAATTAAAAGCTTGCTGATTACATGCTACTTTGTGAAGTTGTTGTTATCCATTGTGGTCGAATGAACATAGGCCAATGATGGAAAGTAGCTAAAAAGAAAAAAAATCACATAATTACTATATACTCTGTTTTCATTACTGAGTCTTGCAGGATTCCCAAAACTCTTCCTCTGCCCCCCACCTTCACCCTTTAGCATTATTAATAGGATTTCTGGACAATGTGTTGTAATGAAGTGCATGAGGATGACTCACTTCTGATATAATGGCCTGATAAAAAATAGGAGACTTCTTCCAAAAGAAACAGCCATAGAAAATTGAGAAAGAAGTCTTGATAATGAAATAACTCTCTCTCTCCCGCTATTCCTGTCCCGTCTGTAAAAAACACACTAAAAATTGAAAATGTACTTACTCATAGATCTTCATGCTAGTGTGTGTTTGATGCAGAGCTGAGGGGTTCATTTTTCAGCGGAGTCGTATAGGGACCCATGTAATTAAAGACGAGACAGAGGAACTTTACTTAAAAACAGAAAGCTTTGGGAAATCTTCACAGATGCTAAGGATGTTTGTTTTCTTGTTGGTTTAGTATGTGTCATGGTTAAAGTGATCATGGATTTCAAATATTTCACTAATGGGGAAAAAAAGAGGTCTATTAGCTGTTAGAGATAACTGTATCTTTCAGTTCACTGAAGATTCAAACAATGGCAGATTCATTGTTAACCTTCTGTCCTCACGCTCATTTAATGAAGTCTGCAAAATTTTTTTAGCCAATAGACAGGGTCAGGCGTGCTTGCAGCTTACAGCAAGTGCAGCATTCTGCATCTTGAATATTTATTTCTCTCTTTTGCTTGATGCTGAAATAATGTTGAAAAGAGCCCAATCTATTCAAATGTCCTGTAAGCAGAAAGGTAGGAAGAGTAAATAGCAATTAAAAACCTGTATTAAAAATTATGTAGAAGGAAAATGCCATTCATTGTGCTGGAAAGCACCATTCTTATTTCATTATGAAAATCCCAAGGACCCCCGTTAATGGGATTAAGAACCCATTGGACACTACAGAGTCAGGCTGTTTCTAAGGCACAACACTTCTTTTTTAGGATTAGCTACAAAAGACAGATTGTCACAATGTACAGCTCCCAAAGTGGGGAAGTTTCTTCAAGTCATCCCCAACGTATTCTGAAAGCTGTTCTGTACAGAAGATGTTTGTCACATTTTTGAATGATAGGATATCCTTTTACCCCAAGTGAAGTCACTGAAGAAATGAAATACAGGAGCAATTTCATACAGTATGTGCAAAACACTTTTCTTTTACTTCAATCTGTCCTCAGACTTGATTTGTTTTCCACAATGGTTCTTCTGACAGAGCTTACAGATATTCACTTTTCTTTAAAGTATTAAAATTCATGAAAAAGATAATAGTCAGCAAGACCTTGTGGACAGAAGCCTAGACAAGACATTTGCTGCTTTGACAAGTAGTTCTATGCTATTCAATACTGAATGATGCGTGAGAATGCTGCTGTCAGTTTTGTTAGCAGCATGCTTCATTCCCCCTTATAATCAATATCTTCAATGGCTGATGACTAGTAGGGGACCAGAAGCGGGAGAATATTTAGCTGCTTGTCTTGCCATATGCTGTCATTTAACTTCATCCTAAAAGCTGCTTTAAGATGTCATTGAACAGAAGTAAGAGGCTACAGACCAGTACCTTGAAATTAGTCTTTCATTTTGATGTTATTTTTATCTTGATGTAAGGCAACATATTGTCACTATACTGACAACTAAGAGCCTAGTGACCTCCTTATGCCAGTAATCCTTTCAGATTTCTATTTTGGTCTTCAGCAGAAAAATATTTTACATCTATCCTGCACAGATAGTAAGACTAATTCCACATATGGCACCTGTTAATAATATTAGCAATGTAGGGATCTTGAGAGATCTTTGGATGAAAACCAAAATATTTTGATTTAGATATGCCATCACAATGCTCCATGGATGTAATTTGGTTGCCTCATGTTCCCCATTAACCTCTGCGGGCCAGGGTCCCAAACGAGGCTTGATCTCCCATTATGAACCATGACCATTATTCTCACCACCAAGCAAGACTGTGGTGCATCATGAGAAATATCGTCTGAGCAGAGATTCCCAACTGAGGGAGGAGAATGGGAACATGAGGTATCCAAACAACGCCTCCCATGAAGTACCATGGAAGCATTTTCAAATCAAAATCTTAGATTCAGCTAAAATATTTTGGGTTTCATTTTTTTAAATGACCAAAAAAAAAAAAGGTTTCTGTGAAAAATGTCAATGAAAATGAATTGTCAATGTTTTCTGAAGAAATTTTTTTTCTAACCAGCTCTAGTTCAAGCATTC
This sequence comes from Caretta caretta, assembly GCF_965140235.1. Classification (NCBI taxonomy): domain Eukaryota; kingdom Metazoa; phylum Chordata; order Testudines; family Cheloniidae; genus Caretta; species Caretta caretta. Next base: position 79,214,936 of record NC_134208.1, read on the forward strand.
AGAGCAAGATTCTCAATTAGTGTAAATTGGTGTAGCACTATTGAAGTCAATGAAACTACACCTATTGACATTAAGACCAGCTATTCAGCTGGTGTAAAGCATACATTCCAAATAGATGAGCCTTGCATTTCATTTACACTGCAAAGGAAGACTTAAGGATACACTAACTGGGAAGATCTAAAGGACTAGTCATTTTAGATTATAGGGATTCTATCCACTTAACCATCCTGTCCTTTAAGCGTGAGCATGAAATCTCATATTCCATTTTCTTGTCATGTTTACTTACAGCCCTGGGATGTTTACATTTGTCACCACTTCTTAAATACATGGCTCTAACCCCACCTGATTCACCACCTTTATACCCAGACAGGTATCTGTCTAAGTTTGACTATATTGGAAATTAAATATATTTTCACTCTTTTGGCCCTCTCTTGATGGGCACAAAGGATGTGTTTTTCAAATGTGTTCCTCCCATAGGCCAAAATAGACAGCTAACCCATCTTCAAATGTGTTAGCCTGCATCTTAACACAGTGAAGGCCTTTTCAGTCATGTGAAACTAACTTGATTGAGCTAACATGATTGAAATACACACCCTTTTAGCCCATCAAGGTAGAGCACACAATGAATTAAAAAAAAACCACTAGACTTGCCTGTAGGAGGCGCAAGTTCAAATCCCTGATTTGGAACAGAGAGTTGAACTTAGGTCTCCAATGTGCCAGGGGAGTGCCCTAACCACTGGGCTATTGGCTATCCTCCATCGCAGCACCACAGCTCAGGATCCCAAATGGCTGGAGGTTCCTATCAATGGGACTTAGGTGCCTAAATACATGTGAGGATCTGGGGCTAAGCCCCACCCCTTTGCTCTGCCTTTCTCTCCTTTATAGCTTATGTGGATTCCTACTTAGCTTCTGAGGATCATAAGAACATAAAAATGACCATACTGGGTCAGACCAAAGGTCCATCTAGCCCAGTATCCTGTCTTCCAACAGTGACCAATGCCGGGTGCCCCAGAGGGAATTAACAGAACAGGTAATCATCAAGTGACACCTTCCTTAAGCAAGTAACTCCCCCCCGTGCAATGCATAGGAACATGGGCACTTAACTTAGGGATGAGAATTCCATCAGCTGGCAGCAGGAGCAAGCCAGAATTTTCCTAAGGAGTAGGCCCAGGGAAAGGACCCTTCTCCATCCCTCAGTGGACAAGATAGTGGGGCACAGGGTGCCATGTGGACATGGGCTGGCTCATGGCCTACAGAGGGCAGAGCCAGTTGCAGGCAGGTTTTCAGGGCTGGTTCCAGGAAAGGAAGTACTGGGATGTGCCAAGCCTGGGCCTCCAGTGCCAGGGTAGGGCTCAGCCCAGAAAGTGCAGGGTGTGGGGTACTGTGCAGCCCCCAAAAGCCTCCATCATCCCTATTCCCCATGGAAAGCCTCAGCATCCAGACTGCAGTCCCTATCCCTGTTGCTTATCTGACCAGGCAATGAGGCTAAGGGAAGTGCCAGGGCTTCCCTTCTCAGCCCATAGTGCCAGGACTCTAGCAGGGATTCCCGTTGGGAGGGGATGCAGGGACCAGCATGTTTCCTCCTATCTGGGTGGCAGGTTCCAGCCACAAGGCTGCCCTGTGCTGCAGTCTCAGGCATGGCTGGGAGGGGAGGCAGCAGCTGCTGGGTCTCCACTTCTTCCTCCTCCACCCTCATTACACACCTTGTTGGTAGAGTGCCTATAGGCTAGGCATTGCAATGTCTAAGTACCTTTGTGGATCTGGCCCCAAATGCTTCCTGTCTCTATGCTTACTGAAACTCCAACCAATGCAGATAATACACAGTCAAAGTGTTTAAATGCCATAGTTTCTCCAAGACAATGAGTGGAGATTTTTTCTTCCATTACATTAATGTGTTGAATTAGTTTTATTCTGTTAAGTGATTCATATATTATGACAAAATCTGTCAGTGCTGTAGCATGAGTCACAGGAAGCATTTATAATAGAAGTTAAATTGTTTTAAGTGGCAAAACTCATCTTATCCAGAGATCAAAATCCACCCAAATTGTAAACTAGACCTTTAGTCACATTCCAGACACTTTTGCAAACCTAACAAGATCATACTGGTAGAAACACTGCACCTCTACTAAAAGAAACAACCAGCTGGTCTTTTGTTTTGGCTGGTGAACACACATGGAAGGAAAATAATCTCCTTGTTCTTCCTTTAAAGACAAAGGGTGAGATCTTTCCCCTGCACACACACTCCAGTCCCTTACATCAAGGTAAAAGGGCAGGAACGTTGAAAAGGGTCCCTCAAAGTCCCATATCTGGTTGTGGGAAATTTTCCTACCTTATGCACTGCAGTAGACAGTCGTAAGACTCCCTCCAAGGATTCCTCCACAAGCACTGGAACCGGGGGTGTACCTGGGGAGGGAGGGTATTGCGGGATTGGAGCCACCCATGCAACACAGCAGATATTCCAGGATTTGCTGTAGGCCATAGGGCAGCCTGGGCAGGTTCCTGTAACAGTAGAAAGGCCCCCAGGGATAAATTGTTTTGAGGGCCTTTCTAGCAGCCCAGGATCAGGAAGGTAGAGGCGTGGTTGAAAGCCATCGTCGTCCCCCAACCCTTTCCAATGTGCTTCAATCACCTCACAGAATATCATCCTAAACCAGTATAACACACTTTCAATCAAAGTTATATATATCTAAGAGCAGACAATTTCAGTTTAGTACAGCAATGGGGGAATTCTTGTATATAAACTGTATTCTTACTGTTTTGTCTATTTTCATCAGGGCTGCAAATTATGTAGTTAGTGTTTACTAAGTGACAGTTATGAAAAATTATATAGGGATACTTTAAAACTAATTGATTAACTTGTCTGAACAATAAAACTTTTCTACTCTAGCAGGGGCCTGTCCTTTCAAGAAGTGATAACAAAAAGTACTGTCTGTAGCACACCAGGGAGACCCTCTCTTTCAAGCTACCTCTTTCTGAGTTATTATAACACTTGAACCGAGCATGAGCTCCATCTCCCTGTAACTGGAGCATTTGCAAACTTCTCAATTCCCTTTTTGTATAGAACAAGCTAGCCTAGGTCCCTAGAGCAGTGGAGAATTCACTTGTTGCAGAAAAAGCACAAGCTGAGTTACTTTGACTGGGTAGCAATTTCAAAGAACAGGCATAAAATGCTTTGTTGAAGTTATGTGATTTTGATATTAATAATAGGAAAAGTTTCAAAAGACAAAATTTCTATTACATATTAATAGACTTATTTCTTGTCTTAGATACCTTCAAATAACCTGTGGAATTGACACGGTAGAACATAGTAATTTAATATCTAATTTTCAACCCTCATCCACCTTTTTCTAGATATATAATCTGTATGTTTTATAGAAAAAAAAATGTAAAATTCCTATCTGAACTGAGGATCAAACTTCAATGGAGGAAAAACATAATGGCGCATTTACTTAACATAATGCTGCTGAATGTTTTATATGCAAATTGGTTGGAGCACATTATACTCTACAAAGCTTTTCATAGTTTAGAATCATAGAATCATAGAATATCAGGGTTGGAAGGGACCCCAGAAGGTCATCTAGTCCAACCCCCTGCTCAAAGCAGGACCAATTCCCAGTTAAATCATCCCAGCCAGGGCTTTGTCAAGCCTGACCTTAAAAACCTCTAAGGAAGGAGATTCTACCACCTCCCTAGGTAACGCATTCCAGTGTTTCACCACCCTCTTAGTGAAAAAGTTTTTCCTAATATCCAATCTAAACCTCCCCCACTGCAACTTGAGACCATTACTCCTCGTTCTGTCATCTGCTACCATTGAGAACAGTCTAGAGCCATCCTCTTTGGAATCCCCTTTCAGGTAGTTGAAAGCAGCTATCAAATCCCCCCTCATTCTTCTCTTCTGCAGGCTAAACAATCCCAGCTCCCTCAGCCTCTCCTCATAACTCATGTGTTCCAGTCCCCTAATCATTTTTGTTGCCCTTCGCTGGACTCTCTCCAATTTATCCACATCCTTCTTGAAGTGTGGGGCCCAAAACTGGACACAGTACTCCAGATGAGGCCTCACCAATGTCGAATAGAGGGGAACGATCACGTCCCTCGATCTGCTCGCTATGCCCCTACTTATACATCCCAAAATGCCATTGGCCTTCTTGGCAACAAAGGCACACTGCTGACTCATATCCAGCTTCTCGTCCACTGTCACCCCTAGGTCCTTTTCCGCGGAACTGCTGCCTAGCCATTCAGTCCCTAGTCTGTAGCTGTGCATTGGGTTCTTCCGTCCTAAGTGCAGGACCCTGCACTTATCCTTATTGAACCTCATCAGATTTCTTTTGGCCCAATCCTCCAATTTGTCTAGGTCTTTCTGTATCCTATCCCTCCCCTCCAGCGTATCTACCACTCCTCCCAGTTTAGTATCATCCGCAAATTTGCTGAGAGTGCAATCCACACCATCCTCCAGATCATTTATGAAGATATTGAACAAAACCGGCCCCAGGACCGACCCTTGGGGTATTCCACTTGATACCGGCTGCCAACTAGATATGGAGCCATTGATCACTACCCGTTGAGCCCGACAATCTAGCCAGCTTTCTACCCACCTTGTAGTGCATTCATCCAGCCCATACTTCCTTAACTTGCTGACAAGAATACTGTGGGAGACCGTGTCAAAAGCTTTGCTAAAGTCAAGAAACAATACATCCACTGCTTTCCCTTCATCCACAGAACCAGTAATCTCATCATAAAAGGCGATTAGATTAGTCAGGCATGACCTTCCCTTGGTGAATCCATGCTGGCTGTTCCTGATCACTTTCCTCTCATGCAAGTGCTTCAGGATTGATTCTTTGAGGACCTGCTCCATGATTTTTCCAGGGACTGAAGTGAGGCTGACTGGCCTGTAGTTTAGATGGTGTCAAGATTTTTACAATCAATGAAATCTGTTTTCTGCTGCTTAATTGACAAAGCTGAATGCCTCTCAACTGTAATGGCTGCACCGCACATTAAGTGGTGAGGACCGGTGTCTGGCTTGCTGGAAAAGGTGTGTGCCCCTTAAAGGACTAGATACAGAGAGTGAGTTGCCATGGCTACTTCAGACCAGATCAGCAGCTGACCCATTCTCCTGCCCAAGGTGACTGGAATAGAGGGGAATCTATTTAGATAGACCAGGGTGCAGGAAACTTGAGGCTGATTTAAAGATCCATTCAGATGCTTCACAAGGTATAAGTTTTGGAGTATTTTACCAAGGCAGGTGGTGTGTTCAGAAAAGACCCTCCACGTGGATACAAAAGGGGATAGTGAAGGATATAACATCCTCCCCTTCCCCGCCATTGTAGTTGCAGAGGTCATTTGGAGACTGAAGTTCGGTAATAAAAAGGCTGTTTCTGGTGTGACAACATAGCAGTAGTACATGTTATCAATCGCTAGCCCTCCAGATCACACAGGTCATAAGTTTCGTGAGTGCATTTGTACTACAATGTTTAAGCTTCAATAGTTGTTTCTCTTCCAAACATGTCCGGGGTCGATAATGACATAGCAGATGCATGGTATCCTTTTCAGATGGACAGAATTCAGGTGCTGGCACTAGGATCTAGCAAGGAACCCAAACGGATGCCACTAGCAGTATGGAGCCTTGGCATATGATGGTTGTCAGTGTGGCACAGACATCAGTGGCTTCACGAACATTACTGCACTACAAGAGAAGTTTTAATGATTTTGTGCAATTTCAGGAGTGGGCGGGTCTGTCACTGATATGACCCATTATGAAGGAATGGCTGCTGCAGTACATGGTGTCATTAACAACCCAGCAACTGGTGTCAACCATCTCCACTTGCGTACTGATTTGTCAGTAGACTGAATGGTTACCCAGACCCTTGTAGTGGGTTTTTAGTTTGGAAGTTTCGAGTGGGCTGGCCTCAAAGCACCAACCCTGGGAAGGATACATGTCATCCCCATTACTGTTAATACGTTTAGAGATCTGATGCAGATCCTAGAGGCCATATGTGATTGTGGACTACAGGTGGCCTTATTCAGGGCAACATTTCTGGTGGCATTTTTTTGGAGCTTTTAGGATCAGTGAACTAGAACCTGGTTCCTCTAGGGACTGTTCTGGAAGGGCTTTGGAACTGAGGGATATACACTGGGAGGGGAGATCAGTGATATTAATCTTGAGGAGGTCAAAGATGAAGGAGACTGGGGCGAATCCATTATTCTACAGAGGGTGGCAAACCCAACATCTGCCCTGGGGAGGCTGTGAGGGCATACATGGCAATAAGGCCAGGGAGGGATGGGGTCCCTTCTTAATTTATGGTGATGGGAATCCCCTCATAACATACCAGTTTTCCACACATTCCAGACATGGACTGATGAGATTGGGGCATCCAGCACATGGATTTGATTTCCTCATGTTCAGGATCAGGATGGCCACAGCAGCAGCCCAGCCATTCAGGCAGTGCCATTCAGGCAGTTGGCATTCTGATGCCAACAGAATGCACAAGAGACCCCCAAGTAGGGAATCAGTGTTCGTTTTCCTTTGTGTTTTCATTTGAAGCGCTGGCAGATTGGTCAGGCAGATGGTGGTGTGGATCTGGGGGCACAGTATTGTTTACTGGGTGCACAGGTGGGCTTCTAGGCTGTCTGGAAGTACACAGCTAGGCCTCAGTGGAAGCAGTCCTGAGCTGGTATGTTATGGAGCCAACTGTTGCCCCTCTATGGTGGCATGTGAGCAGACACCCAACATCAAAGTTGTTCACCTTGGGGGAAAATGATTTAGGAACATGTAAGAGGACTTGGGGCAGATCCTGGCATTTCTCCAAGGAGTAAAAATTATTTGGTTAGACATGGTGCAATGCAGGGTGTGGCGGGGAGCTGTGAAGCCCTCTTGGGTCAACTAGGCTAGGAGGTATGTGAATAGGGAGGTGGCCAAACTCATAGGCTGCATGAGTAGCTAGTGTTGAAAATTTCTCTTCCAGATACAGCATACAGCACACCAGAATTATTCGGGGAGGATGGTGTCCACCAGCCAGACTTGGGACGGGAGCTGACACATTTTTGGCTGATATTAAAGAGGACATTAATAGATGTCTGGGAGCTGGCTACATACTCGGGGGTGGGGATGGTGGCCAATCTAATTGCTGGCACCTCCTTGTGGCAGATGTTCAGGGCAGGTACTCCACATGGAAAGGACATGTGATCAGATCAAACAGATTGGTAAGAGATTTAAAGGAGGTATTCTTTAAATGAGTGGAAAAGGGAGCATTTGGGGTTCCTATATGTGGTATGGCAGGGAGTCAACTCCCTACTGCCCCTCATTTGAGGGGTGGTGGTGATGTCCCAGCAGCAGGTGGTCTGGGAATAGAGATGGATAAAAGGGAAGGACTGATAGCAACTCCCCCTCTCCAACTATATGTCCCAGATTAGGGAATTACTAGCACTGTACATTTTTGTCTGCTGGGTATTCCCTGAAATTTAGGAATAACATTGCAGTCTAATTAAATCACACTCAGTGTCTCCTGTCCTTCCAGCATAGCCAGACACACTGAATCACTGGAGTCAGGGCAGGTCTTCCATTTTCTTATCAGCAGGAGCAGCGGTGGATTAGCCACTGGGCCAACAGGGCCCATACTCAGGGGCCCTGGCCAACTGGGGGACCCTGAAAAATGTGCTTCTGGGCAGCAGAATCCCAGAGCCCTGGCCACCGGACACTGCCTGAGCCTGTCCGCAGCAGAAGCAGGAGGGGAAGCACCCCACCCAATCCCGTTCTCCAGCAGAAGCACTGGGCGGGCGGGGAAGGAGAAGCCCCAGCGTCCCGATCTTGGTCTGCCACAGAAGCATGGGGGAAGCCCCAGCACCCAGACCCCATTGCAGCCCTGGGACCAGCGGAGCTCTCACTCCCTGCTGTGGCCCCAATGATGGTGTGGGGACAGACAGCTTGGGGCTGCAGTGGGAGGGGGCAGAAAGGAGCAAATGGGTTGTGGGGGCTGCAGTGCGGGGATAAGCTGGGGGGAACCCTGGGTAGAACAGGAATGGGCTGGGGAAGGGGCAGAATGGGGTGGGGTTGTGGGCAAGACCACAGGTGGAAGTTGTGGAGAGGGCCCCCCCCCACACTTGCTCTGGCCCAGGGAACCTTAATCTGCCTCTGAGCAGGAGGCCATATTCGGTATTTTTCAAATTCACCTGATCTTCAAAAGCATTTTGTTCTGTCTTCACATAGAGATGTGCTACTATGATGGGATTTTTCAACCTATTTATCACCTAATTGTTAAATACTTCACTTTATTATATAGTTGTATAATATATCCAAGAGTCATGCTTGAAAAGAACATACACCACCTCTGTAATGTATGTACCTTTAAATTAGGAATTGTTCAATTTAATATTAGACAGGTGAAAATAAATGAAATAAGGTAACATGACAGGTTCATGTTTAGCTCTTTTTCCTTGCTAAAGGTTATGAACTTTTGGGCAATGACCTCCCCCAGTTAGTAACTCTAAACCCCACAGGAGATGCCAGCAGGTGCTGAGGGAGGGGATGGTTCTTGAAATATCGATGCTTCCCTACCAGAAATAAAGGATTATGACATTCTATTAAATTGCATGAGAACTGATCCCTACTTGCAAGTGCTTTGGACACTGACAAGAATGATTCCAGGGAGCAGTTAGAAGTACTGCAGCATGTTGAGGTGGCAGGGAAGGGTCTGCCTAGGTAGTTATAATAGGAGAATGTTTGAGATCATCAGGTTTTAATCTCTTACCTGTTCCAAAGCTTTAGAATGATGGCAAATATCAGAGGAACAGAAACCACTGGGAATGAAACATAAAGCTTTCATGAGTTACACACCAGTAGGAATCCAGACTATAATAGTAAATTAATACACACACACACACACACACACACACTGAATAAATATAACAGAATACTGTGTAACTCCCTGCATATTGATTTCACTGATGCCATTATGTCATTTGCTGTGAAAGTTGCTTCCTGATAAACTGCAGCTTGATGGAAAGATAGTAAATATAGACACAGGGCTCTTGTTTAAACACAGTGAAACAAACATGATGGGCTTCACAACCCCTTTCCCTTGGATCTGAGGCAGAGACTGACAGCCAAAAATAAAAAGGAGCTAACCTGACTGATATTCTGAGTTTAACAGGCTGGCCAGTTGCGTGTTTTCTTGCTATATTTCAGATATTTAACATTGTATCTTATTTATGTATATGCTCAACACTTTTTACAAATCACAGAAAACTTATATGGAAAATCTGCTGGGTCCCCCACCGGAGAGCTTACCCAGAGTGAGAGGGTGAGGAGATAAGAACAGAAATGAAGAACACTAATTCACCATCTGATGCACCAGGTGAAAGCGAAAATAAATGGGTGATTTGGTCAACTGAGTTGGGGAAAATGAAACTGGGTGAAATTGCAAAGTTCAGAGAAAGCTTTTCAGGAGTTGGTAGAGTAAAACAGTGTTGAGTAACTTCAAGGGATGGAATGAAAGGATTGAGCAGGAGTGCTGCCAATGGCTATATTTAATGCTTTCAAAATGAGATGATTCTGGAAAGGTAATCCACTGTGCCAAATTTTTTAAAGGAAACCATAAACTATAAGAATTCTTTGGTGACCATCAAAATAAATTAGGAAAGCAATTGTCTATTAAATATTATCAACCAATTAAATAAAGTTGCAGCCTGCCCAGCTGTAGATTACAGGGTAGGGGGAATCCGTTATTTTTAGCTTATAGTGCAGCCTCTATGTTTGTTTCTTTTGTGGGAATGGGGAGGGCTTAGCTCAGGAAGTACTGCTCATGTATCTTCCAAATGACCAACCTTCTTTCCATGCATGTGCAGCACAGTTTCCAAGTCCGTCAATTTAAGGAGGCAGCAAAGATTCAGAGTGTTCTTTTATAGAGTCAATTTCCAATGTTATGGGTGGATGGTTCAGAAATTCAAAAATGCCTCTGTTCCGGAAGCCTGAAACTCAGCCTCTAGACTGTTCCAAAGCCCATTGTCACATAAGGGTATGATACACAGGTACATTTGGTCTTTCAATACAAGGAAAGGGTTAAACTATTGGACAGAATTTGCCACCACTGTGCTATATGTCCTTAGGCAAGTCTGCATACAGTGCCCAGTATATGTTTTTTCTACTCACCCAAGATGAAACTGGACTTGATGGCTTCACTCTCTGTGTCAAGGCAGAGGTCAGTATCCAGTGTCTACTGTTTCAGGCTCTATTAGTGTGAGCCACTTTCCATCATTTTTCAATGTGTGTATGGGCTTATGTGGTGAAGAATTCGAAGGATCCTTTCTAGTTGCTTGTAAAGGACTACCTTATAGCACCCTCTTCTGGCTGTTTCCAGGCTTGTGCCTGCAGATCCAGCTCCCTCCCTTGGAAAATCCTGCCTGGGGCCCTATCACAGAATCCAGGCAGGATAGTTTTCAGTCAGATTAATTAGTGTGGGTTTTATTTAAAGCCTTCTTAAAGAAAACCTGGATCACCGCTTCACAATCTCTCCCACCAAAGTCTGTATAGGTTTAAGTTCCTATCCTCTAAGTCTGTCCCTCACCCCATGATCTCATCAGCCCTAAAATTTCTGGTTCTTACCTCAGAGCCTTTTTTGTGATAACAGGGATTTCCCCAGCCTCCCTGCTGTCTATCTGTTTCTTAGATCTCCTCCTCCTCCAGCAGTTACTCCAGCCTCTAGCAAGTACTGCAGCCCCCATTTTTAATACCTGCTCCTCCCTTTATAAGGATCAGCCAATTAGGTTGCCCGGCTTTTTCCAGGTGCAGCAGGTGGGGCTAATTAGCCAGCTTCAGGTCTCTGACCCCAGAAGAATACTAGTCTTTATCCTTTCACAGTGCCCCAGACCTACTCCCACCCAACTCAGTGCAGACTGAACTACAAGGAGCCCACATGGAAGGTGTGGTCTTACTATTAAGTCTTGCATTTAAGCAACTAAATTATTTTTATTTAACCATTACATAACAGAGCAATGATATCCCACTATAAGCCTCATCCTACCAGTCTGTTCTGACCCCTATAGTCCAGAGACTCAGCTTCCAAAGTGCAGGATAACCTTTGGTCTGGGAAAAAAAAAAAACACTCTGCATCCTTACACAACAAGAACAGCTACCCTACTCAAAGGGAGCTTCCATGATGGTAGAATGGAGGAGCGTGCTGCGGCTGTGGAAGGCTCCCATTCTGTGGACATAGGCTTTGCTCTGCAGGTGAAGAGGGCATAGAGCCATTGATGCTTAGGCTAGTAAGCTGCCTTGAGATTCTAGTGGACTAATGTCCTTGCTTCGTGCCTTTGAAACATTAGTTTTACCTTGTGGATGTGGGAAAAGGTGAATTTAGTTTGGCCGTTTCATTACAGTCCCCACTGCAACAATGTCTAGCTCACAAACCCACCATACAATTCAACACAAGCATGACAGCCTCTGCTCAGGGGATGCATAGCTAGCCAATACTAAAACAGCAGAGTTGCTGTAAGTCAGGACTGAAGTGCCTTTGCAGAGATGTATAGAGATGTTAATGCACAGCTCCTATCAGCACTGTGCCTTGCACGACCCAGTGCTATAAATCTCTCATTTTCATGAGCACTAAAATCCACCAAACTCACAAAGAAAAATAAATGCAATAAAAAGTGTTTTCCCAGTGCCTGAATACAGTTTATTTTTTTATGAATATACATGTGCTTTTTTGCGACCTACCTTAAATCTAATGCTCTGTCAAGAGCTGTGTAAATGGGAGCTAGAATATATGCAAGGTACCTTTGGAAAAAAGCAACTTAAATACAAACATAAACCATTTTCTAAGTCCCCTGAAATATAGTGTGTTGGTTCTGAAAATCTTTGATTTTTTCTTGATGCTCCCCAGCATGAAATAATTCCTTGTATGGAGTAAGTACATCTCAGGGCAGGGCATTTTCAAATTTACTATACACTCAGTAGAGAGCCATAGAAAGTACAATGGGATTTCAGGCCTGGACATAGACATAGAATCAAAGAACTGGAAGGGACCTCGAGAGATAATCTAGTCCAGTCCCCTGCACCCTTGTCAGGACTAAGTGTTATCTAGACCATCCCTGACAGGTGTTTGTCCAACCTGCTCATAAAAATCCCCAACAATGGAGATTCCACAACCTCCCAGGGCAATTTATTCCACTGACAATTTATTCCTGACAATTAGGAAGTTTTTCCTAATGTCCAACCTAAACCTCCCTTGCTGCAATTTAAGCCCATTGCTTCTTGTCCTATCCTCAGAGGTTAAGAAGAACTATTTTTCTCCCTCCTCCTTGTAACAACCTTTTATTTACTTGAAAACTGTTATCATGTCCCCTCTCATTCTTCTCTTCTCCAGACTAAACAAACCCATTTTTTTCAATCTTCCCTCATAGGTCAGGTTTTCTAGACCTTTAATCATTTTGTTGCTCTTCTCTGGACTTTCTCCAATTTGTCCACATCTTTCCTGAAATGTGGCACCCAGAATTGGACATAATACTCCAGTTGAGGCCTAATCAGTGCAGAGTAGAGCAGAAGAATTACTTCTCGTGTCTTGCTTACAACACTCCTGCTAATACATCCCAGAATGATTTTTGCTTTTTTTGCAACAGTGATATATATGATCCACTATAACCCAGATCCTTTTCCGTAGTACTCCTTCCTATGCAGTCATTTCCCATTTTGTATGTGTGTAACTGATTGTTCCTTCCTAAGTAGAGTACTTTGCATTTGTCCTTGTTGAATTTCATCCTATTTACTTCAGATCATTTCTCCAGTTTGTCCAGATCATTTTGAATGTTAAACCTATCCTTCAAAGCATTTGCAAGCCCTCCCAGCTTGGTATCATCCACAAATTTTATAAGTCTACTGTCTATGCCATTATCTAAACCAGTGGTTCCCAAACTTGTTCTGCCGCTTGTGCAGGGAAAGCCCCTGGCGGGCCCGGCCAGTTTGTTTACTTGCCACATCCACAGGTTCGGCTGATCACGGCTGCTGGAAGCGGCGCAGACCGAGGGATGTACTGGGTCATGCAAGACAGTATCTAAAGCCTTACTAAAGTCAAGCTATACCGCATCTACCACTTCCCCCTATCCACAAGGCTTGTTACCCTGTCAAAGAAAGTTATCAGATTGGTTTTTCACGATTTGTTCTTGTCAAATCCATGCTGACTGTTGCTTATTACTTCATTATCTTCTAGGTATTTGCAAATTGATTTTTTAATTATTTGCTCTACTATCTTTCCAGGTACTGAAGTTGACTGAGTGGTCTGTAATTCCCTGGGTTGTCCTTATTTCCCTTTTTATAGATGGGAACTATATTTGCCCTTTTCCAGTCTTTTGGAATGTCTCCCATCTTCCATGACTTTTCAAAGATAATTGCTAATGGCTCAGATATCTCCGCAGTCAGCTCCTTGAGTATTCTAGGGTGCATTTCATCAGGCCCTGGTGATTTGAAGACATCTAATTTGTCTAAGTAATTTTTGACTTGTTCTTTCCCTATTTTAGACTCTGATCCTACCTCATTTTCACTGGCATTCACTACGTTAGACATCCAATCACCACCAACCTTTTTGGTGAAAACCAAAACAAAGAAGTCATTAAGCACCTCTGCCATTTCCATGTTTTCTGTTATTGTGTCGCCCTCCCCCCTCATTGAGTAATGGGCCTACTCTATCCTTGGTCTTCCTCTTGCTTCTAATGCATTTTTAGAATGTTTTCTTGTTGCCCTTTATGTCCCGAGATAGTTTGATCTGGTTTTGTGCCATGGTCTTTCTAATTTTGTCCATACATACTTGTGTTATTTGTTTATATTCATTCTTTGTAATTTGACTGAGTTTCTATTTTTTGTAGGACTCTTTTTTTGAGTTTTAGATCACTGAGGATCTCAGGAAGTATGGCAAAATACCACCCTGGCTTAACCATTCTGGCCTACGCAGTGGGATAGTTTGCTCTTGTGCCCTTAATAATGTCTCTTTGATAAACTGCCAACTGTCTTCAATTGTTTTTCCCCTTAGACTTGCTTCCCTTCTTGAAATCCATTGTCTTTATTGTGCTGTTCTCCCTCCTTAGAATCATGAACTCTACCATAACAGTTGTATTTCTATTAGTTTGTAAAGGAGGGACATATACAAAATATAAACTTATTATGTTTATTAAACTGTTTCTTTTTATTATTGTTATTACTATTATTATAATTTTATCATGTTGGAATTATTGTTTCATTTGTAGTTTGAACTTTCTAGTTCTGTAGGAGAAATGGGACCCTGCTTATTGTTATGTATATTGAGGGATTTGTGAAATGACAATATATCCATTAATGTAGCTGTAAAGCAATAACACTGAAAACATGCTAACGTTCGTGCATCTGCTGTTGTGATAGTCCTATTAACACAGATTTTATTCTTCATTTTTCCAAATAATGTTTCAGATTATCTAAAAATAAACATTTCTAATGTAGCATGATATCTGGAATGGTTTAGGCTTCAATTGAATATACACATAAGTTTTAGTTAAATCAATAAAAGACCTTGTAACTGTATAAGAAATGTCAATATGGCACTGCCCTGCTATCTGCTTCCAATTCCAATGCACTAAAACACATTAGTATTCTGGTCCTGCATATAGCTTACAACATCTTGAAATGCATATAATTATTTTGCTCATATCCACATTCTTGAAATGGGCTTGATAGATAAGGCTAAGTAAGACAAAAGAATAGATTTGTTTGTGTAAAGATTATTTTAAGCTTGCTAGAAGCAGTCGTGAAATCTCAGGAGAGGAAATAAAAAGCAGGCAGGCAATCTGTGTGCCTCTCATCTCCCTGCAATTCCTAGAGGTTACATATAAGAAGCTTAGGAAACAATGGCACAGACACAATTGAAAAGCTTCCTAATGAAAACAAATTTGCCATGTTTGATGGTTTATATTTATCATCATTCTTTGACAGCAGCATAATGCGGAAAGACAATTTAATGCAATACAATGATTTCAGTTTATAAACAAATTGTTTGGAATAGTTCCCTTGAAAACACAGAAAGAATTCAAATGGCACTGGAATAACCCAACCCCAATACTCAAAAGGAAGGAAGGAAAATGTTGATGAAAGTAACTCTATCCTTTCACCTATTCATTTTCTATGGGGAATGGCAATTTCAGAACGGCCAAAGTTCTGATACTTTGGCCAATGGAAATATGATAACTGTGGGGACAGTCCTGAAGTCCTTCTTAGGGCAAAACTCTGATTAACAACATATGCATCTCACTTCTGAGACAGAAAGCCCTATGAGCCCTAATGAATCCATCATCTCCAAATGCAGGATTGTTCTTTTTCAATATGCTTTTGAATAACTTCAGTGATTGAACCTCCATTACAGTATATTCCTTGGGAGACCACTCCATAGATTAACTGACTTTATTATTAGGAAAGTGTTCATATTACATTCAAGCTTCCTGTGCTCAGAGGTGAAAGTAAGCCGGTATGCCTCAGTACGGCATACCGGCAAGAGCCTGTGCACCGTAGCGGGTCGGATCAGCTTCCCCAGGTGGCAATTTAAAGGGGCTTCCTCCTGGAGCCCCAGGCCCTTTAAATTGCTGCCAGAGCCCTGCTGATATATCTAGATATAGATATATCTACTTTTCTGCCCAGTACCAACCCCAACCTTTCTGGGCATTATTGCTTTCCATGTGCTACCCTTGCCTTAGACCATGGGCAGGCAAACTTTTTGCCTGAGGGCCACATCGGGTTTCCAAAATTGTATGGAGGGTTGGTTAGGGGAGGCTGTGTCCCCCCAAACAGCCAGGAGTGGCCCAGTCCCCACCTCCTATTCGACCACCCCCCCGCTTCTCGCCCCCTGATGGTGCCCCCGGGACTCCTACTGCATCCACCACCCCCTGCTCCCTGTCTCCTGACCACTCCTGAACCCCCCCACCCCTGACTGCCCCCTGCCACCCCATCCAACCCCCATTCTAATTCCTGACTTGCCCCCTGGGACCCCTGCCCCATCCAACCACCCCTTCTCCCTGTCCCTTGACCACCCCCAGACTCCCCACCCCTGACTGCCCCCTGCTGCCCCATCCAACCCCTCCTCTCCTTCCTGACTGCCCCCCCCGGACCCCTGCCCCATCCAACCCCCCGTTCCCTGCCCTCTGACTGCCCTGACCCCTATCCACACCCCTGCCCTCTGACCACCACCCCAACTTCCCTGCCTCTATCCAAACCTTCCCCCCCTGCCCCCTTATTGTGCTTCCTGGAGCACTGGTGGCTGACATCACTACAGCCACGCCGCCCAGAGCACGGGGTCAGGCCGCGGCTCTGCAACTGCGCTGCCTGGCTGCCCAGAGTGTTGCACCGGTGGCGGGTAGCGCTGAGGCTGCGGGGCAGAGGGGACAGCAGAGGAGGGGCCAAGGGCGAGCCTCCCGGGCCAGGAGCTCAAGGGCCGAGCAGGAGGGTCCCACGGGCCATATGTGGCCCACGGGCCATAGTTTGCCCACCTCTGCCTTAGACAGTAAGTTTGTATTTTAGATAAGTGTTCTGCAAATGGGTTTTTATTCAGATAGAAATGACATTTTAAAAAACAATTTCTTTCAAGTTTCTAATTTGTGTAGATCAATATTTATTTAATCAGTATTTTCCTAAGTGCTTGCAATATGTCCTGGTTTAATACTGGCCGTGAGTTTAATTAATGATCTTCTTTCATTCTTTTCCAGTTCATTAATGGAGAAGTTAAAATCAGACCCAACCTCCGACTTGCTCATACACACTGAAAGTAATGAAAAATTACAAGTTTCTCCAGAGTAACCCAAATGTACTAATTCCTACAGTAATTGATATCATGCTTGCAATAGCTCATAATTAGTTGGAATACCAACTGTTCTGAAATATGATGGAGAACTCTATAGTAATATTAACTTAATGCTTAGGTTACATTTAAAACTGGTTATTATTCCCAATGCAACTGATTAAACAAAACCCACCAACAACCCTGCAATCAACGAGATTTTCACCTTCAAGTTGTCAGTGATTTTAAGAAACAAAGAAAACATAAATATGCAGTAGTTGCACAGTAATTCTTAGACCTTTGCATTTTTAGATGTCTGTCAACTGCTTTTATTACACCAACCAAACACTGTATTCAGGCTTATAAAACTCTTTGTTTTATCCTATTTATCTGTCTCTCAATAGATATCCCTGGACAATGTAATGCACAGAAGCTTTACACAATAAAACATTGTTGATCTGTGGAGAATGTGATTTTTCCCCTTTTCATGTTTAAGATACACATTCATATTGTGTATTTATTTATAGAATTTTTAAAGAGTGATGAGTCTCTTTCTTTTTCATTACTAGTCTCATATTCTCTTTTCACTAAGCTGTTTACTCCTGAAATATGACAGAAGATAAAATAAAGTAGAAATCTATACAGGCTTAGAGTGGATTAATGTGTGATATCTGTTATTCAGAATGGATATATACTTGCACACCTATGGAGTCTGGACTTTTCAAATGAGCCTATAGGAATTAGATGCCAATTCCTCTTGAATGGTATTTGTGTGCCTAACTCTCTTAGGCTCTTTGAAAATCCCAGCAGTAAAGTATAAATGCTACACAAAGGGGGAGGGGTGACTGTGGACACATTAAATATTTCCAGGAGGTATTGATGATAACCTACAACTCATGACTATCAGAGCAAATAGGAACCACAAGCAAGTTACTAAAGTCATCAGTAAGAATTAGAAATAAATAATGCATCCACAATCTACATTGGATAGTGCCTAAGCAATAGCATATTTTTGTTTTTATGGTTTTGTTTTCCCTGACATTTTACTTTGAGAATTAGTAGCTGAAATTCCATACTGCCACCAGAGTGTAATGCATAAAGTTATGTGTGTCAACAAGCTGAAAACAGGGGCTCTTGTTTCCATGTACTGGGTTACAATGAGCAATGTTTCCATTTGAACACATTCCCCAAAGTTTGTGCACGGAGCTGCCCACTGGCTGGAGGTACAACCACTTCTTTGTTACTCCACAGAGCTGTTATACCCACCTTCTCTAATCAACTGTCACCTTTCAGTTGCTGTAGAAACTTTGGACTCCAATACTTCTTCCGTTCTCACAGGGCCCAGCGAGGATTGAAGCTGGTGATATTCTGAACAAAAAAGAGCGCTCAGCCGTGCTTGTTGCTGTTTCCATCACTTTATACTGACTCAGAATACATTCTAGGCTTCAAAGTGACACACAGAATGACTAACATGGGAGAATGGTGTGGATTTGTGGTGGTGGTGGTGGTGAAGGAGGGGTGTGTGCTGCCATGTGCTGTGTATTTGGGGTTATTCTGTGTGCTGGTTGTGTTGTTGTGTAAGTGGTTCTGAACAACTGTGGCAGTTGGGCCAAGTAATCCACCATCTGTGCAGTCTTCCTCATACAACCAATGAAACTGTTGCATGCAAATTAACTGCGGAGTAACTGTGGTGATTGGTTGTTACCCCTGATATCACAGTGGTCTAGGACTCTTCACATGGCACAGATACATGACATATTGTAGCTGAAAGTGATATCATGACATACATTAACTATAAACAACCCTCAAAAGCAAGAAATAACTTTTGTGAAATGACCTAATTTAGAACCAGATTCTACAAATGGCTCTGTGCAGGCAAAGGCTCCTATGAGTTGTAAGGTCTAGTCTTGTCCTCTCCTTCCTGGTTCCTGTTGTAATATTATTTTAAGCAATTCCCTTAATTTATGATGACAACCAGCAAAAGAAAATAACAGACTCTCCCCCTGCCCACTCTCCAAATATGCAGGCTTTTCTGAAGATTGAGTTGGATCTAGAGATATGTATCTCTACTAACTGCTAATAAAGTAACAGGATTGTGGGAATTGGCAAGGAGGGCTGGGACATCCAGTACAACTACTTTGTATGAACTACAGGCTTGGCAATCTTCAGTTTCACACCCCATGTGTTTTCTTTAAGTTGGTCATTTTGCACTTGGCAATCAGCTACTTCCTCAGTCATAGCGAAACTCAATTTATTATTAAGGTCAAATCAAGAAGTGGAGGATTTACTGAGTTATGGATGGTTCCTGAATCAGTACAATAGAGTTTCTTTTGTAGGGAGTTTGGATGCCAGAGTTGGACCTAAATGTTTAATTGGATGCATCATGGGATCATTGGGTCTGGGCTTCCCACCAGGGCAATGGTGGTGAGTGGAACTGGGAGGGGATACTAAAAAGCAGAATCCTATTGGAGTTCTTTCCCAGACCAATGACAACCTGTGGAAACAAGGTCAGGAGTGAGAGAAGTGATCCTGAAGTGAAAAACAGGCCGTGGTCTATGTTTGTAATTACTAGTGCTTCAAAGTCATTTTGAATGTGAGGTGGACAGAATTTGATACTTGTACTGGGATCCAATGAGAGGCCCCGTTAGGTGCTGTTAGGCCTCTGGAACCTTGGTTATTGATCAGATTTTTTTTAGTGCAAAGCATCTAGCATCATGAACATGCAGGTGTATATTAGGGGTATTGAAGAATTCCCCAGAACTGGTTAAAAAAATTCTGACAGAACAGAAGGATGTTTGGATTTGCCCCCAGGCTTCCCAGCTCCCTGAATGCCCAGCTGGTGGACTACTAGGATCTACTCCACTACAACAGGCAACACCAAAAGTAAAACCAAATCCTTTCTCTGAGTTCTGGCTTTATGATTGGTTCTTGCAGTAGCTTCCAGCTTGTTCCAACTCTGCACGGGATTCTAGGCTACCCAGGAA
Source organism: Caretta caretta (assembly GCF_965140235.1). NCBI lineage: Eukaryota > Metazoa > Chordata > Testudines > Cheloniidae > Caretta > Caretta caretta. The sequence continues at coordinate 79,234,692 of NC_134208.1, forward strand.
AGACAGACCCGATCCTCTGCCACCATTAATGGTGTAGTCCCGGAGAGAGTATCCTTGAGTCTCATTGTGGTACTTCAGGAGCATCCCCTCCAAAGGGGTTACATAAATTATGTGTCACTAACTTTTCTTTTTAATTTTGGGGGGAACTTTCCCATTACCAGCTATATAGTTCTTGCTCAAGGATTGCAAGGCTTGTTGCTCTGACAGGGATGCACAGATACATAGGAAGACAATGGAACTAGCAGAATGCACAGAGTCAAAACACGGTCTTGTGCCATTAAAGATAAACCGATTGGGGCTTTTGAGTGCTACTGCAATTTAGAATAATAGAAATGTAGGGTTAGAAGGGACCTCAAGAGGTCATCCAGTCCACTCCCTTCACCTCCTTGCTGAAGCAGGATTAAAGTATACCTAGATCAGCCCTATATAGATCAGTATCTGTAATGGAAGATACTACAGTGATGAGCACGGTAGAAGAACCTGTATAGAACAGAAGTCCTTTGAATTAATGTTTTAATAATATTTCTGGATGCTTCCCCCAGTTTAGGATGTGGGGCGGGCTGGGGTATGCACGATACCCACCCCATCCCAAAATATGGATTCTTTCATGCTAGGTCTTACTCTCACTATTGGTTTGAAAGGCTCCAACTTGTGGGACAATCTTTTAATGGGGTTTTGAGGAGAAAGTGCAGCAGTTTACAAATGTTATGACTCTTTTTCTTCCCCCTCTACAGGGAATATACCAAAATATTACACTCTGCATTTAAAGAAGCTCTTGCAAAGAACAAAACACAAAGGTACTATAATATGCCACTGCCCGACATTCAGCACTAAATGTAGCAACAGACTGTCAATGACATCTGCTGTACTTATAGAGACATCCAGCTCACTTAAAAAACATTTCAAACCACAGTGCAGTAGCTCTGACTACGAAACCTGGAAATCAGAAAGATCTCCAATTAAAAGCACAGGTTACATTTGGTATTGACTTCAGCAATGTGAAAGCCCAGACAATACATTTGAAATGGACGGAATCAAAAGAAAAAGAAAATAATGTGTTACACCTAACTGGCATACCTGTAAGTAATACCCTGATGTGGTGAAGCCTTTTGTGATGCTGTGTATGGAAGATGCTATAGGCCTTCGCATGAAAGTCTCTTCAGATCATTTTTGACCTAGAAATGCATACGCTGCAAAACTACCTGCACTAGTTCTCAGTGGCATTTACTTTACTCTAATATAATGACATTATATTGTTTTTTAATATAAGAATCCAATGAATTTGCATGATAGATTAGAGCTCAATCCTGTTAAACTTAACCTTACACAGTGAAGCAAATAAGACGACTAGTATCTAAATTGAAGCACGTGTGTAAAGCTTTGCAAGTTCAGGAATATTCAATATATGCAATATTCAAATATTGCAAGTTCAGGCAAGCAAACATCTTATACACTCTCCACCCCAAATTGTTTCAGAAACACTGACACATGGTGTTTCCAGTTAACTACACTGCTGCTGTTTTAGCAGTGACACTGACAAGAGTGTCGTTTTCACTCAGTGGCTGTTGGAGCTCCCAAGATATTCAGCTTTGGGGTAGCCATTCCATGCAATCTGCCCCCTGTTTGGGGAACCCAGAGGGTCCAGACTGCTGGGCCAGCTGGCTTCTGGGGTGGGCAGGGTCAGACTCCTGAGCAAGAAGTCTGGGAAGCCAGCTGGCCTGGGAGTCTGGAAGCCCTATGTTCCCCAGCTCCAGGGCCGTGCAAGATGGGTAGGCAGGCAACCAGGCAGTTTTCTGATGGAGCCTGCTTGTAATTCAGCAAAAGTTTGTCAAGCCCAGCTCTCTTTCACAAGAAATGTTGGTTCACTGAACCTGCATTTTCTAATTAAACTGGCGGGAGGAGCCGGGGGGAGTTGGAAAATTTCCAACTAGCTCTACTTACAATACAAATTACCAGGAACCTTTAGAGTCTCTCCTTCACCTCATCCCTCAATTACGTCTGCAACAGGCACATTTCAGTAATGCATGGTGCAAAACTTGATGGATTCCCAGTGAATTCAAGTCTCTTCTAATGCTTGGAATTATCAGCCAACTCCTATCATACGAAAGGATTGAACTCCAGTCATTTAGTATACATCTGTAGTGTTGGATAATCACTGGAAATACCAAAAATAATTATTCCCTTAAGAAAAAGTGGACTTGGGGGTAAGAGGGAGAGAGGGAAGTGTTGTGGAAAATGGTTTTTAAATTCTTCATACCCCTAAATGTCTTGAGAACAAAATAAGAGGAATTTCACTGTGTATTGTTAGCCCTCTTTTGTTTAGTTTTTTTAAAGTGTCAAGTTGGAAGAACAGAAGAGAAACTTCTAAAGAAATGCATAGAGCACCGGAGCCAGAGGTTACAGACCTGAGATTTTAAGGAAATAAAAATTAGGCTGTACTTCTTTTATTAAAAGACCCTTTTCAGTTTTTCCCCCAGTCACTACCCTACAAAACTCTCAAGCTCAAGATAAAATACAAGGCAGCTGATTTTGAATGTTTCTACTTTTTTTTAAATTAAAATTTAAAAGTGGATTATGAGCCTTCTTGTGCTCTGACTTACATCAGACTTAAACCCGACGTCAGCCCATTGACTTCAACAGCCTTACTCCTGATTTGTAATGGCGAAAGTGAAAGCAGAAGCCGCGCCTCTCTCTCTCTTCAGTATTTGTACACAACAGGCAGTATTAAAACAAAAACAAAACAAAAGGGGAAACTGAAAGCAAAATAGCACTAATCTCATATTTGAGCCTTTCCTAGAGGCAGCACTCTGTTTTAGCAACAACAACCAAAAAATCAATAATATCTCAGTTCTCCAGCTACAAGTCTTTAACCAACAGAGAATGCCAAGACTGTTTCAAGTACGAAAATGCCTCAAAGATGCACAGTGCCTTAAGATACACTTGAAGTTTTGCTCATTAAGGGCCAGATTGTGCAGACTTGGCATTCCATCAGGACTGAAACATCAGATCCTAAGAAAACAAGCTTGAAAAAGTAGCATAGAGGACCGCATTTTACCCTTTGACACAAGTCATGGGGCCAATCTCTCTTTTCCACTGTGTAAGTGGGAATTTTGTATCCACTTTACATGTGTGTGGGAGAAGAGCAGTGTAAGTTAGATATCAGACTACTTTAAGATCTACATTGTCATATTTGCTTGGGTTTCAATACCTATGGGTACCCCTTTATTGTAATAATTGGGTGTGCAAAATTACCTTAATTGGAAGCTCAACTAAATGTCACAATAACCTATAACAATAAATGTTGATGGGAAAAAATGTGAAAAGGAGAAAGAAGAACAGAATTAGTCCAAAGAAGAAGGCCAACTGATAACTGACTCATAATTGACTCATAACTCAACAATTGTGTTAAGATCACACAAGGTGAACAAAAGAAGTGTGAGACTGGAAATCAAGGCACTAAACTTGGTATGCTGAAAATGAGGCCTAATTGGTAAATAAAATAATGAGGTGATAGGCTATTCCACCCAACACTCCCTTTTTTAGGTCCTCAGAAAGAGACTTTGGGGGGACAGATGAAAAAGCGAAGGGGAGGTGAACAATGGTTGACTGAAAGGTGACAGCCATGGTGGTGAAGCTCGCTTCTTCCCTTCCTGTCAACGCCATCATCTCCTGGGACCCCCAGAATCCACTGACATCCTTGGACCTTTGTCATCCTGATCCTGAGAGATGTCCTGGCCAGACTGTGCCAGAGAGATGCACCCAGCTGACACCACCAGCGCCACCCATTCCCCCTAAATCCCAACCACTACTTGCTTTCTTCTCTTTCCCTTCTGTTTAACAAAAGTATGGATTAGTCAGCCATGACTATATATTTCGCAACACTGCTGTAAGCCTGTCACCAGAGAGCGGCAGCTTTATGCATTGCCCTGAACAGCCCAATGCTGGTACAAGTTGCCAGGTCATCAGAGTGGCCAATTAGACAATGTGCTGTGCCTATATTTTTCCAGCAGCAGGAACTGTCCCAGTCTTCTTAATATCTCCTCATGTGGCAGTTCCATACTCCCAATCTTTTTTGTTGCCCTTCTCTGTACCTTTTCCCATTCTAATAGTTACATATTATATACCTCATTATATGAGAACAACTTTTAATCCTTATTGAGCTGGGCTGGATTCATATTGGTGACTTATGGGTCAAAGGCATATTAGCAATATCCGGACATAGATGTCCCACACTTTTGAGGCTGAGGCTTGATTTCTGGAAAGATGAGTGTATTAAAAGACAGGAAAAGGGAAGCACTTTAAAGTCTTGCCTCCTCTATAACCTTACAAATTAGCAAGAGCTCCAGTCTTTTAAGTCTTTTAAGTCCAGGATAATTCTGGACTCCTTAATGCTATTAGATACCCACATTGCCATGTCCAAAGCATCAGGTGAATAGCCATTTTCACAGGATTTGGCTGCATCAAGGGAGACCAGAATATAAAATAGTTTTGAATCTGACCTGGAATGAATGGGATAGGAGTGAGTTCATCTCTTATTTCAGCCTGAATCCCCATATCCTTGAAATTCAAAGGGGGAGTAGAAGACAAGGTTCTAGTTTGGACCTTCCCTACCTTTTACACTCATAGTCTGGCATGTGTAGGATTCTTTATAGATGTGATTTTGTTTCTACTGCTTCAATTTTGTTTTCAAATATAGAGGGGACTTCCTAGGAACTTTTTTCAAAAACGTGGAATAGCCCAGATCAGCTTACTAAGGGTATGTTTACACTGGAATTGTAGGGGTGAGTGCAGCATGTGTAGACATAACCAAGCTAGCTGTAATATAGGTAGTGCAAGTACTCATAGCAGTGAAGATATAAATGCACAAGTACTCAAGGGTCTTGGCTGACCTTTTAGTGACTTCACGAATACAGATACCCAAGCTAGCTTGATTAAAGCTAGCTCTGGTATGTTGATATGTGCTGCAATTACACCTCCAACTGCAGTGTAAACATACCCTAAGAATGAATAGCACTAGCAGAAGAATGTTATAAGTGTTCTGCTAAAATTCTAGTGTTCTAGCAGTTAATTCAAAAAGAGCTTTACTTGATGAATAGTCCTGAAGAAGTTTAAAAACAAACGAACAAAAAATCCCTCCCACCCACTTGTTTTTTAAGCAGATCAAGCCCATGCACAGCTTGTTCATATTTTTCTACTGAATAATGGTGGTTAGCTGCTAGGACTCTGGAGTTTCAGAAGGAAATTAGCTAATCTCTGGTAATACGAAGTTCAGATGATGTTCAATGCTGTACAAGTAAATGTGTTTCCTGTGATGTGACATTTGATGGACAACACATACAGTTTTAAAGAGAGACACATAAGATGATAAATATTTTTATAAACTAAAGGGAAACCTAAAATCAAAGAAAAATGGAAATTGGAGATAGAGAAAACCTATCCAATTTTCTCACCCATCATCCTGATAAGAAAGGATTGATTGATACATTATACAACCAGAGTATTTTTCTAGTATAACTCACAAGCAATGCAACATCCACCATTTCCTAGGGAGATTATTTCACATGGAAGTAGCTTACGTTCTAAGGACCAGTCCTGCAATGAGTTCCAGGTAGACACACCCCAATGCCCAGGTGGAGATTGCAGTAGGATCAGGACCAAACCTGCCAATCAGATCTGCCTGAGTGGACCCCTGCAGCCATGCAGTGCCTAATGTGCTCCCTAGAGTGACAGAGATCTAGCCGTGTGACCCCAAATTTGTGACTGAAGTTCAAGAAAGGGTAAAAGCAGGAAAGCTACAGAAAAAGAAGGTGTCAGACAAAATGGGAGAAGCCTGTTTATTGTTCTTCCTCCTACAGCCCCAGTCTATCCCCTTATAGTTAAAGTTGCATTAGTTCTGCCAGTCATTAAATGTCACACTTTAAGTGTATTACAGTAAGTTATACTACTTTACCACTTACACCTATTGTGTGACAAACTCAGTCTCAATATGAAAAGGAGTACTTGTGGCACCTTAGAGACTAACCAATTTATTTGAGCATGAGCTTTCGTGAGCTACAGCTCACTTCATCGGATGCATACCGTGGAAACTGCAGCAGACTTTATATACACACAGAGAATATGAAACAATACCTCCTCCCACCCCACTGTCCTGCTGGTAATAGCTTATCTAAAGTGATCATCAAGTTGGGCCATTTCCAGCACAAATCCAGGGTTTCTCACCCTCCACCCCCCCACACAAATTCACTCTCCTGCTGGTGATAGCCCATCCAAAGTGACAACTCTCTACACAATGTGCATGATAATCAAGTTGGGCCATTTCCTGCACAAATCCAGGTTCTCTCACCCCCTCACCCCCCTCCCAAAAACCACACACACAAACTCACTATCCTGCTGGTAATAGCTCATCCAAAGTGACCACTCTCCCTACAATGTGCATGATAATCAAGGTGGGCCATTTCCAGCACAAATCCAGGTTTTCTCACCCCCACCCCCACCCCCATACACACACAAACTCACTCTCCTGCTGGTAATAGCTCATCCAAACTGACCACTCTCCAAGTTTAAATCCAAGTTAAACCAGAACATCTAGGGGGGGGGGGGTAGGAAAAAACAAGGGGAAATAGGCTATCTTGCATAATGACTTAGCCACTCCCAGTCTCTATTTAAGCCTAAATTAATAGTATCCAATTTGCAAATGAATTCCAATTCAGCAGTTTCTCGCTGGAGTCTGGATTTGAAGTTTTTTTGTTTTAAGATAGCGACCTTCATGTCTGTGATTGTGTGACCAGAGAGATTGAAGTGTTCTCCGACTGGTTTATGAATGTTATAATTCTTGACATCTGATTTGTGTCCATTTATTCTTTTACGTAGAGACTGTCCAGTTTGACCAATGTACATGGCAGAGGGGCATTGCTGGCACTTGATGGCATATATCACATTGGTGGATGTGCAGGTGAACGAGCCTCTGATAGTGTGGCTGATGTTATTAGGCCCTGTGATGGTGTCCCCTGAATAGATATGTGGGCACAATTGGCAACAGACTTTGTTGCAAGGATAAGTTCCTGGGTTAGTGGTTCTGTTGTGTGGTATGTGGTTGTTGGTGAGTATTTGCTTCAGGTTGCGGGGCTGTCTGTACGCAAGGACTGGCCTGTCTCCCAAGATTTGTGAGAGTGTTGGGTCACCCCCCCCCCCCAGATGTTCTGGTTTAACTTGGATTTAAACTTGGAGAGTGGTCAGTTTGGATGAGCTATTACCAGCAGGAGAGTGAGTTTGTGTGTGTATGGGGGTTGGGGGGGGGTGAGAAAACCTGGATTTGTGCTGGAAATGGCCCACCTTGATTATCATGCACATTGTAGGGAGAGTGGTCACTTTGGATGAGCTATTACCAGCAGGATAGTGAGTTTGTGTGTGTGGTTTTTGGGAGGGGGGTGAGGGGGTGAGAGAACCTGGATTTGTGCAGGAAATGACCCAACTTGATTATCATGCACATTGTGTAAAGAGTTGTCACTTTGGATGGGCTATCACCAGCAGGAGAGTGAATTTGTGTGGGGGGGTGGAGGGTGAGAAACCCTGGATTTGTGCTGGAAATGGCCCAACTTGATCACTTTAGATAAGCTATTACCAGCAGGACAGTGGGGTGGGAGGAGGTATTGTTTCATATTCTCTGTGTGTATATAAAGTCTGCTGCAGTTTCCACGGTATGCATCTGATGAAGTGAGCTGTAGCTCACGAAAGCTCATGCTCAAATAAATTGGTTAGTCTCTAAGGTGCCACAAGTACTCCTTTTCTTTTTGCGAATACAGACTAACACGGCTGTTACTCTGAAACCTGTCAGTCTCAATATGTGCCACTGCTTATATCACCACTGAATTTAGCCCTCTGTTTCTGATTATTATTCACCAGGTTTGTCTGGCACTGTTCCCTCCCCCCTTTATAAATCCATGTTATTTAATTGCTGATGCTTCTGTTATTCTCTTGGGGCTGGATATTGCATGTATTGGGCAAGGAATGCATGTTCAAGCCCTAAATTCTTACAGATAGTTTTACTCAGTACAGTGGCTACAGTGGATTGAAACAGGAGGAGACGCTCTCGATTCACCCGCCATGGAGTACAGAGAACCAGGAGGGTGCCAGGAGAGGACGAGCCACATTCCCCACTCCTGACTTCAATTCCTATCTTAATATCCATTTTATTTTTAAGTTATTATTATGACTAGAGGATGTAGTCAGGCTTACCTGCCAGCAAAAGTCAGGAGATCTCTTCATCTTTTTTTGAAGATCAATGCCACATTTGCTGTATTTTCAATCCTCTGGTAATAGTTAAAGGGACACAATGTAAAATGTTTTGAGGCTGACTCCTTCAGTGTTCTGAGAGGGCACACTTTAATTGTATGGCCTGATTTTTTATTATGATTATTTTTTAAACTCTTTTAAAAAAAATATAAGGGGTTTTCTGCTCCCATGGTGATAACTGGAAGGATCTTTGGGGGCAGTTCCAAGAAGAACATTAAGTAATAATGCACTCCAGTGCAGGATCAGGGCCTAAACTTGCTTCATCCCATCTTCACATTTCTCTCTGGGAAAGCAGGCATTTCCTTTTTTCTCTTCAGTTTCAACTTTGCTCTTGCTAATCACTCTCTTATAGAACCCAGGAAAGAGTGTGCACAGCCTCCCCTTGTTTGGCAAGAAAGAAATCCAGAAAGACAGGACGTGCGGCTGGCCATGCTCATGCTCAAAGTTCTGTCACATGGTCAAAGTAAACAAATTGACAAGAGAAAAATCTTCTCTGTCTAATCCCCTTCAGTTTATAGATGTTACTTGCAACAATAGGTACAAAAGGTCAGATGCAAATATGATTTTTCACCCCCCGTGACATGTAAACATTCCCAACAGCTGTTTGGTGCCAATACAGGTTTCCCAGGAAATGCAGTATGTGCAAAATTTGTTCATTACAAAAAATGATGGGCTTCATGGTTTTCCCATTTTATTCAAACAGTTAACAGATACAGAAATAAATGACTACATTTCATATTGTTTCTAATCATTCCAGGAGCGAGGTCCTGGAACAGCCACCTAATAGGAGCAGTGGAAGCAAGTAACCCTATGTCATTTTAAGATGGCATTTGATAAATTTATCAAAGGGATTATGTGATGGGGTTGTTTGAGATACCACGGGACTGGATGTGACCCAGGATGTCTCTTCTAGTCCTACATCCCTAATGCTTTCCTTAACAATGATCTATAATAAAATCATTAGTGTGTATATAAGTTAAACCACCAAACAAAGTAATGCAGTAAATAGTTCCATGTAACTCTGAAATGTTAAGTTATAACTAAATACATTCACAGCTTGTTTGGGAAATAAAAAATGATGGGTGCAAACCCTGAAGACTAAATATTTAATAGATCTCCAAATGCAAGTCCTAAAGATAGAATTCTGCAGGGCAGAACTAATGGAAGAAAATATGCCTGTCGTTACTTTAGCTTATACAGATTCATAATATAACTCATGTCTCTGTGTTTGTGGGGGCTGGGGTTAGGGTGAGCATCTGGCACCATCTGTGGGGTGCAGAGAGTGGCTAGCACCATCTGTAAAGGAGAGATCAGCTGGCACCATCTGTAAAGGAGGAGAGAATGTGAGCAGCCAATACCATCTGCAAAGGGAACAGTGAGAGTGCAAGCTGCTGGCACCCGCCTCAGGCACCATATTGGAAGTGTTTCCCTCTTAAATGTTATTTTGCCTAGACCGAGTCACTTGGTTGCTTTCTTGCTTTGTTAAAATTGAACATTAAACAAAAAACACACTAATTCTGTAGATTTAATAACTCTAATGACCAGAGCTCATTGATAAAAATGTTATTGCTAATCAGAATTTGTCTAAATTCAGCTTCCAGATATTATATATAGTCTTATATTTTCTAGTTTAAAGAACCATCTACTATCAGGAATCTTCAAGTAGGTACTTATAGACCATTATCACCTTCTCTTTGATAAATTAAATAGAGATAAGTTATTTAAAGATAGGTTTCAGAGTAGCAGCTGTATTAGTCTGTATCCGCAAAAAGAAAAGGAGTACTTGTGGCTGTAGCTCACGAAAGCTTATGCTCAAATAAATTTGTTAGTCTCTAAGGTGCCACAAGTACTCCTTTTCTTTTTGCGGAAGTTATTTAGTCACTCACTTCAAGAGGGTTTTTGAATCTTGAATCATTCTCATAGCTCTTTCTGAACCCTTTCCAACTTGCCAACATCCTTATTAAAGTGTAGAAACAAGAACAGGACACAGCATCTGTGTCCAGTGATTCATATTATTTGTGAATATAAGTAAACAATAAGCCAATTTTATCCCAGGGCAGTGGTCACCAACCAGTCAATTGTGATCGACTGGTCAATCCTAGAGCATCTCCCACTTGATCGCGATCTCTGGTGGTGCAGCAGGGCTGCCACTAAGATAGGCTCCCTGCCTGCCCTGGCCCCAGGCCGCTCCTGGAAGCGGCCAGTGGAGACCCATAGATGCGGGGGGCAAGGGTCTCCCTTCATATGCTGCTCCTGCCTGCAAGCACTGCCCCCACAACTCCCATTGGCCGGGAAGAAGGAGCTGTGGCCAATGGGAGCTGCAGGGAGGTGCTTGCTGAGAGGGGCCGCAGGGATGCATTGGTCCCTTCCGGGAGCAGCGTGGGGCTGGGTTAGGCAGGGAGCCTGCCTTAGCGGCAGCCATGCTACACTGCTGACTGGGAGCTGCCAGAGACAAGTGCTGCCTAGTGGGAAGCCACACCCCAACCCCCAGCCCGCTCCTGGAGCAAGCACCCTGAACTGCCTCCTGCACCCCGAACCCATCCCTGAGCCCCCTCCCAGAGCCAGCATCCCAAAACAGCCCTGAGCCTCCTCCCAGAGCCAGCACCCCCCATACGCCCCCCGCACCCCAACCCCCTGACCCAGCTCAGCAGAGAGCCCCCTCCCACACTCCAAGCCCCTCGGCTCCAGCCCAGAGCCTGCACCCCCTCCCAAACCCCAACCCCCTACCCCAGGTGGTGGAGAGCGAGTGATGGAGGGGGGGATGGAGTGCATGGGGCAGGGCTTTGGGGAAAGGGAGGGGCCTTGGGGGAAGGGGTTGGGTAGATCCTGGGTTGCCCTTAAATTGAAAAAGTGATCTTGGGTGTAAAAAGTTTGGAGACCACTCTCCTAGGTTTCAGAGTAGCAGCCGTGTTAGTCTGTATCCACAAAAAGAAAAGGAGGAAAGTCCTCCTTTTCTTTTCACTCTCCTAGGGTAACTCCTTTGACTTGAGAATCAGTGGAGTAATATCAGGGATGGATCTGGCTCTACAAGTAGATTTGGATATTTTGGACAGATTATAAAGTAAATGGTGTGGCTATACTTAGATTAGGGCTGTCAAGCGATTAAAAAAATTAATCATGATTCATCGTGAGATTAACCGCACTGTTAAACAATAATAGAATACCATTTATTTAAATATTTTTGGATGTTGTCTACTTTTTCAAATATATTGATTTCAATTACAACACAGAATACAAAGTGTACAGTGCTCACTTTACATTTATTGTATTACAAATATTTGCATATATTACAAATATCTGTAAAAACAAAAGAAATAATATTTTTCAATTCACCTAATACAAGTACTATAGTTCAATTTCTTTATCATGAAAGTTGATCTTACAAATGTAGAATTATGTACAAAAAACCTGCATTCAAAAATAAAACAATGTAAAACTTTAGTGCCTACAAGTCCACTCAGTCCTATTTCTTGTTCTGTCAATCACTCAAACAAGTTTGTTTACATTTTCAGGAGATAATGCTGCCCATTTCTTGTTCACAATGTCACCTGAAACTGAGAACAGGTGTTCACATGTTGTAGCTGGCGTTGCAAGATATTTACATGCCAGATGTGTTAAAGATTCATATGCCCCTTCATCTTCAACCACCATTCCAGAGGACATGCATCCATGCTGATGACGGGTTCTGCTCAATAAGAATCCTTAGCAGTGCAGAGCGACACATGTACATTAACATCATCTGAGTCAGTTGCCACCAGCAGAAGGTTGATTTTCTTTTTTGATAGTTCAGATTCCGTAGTTTCTGCATCAGAGTGTTGCTCTTTTAAGACATCTGAAAGCATTCTCCACACCTCGCCCCTCTCAGATTTTGGAAGGCACTTCAGATTCTTAAACCTTGGGTTGAGTTCTGTAGCTATATTTAGAAATCTCACATTAGTACCTTCTTTGTGTTTTGTCAAATATACAGCGAAAGTGTTCTTGAAATGAACAACATGTGCTGAGTCATCATCCGAGTCTGTTATAATGTGAAACATATGGCAGAATGTGGGTAAAACAGAGCCAGAGACTCTCCTTGGAAGAGAATTGTGTCACAAATTTAAATAACACATTATTTTTTTACCAAGAGTCATCAGCATGGAAGCATGTCCTCCAGAATGGTGGCTGAAGCATGAAGGGACATACAAATTTTTAGCATATCCGGCATGTAAATACATTGCAATGCCAGCCACAAAAATTCCATGTGAATGCCTGTTCTCACTTTATCCTGACATTGTAAATAAGAAGTGGGCAACATTATCTCCCGTAAATGTAAACAAACTTGTTTGTCTTAGTGATTGGCTGAACAAGAAGTAGGACTGAATGGACTTGTAGGCTCTAAAACGTTACAATGTTTTGTTTTTCAGTGCAGTTATGTAACAACAAAAATATGCATTTGTAAGTTTCACTTCATGATAAAGCGATTGCACAACAGTACTTGAATGAGATGAATTGAAAAATACTACTTCTCTTATCATTTTTGCAGAGCAAATATTTGTAATAAAAATAATATAAACTGAGCACGGTGCACTTTGTATACTGTGTTGTAATTGAAATCAATATATTTAAAAATGTAGAAAAACATTCAAAATATTTAATACATTTCAATTGGTATTCTATTGTTTAACAGTGCAATTAAAACTGTGATTAATAGTGATTATTTTTTTTAATCGTGATTAATTTTTGAGTTAATTGTGTGAGTTAACTGTGATTAATTGTCAGCCCTAACTTAGATATTTGCTCACTACTTCTATGATCCTGGCAGACGAGGGGCCAGCTCATGTCAAAGCCCCAGGCCAATTCACTTGTGTATTAGTATAAATCAAAGTGTTTGTTAAATGCATAAGAGTGTATTTGGTGTTTAAACTTCAAGAAAACAAATGGGCTATTACTCGCATTGTTTTCTCTTATCTGTACCCCATTATAATGTAATAGCAAACATTTATATTGCATATACCCCTGTAACTAAAGAACACATCAAGTGAGAACAGGCTTGTGGAATGCAAATGAAGAACTTTAAAAGTGCTAATTTCAAAGCAAGTGGTCATTGTGTGTGATGATGAGAAGAAGCTATAAGTGTGGATTCAGGGAAGGATCCTTCATCTCTGAATTGTTTCGACTCTTACAGGGAAGTGTACCAGATGCAAAGCGGAGATCCCCAGAGACAATCGGGGTACCCTGAAAAGACTTTTGGGAAACTGGCAGTTTATTATATCACTGCCACCATTTGGAATTACAAACTGTGACTCACCTGTGCATATGTTTTTCCTGCTTTCACTTCTCGATAACTCTCATTTCCTTTTCTTAGCTAATAAACTTTCAGTTAGAATACTCTAGAATTGGCTACCAGTTTGTCTTTCGTGTTAGATCTAGGATACCAATTGATTTTGAGTAAGTGACTGGTCTCTTGGGACTGGAAGGAACATAAATACGATGTGATCTTTGGTAGAAGAGACCATTATCAATAAGTCCAGTTTGTCTGGGCTGCAAGATGTATTGCAGAGTCTAAGGGATTGTCTGTGACTCCATGGTAAGACTGGTATAGTGATCTAGGAGTTTACATTTGTTACTGGTTTGGTGAAATCTAATTATAGAATACATCACCAGATTGGGGTGTGTGCCCTGTTTTCTGATAGTCTGCCCTGAGGTAGGCACTCACGGTCACACATGGACAGCATGACACCTTCTATAAACAAAAAATCAAGTGTTTGTAGTAGAGGTGTAAATGAATCTGTCTATCCTATTACCTCGGTTATGGTCTGTGCCCATGAGGAATCCCATTGACTTCAGTGGGGCTGCACATGGGTGCAAAGGCCCATTCAAACAGAATGCATTGTAGGATCAGGGTCTTAGTTGTATAATATTTTTAAATGGATAATTCACTGATTAAATTTTTTAAAAAATGAGTAAAATTAGAGATAGCTATGGGAATATTAGATTTGAAACAAACATGCACATATTGGATCATTTTTTCATGCAAATATTGATTTCCTGGTAGCTAGAATAATATTTAAAGGGAAACTACTAAACATGACACTTTGCAAATTATAGCTTCAGAAAATTGTAATTGAGTTTGTAGTTGCCCTGAATTGTGACAAGTCCCTAGCACAGAGAATCCCTGGCTTCTTGGCACTACTGCAATATAATTGAATAATAAATAAAAAAATTACTACTACCACTGTGGCTTAGGAAGGGGTGGCGTAGAATTCTACAACTGAAGAGTGAGGGGAAAGGAAGATCACTATTATAATGTACATCAGCTTAGTGCACCAGAATACGGAGGGGTTCATCAATTTGCTAGCTGCATGTCAGAGATGAGCACGTTTGCATTTTAATGTCATTCACATTTTAATTGGATACAGACATTCATTCTGTAAGGCCAAGGTAGAAGAAGAGTAAAACAAGGGGCAGGAAAAAAAGAATGAAAAATCTTTTTTTAAGATATGTAGATATGTCACTTAACTTTTTTTCTGTCACCTTCCCATTTCACTGCTCATGTTCCAATGAAATTTTAAGGATTTGCCACCATCATAGACCGTGCAACTTTTTCTTTTTAATTGAAAGGATACCATCTTTGCCAAGTAGGTTTCCCTGAGGTTTTCCAGCTGTAATTCAAATGTTATACATCACCATATATATCTCCATCACATTTCAAATATGGTTCAGTAATTTCAATTTATTATAGCATCACAGTAGTAACACTATAGTTATGGTTGATGAGATACTTGTATTATAAACTCCTGTTTTCAGACACTTATAACTTTGTGAAAAAATTACCCTTTGAGCTGAAATTTCTTACACTTGTTCCTAGTCTGAAGGTGAATTTATATTCTGGAAATTTAGTAAACTTCCATTTGTTCATTTTTTAAATAAGTTAACCACTTAAAACATGAAAGAGCCCTCACTTTTTTACAACACTATTCAGATGATTTGCATTTGTTTGAGAAACTCAGAAACATTTTGCCTTGAAAATTCCCAAAATTGATCCACTTCATTGCTTTGATAAATATGAAGAAGGATTAATAAAAAAGTTTGAATGAATGGAAATGGCAAACCACCTTCAATGTTAAAACTTAGAACAACATGCTTTGATGAACCTACAACCTCTGTGTGTTTGGATTTATTTCTCTTCTCTGTGTCTTCTGCATAAATAACTAACTTAGATTATGGTATTGAAATGGTTAGTTATATATTACAGTTCCAGCCAGCCAAAAAGTTTGCATGTTTGTTAGCTAGAAGATTAATATATATATTTTTTTAATATGGGACAAACTCAAAAATGTCAAGGCCAAAAGTTTCCAAGAGTGGCCACCAATTTTGGGTGCCCAGCTGGTAATACCTTGGGACCTGAATTTTAAACTGGGATCACCCACAAGTTCAACTGAAGTCAATGGAACCTGCAAGTACTCAAAAACGCAGACTGAGGGACCATTAGCAGCTACTTTTGAAAAGTTGGCTGCATATCTGGATCAGGATTAACCTTTGTAGGTTACGGTTTTATACAGAAACAGCAACCATAGGTTGCCCTGTTTCTATGCAGTGGTTTAGCAGATTTTTTAAGAATGTTTTTAAAGGACATTGAAAAATTGAAGAAGTTGCAGCAAAAAGCCACAAAATTAATTAGAGGGCTGAAAAAAATGTCTTACAGTTGGAAAGTTAAAGACTGTTTACCTCATTAAAAAACAGATTGAAAAAAAGTGACTCGATTAGAGTGTTTTAGTACTTTCACTAGCAGAAAATGCTAGGTACCAAAGGGTTCTTTAACAGAATGGAGAAAGGCACAGCAAGAACTAATGACTGGAAGCTAAAGCTAGACAAATTCAAATTAGAAAACAAATAACAAATATTTAACAGTGGGGGTAATTAATCATGGAACAAACTATCAAGGGAAGCAGTAGATTCTTCATCTCTTGATGTCTTCAGATCAAGACTAGATGCCTTTCTGGAAGATCTGCTTTAGTCAAACAAAAGTAATTCAACTCAATGAAGGGCTAACAAGATAATATTCCATGACCCATGATATACAGGAGGTCAAACTAGATCAGGGATCGGCAACCTTTCAGAAGTAGTGTGCCGAGTCTTCATTTATTCACTCTAATTTAAGGTTTTGTGTGCCAGTAATACATTTTAACTTTTTTAGAAGGTCTCTTTCTACAAGTCTGTAATATATAACTACACTATTGTTGTATGTAAAGTAAATAAGGTTTTTAAAATGTTTAAGAAGCTTAATTTAAAATTAAATTAAAATGCAGATCTTATCAGTTTAGTGATATCCTTGCCCTTGCTTTTACTTGCTGAGTTTTCCAATGTCTGGCACGTATTTGGATACTTTAAGCTGCACTTCTGACAGGCTTTGAGTGATCAGTTGTTAACCAACTCCGAGAGGGACAGAGGACAGATTTCATGTGAGAAAATACCTGTTTACACATGTATGTGGATCCAAATGTTGAAAGCATTGCAAACGCAATTTTCTTCAAAAAGTTAAATTTCACTGGCAGGGACATCCAGCAGCTCATAATAGAGGCCTCATGATCTCTCTCGGTAGCTTCAAGTACACTCTGCAGATCTCCAAACTTTGATGCCCACAATTCTGAGCTTTTTGACTGAATGAGCTGCATTTCAAACTCTTCAACACCCATCCACTGAAATACAGACAAATCCAAGTTGCTTTTGTTGAACTTTTCAGGTTTAATTAGGAAAGAAAGCATTGGGCCAAATCGCTGGAAACCTTGAAATCTGTCAGAAAATTCTGATTCCAGTTCTTGCATGTACATTCTAATCTCAAAGTCAAACGCAGTGTGCTGTTCCACGTGGCGTGATGGTGATGTAAGCAGCAAATCAGGACTTAAAAATATCCCAGTACAGTGGCGCTGGAACAATTTTTAAGGTGGGGGTGCTGAGCTGTGCCCCCTCTTGCCCTTGTCTGCACCCCTCACTGCCCCAGACTGGGGCCAGTGGGCCACAGATGAGGGCAGCTGCAGAGCCCTGGCTGGCAGCCAGGACCCCAGACCGGCAGCAGAGCCCCCTGGACCAGTGTCTGGGACGCGGGGTCTGCAGCAGGAACCCCAGCTGGCAGGGGGCCAGCGGCTGGTACCCCAGGCCTGCAGCGGAGCCCCCGGGACCGGTGGCCTGGACCTGGGGCTGGCAGCGGGCTGAGCGGGGCCGGCGGAAGGAACCCCAGCTGGCAGGGGGCTGGCGGCTGGTACCCCAGGCCAGCAGCAGAGCCCTTCGGGACCGGTGGCCAGGACCTGGGCAGTGTGAGTGCAACTGAAAATCAGCTCGCGTGCCATAGGTTGCCTACCCCTGGACTAGATGATCTAATTGTCCCCTCTGGTCTTAAAAAAATGCTATGAATTTGACTCTATAAGGTGATTTAGAGTCCATCCTCCCAGCTGAATGGCTCCTTACAGAATATTTCCCAAAATAAATGTATATGTACCAGATTATGAGGATTCAACTACTTTCTCTGGGAAGTACTCATCTTCCATGGACAATTTGGAAAGAGAAACAGAGAAGGAATACTTTCCTCACTACTGAAATGTATCCATCCACTTTACCACTTTACTTTAAGGTGGTAAATGGGGCACTGAAATTCTGCCCTATATCACTGGACAGTAAGTTAAATTAACTGAAATTACAGGGGAATGTGATGACCTAATTTAGAATTTGGCAAAGTTGCTTACACTCTTGTGAGACCACACCTAGAGACTTTGAAAAAAACCATGGAACCTCTAATGACCAAAAGTGTTCAGGTCCTCAGCATTTCACATGGCCACATCATTTCATTAGAGAGAAGACTGTAACTGCAAGTATTAAAGTTATGAGCAAATTGCTAAACCACAGTGAAAACCACCTTATCCAGGATAATGGTCAAAATTCTGTGATTGCATCCACTGTGTCCCAGCATGTCCAAACATAGTTGAGACACAGCAGATTATATTACTCTTGAAAATGTATTCCGTTACAACCTTTGTACCAGCATGTAGTCTCTTTCTTTGCAGATCTTGTTGGCAACAAAGATGATTAAGAAGCCTTTTTGCTATTGATTATTCTACACCTCTTCATTACTATTTACTTCTGTCTGTTTCTGTATGTTCTGCATGAACACACTTGATTTCATTTTTGATTTTGGAACAGTTACCAAAAGACTAATTTAGCAGTGTCTTGTGAATGCTCTTTATTTCTGATTTGGAGCTATTTCCATGTCACTAATCTGCTAAATAAATGGTGATGAACAGCACTAATTTTACAGATTTTTTAATAAATTTTTTGTCATCCAAAATAAATTGCAGTAAACAGTTTGAGAGACATATTAATTAGGTAAAGGATAAACTGGTTCATCTGATTTTGATATGTAAGAATCTGGAACATTCAGAAGCAGCATGACAGGCTTGTTACTTGGGGTTGTCAGAACGTCCATAAGGGGTAACTTAACGATTTCACTCAAAGCAATATAAGGAATAAATCAACAGGAACCCAGCACTTCCATCTGATAAGATTCATGCAAGTAAGTGTGCTCTAACACTGCAGTTTATTAGATTTAAGCACACACAAACATAAACAATAGGTTTAGAACATCCCAGATATGTACCTAACATCTGGAACAGTATTGAGTAATTAAGAGCAGGTTTGTAGTGGCCAGTTGCTCACCCACGGGTGAGAAAGGGTGTCAGGAAAAACGTCTCTCAGGATGGCTTCAGAGGACTACTCCAAGTATATTCTATTAACTAATCTTTTATAACTAACCTCTATAAAACACATAGGTCATAATGACCCCCACTGTATCATCACTTTTCTAACTGTCAATAAACTGAATATCAGAGGTGCCTAGACTCAAGGTTTTCCATCCACCAAGGTTTTCAGTCTCAGTTGTTTACTTCTTTGTCCCCGCCTCCCCTTCTGATTAGCAGAAACTGCCAGCTAGACATGACCTTGCTTCTAAAAGCCTGTCTCCAAATTAACCCTTAACTGTTCTCTCTTGTGTTCTGTTTCATTACTTCAGGGTCGCTGAATGCACATAACATGGTTGCAATTAGCTTGATCACATTCTGCAGTATACACACCCTTCAAATCCAGGGCAATAAGCTCTCCAGATCCTCAAGTCAATCTTTCTTTTAACTAACAGATTCAGTGAGATGTATCTCACTCTTTGGAGAGTAAACAAACACAAACAAAAAAACTATCCCATTACTTCTAGTTTAATTTCATTAACAAAAAGGTAATTCCAAAATAACACTGCATGAACCTCATCTTAAGCCTTTTTCCTAGGCTTGGCTGTTCCTACCTTCCTTCTTCCAACCTCCTACCTTGGCTGTTCCTTCCTTCATTCAAATCTCTGCAGAACAAACTGTAGCTCCCAGAAGGCCCTTGTCCCTTAAATTCGTTGTGGCAAAGTACTTCCACATATGATATCTTAACTTTATACAGCAGTTCAGAGTAACCATGAACACAGATGCACTGTCTATTTTAAGCGATTTTTTTCATGTTTATTATGCAAGGTATTTTAAAGAAATAATAAATTAACTGGTCATATTTAACACTGGGACAAGTGAGATGAAGCTCTTTATAACCCATTTCAATTTTCCTCAAACTTCCATTTTTTAATTTAAATCTTAGTGTTTTTCTAGACAAACACTAATGTGGCAAGCTGGGTTGTAAATCTACAGCTCACTACATTACCGTGCACTAACTATCCGTGTGGACCCTGCTACACCATACTAAAAGTTCCCTTGTGCGCTTTAATCTACTTTGCTTTGAAATGGGAGTAGATCAAAGAACATTAAGGAACTTTTAGTGCACACTAGGAAGGCCCACATGGACTGTTACTGCACGGCATGCTAGTGAGCTGTAGATTTATACCCCAGCTTGCTGTGTACTAACTGTTCTCCTATACAAGCCCTTATTGTGATGCGTTCTGACCATATTTTTAAATTCTTTAGGTTCTTCAGTATTATTTCTCTGTCCTCGCTGGTATCTATTAATTTTGTTAACCTATGTTCCCCTTTTCCAGGTTACTTATAAAGATATTTGAGAAAACCAAAACTAGCACAAATCCCTGTTTTTATTAGACTTGGTTTAGAATCCTTCAGCCAATTTTCAGTTCATGTCACCATGCTTACATCCAAGCCAATCTGAATTAAATTTAGAGAAAGAGCTCATGAAAGTTTTTAATAAAATGTTTTACTAAAACCCAAATATATTATTTCCACTGCATTCATCCACCAAAATAGAAATTGGATCCAGGCTGGCAAACCCATGGATGTGCATGGAGCCACATTGACTCCAGTAGAAAGTTCCCATGGGAACAAGATTCTCCTGACACAGTTCAGTCTCAGGATCAGGACCTAATTTCGTAATGCTGTCCCTCCAAAAAAAATAAAAGTAAAATAAAATAAAAATTCCTCACCTGGCAAGCTTTATTCCTTATAAACGTATGCTGGTTATTGATTATATTTCTCTATCCTTTGGGAGGGGGGTGTGTGTGTGGAAGGAAGTTGATAACAGCTCTTGTTAACTACAGTGAAGCCCCCAGGTGCTCCATGCCTAGATCATAATTTCTCTTATCTGTTGAAGAGCCCCATCTCTTCCTCTTTAATCACAATTTGTAGCATGAATTTTATTTGTTTGAAAATTTATACTGACGAGGTGTTTTCCACTATTCATTTATTCTCCTGTTTCAAAATTTCACTGTCCAGTCAGGAAGCTGTGATAGGGAACACTCACTTCTATTGCTACCTAGTGGTCAGGTGAAGGTTCAGCTGTCTACTTGCTGGATGTCCCCTTAATTCACTGTAGAGCCTCTCTGTGGTGAGCACTCTCTGTTTTGTGACTCAGCCCTCCACCCAAGTCACACATTCCAGTACACCCCTTTCTAGGTACACATACACCAAAAAGACCAGTTTTGGGGCTGTCTTCAGATGCCTGCAAGGGCTTCAGGGCTTTCTCTTTAGGTTGGAGAATTGGGGGTCTTGACCCTTGTATATTCAGGGCCTTCCCCATTTAGGTTCCCTATTCAATGACAGGCACCTAACATTGTTCGCTCTTTAGGAGTTGGTAGGAGACCATGGGCCAACCCTCTCCACTTGGCTCCACTCCAGGGCCCAATGCAAGGCAGCTAAATCCTGCACCTTGGGGTGATAAGTAGCTGCTTCCCAGAATCACTTCCACCCCTTATTCCCCACAAGGTAAATTAAAGAACTGAACACAAAATAAAGGTTCTGACCTTCAAAAACAATCACCAGTCCCTCCTTTGCAGGCTTGGTCAGGTCAGCATCACCAGACCTCCAGCAACAAGAGCTCCTGAAGTACTCCTTTCCCAGAGCCCAGGTCTTCTCCATTCCACTATCTGCCTCCCTCCGAGCTGCTCTGCTTCCCTTTTTAAGCTCTGCCTTCAGCTTGTGCAGGCTCTGCAGGTGCAGCAGTGCAGGGCCAAAGCAGCTCCCTAACCCTTTCTCCAGTGTGAGGTTTGTATACTCCATCACAGGAGCAGAAACAGTAATATGTGAATACTAGCAGCACTGGTGATACATCTCCAATGAAGAGAAACTTATAAAGTGCACCTGTCATGTTTGCAAAGAGTAAGTCAACCAACTCCAATTCCCGCCCCCTCCCCGCAATATTTCACCACAACAGTCTGCATTTCAGAATTTCCTTTGCTACTGAAAATACTGTTGGCACATAATGCCAGTTCCTCACTTCTTCCTTTTTTGTCTATTCTATACAATAATTGCATCTGAAAAAAACACCCTACATTAAAAAGAAAAGGAGTACTTGTGGCACCTTAGAGACTAACCAATTTATTTTAGCATGAGCTTTCGTGAGCTACAGCTCACTTCATCAGATGCATACCGTGGAAACTGCCTAATTAAAGACTTAGCCACTCCCAGTCTCTATTTAAGCCTAAATTAATAGTATCCAATTTGCAAATGAATTCCAATTCAGCAGTTTCTCGCTGGAGTCTGGATTTGAAGTTTTTTTGTTTTAAGATAGCGACCTTCATGTCTGTGATTGCGTGACCAGAGAGATTGAAGTGTTCTCCGATTGGTTTATGAATGTTATAATTCTTGACATCTGATTTGTGTCCATTTATTCTTTTACGTAGAGACTGTCCAGTTTGACCAATGTAAATGGCAGAGGGGCATTGCTAGCACATGATGGCATATGCATCCGATGAAGTGAGCTATAGCTCACAAAAGCTCATGCTCAAATAAATTGGTTAGTCTCTAAGGTGCCACAAGTACTCCTTTTCTTTTTGCGAATACAGACTAACACGGCTGTTACTCTGAAACCCTACATTAAAAGAAGGTTAAGGTTGCATTGAAAAGTTAGGAAAGGCCTGAATTAAAGTAGCTTATGTTTCCTGCCAGATACCTGTTACACTCATTTCATTATAACCTTCATCTTTCAGTATCACCTTCCTCTCTTCTGATTTGTTTTGAATACCTTTTATATTTATGTACAGATTTTTTGGTACATACAACTCTAATTTTTTCTCCTCTTTTCTTTCAGAAGAACTCTTTGCTCTGTTTTATTTTGCCATATTATTTGAATATGAAGATATAACTCTCCATATCCTTACTTCCTGAATAGTTTTAAGCCAGTCTAACAAGTTCTGATGGTCTGGATGCAGGAGGTTGGTGTGCTATCTACTTAAGCAGAGGCTAATTCAAACAATTCCCTCCTGCCATGAATCCAATCCTCTTTTTCCTACAACATTGCTGCGCCAGAAGGAGCTTTATGGTCTCTAAATCCCTAAATTTACACTTGAATAAAATGCATCTTTCTCCAGTGATGTAATTTGCTCCCATATGTTCTGCAGGCAATTAGAATTCCCAAGTATTCTTAAGGATCCAAGACATGCTGATGAGGACATTTATTGTGATGGGACCCTTGAAATAAAGAAAACAGTATGTTATCTTATCTGGCCCTCTTATTAATGAGCCATCAATCAGAATGAGTCATCTATTCCCTGCTTTCAGTAGCTCCCTTTCTGTGCTTTTTGCTCTTGGCATGGATCCTTCAAGTCACAAAAAAGCATCAGGGAAAAGAAAAAATACATGGCTCTATATCAGGCATTGGTGAATTCACTTTGCTCAATTTCAGGCCATTTTTACATATTAGGTTCATGATTTTGAACTCCGCCTCAAAACACTATGGGCTTGCATTCTGCACAGCAAAGATACTCCAAAGATATACACTATGTAGCCCCTTACCCCTGGTCACGTCTTTCCCAGAGGACAGGGTTTGCTTTGCATACAGAATAACTTGTAGATAATAAATACAATTAAATACTGGGAAGTTCAGCTAACAATTTCACGTAAAACTCCCTTTGATGTCAATAAGACTTGCGTGTGTACAGTACACATGTGTGTCCTTTAAGCCAGTTGTTCCCAACTTTTTGGGACACTGTAATAGTTCATCAAATTAGCAACGTGCAGCAATGTGAACCAGTGTCTCCTGTCACATATTCAACTATGCATGTTCTAATGCACAGTGAAGTTCAGTCTGCTAGAAACACTAGTATCACTCTGAGGTTATGGTTTAGAGAAGCCTAAGACAGGAAGTGACTGTTGCTCTATTTTCAGACATACATTTTCCCCCCTTTCTATATCTCTTTGCAGTGCAAAGAACAAAAAACCATTTTAGTGCAAATTAAATACCCAACAGCTGTTGAGAACACTTTTGCACTGTTCAGAAAAGACTGATGCATTGCAACTTCATTTGTCTGAGGAGAAACAAAAAGAAAGTGCTGGAAGGGATTGGATGACTTGTGAGACTATGAACCGGATATTTACTGCCTACAGAAATCCAGTTTATAAAAGCCCCTATAGTAAACCTGCATGCTGTTTTTTAAGAGAAAATGTATTTTGCTTAAAGGCCATGATTCACTCAGAGTTCTCTACACAGTGGTGGGAGCTCCTGCTTTCATACTAGATATGTCCCAGCAATCTGGTGTGAAGAGAAATTACAGTTAGAGTCAGAAAGTGATGTGACAACCCCAGTGCCCTGGCTGCAGAGGCAAGGACAGTCATAAGAATGGCCATTCTCCATCAGACTAAACGTTCATCTAGCCTAGTATCCTGTCTTCCAATAGTGTCCAATGCCAGGTGCCCCAGAGGGAATGAACAGAACAACTAATCATCAAGCGATCCATTCCCTGTTGCCCATTCCCAGCTTCTGGCAAACAGAGGCTAGAGACACCATCCCTGCCCATCTTCGCTAATAGCCATTGATGGACATATCCTCCATGAACTTATCTAGTTCTAGTTTGCATCAAGTCCTGGAGCTATTCTTTCCCTACACATTTTTCATGGTTTCTGGACAAATCCACACAGTACAATGCCACTGCGTGAGAAATGTTTCTGCACTTGTGGCCCAACACCTTGAAATCAGAGTGACTATCCTTCAGTGTTTGATGTCTTCATCTTGAGCCAGCAACCAGCACTTGAGTACTGTGGGACTCCATTTTAGCTCTTAATAATCATGCTGTTTCATATAAGCCTTACAGAGGGAGACCTGCAATGTATATATTTCACCAACTAGGCTGACATTTCTGGCCTGAACAAAAGCAATAAATCCTTGCAAGAACGACTGCAGCAATGAGATCTAATTCTTGATTGCCGAGCGAAGGGGTTCAGACAGAATAGGTAATATTCAGAAAATAATTTGAACTTTGGGGGAGCTTACCAGCTCCATCCTCTGTTTCCTAATGTACTTTCTGCACAGGGAAATAGAGGATTGTTTAAAATAAGCAGGAAATGGAGGCTGAGACCAGAGAAGCAGAATTCTCCCCACACTCATATCAGTTCTAGTTCAAGAGAAACTTCCTCCGAAATAAGGAAGATCCTACTGGTCTGGAACATTGCTGTAGTTAGGTAGGGTGATAGACACATCCAAATACCTTAAAATAGAAAGTGGAAATCTGAATACAAGGCCTTACTATGTAATAATGCAGAACTGATGAGAGTGAGAGAAATCACATCCCTGGTAGGTTGAAGATCAGAATGTATATGTAATGCAGCTGACAGTAATTTGGTTTTGTGGAAATAAGGGTATAATTTATGCCAGACCTGTTAATTAAACTCTAAACATCTCAACACATAATGCTTACCCAGGGGTTAATTTAGCTAATCTGGATGGACATGGAAAGAAGACTGTACAGTGTGTCCACAATGGAAGCGCTATATTAATCAAAAGGCCTTTGAGGCTGGTGCCTAAGGAGCAGTGAGTTGGGGCCCACCATTTTGGAGATGCAGTGAGGAAAAGATGTAAGCATGGGAGGAACAGCAAAGGATGCTAAATATGAGGGCCTTGAAGAATGATGGCTGGCCAGTATATATTTAAAAGCAGTAGATGTGTGCTGTCAAATTAGCAGAGGAACAGTAATGAAGCGTACAGTTGTACATAGCAGAAGAGTTGCCTGCTGGCTGGTGGGGATGGGGCAGGGCGGAGGGGGAAAGGGAAGGAGAAGAAGGGGAACACAGAACTAGTTGAGAAGAGCTGTCTAGACTGCAGAGGAGCAAAAGGGTAGTAGAGTGATGGTAAAACAGCAAACCTTTGATCTGTGAGCTGTTCCCAGTGCAAAGAGTCACTGCATGACCAGATTAAGGAATGATACTGCAAATTGTTTCTGGAGAAGATGGGCATGCTGTACTGAATAAAGCGACTCACATGAAGTGTTCTGCATTGTTCAGGATTTGTCCTGTAGTCTTGACCTGCATTGGGAATACGAGCACAAAGAAAACTGAAGGCCAACCTGTTAGGGTGATCCAGCCCTGCTTATGAAGTAATGTGCACTGGGCACTTATGGGCGCTGTAGGTATGTCTACACTGCAATTAAAAAGCCATGGCTAGCCTAGGTCAGCTGACTCAGACTCACAGGGCTTGGGCTGCCAAGCTGCTTAACTGTAGACTTCCAGGCTAGCGCTAAAGCTGGGGCTCTAGCAACCTGCAAAGTGGAAGGGTCCCGGAGCTCCAGTCCGAGCCCAGAGGTCTACATTGCAATGAAACAGTCTTGCAGCCTGAGCCCCATGATCCCGAGTCAGCTGGGATGTGTCAGCTCTAGGTGTCTATTTGCAGTGTAGACATACCCTCCGAGGCTGACTAACTTTAAAGCCAGTCTACATTAGCTTTTAACAGAACTCTTAAAGGTTTTATACTTTCTATTATGGTCATCACCTTTTCTGCAGGTCATACATTGTTTCATCCACATATTAAAGCTTTTGATTTTTCATGTTTTATATACATTGGAAAATGGTCCATTTTATTGCCACTTACTGTACTCCTTTCTGGAAAAAAAAACAGTTTTCTGAGATTAAGGCACAAGTGGGATTATAGAAATTCCATCAATGAAGAGATGATTAAGCAATGAATACAACCCCCCATTCCCAAAACAAATAATACATGAACTTGAGAGAGGGAGAGAGAGAGAGAGAGAGAGAGAGACACCGCCATTTCATTTCCTTGTGCTTAATTAAAATTAGAATCATATCTGTACAGTTCTTTAATAACAGCTAATCTTTGAACTTTACCTTTCAGCACAGCTTTTTTTATTTGAACACAAATCCAGTGATTACTTTGAGTTCAGAAATAAATTTTTAGCCGCTGAAATCAGAGCTATATCATGACAGCTGTATACCAAGGCTATCTTCTGTTGAAATTCCTAAATGTAGCATACATCAATGTCCATTTCTTAGAGCAATGTCATTGTGCTCTACAAAAAACACCAGCTAATCAATCTTTGTAATAAATAAATTAGGCTAAAAGTCATTTTGTGTCACTTTGACTTTTAACTATATTCACACTGCAATATTACAGATTCTACTTTTGCTGCAGGGAATGTTTTCTTTTTTTTCTCCTTTTCCATCTAAGGCTCACTTTTTCCAATTTAGATTAGGCAAAAGAAAAGTCAGAGATAGAAAAGTATAATTGACTTAATTTGGTTTAATTAACTGCAGGAGAATGAAGACAATTAGTTAATGCATCTTAATGAATTGAATTATGAAATGCATTGCTCCCAATGGGAGCAAATGATCCCTGTAATGGGAAAAATGGGGATGAAAATACACTGAAGTGTCTTTTTTGTTTGTTTCTCTCTCTCTCTCCCTCCCCCTCCCCCCCATCATTAGGGTGGCCAATTCAAAGTAGCTGGAGTGTCATAGATACTTCCTATGCATGTACTAGCAGGCCAAAAGCTTAGAGATGAAATCTACTTGGGAGTTCAGAGTGAATTCTATCACCTAAAATTCCCCAATAGGCCCCATCTCCTGATTTCTAGAAATGATTGGCAGTGTTAATCCAGCTCCCAGTTTATATCAGTCACTGTACAAAGGTGGGATTCAATGATTAACTGAAATAGAAAAATAATAAAAAAAGACAAAACCCCTTTTTCAGGGCTAATATATATGTTGTATAACTGAGTTGATTTAGCTGCTACAGCAGATGAAGATTGAATATGAACCATATTTCATGCAGAATTCTTACCATTACCAACTAATATTCAAATTCTCACCCCCCCCCCAAAAAAAAAATAGTGCTACAAAATCCTTTAATTCTGAAGTTCCATATTTTCTAGGGGCAAACAGGTCTAATTATAAAAAGAAGAGGAGGACTAGTGGCATCTTAGAGACTAACCAGTTTATTTGAGTATAAGCTTTCCTGAGCTGCAGCTCACTTCATCGGATGCATTCAGTGGAAAGTACAGTGAGGAGATTTATATACATAGAGAACATGAAACAATGGGTGTTACCATACACACTGTAAGGAGAGTGATCACTTAAGATGAGCTATTACCAGCAGGAGAGGGGGAAGAAAACCTTTTGTAGTGATAATCAAGGTGGGCCACTTCCAGCAGTTAACAGGAATGTCCGAGGAACAGTGGGGGACTACCAAAAGGTCTAATCATAGTATACACAAGGTAAATACAATGCTGTAAAGAACAAGCTTCCTTCAAAAGTCATGTTGTACAGTGTGTCCATAGTTCGGTAGAAAGAAGAGATTAATTACATTTTGGAATATAAATGAACTATCTTAGTTTTTCTGAATTGTCCTTTGTTCACATAATCATCGTATATTACAAAAAAATCTGGTTATGTTGATATCACATCTTCCATTTATTTCCACTACCATTTAATGTATTTTATTCATTTAACCCAGCAGAAAATGAGATGTTCACAGCATTCCCTTACTAACTTGATAACAAATACATTCCTGGAAAATTACAAATCTTGCATTAACTCAGTTGTAAATATGAAACCTAATTGTTACTGATAGTTAATAAAATTCATTCTGCCACAGTCATCACTTCTGTCCAATATAGGGTTTTATGATTTGAAAATTTACACCATTTTGAAACTTTAAGGGGTTTATCCATAAGTAATTTGGGGCATTTAATACTCAATTTGTATGTAATTTCCACATGAAAATTGTATTATGCCCTGATACTATGTAAATGAAATGAAATTGATACTCATTTACTCAGGTTTCACAGTGCTTGATGGTAGAGGGTGTTCTAAATGAAAAAAAGATTAGAAAGATTTAATATAAAGACTGCAGCATCAGCACATACATAGAGTTGCTAATATTGGGGTGGTTGTATAATATTAGTATAATATTGCTCATAATAATACTGTTACAAAGTCTCTAAGAAGCAGGGTCAGTTAAACCAATATGTGACAGGCACCTCTTTATATTCTGAGTCAAAAACATATTGCCAAGCCAAGAGAAGAGAGTAACAATTGCAGAACACAGCTGTCCTGGCTGTACCACTCCTTGGAGAGCTACTACAGCAGAGTTCACTAATCAAACAAGGAGAATTGGGCTTAAAAATAGACTCATCAGAACAATATGGTTAGTGAACCTCCCATTAAAAGGACTAGAGAACATTTAAAAAGTGCTTTTAGTTGTGGGGCCATAATAAGACACATTTTGAATGTATTTTTTCCTGTAGGTCAGAAGGTTGAAGCAATAGGAAGGGAATTACAAATAACATGTTTTCAGCTTTGCTTTCACAATAGTTTCCAGTTCCTGGGACTTTTCCTGAAATATTTTCAGTTTCTGAAAACTAGAGCTTTATCAATGAAAGTGAAACAACAAGTCAATTTTGTTTTAACGAAAGTTCAGATGTAGCTCTGATGGGGGACGCTTGAGAGCACATCAGTGGCAGTCTGCATTGCTAGTGCTGACAAGAACAACATTTCACTGCCCCTCAAGAAGGACATGTACTTAATACTTAATTTTAGAACATAGTAACAATGTGATCTTTTTACTGTGTAAGCTTTGTCTTTCCACACTTCCTATTGGTTGATGCTAAAAGGCGTTCTGTCACATCTCAAATTAAATTGCAAACTCTTCGGAGATAGGCTCGTGTCTTTGCATTTTTGCTGTAAAGTTCCTTGCTAGTGGAAGTGGTAGTAATAATAAATATTGGCCAGATATTACTGGACGTTAGCTAAAGAAACCCTGATTTGTAAAAGGTTGCATGATGAAATAAGAAAAGGAGTACTTGTGGCACCTTAGAGACTAACCAATTTATTTGAGCATGAGCTTTCGTGAGCTACAGCTCACTTCATCAGATGCATACCGTGGAAACTGCGGCAGACTTTATATATACACAGAGAATATGAAACAATACCTCCTTGGGTGGGAGGAGGTATTGTTTCATATTCTCTGTGTATATATAAAGTCTGCCGCAGTTTCCACGGTATGCATCTGATGAAGTGAGCTGTAGCTCACGAAAGCTCATGCTCAAATAAATTGGTTAGTCTCTAAGGTGCCACAAGTACTCCTTTTCTTTTTGCAAATACAGACTAACACGGCTGTTCCTCTGAAACCTGTCATGATGAAATAAGTTGCATTGGGATTTTGCTAGATGGAGCTAAATCGTAGTTATGTGTTGCTTAATCTAACATGATCAGAGTCAGCATAACTAGTTAGAACAATTAGTTAAAAGAAATAATTTAGCTTGATTTTTCTCTTTCTATGTCTTAAAATAAAACAAAATATTTAGTGATAGGAGAACCCATGCATTTCGTGGGCTTCAATGACTAGCTCTTCAAAGTCTTGTATGTCTCTTGTGCATTGTCAGGGAGATTTTCAAAAGTACAGATGGGGGTTAAGCACCTAACTGGTATTTATGCCTTTGAAATCTTCCCCATGTGCCTCATCAGTTAAGTGTAAAAGATCATTTCTAGTTTCCCATGTAAGGCTTTACTCTAGCTGTGCAGTGCATATCACATCATCACACACTTATTTGTGTCCTCTTACTGTTAAAGACCAGGATGCCTTACCAGATTTGGGCATTGGAGTGCCAAATAGGAACAGAAGTCAATTCTTCAAAAGGAAATGTGTGTGTGCATGAGCCTTTCGGGTCAGGCCAGTCTAGATAAACGAAGTGAAAGTCCAAAAATATTACATTACATCATCTTCAGCCCACACATTAATAAAGAAATCATCTTTTCTTCTGTTAAAGCACAGAGTAATTACATGTACATATGTTAATAATAATTAGAACTGGCCCTCTAGACTAGAAGTCGGATTTGATTAGATAGCATGAAAATCTTATGAGTTGTTTTGGTAAGGATTGATCACCAACAGTTTCTTCTATCATAAGTTGAGGTCTTACAAGAAGAGAAGATTATTCACCAGGAATCTGCTTTAACATAGTCTTTTCTTCCCTTATCTTACTGGGCAATCACCTTGGCTAGCGATGGTACGTCTCCACCAGTCACAGATCAGGACACCAGATCCACCAATCAATTACTTTCCCTCAGTTAGTGAAGCCTCCACAGAAGGAAAGAATCAGTCAAAAGCATAATAGGTGGTGTAATGCAAATAGAATTGGTTGGGAATTTTCTGTCAAAATGTTGTTTTTTTTTCTCCAAATAGAAAAGTCAGTTTCTAAAAATTGAAATTGTCTGTGGGAATTCATCCAGGCAACTTACCTAATAGAGGAGAGCTAAGGATCTGAGCATCCAAACTACATTTCCCATGAGGCATTGCAGAAGTTTAGGTGGACACAATTCAATGCTAACCAAAAACAAAGCTGAACAATGCCAAACCAAATCAACACATTTTGATATGTTCAACAATCCAAAACTAAATATTTTTATATTTCCTTCTGAATTAAATGTTTTCAAAACTTTCTGTTCAGCAAAAAATATATATATTTACACTTTTCATCCTGATTCTGGATGACAAAAAAAAAAATCAGAACACTGGAATTTCCCAGAAATTCCCATTTTCAGCTAGCTATAACTCCAAGCAACATTCCCTGAGGAGATGTAAGAGGAACAAACCAGATTGTTTATAATAGTTTTGAGATTTTTCTCCTGCATAAAAAAATCCATTTTTGTTTTCCAAGAAAAAAAGAAGACACTAAAATATACCCATAAGGTTTTATGAAATGAAACATAACACATATAAAATGATTTACTCTGTAATCACATTTACTCTTCAAATGAAAAAAGGTACACACTTTATCCAAAATGAAAAGTAAAACTAAAACACAATAGAGTCCCCAGTCCATTAACTAATTTTGGACTTTCCGTATTTTAAAAGCTGTTTTTCAATAACAATAATCTCTTACTAATGTATTTTCTTTCCAAAGCCTACTCTGTTATGAAGTTTTGTCCAAATCAATCTGAATGTGCTAAAAGTAAACATAATTGAGTCTGAGCTCACTGGACAGGAGTAGAAGTCTTTTAAAAATTAGCAACGTTTTAAATACAGCCATCCCATCTTCCATTTCCTACAATTTCTGATGTAATGAAGTACAACAGAACAGCCTTTAAAAAAAAAAGTAGGTATGTGGATTTTAAATACTGAAAGAGAAGGAAGTAATTTAGGATTATCTCCCATTAGCAACATTTCAGCCTCTACTTTCTGTTCTGAGCACAACCCAGGACCCTTGCATTTGATGTCAGTCATGTTGGCTTAGTAATGGAAAAGTTCCCCTGCTTCTGTAATCCCTCTGCTAGGTGGTTAATGGCAAGAAAAAAAGGTCAGCTTCAAAATATCGAAGATCCCTCTTAAAACTAGCAAACACCAGCAGCTCAAGACCCCACTAAGAATTTCTGGGTTCATGAAATACCTCCTCAGGACACCTGTAACAGTCCACACTTTCTCAGTTGCAAGTATAGGGTTCATGTATGAAACAAGGAAAACGTTATTGGGGGAAAGGGAATTTAACAACAACTTGGGGAAAACAGCAACGATCTATCTATGTGGATGATAAATAAGGCACCTGCACAACATGGTAACTTTGACAGGAGTCTGTTAAATTGGTTCCCCACCCACTGTGGGTATATCCAATTGGTAAATTTCCCCTATACCATGTTACTTCCCTCTCCCACATCTGCTAAACCCAACTCACAGTTTGATGTCAGTTGGTAGTGTAATCCCAGATTCCTGAGCTGCAATTGGCCATGTCCCTTGGGAAGTGCTGTGTAGTCCCAAGGCTTCACCATCTAACTCAATTGTAGTGATTTCAGCTTTATTTAGTTGCAGAGTAGGAAGTGTCTCACCAGAGTTCACTCAGCTCTGCTGTTGTCCTCTATGGCTTCAGTAAAAAGTAGCCTCTGTGTCACCAAAGAGTCCCTCAATGGTGTAGAATCTAAGAACATATAGGATATAGGACTCTTGAGCAGAGTCCTTGCCAGAAGATAGGAGCCTCTTTCCCCCATCTCCCTTTGATTCCTCTATTCAACCAATTCTGAGTTTGTGTACAGTTATGGTGTCTCCCAAAGTGCCACTGGAGAAATTCTGGGTAGAAAACTTATAGAAACGACTCTCCCCCCTTGTAGCTATACTTCGTGCTTTAACCAATGGATGGGATAGAGCTTCTTCACTTCTGGAATTTCTAGGTAAATAATTTATGCAGATGAATCATAGGACTAGAAGGGACTTTGAGAGGTCATCTAGTCCAGTCTCTTGCACTCATGGCAGGACTATATTATCTAGACCATCCCTGACAGGTGTTTGTCCAACCTGCTTGTAAAAATCCCCAGTGATGGAGATTCCACAACCTCCCTAGGCAATTTATTCCACTGCTTAACCACTCTGACAACTAGGAAGTTTTTCCTAATGTCCAACCTAAACCTCCCTTGCTGCAATTTAAGCCCATTGCTTCTTGTCCTATCCTCAGAGGTTAAGAAGATGGATGAAGATCTGTGGTCATTCTCCCCCTCTGTTCAACAGATGGGACCAGAAAGCTTTGTAGTCTCTAGAGCTTCAGGCCACTGGGCTTACACTTCTATGAGTAGAGTTTTTCTTGCACTGTTCCAGTTCTTTGTTGTTGCTTAGCTCAACAAGATTTCCCTTGAGACTTCAGTAATAGTGTCATACCCATAATTTGCTGAATCCCTCTGAAACCATCTTCAGAATCCATTCTTGTGTAACTTACTTGCCATGTTTATATCAAAATCTGTGCTGTACCCAGCACAACATTCAACATACTTATGTTAGTTGGATGGAAATGTACAGGCAGAGGGCTCAATCTTGTCATCTAGCCAAGATGGATTGAATGCAGCACTTGAGGTGAGACATGGAAAAAGTTGGGTATATTCTTTCTTTACAATCCCCTTAATCTGGGTGCCAACTCCATCTCATAGCACAAATTAGATCAGCCCAGAGGCTGCTTTAATTAGTTCTGGTTGATGACAGCTCCCAGTATTCTATTATGTCATCCTAGATTTGCTAGACTTTCTTCCTTTCACCATGTCCCTTTTGCTGGGTCCTGGGGGATACAGCCAGCTTCTCTGGCTGTATGTTACCCAATGATTCTTCCACACCAGGGAACTTTTCAGCTGGCTGGGAAAGCAAAGTGTAAAACCCCTTAGTGCATCTGGAGTGGCCCAGAAGGGCCATAGATAGGGCTAGGATCTTGTCCATGATCTTCCTGACAGTTCCACTAAATATTTTTGGCAGCTATTTTTCAATCGACAAGCTATGAACCTCATGGTTGTGGAAGAATTTAACCTCCACAGTGTGAGTTAGGACTGTGTGAGGTAATTCCGCTTTTTCAATTTAGTTTAAAGAATCTTCCAAATGTCCATAAATTTGGACCTGGGATGTCCTCTTGGATTTTTCATTTTATTTGTTATCTGAGCAAATGGCAAATACCTCCTTTCCATACACCCTCCATGTCCTTGGATAGTGTCTTCAGCAACTTGGACATAATATTCTGTGTTACTTTTCAGATGTAAAATCACTAGGATTAAGGAGGAATGCATTTTCCCTGTTGCCTGGATTCTTGTAGCCATTATCAGGACATTTT
Organism: Caretta caretta; assembly: GCF_965140235.1. NCBI lineage: Eukaryota > Metazoa > Chordata > Testudines > Cheloniidae > Caretta > Caretta caretta. Next base: position 79,269,292 of record NC_134208.1, read on the forward strand.
TCATGTTTGGCCAACCATATGTGTTAGGGGGCTTATTCATTCACCCACTTACTTCCCTGGTCCTTCTCGCATGAACAGAGAGCAACAATACCCGAAGTCCAAAGGTGCAAACAATTCGATGTTTATTGGGGTGAACTTCCAGCAAGCATGATTCCAGTTTCCTTCGTTAGTATCCTCCTTCCCGGCTCTGACACCACAGAGCCTTACACCTGTGTCCCTGTTCCCATTCCTGCCCTTAGCCAAACATGATTCTAATTTCCCCAGCCCCATTCCCTGTTCCCATTTCCCCTTTTAGCAAAATATGATTCCAATTTCCTTATCCCCATTCCCTGTTCCCATTTCCCCCACCCGCATGCCCACCCCCACCCCCCTACTTCCTGATTGACTGCAGACTATATAATAAAACTTGACTTCTGCTTTGCTATACCTTAACCAATCATTTTCCTGAAATTTAACTAACCAATCCTAACATATTGTAACATGATTATATATCCCACCACCTTAATTAGTTTACACCCAGCAAAATTAATTATACAGCAGACAGGAACAATCACAGAACCAGACAGAGATTATACAAACAAACAATAGCAAAGTGGGAACTATAATGACAAAACAATACAGAAGTGAGGATTTCACATCCCAGCTATTGATAAGTGAGTCTTGCCAGACAGGATGCTATCAAACTAAGTTTCCTTTTACATTTTCTAGGCACTTCCCTTTCTCTGGAGGTGATAGGCACTATCAGGACAGGATTGTATTCCTAACAACCCAATAGCACCTTATTTCAATGTGAGTAGTTTGGAATGTGAGAATGTGACCATTCGCTTCCCAGCTTATGGCTGCCTCTGTTGCTTAGCCAAAGGCCTTAGCCTAAGAACAGGGCCTCAGACTGTCACAGTAAGAAAAGGCCCTTACACCGGCAGACAGTGATTTTGATTCTCTTTTGTACCTCTATAACTAGCCAAGTGATAAGAATACACCTAAATTCTTAGAGCATAGGCCTTCACAGACAGGCCTGAATATCTATATCCTAACAATATGTATTGAAGTCACTGTTGATTTTTTATTATTCTTAGCTTTTCCTCAGCCATACTGCAGATGAAGATTGCCACTATCAAATAGTGTAGATAACATCACTTCCTCACAGGGGACAAGCTATTATCTTGTTTAGGTTAGCTCCCAGAGAAGCAGAGAAAAAGTACATCAACTCACCTCCACTTTCACAGACAATGTGCTTCCTGACCTCAAACAGGTAAGTTACCTTCCCAGGGGTACTATTTTTCTTTTGCCTCAGAGTATAGCAGTTGTCACATTTAACAACAAGGGGACACATTTGATAGGATAGTCTTGTAAGATGCCAACTTTCATACTTTGACTTATCTGGCTCATTGAATATGCTTCTTGCAGGGTAAAGTGCTAGATCCACAAATAGATGTAGGTGCCTAACTGCCAATTTTGGTGCCTAAATCCAAAATTTAAATCCTCAAAAATCTCTGTTCGACAGCTGCCTAACTTTATTAAGTGCCTTTCCAATGGTAAAATCCCCTAGCCATCTATATTTCTGCTGGTGAGCATAAGCAGAGCTACCTAAGTCTTGGTATTGCTGAGCTGCTCACTATCTGGCTCACACCAAGCACCTGCAGGATCCTCATACTGGGTGTTCTCTTTCCTTGCCCATCTCACCTGTGAGACCTGATCAGATAGACATGCTCTGAGCATGCCTAACACATAAAAATGATGTGATTGTGATGGTACCCACCCCCATCTCTCTTATTCCCTATAGCCCAGTGGTAGCACTCATCTAGGAGGTGGAAGACGTAGGTTCAAGCCTCCACTCTATCTGACTGGGAGCAGGGATTTGGACCTGGATCTCCCCTATCCACTAGGTCACAAAAGGGTAGTCTGAGGTGGGAATATCTCCTGTTGAATAAATATTTAAGTTGGCCAGAGAGAGAGTGTGAGAATGACTCTATAGCCTGGTGGTTAGGGCACATCTCTGTTAGAGGCTGTAACAGTTCCCAGATGGGGAATATGGGGAAGGGGAACCCAGGCCCTCCCACTCCACAGAGCTCTGACCCAGGACCCTTTGGGCTACCAGTAATCTGGCAATGAAGGTTGCCCTCCATGGGCCTCTTCCCCACTGCCCCAAGAGGTCAGCTTAGTCCAAGGTTTTCTCATGGTTGCGAAACCCAAACCACAATAGATAAGAGGGAGTTACCAATGTCCAAGGGTCACAGCGTACTTCCTCTCTGGTTGTCTCCAGGGTGCCCTCCCCCTTTCTTGATGGAGGGCCCCTTTGGACAGCTGGATCAGTCTTAGGCTTCCCTCTGCTCTGCTCTGCTGGGGCTGTGGGCTGCAGGTCTTCTCACCTCCAGCTCTACCACCCAAATGAGCTAATTCCCTGCCTTTTAATTTGCTCCAGCAGATGGAGCATTTACTGAAGTTGTGGCAGGGCAGGGCTGGCTGAGCCTAAAATAATCCCTCAACCCCTTGTTGTCTAGTGTGGGGTTTGTACACCCCATCACAGAGAGACACTGAGGTTCCAGTTCCTGCTCCCAATTCATATTTATTTATTCAGACAAAGTGAAACGGCATCTGTGAGAGAGGTATAGTGAGACCATCCCCAGAATAAGGTGGAGCCTGGTGGCTAGGGTGCTCACCTGAGAGATCTGGGTTTAATTTCCTGCTCTAGGTGGGCTATTGGATAATAAAAAAAGAGAATGGAGATGATGCCTCCTTTTGTGGATGATGCCTAAGACCTCTTGGAAATCTAGCCTGAAAAATTGAAACCCTTCATTTCAGTATGTCCATTGTTTACTTTCTTTAGTTTCAACTGACACAATTCACTGAACTCAACACATTCATAAAATGTTTCAGCCAACCCAAATCTGCATTTTTCACTGGAAAAATGTTTTGGACAAAAATATTCATCCAGATCATTAGACCCCAACCTCAGAGATATGTGTGATTCTTCTTACAGATGTTAGACTCCATGCCTTCATGCATCTATGTGACATCATTAGCCAAACTATGCCTGAGGCCTCTGCAGGGCTGTCTACGTCAGGAAGCAAACTAACTGCATCTTGACAGCATGGAAGCATTGGGTTACAATGCCTCAGGACATTCAAGACTCATTGTTGAGGGAACAAAGGAGAAACATGTCTGTCAGGGAGTTCCTTTCTCACCAGCCTCATCTTTTGCAGAAATAAGTTTCAGAGTGAGCACAAATGCTTATCTAGATCACCACAGTTCTGATGGTTTATGGACTCTGTAGGAGATGTTCCTCTGTGCTGAAAATTAGAGCTTTCTCCCTCTCATTGATTCCAAACCCATACAAATACTGACAAATAAAACCACAATGATGTATTATTACACCATGTGGCGGTTCAATACAAGACAGGACACGGCTTTAGGCAAGCAAGCAGGCTGGTCTGCTGATGGGATTACCCCTGTCAGCTTTTCCACCTCTTTTATTTCTCTCCCCCCTGCGCATCACATACCCCAACCGACCGCAAAAGGCATCAACAAAGGAAAAAATATGACTTTGATTAATATTCCTATTTACTAGCCTCTATCTACTACAATCTTTATTCTCAGGCCTTGAGCTTCGGCCAAGGAAGCTTCCCACGGCTGATGTCCTTATTTTGACTTCCCAGATGGTCCATGTTTTCATGGTCCATGTCCTTGGACAGAACAGAGCAATGTGTGCATTGCTCCTACACAACAGTCAGGGTGTGCCCTGACTGTTTCCAGGTGCATGAACGCTACATGAACCCTTCAACACCAACTGCCAAGATATAACTTGATCATTACATCTCAGAGGAGAAATCTTGAAGTCACTTGTAATTAACACTCCTCAGAATCACCTCATGAAAAGCCTTTATTTTTGTATTCTCCCAAGAGTAAGGATGCATATGGACAAGCCTCAAAAGGACAAAAAAGTCAACCTACAATTATAACTGTTCTCTGAGATGATTTTTCATGTGGCCCTATAACCATGATACCCCTCTTCACTTGCAGCCCCAAGTGCTGGCTCTGAAGCTCCCATTGGCCAGGAACCACGGCCAATGGGAGCTGTGGGGGCAGCGCCTGCAGATGGGGTAGCATGCAGAACCGCCTGGCCACACCTCCGCTTAGGAGCTGGAGGGGGGACATGCTGCTGCTTCCGGGAGCTGCTTGAGGTAAGTGCCGCCTTGAGCCTGCACCCCTGATGTCCTCCCGTGCCCCAACCCCCTGCCCCAGCCCTGATCTCCCTCCCACCCTCCAAACCCCTCAGTCCCAGCTTGGATCACCCTCCTGCACAACAAAACCCCTCATCCCCAGCCCCACCCCAGAACCCACACCCCCAGCTGGAGCCCTCACCCCCCTGCACCCCAACCCCCCTGCCCCAGCCCTGATCCCCGTCCCACCCTCTGCATCCCTCAGTGGAAGTGGAAGTTGTTAGGCCACTAGTAGGATATGTCCATAGCTGCAGCTGTGCCAATATAGGACATCAGTGTAGACACTTACTACAGAGCTGGAGGGGTTCTCCCATCATTAATCCAGTTCCTTGAAAGGCAGAATTCTTTTTTTTTTTTTTGATTTAGCACTGTCTACACTGGGGGTTAGGTTGGCTTAACTAGATCTCTCCTGAGTGTGAATTTTCCACAACCCTGCAAGACATAGCTATGCCGATGCAACTCTTCAGTGTAGACCAGCCCTTAGAAAGGGATTCCTCCTCTCTAGGTGGGTAGGCTCTACTACCCAAACCACTCCTTAGGGTGAAATATACATCCACATGTATTGTATAGACATACCATGCTAACAGCAGATCCAGATACCATATGAATAATTATTAAAGCACTCCCCCATATTTGTCACAGAAATCATCCATACATTTCAGAGAGCCCAAGATTCACCTGTAAAGAATTAAAACCTTACAAAATGAACAGTAACGGACTGTTCTATTATTCATTATTTTATGTCTTTCTTTTTTTGTTTTTGTTTTAATTACTCTGTTTGTTCCTCTTTTTGTCTGTTCTCTCATTGTAATAAATAACCTGTTATAACCTATGCTGTGTTTTAGTATGTATATTCTTTATTATGTAAAAGTAGGTCCTTGTTGTACATGATCTTCAGAAAAATGGACTATTATATTATAAAGTCCTTGTACTATTCATCAAAATAATTTATAAACCATCACATGTTTATGGTGATATCTGAATAATAAAAGATAATACCAGTAAGAATATATACAATAGATATATCTGTAAGCTTGCAGAGAAAACTTTCCTTAATGTTTTTGTTACTTGGCTACTTAAACAGTTTGGAGAACCAAAGGGATAGAATAGTTAGGAAGACAACTCATAGATACAGTATGCTTTCCTTACAGCAAACAGACTGACAACATCCTATACTTTTGTTCACATAGGAGATCTATCTTTGACTTCTGTGATCAACTCCACAGGCTGCTGAAAAGTAGAGTGAGTCCTGTACTTCAGAAAGTACTTTGTGCCTCTGTTTTAGTTATGAGGTCTCTTCAAAAGGTTACAGTGCATATACATTAGCTCAAATAATTCAATTATCAGTGTCTTGCATGCCTCATACAATCCATGGATATTGTGCTGAAAATTATACCAGCATTCACTTTGTTCCAAGGACACATCCTCAAAAGAAAGTCATAGACTATGATATGCCTCTATTCCCAAATGTCTTAGGAGCATGACTCTATTCCTGGACCTATTGTGTGAGCAGTAAACAATGAAGAAATCTGTTAAAAGAGAAACTATTTCCACAGCATAAATATGCAAATGCCAAAATATTATAACATATAGATTTGCAAATTACCTGGGTTCTACTCATACTCCTTTTAATGCTGCACGTTAGGAGTACAAATTTAGATTTTGGAAAAAGGGCATTTTGCATCAAAAATCATTCAGATAGAAAATTTCCAACCAGTTCTATTAAATAGTGAATCTTCACAGCAGTCTGTGATTATAGGTAGAACAATAAGTAATGTTTTTTTTTTAATTGTTATTTAGACTATAAGCTATAGGGCAAAGACCAGTGTGTTTGAATAGTGTTTAGCACAATGGGCCTTGATCTTCATTGCAATCTTCAGTTTTGCCAACCCCAAGCATTCAGAAATCAGGAGAACCTTCCCCCACCAAAATAATCAGCTTAAAATACATTTTAGATCCTTTTTATTTACCCTCTGGGATTTGACTCGTTAGGTTACACTTGGGTCATATTTTCAAGCTTTTCTCTGAAAGCACAAGAGCCAGAAACTTACCTTTTAAATGTTAAAACCTGAAATTTTCACATATTCACATCAGTCCAGGGGCTGGCTTTAGGAAAAACATCAAGTATTGCAAGACTTGTGATATAATAGTAAGAGCTGTGCTGCTTTTAGATTCTCCAACTCAAATGCATTAGATGAAGATGCATCTCTCTGACTCACCGTAAATTAAGAAGAAAGATAGTCTGAAGACTAGCAATAGACAATAGGCCTTAGACATCTCAATTGAGACACAGCTGATAGGAGGGAAGAAGAGCAGTATGAAGCTTCTACGTCTGGGGCTTACTTGTTCTATTCCCTCTTAATGCTAATCCTCTATTGATCTGCATCTTTAGCTCTTCTATGAACATCATAGTAAAGATGTGCAAAATGATTTCCTATGACTAACATTAAACAGAACTTCAAACAAAGTTTTTAATGTTTTTAAAATATCTCTGGAGCAAAAATTCAGGATACAGAAGCAGAACTAGCTGCTGTAAGAGGTTCTGAAAAAAAGGGAGAGAAAAGCTAGTGCACATCGTTTTATTTTGTCACAACTCTTCTTATTTAAGTGATTTCATTCATGAAATGTACATTCAGTGCATTTCCAAAAGGCTATAGAGTTAGGTCTTTAATTTTTCCAGTTTATTGCAGACAGCACAAAAACAAGATTGGAGTCAAGAGTCCTTGATTTATTTGCCTTCATTCCAGAGAGCTTTCCTGGGATGTTTGTTTAGAAATCAAGATTATATATGATTTTGCTGCTTTGGACTAAATCCTGCCACCCATACTCACACTCAGAAGTACCTGACTCTGCAAGATGCCCCATTGAGTTGTCCCAGTGGTATCATCAGCAGAGGATATTGGGGAAACTGATTTGTATTCAGCATGAACATTAGAATGTTATGCAGCATATGATAATGCAACTGGAGTCCACAGTCCCTTTTTGAGATTTATAAGAAAGTGAACATTCAAAGTAGCCTGGTATGCATTCTTCACAATGCTTTCATCAGTATGAAGTCAGAGTTCATTTCAGACTATTAGCTTATTAGCTCCATTTTCAAGAAATCTGTAATCAAAATTCTGCATGAAAAGTTAAATGTTTTAGTACAAAAACACCTTGCTTTGTTTTTTTTCTCAGAGACTAAAATTCAGATCTTAACCTGAATTCCTAACTAGAATTATCAGTGATGCCTAGTTCTGTCTCCAGTGACATTACAAACTCCACATATACACACACACACACACACATCCTCCACAAATAATTTAGCACAATAGTGAATTTGTATTTCAGGAAGGTCATAGAGGAGGGAGGCCACATTTCATATGAATTCTATAGAGACTGATCCTTTCAGATCAAGGCAATAGTCACAGGCAGTTCAAGGCAGACTGTCAGATTCATACTTGCTTTTGTACATGGTTCTATTATTAAACCCACATAAAGTCAATTTCCACCCTTGGCTGCACAAGATGATATGCCACAAAATTCAGTAAGGTTCCACTTTGTGTAAACTGGAATAGATTTTAACCCTTAATTTTTATAAATTGATTTAACTTTGATCCCTCCCTTTTGTAAAGAAAACAAAACAAAACAAAACGCCTCTACCAAGCCGTGTGAAGATCATTAGAATAAAAATTCTTCTTCTTCAATTCACATCCAACAGGTCACCGATGGCAATGGAGCCAAATGAAGTAATTTTCCACTCTGTATTTGTTTTTTATGGTCTAAAATTCACCAAGTGTTCAACAATGACTCTTTGGTGTGCACTGGGAGAGCCAGACTTGCCCTTTATTAGTGGTTGCCACCACTGGCTACTCTCCTTACAGTTAGCATGCCAGCTGAGGTAAGGTCCTGGGGTGTGGCACCGTGGGGCACATGAAGCTACCTGGAGACACTAGTGAGAATTGAGAGATTTGCTAGGACCAATTGCAAGCAAACCACCCTTAAAAGTGTGGCTGTCTACTATGCAGAGGGGACTATCTGTTGAGCTCACCCCATGCATCCAATTACAATGATTAGTTATGGAATAAAAATAAAGTATATAATACTATTAATCAAACAGAGAGAAACATATTTTTCAGCACTGGTAATTTCCTGAAAAAGGACATAATCTTAATTTTTCAATATTATTTTTAAACTGCAATATTCATATATGAGTTTTAGGTTCTGGTCATCATCAGTACATTGACTATGGTTTTATATTTAATTAATAAGTGCCTGACGTTTATGTCATATTACATTGACTGGCTTCATCAAACCTATTTTAGTCTTTAGCCGTGCCTCGTTTTAAATCAGCTCAATGCTTGACTTTTTGAATAAAAAGGACACTAATCAACTCTCCAGGAGAAAATGAGATGTTAGCTGATTCAATTCTTTCAGCTTTCAAAACAGTAAATATCAGCCTGAAATGATCTATTCTGGTGGCAAATTAGTCTAGCAATTTCCCTTGAGAGACAGCCGACAGGTGCCAATCAGATCTGCAAATGTTGTTTTTGTTTAACCATTGAGCATTGTATCTCGGGAATTTCAGAAGAACTGCAAAGAACATTAACTTTGACACATCAGATGACCTATTTTCCTTTACTTTACAACAATAAAGTTTTAAAAAGGTACAGCAAGTGGTGTTTCAAGCAATTAAACATTTTCCAATGAGTTGTCAGGGTCGGGCTACTTTCTCTACACCATATGTGACAATTTTAGTGCATAGATAGTTTGGGTTGAGACAGAATTAAGGTACATATCTGCATTGCTATTTATGTTTTGTAAAAACTCATGGCAATTTAAACATATTTGTCTTGTCAGCTGGAAAAGCACATTTTAATTTCTATGGTTGTCTGTTCTGCCAAAAATAAAATAAAGTCCTTATGGGGGTGGCATAGGAACGAATTAAAACCATTTTGTAAATATGCTTTCTGAGATCTGGAAACATTCATGTTGAAAATTCAGACAAGATTCTGTGTTTTGCAATAGTATTCAATCTAAATGTAATATTTATTACAGTACCACAGAATAATGGTGAGTAATATGGTTGACATTCAGAATTTTTACACTGTTAGTTATTGAGGCCGGATTCTGTCAGCTTTATATTAAGTTGTACTCTGTGTTCAGTCTCATTTTCTTCATTGGAATTGCACCTGAAATAGGACAATACTCCATGTGAGTAAAGGTGGCATAATCTGACCCTGAAATAGTCTCCTTATTACTTATCAGGTAAGTGTCTTCATTCTCCTCCTTCAAACCTAACTTCTTTTAGCAATCCCTCCCTTATTTTTCATCATTAATATTCTCTCCCCCTCCTTCTCCTGAACGGCTGGCCTGTATTTTCTCTTGTATTTGTCTTGTCTTACTTAAACTCTTCAGGAATGGGACTGTGTCTCTATTTATGTGTGTATAGCACCATTTAAAAATGATGGTGCTGTATAAAAGGAAGGATTTACAAATATTTGACAATTGCCACCCGCTCAATGTCCCATTCTGACAAGTTAATATTGAGCTGGTAATAATACAGAGTTGGACACTGTTTGACAGTAATGACCAGGGACTTAGTTTTATCTGGATTAATAATCAGACCAAATGTGTGCTGCTTCTTGCCCAACCAGAAGGCCATCAGCTGCATCAATTCACCAAACTGAGCAAATTGGCATATTCAAGATCTTAAAGCAGAAAGCAGAATTTGGTGCTTAGCTTAACTCCATCAACAGCTTCCTCCTCAAGCTTATCCATCAACCAAACAAGCAATGCCAATATTGAACAATGATGGTGACAGAACACAGCCTTGCTGAACTCCTAAGGAGACAGGAAGCCATGCCATGTATATGCCACTGACTTCATTACGTAAATAAAGCTGTGTACATTTTACTCTAATTGATTTTTGCCCTGGCTATATTGGCTCAATACAAATCCACCTCCTTTTGAGGTTTAGCTAGCCCAGAAGGATATGGATATTTTCTTATGAATCATGACAGTAAAATTATGACACACCGGGATACCATTTTTTAATTTAAGAGAAGACCAAATCCTAGGTGTCAAGGGATGAAAAACCAAACCAAACATAACACCACAAGAATGAAAGAAAGTCCCAGAAGAAGAGGTGTGCGTAGATATCCCTTTGATTCTAACTTCCATTATAGATTTAAAAAAGAAAATCTATTAGCCAGTTAGAAGACATTAACTTTTCCCTGTTACCTTGACAGATGAAAATACACTTATCAAGAAATTCTCTTCCAGTCTTTCATTCCTGATGATCTTATGTGAAGTATACAGTCCTTCATTAAACTGCGCATCTTTTTAGTCATATTGGTCATTCCAGAACTGCAGCAAATTCCTGGCATAAATCATCGAAAGCACAACATCATTTACATTTGCACTGAAGTCTTTGCAGAGGCTACTTAACAAGGAGACTTTGACATACTTTGCAAGCTTTCTTTTAGAAAGCCTTATAAAAATGCCTACCGGCTTTACTCGTTCCCTTCTCTCATTGTGAAAGTGCCATAAGACTATTGGTAACAGAACTAAAACTTCTTCATAATTTAGAACGGAATATGGCTTTTAGATGTTTAATAAAATTAACTCTACACAAGATACAACAAGAATCACTCAGCAATAAGATAACTCCATTGTAGACAGGTCCAATTAGAAATCAAGTTGGTATGACTAGTGAGCAGTTGAGATATTCAACACAGCACAATCTTTAAAAGGCAGATCAGTGTCTGAATTAGAGTTTGTTTCCTTTGGAATTGCAACATAGTGATAGACATGGGATTAGAAGCAATTTGGCCAGCAGAACCAAGAAAGCCATGCCATTGTTGGATGTGTATGTTTTGGGTAACAAAACACTTACAACTGAAAGTCTGAGGAACACCAGCAGTTCCTAGCAGGCTGGGGTCAAGTAGGGCTGATCTGAGGAGAATGTGGGTGTGTAGGGGTTTGATCGACACAGTTTGTGAGTCAGCAGGTCTCATCTGTGTTTTTATGCTATTTAACATCTCTGTTTAAATTAATATTCGTCAGGAACTATAAATACTTAAGAACAACTTCAGAGTTAATGTAAATTTACACAATGAGAGGCAAGGTTATAACAGAAAAAGCAACTAAAGTGGGAGTAAGGAGGAATAGTATAAAGCAGAACCTAACACCAATTTAAATGCAAGATGGCACTGTACTTTACACAAGAATATACACCACCCTCTCTATTTGACCTTTATATTATGAGCTACTTGAGGAAAAGGCCCCTTTTTCTGTACTACAGCAGCCACGTGCATGGTGGTTGGTAAAATTAATATTATTTATAAATAAAATAATGTGGAGTAATTTATTAATCCTGTGTTTATTCATTACTCTCTCAAAAGAGAAATAACCCACTGAATGTCTATAGCTTCCTTAATGCATAGAGGCTGAAATGTACTATTGATTACTTTCCATAGTGATACCATTGTGTACCACGTAAACCTCAAATGTTTGAAGTATCACTGTACATATACGATAACAACATGCAAAGGCACAACTTGTTTAGGACAACAGGAGAAACAATACACAAAGAAATACTTTGCTATGGTAATTTTGTAAATGACAATGTGTTTTTTTTTTCTGACAAGAATATCAAATGTTACAGGTCTGTCTGAGTCACAATGTCCTGCCACATGACATGTTAAACAGATATGTTAAAAGGGGGTTTAAAATTAGCTTTAGGGAGTAAAAGTTGGCAGCATCAGAGATATTGAGGCAGGTGTCTGACTCTTAAAAAGAACAACAACAACAAACACTCATCAAATTAAGTGAGAATTACATTTGCTAGCTAGGAATACTAAAGTGTAAATAGAGCCACTATTGGGCATTCACAAAATCACTTTCTCTCATTAGCCGTAATATGTGTGATGTATACATTTCCATTAAGATGTGTTATCTGTTATATTACCTTTTCTTTATATCTATGTTAGATACTGATTTGGCCCCTCATTGCCATAGTACAGGGATCAGCAACCTTTGGTATGCGGCCCATCAGAGAAACCCGCTGGTGGGCCGGGACGGTTTGTTTACCTGCAGCGTCCGCAAGTTCGGCCGATCGCAGCTCCCACTGGCCACGGTTCACTGTTCAAAGCCAATGCGGGCTCCGGGAAGCGGCATGGGCCGAGGGATGTGCTGACTGCCACTTACCGCAGCCCCCATTGGCCTGGAACGGACAAGCACAGCCAGTGGGAGCTGCGATCAGCTGAACCTGTTTGGACGCTGCAGGTGAACAAACCGTCCCGGCCTGCCAGTGGATTTCCCTGACAGGCTGCATGCCAAAGTTTGCCGATCTCTGCCATACTATCTAGGTCTCCTGTGAGGTAGGGTACGTGATTTGGCTAAGGTAATACAGAAAGTCTTGCAGAGCAGTGACCTGAAGCCAGGTCTCCTAAGTCGTAGATTAGTGTCCTAACCACTGAATCGTCAATAAGAGCCAGATTGTGGATATTAAAACGACTTCAATTCTAGTGGATGAAGGACACTACACAAGCAGAAGTTCCTGGAGGCATTCTGCTTCCAGAGGAGAGGCAGGCTGACTCTGGGTGTGCTGGGAGGTAAATACAGAGCACTAACCACTGCTAAATCTTCCAACATGCTGCATCTGCAATCCTATCTTGTACGTGGTGTGCAAGAAGGGCCATGCACTTTCCTCTTCCCCGATCCCTTTGAGATACATAAGGCTGCTGTAAGCACTAACCCATCTCTCCTGTGTGCTAAGGGAGCAGATAGAGCAGGCTGCAGCTGGTCCCTGTACGAGAGGTACAAGAGAGAAGAGCTGCCTGTGCCTTTTTCCTCCTACAGTGTGCACTTCCTAAAAATGCTGAAATATGCATTTATATGACACGCCATATATTGGCTTCCAAAGAAAACAAAAGTAGAAGGGGTGTATTTCTGTTTACTAGAGAGAGCTTAAAATAGGGATCAAGGTTAGGATTAAGAACAGCCATGATTTCTAGTTTTGAAAAGATGACATTGAGTTAGGGGAAAAGTTATATCCTGACAGCTAGTGGGCTAGAGAGATGTACCTTCCTAAAAAGCCTGTAAGGCAGTTTCCCTGGGGTGCAGTGACTGCTTTAATACCCTTATCATTCCTGCCAATGGCCGGAAGATACAGCACACACTACTCAAAAAATCTGAAACATGCTGTCATTCAGCAGGCACACGAAGCACTAGTGCCTGACGCTGGGATTCTTTGGGGAAATCTGACATATGTTTGCACTAGTGGGACCGGACACATGTTCTGAAGATGTGATGTTCATGGCAATTCCTCCTCTTTGATCCCAACAAATCCAATAAAGGCTCTCTTGTTAACACAACAAGTGGAAGAGGATAACTGGTTTTTGTGAAGTGTAATTTTCCAGCCGAAGAGGGAAGCAGTTTGAATGTCTGCAGATCCCCCCCATATTTATTTCAGGCATCAGGACCAAATTTACTTAAAAGAGACACATTTGTTTGTGCAAAGAGTTGTGATTCCAAGACTACATGTATTTGTTCAATTTACGAGTTTGGCTGCAACGCAATTAAATTGAGTGTCCAATCATGCAAATTGCACAAAAACGTAGGCATGAAATTGTGTGAATTAGCACACATTGCTTGGGTTTTATTTGAAAAATGTATGACACTCACTCTTTAGCTTTTGAAAGTTCTTGAAGACTGGTCAAACAAAGGATTGGACTGGGCAAAACTGATGATCATTTTTATACCATATTGAGGGGGCAGGGGTTGAATTGCTTAGAGATTGGCTTATGCAATAAGTCTAGCTATATATTTCACATTTTTTAAAACTGCACTCATTTGAAGCTTCTCTCCAAAGTACCACAGAATCTGTCTTTGGCAATACTGGCTTGTGAAGAAAAGACCAGGAGACAGAACAAAGCACGGACAGTCATATGCATGTCATGTATTCACATAACAGGTCATTTATGAGCAGAAGTAGCCAGGATACATGCATGCACTACAGTTCCAACTCCAGAAGGAGCTCTGGGAGGTATAAGGATCACATGCCATTAAGAATGCTTCCCTCTTGTCCTGACAAGTTATGAAACCGAACCGAGGCCCTGGAACGAATAGGAGCCAGTTGTGCTCCAAACACCTCCTGTAACTTTGGACTGCCCCCCTCTATGACCAAGAAGGAAATGGATGACCAGGAACTCTGCCCACTCATTAGGAGATCCCATTGGAAAAATGGCTGAAATAACCTCAAGGCTGGAGGCAGTCAAAAAATGTGCCTCTTCTGGTGACCCCTGGTACTTGGCTTCTCCTTAGACCCTACTAATCACCTTCTCGGCCCTCTCATTACAGAGTTTATGGGAATACAGAGAACTCATGAGAAGAGATTCCATCAAAGAGACATGGTTTTGGGTAGAAAGAAAAAGTCTGCGGCAGCTTGTTTCCCACCACAATCCCACAGTGCACCCAAAACATTACCTACTATCTGTCCACTAAAATAATAAATACCATACAAACCCTAGCACTAAAACATCAAATTAAACGTAAACAGATGCTATAAACTATGACCAAAATAGGCATGTAGTGAGGTGATGTGGCTCCCCACCACCCCAGAGAGGGACACGCCCATCTGGAGGCCGGGGTGGGCAGAGCTAGGGAGCTCTGAGCCCGCCCCTCAGAGGGTCAGGCAGCAACCCAGAAGTATAAAGGCTCACCCTCGGAGCTCACTGGAGGGACAGCCGCCAGGGAGGCCAGATGCCTCCAGCTTAGCCCGTGACTGGGAAGCCCCTGTGGCCCAAGATGCATGTCAGGACTGGCCCAACTTGCCCTGTGCCCCCTACCCGGAGGAGTTGTGGGCCTGCCGCTCGCCCACTACCCCAAGGAACCCATGATGCTGGAACCCCTGGAGGACACCACCGTGACTCAGGTACCACAAGAGAGTCTCTTTTTTTGAGTGTTCCAATAAACCAAACACAGTCTAATTTGGCAGGAAAGATCTTTTTTTCACTATTGTGTAACTCTAATGGAGATCTTGTGAAGCATGTGGTATCTGGAAACCTATACGAGCTGTAAGTCATTTAGCTTTTTGTACTTTTCATTTTCTCTTTCTTTATGATAAAGCAGTTAAAAATAATCACAAAAACACACACCCCAAACCCATCACTTTGGTCAGCTCTAGCAAAACAAGTATGCAGAAGCATCTTTGATTATAAAGGAAATCAAGAAAAAACAAAGATTTCTAAAATATGCTCTCCCCCGGGACATCATAGCCATTTGTAACAGGGAGAAGGGAAAAAGATATTGTATGAAGTTTTGATCTGAGAGTTAGACTAGTAATAATTAGAAAAAAAAACAAAGGGGTTTGGAATGGATATCAATCCTCAATCTTCAGGGCATAAAACAACCTTTTAATTAATAGGATTAGCACATCATTGTGAGCACATCATTGCTGGTTGTGTTTTAAACTCACTTTCTGCTGAATCAGCTGGTGCTGACCACTGTCTCAGACAGGATATTGGTTAGATGGACAAGTGGTATGATGCAGAAGGGCAGTTCCTAGGATTCAATGAGCCATTCATTGGACACTTTTACCTGTGAAAAAATTATGGTATCCTACATTAGAAAGAATATTAATCCAGTGCATTTTCACATAAAATCACTTCCAGGTGTCACCAAATGAGTGATATTCACAACAAGGATGAGGATGTTGGGGAAATTCCCAAACCTGAGCCGTCTTTTGTAGGTGACAAATCTGAGGAATTGTCACAGATTGAAGTGTCACTAGAGGAGGTTTTGGAATTAATTGAGAAACTTAACAGTAACAAGTCACCAGGACCAGATGGCATTCACCCAAGAGTTCTGAAAGAACTCAAGTGTGAAATTGCAGAACCTTTAACTATGGTTTGTAACCTGTCCTTTAAATCAGCTACTGTACCCAATGACTGGAAGATAGCTAATGAACACCAATATTTAAGAAGGGCTCTAGAGGTGATCCTGGCAATACAGACCGGTAAGTCTAACATCAGTACCGGCCAAATTAGTTGAAACAATAGTAAAGAATAAAATTGTCAGACACATAGAAGAACATAAATTGTTGCACAAAAGTCAACATGGTTTCTGTAAAGGGAGATCATGTCTTACTAATCTATTAGAGTTCTTTGAGGGGGTCAACAAACATGTGGACAAGGGGATCCAGTGGACATAGTGCACTTAGATTTCCAGAAAGCCTTTGACAAGGTCCCTCACCAAAGGCTCTTACATAAATTGTCATGGGATAAGAGGGACGATCCTTTCATGGATTGAGAACTGGTTAAAAGATAGGGAACAAAGGGTAGGAATAAATGGTAAATTTTCAGAATGGAGAGGGGTAACTAGTGGTGTTCCCTAAGGGTCAGTCCTAGGACCAATACTATTCAACTTATTCATAAATGATGTGGAGAAAGGGATAAATAGTGAAGTGGCAAAGTTTGCAGATGATACTAAACTGCTCAAGATAGTTAAGATCAAAGCAGACTGTGAAGAACTTCAAAAAGTTCTCACAAAACTAAGTGATTGGGCAACAAAATGGCAAATGAAATTTCATGTGGATAAATGTAAAGTAATGCACATTGGAAAAAAATAACCTCAACTATACATACAATATGATGTGGGCTAATTTAGCTACAAGTAATCAGAAGAAAGATCTTGGAGTCATCATGGATAGTTCTCTGAAGACGTCCATGCAGTGTGCAGTGGCAGTCAAAAAAGCAAACGGGATGTTAGGAATCATTAAAAAAGGGATAGAGAATAATACAGAGAATATCTTATTGCCCTTATATAAAACCATGGTACGCCCACATCTTGCATACAGATTTGGTCCCCTCATGCCAAAAAAATATACTGGCATCAGAAAAGGTTCAGAAAAGGGCAGCTAAAATGATTAGGGGTTTGGAATGGGTCCCATATGAGGAGAGATTAAAGAGGCTAGGACTTTTCAGCTTGTAGGAGACTAAGGGGGGATATGATAGTGGTATATAAAATCATGAGTAGTGTGGAAAAATTGAATAAGGAAAAGTTATTTACTTGTTCCCATAATATAAGAACTAGGGGCCACCAAATGAAATTAATGGGTAACAGGTTTAAAACAAATAAAAGGAAGTTCTTCTTCACTAAGCACACAGTCAACCAGTGGAACTCCTTGCATGAGGAGGTTGTGAAGGCTAGGACTATAAGAGGGTTTAAAAGAGAACTGGGTAAATTCATGGAGGTTAAGTCCATTAATGGCTATTAGCAAGGATGGGTAAGGAATGGTGTCTCTAGCCTCAGTTTGTCAGAGGGTGGAGATGGATGGCAGGAGAGAGATCACTAGATCAGTAGTTCCCAAAGCTGGTCCGCTGCTTGTTCAGGGAAAGCCCCTGGTGTGCCGGGCCGGTTTGTTTACCTGCCGTGTCCGCAGGTTCGGCCGATCGCAGCTCCCACTGGCCACGGTTCACCGCTCCAGGCCAATGGGGGCTGCGGGAAGGGCGGCTAGCACATCCCTTGGCCCACACCGCTTCCTACAGCCGCCATTGGCCTGGAGCAGTGAACCGCAGCCAGTGGGAGTGGCGATAGGCCAAACCTGCGGACACAGCAGGTAAACAAACCGGCCTGGCGCGCCTGAACAAGCGGTGGACGGGCTTTGAGAACCACTTCACTATATCATTACCTGTTAGGTTCACTCCCTCTAAGGCACCTGGCATTGGCCACTGTTGGTAGACAGGATACTGGGCTGGATGGACCTTTGGTCTGACCCAGTATGGCCGTTCTTATGTTCTTAACAAGGTTTGCTGCAATACAAGGTAACGTAAAGGGAATTTTCATGAGAAAGTATCCCCCAGTGTCTCAAACAAATTCTCAAATAATAAAATTTATCTCTGTGTGAAATTTATTTATAGAGCTTATTGCAAAAGTATTATACTTGTTTTTGCTATATTGCAATTTCCTTGGTTTATCTTGCACCCACTTGGCTTCCAGCAGAGAAATAGAAAGTTTTATTTGGGAACTCACTGAAGGAAATCCAACCAAGTGTTGGTGGCATTACATTTCTCCATTGTGTTGGGACAATTTCATTTTGTAGGAAGCCAGCTCAGCTGATGAGACTGACTGCAGGATGGATGAGCGTATATAAGACTCAAGGACCTGTCACTATCCCTCACAAAGCATCCACAGAACACCAGCCTTTAAATGAGTTCTCACACACAAGTACTGTGTCCAGTTTTGAGCCCCACACTACAAGAAGGATGTGAAAAAATTGGAAAGCGTCCAGCGGAGGGCAACAAAAATGATTATGGGACTGGAACACATGACTTATGAGGAGAGGCTGAGGGAACTGGGATTGTTTAGTCTGCGGAAGAGAAGAATGAGGTGGGATTTGATAGCTGCTTTCAACTACCTGAAAGGGGGTTCCAAAGAGGATGGATCTGGACTGTTCTCAGTGGTAGCAGATGACAGAATGAGGAGTAATGGTCTCAAGTTGCAGTGGGGGAGGTTTAGATTGGATATTAGGGAAAATCTTTTTCACTAGGAGGGTGGTGAAGCACTGGAATGTGTTACCTAGGGAGGTGGTGGAATCTCCTTCCTTAGAAATTTTTAAGGTCAGGCTTGACAAAGCCCTGGTTGGGATGATTTAGTTGGGGATTGGTCCTGCTTTGAGCCGGGGGTTGGACTAGATGACCTCTTGAGGTCACTTCCAACCCTGATATTCTATGATTCTATGATAATTACAGTCAGTCTCCGGTTAGTACCACTGGTAATGAGCTTGCAGGCAATTCATTCCCATCACCACCTTATACAGATTACTGGGCTGCAACCTATGCTTCAGCTCACGTCCTGTACCAGAGTAAGAACCTGATTCTCGTAAGACATGTGGTGGGCAAGGAGGAAAAGGGAATAAGTGGAGAGACAAAGTAGAGGGAAGGAATGCAACAGAGAGATAGAAGGAATAAATAAATGTAGAAGAATGCATGTAAGAATGAGTAGGGAAGGAGGACTAGACTGAAGTATAGGGGAGAGAATAAAGGGGGGCAGGAAGTAGGAGAGAATGAGGGAAAAGGTGTGGTAAGGGAAGACCAAAAAACCAGCCCAGTGTATACATTCTTAGCCCTGGTCTTCACTTGGGGGGTGGGGGGGAGACTGATCTAAGTTATGCAACTTCAGCTACTTGAATAACGTAGCTGAAGTCGACATACTTAGATCGACTTACCATGGTGTCTCCACTGCGGTGAGTTGACTGCTGCCGCTCCCCTGTCAACTCTGCCTGCACCTCTCATGGTGCTGGAGTTCAGGAGTCAAGGGGAGAGCACTCAGGGGTCGATTTATCACGTCTAAACTAGACACGATAAATCGATCCCTGCTGGATCGATCACTGCCTGCCGATTCGGTGGGTAGTGAAGACATACCCTTAGACTCATAGAATCACAGGTTTAGAAGGGACTGCACGGGTCATTTAGTCTACACCCCTGCCAAGCTACAGGATTTGTTTATTTAAAGCATCCAAGACAGATGGCTTTCAAGCCTCCTTTGAAAACCTACAGTGAAAAAGGTTCCACAACCTCCTGAGGCAGTCTGTTCCATTGTCCTACTGTTCTTACAGTTAGGAAGTTTTTCCTGAGATTTAATCTAAATCTGCTATGCTGTAGTTTGAACCCATTGCCTCTTGTCCTGCCCTCTGTGGCCTGTGGCAAAAGAGAGCAACTTGTCTCCATCTTTTTTTTTGGGGGGGGGCAGGGGTCAGCCTTTCAAATATCTGACTTAATTTCCTCTTTTGCAAACTAAACATACCCAGTTCCTGCAGTCTTTGCTTATATGGCTTACATTCCATCCCTTTGATCATCTTTGTTGTGCACATCTAAATTCTTTTAAGTGTCTCTATATCCTTTCTATACGTTGGTGACCCAAACTGGACACAGTACTCCAGCTGAGGCCTAACTAGCACTGAGTAGAGCGGTACTGTCAACCCCAGTGACTTTCATGCTATGCCTCTGTTAATGACACCTAAAATTGCATTTGTTCTGTTTGCATCGGTATCACATTGCTGACTGATGCTGAGGCTGTGATCCACCACAATCCCCAGATCCTTCTCAGCAATGCTCCTGCCAAGCCAGTTTTTCCCCATTCTGTATTTTGGCATTTGATTTTTCTTCCCTAAGTGTAGCATGTTACATTTGTCCTTGTTGAATTTCATTTTGTTGTCTATAACCCAGTTCTCCAATTTATTAAGATCCCTCTGAATTTTAGCTCAATCCTCCCAAGTATTAGCAACCCCAACTTTTATGTCATCTGCAAACTTGAGCAGGATGCTCTCTATACCTACATCCAGGTCATTAATAAAAATGTTAAACAACACTGGACCCAGAACAGGTCCCTGTAGAACCCCACTTGAGACCTCCCTCCAATCTGACATAATTTTATTAACAGTTACTCTTTGTGGTTGCTTAACCAATTCTGTATCCACTTAATAGTAGTTCTATCAAGCTTGCATTTCTCCAGCTTACTTATCAGAATGTCATGTGGGATTGTGCCAAAAGCCTTGCTGAAGTCCAGTATATTATGTCCATTGCATTCCCCCTATTCAGCAAATCAGTTACCCTGTCAAAGAAGGAAATCAAGCTGGTTTGGCATGATTTGTTCTTGGTAAATCCATGCTGGTTCTAGCGATTCTACCTTCATCCCCTAGCTAGTCACAAATTGAATGTTTGACACATTGACCTATTGGCTTCCCAGGTATCAAAGTCAGGCTGATGGGTCTATAGTTCCCCGGCTCCTCCTTTCTCCCCTTTTTAAAGACAGGCACTATGTTAGCCCTTCTCCAGTCTTCCTCTCCTGCCACCATGAGTTTGTAAATATTATTGCCAGTGGCTCTAAGATTTCTTCAGCTAATTCCTTCAGTACCCTCGGGTGAATAGCATCCAGCCCCACTGATTTGAATTCATTCACACTGGACTGGAAGTTCTGTGACATCTTCTTTACTTATCCCAATCTGCATCCCTTCACCTTTATTGTCTATGGTAACTTCACTAGTCATCCAGTCACATGTTTTATTTTGTGAGAAGACTGAAGCAAAGTAGGCATTGAGCAGCTGTGCCTTTCTATCTTCCATTACCAGATCACCTTCCCCATTGAGCAGTGGACCCAAACTATCCTTGATCTTTCCTTTTCGCCAGACGTATTTCAACACACCGTTTTTGTTGTTTCTAACATTTCTTGCCAGCTGTAACTAATTCTTGACCCTGTCCAACATCCTTCTCCCTTTATCTATCACCCAGGAAGGGTATCCCTATTGTTAAATGTGAAAAACTGATCACCCTAGGTATGCCAGTCCTGATTTGAGTCTTCATTCAATCAATAAAAAGAATACACACAGAAAGCAGTGCAAATTCTGATCTCAGTTACACCACATTAACTCTACTAGTTTTCCAGTGAAAGAATAACTCCACTGCTGTATTTTAAGTCAACAGAGTCAGCTTGATTATTAACAGAGCAATATATAGGGGAGACTGCTAATTAAATAAGTTCATTCTCATGTCTGGTCACCAGCTGTCAAACAGTTCTTTGAGATGATCATAGACTGTTTCTTTGCATCTTAATAAGGCTGAAAGTGAAAGGAAATTAAAGTTAGTAAACTTTGCTTAGTTTCTACTCTCTCACATTGAAACTTTCAGTTAACAGAATATAATTGCTTCTTTCTTGTTGCAGTTGCTTCACATGTCTGCAGCTAAAAATAAATGGAATAAGCTTACCCATCCAAATCCATTGTACTATAAATCATACCTGTGTTTTATGAAATAATGTTATCTCTAATATTGAAACTTTCATTTTTTGTACTCTGCTGCAACAATTATTATTTATGATACACAATGGAATACATCAATTTGATGATACTTTTTTCACTTTACCAGTCACTCTGCTGTCCATGGTACTGCTGTAAGCAGGCATATCATATCAATTGAATAAAGGGCCAAGATGGTTCTCTCCATATCAATAGACTTGTTAACATTGACATTTTAGAATTTTCCAATGAAAGAGAGGTGTCTCTACTTAAATTATATATTTTACTGAAAAAAGGTACCTAAAGTACGTTGGGATGCCTTCTGAGACCTCTTTCCACTCTGGTCCCCAAGAACTCAGTTTGACTCCAGACTTTATCACTCAGGTATCTTTATTTCTCATATAGCAACACTACATTACATTGATTGGACTCAAGCACAGATGGGTAGATGCAGGGTACATCACAGCTCCAAAGTTGCACAGAAATTTTCTCTCATTTTGTCCCTTGTTATCTAGTTCATAGTAAATAGTTCCCTGGATGTTCTCCTTCTTATTTTAGCTGGCTTAGATATTCTTTCTTTTTAGCCTGCTGATCTATTTATTTACTTTATTTAGCACAATTTTCCTGGTTTTAGACAAAGAATTTGTTTACCTCCCTAACCGTATTTTCTACCCATGTGTTAATTACCCATGTCAGGCCAGGCCTCTGCTAGAAAGTTAAGCTCTTAAATGTCTCTGTATTTACCTAAATAAGTAACCTGATTTTCTAAAAGTGCTCAGCACTCGATAAGTCCCACTGAAGTTAATAGGAGCTGCTGAGTGCTCAGCACTTGTGGAAAATAAGACCACTTATTTAGGTATAAATAAGCATTTAAGAATCAAGCTTCAGGCACTCAACTTGATCTAAATGGGCAGAGAAGGAACAGAAATTGCACTAGTTATTTGGCTCAATATACAGGTAACTAGGTGAAATTCTATAGCCTGTGTTATACAGGAGATCAAACGGGATGATCTATTGGTTCTTCTGGTCTTAAAAATCAGTGAATATATGAACTTCGAACTTTGTAGATACACTGATTCCACCTATGATTCAGCACAATAATCTTTCAAATTTAATTTGATGATATTACAGAGTATTGTAAATATGAAAGCTGTGGAAAAGATACAAATTCTCCAGAGTTTGGAGGACACCAAGTCCTGCTACTTTATCACGCATAGCAACCAGACGGAGTACAGCCAGTACCCAGAAAGCAGGAGAAATACCAATGCTTGGCTTGAAGTAAAACAAAACCAGCTTCTTACCATGAGAAGAGCAGTGATTTAGAATAGATCCATTTAGCTTTTCTAATCTAATAGGATTGAGCAGTAGGCAAATAAAGTGCTGTCTGTGGAAAATTTGTACATGCATAAAGTTATATTTTAAATATCTGAAAGTTTAGAAGCCCTTTATTGAACATAGGATGGATTCAATTCTAAACAAATATCCAACTGTTTTATCTTTCATCTTCTTCTACTAACAGCAAAGAGAAACATAGTCTTTGCTTAATAGTCAGGAAGGTATAAACAGTTAAGTTACCTTTTATGAATCTATGGCAGTGGTGGGCAACTTGCGGCCCATGGGCCGCATGCTTCTCGTCAGGGTAATCTGCTGGCGGCCTGCAAGACAGTTTGTTTACATTGACCATCCACAGGCACGGCCACCCAGTGGCCTCAGTTCACTGTTCCATGTATTTATTAATGTATTTATTTTACATTAGTTAATTTAATATGATATTACAGTTCTTTTACATAATCAAAAGAAAACCTATTTTACATTATCAACAAAAATGTTGATGGTTCTGAACAGAAAGTTTTCTTAGATTTCATTTTTGCAAGAAATTTCAAAATTTTAGCTATTTGTTCTAAAAATGAAAACAAATTTAGAAATGCAAGTTGCTTGAGATAAGCACCTTGTATTCCTGTGCATCTGTATACAGGCTATGTAAAGACTGGGGCATGGGAAGTCAGGCATTATGGTCAGAGTTGGGTGCCAGGAACTGGAGCTGTGTGTCTAAGCTGTTGACAGAGTCAGGCGTCAATCCAAGGTTCAAAGGTGGAGTTAGAGTCAAGGGATGAGCCAGAGGTCAAGCCCAGGATTGAAGCCAGAGTCAAGCCAAGGGTCAAGCCGAGTCAGGGCATGTCTACACTACAGACATCCAGCTGCCACAGTAATTAAGTCAGTAGTGCCTGTCCACACCACACTCCTTCTGTCTCTGGAGCATGTCCTCACCATCAGTGCTTGCATCAATGCTGAGAGAAGTGCACTGTAGCTATCCTACATTGCAACTCGCCGCAAGGGGATTTGAGAAGGGCTTCCAATGCCTCATGGGGCCAAAACATTTTCACCCGGGGAACTGGGAACATGGTGTCAGCATCCTATGATGCTGTTTCCCCACCCTTTCCCCTGAGCTCAACTACAACCCATAATATTCCATGCGTTTTTTCAAAAGGCTGGCGTAGCCACGTGTACACCATCTTCTGAGAAGCATGGATCACACTCAGCTCTGCACTATTATGGTGAACATAATAAACACCACACGCCTTTTCCTGCAGTATTTCCAGAACCAGAAAAGGAGCCACTGCACGGAACATGGCAATATCCTTCAAGAAGCCCTGCTGAAAGCCATAGAAAGAAACCATTCCCAGTTGCTTCTGGCAGTAACACAGCAGATGAATATGGTGGAGTGCTGTTTCTAGTCCTAAGCAGCAAGCACTGACTGGTGGGATTGCATCATTATGCAGTTATGGGATTATAGAACTTTCGTATGCACAAGGCCCCTTTCCAAGAACTGTATGCAGAGCTCTCCCAAGCCCTGCAGCACAGCAACACTCTGACAGTGGAGAAGCAAATGGGGATCGCTGTGTGGAAGCTTGCAACTTAAGACTGCTACTGGTCAGTGGGGAATCAAGTTGTAGTTGGTAAATCCACTATGGGGGCTTTTGAGATCCAAGTATGCAGGACCATAGATCACCTTTTACAAAGAAGGTTAGCAACTCTTCGCAATGAGCAGGACGTGTTTTTTCCTAAATGAGGTTCCCAATAGATGGCACGCATATTCCTATCTTGGCATCAGACCACCTTACCTAAGGGTACATAAACGGAAAGGGATACTTTTCAATGGTGTTACAGGGGCTGGTGGATCACTGGGGCATTTTACTGTCATCCATGTGGGATGGTCAGAGAAGGTACATGACACTTGCATCTTTAAGAACACAAGTCTGTTCAGAAAGCTGCAAGTGGAGACTTTCTTTTCAGAATGCAAAACAAGTATTGGTGATGTTTAAATGCCAGTAGTGATCCTAGGAGACCCAGCCTACCCATCACTCCCATGAAGCCGTACACCAGACACCAGGATAGCAGCAAGGAATGGTTCCTCAAGAGGCTGAGCAGGTACCGAATCGTGATTGAATGTGCCTATTTAAAGGGTTGCTGGCAGTTTGCTTACTAGGTTAGAGCTCAGTGAAAGCTACTTGCTGTGTGCTCCATAATATCTGTGAAGCAAAGGGTCAGAAGTTTCCATAGGGGTGGGGCATGGAGGCAGATAGGCTGTCTGCTAATTTTGAGCAGCCAGATACCAGGGCAATAAGAAGAGTGCAGCATAGAGCACTGCATCTCAGGGAGGATTTGAAAACCCAATTTAATAATGACTCAGAGTAATGTGCACTGCTTCTTGAGTTGTGCCTTCCCATACTGTGAATTTCGCTGTGCCTGCTGGGTTTCTATCTTGGGCAGTACTGGGGGTGTGTGGTTGAGACTTCCTGTGCCTCCTTCTGATTTAAATAGTGCATCCAAACCAATTGGTGGGACCAGACATCTCCCCCAATCAGGAGCTTCATGGTACAGTCCTTGGTGAGCTAGAACTCTGTTAGCTCAACCTCTCCAGATGTTCCAATGAGCTGCCAGGTTGCAGCTGCTGTCTGAGCACTGCTTGAGGAGTGTGGGCCTGGAGATGAGACTTGTGATCTCTCACAGGCTAGCACAACACAATACAAATATTTAAAAAGTACAATGCTTAGAACAGCAAAAAACAGATTTTTGCCTTATGTTCCTCCTAGAACTGGCTAGTTGAAGTCAACATACTTAGATCTACTTACTGCGGTGTCTTCACTGCGGTAAGTCGACTGCTGACACTCCCCTGTGACACTCCCCTGTGCCTCTCGCTTCGGTGGAGTACCAGAGTCAATGGGAGAGCACTCGGCGGTCGATTTATCGCTTCTTCACTGGATGCGATGAATTGACCCCTGCTGGATCGATTGCTCCGGAGGTAAGTATAGACATGCCCTATGTATCTGGCATGTAGCAAGGAGCACAACAACTCAGTAATTATAAAACAATGTCTGCAGTTTCTCTGTGCATGGGGCAGTGATTTTTATATTAATTTTATTATTTACAACCTACCATGATTATTCTAAAATGTCCTTAACCTAAAATAGTTAAAAGGGTAATGTAAAGCAGGCTCACTGGGCACACTTTTAATTTCTATTGCACTAAACAGCACAAGCTACACAGATGCCAAAAATCACTCTCTTACACAAAGAACAAGAAATAGATAAAATACTGATTTCTATTATTTTAGTCTTGTCTCTGCTCTAGCACATAAGCCATCATTTGCTGGTCTTGACATTAGTCTGATATACATTTTACATATCACCATTACATATTAACCATTCTGGGAAACTTGTTTTCACTGAATGTACAGAACCTTTTTCTCTCACTACTATGGTTAGGAAAAGTGGTAGGGTACTGACTATTATTTGTTACTGGCATAGTATAAATATACAGATAGAAAAAAAAAGAGGGGAACAGTGCATTATCTATTTGAATTATTTATGTTATTATTAATTATTATTATAGGAGTTTGGCTTGACGGTGATAGGTTTGACTGTGATAGACAATTAGTTAATTATACTAAATACCTCCTGATTCATACAAATAATAATCCCACTGGCTTAACCTGCGTAGTTCCATTGGCCGCAATGGAACTACTTATGAGTAAAATAATCAGGATATGATTCAAGGTATGTAGCAATCTAAAGAGTGTTATGTGTACCATCCAAATATTGTACTTGGCACATAATTTTTTTCTCAGCTTCTTGTTCCATATTAATAGAAAATGGGGAGCATCTGGTGTATAAGAGTATGTCTACACTGCAATGTAAGCACATTCTTGAGTCCAGGCTCAAGCCTAACGTCCTTTGTGTCTACACTGCAACTGAGCTAACCCAGGGCTTAGACCCAGGGTTCCAGGACCCTGCAGGACTGGAGGGTCTGAGCTCAAGTTAAGCCAGGACCTAAGGTCTGAGCTCTATTGCTTTGCAGTATAAGCATAGCCCCACTAGACTCAGGTCCCAGGAGTCAGCCAGAATTCCATGGAACAATTCCTCAGTCCTCTCTATCTGAACAATCTGTAATCCACTCTGTTGAAAATGGAAGCCAACCCCTTTCTTTGCAAACAGCAGCAGTTCAGGTCAGCATTAACCCATTGTTTTCTGATCACCAGTCTGCAAACACACTATCAGAGAACCTCCTGGGTTTGCAATGGACAGTGATCCCAACAAGCCTTTTGCAAAGCAAGCTACTTCCTGGTAACATGCAGGGTGGGCAATAAAGTTTTCCCACAGTGCACCATGGAATTAGGGCTAGAGAAGCCACATTTCAGGGGGGGAGATGTTAAGGACTCTGGGATATGGTTACTTTGCGCACTGCACTGTGGACACCAGAGTCTTAGTGTGATGGGGTGTCTGCCCCACAAAGTGTTAATAGAGCCCTGGGGAGGCTGCACAGAAGGCAGCCAACTAGAGAAGGTCTGCAAGGAGCAGCCAGTCAGGGCTGGGCTTGCCCATATAAGAAGGGCTGGGGAGCAGAGCAGCTTCAGTCACGCCCTGGAGCTTGTGGAGGGAGGAGGACTGGCTGCCTTGCAGGCTGAAGGCAGCAAGCACCTGGGACAGAGCAGTACTACAGGCAGAGACCTGGGGAGCTAAAGGCAGATCCTGGTGGGCTGCAGGGATCTGCAGGCTGAGGCCCTGAGGCAAGGGCAAAGAGGGTGCTGGGGAAGTGGCCCAGGGAGATCTACAGAGGAGTCTGAGGGGGTGCCACAAGTAGTAGCCGTCTACAGGGTCCTGGGGCTGGGACCTGGAGTAGTGGGTGGGCCTGAGTCCCTCCACATCCCCACTTGCCACTGAGGAAGTGGGTGGACAGTGGACTGAAGGTCCCCTTGAAGGCAGGAGCACAGAGCGTGGCATAGCCAGAGGGCTGTGTCATGAAGAGGATGCCGTTGTCATGGGAGTGACACGGGTCCTTGAAGCAGAAGTGATGGTGGTGAGACACCACCAGAAGAGGGCGCAATGGCTAGCAGGTCTGATCCCCAGGACATCCAGCATGGGGTGCCACAGTAGTAAGCTGCACTCCGTCACACTTAATTTTGAACACAGGTTAGAAAAGTCTTAGAGTTAAAATACAGTGTAGATGCTCAAGCCTAGGGTCCCCTAACCTGGGTCAGCTGACTCAAGTCTCACTAACCCTGGGCTTACATTGCAATGTAGACACATCCTGAGATGAGGGTAGGTGGAGGCAGGAAAGAGAGGAAGCAAGTTGCCAAAAAATGCAGTGAAATTCTTTAAATAAAAACAAAAGACCTGGATCTCTTTGAACTTACACCAATGTAAACCAGGTTTACTCTACTGAAGATAGTGGAGTACCATTGATGTCAGTCAGAACTGAATAAGAACCACAGTGTGGCTTGTTGTTTTGTTTTTTTAAATAGATATAAATTCTTATCTCACAAAAATGTTTCAGTTTTCAGGCTGAAGCAAAACTGTCCCTCTCTATGCCCTCTGCCACTCATTTCCTTTCATGCCAATAGTCTAAAGTAATGGTTTTTTTTCAGTTTCAAACGGGCATAATTAGTGTCAGTGACAGTCAGAGAGCATCTATAAGAAAGTGAAATTATTTACAGAAACTTTCTGGTGAGAAATTATTTTGAAAATCTATCTTCATTTGAATTATTTTCACTCTAGCTTTAGATGCTGCTTTTTCACATGCTCAGGATATCTAGATACCAATCTACTTACCAGAAGTTTGGTAGGAAAAGGATATATATATATAATGTGTGTGTAAACATCTATATAGATTATAGATACAGATACACGTACAGAGAGATAGTTGCTGAAACAGAAAAGACAATATGCATTTCTAGTCTGAGCCTGTATTCTACACACAGGACTCCTATTGAATTCAGAGTTCTCTACACAAATGATTTAGCAGGATTAATCCCCATACAATATAATAGTATAGATCTTCCTTTTCCACTTCATCATTTAAACTCACTTTTCTACATCACAAACTCTTGCATGCTATGGAGATGGGCTCAGGTACAAACCAGTAAGACAGAAAGATAGTTATACCACAATACTCAATGCATAATAGTATGTTGCATCTCTACAGAATAGTGTTTCCCATCAGAAGATCTCAGTATACCTAAAAATATAAGTGTAGTATCACATCACCCTGGAATGATACGCCATTTTTTTTTAAATGAGGAAATTGAGGCACAATGAGATTAAAGTGACTTGTCCATGGTTACACATGAAATCTGTGGAAGAGCAAGGAGCAAAACACAAGTCTCCTTCCTCGTGGTCTTGGGATTTAACTAAAATGTTATTAATAGACAGGCAGGTGGAGAGTGAGGGGGGGGTGAAATTCTGATTCCACTGCCATCAGTGGTAAAATTCCCATTGATTTCAAGGAGGGCCAGGATTTCACCCTGTGACTGTGTGTGTGGGGGGGGGGGGGGGAGAGGTTGGGGATGTTATATAGCTACAGAGGGCTAGGTAAATGAGGTTATAGTAAAGATTATCAGTATGATTGATATCTTGTGTATTTACATCTATATAAAAATAGGCAGGAAGATAGTATGTGTGGCCATATATTCCTATGGCTATTACCCTCATTCTTTCTCTCTGCCTCAGCCTCTTTGCGACACCCTAAGTCCATGCTGCAACCCCCTAAAGACTAAAGGCCTCTGCACAGGAGCAAGAGTCTACCCATGAAGATGTCATTACAACCCCCAGGCCTTTGACAGCAACTTCTTAAGGGCTTGGATTTTAACTATGGGTTTGTAAAGACTGAAGAGCCCAGCACAGTGGGGTCCTAATCCTTATTGGTCACTACCGTAATACAGAGAGATACTCAAACATACAACCAGACGTATATGCATGTGTTTGTGTTTAAATACAGTTAAATGTAATAAATATGGCAGAACAGACATGCAGTTATTTGAAAACTGCATTGTAGCTTTCACTGTCTGATAAATTTATGACAATGGAACAATAATCAGTCCATACTTAATAGTAGCACAAAGACAACTCTTTGGAAAGCACCTGGGCTTTATATTTAATTCACAGACTCCTGTATGGAAGGCATTATCAAAGTCAGCTGTGATGAAATCATTTTATTTTATTAAAGAAATTCTCTTAAAAAATCAAATTAAAATGGAAAGTTTTGTGATTCTTTTTTTCCATCCAGAAAAGTTACAATCCATAAAAAGCACTCACTGTGGAAAGCAGGTAATTACAGCATCAAGCGTAGAAATACTCATTAGAGTTACAACAAGCTGTTCAAAGGGGAGTTGAATTCTGCTACAGAGCCCTCCAGGCTCTTTGGAAAAAAGTAACAAACTCATTACTATTAACTGTTGAGACTTGGGATAAAAACCTGGCATAAAAGCTGCCAATATATTTTGTTTGAATCAAGCGTTTTTCTCTAAGTATAAGATCAGTTGGGGGAGAGGGGGGAAAAAAGCTCCTTAAGTTAAGAAATAAAATGGACCATAAGAGCTTATTCCTCATTTGTCTAGGAGAAAAGAAAAGGAGTACTTGTGGCACCTTAGAGACTAACAAATTTATTTGAGCATAAGCTTTTGTGAGCTACAGCTCACTTCATCGGATGCATGCAGTGAACTGTAGCTCATGAAAGCTTATGCCCAAATAAATTTGGTTAGACTCTAAGGTGCCACAAGTACTTCTTTTCTTTTTGCGAATACAGACTAACATGGCTGCTACTCTGAAACTTGTCTAGGAGAGTTCTTCTTTGATTATCATTAAACTTCTGCATAAGTCATCATTCTGGAAAGCTTTCTCATTTAAAAACAAGTGTTTTTTTTAACAAAAGGTCTACTTACATTTGGTTTTCACAATATGCTCATACCCCTTATACTAATTTCATCTTTAGATATAAAGGTGCCTTCTATAGCAGAGTACATCTTCATGGGATAATAGCAGTGCAAATATTTTATTTTTTAAGTCAAGAGAAATCCTCTGCAGGAATACAATACCCGTACTATTTATATAAATAATTAAAAAAAGGAAAAGTCTGGAATTACAAGTATCTTAGAAAACTTTTAAATAGTGGCATGGGCATTTTGTAGAGATAGTGTTCATTTTGTTTTTCAGTAGGAATCCTTTCTTGCTTTCCTTCAATACTGGTTAGATTTATGGTGCTCAGTGCTACCAGCACTGGGAGTTTTACCATCAACATCAACCAAAAAAGAGTCAACCCAGTGCTCTTGAAATCCCATCCCCTGAATCCCATTTTGCAACTATCTCATTAGATTGCATATTATCCCCTTGGTATTTGAACTGGGGAAAAGAAAAAGTTACACTTTCCTATATCCCTTCCCCATGCAGGGTTAGGGTCTGACCTTGAAACTGTTACCACTGCAAGTAGGCAACAGGAGTCACACTGCAAGCTGTGCATTCTTTCCAGTATGTTTTCTTTTACTCCTTTCAATATTTATTTTCTCAGTATATGCTATTCACATGAATAATGGCTCAGAATGCATTTTATATTATGTACCTATCGTCCTGCTGTTCCCCTCCCTGAAATCAACCCCTGCAGAGTTTCATAGAAAAGAAGAGCTTAATTAGAACATACTGTTCCTGCTCAAATGGTTATTATTCTTTGTTTCATTGATTGATTTTTTCCACTCCACTTACTGTCTGTTAGTAGTTCTGTTTCTGCTGAGAGATGGGTACTTCAAAACTAATAGACAACTCAGAGATTTTTCTTTGTCTGCCAAATGCTTTTCATCTTTAATCCAAAAATAGAGTGAAATGAAGATAAAAAGCATCCCCCCCCTCTACAAATTCAACTTTTAAGTTTGAAGATATTAATCAGGATTCTATCAAACAAACAAAACCCCAAAATACACCCCACAGACATTTTACCTATGGGGAACATTTTCAAAAGTGCCTAAGCCTCAATTTCAAAAGTAATTTAGGCATTTAGGAACCTAAGTCCCATTGACTTTTACTATCTTAACTGTTACCCACTGACATCAAACTACATGAAACTCAAACTCAGAGTTAAACAGCAGAGAAAGGAACAAACAGAGCAAGTGGGGAGTCATCAGAACCTCTTCTTGAGATTCGAGGTATCTCTGGAAGTCTAGAAGCAGTTGGAGCTGTACTGAGATACTGTGAAATCCCCAAGGCTGGAAGCAATAGCTTTATTACTTTATTAATATTATTATACTCACGTTTATTATGGCTGTGCCTAAGGGTCATTTAAGAATGGGACTCCATTGTGCTAAGTACTACACAGACACAGAGTAGTAGATGACCCCTACCCCAAAGAGCTTACATTCTAAATAGACAAGACAGACACAAGGAGGAGGAAGGACTATAAGACACAAGCAGAGTGAATAATGTGATAATAGTAATAATGCTATGTTAGTGACATTATTATTATATTATTTTGGGTTATTTTACTTAGGCGGAGATCAGTTAAATAGAAAGGAAAGGGAAGTGGTTGAGGGGGGAAGGGCAGGGGAGAAGATGGCAAGAGGGTCAGGTGTGAAGTGAAGATGAGGTGAAGAGGCAGCAGAAGGGTTGGAGCAAACAGCCAATCAAACAGAGAATGTCCAGACTGTAGAAAGTTCTCTGAAGGTCCCTGCTTTGGCTGCTTTTGCTCCTACCAGCTGGAATCTCTCTGGCTGGCTTCTCTCCACAGTCTTCTCCCACAGCTTCCCCAAGTCACACATCCCTGAAATAGAGGACAGTGCAGGAGCCACCAAAATGGACTCCCAAACATTTTAGACATTGTTGGATTTTGCGCACTTTTCTGAAACTGAGGGTATGTCTACACTCCAATTATATACCCATGGCTAGCCTTTGACAGCTGACTCGGGCTTGCACGGCTCAAGCTAAATCACCTCAACTAAAGGGTTGTTTAGTTGCAGTGTAGATGTCTAAGCTCAGTCTGCAGCCTGAGCTCTGGGAGCCTTCTACCATACAGATATAATCAAACAAATACAATTAATACTCAATGGGGACTCCATTCAGAAAGAAATCTTCCCTGACCTCCCTCTTCTGGCCTTCAAACAACCTTCCAACCTCTCTAAGCTCATCATCAGAAACAAGCTCCCCACAGACCAGGATGCACCAACTCAAAACTGAGTGTCTGTTGTGGGGACAGTTTGACAATTTGACCCTGTGCTTGACTGATTGTTTGAAAAGTGTGAATTGGGAGTGCTTTGTTCCAGGTGAGCCTTGAGTGGGCCTGATTGTTATAAAAAGCCAGTCAACTGTGAACTGGCTGAGCAGCGAACAGCAGAGAGGCTAACAGAGGGAGTTTGCCTGGGATCTCCCTGGGGAGAGCCCACTGAGGCTTACATCTTGCCAGCTTCTCTGAGTAGTCACTACAACTCCTGAGGAAGCTCGTAGAAGGAAGGTAATATGGATGGGGAGTGTTCAGCTGTTGTGACCTGCACTGGATGTGCCATGTTTATCTTTCTTCCACAGGACAGAAGCGACTTTGTCTGTACAAAGTGCGAGCTGGTCACCATATTGGAAGAGAAGGTTCAAAGTCTGGAGAAACAAGTATCGACCCTGCGTTGCATAAGGGAAACTGAAGATTTCCTGGACAGACGTCAGGATATGATTCTACGGACACAATGTTCTGAAGATTCAGAGCAGGCTGCGCAGCGGGGACAGGAGGACGGTGAAGAAATTTGGCAGCATGTGACCTCCAGAAGAAGAAAGGGGAGCGTCCATGTACCAACAACGCAGACACAGGTAACCAACCGTTTTCATGTTCTCTCCACAGGTACTAACGCAGAGAGTGGACTAGATGATACATCTGAGGGAAGGGAACAGAAGGAGACTCCGCTGATTGGAAGGCATGAGATGCACCTTCCTAGGGATGGGGGTTCCACGTCCGCCGCTCCCAAAAGAAGGAGGCAGATGGTGGTGGTCGGGGACTCTCTCCTCAGTGGGACTGAGTCATCTATCTGCTGCCCCGACCGGGAAAACCAAGAAGTCTGCTGCTTGCCAGGAGCTAGGATTCACGATGTGATGGAGAGACTGCCGAGACTCATCAAGCCCCCGGATCGCTACCCCTTCTTGCTTCTCCATGTGGGCACCAATGATACTGCCGAGAATGACCTTGAGCAGATCACCACAGACTACGTGGCTCTGGGAAGAAGGATAAAGGTGTTTGAGGTGCAAGTGGTGTTCTCTTCCATCCTCCCCGTGGAAGGAAAAGGCCGGGGTAGAGACCATTGAATCGTAGAAGTCAACGAATGGCTACGCAGTTGGTGTCGGAGAGAAGGCTTTGGATTCTTTGACCATCGGATGGTGTTCCAAGAAGGAGGAGTGCTAGGCAGAGACGGGCTCTACCTAACAAAGAGAGGGAAGAGCAGGTTGGCTAACCTAGTGAGGAGGGCTTTAAAATAGGTTCACCGTGGGAAGGAGACCAAAGCCCTGAGGTAAGTGGGGAAGTGGGATGCCGGGAGCAAGCACAAGCAGGAGAGCACGAGAGGGGAGGGCTCCTGCCTCATACTAAGAAAGCAGGACAAACAGCGAGTTATCTCAAGTGCTTATACACAAATGCAAGAAGCCTGGGAAACAAGCAGGGAGAACTGGAAGTCCTGGCACAGTCAAGGAATTCTGATGTGACTGGAATAACAGAGACTTGGTGGGATAACTCACATGACTGGAGTACTGTCATGGATGGATATAAACTGTTCAGGAAGGACAGGCAGGGCAGAAAAGGTGGGGGAGTTGCACTGTATCTAAGAGAACAGTATGACTGCTCAGAGCTCCGGTATGAAATGGCAGAAAAACCTGAAAGTCTATGGATTAAGTTTAGAAGTGTGAGCAACAAGTGTGATGTCATGGTGGGAGTCTGTTATAGACCACCGGACCAGGGGGATGAGGTGGACGAGGCTTTCTTCTGGCAACTCACGGAAGTTACTAGATAGCAGGCCCTGGTTCTCATGGGAAACTTCAATCACCCTGACACCTGCTGGGAGAGCAATACAGCGGTGCACAGACAATCCAGGAAGTTTTTGGAAAGTGCAGGGGACAATTTCCTGGTGCAAGTGCTGGAGGAACCAACTAGGGTCAGACCTCTTCTTGACCTGCTGATCACAAACTGAGAAGAATTAGTAGGGGAAGCAAAAGTGGATGGGAACCTGGGAGGCAGTGACCATGAGATGTTCGAGTTCAGGATCCTGACACAGGGAAGAAAGGAGAGCAGCAGAATACGGACCCTGGACTTCAGAAAAGCAGACTTTGACAACTTCAGGGAACCGATGGGCAGGATCCCCTGGGAGAATAACATGAGGGGGAAAGGAGTCCAGGATAGCTGGCTGGATTTTAAAGAATCCCTATTGAGGTTACAGGGACAAACCATCCTGATATGTAGAAAGAATAGTAAATATGGTAGGCGACCAGCTTGGTTTAACAATGACATCCTTGCTGATCTTAAACACAAAAAAAGAAGCTTACAAGAAGTGGAAGATTGGACAAATGACCAGGGAAGAGTATAAAAATATTGCTTGGGGATGCAGGAGTGAAATCAGGAAGGCCAAATCACACTTGGAGTTGCAGCTAGCAAGAGATGTTAAGAGTAACAAGAAGGATTTCTTCAGGTATGTTAGCAACAAGAAGGTGGCCAAGGAAAGTGTGGGCCCCTTACTGAATGAGGGAGGCAACCTAGTGACAGAGGATGTGGAAAAAGCAAATGTACTCAATGCTTTTTTTGCCTCTGTCTTCACGAACAAGGTCAGCTCCCAGACTACTGCACTGTGAAGCACAGCATGGGGAGGAGGTGACCAGCCCTATGTGGAGAAAGAAGTGGTTCGGGACGATTTAGAAAAGCTGGATGAGCACAAGTCCATGGGGCCGGATGCGCTGCATCCGAGAGCGCTAAAGGAGTTGGCGGATGTGATTGCAGAGCCATTGGCCATTATCTTTGAAAACTCATGGCAATCGGGGGAGGTCCAGGCCACTGGAAAAAGGCTAATGTAGTGCTCATCTTTAAAAAAGGGGAGGAGGATCCAGGGAACTACAGGCCAGTCATCCTCACCTCAGTCCCTGGAAAAATCACGGAGCAGGACATCAAGGAATCAATTCTGAAGCACTGAGAGGAGAGGAAAGTGATCGGGAACAGTCAGCATGGATTCACCAAGGGCAAGGCATGCCTGACTAATCTAACTGCCTTCTATGACAAGATAACTGGCTCTGTGGATGAGGGGAAAGCAGTGGATGTGTTATTCCTTGACTTTAGCAAAGCTCTTGACATGGTCTCCCACAGTATTCTTGCCAGCAAGTTAAAGAAGTATGGGCTGAATGAATGGACTAAAAGATGGATAGAAAGATGGCTAGATTGTCGGGCTCAACGGGTAGTGATCAATGGCTCCATGTCTAGTTGGCAGCCGGTATCCAGTGGAGTGCCCCAAGGGTTGGTCCTCGGGCCGGTTTTGTTCAATATCTTCATTAATGATCTGGAGGATGGTGTGGGTTGCACATTCAGCAAGTTTGCAGATGACACTAACCTGGGAGGAGAGGTAGATATGCTGGAGGGTAGGGATGGGATTCAGAGGGCCCTAGACAAATTAGAGGATTGGACCAAAAGAAATGTGACGAGGTTCAACAAGAACAAGTGCAGAGTCCTGCACTTAGGACGGAAGAATCCCATGCACCACTACAGACTAGGGACCGAATGGCTAGGCAGCAGTTCTGCAGAAAAGGACCTATGAGTTACAGTGGACAAGAAGCTGGATATGAGTCAACAGTGTGCCCTTGTTGCCAAGAAGGCCAATGGCATTTTGGGCTGCATTAGTAGAAACATTGCCAGCAGATCGAGGGAAATGATTATTCCCCTCTGTGTGGTACTGGTGAGGCTACATCTGGAGTACTGCATCCAGTTTTGCCCCCACGATCCAGTTTTGCCCCCACCACCCCACTACAGAAAGGATGCGGACAAACTGGTGAGAGTCCAGTGAAGGGCAACAAAAATGATTAGGGGACTGGAACACATGACTTATGAGGAGAGGCTGAGGGAACTGGGATTGTTTAGTCTGCAGAAGAGAAGAATGAGGGGGGATTTGACAGCTGCTTTCAACTACCTGAAAGGGAGTTCCAAAGAGGATGGGTCTAGACTGTTCTCTGTGGTAGCAGATGACAGAACGAGGAGTCAAGTTGCAGTGGGGGAGGTTTAGATTGGATATTAGGGAAAACTTTTTCACTAGGAGGGTGGTGAAGCACTGGAATGGGTTACCTAGGGGAGGTGGTGAACTCTCCTTCCTTAGAAGTTTTTAAGGTCAAGTTTGACAAAGCTCTGGCTGGGATGATTTAGTTGGGGATTGGTCCTGCTTTGAACAGGGGGTTGGACTAGATGACCTCCTGAGGTCCCTTCCAACCCTGATATTCTGTGAAAGTGGCACCAGAGCCTACCAGAACAACAGATGTAAAATCTGCCGACATATCTCCACGGCTACAATAATCAACACCCCTCACAACACACACTTCAAGATCCTGGGGTCCTATACATACCTATCCCAACATGTAGTGTACCTCATCCAGTGCACTATGTGCCCCAATAAAAATTATGTGGGTGAAACCAGAAAATCCTTCCTCTCTCAAATGAACTTACACAGGAAAATGATAAAAGACAAAAACACAAAATTTGTGTGTGGGGGGGCGGAGGGTGAGAAAACCTGGATTTGTGCTTTCTCACCCTCCGCCCCCACACACACAAATTCACTCTCCTGCTGCTAATAGCCCATCCAAAGTGATCTGGATACGCTATTACCAGCAGGAGAGTGAGTTTGTGTGTGTGCTTTTTGAAAAAAAAATGGGGTGGTGGTGAGAACCTGGATTTGTGCTGGAAATGGCCCACCTTGATTATCATACACATTGTAAGGAGAGTGATCACTTTAGATAAGCTATTACCAGCAGGAGGGTGGGGTGGGAGGAGGTATTGTTTCATGGTCTCTGTGTATATAATGTCTTCTGCAGTTTCCACAGGATGCATCCGATGAAGTGAGCTGTAGCTCACGAAAGCTTATGCTCAAATAAATTGGTTAGTCTCTAAGGTGCCACAAGTAGTCCTTTTCTTTTTACAGATATGTTGGCAACAAGAATGTCAGGAAAAGTGTGGGACCCTTCTGAATGGGGGAGGCACCCTAGTGACAGATGATGTGGAAAAAGCTGAAGTACTCACTGCTTTTTTTGCCTTTGTCTTCACTGACAAGGTCAGCTCCCAGACTACTGCACTGGGCAGCACAGTATGGGGTGGATGTGAGCAGCCCTCAGTGGTGAAAGAACACGTTAAGGACTATTTAGAAAAGCTGGACGTGCACAAGTGGGGCTGGATCTAATGCATCCGAGGGTGCTGAGGGAGTTGGCTGATGTGATTGCAGAGCCATTGGCCATCATCTTTGAAAACTCATGGCGATCGGGGGAGATCCTGGACAACTGGAAAAAGGCAAATATAGTGCCCATCTTTAAAAAAGGGAAGAAGGAGAATCTTGGGAGCTACAGACCGGTCAGCCTCACCTCAGTCCCTGGAAAAATCATGGATCAGGTCTTCAAGGAATCCATTTTGAAGCACTTGGAGGAGAGGAAGGTGATCAGGAACAGTCAACATGGATTCACAAAGGGCAAGTCATGCCTGACCAACCTGATTGCCTTCTATGATGAGATAACTGGCTCTGTGGATATGGGGAAAGCAGTGGACATGATATATCTTGACTCTAGCAAATGGTCTCCCACAGTATTCTTGCCAGTAAGTTAAAAAAGTATGGATTGGATGAATGGACTATAAGGTGGATAAAAAGCTGGCTAGATAATCGGGCTCAATGGGTAGTGATCAATGGCTCAATGTCTAGTTGGCAGCCAGTCTCAAGCAGAGTGCCCCAGGGGTCTGTCCTGGGGCTAGTTTTGTTCAACATCTCCATTAATGATCTGGGTGATAGGATGGATTGCACCCTCAGCAAGTTCGCGGATGACACTAAGATGCGGGGAGAGGTAGATATGCTGGAGGGTAGGGATAGGGTGACCTAGAAAAATTGGAGGATTGGGCTAAAAGAAATCTGATGTGGTTCAACAAGGCCAAATGCAGAGTCCTGCACTGAGGGTGGAAGAATCCCATGTACTGCTATAGTCTGGGGACCAATTGGCTGAGTGGCAGTTCTGCAGAAAAGGACCTGGATGAGAAGCTGGATAGGAGTCAGCAGTGTGCCCTTGTTGCCAAGAAAGCTAACGACATACTGGGCTGCATTAGTAGGAGCATTGCCAGAAGATCGAGGGAAGTGATTATTCCCCTCTATTCAGCACTAGTGAAGCCACATCTGGAGTACTGTGTCCAGTTTTGGGCCGCCCACTACAGAAAGGATGTGGACAAATTGGAGAGAGTCCAGCGAAGGGCAACAAAAATGATTAGGGGGCTCTGGCACATGATTTATGAGGAGAGGTTGTGGGAACTGGGATTATTTAGTCTGGGATTATTTAAAAGAGAAGAATGAGGGGGGATTTGATAGCTACTTTCAACTACCTGAAAGGGGGTTCCAAAGAGGATGGATCTAGACTGTTCTCAGTGGTAGCAGATGACAGAACAAGGAGTAATGGTCTCAAGTAGCAGTGGGGGAGGTTTAGATTGGATATTAGGGAAAACTTTTTCACTAAGAGGGTGGTGAAGCACTGGAATGGGTTACCTAGGAAGGTGGTGGACTCTCCTTCCTTAGAAGTGTTTAAGGTCAGGTTTGACAAAGCCCTGGCTGGGATGATTTAGTTGGGGATTGGTCCTGCTTTGAACAGGGGGTTGGACTAGATGACCTCCTGAGGTCCCTTCCAACCCTGATATTCTATGATTCTATGAAGACATCTTGGCATGCGGCCAGGAGGGTGGTTGGCAGAGAGGTGTGGTAAGTGACCAGCAGAGAACCTGGTGGAGAGGGCCAGAGCAGAGCTCTGCAGAGGCATGGCAGTTGGGGCAACGAGTGAGTGCCCAAGCAGTGCAGTGTGTAAGGTGCCTCCTTATTCCTCCGCATCCCACTGCTTTCCACACAGGGTGGGAGGTGAACTCTGTGGATGAACCTCTGAACTCTGGGGCTGCACTGGCCAAGGACAGCAACCGTGAGTGGGGTACAGAGAAGGGATGGGCACATTAAATAGACTTTTGGGCTGCTGGACTTAAGATCCTGATGGAGAAAAGACACTGCCCAACTTACTTGGGGATGGGTCTTTTGCTCATGGTTTGTGTTTATGACAAACCTAGTTGCACTGTTCTCCCAAATTAATGCTGAGTTAATTCCCTCCTTTTATTAAAAGTTTTTGCTACATTCAGACTCTGTGCTTGTGAGAGGGGAAGAAGCGCCCAGGGGGGTGATGTTTAATTGTCCCAGTCACTCGGTGCAGGCTCGAACCGGTTTTGTGTTGTATTGTTGAAAAGGAACCCCTAGATACTGAACCCGGGCCTTTGTTGCTGCTGGCTCTGCCAGGCAGAAGGGTTACACCCAGGAACATATTTAATAACAAGCATATAGTAAAATTTCCTAACTACAAACACATTTGAACAGGAATAATAATAATTTACAGATTGTAGCTTTTCAAGTGATTTCAAGTGGAAATCACTTGAAAGTATTACAAGGCACACTTTCTACAAGATTTATTGTGATTGTGCAACAGTGGCAATAATAGTAGTGTAAACATGGTCACCTTCCTTTTTATACCGTAGTAAC
This sequence comes from Caretta caretta, assembly GCF_965140235.1. Lineage (NCBI taxonomy): Eukaryota > Metazoa > Chordata > Testudines > Cheloniidae > Caretta > Caretta caretta. The sequence continues at coordinate 79,310,351 of NC_134208.1, forward strand.
AACTGGACCAGGGACTTAAGTGAAGATGGGGGACAACTAAAGAATAACAGGGTCGGGAGTGGGGGTCGTAGGTTCAAAACTGGGGATCCAGAGGGGCACACCGAGCAGAGAACCCCAGACAGCACCCACTGCTCCTCAAAGGTGCCTAGAGAGGCATCAGACTCTGCCTAGAGGAATTCTGCCCAGATGCATGAGACAAGGAGGAATGGAAATAGCTCCCGTAGTTGCAGACCAGGAGGTTGATGAGGAGGTCTCGTGACTTCGTGGGGCTCCGGGCAGGGTTTGCGTATATGAAAAGGTATGGGGAAAAGTGCAGTCAGAACTTCAACAGGAGGAGCCATAAAAGGGGCTGAAACCTGGCACATTCCAGATAGGCGTGTTCCAGGTCTCCCTCATGCTGCAAAAGGTGCAGGCATTGAAGATGGCGATGAACCATACCAGGTACATGCCCGTGCTCACGGCTCCATGAAGGAGCTGCCAACTGATGTCCCCAGCGGGCCGTGGAAACATGGTGGAGTACAGTCTGGCCCACCAGGGTTCCTTACCCTCCGCAGGTGGTAAAAGGTCCCACCACTTAGTATCAGGGAAGGACACGAGAGTGAGGAAGTGAAACATGTGGAGTACGATCACATACAGTTGTTTCTTAGGTGCATTCTGGAAAAAAAAACAGCTGAAGGGTGCACAGCTGGCTCAGGTTGTGGAAAGGAGAGTGTCAGGGTGGGCTTGCAGGGCAGGGGCCTGATGAAAAAGTCCAGAGAGCCAGGGATGAGGGGCAGGCAGGGAGCACCCTCTCGCAGGACCCACTAAAGGGAAGCCCGACAGATGGGTGATAAGTTTCTCCCCACCTCCTGAAGCATGAGTGGCGAGGGTGGGGGGGGGATATGAAGGGTGGAGAGCCCCCTGCACTGACCAAGTGCCCAAGGATCCACCCAGTTCCCCCAGTCATAGTTCAGGAGATCTCCAATTCCGGTGGTTTCTGCCAGGACCAGTCTCCGGAACATTGAAATGGACTCGAATGTGTGGCAGAAAGGCAGACGCCCAAATAGAGCAGTGGACCCACACTCCTCGGAATGGCCTGAAGCATGAGTGGGAGGGAGCTAGTCTGCCACCCATCCCCGACCATCAGGCCAGAGATCGACCCAGTTGACCTGGGTGGAGGAGGCCGCCGAGTAACTCGCCTGGCAAGTCTCCACCCATACCAGGTCGCCCAGGTCCTGGACCACGAGGAGCACATTATTGGCATACACTGACAGGACCACCCACAACTCCGGCTCATGAAGCACCAATCCTGTCGTTCTCTGGTGGAGGACACAGAGGAAGGGCTCGACCACCGGAGTATACAGCTGGCCTGAGAGCGGACACCCCTCATGTACCCCTAGCCCAAAGGTGACCGTTTCAGTCAGGCTCCAGTTGAGCTTGACCAAACACTCCATGGAAGTGTACAGCACTTGGAGAAAACCCACAAACTGGGCCTGATGCTGAATGCCCACAGAGTGCCCAGAAGATACTAATGGTCCACCCTCTTGAACACCTTCTCCTGGTCCAGAGACAGGAGGGCAAATGACAGACCATCCCTATACCCGATTTCCCCCAGGTCCCAGACCAAATAAAAGTTGTAAAAGATGGAGCGGCCTGGGACAGTGTCGGTCTAGTCGGGGTGGACTCTATAGTCACAGTGAGATGGCCTTCACTACGACTTTGTAGTTCGTGCTGAGGAGCAAGATGGGACGCCAATTCCAAAGGAAAAAATGGAAATCCCCTTTCTTTGGTAGCAAGGCGAGCATGGATTGCCTGCACGACAGGTGGAGGACCCTGCTCCCCAAGGACTTGGCCCAGACGGTGACAAGGTCCGGGCCGAGGACTTCCCAGAACATGTGGTAGAACTCCACGGTCAGCCCGTCCGTGCCCGGAGATTTACTAGTGGGCATAAGACAGAGGGCTTCTGAGAACTTGGCTGGAGTGAAAGGCAGCCCCAGATGGTCCCGGTCGCCCACTCTGACCGTAGGGAGTTCATCCAAGAGCACTCTGCAAGCATTGGCATCAGTCGGATCTGGGGAGAAGAGGCTGGCATAGAAGGCCCTGGCCCTTCCATGCATCTCCTCTGGATCCGGGGGGGGGGGGGGGACACCATCCTCCACCAAAAGGCAGGTGACATGCTTCTTGGCCCCCCCTTTTTCCTCCAAGGTATAGAAGAAACAGCCGTGTAGAGGGGCGAAGAGTAGGTCCAGATGGCAAGTGGGGATGGTGGAGGGGGAGGAGTAGATGGGCTAGGAAAAGGGCTTCATGCTGTGTAGGATTCATACAAGGTTCATGTGCTTGGCAACATTCAGGGCACACCCGGAGTATTGTGCTGGACCTGTGCACACACAGCTCCTTTCAAGGGCATCAGCCTTGGAATCTCGCCCAGTTGACATGAACCGTGGGAAGCCTCCCAGGACTGGGCTCAAGGCCCGAGAGCAAGGAATGCGGTAGATAGAAACTGGTAAATAAGAATGTTAAACAAAGCCAGTGTATTCCTTTTATCTGTTGGAGAATGTAATGCACGGGGGGCGAGAAAGAATAAAGGGGAAGGTGGAAAGCTGATAGGCAGAAGCCCGTTAGAAGACCAGCTTGCTTGCTTGCTTAAAGCTCTGTGCTGTCTTGTCATTGAACCGCCACAACTGGCACCCAAACGTGGGGCCCTCAGCACTCACCTCGCCCGGCAAGGGTTTCAGATGCGTCACTCATCCACTTTGCGGATCCCGGTGAGTATTTTTCATTGTGGTAAGTATGGGAAGCTCCGTCTCTGCTTTGCAAGTGCAACACCGCTGTGAGCTACAGTATTTGCTGCATAAGGCTCAGCATGACTGCCCCACTCGAGAGCTCACTCTCCTGCTACAGGAGGTGAGTGCCCAGTGCCCGTGGTACCCTGAAGCTGGAACCCTTAAGCTAGCGGACTGGGAGCAGTTGGGCCAGACATTGCACAAGGAGCCTCGGGCGCCCGTGCAGGCTTTACACGCCTGGCACCTCTGCCGCGATGCGATACAGCGTGTCGCTTCGGACAGGCCCCCCCCACGCCAACAGAGGGGCTGCCGATCTTGCCACCCCCGTCCGCTCCTGCAGCCATCCCTCCCCCTGCTTTGCCCCCAGTGCCTCTATTACCACCGCCTCCCTGGCCTTCCTCACCGGAGCCGGTGTGTGATCACCATCCCGCCGTGGGGCCCCATGTTCCGGGGCCCCCCGGAGGGTCATCCGCGTCTGCTCAGGGGCTTTCGCTGGTGCAACAAATGGTTCACGCAGCGAAGACTCGCTCAGATCTTACAGCAGAGGAGCTGGCTGAGCTGGTCTCAGTTTGTCCGGTGACCTGGCAGGATGCTGGCCAGGGCAACCAGGTTGCAAACTGGGTCAGTTTGCCTTACTCGGTGATCAGAGAGGTAAAGAAAGCGATTCGCGAGTTCGGCCTCACTAGCACGTATGTGCGTGGTCTCATTGAAGGGCTAGGTACTGGGTACTCTCTGGTCCCTGAAGACTGGAAGGCGCTGTTGCGCATGATGCTGACACCTAGTCAGTATGTTATTTGGCTTAGTGAATTTCGGCAGATGGCGGAACGCCAAGCCCAGGTATATAGAGAGCAAGGTGTCATTTATGAGCAGTTGGCAGGGGAGGGCCAGTTTGCTACCGTTCAGATGCAGTCTCAACTCCCTCAGGCCGTCTTCCCCATTATTTCCACCTGCGCCCAGCATGCTTTCCGGAAGGTCCTGGATTCAGGCAAGCCTACCAAAAGCTTTGCCAGTATCCGTCAGGGTGCATCAGAGTCCTTTATGGATTTTACCAACAGATTGCAGGAGGCTATCCTCCGACAGGTGGATAACCCTGCGGCAGCTCAGGAGATCCTGTTAAAAATGGCGGTTGAAAATGCGAACGAGGATTGCCACCGTGCTCTCCAGGCGGCACAAGCCTCTGGAATTCTAAAGCTGTCAGACATGCTGTGGGCGTGCCAAAACATCGGAACTCAAGCACATAAAGCTGGGGTTATGGCTGCCGCCCTGAGAAAAAGCGGGAAGGAGGGGAAGCGTTGTTACCGCTGTAGTAAGGAGGGTCACTTTCAGCGGGAGTGCCGCTCCTCGGCGGCGCCCGCCCGCCCCTCAAAGAAGTGCCCCAAGTGTCGGAAGGGCTATCACTGGGCTAATCAGTGTCGTAGCGGGTCGGGAAACTGCACGACGGGTCCCCCCCCGAACCCAGGGCCAAACGGGGGTGTTTCCCACTCAGAGAACTGTTCCTCTGCTTTAAGATCCATAGACTCCATGAAGGCGGCGACTGCCGGAAGTGCAGGGCTTGATTTGATTATGCAGGAGGATGCTGACTTTCGGCTGCCGGGGGAGGTTTGCGCCATACCTACCCAGGTGATGGGACCTCTCCCTGCCGGATTTGTGGACCTGGTTCTCCCTCGCTCACACGCTGAGAAACAGGGTTTTTTTGTCATCCCAGGGGTCATTGACGCCGATTACACCAGTGTTATTAAGGTTCAGGTATGGACCCATCTTCCGCAGTCGCTCCCGCGTGGACGGTCAATTGCGCAATTGATTTTAGTCCCCTATCAGGTGCCAGCTGCAGAGGATCGAGCCCGGGGCGGAGGCGGCTTTGGATCGACTCTGGCTCAGTCGCCATCTCACAACACGTCCTCTCCACTTGTTGCTCTAACAATGTCGGTCCACCACTCGAAACCTCAGTTAACACTTCTCTTAAATAATGTTCCTTTTACAGGGCTGGTGGACACTGGAGCTGACGTTACGGTGATTCGTGATTCGGAGTGGCGGGTTGGTTGGCCAACAGTTCCTTCTAAAGAGTTGTGGGGGATCGGGGGTAGCAAACCCGGGCGCCAAAGTTTGTCTTGGGTCACGGTCTCCAAACCAGGAGGCCGTGCCCTTGCTACAATCCGCCTTTTTGTACTCCCTGTCCACCTCAATATTTGGGGCCGTGACTTACTTACAAAGCTGGACACCACCCTCGATATTAATATATAATGGCCCGAAATCCTCCCTCACCCACCTTGCCATCCGCATTACCATTAGTATGGCAATCCTTAGAGCCCGTATGGATTGACCAGTGCCCCCCCCCCAGAAAAGCTGAAAGGGCTTCATTCACTTGTACAATAATATTTGCATGCACAGCGCTTGGAGAGCTTTACTAGTCCTTGGAATTAGCTGCTGTTATTTTGGCCTTTCAACTTTTTGCTGATTGTCCCTTTAATTTGATCGTGGACACGCATTATGTTTATCAGGTAATTGATCATTTACCCCTTACCCTTATTACCCCTCAGGTCGATGCGGACCTTCTTCGCCTGTTTTTGTCCTTACAGTATCTCCTCACCACTCGTAATTTCCCTTATTTTGTTGCTCATATTCGCAGTCATACCCCTCTGCCTGGGCTACTTACTGAAGGCAATGCACGCGCCGATCGCGCGTTACGTGGTCAGGTAAATTCCCTTTTTTCTGACCCCATTGAAAGCCATTCCTTTTTTCATCAGTCTGCCTCTGTTTTGGCTCGACAGTTTCATATTCCTGCTGATCATGCACGTTCTATTGTTCGTTCTTGCCCCCACCGTGCCGCTGCTGCCCCTACCTTTTTTTTATGCCGTTAACCCCAGAGGTACCGCAGCGAATCAGCTGTGGCAAATGGATGTCACCCACGTGCCACAATTCTGCCCCTATTCGTTTTTACATGTTTCCATTGATACCTATTCAGGATTCCCCTGGGCAACCCCACAGCGTGGGGAAGCCACTCCCAAAGTTGTTCACCATTTGCTAGCCTGTTTTGCTGTTATGGGTCGCCCGAGCCAGATAAAAATAGATAATGCCCCAGCCTACTGCTCCACAGCCCTTTCCACCTTTTGTGTCCAATGGGACGTCTGTCTCACACACAGGATCCCTTATAATTCCATGGGCCAAGCCATTGTTGAACGTGCAAATTGCACGCTAAAAACCTTGCTCGACAAACAATTAAAACAAGGGGAGCTGCGTCTCCGAACCTTAGGAGACATTCAGCAACAATTGCATATCCTTTTGTTCACTTTAAATAATTTAACGCTGAACGCAGATCAGCAGACCCCCACGGATCGGCATTTTCACAAATCCGAGGTACTGGAAAGACCGCGTGTCTATTACCATCAGCTGCCCGATCCGCAATGGTTGGGCCCAGTGCCTCTAATTAATTGGGGTCAGGGATATGCTGCTGTGTCTCTCCCTGCAGGACCGTTGTGGGTTCCAGCCCGGTGTGTGCGACCGGCACTGAAACAGCGTGGCGTGGCACCAGGGGCTGTCAAACCCCATACCGGAGTTTCAGCTGACATTGGAGGAGAACGCGGTGCCTCCCGGGTCGACAACGGCAGGATGGAAACGGAGGAGGCGTAGCATCCCAAGCCAGCCCGTGACATGGGGAGCAGTAAAAGCATTGGTCGCCGCGGCTCAACGAAGACTGGCAGCAAACCAACCGCCAGCGACTTCTGAGACTTTGTGGCAATTCTTGCCCAAATTACTGCTAATTCTGTATTGGTTGTATGCCTTTTGTGCCTGCTATTTCCCATAGGGGTTGGCTCAGGAGCGCTTTCTCCGTTACGAGCCCGAATGACATATAACCTATGGGAAAGATTGGCTTCAATAGCAAATGTTACCCACTTTTGTTTATTTGATTTTGTAGCAGCTGAAGAATTGTTAGGTACGTGCCTTATTCCAGTATGTCATCACCCTGAGGAATTGGAAATAAGATGATGCTCGCTGCTTACGCGAACCTCTCTTCCCAGTACTCTAGCATAGTTAATTGGGGCCCGGCCAATTACACTTTACCTTCTTGAGCTTATTTTTTGCTGTTGCTGTGTGCAATGTATTTCCTTTTTGTTAAGGCTTTGTTGAGAACCGCCCTGGCAGGCTCCACGAGTTATGACCTCATCTGTCCAGGAGTTAATTGGCTTGCAAAAGCAAATTGATGGCTACCATGAGATGGCCGAGCACAAATAAACAAAAAAAGGAGGGGATGTAGGATTCATACAAGGTTCATGTGCTTGGCAACATTCAGGGCACACCCGGAGTGTTGTGCTGGACCTGTGCACACACAGCTCCTTTCAAGGGCATCAACCTTGGAATCTCGCCCAGTTGACATGAACCATGGGAAGCCTCCCAGGACTGGGCTCAAGGCCCGAGAGCAAGGAATGCGGTAGATAGAAACTGGTAAATAAGAATGTTAAACAAAGCCAGTGTATTCCTTTTATCTGTTGGAGAATGTAATGCACGGGGGGGTGAGAAAGAATAAAGGGGAAGGTGGAAAGCTGACAGGCAGAAGCCCGTTAGAAGATCAGCTTGCTTGCTTGCTTAAAGCTCTGTGCTGTCTTGTCATTGAACCGCCACAATGCTGCTCCGCCTTCTCCCCACAACAGCAGTAGCTACTACCACCACAGGAACAAAGTTGGAAAAGTTACTCAGTCCAGCAACAAACCCCCTCCACAGTGTCCTGCAGCATCCTGCGTGCTCTCCCAACAGGGGTCCTCCTCCTTGGCGGCGGCAGCAGCAGCAGCCTCTGACGCATCAGGAGCAAGCAGCAGCCAGCCAGGAGAGACCCCACTGATGGTGGTAGCAGCAGAGGTCCTCACTCCCCTCTGGAGGGCAGGCCAGCAGGGACCCTGACACAGAAGCAGGAGCCCAGGAGTCCTCACACAGAAGCAGCAGCCTGGGAGACCTCAAGCCACCAGGACAGCAGGGAGAACTGGTCAGTCACTGTAGTGAAGCCAATGGGCCTCCCTCAGAACTGGAGTGTGAGGGACCACTACACAGCATCACAGTGATTACATTTCTGTGGGGATAGGTGTTACTACTTGTTTATTATGCAAATACAAATCAGTCTTAAACTCTGAAGATACTAGTAAATCAGAATACCAAAACTTGTATGCGAACTGCTTTTGAAAAGTATTTAACATTTGTGATTAATTGTACATCCCTGTTCTTCAGCTATATAACAATTCCTAGCTCTTATCAATAGATCTCAAGCACTTTACAAAGGAGGTAAACATTGATATCCCCATTTTAAAGATGCAGAAACTGTGGCACAGGGCACGTCAGTGACAAAACAAGGGACAGAACCCAGGTCTCCTACATGCCAATCTCGGTCTCTATGCCATAGGCTATACTGCCTCCCTCCCTTAGTGATACTTGTGTTTCTTCAGGGAAGAAATCAAACTTTATGTTACGATATAAGCCTGTAAAATTGTAAGTATAAAAAGCAAAAATAACCAAATCAGCATCAACAATACTGGCATTGTCACCTCTGACTCTGATATAATGTAGATTACTAAATATTTTTGAAAGTAGAGTGTGAAATACACCATTGGAGATAATTCATTGGGGAAAAATATGGTATAAAAAGGTGAAAAGGCCAAATTGCGCCCTCAAATGCATGTTTGTGACTTCCAATAAATAAAATAACTGTAATTGTGTCTTCCATCTAAGGATCTCAAAGAACTTGATAAAATGAATGAATGGAGTGTGTTGCAGGGTAGGTACCCCCGTGAGGGGAGTGCTATGTTATGGGGTGAATTAGAGTAGGGGTTTGGTGGCCTGAGTGGCTTACTCTCCCACATTGCCATAGCAGCCCTGGCTCCCAGGGCAGCACGGCCTAACGGCCAGAGTCAAGGGAACTACCCTCTGATGCGGTTCAGTGCAGCCTAGTGGCAAGAGTCAATATGGCTACCCTCCTATGCGGGGCTTAGTGGCCAGAAAAGAGTGGGATGCTACCCAGGGATGGGTGGCAGCTAGGGTAGGGGTACCCAGGTGCTCCCTACTCAACCAGGTCCCAGCCTAGGGCCCTAACTGTGGTGGGTGTATCCACCATGGAGGTCGGGGGGGGTACATATGAAACACTGGATCAATGTCTAGTTTCCCTGGAATAGTTCCTACCCTTCCGAGTCTGGGTGTCTCGAGGCTTCTGCTCTCTCTCCTCTGTCAAGGTGGTGGATGGCTGGGGGTCGGTTGGCGTCTCAGCCCAGCTGGTTCATAGGTGCTGGAATTAGGGTTGCTGGAAGTACTGCTGCACACTCTAGCTTGAAGTGGTTTCCATCAGACACAAGGTTTACAGTTTACAGCACCCCCACTATAAAAATTATTCCAGCACCCCTGGGCTAGTTTCTGTGTCTTCAAGCTCCAGCAGTCTTTTTGTAGGAGTCTGCAACACACATAGAATCATAAAATCATAGAAGATTAGGGTTGGGAGAGACCTCAGCAGGTCATCTAGTCCAACTCCCCTGCTCAAAGCAGGACCAACCCCAACTAAATCATCCCAGCCAGGGCTTTGTCAAGTTGGGCATTCAAAACCTCTAAGCATGGAGATCCCACTACTTCCCTAGGTAACCCATTCCAGTGCTTCACCACCCTCCTAATGAAAGAGTTTTTCCTATATCCAACCTAAACCTCCCCCACTGCAACTTGAGTCCATTGCTCCTTGTCCTGTCATCTGCCACCACTGAGAACAGCCTAGCTCCATTCTCTTTGGAACCCCCCTTCAGGTAGTTGAAGGCTGTTATCAAATCCCCCCTCACTCTTCTCTTCTGTAGACTAAATAATCCCAGTTCCCTCAGCCTCTCCTCATAAATCATGTGCCCCAGCCCCCTAATCATTTTTGTTACCCTTCGCTGGACTCTCTCCAATTTTTCCACAGCTTTTCTGTAGTGGGGGCCCCAAAACTAGACACAATACTCCAAATGTGGCCTCACCAGTGCCTGATTAGAGATGAATAATCACTTCCCTTGATCCGCTAGCAATGCTTCTACTAATGCAGCCGAATATGTCATTACCCTTCTTGGTAACAAGGGCACAGTTTGAGCCCAATGATCTAGCCAGCTTTCTATCCACCTCATAATCCATTTATCCAGCCCGTACTACTGCTGCCTGATCATATATTTCTGGTTCCAAATGAGGTATGTGGTTGACTGATCAGTTCGTAACTCTCGTGCTTGTAACTCTGAAGTTCTACTGTACTACAAAAAATACAAATAAAACTGGGATTGGTTACTGATACCTGATGCATCTCTAGAAACTTATTACCACTTTAATATTTAATACTGCAATTACTTTAAGAAAACCAATAAAATTCTATGACACTAGTGCCTTCAAGCCTGGAGCAATTCCATACATAGTTACTTTTAGTTACCCATTGTTTCCAATATCAGCGATTTTCAAAGCAATACAAAATGTTCCCCATCTAAAGTATACCAAGAATCATGTACCTTAGAGATTAAAGGTTTGGATGCTGTACTTTGGCAAATGTTTTGTTAGGATCCAAGTTGATGAGGTATGTTATATCCTTTTTTCATTTTGGCAGTAGTATCCTCTCGTAATTCCAACAAATTAGTGAGATGTGACCTTTAATTTCTGAAACAGTGTTAGCTGTGTTTTATCAAGATGTGGTTTTCTAAATGTTCACTCATTTGATGTCTTGAAATTTCTATTACTTCATCAGTCACTGAAGTTTAACTAACCAGACTGTAATTTCTTAGCCTGTCCTTAGGCTTTTTCTTAAATAATGGTATTATGCTGGCCACCTTCCAGTCTTTCGGGATGCATCTTGAATTAAATGAGCATGCATAAATGCCTTTAAAAGTCCCCTCAAATTTTATCTGCCTCATTCAATATTCTCAGATATACTGAATGTCTGGTCTTTGTATCTTAAATCCTCTATTTTTTTTAAAAAAAAGATTATATATATATTTAATTTATACATTTTAATAATTTCTAGTCTGGCCCCAAAGACTGATTTTAGAATTGTACACAAGAAGCTACCCAATATCAACAGCAGAGAAGTATGCTGGATTAATTCAAATTGAGAGAAATTTTCACTCCAAGGGGCAACAACTCTTCAGGGAAGAGTCAGTTTAGTTTAATTGAAAACGTATAATCAGCCCCCAAAATTCCCACTCAGGATCCTCAAGGATTCTGTACATTTCTGGAAGACACAACATTATCCATTATCTATAAAGCAATAACTCAAGGTGCAAATTACAAGCTGCTAACAGATCCAGCAGGCCTGATACGTCCATCTAATCCTAAACTAGCAAGAGCTCATTCATGATCCTGAAAATATGGAATACAGACTGGCACCAGCCTAAGGTGTGCCTGATATCTACATGAGCCTGGAACTAAGTAGCCACCACCTTTTCAATTACCTTCTCCAAAAAAACCCAGAAATTAGAGACTGAATGGCAATTAGCAGGCACTCCAGTGTTCAAGAAAAGATTTATTAAGGCGGGGGCAGGATTCTGCTTCATTATGAATTGTCAATATCCTCTTACCAAAATATAATATATCAATAATGTTTGCCAGTAATGGCATCAAAATCACACCATTTGTTTTAGCAACCAAAATGGTCAGAATCACAGGTGCTGAGCACCAAGGAACTCAAAGCTCATGGAAATATTCACCAGAAAACAAATCAAACTCAGGAGGGATCTACTCCATTTTTAAATTGCCTGTCACTGTAGTATCTAAAGAGAGCAGCTTAGAGCATGTCTTAGCCGTCAAGAATATGACACTCACCCTATTATACATCAAATATTTACATAGCAGAATCAGAGTTCTCACTCAAGGTTGAGGTTCCAATGTGTGAGGTCAGTGCAAACATATTAAGATACAGTCCTTGTCCTGATGAGATTACCCTTTTAAGACGACAAGAAATAATAGTAAGGTCATCATTTCATGGTTTTCCTTATATATAAACAGTGATTAGTGAAATTAAAAGATTTCATAGGTCCATCTTACTTAGGCAGCCAGCTCAAATTATTTAGAACTTTGAATCAGAAGATTCCAGAACCCTAGTTTGAACCACAAATAGCCCCATGCTCTCTTCTACTTATGCTATACTCTTTGACAGAGGCCTGATGACTTGCTATGACTGTCCTGTAAATTGCTTTGTGAAGTTAGGCCTCCATACAAAAATTAAACCCAAAGTTGTTATTTTTAAGAAGAAAATACTTTTATCCCAAGTGAGTTAAACCTCTAACCCAGGGGTGGGCAAACTATAGTCCAGGGGCCAGATTTGGCCTTCCAGCCGTTTTAATCCAGCCCTTGAGCTGCAGATGGGGAGGGCGGTCCAGGGCTTTCCCTGCTCCGGAGCTCCAGCTAGGGAGCACGGTCCAGGGCTTCTCCTGCTCCATGCGGCTCCCGGAAGCAGTGGCATGTCCCCCCTCTGGCTCCTGCACGTAGAGGCAGCCAGGGAGTTCTGCACACTGCCCCCGCCCCAAGCACTGCCCCCACAGCTCCCATTGGCTGGGAACTGCGGCCAATGGGAGTTGCAGGGGCAACACCTGCGGACACTTGGCCGTGCCTCTGCTGCTTGAGGTAAGAGCCACCCAGAGCCTGCACCCCTGACCTCCTCCCATGCCCCAACCCCCTGACCGAGCCCTGATCCCCCTTCCACCCCTTCAGTCCCAGCCCAGAGCACCCTCCTGCACCCTGAACTCCTCATTTCTGGCCCCATCCCAGAGCCCTCACGCCTTCCTGCACCCCAACTCCCAATTTTGTGAGCTTCATGGCCCACCATACAATTTCCGTACCCAGATGTGGCCCTCGGGCCAAAAAGTTTCCCAACCCCTGCTCTAACCTCTTACCCAGATTTTGAGAGTTTAAAAAAGGCTGTTCAGAGTTGAGCTGTGGAGTACCAAAACAAAGAGGAAGCGATAAGCATCTGTCTGAAAAACAGAACCGTCTCTCTCTGGGCATGGCTTAGTGAATGTATAATCAGTGTGTTCCTATGATTTTAGTTCCAACCTTTTTTCTAGTATCAATTTTTAAAATTATTTTTGAGTCAAGACTTCTTAGAGTGGCTGTGATAATGCCTGTAGAGTAACCCATGATTTAAAATGTCTCAAAATACCGATAGATATGCTGACTGACCGGATTTTTGGATACATCCACTTTCTGGGCCCAAGTTAGTGTAATGGGGGATGTTCTTCATTCGCATAAAGATGGCCTAATCAGACCCAATTTAGTGATGCCCGAAGAGGAGTGCCCAATACTGATTCACCAAGAAACTCCTGAGAATTCCAAGGGAGAAGAACTACTCAGGCCACCATCTTCAAAAACAGAATGAATGGAAGACGCCTTATGGCTGGTGACTGGCTTGCATGTTTCTGCCGTCTTTGCCTGTCATGACTGCTGCTGTAAACATTTGGTTGCTGGCCTATGGCTTTGCAATGTGACCATGCCTGACAAAGAGGCCTATGCTTCCTCCATTCTCCCAAGTGGCCACTGCAGGATAGGAGTCCAGAAACACAGAACACCTAAGACATCTAACAAGAAAGTAACCTCTCCCCAGCCAGCAAGTCCATCAATGTTAAACATTGGCACCAATGAGATTTTCAATCACACATGAGCTGAATGAAACCACAAGAGCTGCAAGAAACATCCTGCATAAGTACAAATCTTTTTGGTGTTGTTTTGTTTTGTTTTAGTAGAGGTATGCCTATATATCAGCATTCTTGCACTTGGTTTCTTTGCTAAAATATCATACACATATATTTAATGGGTTAGGAATCTTCTTCATCTCGTTGTTGTAGATGTAGAGCAATGATTATAATTTTACAAGTAGGTTGTTAAGACAGATAATTGTACGAGCAGTAGTGGAGGATATCGCTGTGATGCCTCCTTTGTATTTTGGGATTGTATGTTTAATCCAGAGAAATCCTGTCATTTCTCCTCCAACTTTGCCATGTAAATATTAAAATAGGACAAGTTGTGTCACCTTGAGTTCTGTTTCATTGCAATAGTATGTTGGGGGATGGGGAGAGAAGAAATGGCTATTACCCAACCACCAGTAATTTGGAGAAATTGCCTTAACTGGCATCAGAGCTGTAGTCTCACCATTAGCTTCAACCTCAGAGTGATCTGACCCTCCTTGCATTGGCTCTTTGTCTGAAACCTATTGATTGGCATTGACACTGATACCGTTTTGGGGACTGATAGTTTAACAAGACTGTGCTTTACCAGATTATTACCTAGAGTTTATAAGGAATTGTTGGCTTAGTTCATATGTTTTAATTATCTGGTGGACTAGATTAATTTGATATAACCCACTTACAACATTTATTTATATATGTTATGCTTTGTTATTTAGTTTAGTTATTAAAACATAAAATGAAAGCTGTACGGACATTTCCTCTCCAGGCATCAGGGCTCCGATGCTGAGGAATCCCTGGAGTAACGAAGAGGCAATGTAACCCAGTCATAAATATAAAGGGAAGGGTAACCACCTTTCTGTATACAGTGCTATAAAATCTCTCCTGGCCAGAGGTAAAATCTTTTCACCTGGTTAAGAAGCTAAGGTAACCCCGCTGGCAACTGACCCAAAATGGCCAATGAGATGACAAGATTCTTTCAAGTCTGGAGTGAGGGGGGAACAAAGGGTTTGGTCTGGCTGTGTGATGTTCTTGCCGGGAACAGATCAGGAATGCAGCCTTACAACTCCTGTAAAGTCAGTAAGTAATCTAGCTAGAAAATGTGTGAGATTTTCTTTTGTTTAATGGCTTGTAAAATAAGCTGTGCTATGTATAGTCCTGTTTGTGTGTCTTTTTGTAACTTGAGGTTTTGCCTAGAGGGATTCTTTATGTTTTGAATCTGATTACCCTGTAAGGTATATATCATCCTGATTTTACAGAGGTGATTCTTTTACCTTTTCTTTAAATTAAGATTCTTCTTTTAAGAATGTGATTGATTTTTCATTGTTCTTAAGACCCAAGGGTTTGGTTCTGTGTTCACCTGTACTAGTTGATGAGGATTATTATCAAGTCTTCCCCAGGAAAGGGGGTGTAGGCCTTGGGAGGATATTTTGGGGGAAAAGACGTTTCCAAGTGGCCTCTTTACCTGTTCTTTGTTTAAAACGCTTGGTGGTGGCAGCATAGGGTTCAAGGACAAGGCAAAGTTTGTACCTTGGGCAAGTTTTTAACCTAAACTGGTAAGAATAAGCTTAGGGGGTCTTTCATGCAGGTCCCCACATCTGTACCCTAGAGATCAGAGTGGGGAAGGAACCTTGACAAACCCTGTGACCCACTGTGACATGATCCCTGGGATGTGGGACTGCTGAGCCCTCCAAATACACCAACTTGGGTTGCCTCTTACACGGTGATGCTGATGTCAAGCTGCAAACCTCTGACAGGCACTGCACAGACACAGCCATTCATAGGCAGAGACACACCCAAATGAGTTACATGAATGATCTCTCATGAACCATCAATACAGAGGCTCCAGCCAATTCCCCCAGATCCTGGGTCTTGCACCTCAGAACTGTACTATCTTGCACTGGTCAGAAGTCTGGCCAGTGTAAGTGCATTACTTAGTTTGCCATTTGTTCCTAGGAAAATGGACATGCACCAGCCTTTGTAACCTGAGCAGATTACCCTAGAGTTCAGAGTGGGGAAGGAACCTTGGCACCAGTGCTTGGGAAAAGATGTAGGGACCTGCACGAAAAGCCCCCAAGCTTATTTTAACCAGCTTAGGTTAAAACTTCCCCAAGGTACAAACTATTTTATCTTTTGCCCCTGGACTTTATTGCTGCCACTACCAAGTGTCTAACAAATATATAACAGGGAAAGAGCCCACTTGGAAATGTCTTTCCCCCCAAAATCCTCCCAAACCCTACACCCCCTTTCCTGGAGAAGGCTTGATAAAAATCCTCACCAATTTGCATAGGTGAACACAGACCCAAACCCTTGGATCTTAAGAACAATGAAAAAGCAATCAGGTTCTTAAAAGAAGAATTTTAATAGAAGAAAAAGTAAAAGAATCACCTCTGTAAAATCAGGATGGTAAGTACCTTACAGGGTAATCAGATTCAAAACACAGAATCCCTCTAGGCAAAACCTTAAGTTACAAAAAGGCACAAAAACAGGAATATACATTCCATTCAGCACAACTTATTTTATCAGCCATTTAAACAAAACAGAATCTAACGCATATCTAACTAGATTGCTTATTAGCCCTTAACAGGAGTTCTGACCTACATTCCTGCTCTGGTCCCGGCAAAAGCAACACCACAGACCGAGAGAGCCTTTGTTTCTCCTCCCCTCCAGTTTTGAAAGTATCTTGATGATGGATATGTGCGGATTAGCCTAAAAGCTGACCAGTTTCCCATTATAATTTTATATGCCTCACCTTTGTTCTTCAGGGGAATTTCATGGATCAACACTCTTCTGGCATCTCACTCCTGTCTGAGTTTTAGGGGACATCTGTGCTGTCCCCCTTCAGTAGCTTTCTGATATTTTTATCTAAATTGGAAAAGATATTTTTGGGTTTAAATCCCAGTATGGCTTGCCATTTTGAGATATCGCCTTCATTCCCACCGGATTAGCGATCCTTTTGAAAAATGGAAGAAGGTTTTCAAACTTTCTGGGATTCACAATACCACAGTGCACTAAATGCCCACAACAATGCTAAATTTATAAAACAAAAATTAGAGAACAGTTGTATTTGAGGATCAAAGAATGAACACTCTCAAAACTTAAGAACATTTCATTTGAGTTCATTTCAATGGACTGGAAAATCTTTGGTAGGCAGGAGCCAGGTGTTAATTTTCTACATCAGTTTCCTACCACTAGTTAGGCTCCTTTCAAGCACATTTCCTTGGCAAAGCATGGAAAACAGCCTTGTGCAGAGTGCACAGTACATTTGTAAAACTTGTTAGATAGGACAGTTTTCCATTAATTTATTGCCAGGCCCTGTAATTTACAAGAGTTAAGATGCTTATGTTAATTTGTAGCCTGCCCTAAAACATCTGGATTGCAATATAAAATGTGAGATTTATAGTAAAAAAGTGACATTAGTATTTATTCAGAAAAATGCAGATGAACATTGCAGTAATTTACACTTGATGAGACGCATTTGCACATATCATTCAGAGAGTTCTACTGAGGCAGGAATTTGTATGTGTTCAGCTCTAAAGTTAAAAGCCTAAGGAGGAAAGGAAGCAATAGAGATTAAAAAAGCAACCGCTGTAGACTTTTAGAATTTCTGAGATGCCCATTAAACTAGATGTACAATTTAAAAAATGTGTACTTCACAGTCAAATCATTCTGTAATCTCATCATTGTCTGAATCCTGCATAGATAACTGCTAGCTATCATCTGGCATATGGGATTATTATGGCAGTCCATACGCTTTGTAACAGTGGGTGTTCAAATGAAAATTTGCAAAGTCAAATAAGAACGTGACCCAGGCAACATAGCCTAATTATCAGCAGCTATAACAAACTTCAGGCTCTCATTCAAAATATTTTGTCATTTCTTTAAATTGAATTTTATGTTTTATATCTTAAAAAGTGAGCTAACATCATAACCCTGTGTATCATATGCTTAAGAGCCAGGTAATCTCAGGTAAGTAAGATACAAATGAGTTTCTGAGCCATGTTTTCTCAATGTGAATGATAATATAGGCTTGCCAGTAAAGTTTCCTGTTAAGAGAATAGCAATGATTAAAAAAAAAAAAAAAAAAAAAACACTACAATTCTGAGAAACCTAGGGCCAAGATTTCAGAAGTGCTGAGCACCCACAATTACCATTGAAGTCAAAGGGAACTGAAAGATGCTTAGTGTTACAACCTGGCTAAGTACCACTCTATTTGTTCATTAGTCACTTGCAAGTGGACCCACATGCTGTGTCCCAGATGCTTTCAAGTGAAATGGGTTTAGGGAAAGACTGGTCACTGTTTCCAGCTCTGGAATTACAAAGCAGAATCCCAGTCTCAAATCTCCTGTCTCACCCCCTTCTTTGGGAAATGAGGTGCTGCATTCAGTTGCTTTAAACATGGAAATCAGAGTCTGAGGACTCCAGAGGGCCCCCCTTCCCCAAGAGCTCTACCTAATCTATGAGCATTCTGGCCTTCTAGTTGAACCCTCTTTTGGGACATTGTGGCAGGCAAACAAGGAACACAGGCTTAGCAAAGGAATTTCTTAACCACAGAAACTTTACTCTTAAAGCACTGGAGAGTAGAGCTGGGCAGGATATGGTTTTGAGTTTGTCAGTGTTTCAGCCTAGGCAGAATGCCTCATGCCTTCATCCTCCTGCAAATCCTTCTTGCATATAACAATATTTGGCTCCCCACTCAGAGCCGCAACCCACTTTTAAGAAGAGTCGTTGGGTTAGCTCCAAAAAAGGACTAGGGCATTGCAATGCCTAAGTAGTAGGCACCCTGCCACCTTGTGGAATCCTCAGCCTCAATGTAGGCATCCAGGCACCCCATATAAAAATGGGGAGAACTAGGTGCCTAAAAAGGGATTCTAAGAAGCCAGCAAGCTGAGCAGGGAGCCATCTAAGCTAGCCAGGAGAGAATACAAAATAAAGGTACTTAGGTGCCTAGCTCCAGTTGATCTGAGCCTTAGCACCCTGACTGATGGGCTGGAGAGGGGCTCCTCTGGCTGCTTGGCACTCTCAGCCATGAACCCTCTTGGAGTTCAGTACCTAGCCAGGTAAGCCAGAGGTAGAGATCCCCTCGCTGCATTATAGCCAATAGCCCATTGATTAGGTCATTCATATGGTATGTGGGAGACCCAGATTCAAATCCATTCTCTGCTCGATTTGGAATAAGGACTTGAACACCATCAGTTTTCTAGCCCTTGGACAATGGACTCTCTTTTTCTGGTTTAATGAATATTTAATTATTTATACAAAATGGCAAAGCTCAGAAAAAGAATGAGACACTTCCACCCTAAAATACCCTGGTGGTTAGGCACTCCCCTGAAATAGGGGAGACCTGGGTGCAAGTCTCTACTCCAAATCAGGCAGAGTGGGGGATTTGAATCTGGGTTGACCACATCCCAAGCAGGGCTAATCACTGGGCTATTGGATATGCTAGGGAAATGCATACCCCAAGCCCAAAAGCTTCCTGACATGCTTGCCCCAGCTGCCTTTTGTATGAGGCCTGATCCAGTAAGTGTGATCTGAGAACTCCAACAAGGTTGGGCCTCTCAGGGGAGGTAGGCAGGGGAAGGCCTACTTTGGAAAAACTCACCAGGGCTTTAGTATGAGCAAAGGCTCTGAGCAGCTTGTTAACTGGAGTGGGGTGGGGGGAAGAGTGTCAAGACATAGGCAGAAAAAAACCCACAAAAAACGAGGAGTATTTGTGGCACCTTAGAGACTAACAAATTTATTTGGGCATAAGCTTTCTTGGGCTAAAACCCACTTCATCGGATGCATGCAGTGGAAAATACAGTAGGAAGATATATATACATAGGCAGCTTTCTAATATGCAATTCAGAAGACCAACTAACTGGAAATAGTTGAGTAAAGGGCTGATTGAGTCAAGGTAGAATACTCCATGCTGGATTCTGTTGTCTTTGGGGGCCTTATCTATCTGTTTGAAAAACAACAGCAGCAGCTGAACTCTGCACCATATTATTCAAGTGGAGCAATCAGTCTCCTACAAAATTGTGGTTCTATGTAGTTCTAAGTCTGAAAATATTTAGTTACTACTGGTATAACTCACCTCATAGGTGGTGGAGGGGAAAATATATATTGAGCAATCCAGTAACATCTTTTGATTTTTAATCTTCATCTATAAATGCCAGCATATTATCAATATTAAGATTGTAATTTTTCCCACAATCCTATCTCATGTTACCTCTCAGTCCTATTTTCTAACAAAATAGTTTTAGGATCCAGATACAAGGATTCTAGGACACCCAAGGAGCAGGAGAGCAGGGACAAACTGCGTTGCCTCATCCAGGGGTTATGCTAGGTAACAAACAGATTTGTAAAGGTAGGGCACCCCCTGTATGCAGAGATGCATTACTTTAAAAACTGTATGACTCATTCAAAAATAAGTTTTAATTTCAAGGATGCAACAGCTGCATTTTAGGGATTTAAATATGAAAACAAATATACTAATAGTATCTGGGATGGTGATGCCTGAAATGGAGAAGCCAGTTACTGTGGATTTTTTTTTTTAAAGAAATGTCTCAAACTTTATATGTGGCACACCAATGACAGAATAGGAATGTGGCCTGGGGACACAAAATATCTCCACATGTCACTTTTCAGTAAGCTGGCAGCAGACTTCAGGGTAGCTGACAGTACCAGGCAGCTGGAGCTGTGTCGATAGGCTTCTGACAGAAATAAAACATGGCAATGTACATATATCCTCTGTGTCTACTCTGTCAAAGTCCAGTATGTCACACTGCGGAGGTAAGACAAAGAATAGCTTTGAATAACCACCATAACCAGCAGCCTACAATGTCTCTGAAGAACACTATAACAATACTAGAAACAACCTGCTTAATTTTCTAATAGTTAATTGGATATAAATGAGTATATGGTAGACCATATTTATTTGAATGATATGTATTTTTCTTGTGGCAGAAGGGTAGCCCAACTGCTTAATGGCAGTCATTTACTCAAATGGATTCATAGGATTCTATGCTGGAATAGAAAAAAGACATGTCTCCAGAGAAATAGTTTCCTGTTAGTGATTTGGCTATGGATTCAGTTAATTGCTTTTCCTGATACCCACATTAAAGAAATGGTAATATTGTACACAGCATGTGTTCTAGGGTGATGTTGGAGAATTACTATCTGCAAGTCAGTAAGGACAAGGATCTATGTTTGTGACTAGATATGAACATAATTACTAATGAATGGCTACAGTGGGTCAGGCCAGTGATCTGTCTAGTCCAATATACTGTTGTCCAATAGCAGCTGATGCCAGATGCTTTGGGGGAATGAACAGGCAATTATCAAGTGATCCAGCCCTAGTCATCAACTACCAGTTTCTAGCAGTCAGAGGTTTAGGGGCACCCAAAGCATGGGGTTCCAGCCCTAACCACCTTGTCTAATAGCCATTGAAGGATCTATCCTCCATGAACTTATCTAATTCTTTCTTTAAACCCAGTTATACTTTTGTCTTTCACAGCATTCCCTGGCAATGAATCTCACAGGTTGACTGTGCGTTATGTGAAGAAATACTTCCTTATGTTTCTTTTAAGCTTGCTATTAATTTCATTGGGTGACCCCCAGTTCTTGTTTTGTGAAGGGATAAAGAATGCTTCCCATTCACTTTCTCCATACCATTCATGATTTTATAGACCCGTAACCCCCTTAGTCATTTCTTTTCTAAGCAGATCAGTCCAAGTCTTTTGAATCTCTCCTCAGATGGAAGCTGTTCCATAGCCCTAATAACTTTTTGTATATCTCCTTTCTGAGGGGGTCAGCAATAATATTTTCTACCTTATTATGTATCCCTTTCCTAATGGCTGTTAGCTTTCTTTTACTGCTGAAGGACAGTATAGTTGTGATTATGTTTTCCAATGTGCATTAATTTTCATTTATCAACACAGAATTTAATCTGCCATTTTGTTGCCTAGTCACTCAGTTTTGTGAAATCTCTTTGTAACTCTTCACAGTCATCTGGACTTAACTGTCTTAAGAAATTTTTGATCAGCAGCAAAATTTGCCACCTTACTGTTTACTCCTTTTTCTAGATCATTTATGAATCTGTTGAAAAGCACTGGTCCCACTACAGATCCTAGGAGGATCCCACTATTTAACCCTCTTCACTGTGAAAACTGAGCATTTAGTCACACCCTTAGTTTCCTATCTTTGAACCAGTTACTGATCCATGAGAGGACCTTTCCTCTTATCCCATGACAGCTAACTTTGCTTAAGAGCCTTTGCTGAGGGACCTTGTCAAAGACTTTCTGAAAGTCCAAGTACACTATATCAGCTAAAGAGGTTTGGATGGAGTGACAAGAAGGAATAAAAGGTTGAAGCTAAGTGGTCCTGTGGATAACTGACAGATAACTTGGTAGTAGAGCTGGTTGGAAAGTGAGTCTTTCCTCTCCCCGCCATTGACTTTTCAAGTTGAGTAGCTGAATACTTTCAGTCCATAAGTAAAAGTTTCCACTGAGAAAATAGAAACAAAATATTTCAGTTTTGGGTCACTTCCACATTAAGCTATATCTTCCTTTGTTACATCCTGGGGTGCACCCTGGGAGTGTAGTTCAGGTCCCTCATGTTTCCATCCACCTCTATGTGCCAGGGTCCCTGGCCAGACTACATCTCCCATGGTGCACCAGAGTCTCGCCTCCTAGGAGTGGGGTAGTAGATCTGTAAACCATCAGCACAGAGATAGTATTTCACACTTATGAGAACACCCAAAGAAAGGGTATACAAGAAGAAGTGGATGGAACCTGTGGTATGCCTGTGTAAAATGGGAGAGAAAAGGAAGACCTCCAAAAGAGATGCTGAAGAAAAGGGCAAGGATGCAGTAGGGGAACAAGGAGAGTTGCACATCACAAAGCATGACAAGATTGTGAATGATAGTGCCATGAGGTGGAGATGTAGAGACCCTAAGATTGAAGTAGGTGGAGGAGGTCATTAGAAAGCTGCACAGGCTCTCCGCCAGTCTAGATAGACTACAGAGCTGTTTCCCTGTAGTAATTTGTATGTTCTCATGTTAGTACGTATTCCTACTTTCCATCTGTGATGTACAATGGTGTTGGAGCTCTTTAACATACCCAGCTGTCATTTAGAAATAGCCAAGAGCTCCAAGTGGCAGGTAAATCTATGATGAACCAACTTTGCTTTTCAGGGACACCTGCATTTAATAAAAAGGATTAAGAGACTATTTACAACATATGCACATAGTATGTACTAAAGCTTTGCATACTGTACTATTTATCATGTCAGTTATTCTACTCTCTAATGCATATAGTATTAAAGGATAAAGTAATTTTCTTCTGACAAATGCTAGAGCACATGAAAAATTATTTTGCATCCTCTTGTATAGTATAAGTATGCTGATCACATATTACTCCCTTAAGCATTAATGAGAAAATTCCTAAATATGAGTCTCCATTTTATGGATGTGCTTAAATTAAGCATTTACAGAAAACAAAAGACTCAAATTCATACACAAATGCAATTTATCAATTTTAATTAAAATTCCCACGCGATAAAGAAATTCATTTTTATAAAAAATAAAACAAAACCTACCACATTTTGCAGCTGATTGAATATAATTAACTCTTAGAGCCCTATAAGCACTAGTGGGCAGATCTTAAAGAGTTATTGGTTAGCTTGCTTGACCCTTCTCATGCTGAATAGTACCTTACTATACAATCAGGCCCAATGTTAATTATATTGTTATGCTGTCCTTCTGCCCCTCCCTCCTTATTTGTCTGTTCATTGTGCATTTTCTAAATCCTGGAGGACAAAAGTAATTTGTACAGGGCCTCCAGACACAGTAGGGCTCTAAGCCCTTAGGTGTTTAGGGTACTCATCTGGAATGTGGGAAAGCCAGTTTCAAGTCCCTATTCAGCCTGCTTCAGACCAGGAACTGGAACACTTGGGTCTCCCACATCCCAGATGTGTGTCCTAATCGTCAGGTTATTGACTCTTCTAGAGCATGCCTCATGTTTTGACCAGAAATTCCATGCTGGACCTGAGAAACTATTTCCTGAAGAATGTTTGTTGAAATGGTACATTCCTGTGAAAAGTTTCTATAAATCTGTATTTTCTAGTGATAAAATATTTCATTGAAAACTTCTCTATCAGCTCTATTCAGAACCCTGCTAGAGAAGCAGTGTACATAGGGAGCTAGGTCTTGTATATTTGTACATCATTAATAAGCACAGTTAATTGGACTCCAGCTATGCCACTGTGGTTTCCCCCAAATTCTTAATACTGTGTGTTCTTACATTCCACAACACTATCTTAATTCTGAAAATCCTGGAATGGGCCAATAAGTCCTTAACCCTGCTCACCTACTAAAATGTTTCCATCACTCATTTTTACTTTATTTTATTTGGAGGAGGGTCTTCAATAACATAAAAAAATAATTTTCATACAGAGAAATATAGATAGCATTCCTAGCTATAATGCCAATAAATTGCATGCAATATCTATCAAGAAACTCAAGGTCCTTTTTGACCCCAATGCATCTTTTAATGATCAGATAGAATGACACACTCTATAGTATGCCCCACAGTGTTACTGAATGTGCATTCCATCATTGTGTAAGCACAGTTAAACTTCTGAATATAAACATTCATGTCTGTGACCATTAGCATCATTTGACAATATTCTCTTTTGTTGGTCTTCCGAAGAAGTTAAAGACTGGGAAGACTTTACACAGTCTGATTTTTTCTCTCTGATATAAGCCAAATCAAAACAATAAATCATTTCGATCCAATTGCTGAATTTCTCCATTGGTTTTACGTGAGTTCTAGCACCAACTTTAAAATTCTGGTGGTTGTATATCACACAACTTTCCATGCCCTTTTCTCAATCATTGGAATTATTTTATTCTTGCTTTCTCGGCTGTGAGCCACTGTGCTTTCTTTGGCTGGTCTCCTAGAGCTATCAACAGATTCATCTGCCATTGCTTTTCAAATCTAAACTTAAGTATTTTATGTTTGATTTAATTTATCAATACCAATTACGTGAAGAATAAAATTCCCATATTTACATAGGTTTTTTGTGAGATTCATCTATAGCCTTCACTATTCTTCTTTCCTCCGTGATACCACATTAACATTTTTCCTATATAAAAAAAAATGAAACCATGGAGAATGTGGATAAAAAAATTGACAGCTACAGTGTGGTAAGATTTATCTAAAAGATGAGGTATTGTATAATACTGGTAGAATTAAATGGATGGAGAGGGGAGGCATTAATTGATGGTACTGAACCTACAGAAGAGACTAGAATCCAAAAATCTAAATTTAAAAAAAATCTGAAAGATTTAAGAAAAATAAGTGTATGATAAATGATTCATAAGAAACTATAAATAATGTTTCCAATGTAGTATTCCACAAACATGCATGGAGGATCAGGGCTTATCTACATGGTGCATTTGTCTGCAGCAGAGTGTGTTGTTCACTTTCTGGTGTGTATGGGCCTGTGGGCACTCACTAAAAGTTCCCTAGTACATGTTACTGAAGTACAGTTTGAATTGGGACTACATTAGTGAGCACTAAGGAACATTTATGGGCCCTGCTGTGCTCACTACAGACCAGTTAGTGTGCAATACTAGTGCACCCTGGAATTTACACGCCTCTACAGTGGACTATGCACCATGAAGACAAGCTCTCAGTCAAATAAAATGCCAGGCCCCTGCCTAGAGGGGATAGATAGAAGAATGAGGGTCACAGAGTGTTTAACATTATACACACTTATTATGAAGGATAGAGTTAGAGTTGGGAATGAAGACAGAGGCAAAACAAGTGATCCTTTTGGAGGGATTTGACAGAGTAGGATTCATGGCTCATAGGTTCAAAGAGGATATTCCAGGCATGGGAGCTGGCATGAGACATTGTGGAGACACTTGTGTTTGAAGGTGATGGATGAAACTGCAGCACCTGTGATGTGGCTATAGGAGATACAGTACATCTAATAAAGTGTTAGTGTATGGAATTCCACTCAAAAAGTTTCACACTGTGCATTGTAATGACAGCTGTTCTAGAGCTGCCTAAATAGATACGAGACACAGATAAGGTCACCCACAGGATTAATTGCCTTTCCCAGAGAAGTATCATCAAGTGACAACCAAATGTCAGCAAGATAAAAAATAAAATCAAAGACGCCACTAATAAATGATCCCTTAAGAACAAAAGCTTTCCAGACAATCATAAAGTACAAAATGAGGCAACAAGCATATGTGACTGAGTGCATGGATCAAAACCTAATAATTGAAGAATCTGTGGCTTGAAACAAATGAACTTTGGACCAAGAAAGTAGTCATATCAGTGTTGACAAGTCATTCTTTAAAGCAGACTTGTGTGTTATTGATGAGTCTATTTCAAGGTTACTGGATAAAACAAATTAGAAAAAATATTTGAGACACTGAGTATAGTGATTTGAAGATCTTGGGGGTGGGGGAAAAAAAACACAAGCCTCCATCCCAACCCAAATCAGCTCCAGGAGAAGCATCTAGAAGACCAACACAAAGCCGAATATACTTGAAAATAATTACCCCTTTCACTGTTATTTGTTTTGTGGTCCTCATGAAATTCACCCAATCAGAGCCAGGGCCCTATTGTGCTAAACATTGTTCAAACATCCAAAACCACAAAATTCCGACCGAGTTATGCCACTGCCATGAAGGAGGAAAAAAGATTATTGTTCCTCTGCCACTGAGGCAGCAAATTCACACCCCACAGAACTTTTCCATGATGCCAACTGTTGCAAAATCCAGACTATCTTGCACTTAGCCTCATAGTTAGGGCCCTACAAAATTCATAGCCATGAAAATCACGTCACAGACTGTGAAAACTGGTCTTTTGTTTGCTTTTACCCTATACTATACAGATTTCACAGGGAGACACCAGTGTTTCTCAACTGGGGGTACTGACGCAAAAGGGAGTTGTGGGGGATGGGGGGAGGGTCACAAGATTATTTGGCGGGGGGGTGCAATATTGCCATCCTTACTTCTGCGCTGTCTTCAGAGCTGGTGGCCAGAAAGCAGCGGCTGTTGACTGGGCGCTCAGCTCTGAAGGCAGCACCCCACCAGCAGCAGTGCAGAAGTAAGGGCAGCCATACCGCAACCCCCCCTACAATAACCTTATGACCCCACACAACTCCTTTTTGGGTCAGGATCCCTACAATTACAACACCAGAAAATACTGTCATACTGGATCAAACCAAAGGTCCATCTAGTCCAGTATCACATCTCTGACAATGGTCAGCACCAGAGGCTTCAAAGGAAGGTACATGAATCCTGCAGCTGGAGAGTGTTCGTCTGCACACTTCATCCACCCATCACACACACTCATTAACTGTTGAAAATTAGGAGGACAACTAGAGACTGATTTAAACTAAACACTTAAGGTTTAATAACTCTTTCAAAAATTTTGTTAGCAACAACAACTTTGAATATCCCTGTATTATATATATCTCCATCCAATCCTTTTTAAAATTTTGCGTCTTGGCCCTAACAACTTCCCCAATCTAATTGTGCATTGTATGAAAACATTATCTGTTTTGAATTTTTCACCTCTCATTTTCACTGACTGACCCCCCCCAAAACAAACAACAAAAAACGACAAGAACAAGGGGACAATCTACTACTTTGTTAATATGTTCACAGAACTCCAATAGATTAGCAAGATATGACTTCCCTTTGAAGAAATCATGCTGATTAGACTATACTATCATGATCTTCCAGGTGTTTTATTATTCTGTTTTTAATTATCTAAGAAAGAAGCCACTTGCCGGAAGGCCCAAGTCATAAACAACAGAGCTCTCCATCTGGTTTAGCAACATTGGTCATCATGAATACAGCACTCTAGCTCTCTCCTCTTTCTGTTAGCACCCAACTGAACAAAATCCTGTTCCATCACTCTGTCCTAAAATTCAAAGACCTTCCTGGGGCTGATTCTAGCTCCCTGTGCTATTGCCTCTCCCTTCATTCCTGCTACCACTTTGTACCACTGAAACAATGAAACATGGGAATACTTATAATTGCAGAATCCAGAACCTTGACAAGAGTAGGGCTGGTCAGGAAATATCTATGACAATATTTGATTTTCAATTAGAAATATTTAATATCAAGTTGGATAAATAAAACATTTTGATTCAGTTGAACAAAACATTAAACTGCATTTTCTTATAAACCCTGCCTAATGGAAGTTGCACTTCAGGTCCATATTCCCTCCTATGGGCCAACCTCCCTAGATTACATCTCCCATAATACAATGAGGATTTTTAACTGACCAAATCCATCCTGGCAGTTGTGTAAAATAGGAGTCACAGGACTCTGGGAGCATTATGGGAAATGTAATCCAGCCAAGGAAGCTGGCCCACAGAGACCTCAAGCATCAAGATTCAAAACGACAATTCCCATGAAGCAATGTGTCATGAAAGAAAAATGCTATACAATAAAACAAACAAATACATAAATTAAATAAAAATTGGGAATGTCCAAATGATGCATTTAAATTGAAAATATCAAAACAAAGTACTTTGACATTACCAAATTTAATTTTTTTCAGAATTAATTTCAAAACGTTTTGCAGAACAAACTTTTTATCTCAATTTGAAATGAAAACAAAGATGAAATATCAGAATTGCTGGTGCGATGGAAATTCTGAATTTCACAAAGCTCCAGACCAGATATGGACCTATGTTATCAAAATCACTCCAACAAGAGATAAGATCATTCCTATCACCACCACTTCCAGAACTAAACACAAAAATCATTTATTCAGTTCAACTTCCCTTCATTTCTCCCCACACATTCACAAAAAAACCAAAATCATACTGTCAAGGTTACTTTCCCACTCTGAACATCTAGGATACAGATGTGGGGACCTACATGAAAGACCCCTAAGCTTATTCTTACCACCTTAGGTGAAAAACTTCCCCAAGGTACAAACTTTGCCTTGTCCTTGAACCCTATGCTGCCACCACCAAGCGTTTTAAACAAAGAACAGAGAAAGAGGCCACTTGGAGACATCTTCCCCCAAAATATACCCCCCAAACTCTACACCCCCTTTCCTGGGGACGGCTTCATAAAAATCCTCATCAATTTGTACAGGTGAACACAGACCCAAACCCTTGGATCTTAAGAACAATGAAAAAAAACAATCAGGTTCTTAAAATACGAATTTTAATTAAAGAAAAGGTAAAAGAATCCCCTCTGTAAAATCAGGATGGTAAATACCTTACATGGCAATCAAATTCAAGGCATAGAGAATCCCTCTAGGCAAAACCTTAAGTTACAAAAAGACACAAATACAGGAATATACACTCCATTCAGCAGAGTCTATTTTACCAGCCACTGAACAAAAGGAAATCTAATGCATTTCTAGCTAGATTACTTACTAACTTTTCACAGGAGTTCTGAGCTGCATTCCTGATCTGTTCCCGGCAAAAGCATCACACAGACAGACAGACCCTTTGCCCCGCCCCCCTCCAGCTTTGAAAGTATCTTGTCTCCTCATTGGTCATTTTGGTCAGGTGCCAGCGAGGTTATTTTAGCTTCTTAACCCTTTACAGGTGAAAGGGTTTTGCCTGTGGCTAGGAGGGATTTTATAGCACTGTGGACAGAAAGGCATTTACCCTTCCCTTTATATGTATGACACATACATACCAATAATTCTATGCACTAATCTAGATAACTGTCCCAAGAACAGGGAAAGGGAAGGGGAAAAATTGCCTATGCTTGGGTGGTGCTCAGTTATTACGTTGATTGAGTCATGTGATATATTTGGGTTTAAAATGTTGCTGAGAATTAGGGTGTAGTTTGAGAGAACTATCAGGCTTGTGGAATAGAGAAAAGAGAATACATAAGATTTTTCTACAGTACCTGTATGCTAAGGTGCTGGCAACAACCATAACCTATGATATGAAATAAAAATGTAACACCTTATATCTTGCTGCCCATTTTTACATGGGTTTGGCAACAGAAGAATACACTGAACAAAAGAAAAGGTTTAATGCCAGTCTAAAGTTAGGTCACAATCTAAAGATGGATTGGACTAGATCATTATTTCCGCCAAATGTTTTAAAATATTAAAATCTGAAAGCACAAAATCTGAATCTTTTCTGCATCTTATTATTTCACAGGAGTTGTAGCTATAAATGTAATTTAGAAGAGTTCAAACTCAGACAGATTTTAGTTTTAACTTTGTTCCATGAGGAACTATGAGAATGCCTAACCAATTTTCAAAGGCCTTCTACTGATACTATTAGTTGTTGCCTTTGGTTCAAACAACTGACAGGAACAATAACTTTGATTATTAACTCAAGTTATATGATAGAGAAGCAATTACAAACTTAGACAGCTTTTGGCTCTAGATTTATGGCTTTTCTGCCAACAATATCATCCCAAAACATAGCATAATTATCTTGAAAATGTACACATGCCAATTTTATTACCAAATGAAAAGTGCATTCTTTATTTCTGTTTTGCTTAGTCAAAACTAAGCTATAAACTTAGGAGCTGTAGTAGCTCTGATAAGATAAACAAGTTACAGGTCCATCATATATGCTCTCAGATATTTGTTTTAGCCAGATGTCTAAAAGATTCTGGTTTTAAATCTCATGGAATATTTGAAAGTTAAATGACAAATCACCATCAACACACAATAGCCATTAGAATAATCTGCTGTTTAAATAAAATATATTTCCAAAACCCATATATATCAGCAACACTATGTCACTTGTTTCAAGAGTATTTAAAATCATTTTCCCAAAATATGACATATTCCAGTGCAGACAACACAAACATAAAGACACTCTTATAAACAACCATCCACTTGGGTTCCATATTTGTGGGTGCACTTTTTTCCTCCTAATTGTATCCAGCATAATTAGGATAGCTACATATTTAAGTTCTACCATTACTTGCAAGTGCAAAACTATAAGTTTAGTTATAGCTACACAAATAGACTGCAAGTGTTATAGGGGGATTGGCCCTTTTAAGAGGAGCTGGGCCCAGCCCCACCAGTGAATAATCAAGGGCCTCACAGCATCAGATGAGAGGCAGCTGACCAGGCATTAGCTTAAAGATCACCCGGTCCTCATGAAACAGTTCAGCAAACAGTTCAGTTAAGTGGGAGCTGCAGAAGTATGGAGGCTTTTGTAGGAGACTCTGGATCAGGGCAGGGACCAGGAAGGAGGCTCACCACACTAGCTAGATGAGAGCTGACTGGGGATAGCTGCTGTGCAGGGAGTAGCAGAAGCCCTCTGAGACAGATCCTTAAGAGGAGCCAGGCAGCAGGACCTGTCTTACCTGTTTTGACTGATGGTGAACTGTTTGAACAACTAGTCGATCCTGGGGAAAAGAAGATTAAATACTGACACTATTGGGAGTTTCACTGATGTACCAAAGAAAGTCTATTTACTTTGCATTCATAGACACCATCTCAGAAGGACATTATTAGCTAGAGTGATAACTGCTAAAAGTTAATGTTGTCAATTCTAACACTTGCCAAAGATTCCATACCATTCCTATAATTATTTCCTATTTTAGGTATAGGAAAAGTGATGTACCATCTCACATATTAACAAGTGGAGAGGTGACTGTTGGCATGTACTGACATTTTAGCAGTAATGACTGTAATATGGTTTATCTGACATTTAAAAAAAAAAAAAGGTATGAACAAAGACCTAGTAAAAGAAAGGTAGGGATTTACATTAGCAACGTTTTTGAAGAGTTTGAAGACATAGTCCATTACAGTTTTGGGCCCCACACTACAGAAAGGATGTGGACACATTGGAGAGAGTCCAGTGGAGGGCAACAAAAATGACTTTGTGCACATGACTTACGAGGTGAGGCTGAGGGAACTGGTCTTATTTGGTCTGCAGAAGAGAAGAGTGAGGGGGGATTTGATAGCAGCCTTCAACTACCTGAAGGGGGGTTCAAAAGAGGATGGAGATAGGCTGTTCTCAGTGGTGGCAGATGACAAAACAAGGAGCAATGGTCTCAAGTTGCAGTGGGGGAGGTCTAGGATGGATATTAGGAAAAACGCTTTCACTAGGAGCGTGGTGAAGCACTGAAATGGGTTACCTAGGGAAGCGGTGGAATCTCCATCCTTAGAGGTTTTGAAGGCCCAGCTTGACAAAGCCCTGGCTGGGATGATTTAGTTGGGGTTGGTCCTGCTTTCAGCAGGGGGTTGGACTAGGTGACCTCTTGAGGTCTGTTCCAACACTAATCTTCTATGATTCTCTGATTACACTGGCAAATTATTCAAATGGCAGAGAAAGCATCTGACCACAAGCACCTAACCATGGGAGAAAAAGTGTTCATAAAACAGCTGAGCAAATCATGCAGACAATTGTTTATGAATATTTATTCCAATTTAAATGCAAGTTTGCTTTGGTCATTGTCATAAATATAAAGGGAAGGGTAACCACCTTTCTGTATACAGAATTATAAAATCTCTCCTGGCCAGAGGCAAAACCCTTTCACCTGTAAAGGGTTAAGAAGCTAAAATAACCTCGCTGGCACCTGACCAAAATGACCAATGAGATGACAAGATACTTTCAAAGCTGGAGGTGGGGGAAACAAAGGGTCTGTCTGTTTGTGTGATGCTTTTGCCAGGAGCAGACCAGGAATGCTCTTCAGAACTCCTGTAAAAAGTTAGTAAGCAATCTAGCTAGAAATGCGATAGATTTTCTTTTGTTTAAATGGCTGGTAAAATAGCTGTGCTGAATGGAATGTATATTCTTGTTTTTGTGTCCTTTTGTAACCTAAGGTTTTGACGAGAGGGATTCTCTATGTTTTGAATCCGATTACCCTGTAAGGTATTTACCATCCTGATTTTACAGAGGTAATTCTTTTACTTTTTCTTTAATTAAAATTCTTCTTTTAAGAACCTGA
The DNA here is from genome assembly GCF_965140235.1 of Caretta caretta. Lineage (NCBI taxonomy): Eukaryota > Metazoa > Chordata > Testudines > Cheloniidae > Caretta > Caretta caretta. Next base: position 79,342,669 of record NC_134208.1, read on the forward strand.
CTGTTTTTTCATTGTTCTTAAGATCGAAGGTTTTGGGTCTGTATTCACCTATGCAAATTGGTGAGGATTTTTATCAAGCCGTCCCCAGGAAAGGGGGTGTAGGGCTTGCGGGGGAGGACATCTCCAAGTGGGCACTTTCCCTGTTTTGTTTAACTTGCTTGGTGGTGGAAGCATAGGGTTCAAGGATAAGGCAAAGTTTGTACCTTGAGGAAGTTTTTCACCTAAGCTGGTAAGAATAAGCTTAGGGGGTCTTTCATGAAGGTCCCCACATCTGTACCCTAGAGTTCAGAGAATGGAAGGAACCTTGACAGTCATACAATACTAATATTAAGCTTGTATATTTAAATGATCATAGAAAGTGAATTAAAAATTGTCCTTTCAAGAGCATTCACACCCCAAACTTCATTGCAAAAGTGTCCAATCCACAGACCAAAAACCGTACCTTCCGACTTGCGTGGCTACCTGAAGCTACGCAGTGCACCTAAAATTTCAAACATTCGGTACTGAATAGCAAGCCAAAAAGATCATAGAATCATAGAATATCAGGGTTGGAAGGGACCCCAGAAGGTCATCTAGTCCAACCCCCTGCTCGAAGCAGGACCAATTCCCAGTTAAATCATCCCAGCCAGGGCTTTGTCAAGCCTGACCTTAAAAACCTCTAAGGAAGAAGATTCTTGATCACCATTTTCAAACAAACAAATACATCTGAGATTATCATGAGCGGCTTGAAGCTCCTATCTGGGTTCTTGCATTAGTATCCCTCACAGTAATAACGGAGCGGTTGCTAAAATTCTTCACGTGAAAAAAAAAGAGGCTCAAGTTGTTGAATAAAGTATTCCTTATAATTATTTGCTCAGTTCTGCTGCACAAGGAGAGCCTAAAAGATTGCCAGAAGAGGTGAGTGATGTCTGGATCACATTATGGCGTAGGAAATTTTTAGACATCCATCATGACTTTGAAATTACCCAGACAAGCAGACGTGTCGGGGGAAGCAAAAATAACTCTTAGTGGTAATTTTAATCTGTGTGTCATTAACAAATGAAATTAAAGCACTTCAGCTGATCATTATATCTTGGGGAACACTGTACTAATTTAAGTTTGGGAAACTTGAGTGAAAACAGTGGTCTGTAGGACAAGCACATGAACACAAATACAGCACGTACTCTCTCAACTTTCTTCCAACTCAGTTATTAGGTTGAGTGTTGCTTTATATTGGGTGCAGTTTTCTATAATTATTTCAGATAGTGGTCCTGTTGCATTGACAGTATCTCATTGCTATTGCATGCTCAGTAATCAGGAAACGTATTTTATTAAAAAAAATTGCAATGCTGAATATAGTGCAAAACGCAATCTGTTTGTAAAATTAATCATAACCAGTTCCTGGTCTCTTAAAAAAAAATCAGCACTTGTTTCTATAGTGACTATAATGCTGTGTTGTGTCACTAAGCTCTGCTTGTGTTGCACTTAATGCCATCACAAAATGACTAATCAGGTTCTTGCTTCAGTCCTGTCCCATTTATAGTGGGCTTTAGATTTATAGATAAAGTTTAACAAAGTCTCCAACTGTTCAAATGCAATGGCAAAAGATGCTGTAACCTAGTTATATGAATGTTCTAAAAAAAAAAAAAACACTCCTGGTACATCTTGATCTAATTTTGATTTTGTTATGTCTGATGAGAGAAAAGTAATTCTGTGTGGAAATAAATTTTAAAATAATAAATAGCTGGAGGGTGTTATTTTACTTTAAGATTTTAGTTGATGCTAATTAATTCAGTGATTATCATTTCAATATTGCTAGAGCTTAAACTTAAAACTTGAACCTATATTGACTTTGCAAAAAAAACCAAAACCAAATAAATTTGTGTGTATGTGCAGAGGTAAAATGAAAACAACATTTTAGCTGTGCTTCAGAACATTGTTATATTTCAAAATTTACATAGCTTAATGTACTAATAGCCTGTTAAACTAGATCAGAAAGACTGATGTCCTGGAGATAAGATATCTTTACATATGATTCAAACGTCCCTTCTTTTCATTCTTTCTGTGAAAACAGCAGGAGAGGATTCAGTCACTAGAAAATTTTTGATCTGTGCAGGTTCACCACACTATTTCAACTGGAAAAAGCCAGCTCCAAAACAGAGAAAATTTTTAAAAAAGATAAAAAATAAAATGGCTTTTCAAGTTGAGAACACGTCAATTAGAATTTGCGATAGGTAGTCAACATTCCGTCTTGGAGATGATCCTTTTATTTTTCAAAAGACATTTAAATTGAAGTTGCCCTTCAGTTCAGAATTTTATCATGACTCTTAGTCAGGAATTAGTGGAAATGCAGATACAAGGACTAGAGCCTATTGTCTATTAACACTGATTTATGCTACTCCCAATACATTTAGCCACACTGAAGCAGTTAGTGGAGGACTAACCTGTTATCACAGGGATGCTGTGCCAGCTCCTACATAACAGCCTTCTCAGGCCTGTGGGGTATACGGAGTAACTGGGGGGCAAAGAGGACATGATCAGTATTTTTTCCTCTGCCCTTGCAATATTTGGCTGCCAGAATGGCTCTGTTGCCAGTGTCAAATAGAACTCAGCTCTAGTTTTCGCTGGCAACCAGCTCAGGAAAATGCAGATATAACTTAAAGCCACCTTTACACCTCCTGTAGTGAATGGTTAATCTGCTTTTCAGAATCGGTGCCAGAAATAGCTTCATATTTACACTGGTGTAACTGAAAGAAGAATTTGGCTCTATCAATCCATTATTCTATCGATTGATAACAATCAATCATTCTGGGACATAGCTCTGGAAAGGCAATGAAGTCTGAAAGTACACAGCTGCCAGCTACTTCTAGTAGTAGCGATACTCTATTCCAAAACAAATCCCTGTAATTAGCTGAGTATCAGAAGACTGGGCTAGGTCTGTCAGACAAATGAGCTGAATTTTGAAAAGACACAATGAGTTGTTCTCCAGTCTCTGTGACAACAGTATTCATTGCCTTCAAATGACCACATGAATATAACCCAACCTGCTCACACAAATATTGCTGATTCAACACTCTCCAAATATCTACCGAATTTGTATGTGAATCATTAAAGGTATTTGTGTTTAGAGGAACAGCCGTGTTAGTCTGTATTCGCAAAAAGAAAAGGAGTACTTGTGGCACCTTAGAGACTAACCAATTTATTTGAGCATGAGCTTTCGTGAGCTACAGCTCACTTCATCAGATGAAGTGAGCTGTAGCTCACGAAAGCTCATGCTCAAATAAATTGGTTAGTCTCTAAGGTGCCACAAGTACTCCTTTTCTTTTTGTGTTTAGAGTGTAACAGCAATACATTTTAAGGGTTTGATCCTGTAAAAAGATGAGCAGTCTAGTTCCCCACAGAAGTTACTGAAAGTATCAGGTGCTCAGCACCTTGTGGGCACAAGCTCTACAGTAGCAAAATAGGAAAAACTTATATGATATGATCAAATATGGCATCTTATCTTGTACCAGAGAGTATTTTTTTCTAGTCCTACCTGTAGCTAAGTGATAAAAAATATCCTTCAACTTTTTTTTGTTGTCTCAATTCCACATCAAAATAGTAGCAACATTTATGCTAATTAAGCCAGTGACTTTATGAATTGAAATTACTCCATTACATTTGTTCTGTATAATCCCAGTTTCACATGAATTCTCTGGGTGGAACCAACCAGTTCATTTGTGTGTAAATTCCATCCCCTATGAACATTTGGGGCTAGATTCACAAAAGACTTCAGTGCCTAATTGCCACACTTTAAGCACCTAAATCCTAGAATCAGGCCTCATACTGCTGCTGAACCAGTAAACACCTAAACTCGCTTGATGCCTAAATGTTTGCAGTACAGGTTCCCTAGGCACCTGTATTTCTGCCTCTAACCACATGCATTGCAGTCCCAAGTTCACTCCCCAGCCAGTGGGATAATTAGTTCCTCCAGGCAGCTAAGCCCCATTGCGATGCACAAACTGGAAAAAGATAGGCATCATCCACTTAAACTGCCTCTTGGGCCTGATCCGGTAAGTGTGAACAGACCTCACCTACTAGATTGGGCCCTATAACAGAGCAGGCCCCTCTCCTGTTCCGAGAGACTTCACAAACAGCTTTGGATGCTTTTTGATTGGTTATCATCTCTCCAAGTTTTATTTCTTACCTTCACCAAACCACCATCACAATCCCCTGCAGCAAGACTATTTATAGCTTTTCCTAATCCTCAACCCTTTCTCAAGGAAGAACTCTTGCCACCCTGAGACCTTTCTTCCTCAGGCTGTGCCTTCCCTCCCTTTTGCACTTCCTTCCTGTGCTTTTAACTAGCCTCTCCAGCCAGTGGAATAATTAGCTCCTTAGCTCATCAACCCCCATTCTGCTTCAAGAATTAAGTACTCTCCATCTCCACCTGGCCTTTTGTGGTGGGGGATAATTAATGGTGATGTGATTACAGTGTTTGGTCACCTACTGACTCTCAGCACTCTGTCACAGGACCCGATAGGTGAGTTTGTACAGAACAATGGTGGTGGGAAGGGAGGTGGACATCCTTCATACTTTTTAGCCCAGTGGTACTCACGTGCAATGCAGAAGACCTAGGGTTGCCAGGTGTCCAGTTTTTGACCTGAACATTCAGTAAAAAAGGGAACTTGTCAGTGTCCAGTCAGCACAGCTGGCAAGACACTAAAACTCTGGTTGGCCACAGTAACCAGCCTCTGCCACTGTGGGGTGGGAAGAGCAGCAGCTGCGGTTGGAGACACATGGAGGAGCTGCCCTCTGCTCAACTTCTGAGAGCAGTTGGCTGGCTTCTAGACTGAGCTCCAAGAGGTAGGTGCTGCCACCGGGGGGGACAGGAAAATCCTGTCCGCCCACCCCTCGTGCCCTGATTGCTCTGGCGCCTCACTACAGGGACCGACCCCTGCCCACCCCCTTGCTCCAGGGACCAACCCCACCATGTCACAATTTGCCCCAGCCCCCCTTCAGACCTGCTGTGCCCTGATTGGGCAGGTGGATAGCTCCATGTCAGCTCCTCCCAGCCTGGCTTTGCATGCAGCAGGTGAGTCCCAGGAGAGGGGAGAGTGAGCGAGGGTGGACAGCGCAGGGGGTAGGGCCTTCAGGGAAGAGGCGGGGCAGGGTGCGGGACAAGGGTGTTCCCTTTTCAGCAATTAGAAAGTTGGCAACCCTAAAGACTCCTGGTTCAAGTCCCTCTTCCACCTGTGAGGAGGAATCACTGGGCTATTTGATATTCTGATATGGAGTTTCCTCAGTGTCTCCTGTTGAAGATGTTCCACTGTGGATAAATAATTTAAAAAATCATTAGAACAAAGGGACTGGATCCTGGGTCTCCCCACATGAGTGCTCTAACCATCAGGCTACAAGTCACTCATGTACACTCTCTTGCATGTACAATGATTCCTAGTTTATCCACAGTGGAACAACTTCAGTGGGAGAGACTGAGTGAAACACCCCCTGCCCTCATAGCCCAATGGGTAGAACATGCATCGGATGGGTAGCAGATCCCAGTTCAAATCCCTTGCTCTCAACAGGTAGTGGGGGGATTTGAACCAGTGGTTTCCCACATCCCAGGCAAGTACACTATTTGCTGGGCTAAAGTTTACAAGGGAGGTCCTCTTTTTACTTTCCTGCTGTTGTCCTCTGCTTGCACAGCCAGGTCTGTGTACAGCTTACACCAGGTCCATCACTGGGCTAGGTTTGTGTCTGCAAAATCCAGACTGTGGTGGCTTCAGACTGAGTTCCATGGTTCACGCAGCCAGCTGCTGCATTGCAGAGAACTCATAGCTCAGACACTGCCACTATGTTACACTAGAAAAGAATGAGGCTGACTGCCAGGTCAGCTGAACAAATGGAACTTCATTAAAACACAGTGGACTGCTCTGCCCATGTGGCTTCATTGCTCCCAATTCCATTGATGTTCCCTGAAGGGACTGTTATTTAGGGGATCTTTGACTCCAGTTCCACTTATGATACAGGCTACTGTAGTGTCAGTAGTTCTTGAGGCCCCTTCATACACAGCAAAGAGGGCACTAAGGGAAAACATAGCAACCCTCAACAAACCCTGATCCTGAACTATGCATGCTCCTGGTATCCTGCCTCTGTTCAGTGGAATTATATTGGCTCCACTGTGGACAGGGTTATATAAAAGACATTGATTTGCCCCTATTTTTTTATGCGTACAGATACCCTTCTAGCTATGAAATCTCTACAGACTCCAAGGCCTGACTAGGCTTGCACATACACTATTTCTTTCCAGGTGACAAATTATAGCCAGGATTTAACTTGCATGAAGAGATCAATAACAGAAAATCTCATTTCAACATTCATACTTCACCTAAAATTATATTTCCCTATCATGTACCAGGACACCTTTAAAAGCCTCCTCCAAATAATTACACTTCCTCCTAGAGACATAGACAATAGATCACTGACAGAGGAGGTAAATTGTAATCTGCAATTTCACTTGTTTAAATGTATGTGATGTACTACCAAGAATGGTACCAACATATCAGATGGAGCTGACTGCCCAGCACAGTGATGATGAGCTAAAATAACAGCCCAGACAATTTGGGGTGTTGAGTAATATTTGGGGATTATGGTTGTCCTTAGAAACCCAGCCATGTCTGGCATCTGCTATTCATTTCATGTCTGTTTTAGTTTTATTGTTATGAAGTGCTTTGGAGTGATTGCATTACGGGAGCTATATGAAGTGAAGTGATTGTCTGATTGATTCTGCCCATCTCTACTAGATAAGTCAGGCTATGCTAATAACAGCTGCCAGAGTGAATTCTCTACACATTGTAAAAAGTACCTATTTATTTCAGATAACCAACTCACTTCATAACTTAAAACTATTGTTGTGTTATTGGATGGTCAAATTATTTTGCTATTAACTACTAATTAATGGGTCTGCAGAATCACTAAAAATCAGATGAGAGACAAAAATATAACTAGGAAACAGCAAACAAAGGTGTTTGAGACTTAGCAAATCCCTTGACAGCTTCCCATCTCTCAGTTTTCCGGGACAGGGCCACAGGAATAAGTTGAAGAGAAAGACAAAATAATGGATATGTTTTGAATAAAATATTTATTATTAACTGTCCTTAAGGGAGACATGCACACAGAGACACACAAATCTAGAATTTTCTTATTCAGTCCTGAGCACTTAACTGTTACTTACAATAACATTAACACTTCCTGACAATTGCTAATCTATACGTCAGAGTGGTATTTGAGTTTCTCGTTAGTATTGCATCCTTTTCTTCAACTTCAGAGGGGGAAAAAAGGTGCACAAGGAGATGTCAGGAAGTTTTGTAAATTAATTTTCAGGAAAGTGAAATGCTCAGCATCTTTAAGAAGGGGTCTTTCATTACCAACACTGTGAAATATAGCTCTAAATATGCAGCCAGAATACACATCAATAAGAAGCAACTCAAGAACAGAATAGTAATATCTGGCAAAACCATTTGGAGCTGCCTGCTATTTTCTCAATACCTTTTATGTTTAAGAGGAAAACTTATTCAGAAATATTCCCAAAAGTTCCTCGGCTCCATTCATATCAGGATTCTGAAATCACTAAAGATAAGAACTCACTCTGTGAGTGTGTTTGCATGCATATGGCCACCCATGTATATAAATGCTTTTATCCTAGGGAAATTTTCCACAGGTGCACTGGGATCCTTTAGGTCCCTCAACTTAATTGTGGCATGGCAGTTTCCTTAAGAGGAATTCAGTCCGATGTTCAAGAATTGTAAGATTCCCATGGAGAGTAAATTGTATTTTTCTGTACATTTGCACAAAATATCAAGACAAACAGGTATTCAAAATTAATGTTTGTTCAAAGTGAGTACCACAAAAATAACAGTGAGAGACTCTACCTAACTAGTAACAGAAAAGTGTGGACTTATATGCTCCACATCCACACTTACAGTACTTCTCCATCACTGATCTTCAGTATGCTGATGACTGTGTAATCCTCATGCACACTGAGAATGACCTTCAGTCCATACTGGATTTTCTTGCACAAGCTTACTGAAGCCTAGGACTCTCATTTAATATTGAGAAGACTAACATGCTCTATCAACCTGCTTCAGGTCTTGCACATGACCCACCACAAATCACCATCGAGGGCCAGACTTTGGAGACATTGAGCACTTTTGCCACCTCGGTAGTCAACTTTCTCAAAACACAAAAATCGACAGTGAGATCGAGCACAGGATCCAGAAATTGCTCCATTGCTTTTTCACACACCGTGACCTATGGCAGGACACTAAAATCCAGTTCTATAAGACAATTGTTGTTCCTACACTCCTCTATAGATGTGAAACCTGGGTGACTATCGACAGCACCTCAAGAGTCTAGAGAGGTACCACCAATGATGTCTCTGGAAGATCCTTCACGTCAAGTGGCAAGATCAGTGCACTAATGTCAGCATCCTCGCTGAAGCCAATGTCACCAGCATTGAGGCAATGATCCCCATGCACCAACTTTACGGGGCTGGACATTGTTTGTGGATGCCAGACTCTTGCCTCCCAAAACAAGTCCTCTACTCTCAGCTCACCTCAGAGATCCCACGGTGGTCAGAGGAAACGCTACACAGCACTGAAAGCGTATCTTAAGAAAACTGTTGTGGACATCAGGAGCTGGGAGGAGCAAGTCACCAACTGACCCCAGTGGCTCCATATCCTCCATCAGGCAGTGACCCACTTCGAGAAGAAGTGCCTTTCCCTCTAAGCTGAAAAGAGAGAGAAGAAAGGAAAAAGAAAGAACATTCTCCCAGCAGGCAGCTGGCCTGCCATGAAATGTCTGTACCTACTGTGGGCAGATTTGCAGTTCCAGGATTGGACTCCTGAGTCATCTTAGGACCCATATGTAATTCTGTGGTAGAGATCATTCTTAAATTGAGGGATCACCAATAAAATCAATCTCTTTAAAATGATTGTTATGCTTGTACGAAACCAGCATTCAGCACAGTTGCCATAAGTATGATGGAAAAAAGAGCAACGAAAGCATATAGTAAAAAGGAGAGCAAGGTTAAAGAAAAAAACCCAAAACCTGTTATCGGGGTGCTCCTTTTTTATGTCTTTGTTTCTCTACCCTCATCCCCAACTCTAAGATCAGTTGTCTCGTGGTATATTCTGCAGATGCATCAGCATTGGCTCAAATGCAGGCTCAGGTTGTGATACCATATACTCATAATGAATAGCACTTCCCAGTATGAGTAGTTCTACTTGATAGTTAAATGAGATTGTGTGGAGCAAGGTACTACTCCAGGAGAGTATCTCAGGGTCTTATCCTGATGCCCATCACATTGGTTTCCGAGAACCTTCCATATAAAATCAATAGCAACAGCAGAGTCTCTTGGAGCTTTTTCACAAAATATATGGTAACCAACTCTCTGCCTTCTTGGGCAGCTTCTCTTTCTGAAGCCAGAGAAACAAATCCTTCTGAAAAAAATTTAACAAATTTCACCTTTAATCTATGTGGGTGCTCTGGCATTGATTCATTCTGTAATACTGAATTATTCATTACAAATCAGTCTAGTGGGAAGTTTGCTGATGTTTTGTCTCCAACATTGCTGTGACCATTAATGGATGGTTCTCTTGCGACAGGGGATGGGTATCTGGAATGGACCCAGATCTACCATCGGATTTTAGTTTTTTGTTGGGTTTTTTTTTTTTTGGGGGGGGGGGGGGGTGGAGGGAACAAACCTGAAATTTTGAAGAAAGTTTTTCATTAAAAAAACACAGTGTTTTTCAATCATCTCAAGTAGTAACAAACCAACTAATTGCTTCTCTATTCCATAAATGTACACCCCAAATTGTTTGTTACATTAAGCAACATTTGGCTAACACCCAAGGTAACTAGAAGTAACTACATGTCATAATAACCCCATTAAATTTGACAAATGTGAAAGTTATGAACGAAAGATACTATTTAATCAAAAGATCAGTTTCTAATTTCAATGCATCAGCATGTTAAAACAATGACCACAGTAAATCAGTACAAAGCCCTTAGGAGCTTTTCCTATTCTATTGCTATGCATACATGACACAACTTAATTTCACTCTGAGAATACCTGTCTAATTGCAAGTCTGTCCCCAAAATATAGTTGTGAGACATACAGTAGTCTCCGTTTTCCCCATAGGTTAATACAGGCTTAAGTGCCTCCCACCACCACCTTTCCCTGCACACACAATCTAAAGTAGATCACTAAACTTAGTGTCTTTTTGTAGTTTGTTTTTAAACACAAATACAGTTTTGCGAACACTAAAAATCACAATGAAATTCTGAATACCTTATAACAGCAGACAGTTCATTTTTTTTCTTGGTTTTGTATCTCAGAGCTTTCCTCAAAAAGACAAGCGAACATCCAAGTAACCACTGTCCAGAGCAAAGCAAAACAATCACACCCCATATGCATTCTATTCCAGGCACAAAAGCAACTAGCACTGAGTTGAATACATTATGCAGTGCATCTATCATAGTAAGACACTTTGGGTTAATTCTGTGCAGGTGTGAAAAAAGTGTGTTCCTTAGACTAGGCCTGTTCATATTCATAATGGTGTGATAATGGTGGAGAGACATCACTTACACAAAAACCACTAAGTCTGGTTCTGCCATTCATGATAATCTTTGTCTAGGAATCTGAGTCCTATATAATTTACAACCTTTTGCAACACAACACCTGCAACATGGGCAGCACACAAAGCAGTTCCTGAAGGTAAACACTGGGCATGTACCCTGATCTCAGCAGATACCTCTACCTCACTATGAGGAGATGTCAATCTGTATAATTCCTCAATACTATGAAAAGCTTCCTTACAGCCAGCAGTGGTGACCATTGTTGTGGTATCCCTCTGTTGAAGGCTCAAAGAATTTTCTATTAAAATAGTTACCATTGTAATCAGATACTCAGAAGTACTGTACAAACATCTTCAGCTCTTTGCAATTAGATTTCCATTTCTCCAATCTCTTCTCCAAATTCTTAAACTGTTCCTTTTGCCTTAATTTGCTCTGCATTACTGGATACAGAAGAACATTCACTGAAACATCAACAATATACTTTTTCTTTATAAATGCTTAGTATAATTGAGATTTTAAACTAAAAGTTATCACGAAAATAAGATACTTTGGAACTGCTTGTTTCTTCCAGTTTAGGCCTTTGAAGCACAATTCCTTTACAAGGCAACTTTGTGCACTCATCTTTATCAAATATCCTTAATACACTCAGAGTTTAGTCATTTCAGCTGTGCTTTCTTGGGGTTAAAAATAAAATACATGTATAATACTTTATTGCTATATTGATCTGCCATGGCTTCATTCAGCCTTGCAAAAAGAGTAACCCAGATCTGCCACAGGCAACATGCATAGAAAATTGCTTCGGAGACAGTTTTGGTGATGTTCTTAAAGGTAGCAGAGGTAAAACTGAATTATTACTTAAATGTAATCTTTTGGTTTTTCTAAAGCATTTCAGTTAGACTGGACATCTGTTTCTGAAATAAACAAACATGCTATCCAATGGCAACTGTCTAACGGCTCGCAGCAACACTACAGAAAAGCCCAGGGCTCAGAGTGTAGAACAACATATCCAACTGAAAAAGAAGAGGGTGGGGGGGAAGGGTTGGATTAGGCAGAATATACTAGGGTTAACACTTTTATTCTTGTATTTAGTGCCATGAGAACTTTAAAGGACAACAAACACCACCTCAACTCAGTGGATGGGCACCACCTCCAGAAACAGAATACACTTTAACAGACTGCTGGGAAGTTAGTTCCATACTGACTTCAAAGGAAGTGGACCACTCAGCAATACAACACCTAGATATCTTCTATCCAGTGTGTGACACTTTTTTGGGGTTACCTGAGATGTCTGGGATGAATCATTACCACCTGTTTACATCATGAGACAGTATTGTCTGCGTCCACCCGGGGAAAGCTTCCCCAGCTTGCAGCTGTGGGCAACACAAGTGCTTCATTCTGGGCTCCACAAGCCCTACTTCCTCTCTCTCTCTCTGCAGGCTAGCAATATACGCACCCCACTTGGGTACACGCAGGTGCCCAGTCCCTTATCTTCTGGACACCCACTATGTACATGGATTCGCTACCTCCATAGAAACAGAGACTCCCAGTGCCCTGGTTTCACTTCAGTCCAACCCTCTCCTGAGCACAAATCACTTAGGTTTATAGAAAAACCAAATTGAAGTTTATATAACAGAGCTTGAGATAAAGTTTCAAATAAAAGCAAGTATAAGAATTTAGAATCGTAAGGTTACAACTAAAAGAAAAACAAGAGACCCAAACTACAGCCTATGCTTATTATGAAGTTACTTGCCTGTCTAATAAGGTATCTCTTACCCGAAGGTCAATCCTTGCAGCACGGTCCAGTTCCAAGAACTCAGATCCATCTTTCCTGAGACACCCACACCAGCAGTATCTCCTCTGTAATAGATAAAAATCATGTGGCCTTTCCTTTTCTCTTATACAGTTGCAGACTATTGCCTCTTACCCCCAGAAAAAGCTCCCAACCCAATTCAAAGTTTTAGATTTTGACAAATCAGCAATATTTTGTGGGGATGCTTAGGTTTCAGTGAAGTTCCTCTGGAACCCCAAACCTGCTTTGGTTCCTGCTACTTTGGCTGCCTGCTTGGATCTTCAGAAACATGGGCTTATAGTTTTCCAGCCACTCAGCAGTCCACCTGGTGGGCTGATGGGGAGCCAAGAGACTGGAAGCCCTGGCTCTTTGGCTCATGGGTCTTCATCATCCCTGGCTCCCAGGCCAGCAGTTCTTTGGGAGACTGTTAGGCAGACTATAGAATCATAGTATATCAGGGTTGGAAGGGACCTCTGGAGGTCATCTAGTGCAACCCCCTGCTCATCAAAGCAGGACTAATTCCCAATTTTTGCCCCAGATCCCAAATGGCCCCCTCACGGATTGAACTCACAACCCTGGGTTTAGCAAGCCAATGCTCAAACCACTGAGCTATCCCTCCCTATCCCAGAGTCAGGATCCCAGGGTTTCTATCTCTGGGGTAGCCTACCAAGAAGACTAATCTGGAGCTAGGGCTCCATTTTCATTTGCAGAGAATTTTGAAATGTTGGGAGGGGGAGTTGTTCTAAGTCTGAACAGACTCACATTTCAATATAACAAAATCCTCTGCGAAAGGGAGTTACCTTTCCCCATCCAGCTCTGCATAATGTGTCCAGGCCATTACAAAGTGTATGACACCAAGGGACAACACAGCCTCAATTGAGAAGATTTGAGTATGATGTGTGGAAGGATGTTTTGGAAAAGATCAGATTAATCTAGAGTATGACCGCTTTTAGGAAATCCTCTGAAACCTTCCTTATTTGCTAAGCCTTTGCCATGCTAACCCGAATGACATTTGCAAAATCAGCTCCCAGAAGATGCCCAACCCCTTTATCACTTGAAAAGGGACAAGACTCCATGAAGTCAACTAAGGACTTTACTGTTGCTTATCTATTTTACATGGAAGCCATTCAGATATTATGCTATGGCCAGCGGTAAAAATAACCCTGAAATGAATTGATATTACCAGCAATTATTCTGTTCTAAAGCAAATAATGAATGACTTTGACTTGGAAGAGTGTAATTCATTTTACTTTGTTGGCTTCTATACTTGAATTTGAGCCAGTTTCAGTTTTAATGAAAAGTTATCACATTAGTAATAAGCTTAGTATTTATAAATCAAAATGAATGAGACGAGAGACTGAAATATCTCATACTCTTCTGGAAGCATGTGTATTCCACAGCCAGGACTTTTTACCTTTGGAAAAATGGCAGCATTGTCCTACCTCTGACATGATTTATGCATTGCAAAAGTTCAAGTTACATTAGATCCTGTCATTTCGGATAGTCCCACATATATGTAGTCAACCTCATAGACACTCTACACATTACATTTGGATTAAAATCAAAAGGTTATTCTTGCTGTACAAAAAAGCCCAATGGATAGAGTGAATTATGTTTATTCTGTTAGATTGCCTCTCTAATGCACAGTTGTTTTTCTTTTGGAATATACTGAAAACCCTGGGTTTTTTTTGTTTTTGTTTTTTTTAAAGGTGCCAAGGAAAAAGACTCCATCTCTAAAACCAAGACAATAACTGCCATGTTTTCCAAGAAAGGTGCATAATTTTTTTAGATTTGCTATAAAGTTCTTCCATTGGTGGTATAATTTTTCTCATTTTTGAAGCAGAATTCACATAAGAACATTGGTCTCAAGAAGGAAACTAAAAATACATATTGCAGTGAGTCACATGTCCTTCCAAGTAATCCTAGGGAACAAACAAAAGGATTTTCAGCACCTCTTTTTGGTGGACCTCTAAAAAGTGTGTCTGCTACCATTGCAGGCACGCTCATTTGTGCATGCAAAATCTACCATTTGCAGAAGCAACCCAAGATTTTACTTGCCAGCTTTCTACACATTTTCATGGCTATTTGTACTCACTGAAGTTGGTTGGGATTTCTTCAGCAAAATGCTGATTTGTCAAAAATGAAGCTTTTCACCAGAATGGGCTGGCTTCTACAAATTGTATGAACTGAAAGTTTCAATTTCTTTAAAAATGTTTCCTTTTGACATTTTTTTAAATGAGGGAAACCACATTAGTGTTAGATAATCTGGAGACAAATTTGCTTCTGTTTGTTGATTATCTTCGAAATTTCAGCAGAAAATAGGATAAGGTACAAAGGAAGTGTCCTTAGAACCCTGTAATGCGCTGCTCCCTACAGAATAAACTTTTCTATCAAGAGACATACACTCTCTCTGATATCATGTTAGCCATTCCTACTCATGACAGACTCCCTCATCTCCTCCTCATCCCTTCCGAATTCATTGTTCCCATCCCTCCACTGGGAAGACCCCGGGCAGGGTCCCAAGCAAATTCCTCCACAACATCTATAACTATCCTTCCCTATAACTCTGTGACTGACAGAGCGATCGGACTGCCTTCATATGCACTTGTTTCGACTAGTATTTCCCTGTTAAATACATTTTTACAACCTCAGAACAGTTTTTATGAAGCTCCCCAGATTCCCTTTACAATTCAACATTCTTACCAATGGTTCAAAATTGACTATAAAATCAATTAGGTAAACTGCAAGCACCACACACAGAACACTGGACACAGAGTTCATGTTAATACAATGAACCATGAACATCTAATCCAATGAACATGGTGGTGAAAAGTTATCTCCCATGTATTCCATTGCCTCTGCTGCTTAAGGGTTTCTCCTCAGACAACACCGTATCTTTCAGCATGTGTAATAAAGTTTATTCTCTTCTTTCAGATTTCCCCACCCAAAAGATTGTGCTCTCACTGATTTACAAGATCACCAGTTACTGGCTGCACATAGTCTATCATCTAAACATAGAGATCCAACCATCCTGATATACACTACTATGCTAACAGATGGCAGCAAGGATAAATAGCAAAAAGACTTAGTCAATGTATGCCTTGTGAGGGTTTGGGCACAGTATGAAAATTTGTGGCATTTCCTTTCACACATCCACACACACACAAGGAGTGAATCAAATCCCCAGCTGGAGGGAGGGAAGGAAATATAACAGTTTTCAGATAGAATAATTAAAGGGTTGAGTTAACTGGGAGAAATTGATATTGTCATGCTGTTCGAAGCAATTCAATTGCATGAGTATTTCAATTCCCTTCTCTCTCCAAATACAAATTTCCTTTACAAGTTGGCTGAGAAAGTGCCTGATCCAAAGATCATTTACGTCAATGGGATTCTTCCCATTGACTTCAGTAGAGTTTGGATCAGGTCCCAACTTCCCAATTGCTTTAGCTTGAAATCCTTGTCAGCCTATGTATATTTTTCTCCATAAATATTTATCATTGCTGGAACATCCTTGGAAATTTACATTGCCATATGTCTATGTATTTACTTAATAGTCTGTTTTGGTTGTTGTTTTACTAGTACCCAGCTAGCTGCCCCTCCTTTGAAAGCAATGACACTTTAAAAATCTCTCTTTTGACTTGCTACCCATGTATCAGATTAATGAGCCATATTATGCAAGGAAAGTAGTGTATCATTTCATAATCAGTCCATGATGCAGAGAGAGGGAGGAAAATGTACTAGCAATATGTTTGGAGAATTTATGGTCCAGGGCAGTGAACTAGAAAAGAAAAACTATCCAGTCAAAGGTGAGGTGTAGCTCACCTGTAGTGGATTAATTATATTCATAAATAGTAAGGCAGCAGAAAATGTTACAGGGCCACATTGGTGATTATTTAACAATTACTGAATTCCCACACTACACTAGGCACTTTGCAGAACAAGTAAGAGATTTTTTTTCATGTCTTACAGCTTAAGATATTTGAAATATTGATCTAGACCAATGTTTCTCCTGGGATGGATCTGTGGGGGGGGGAGGAAAAGGGAGAATTTGGAAATCCTAAATGCCCCAAATCAGGTGTGGTCTCATGTGGTATGAAGAGTAGAGAAGTAGCTTGCAGGTTGTATATTCATTCTGGCTACCGTCAGTGCCAGCTTCTGTTGCAACATGTGTGTGTATGGTGCTTTTGGGGGTAACATCCATTTATAAGCCACCCTGAAAACTGTTCTTGATCAATTTCCTCTCCTCTAAGTGCTTCAAAATTGATTCCTTGAGGACTTGCTCCATGATTTTTCCAGGGATTGAGGTGAAGCTGACTGGCCTGTAATTCCCCGGATCCTCCTTCTTCCCTTTTTAAAGATGGGCACTACATTAGTCTTTTTTCAGTCATCTGGGACCTCCCCGATTGCCATGAGTATTCAAAGATAATGGCCAATGGCTCTGCAATCACATTTGCCAACTCCTTTAGCACGCTTGGATGCAGCGCATCCGGCCCCATGCACTTGTGCTCGTCCAGCTTTTCTAAATACACCTCTACCCCGCAGGTTCGCATACAACGCGGTAAAGGTCTGACACACTGCTCTGAGCAGTGTGTTAAGGGTGCCGGGCTGGGCCGGGGCCGAGGGTTTGGATAAGGTGCAGAGGGTCTTGGGGGCATTCAGGGGCTCCCCCCCCAGAGTCTGGGAGGCAGGAGCTGTGGGGGGGCACTTTTGGGGGGCCCAAAGTCCCAGAGTGGCCCAGGGGATTAGTGGAGGGCTGGGAGCAGGCCGCTCCGCTTCCCTCACCCCAGCCCCAGCCGTTAATTGGGGGGAGGGGATGCCCCCCGCACTCACCGGCAGTAGCGGAAGCGGAGCAGCCCGGCCCCAGCCCGCTCCACTACGCCAGCTCCCAGCCGCGGCTTTCTGCTTCCCGCCACAGGGGACTGTGGGACCTTTCCCCAACCCCACCCCCAGCAACACGTCTGGAGCCGGGGCAAGGAAAGCGGAGTGGGATGGGTCTGTGGCGCTCCACTTCCCGCCGCCGGTGAGTGCGTGGGGCGTCCTTTCCCCAACCTCCCCACACTCACCGGCGGCGGGAAGTGGAGTGCTGCAGCTGGGAGGTGGCAGAGTGGAGTGGGCTGGGGCTGTGTTGCTCCACTTCCCACCACTGCCGGTGAGTGCCTGTCAGGAGGCGAGGGGTGTGGATAGGGGTCGGAGCAGTCAGGGGACAGGGAGCAGGGGGGTTGGGTGTCTTTGGAGCAGGTGGTCAGAGAACAAGCAACGGGGGGCCAAAGCAAGTTCGATATAACTTGGTCTCACCAATAATGTGGTGAGATCTTTTGTCTCCCGAGGACCGCATTATATCGGGGTAGAGGTGTTGTCCTGAACCATTTCTTACTCCACAGAGGGCTGGTCACCTCGTCCCCTTACTCTGCTGCCCAGTGCAGTAGTCTGGGAGCTGACCTTGTTCGTGAAGACAGAGGCAAAAAAAGCATTGAGTACATTAGCTTTTTCCACATCCTCCGTCACTAGGTTGCCTCCCTCATTCAGTAAGGGGCCCACACTTTCCTTGACTTTCTTCTTGTTGCTAACATACCGGAAGAAACCCTTCTTGTTACTCTTAACATCCCTTGCTAGATGCAACTCCAAGTGTTATTTGGCCTTCCTGATTTCACTCCTGCATGCCTGAGGAATATCTTTATACTCATTCCTGGTCATTTGTCCAATCTTCCACTTCTTGTAAGCTTCTTTTTTGTGTTTAAGATCAGCAAGGATTTCACTGTTAAGCCAAGCTGGTCATCTGCCATATTTACTATTCTTTCTACACATCGGGATGTTCGTTCCTGCAACCTCAATAAGGATTCTTTAAAATACAGCCAGCTCTCCTGGACTCCTTTCCCCCTCATGTTATTCTCCCAGGGGATCCTGCCCATCAGTTTCTTGATGGAGTCAAGGTCTGCTTTTCTGAAGTCCAGGATCCATATTCTGCTGCTCTCCTTTCTTCCTTGTGTCAGGATTCTGAACTTGACCATCTCATGGTCACTGCCTCCCAGGTTCCCATCCACTTTTACTTCCCTTACTAATACTTCCATGTTTGTGAGCAGCAGGTCATGAAGAGCTCTGACCCTAGTTGGTTCCTCCAGTATTTGCACCAGGAAATCGTCCCCTACACTTTCCAAAAACTTCCTGGATTGTCTGTGTACTGCTGTATTGCTCTCCCAGCAGATATTGGATGATTGAAGTCCCCCATGAGAACCAGGGCCTGTGATCTAGTAACTTCTGTTAGTTGCCAGAAGAAAGCCTCATCCCCCTGATCTGGTGGTCTACAGCAGACTCCCACCAGGTCATCACACTTGTTGCTCACACTTCTAAACTTAATCCAGAGACTCTCAGGTTTTTCTACAGTTTTGTACCGGAGCTCTGAGCAGTCATACTGCTCTCTTACATACAATGCAACTCCCCAACCTTTTCTGCCCTGCCCGTCTTTCCTGAACAGTTTATATCTGTCCATAACAGTACTCCAGTCATGTGAGTTATCCCACCAAGTCTCTGTTATTCCTGTAACTTTAGTGCCCTTCTGGCCAAGATGGAGTCTGCTCTGCAAGCAGCTCTGGCTAAGAGACGGCACACACAGGAATGCAACAGGAAAAATTCCTTCCACCCCAGGGGCACCTGTTCCAAACCCCACAGAGTGAACACACCCACCCACAGGAAAAGTACAATGTGTTGCGGTCCACATACAAGACAGCACAAAGCTTTAAGCAAGCAAGCAGGCTGGTCTGCCAACGGGCTGCCCCTGTCAGCTTTTCACCCTCTCCTTTATTCTTTCTCTCCCCCCGCGCATTACATTCTCCAACAGATAAAATGAATACACTGGCTTTGTTTAACATTCTTATTTACCAATTTCTATCTACCGCATTCCTTGCTCTCGGGCCTTGAGCCAGTCCTGGGAGGCTTCCCACGGTTCATGTCATCTGGGCGAGATTCCAAGGTTCATGCCCTTGAGAGGAGCCATGTGTGCACTGCTCCTACACAACACTCCGGGTGTGCCCTGAATGTTGCCAAGTGCATGAACCTTGTATGAATGCTACATACAATGGATATAACAAAGGGAGATATTTATTTACAGAGGGATGAGAGGAGAAAACAAGGGGGAATGTAGGGGGAGCAGTAGAACAGGGTTGCATCCAAACCAAGGCCCCACAGGCCCAGTGGTAGCACAGTCTGAAAGGGCAGACACTGAGCAATGTGCCTGCACCCAGAGTTCAGGAGTCCTGAGCAAAGTTCCAGTCCAGTGCTCTGGCTTGGGTGCTCCTGGTTGTCTTTGGTGCCAGTGAAATTTCCCCAACAGGCACCTCCAGTGCCCTCTTCTGCCGCTCTCTGCAAAGCCACACAGAGCGACAACCTCCTCACTTAACTACCTAGAAACCTCCCTCCTTATTCCCAATCCAGAGTCACCAGCTCCAGTACTTACAGCCCCATGCAGCTATGGGCAGCAGTGATACTGGGTCCAGCTCCCGCCTGTCCTTCTCGGGCAATTCCTCCCTGGCACAGTGCTCCTCCTGGCTCCTGTCCGGGGCCATTCCCAGTCTGCTGCCCTGTCCTTTCCAGGCTTCAGGCAGGTTCTCTCTCCTTCACTTTGTCCAGGGCCTCCCTGCTGCAGCCCTTCTCTCCCTGGGCTCCAGAGCAACACCCCCAAGTTTCCTTCCTTTCTCTCACTGATCCCCCTCCCCAATAGGAAAAAAGATTTAAAGGGGCCATGCTCTCTAAACCCCAAGGGGTTACATTCCAATCACATCATAATCCCTTGATTGTGCCAGGACTTCCAGTTCTCCCTGCTTGTTTCCCACGCGTCTTGCATTTGTGTACAGGCACTTAAGATAACTCACTGATCGTCCTGCTTTCTCCGTATGAGGCAGGATTCCTCCCCTCTTGTGCTCTCCTGCTCGTACTCCCTCCTGGTATCCCACTTCCCCACTTACCTCAGGGCTTTGGTCTCCTTCCCCCGGTGAACCTAGTTTAAAGCCCTCCTCACGAGGTTAGCCAGCCTGCTTGCGAAGATGCTCTTCCCTCTCTTTGTTCGGTGGAGCCCATCTCTGCCTAGCAATCCTTCTTCTTGGAACACCATCCCATGGTGAAAGAATCCAAAGCCTTCTCTCTGACACCACCAGCCATTCGTTGACTTCCACGATTCAATGGTCTCCACCCAGGCCTTTTTCTTCCACAGGGAAGATGGATGAGAAGACCACTTGTGCCTCAAACTCCTTTAACCTTGTTCCCAGAGCCACGTAGTCTGCAGTGATCCTCTCAAGGTCATTCTTGGCAGTATCATTGGTGCCCACGTGGAAGCAGGAAGGGGTAACGATCTGAGGGCTTGATGAGTCTCGACAGTCTCTCCATCACATCGTGAATCCTAGCTCCTGGCAAGCAGCAGACATCTAGGTTTTCCCAGTCAGGACAGCAGATAGAGGACTCAGTCCCCCTTAGTAGGAAGTCCCCGACCACCACCACCACCTGCCTTGTTCTCTTGGGGGGGTCGTGGAACCCCCATCCCTAGGACAGTGCATCTCATGCCTTCCAATTGGTGGAGTCTCCTTCTGCTCCCTTCCCTCAGATGTATCATCTAGTTCACTCTCCGTATTAGTACCTGTGGAGAGAACTTGAAAATGGTTGCTCTCCTGTATCTGCATTGCTGGTACATGGATGCTCCTCTTTCTTCTTCTGGAGGTCACATGCTGCCAAATTTCTTCACCGTCCCCATGTCCCCGCTGTGCAGCCTGCTCTGATTCTTCAGAAAGTTGTGCCCATAGAAGCATATCCTGACTTCTGTCCAGGAAATCTTCAGTTTCTCTTACGCAACTCACGGTCGATACCTGTTGCTCCAGACCGTGAACCTTCTCTTCCAATATGGAGATCAGCTTGCATTTTGTACAGACAAAATCTCTTCTGTCCTGTGGAAGAAAGACAAACATGGCACATCCTGTGCAGATCACAACAGCTGATTGCTCACCATCCATATTACCTTCCTTCTAAGAGCTTTCTCAGCTGTTGCAGTAACTACTCAGAGAAGCCTGCACTATGAAAGCCTCAGTGGGCTCCCCCCCAGGAGAAACTCCCTCTGTTGATTCGCAGCTGGCTGCCTTTTTATAACATGCCTTTTAATATGTTTGTGACAACTGTTTATTAACGTCTTAATATCTATGTGGCATTAGAGTGAATGTGTTAACAATGCTACAAACCATTAACTATTGTTAATAATCTGAAGGCTTTGTTTGCAAATGTGTTTAATTAATTAGACTGACACAATAACTTTTACAAGGTTAGTAAGATGTCATAACCTGATGGTATTTGTTTACTGTCAAACAAATGTGCATTTGCCTCAAGTTACTCCCTTAAATAGAGGTCTATAAAACAAAGAACAGAGCACAACGGTTTTAGAGACATCATCAAAGATCATGTCTGAATTGGATCAACTTGTCATTTTCATGTTTATTAAAATCCATTGATAACTTACGAACTATAATACTGACATATGTTTAATAGCTGCAACTTACGAAAGCTTCTATTATTGCATGATTAGCCATTTAGGGGTCAATACTGAAAACACTTACGTAGATTATCACCCTAACTATCAAGAGTAGACAATGGGATATTGTCATGAAAAAAAAAAAAAGTCATGCGGTGTGAAAGGGCAAAATTTCAAAAGTACTGGGTTGACCTAATTTTGTTCCCATTGACATCAGGTGGAGCAATTAGTCCAAAGCTAGGTGTTTTTGAACATTCCACTGTAAGTACTTGCAGGATTGTGGTTTATATTTATATGTTTAGCAATTAGTTCTTGCATAATGTTTATATTAGAGGTGGGTGAACAGTTAACTACAGTATCAGCAATCTATTTGCTAAAATTAGCCCTTTTCCCTCTTCAGAAAATGTCTGAATAGATTACAGGTTTGTTTACTTTCAGAATTGTTTTTAGGTTTTGTGCAAACAAATCTGAGCCTATGAATTGCGCACAAAGTGTCAGCTGCTAGTATTCACAATTAGAAAACCAACCTGTGTTACTGGTTTATAACAGTGCTATTTCTGGTTAGTGATTTGATCATCAACAAATTATTTATTCTAATGTAGGGCCCAGAAGTTCCATTTTGTTAGGACCCATGCAAACACATACGACATGGTCCCTTGTCCAATGAACTAACAGCCAAAGAAGGCAATTTATATTAGAAGGGTAGGGGAGAGGGTTACAATCTACTTCAGTACTGTTATGCCAAACTGAGCCTCAGCTAGGCTCAGTAGAAAAATTTCTAATTAAACTTATTTTGATGGAAAACTGGGTTTTCAACTAAATGGAAACATTTGTGGAAAGTTTGCTTTCCTAGAAAATTTTTAAATTTCCTTCCCCTGAAAAACTGGAAATTCAAACCCTCACACCTCTTTCAGTTTTCAATTAAAAGTCAACATTTTCTGCAGAAGATAAAATTCTGACCTACCATAAAAATAGCCTTAAATTACTTTTAGGTATAATGGAAAAAATGATTTGGAGGATGGATTTGAAGGAAGAGATAGCTCTAGTGAAGGAAGCCCAAACTTAGGGGGCATCATAGAAAAGGCACAAAGCAGGCTATCAAAGAAATGTACAAAAGTCTATTGTCATTGGCAGAGCGGAGAATGATGGGAATGTTACACGCTAAAAGTCAAGAGCGGATAAGAAGAGAGCAGTGGAGCTTTGAATGGCCTAGAAAGTGAGGGCAAAATGTCTGGAATTTGGAAAAAAGGGAGCTCGTGGAGGCATTAGAGACTGAAGTCTGACAGTGGCCACCATTTGTAAGTGTCATGATTTTAACTGTAGTACTGTGTCAAGAACCGATAGGCACAAACAAAAATAAATCTGAATGAATAAACTTGATAGTGTTACTACTTATAACCTGTTCCAAAGCCCAGTGAAGTAACTGAGAGTCTTGTCATCGATGACAATGGGCTTTGGATCAGGTCCACAATTCCCATATTTATTTATTACAATGAAATCTAAAGTAGTATTAATTCCTTGCAAAGGAAGTCACTGTATATAAAAGTGAAAGATACAGGACTATCAAAATCCAGAGCTGTTTGGACCCAGGATTTGATTCTATTCCATCTGTAACATAAATGTGTTTACAGAAGATGCACAAAAAGCAACAGATGGCATGCTCTTTGCATACTAAGAAATATGACTGAGGTTAATGGGAATTTTGCCTGTGTAAGGACTGCCACATCAGGCCCTTTATTCTATATTTTTTAACCTCTGGATACCCATGTAATTGATAAATAAAACCAAAGCAGAGGTCCTAAATTTTAATGCATGGACTGATTTGCTCTTGGATTTTTATCATTTACAGCATTAAAGAAGTGAAAGGATAATTTCTCTTGAAGGACAAACTGTGTGTCTTTTAACCAAGTGTTATCCTGGGACCAAAAAGAAAAATAAAAAAAATCTGCAAACAGATGGATTAGTTCACTGTGCACTAAACCTAAAAGGCACTGGGCTGCATGATATGGACTATTCTACATCTCTATGCTTAGCTCAAGGTCACATTTGACTAATTAGAATATTTTTCTGATCAACCAGTTCTGTTAGACATTCATAGTAATATACCTGACAGGAACTTTTTAAAAAAAAAATATCCTTCAAAATCAATTTTGAGTTTCATTGGACTATCACATGAATATGGATACTATTTTTAAACACACCTTAGTCCTAGATACACAAGAACTTAAAGGTTAGGCCTTGCAATGGTTATGTTGCTAGAAAAATCACTGGAACCACAATGGGTTCCACAAAGCCTGAGTTATATACCTAAGTTCCCTGTACAATGAATGCGGAGAGATAGATGCCTAAGCCTGTAATCGACACAAGCCAGCATGCTACATGGGGAACTGCGTAAACCAGCCAATGGAGGATGCTTACCAGAGAAATATGTCCTAAGCTTCACTCTTCTCACAGAGTTTGGTGCCTAGCTCTGCTTGCAATCCACAGCTGGAAACAGGAGCAGTGGCCTAACTCCACCCAAAAAGGCTGGGGGAGAGGGTGGAACCTTATAACTTTTAGCCCAGTGGTTTGGGTATTCATTTGGGATGTAACAAACCCCAGTTCACTTCCCCTGATGAGAAGGGATTTGAATAGGGTTCCGCACCTCTGAGTTGAATGCCCTAGCCACTGGACTATGGGATAGATATGGGTCTCCCTTAATTGCTCTTTTTGAAGTTGTTCCACTTCTGATTAAATAATTGAATAATTAAATACTTTCTCTGATGCATTAATAAGAATCACTCCATAGTCCAGTGGTTAGAGCCCTCAGAGAGGTGTGGAATCATTGTTTAAATCTCTTCTCATCAGGCAAGGGGGGAATTGGCAGGGTCTGCCACATCCAATTTGCTAAGAGACTATGCTGAACACTGATCTAAAAGTGATAAGGGAGACCACAACCTTCTCCTCCCCCTCCCCAACCCCCCAGATACTGTATGAGGTAAAAAGAAAAGGAGGACTTGTGGCACCTTGCTTATGCTCAAATAAATTTGTTAGTCTCTAAGGTGCCACAAGTCCTCCTTTTCTTTTTGCAAATACAGACTAACACGGCTGCTACTCTGAAACCTGTGTGAGGTAAGTGTGCTCTGAACACACCTGCATCCAAGATAGGCAGAGAAATGCCTATCATTCCCCAGTTTGCAGATTTTGCTGGGGTTTAGGTGTGAGATAGGCATTCAGATACAGAGTGAAGCAGGAATGTGCATGCCCAGAGGCAGAACTTTAGGCACCTAGGGAACTTTGATAGCAAAAATTTAGCTCTGAGTGAGGTTATTGCTTACAGGGTTAGGTGACAGCCAAGCCTGGGGTTTGTGGATTGCAGTGGTGCCTAAAATTGGGACTTAGGAGCCTAAGTCACAAAAGACCAGATCCAGTCAGACCGAGGTGCCTAAGACCCATTGACTTTCAATGAGACGCATTCCTAAGTTCCTGAGGCACTTGGAAGTTTTACCCCTATACCTATATTTCAGTTTTTACACTTTGGAAATTTGGTCATTGAGTAATGCTTACAGTAGGTATTAGAAATTTATGAAAAAATAAATAGTTAATTTTGGCAGTAAATCGTAGCATTTGAGCACAATGCACATCAACAAACATTGCAGACACATACATAGTAATGGGCAAAAAAATTAAGCAACCCTACCTACAGTCACCTTGACTATTGATAGAACTTCCCAATCCCAGCTGCATCACAATACTCAGACAAAAGCCTATGTTGGAGAAAACCACAGTTCTCACTCTCAGGTTGGGTGCAGCCAGTCAGATACACTTTATTACCTCAAGCAATTGCACAGAGGGAGAGAGTGCACTAGGACACAGGGTTTCCCCCACCTAGGCAGGTCTCTCAGAAGAAAACAATTAGAGCAAGCATTTATACCTTTATTACAGACAATAATAAGCAACAGCTGCATATTGTTTATAAGATATCATGAAGGAATATGTATTTTTCTCACCAATTTCTCTTATAGTCTACATTCTATTCTTATCTAATACAAGGTCACAACAGCCTCTTTCACAGTTCTTTTCCTACTCACTTCACACTATCCCTGCTTCTACAAATCTCGTGTTATTAAAGCTAGAGTTAGCCTGACTCCTGCTCATTTCAGAAGCCTGCATCCGAATTCCCTTTATCTACTTCCACACTTCTCCCCTTTTGTGCTTCCAGCACAACTATCAATTTTAAAACTTCCATTTTCATTAAATTTTGTATTTCAAACTCTACATCAAATACTTCAACCTTAGGGGTTTTAATTGGATACAATGACAAAGCATGGTTAGTATGGACATTGCTTCAATGTTGTTTTTTTTTTGCTTCAATAAGCTGCAGGGGTTCTAAGGGCCCTAATATCCAATAATTCAAATATCAGGTGTTATTCCAGGAGCACTAACAACAAATCAGCTAGGCATACCAGGTGGTCTAATCTCCCAGATTTCATGGAGAATAATCCAATCCCACATGCATCTTCCCCATGGACCCGGCAGGATTCGATATGTGGGAGCCCACACCCCTCCTACCGGCCCATATGCTTGGAAGGAGCACTGCGAGTACTTGCACATCCATCCTGAAAATCTCCAAGTATGTCTCCATGGCCACAAATCAGATGGTTTCCTGAAACTCTAGTAAGGGCAGTGGGCCAAGCCTGATGCTCTAGATCACTCTGAATGGCCATCAGCTGGTCATTCAGGAAATCCTGGATTTCTGAGCAAGCCAGATCCCACTGCAATGCCTTCCCAGTCTCAGTGATATTCAGTACCATCTCTGTTAACAGCTGGGCATGGGTCATTGAACTAAGGGTGGAGATAACATATAATACACCAACTCCTGCTTGCACCTGGCTCAGCTGTGCTCCAGTAATAAGACCAGTGGCTTTTTCCTAGTTGCCCTAATTTTTCATCATGTTGTTGGCCCTTAAGGATATCCCAAATTGCTGATGCGCTATTGGCACCATCCCATAAATGTCCAGCTAAATCTCTTTTCTTCCTAGGGGAGACCTATGCCATTTTTGCCATGCTAACCTAATGACAGCCACTCTTGAGCAAATTGGATATGTAGAGGTGATCTGAAAACTGGACAAGGGCAGCGTGAATTTGATAGTCCCTAATGTATTAGGATATCGATGGACTGTGATTAATGCTACATCTCTTTTTGGTACAGAACTATACCACATCTGTTATTTAACTATTCTCTGGTACTTTCAAGAGGCATTAACATTAATAGCATAGGAGAGGTATATTGTAATATGGTACAGGTTAGATTATTAATTACTGGGACCATCTTAATACAGATAAAATTTCCAGTGGCAGAACACACTCTCTGAGTAGGAGTCTGATTGATTACTAATTGGGTAACTAAATCCTGAACCTCAAGAATAAAATTTTCAAACAAAATTTAAATACTTAATCACTAAAATATATAAAGGCCTTGGCCACTGGGTTTCATCAGAATATATGGCATTACCTGTATTTGGATGTATTATAGGGGTAGTAGTATAGTGTAGGAGATGTTGGGGGCAGGGGCAGCGAGGCACCGTTGGTATGTGTGTCATCTGAAAGCCAATTAGGAAGGGCAATACATGCTGAAGATACTTATCCAAAAACACAGGGTGCAGCCTGTGAAATAAACCCCAAAACCCAATCACTACCTCATTCCCAAGCATGGGTCCCACAAGTTCCTTCCTACCTGTAATTCTTTGTTTCTTCACCAGGGTCAGTTCTTAATGTCTTTTGTAATCAGGAAGTCCTGGACTTTGGCAATTTCAGCGGAGCGAGTATTCCTTCTTCTTTCCTGAAGCAATCATGGCTCAGCATCATACAGGGGAGAGGTTACCAGCATGTCAACCTGTAGTGTTTTGCTTTCTTTAGCAAATACTGAATGTAGGTTAGCTTTGTCAGTGGACAAGGGAGAGGTTACTAGCACTTCACCTTGTCCTTTTCCCCTGCTGTCCAAATGGAGGAAAGAAAAAACCCAGAAGGAGGGGCAGGCTAATCAGTAGTCAAAGTGAAGTCATCTCGAGGCGGAGGGGTCTTTTTTCAGTAAGAAGCATGGGTCCAGGCAGTCAGTCCTTGGCACTTCACAGAGGTGTTGGTAGTTAGCAGGACTTAATAAGGGCCTTGCTAGCGTGGGGCCAGAGTAGTCTTTCATTGATGGACCTTTATGTAGACCAAGTCACCTGGTTTTAATGAATGGCAGGTTTGCTCAGGATTCTTGGAGCAGGATTTCTTTCACCTGTAAATACAGAGACCTAACACATTTCATTAATGTCCGGCAGTGTTTTGCAGATCTCACAGTTGCTTGGGCACGTTCAAGCCCCCTTCTTTCTTGGAAAAAGAAAAGGAGTACTTGTGGCACCTTAGAGACTAACCAATTTATTTGAGCATGAGCTTTCGTGAGCTACAGCTCACGAAAGCTCATGCTCAAATAAATTGGTTAGTCTCTAAGGTGCCACAAGTACTCCTTTTCTTTTTGCGAATACAGACTAACACGGCTGTTCCTCTGAAACCTTCTTTCTTGGCTGTCAGCCAAATCCTAGTTGTGAGCAGTGCCCTTGGGTGGGTCAGCATCTTATCTTTGGACCAAGCCTGCCAGCTACAGCATTGAATTAACTTGTCCTCTGTTCTTTTTCTTTTCCCCTTCTTGGCTTCTTTTAATCTATAACGGAAACTTTCACTCTCCACTCACACACCTTTTTCCAAAAATGAACACGTATACATTCTCCATTATACAGCACTTTAGTCTTATTGTTCAATGTATGCCACATACACCCTTCTAGTAAAATGACTATTAGAGAGCTTTGGAGCAACAAGCCAGGACCCACTTTTGAGGAGTCCACTTGGTACAACCTCTGGTGTCCAATAGCTTTCCTCCCTTCCTAGCCCTCTGGCTAGAGATCTGGGGTAGCCAGAAGGATCCCATGTGCAATATGGGGAGTGGGTTAACTTTTCATGTGTTTGTTGTTTTCAAAGTCTGTTGGTGTGCAATTTTAACAACAATTTTTCTTTGCTTTAGCAAGTGCATTAAACTTTAGTATATCACATTTCCTGATATTATCCAAAACACTTTGTGTTCCAAATTGAATAAAACAAGTATCTGCATTTTGATTTAACCCTTCTGTTTGATTTTGAACTAGACTGTTGTATGAAAATATTAAACACAACAATTTTGGCCACAAGACAAACACCACAAGACAGGACATAGAACACATAACATAGTTCCTATTGCGCCAGTAAATTCATGATATGTTGGATTGCTTTTCAGCTGGCACCAGTTTTCTCTGATTTTCTGAAAAACAAAAAGAACATACATCTATCCCTTCTGGGCAGTCAGTCATTGCTTAAAATATCTCCTTTTTATACAAATATCCTTTGATTTCAGGCAAAACAGAAGAATTACCCCATATTTTCTTGTGTTTGTTTCATAGGCATACCTAGTTTCAGTAACTTCTGCCTTATCAATCTTGTAATTTACATTAACACAAATGCTTTCCAGCTTCCTTTTGGATCCAAAGCTATCAGTTGCACTCTATCATCACCGACTAGAGTGGAGAGAGGAATGCTAAATCCCTCTCTGGTTCTCAGACCTACTGTAGCTGAGGTGCGGCTCACCTTTAATCATGTAATTCTTAACATGTAATACCAACTGTGCCAAACAAAGCAAATGTGAAATATCAATGGCAAAACAGATAGATGGTGTGCATTCTGTAGGGTTCTCCCCCTCCTCAATTTTCCATTAAAACTATGACAGATTTTCATTACCAATTTGCCTGTGCCTTAGTTGATCAGGCTAAGACCACAGGATCATAGGGCAGAGATGAAGAGAACACACCATGTGACTGAATTTTAAACTTCATTAATAAATAATAAACAACAGAGAGTGTTGAGAACGTTCTCACATCACTCAAAGGAAAAAGGAAAAAAAACGTTAATGCTCAAACCCTGCCCCCCTTTTATACTCACAAACAAGCTTCCCAGGCTGGCCAGGCCCGGGGGTAGGAGAGACAGAGAGAGAGAGATGGATGGGAGGTTATCCTGTGCACAGATTGTTCAGAGATACGCTGCAAAAATTTCCAACTTGCTTCTGCTTTTGGGAGGTATTCCAGTCCAGGCCGGCTGCCTGTGGCTTCTTTAATGTCCCCAAACCACATCGGCTCCAGGGTTGCAAAGGCAGACTGTTGGGTCTCACTGGGTGTCCAACCTTTGCAAATGTAATCTCAGTCCTGCAACTTATTTGCCTTTGTTTTACCTTTATCTATATTTTCTTCACAGCCAGCTGGGCTGAAAGCAGGGTTTTTTTGTGCTTGGCATCATCTGTGTTGATTCTTGCCCTTGGACGCAAAGCAGCTTTCTCCTTATCTCTAGGCCAAGCTGCCTTTTCAAATTAACCTGTTCCTTTCCATCCTTGACTTCAGGCTTAACTAATTGAATATATAAAGAATATAAAGAAAAAATAATTTGGGTACAGAGGCATCCGGATGCTTTACATTTCGTTTTAAATCCTGCATTTGCATTTGAATTTTGCCTGGGAGTCCTTCAGACTCCTCACTCGAGAGTCATGGAGTCTCTTTGTGGCTTCCTCTGAGGTGTATGATTTTATTTAAATTGAAGGTACCTTCTAGTTTAATTGTTTTAGATAAATTAGGTAATTGTTTAGATAAATCATCATGTAAAAATTCCCATCCTCTAAGTACTTACAAATCCTAGAACTATAATACACATATATATAATAAGCAGGTGTGCCCTTCAGTGGCACGGGAACGGTCTTAGACTGATTTCCACCCATTCTCTAAGCATGTGGGGGTGCCCTGTCCACTGCAGCGGCTCATAAACTAAGACACGTCTCTATCCTGTCTGCTGAGTCAGCGGCTTATAAAGCTAAAATTACCACACCATTCCTCGGGCACTCACACAGGAAACATTTTTCGAGGATGTCCATGACCTTCCTACACCCCTCTTCAGCAAAGAGTGTTGGCTAATCTCAGAGTGACGATGCTGTGTACTCTAATTGCCTCCGGTGAGGTGATTAGACTAGTCAGTGGTTCAAACAGGGAGGAGAGGGGGAGGAGAAATGGGGTCACACAATCCTAGACCCAGGCAGACCCCTCGCCGGTCATGCCATGCAGAGACAGCCACCTTAGGTCGAACCTTTTACCGATCCACTAAGATGCAGCCACTGAGCTTGTGTTAGAGATATCTCCGGTCATGAGCTTACAGCTTTGCAGGGAGCTCTGGGCATCTTTCGGTGGCCCTCATTCACACTAACCCACCCCCCCCCCCAAGGCCTCTGTATCTTCACATCATGATGCATCTCCTGTACAATAACCTTAATGCTTTATATTCAGACTTAATACAACCTTTGAGGCAGTAACAACCCCTCAGCACCGGTGCAATAACCTAATGCATTAACCTTATACATGAACCTTATTGGGGGCGGCAAACAAATCCCCAGTACCACTCTGCGCTTGGTCTTCTTGCACAACCAATAAGTTCAGATGGCATAAGCCCAAAAGGGACAGATGGCCTCCTGGGCAGTCCTCCTCCGATACCCCAATAGAGATTTCAAAAGGTCTGTCAAGGTTCCTTCCCCACTCTGAACTCTAGGGTACAGATGTGGGGACCTGCATGAAAACCTCCTAAGCTTACTTTTACCAGCTTAGGTTAAAACTTCCCCAAGGTACAAATTAATTTTACCCTTTGCCCTTGGATTTCCACAGCCACCACCAAACTTTGTCTGGGTTTACTGGGAAAGATAGTTTGGACATGTCTCTCCCCCCAAAATCCTCCCAAACCTTGCACCCCACTTCTTGGGGAAGGTTTGGTAAAAATCCTCACCAATTTGCATAGGTGACCACAGACCCAAACCCTTGGCTCTTAGAACAATGAAAAAGCATTCAGTTTTCTTACAAGAAGACTTTTAATAGAAGTAAAGGAATCACCTCTGTAAAATCAGGATGGTAGATACCTTACAGGGTAATTAGATTCAAAACATAGAGAATCCCTCTAGGCAAAACCTTAAGTTACAAAAAAGGTACACAGACAGGAATAGTCATTCTATTCAGCACAGCTCTTTTCTCAGCCATTAAAAGAAATCATAATCTAACACATACCTAGCTAGATTACTTACTAAAAGTTCTAAGACTCCATTCCTGTTCTGTCCCCGGCAAAAGCAGCATGCAGACAGACACAGACCCTTTGTTTTTCTCCCTCCTCCCAGCTTTTGAAAGTATCTTGTCTCCTCATTGGTCATTTTGGTCAGGTGCCAGCAAGGTTACCTTTAGCTCCTTAACCCTTTACAAGTGAGAGGATTTTTCCTCTGGCCAGGAGGGATTTTAAAGGGGTTTACCCTTCCCTTTATATTTATGACAAGGTCTCTTCCTCTTTTGTGGCACTATGGGGTTTGAAGGGGAACGGTCCGCAGCAGCTGCCATTGTCTCTGCGGGCGTTGCCATCCCGGATGAGCCCCCAAATTGTCAGAGAAAACCACAGTTCTCACTCTCAGGTTGGGTGCAGCCAGTCAGATACACTTTATTATCTCAAGCAATTGCACAGAGGGAGAGAGTGCACTAGGACACAGGGTTTCCCCCACCTAGGCAGGTCTCTCAGAAGAAAACAATTAGAGCACGCATTTATACCTTTATTACAGACAATAATAAGCAACAGCTGCATATTGTTTATACATGTTCCTTCATGATATCTTATTTTTCTCAGGTTTCAGAGTAGCAGCCGTGTTAGTCTGTATCCGCAAAAAGAAAAGAAGCATTTGTGGCACCTTAGAGACTAACAAATTTATTTGAGCATAAGCTTTTGTGTGCTACAGCTCACTTCATCGGATGCATGTAGTGGAAAATACAGTGGGGAGATTTTATATACACAGAGAACACGAAACAATAGATGTTACCATACAGACTGTAACAAGAATGATCAGGTAAGGTGAGCTACTACCAGCGGGACAGCGGGGTGGAGTAAGCGAAACTTTTGTAGTGATAATCAAGGTGGGCCATTTCCAGCAGTTGACAAGAACATCTGAGGAACAGTGGTAGTGGTGGGGAGGGAGGGGGGGCGAGATAAACATGGGGTAATAGTTTTACTTTGTGTAATGACACATCCACTCCCAGTCTCTATTCAAGCCTATGTTAACTGTATCTAGTTTGCAAATTAATTCCAATTCAGGAGTTTCTCATTGGAGTCTGTTTTTGAAGTTTTTTGTTGAAGAATTGCCACTTTTAGGACTGTAATCAAGTGACCAAAGAGACTGAAGTGTTCTCCAACTGGTTTTTGAATGTTATAATTCTTGACGACTGATTTGTGTCCGTTTATTCTTTTACGTAGAGACTGTCCAGTTTGGCCAGCGTACATGGCAGAGGGGCACTGCTGGCACAGATGGCATATATCACATTGGTAGATGTGCAGGTGAACGAGCCTCTGATAGTGTGGCTGATGTGATTAGGCCCTATGATGGTGTCCCCTGAATAGATATGTGGACACAGTTGGCAACGGGCTTTGGTGCAAGGATAGGGTCCTGGGTTAGTGGTTCTGTTGTGTGGTTGCTGGTGAGTATTTGCATGCAGTGAAGTGAGCTGTAGCTCACAAAAGCTTATGCTCAAATAAATTTGTTAGTCTCTAAAGTGCCACAAGTACTCCTTTTCTTTTTGTGGATACAGACTAACAAGGCTGCTACTCTGAAACCTGTCATTATGCAAGGCACTGAATTTAGCCGAACGGAGTGGAAATCTATCAACTTCATGAAAAAAACTCATACAGATACAGACAGACTTCATCTTCCTTTCCAAATGCAAACAGATGGACATCATACCAAAAGGACTGAAGGTAAAACATCCATTACAATCTACATACCACACAGACTATGCTGACAACTTGTGCCACACACTCTCAAAGAAACTGCGGAACCACCTGATCAACATCTTCTATAGCAAACAGGGAAAGATTAAGAATGAGCTCTCAAAACTGTATACTCTCATAAAAAAACAACCTTCCACACAAACTTCCTCGTGGCTGGACTTTAGTGAGCCACACAAAATATGGTCCATAAAGCATTTGCTGGTGGTTCAGGATGAGCTGGCTGGTTGACTCTCCTGGATTCTAGTTGCTGCAGTTTCATTAAAGATTGATTGGGGAAAAAATCCTAAAATTCTTTCCTGAAATTACATTTAAATGAAGGATAAAATGAAATACAAGTTAAATAATCATGTGTCAGAGAGGAGGCAGTCCACAGATGAATGAATGTGAGAGCAGTAGCTCACAAAACAATACCGTTAAGATGTCATCCACAAGATGAAAATGTTTGAGAACCCCTAAATATGGTCATTTAGAGACAACCAAGTGCTGTCTGGCTTTGTTTTGTCCCAGTGCTAATATCCATGACACATGCAATTGGTGTCAGTGTTTCTCTTTGTCCTCCGAATCTCCGTAACTTCATAACACTCCAGTTCATTCTTAGGGGAATAAAACTGCAAGAATAACTTGAGTGAGATCCATGACCTGTGTTACACTGAAGGACAGACTTGAAATCCATTAAAGAGACTTAGGAAAAGGATGACTCACTGCTTGCTCCTCCTCGGTGCCAGACATGGCACAGGAGCTGTCTTCCCATCAAGTACCTGCCTCTGACCATGGCTCTGCCTCCGTGGTGGCCTGCCTTTTCCTGTGACTTGGCCCCCCCAGCCAGGTCACTTTAAAGTCTCTCTCCTTCCAGATTTCAGAGGAACAGCCGTGTTAGTCTGTATTCGCAAAAAGAAAAGGAGTACTTGTGGCACCTTAGAGACTAACCAATTTATTTGAGCATGAGCTTTCGTGAGCTACAGCTCACTTCATCAGATGTTTACCGTGGAAACTGCAGCAGACTTTATATACACACAGAGAATATGAAACAATACCTCCTCCCACCCCACTGTCCTGCTGGTAATAGCTTATCTAAAGTGATCAACAGGTGGGCCATTTCCAGCACAAATCCAGGTTTTCTCACCCTCCACCCCCCCACACAAATTCACTCTCCTGCTGGTGCTAGCCCATCCAAAGTGACAACTCTTTACATAATCAAGTCGGGCTATTTCCTGCATAGATCAAGGTTTTCTCACATCCCCACCCCCACCCCCATACACACACAAACTCACTCTCCTGCTGGTAATAGCTCATCTAAACTGACCACTCTCCAAGTTTAAATCCAAGTTAAACAGAGCATCTGGGGGGTGGGGGGGGTGTAGGAAAAAACAAGAGGAAACAGGCTACCTTGCATAATGACTTAGCCACTCCCAGTCTCTATTTAAGCCTAAATTAATAGTATCCAATTTGCAAATGAATTCCAATTCAGCAGTTTCTCGCTGGAGTCTGGATTTGATGAAGTGAGCTGTAGCTCACGAAAGCTCATGCTCAAATAAATTGGTTAGTCTCTAAGGTGCCACAAGTACTCCTTTTCTCCTTCCAGAGTATTTCATGCATAAAAAGCAAGGGGACTTAATGTAAATAAACTGAGTTCAGAGGAAATAGAGGGGAATGACCCTCTCAAAGTGCATCAGAATCTGGCACTCCCTTCCCTCAGGAAGGGGCCATTAAGCAGCAGTTGTTTGGGAAGCTCCTACCTTCAATCACTCCTTTCCTCAGCTGCTGAAAGTCTGAGGTCTTCCCTGGTCTGCCAGCAAATGAGCATCTCTGCTCCCCTTTTAAGCTCCTCCTCCAGTCTCTATATGCTGAAAAAGGGAACAGTCCAACACATGACCACATCTAATTCCCATGATGGAACTCTGTAATTTAATATAATGCCTCTTAAAAATAAAACAGGAATGCATAAAATGCTGAGTTCATATCTATACATGAGGGAAGTGCAATATGTTCCCTTTGAGTCTCACTGATTTGCTGTTTGGGGTGCAGGGTAAAAAAATTGTTGAGATAAAGCTGCCATTGTAAGGAACAGGATGCTCAGTGTCGCATAAAAAAACTAATGAAAAAAAGTGTTTGGGTCTAGCCTCCCTGCAACAAACTTTGAGGAAATTTGAATTTAGATATGAATCCTGTTCAGGTTGGGTCCTTTCCTACTTTTTACAAAGAGAAGGAAAATATAGATACATTTCATGTGAATGAAAGATAATACTCCATGATAACTAAATATGGGTAGGTATTAAACGTTCTTCTAGATGCTTTCAATTAGTATCCTTACATGTTTTATATTGTACCACTAGCCTTTTCGCAAATGACTACATTGGTCAAGTAAAACCAGAAGAAGTTCTGAAGACTTACAGATTTTTTTTAAAAAAAAATGGTTTTATTTATTTTATTTTTAATTCAGAAGACCAGCACATTTTCGAGAATTATTTTTGTAGCTCTCATACACCACAGAACGTGACACCCATCGTGTACCCTGTGGTTTGGGCACATATTACAAAAATGTGAAGAACAGGTATCTTGTAATCAAAAATTAATCTTGGCACATCTTTTCCCGTAATCTTGTGTCATCGGGTTATATCACTTACAAATGTCAAGTATTTATAAGCAACCTATGAAAAAAGGGTACCCCGATATTCTAAAGACAAGGAAAAAGCAGGTTAACCGTTTTACTCATGTGTGCAGGGTATTAGGTATAGTCAGAATCACATTATAAAAGCGGGTGCCCGTATTGGGAAAATGAGTTACCATTGGGAGAACTCCAGCAGGAACCATGTTTCTATTGATGATCAATTTGTGAGGAATCCATCAGACCCTAAGACTATCTAGGAGGATTTGAGTAAGACTTTAGCTATAACTCGTGCACAGGTATTTTTAAGATTTAGATAATCATAACCTTTTCGGTAACTTTAATAAAATTGATAAGGCAGATTAGACATTATGAATGCCTGTGTTACTATCCTTGCTCTTCATGTGTTCCTAGAGACTCTAGATCTGAGACAAAGGACAGAGATTACTTTCACATGGAGCTGGAAACTGCAGCCACCAGAGCTGGACCCACAGTGGTATAGTACATAATTACTTAAAATAATAAATTAACTATATTCAATATAAATAAAATATAAGGCTACATGGTTCAGCTGAGGGCATACATCCCATTTTAATACACTGCACTGACATGAACTTACAGTAAAACCATGAAGAAGTGTATTAAAAGAACAGATTTAACTGATATTAAGCAAAGATAATAGAAAGAGAACATGATTACAAACAAAAGTATAGTATGGTTTCTAGTAACTAAAACTTAACAGGTTATTATCCTTTCCTAAGGAAGTTTTCTCATCTAAAGATTCCTCTCAGTGTCACAAGCCATTCCCCACCACCCAGGTCAGGATCCAGCTTTCATGGATGCAAAGATTGTTGATCTTTTGCTTCCCTCAGGGTATATCTACATTACAACAGCTATAGTGGTGCAGGAGCACCACTGTAGTGCTTCTGGTGAAGACACTCTAAACACTCTAAATGGGAAAGACCTCTCCCATTAGCTTAACAACTCCTGCTTCTGCAAGAGGCAGTAGCTCTGTCAGCAAGAGAAGCGCTCTCACTACACA
The DNA here is from genome assembly GCF_965140235.1 of Caretta caretta. Taxonomy (NCBI): domain Eukaryota; kingdom Metazoa; phylum Chordata; order Testudines; family Cheloniidae; genus Caretta; species Caretta caretta. The sequence continues at coordinate 79,380,092 of NC_134208.1, forward strand.
GAGCTGTCCAACCGACCATTGCTTAGGTTGGTATAATTATCGTCGCTCAGGAGTGTGGATTATTCACACCCTTGATTGGCTCAAGTTATACCGAAGTAATTTGTTCTGTAGGCATAGCCTCAGTGATGAATACCAAAAATGTCTTCCCCTCCTACCTTTGTTTTATAGTCAAGTAAACCTTTGAAATGTATTCTTTGAAGTATAACCCAAATTTCCTCTCTCCCTCTGACTGTTCTTCAGGGTGCAGTTGCCATGTCATTCCTGTATTTATTTGCTTTTCCCATTGACTCAAAATGCAAATAAAGTTTTCATGGTCTCTGGCTCACCTTGTTCCCTTTACATTCAAGATCCAGGCAGATAGGCCACACAACATTCCTTTGTCTGGGACAAACTAGTTTACCATCCCTGCCTGGTTTCATGGTTTGAGCATATATTAAGTATACATATACATCTTTTTTAATTGTTACCCATACATACACCACTCAATTATTATGATGACCATTATGATATAAGCTTTAATTTGATGTGTTACACAACATTCTTAATAGATGAATGCTAAGACAGCAATGGATTAGTTGTAGTGAGTATGTCAGGTCTTATAGGAATTGCTTTACAGAACTATGAACCCTTTGCAAGTGGACACTGAGGGGCTCTTAGGGTCAGTGTGGGAATTTTGGGTTAGGATTAGGGTGTGGGCATTTTGGCCTAGATTCACTAAGGGATTTAGATACCTTAACCCCAATTCTAGGCTCCACTGTGATCCACAACCCCCCTGCTCAGCTGTCTCCTAATCCTGTAGAACCTAAACTCACTCAGCAGCTAAATCTTTGTTGTAAAAGTTCTGTAGATACCCAAGTTTCTGCCTCTTGGCATGCACACTGCTGCTTCGCTCTAGGTATCTGGACACCTATTTCATGCCTACACCTCAGTGCCATCCATGAACCAGAAAAGTTAGGGTCTCCTCTGCCTATTTTGTCTGCTGGGCCTGACCCAGTAGGCGTGCTTCAAGCACACCTAAATCCACACAAAATAGCTATCCCCAGTCTACCTTATAACCTTTATCTGCAGTGGTTAGTGTACTTATATGGGATGTGTGAGATCAGGGTTCAATTTCTCGGAGTTCCTGATGGGGAGAAAGGATTTGAGCAGGGTTCTCCTGCTTCTTGGGAGAGAGCTCTTGCCTCTGGACCATGGGATATTGTGGTGAGGTCTTTTTAATCTATCCTGTTGAAATAGTGTTACCAGATTTGGCCATTACATTGGGGTATGCTCATTTATAAAACAGATTTCAGAGTAGCAGCCGTGTTAGTCTGTATTCGCAAAAAGAAAAGGAGTACTTGTGGCACTTTAGAGACTGTTAGTCTCTAAGGTGCCACAAGTACTCCTTTTCATGTATAAGAGTTACTCTTCGTGCGGGTGGGGGGGGGGTCCTGTAATTCTATCAATGTACTGCTTGTGTCACTTGTGTTCTTACATGGAGCTCTACTTCTCCCTTTTGTAAGTTCCCTCCCAATGGAACTATCCTGCAGGGCCTAGGTCCCCCCGGGCTCGGTTCTTCCAACCCCAGAATCAGACAAACACACACACACGTCTGAGAGGAACGGGTTAATCAGCACTCCCAAGCTGACCCCTTATATGCCCCTGGACTCAGCAGACTTGGTCGAGCAGCATTTCCAAGCTGCCACCCTCAGATGCCCCAGATTCAGCATGTCCCTATACCCACTTTCACATCACAGTTGTTCTGGTAGTAACCTACTTGATGAGCAAACCCCATAGGATTTGTGGGTGCTGCAGAGATCTTTAGTTTAGGTATGAGTAGCGTTGCTGCAGAGTGAATGGGGAAGCCAAAAAATCCCGCACCCATGGGGTGGAGGAGGATGGAGAGAGAGAGAGAAGCAACCAGCTTAACTGTGAAAGTTATTTATTGCCAGGAATAACCACACAAGGGGAGCCAAACAAACAAAACAGTTATAATATTAAATCTAACTTAAATTTGATTATCAAAATCTGGTTTAGAAAACATAAGGACACATGTCAGAAGACTAAACCTAGAGAGCATGAGAGAGCTGGGTTCTCACCACTCCGTGAAGCTTGAACATTCAGGATTCCGAGATGGTGGGGGTAGCTGAGGGTCCGGAGTGCTGAAAACAGGCAGAGCCCCCAGCATAATCAGTCAGGAGAAGATGAAGTCCCATGTTGGATCCAGGCATCAGAACACTTTTTTGAGAGTGGATAGGGTTTTCTGTACGGAAAGAACAATGGTTCAAGGGAGATCACTAGATTTGTTTATGGGTAAACTGATGGCTCAATGGCGTATACTCAAGTTGTTTTGTTCAGGCTAGACAATAGGAGCTGATCATTCCTGGCTATAGGCGGTGTTCCTACAAGGAGCTCACAAATCAATTAGGCAGCTTCAGTATTTTGGATACCAGTAAAGGTTGCACTTTCACAATAAAGAGATTGCAGTGCAGTATTTGTATGAGGTGAACTGAAAAATACTAATTTCTTTTGTTTATCACTTTTACAGTGCAAATATTTTTAATAAAAATAATATTATGAAGTGAGCAGTGTACACTTTGTATTCTGTGTTGTAATTGAAATCAATATATTTTAAAATGTAGAAAAACATCCAAAATATTTAATAAATTTCAATTGGTATTCTATTGTTAACAGTGTGATGAAAACTGCGATTAATCATGATTACTTTTTTTGAGTTAATCGTGTGAGTTAACTGATTAATCGACAGCCCTATTATTTATTTATACAACCTTGAACAGCTTCAACACCAGAGGCTGAGAGAGCCCCATAGTACAGTATACCATCACCCACTTGCAGGGCTGCTCACGACACATGAGACCCAAGTTCAAATCCCTTCTCTATATCTGGGGGAGAGTGTGGGGGGAGGAACTGGACCTGGGTCTCCCACGTGAGTACCCTAAACACTGGGCTTAAAGTTATAAGGAGGCCGGTCATAGCATCTCCAACTGTTTATGAATGGCATCTAAGTCCTGAAAAATGTTTTGAGGCTGTAACTATTAAGCCGTTCATGTTGAATTAGCAGGCAGTTTTAGGGTTGTCCAATACTGCATTTTTAAAGAGAATACATTATTTGTCTGAAAATTTTTGCCTAGCTCCAGTGAACTGTTCAGTACCATTTCATGGATGCACTTGTTGAAGGATATCTGTGCATCTGGGAAAGAGGGAGAGAATAATAAAGTGAGCAAGCAAATATGCCATTTACAGTGTGTTCCATCTGTAGAACTGATATTATTACATTTCAAATATATGCCTCCAAATTTGAACTAATTGTATGAATTAATACACAAATCAATATGAGCATCAGCCTTCACATGCAATCCTGGTACTATATCCTCTGAACAATTCTGCAATTTTGTAATCAACCTTTTCTTCTTCTCCTCTGCACCCCTTCTTGTAAGGAAATCAACCAGCTCCCACTATTAGGCATGACCATGCCCATCACAGTTTCAGACAGTTTTATTTTAACATTCACATGATCAAATTATTCAGGAAATAACATGTTTGTGTTTGTAAAGTTCAATAGTGAAACTCAGACAGAATGTCATATCACAAATTTCGCCATGTTAAAAAAAAAAAAAAAGCCCCAAATACAGAAGCATCTTTTGCCCTGTAAGGTAATATTAAATAGAACAAATCCACTGGACAATTTTACATGCCTCTAACTGTGCTAGTAGGATGAAAATTCTCTAATTAGAAGTTTTAACTGTCTATACTGTAGACTAATTAATTGCTGGAAAGCCTGTCACGTCACTGATGCATGTATTTATGACTCCATGAGAATGCAGTGAAGTTATAGAAAGAACTGGCTATTAGAGAGCTGTTACAGGGCATTGTGTCAATAATACATGGATTAAGAGTCTCCAGGAGGACACATTGACAAGACAGACCATATTAGCTCAGTAAGAGGAATCACAGTCCATCATATGATGCCAATGATTTATAGGTTAAGTATGGCGAACTGTCTCATATACTGCCATTGAGATCGCTGGAAAACAGATTAATTTTGTCACTCACATGTCAAAGAAAATTAAAACCAAAATTTATGTATTTGGAAATGTCTAATTCATGAGTTTGAGAAGAGTGTTATCTATCCTATCATCCGGAGGCATGATATAAACTACTGAAAACTGAGAAGCCATTAACTGTGGCTTTCCTTGCTTTATTAGATTTAAGCTAAAACCTCTGTTGTTTAGCTGAATTGTATGTATAGTACCAAAAGAAAAATTAAAAATAATTTTACCACAGTTATTTACTAGTTGTATTGAAGTAGCACCTATAGATCGCAACAAAAATTGGGGCCTCATTGTGTTATGCACTGAAGGAATACATAGCAAGACCAAACGTATTAAATTTAACCGTAATATTTACAGTTTCCCCATTTTACAGCTGGGGAATTGAGAAGTTAAAAAACTTGCCCATGTTCACACAAGAAATTTGTGGCAGAGACAGGCATTGAACACTGATCTAAGTCCCAGTTCAGTGCCTTAACCACAACACCATCCTTTCTTCTGGCAAATATAAAACTTTAAATCATTGTGTGTATAGATAGATGGAGAGAGAGAATGAACGAACAAACGAACATGAACATTATTTAGGAAAATTGTATTCAGAACTATAAAAAAAAAAAGTGGATCCTATGCTATCTATTCATAGATTTCAAGGCCAGAAGGGACAACTGTGATCATCTAGTCTGCCCTCCTGTATAAAGCAAGAAATTCCATTGATTCATTCCTGTTTGAACTAGAGCACATCTTTTAGAAAAAGGAAAACCCTGCCCCAAAGCTGATCCAAAGGTTAGTTATTTTCACTTTTTGTCTGCTAAACTGAAGAGCTAATCATAAAAGTTTTGTACCCCCATGTACGTATTTATAGAATGATGAAGTCACCACTTAACCATCTCTTTGTTAAACTGAATACATTGAGCTCCTGAAGTCAATCACTAAAAGGCATGTTTTAATCATTCTCACGGCTCATCTCTAACCCCTCTTCAATTTATCAATCTCCTGGAATTGGCTTAATTTTTGAGGTATTTATATATAAAATAATTACATAGTTCTCTGATGGGATTTTGAGAGGCAAGAACTAACTCACATATCTATTACATTATCTTAATTTTGGCAAAACAGCAGCAAAAATCCCCAACCTGACGATCATGACTTCTTGCTGGCATGAATGAAGTACGAAGTCTGGATTCTGGAGCCTGACGCTAACCAGGTCAATACCCTCCTCTATATAGCTGCTCAAGATAGTCCACCATTCATACTAGGGATTAATCCTATCCTCCTGCCTTGCACTTTTAGCATTCCCTTATTATCAGAAAAAATGTTTACAAATTCAGGGGATGCTGCAGGCAAGCCAAATAAAGTCAATATCATATGATTGCTGCTATGCAATTGAACCAGTCAGAAAAATAACATTGTTTAACTAAAAAGCAAACATCAAATGTGTGAACAAAAGACTGCACTGCATTTCACAGAATGCTACAGTGTCAAGGGATCAGAGTAGCAGCCAGGTTCACATACAAGAACATAAGCTTCCATCTAGTCCATACAAAACATTCTTGCAGCACAGAGAAAATAGAGATGACAACTCAGAATCATTTACCTGAAAATATTCTTGAATAAGAAGAGACAATAAAGAGAGAAGAGCAAAAAGGCTGATTTTAAAATACAAAACATACCTCATAAATGTAGCTTGTTTTTAAAAGTGCAGTTTTGCTTTGAAATAGTCTATGTAAAAGATAGCACCTTCTTACTCAGGCCTGCTACCTGAGTATAGTCAGATTCATATCTGTCAAAAATAAGGGGTAATAAATTGAAAAGAATGCCAGTCAGGTAGAACAAATACAGCTCTGGCAGAGTGAACTGTATACTTGTGTGGCTTGTACATCATCAGTACAGTTGCATAACTAAAAGTTTCAGGGTATGTCTACACTGCAAAAAAAAAAAAAAAAGACCTGCAACAGTGAGTGTCAGAACATAGGTCAACTGACTCAGGCTCACACTACAGGGCTAAAAAACCCAGAAGTGTAGACATTCAACCTCAGGCTGAACCCTGGGTTTTGAAATCCGAGGGGGGTGGGTCTCAGAACCTAGGCGTATGCCTAAGCCACATTCTCTACCTCAGATTTTTGGCCCTGTAGCCAAATTGACCTGGGTTCTGAGATTCATTGCTGCACGTCTGTTTTTTGCAGTGTAGAGATATCCTCATTTGCAAAGCTACTTTACAACCCCATTATTTTCTCTGTTTTGCTCTCAGTTACACTTATGCAACCCCACTGAAAGTAATAAAGTTGCAGAATTGTATCTGAAGGCAATACTTGACCTGTAGAATCTTTATCACTGTTAATACATGAGTCTGATAGAAAACAGCTGAACTTCCAGATCCCAGCCAGAGTTTTTAGGTCTGGCAGATAGAAAAGCCATCTCTAGCTGTAAACTATTTGTGATTGGGAAATTATTGAGAAAAATAACCACTGAACATGACAACACTATTTTATAGTCAATTTTCAGATAGTCATGCACTTTAAGAATTAATCACATCCTGCAGCTTATTCCTTACTTGAAGTCAAAATGCTCCATTTTTGATATCACAATTGGTTGCTATAGAAATATAGTCAGGTCACAACAGGGAATTATGATTTCAGGTGAAGAATAAGGAACATGGGCAGATGAACCCGTAAGAAACGAGAGCTATTTCTCTTGCTTATCATAATAAGTTCAGAGAACAGAAATGAAATACACTTTGTACTATATATATATATATACACACACACACATATATACACACACGCACACAGAACAAACAGCTTATTTTGAATTTGGAGAAATATGCAATTCTATCTAGAGCTGAACAAACACATATATATGCAGTAACATCTTGCTCCTGAAGGCCCCAATCCTGCAAAGGCAGTACAAACTGTGAGTAGTCCTTTGAAGTTAATGGGACTACTCACAGTGAGTGAAGTTAAGCATGTGCTTAAGTATTTGCAAGATTCAGCCTGATTAATATGAGCTGCATAAAGCTAAATAAATGAAGCTGGATAAATTTCACTCCTCCTCATCCCTTCTTCCACAAAATAAAGAATGCTATGGGAATGTAACCTCCAATTAATTAGATATTGCATTCACTGATTTTTAACCAGATGTCATGAGGGAGCAGGAAGCTTGGAATATAGCAAAAGATTCTAATTTCCTAACAGGAAATAATAAGTAATACCTGGCTCTTTCATAGCACTTTTCATTAATAGATCTCAAAGGCTCAGATCAAAGGTCACCAAGCAAGCCAGTGACACAACCAGCAAGAGAACCTAGGTCTCTTGAATACTAGTCCAGCACTCTACTTGCTAAGCAACACTGCCTCCCTAAATAAATGAAAGCAAGACAGCATATGCTAACACGGTTGGTCCTCAAACTTTTCCATAGCACGACCCCCACGTTACCAAAAAAAAAAAAAAAAAGAAGTTCAGGTTATCTTTCCATCTACACAAAAAAGAAAGAGGATGGTCATAACAGGGATGTGGTAACAACTTTCAGTTTGAAAACCCTTATGCTAAAGGATGATCAGAGGCATAGAACAGCTTCCATACAAGGACAGATTAAAAAGAGTGGGAAAAGAGCTTAGAAAAGAGATGACTAAGGGAATGTATATTATAGAAGTCTATAAAGTCATGAATGGTGTGGAGAAAAAGTGTTATTTACCCCTTCACATAACACAAGAACCAGGGCTCTCACTCTTGAAATGAACAGGCTGCAGGTTTAAAACAAACATAAGGAAAGACTTCTTCACAGTAACCTGTCTAACTTGTTGGTGGAGCATCTTGTGAAGGCTAAAAGTATAACTAGCTTCAAGAAAAGTATTAGATACATTCATGAAGGGTAGATCTATTAATGGCTATTGGGATTTCTTACCCATACCCTTTTGTTTTTTGTTAAGGGGTCCTTGAGAGCAGAGCTGCTTTAAAGGGGTGGGAGAAAGGGGAAAAAACAAACAAACCATCATTCCCTCTCCAAGATCTTATTGTTTGGTTTCTTCTCTCTCCTGAAAGTTCCTTTCGTTGTGGCATGTGGCTATAAATGAATGCTATATTTTCAACTATTATCCAGAGCAGAGAGGAAACAGACTTTCTTTTTATTTCCCTAATTAAGGACTTCCCTGGTTAATGGAGTTATTTCTACAATTGAGCTGGATGAAAAAACTGCCACAAAGATTCTTACCTGAAAAGGAAGTGTCAACAGTTGCTCATTCTAAGGTGAGGGGCAAAAAAAAAAAGAATGAACCTGAATTCACCAACTTTCAAATAATTGGTAGCTCTTAAGCTACAGCCAGCTCAACTATGGCTAAATTTCAGAAAGTCACAGGTGTAGTGCTCTGTGATCAAGCAAAATGGGTGGTGTGGGTGTTTAACACCTCTGAAAATCAGACCACTTTTATTGGGTTTCAAAATATAGAGTTAAGAACTGAACTTCAAGGCACTCAAATTTGAAAATTTAGATCCAATTGAACTTCATTTTGAAGAATGCCACTCATTGTCCCAAGGTTATGTACATTCCACACAAATATGATGTCCCCTGACTTTTCATGTTGAAAAATTATTTTAATAAAAAGCCATGAAATTGAGGTTATCATTTTAATTGTCCTGCATAAATAACTGTTTGTATCTATTGTTTTGGGCCTTTTTACCTTCTGAACCCCATATTTGGGCTTAGGCAGAAGTAGGATTCTGAACAAAGTTCACATTTCTTTACAGTACAGCAACCTTATCTCTCCCCCATGGGTTACTGTGGCTATTTTTAGTTTAATTTTGATTTTACTAAATATTGTCTTCTAAAAGGCTCTTATTTATTTTAAAATACCATCCGTTAATGTATTAATCAAATGATAGATTGCAGAGGAGAAAATATCTGTATTGAAAAATTGCTATTTGAGAATAATGTGTATGCAGTTGTATGGGAAGTTTATGCAACATGGATTAGTGGTATAATTATGGGTGTAGATAACCTTCCATTTGATGCTGATCTATGTCCATGCTTACTGTGTACCTGTATATGTCCTATCCTGCATGCTTCTACATGTACACTGACCCGTATGCCGGTGCAGAAACCTTTTAAAGCTAATGGAGCTGTTGAAAGTCACAGGAGCCTACCTAGAGCAGCAGCATGTAATTATTCACTGGGCAAAAATACAAACTTCCTCTGCATTACTCATGCTCTCTAGACCCCTGGTAATCCCTCTTATGTCATTTTTTAAAAATATCCTCTCAAGTTCACTAGTGTATTATAAAGATTTCCTGAGTGGGCTATCTTGTGGGGAGGTGGTGGGGCGTGGGGGTAGGGTGGAGGGACCCTTCCTCTGAACAGGACGGAGAGTGAGGGGATCTACTGGGACTTGCAGGGATGGGCCAGCCAGCTCCTGGCTGGGAAGAGGTGTATTAGTAGTTCCTACTGTCATTCCTATGGCAGTTCCTGGACAACTTGTTCCCAGTGCCACCCCTCGGCAGCTGGTGCTCATGCCCCATCCTTCCCCTGGGACTGGTGTCTCGACTGGGACCTGTGATGGTCCTACCTGCTCCCCAGCAGCCAACCTTATCTCATATGCCATGGTGGCCCTACTCCAGGTGCCACATTAGTCTCCTTCCCTCATGTGAAACATCGATCTGACCCATCCCACCCCCAATATTTCCACTGAGGGGGTGCTAGTCCCAACCCTGGTTCCACTGTCTGTGGAGATACCAATATTTCCTTTGTAGCTTCCTAAGACAACATTGGCAAGCAAACATGAAGCATACTTTCAAGTTTCACTCATATTTTCAAGCTCTCATTTTTGGCTAATATAAAGAGTTGCATCACTGCTGTACTCATTTATTTATTTGTCAACCCAATTAGTTGTTCATATGTTATGCTGTACTTTATTTTTAGTACTAGATTTGCAACTGGTACCGGAAAATAAGACCTGTCAAAGCATGGATTCAGTGGGAGAAAAAAATTCTCCTGAGTTAGTGAATAAAAATGAAACAGTTTAGCCACTGTGCAGCTATCAGCAGTCAGAACTAGGATGGGTACTACGGCTCCATAAATACTCATTAAAAGAACTAATAACTGTAGATGGTTACAAGTACATTAGCTAGAGAGCCTCTTAGCACAATATAATAGATGTGTAGGGTAAGTGCAGACTTCATCTGATGGTGTCTTCCTCTTTTCCTCAAGGGAGTAATTAAAGTCTGTTTAAACGAAGCAAACAGATCTAGTGTAGGATTTTACCTGTATGGGGGATGGATTAAAAATGTTTCCTAATGAAGGTTAAAATGGTGTCACATGGACAGAAGACTCCTTAGGAACAGTATAATTAATAAGGTGTGAAAGTCACAGGAAAAGCCCAGATTTGGGTTTCTTGCTTGGTTGAAAATGAAAATCATTATCTATAATCATGGTAGATATCCCAGAAAAACAAGTCAAACAAATATGGACCTAACTAGACATTGCCTTAAATTACAGGAATCATCTCCTTTCTGTCTCTTCCTCCATTACATTTGCTTCTACAGATTAGCTATACTGCATTGTCTAGTATCTGAAACGGAATGCAACGTCAAAAGATAAGTCAGACAATCATGCTAATATTCTCTGGCAATAATTCTTAAGAAATGTTCTATACATAACCACTTCAACAACCATAATACATGTGTGCATTTCCACCGGAGCACAGATCAGGCTATTTCCTGGGGATCAATGATTGAATGGGGTTAATAGCCCTTGGCTGCACATCAGGCTAACTCCTTCTAGAAGGTCATAAATTGCAAGAAAATGTCCTGCTTCTTGATTGTTATTACTTAACTATTAATGTGTGTTTTGGTCACTTCAGATCCATGGCCTGTGTCATGCTTCCATAAATCTCCTCTCTGGTGCACTACTGTTCCAGTCAATGGCGTGCTATTAATTAGCAAAGCTATGCCAGTACCAATCTCTTCAAATCTTCCCTTTGTATATTCATTCTAGTCTTCAGAAAGCTCCTGGAAAAAATCAATGTAATGTACCACATTATAAAATATCCAATGAAGTTATAAACAGTATAAAGAGGTGAGTTAGGAGAAGGAATTTAGGAGATGCATATAGAGAGAGAATGGGTGATTCTATAGCTTGCTGGTAAGAGCAGTCACCTGGGAGGTGGGAGACAGTTGCCAACTTTCACGCGGTAAATAAGCACGCCGTCTTTCACAATAAGCCAAAAATCAAGCTAATCCCATTTCAAAACAAGGCCAAAACAAGCCAGTCCCTAAGAACCCCAACATGCTATGTGACTAGATCCCCCGGCGTGCAGTCTGGGACTGTGGTGGTCCCGCTGTGTGCTCCTGACTCTCTCCCTCCCTTACCCCTTGCCCCCTTGCTGGGGGGGGGGGGGAGATCAAAAGAAGCAGAAAGCTACAAGCCAAAAACTAGCCAACAAGCAACTCACAAGCCGATTAAGCCAAAAACACGCCCAATGTCTGTGTTTTTTCCGTGAGTTTGGCATGTCTGCCAGGGTCACGTCCTTTTGCTCCAATGACTGATTATCCAAAATGAAACAGCTTCAACAGGAGAGATTAAGAAGGTAACATCTCATATTTTAGGGCATCTACATGAGAAGGGGGAGACCCCTGTTCAACGTCTTTCTCCCCAGCAAGCAGAGAAAAGAACTGAACCTTCGTCTCACATATCCTAGTTGAGTATTCTAACCACTAGGCTGATGGCTATAAGGGAACTAATATCTCCACCTCTTCCAGCTGGATTCTGAACGGGGCCTGATTCTGTGGGTGTCCTCAGAGACATCCACTGGGTTGGGAACTGCAGGTAACATAGGTATTCTCTTCCCCTTCCCCTCCCCTCCCCCACCCCAAGTTCCCATGGATAATGCTGGGGCTTAGGTGTCCAGACACCTAGAGTAAGCCAGCAGTTTGCATGCCCAGAGGCAGAAATTTAGGTATCTAGGGAATGTTTATAGCAGGCATTTAGGTTACAAGTGAGTTTAGGCTCCTACAGGGTTAGGCAGAAGCTGAGAGGGGGTTTTGTGGATGTGTGATGCCCAAAACTGGGATTGTGGTGCCTAAATCCCATTGCAAATCTGGGCCTTATTGGTTTTGTAAGGCAATGTAATAATATTGTCAATACTTGGGCATATTTTTCAACTGCTCTCATAGATAATTTCTTTTATCATGCCTGCATTTTGACCCTAATTACTGAAAGAATTGGCTCCTTGATTTAGCTTTACCAGATTATCCCAATGAAATTTAAGGCTCTTCCATTTATCTAAACTTACTTTCAGCAAAAGCTTACATGTACTGCCTGATCTTCAGCTGGCATAGATGTGGGTAATTCTTTTGACTTTAACCAGTTACAGATCTGTACCATAATATCACTTGAAGATCTTTCAGAAGTGTGGGAAACATTCCATATACTTTCTACATGAGAAATGTCAGTCTCAAATGGAGGGCTTTTTGGGGTTTTTTTTGTTGTTGTTTTTTTTTTTTTAAATAAAAATGAAACCCCTTTTCATTAGACCATCAGAGTGCTCTGTGTCTGGACATCATCCACAATTTCCATCGTAAATCCTTAAAGAAAAAATGTACATATTATAACCAATGAAACCACTCGGGGAACAGAAAATATTTCAAAATATCACGAATTTAATAAAGAACAATATCCTACTACAGAATACTATAGGGAAGTTTAAAAGTTCTATAGAAAGATCAACATTTTCTATTAAATTGTATAGGGCTTCTCTAGGGGATGTATTTCCATATGTGTAATCTATACAACATTAAAGTTCTCAAGCTAAACTTTTGCATTTTAAACCAGCACGTGTAAGACTAAGCTTAACACACTGCAATTTGCCTTTCACTTTGAAATACAAATTGAACCTTTTATATTACTGTTCTGGATCCTGAACATAATGTTCTGTAGGCTTCTATTAGTTCAGATTGGCTGCCATGGAAACTGGAGTGTGTAGTTTTTTGGGTTTTTTTAACCTAAGTCATTTGTCTCTTTCCTCATTTCTTTAAAACAAAATTCAATGATGGCCTAAACAAGTAAAGACAACATCTTGTTTGTTGGGAGGGGTTACTGTTCAGTCTAGAATTTTGGGAGTGGAGTGTATTTAGTATTCACAAAAGGTGACAGATTTGCACTGGTGTCCTCTATTTATACCGAGAACATGTTTGTTGTTATGTGTTAAAAAAATTTACACCACCAGGACAGCATTTTAGGAGCACAGCTACAGTCAGCATAACTGATGGAAGAATTCATTCTCTCTCTCCTTGGAAAATAAGGGAGTTCAAGGTGGTAAAGATAGGATGTTCATCAAAGTAGTTGAAAATGAGTGCATTGATCCCTTGGGGATACTCTGAATTCTAACCCTGGAACTACTACTGTCAGATATTTGGACATTTAGGGTCTTGATTATTAAAAAAATAAGTATATCAATTTTTGTGCCCATTTTGCATATGCAATTGTATTCCTAATTTATATTTCCATATGAGTGCACAACTAAATGGATAATTTGTATGCAGAAATATTCAGGAAAATACATAACTGGCCATTTACACACAGCATTAGCTGATTTTTGTGAGCAATCGTGGTAACAGAGTGTGTAAATTAGAGTTTTGTTTCTTGTAGCCTCTATACCTATTCTCAGCTGATGTACAAAACCACTACTCCACTGTCCAAAGGAGAATAACTTATAGGCCATGAACCAGGATATGCTTGTATTCTGTGAAGCTCATGTCACTATTATGATATGTATCCTGTTTTGATCTTACAGTGTAAAATCTTTTCAAGTATTCTCCCTCATCAATGTCCACAGTAGCAATCTTATGTCCGGGGGACAAAGGGATAACAGCTAGGTTACTGGGATGCAGGTCCTTTGCTACTCACTTAGATGTCAGTATATATGTCTGTCTGCTAGCCTGGGCTAGAATTTTGGGTTTGACTTTTTGATACTCTTACACTAATGTGTAAAAAAGGGCCAAACACACTGATGTTGCTTCTGCCTAGTCAGCTGGATTTGTTAGTACAATGGGAACAGATAGGAACAGTTAGAGTGTTACTGGAGAGCACAGTTTAAGATTGCCTCAACCTCTATCTCAAGGCAAAATCAAGCAACCAGTTGGGAGGGGCAAAGGGGCTTGTGGGTTGGGGGTGGGGAAGAGGTTTAAAACACTAAAAGACCAAAGAAATGCTGACTGGAGCACAACCTCACTCCTTACCCCTCCCATGGGGTACAAAAGGAGTGGGATGACGACCCCAGACCCAAAATGGAACATCATGCTAAGTTGTAAGGGGTGGGACTGTGGGTGTGTATTTCAGGTATATTTGGGCCTGTTTCATAGATATTAAGGTCAGAAGGGACCATTATGATCATCTAGTCCGACCTCCTGCACAACACAGGCCACAGAATCTCATCCACCCACTCCTGCGAAAAACCTCTCACCTATGTCTGAGCTATTGAAGTCCTCAAATCGTGGTTTAAAGACTTCAAGGAGCAGAGAATCCTCCAGCAAGTGACCTGTGCCCCATGCTACAGAGGACGGGGAAAAACCTCCAGGGCCTCTTCCAATCTGCCCGGGAGGAAAATTCCTTTCCGACCCCAAATACGGCGATCAGCTAAACCCTGAGCATATAGGCAAGATTCGCCAGACAGATACCCAGGAAAGGATTTTCTGCAGTAACTCAGATCCCACCCCATCTAACATCCCATCACAGGCCATTGGGCCAATTTACCATGAATATTTAAAGATCAATTAAGTGTCAAAATCATGTTATCCCATCATACCATCTCCTCCATAAACTTATCGAGTCTAATATTAAAGTCAGATAGGTCTTTTGCCCCAACTGCTTCCCTTGGAAGGCTATTCCAAAACTTCACTCCTCTGATGGTTAGAAACCTTCATCTAATTTCAAGTCTAAACTTCCCAATGACCAGTTTATATCCATTTGTTCTTGTGTCCACATTGGTACTGAGCTTAAATAATTCCTCTCCCTCTCTGGTATTTATCCCTCTGATATATTTATAGAGAGCAATCATATCTCCCCTCAATCTTCTTTTAGTTAGGCTAAACAAGCCAAGCTCCTTGAGTCTCCTTTCATAAGACAGGTTTCAGAGGAACAGCCGTGTTAGTCTGTATTCGCAAAAAGAAAAGGAGTACTTGTGGCACCTTAGAGACTAACCAATTTATTTGAGCATGAGCTTTCGTGAGCCACAGCTCACTTCATCAGATGTGTACCGTGGAAACTGCAGCAGACTTTATATACACACAGAGAATATGAAACAATACCTCCTCCCACCCCACTGTCCTGCTGGTAATAGCTTATCTAAAGTGATCAACAGGTGGGCCATTTCCAGCACAAATCCAGGTTTTCTCACCCTCCACCCCCCCACACAAATTCACTCTCCTGCTGGTGCTAGCCCATCCAAAGTGACAACTCTTTACATAATCAAGTCGGGCTATTTCCTGCATAGATCCAGGTTTTCTCACTTCCCCCCCACCCCCATACACACACAAACTCACTCTCCTGCTGGTAATAGCTCATCTAAACTGACCACTCTCCAAGTTTAAATCCAAGTTAAACCAGAATATCTGGGGGGAGGGGGGGGAGGAAAAAACAAGAGGAAACAGGCTACCTTGCATAATGACTTAGCCACTCCCAGTCTCTATTTAAGCCTAAATTAATAGTATCCAATTTGCAAATGAATTCCAATTCAGCAGTTTCTCGCTGGAGTCTGGATTTGAAGTTTTTTTGTTTTAAGATAGCGACCTTCATGTCTGTGATTGCGTGACCAGAGAGATTGAAGTGTTCTCCGACTGGTTTATGAATGTTAGAATTCTTGACATCTGATTTGTGTCCATTTATTCTTTTACGTAGAGACTGTCCAGTTTGACCAATGTACATGGCAGAGGGGCATTGCTGGCACATGATGGCATATATCACATTGGTGGATGTGCAGGTGAACGAGCCTCTGATAGTGTGGCTGATGTTATTAGGCCCTGTGATGGTGTCCCCCGAATAGATATGTGGGCACAATTGGCAACGGGCTTTGTTGCAAGGATAAGTTCCTGGGTTAGTGGTTCTGTTGTGTGGTATGTGGTTGTTGGTGAGTATTTGCTTCAGGTTGCGGGGCTGTCTGTAGGCAAGGACTGGCCTGTCTCCCAAGACTTGTGAGAGTGTTGGGTCATCCTTTAGGATAGGTTGTAGATCCTTAATAATGCGTTGGAGGGGTTTTAGTTGGGGGCTGAAGGTGACCGCTAGTGGCGTTCTGTTATTTTCTTTGTTAGGCCTGTCCTGTAGTAGGTAACTTCTGGGAACTCTTCTGGCTCTATCAATCTGTTTCTTTACTTCTGCAGGTGGGTATTGTAGTTGTAAGAAAGCTTGACAGAGATCTTGTAGGTGTTTGTCTCTGTCTGAGGAGTTGGAGCAAATGCGGTTGTATCGCAGAGCTTGGCTGTAGACGATGGATCGTGTGGTGTGGTCAGGGTGAAAGCTGGAGGCATGCAGGTAGGAATAGCGGTCAGTAGGTTTCCGGTATAGGGTGGTGTTTATGTGGCCATTGTTTATTAGCACTGTAGTGTCCAGGAAGTGGATCTCTTGTGTGGACTGGACCAGGCTGAGGTTGGTGGTGGGATGGAAATTGTTGAAATCATGGTGGAATTCCTCAAGGGCTTCTTTTCCATGGGTCCAGATGATGAAGATGTCATCAATATAGCGCAAGTAGAGTAGGGGCTTTAGGGGACGAGAGCTGAGGAAGCGTTGTTCTAAATCAGCCATAAAAATGTTGGCATACTGTGGGGCCATGCGGGTACCCATAGCAGTGCCGCTGATCTGAAGGTATACATTGTCCCCAAATGTGAAATAGTTATGGGTAAGGACAAAGTCACAAAGTTCAGCCACCAGGTTAGCCGTGACATTATCGGGGATAGTGTTCCTGACGGCCTGTAGTCCATCTTTGTGTGGAATGTTGGTGTAGAGGGCTTCTACATCCATAGTAGCCAGGATGGTGTTATCAGGAAGATCACCGATGGATTGAAGTTTCCTCAGGAAGTCAGTGGTGTCTCGAAGGTAGCTGGGAGTGCTGGTAGCGTAGGGCCTGAGGAGGGAGTCTACATAGCCAGACAATCCTGCTGTCAGGGTGCCAATACCTGAGATGATGGGGCGCCCAGGATTTCCAGGTTTATGGATCTTGGGTAGTAGATAGAATATCCCAGGTCGGGGTTCCAGGGGTGTGTCTGTGCGGATTTGATCTTGTGCTTTTTCAGGAAGTTTCTTGAGCAAATGCTGTAGTTGCTTTTGGTAACTCTCAGTGGGATCATAGGGTAATGGCTTGTAGAAAGTCGTGTTGGAGAGCTGCCGAGCAGCCTCTTGTTCATATTCCGACCTATTCATGATGACAACAGCACCTCCTTTGTCAGCCTTTTTGATTATGATGTCAGAGTTGTTTCTGAGGCTGTGGATGGCATTGCGTTCCGCATGGCTGAGGTTATGGGGCAAACCAGTCGGAGAACACTTCAATCTCTCTGGTCACGCAATCACAGACATGAAGGTCGCTATCTTAAAACAAAAAAACTTCAAATCCAGACTCCAGCGAGAAACTGCTGAATTGGAATTCATTTGCAAATTGGATACTATTAATTTAGGCTTAAATAGAGACTGGGAGTGGCTAAGTCATTATGCAAGGTAGCCTGTTTCCTCTTGTTTTTTCCTCCCCCCCCTCCCCCCAGATATTCTGGTTTAACTTGGATTTAAACTTGGAGAGTGGTCAGTTTAGATGAGCTATTACCAGCAGGAGAGTGAGTTTGTGTGTGTATGGGGGTGGGGGGGAAGTGAGAAAACCTGGATCTATGCAGGAAATAGCCCGACTTGATTATGTAAAGAGTTGTCACTTTGGATGGGCTAGCACCAGCAGGAGAGTGAATTTGTGTGGGGGGGTGGAGGGTGAGAAAACCTGGATTTGTGCTGGAAATGGCCCACCTGTTGATCACTTTAGATAAGCTATTACCAGCAGGACAGTGGGGTGGGAGGAGGTATTGTTTCATATTCTCTGTGTGTATATAAAGTCTGCTGCAGTTTCCACGGTACACATCTGATGAAGTGAGCTGTGGCTCACGAAAGCTCATGCTCAAATAAATTGGTTAGTCTCTAAGGTGCCACAAGTACTCCTTTTCTTTTTTCATAAGACAGGTTTTCCATTCCTCGGATCATCCTAGTAGCCCTTCTCTGTACCTGTTCCAGTTTGAATTCATCCTTCTTAAACATGGGAGACCAGAACTTCACACAGTATTCCAGGTGAGGTCTCACCAGTGCCTTGTATAACGGTACTAAAACCTTCTGATCTCTACTGGAAATACCTTGCCTGATGCATCCCAAGACTGCATTAGCTTTTTTCACGGCCATATCACATTGGCGGCTCATTGTCATCCTATGATCAACGAATACTCCAAGGTCCTTCTCCTCCTCTGTTACTTCTAATTGACGCGTCCCCAGCTTATAACTAAAATCTTGTTATTAATCCCTAAATGCATAACCATACACTTCTCACTATTAAATTTCATCCTGTTACTATTACTCCAGTTTACAAGGTCATCCAAATCTTCCTGTATGGTATCCCAGTCTCTCTCTAAATTGGCAATACCTCCCAGCTTTGTATCATCCGCAAACTTTATTAGCACATTCCCACTTTTTGTGCCTAGGTCAGTAGTAAAAAGATTAAATAAGATTGGTCCCAAAACTGATCCCTGAGGAACTCCACTGGTAACCTCCCTCCAGCCTGTCAGTTCACCTTTCAGTTGGACCCGCTGTAGTCTCCTGTTAACCAACTCCTTACCCACGTTTCAATTTTCATATCGATCCCCATCTTTTCCAATTTAACTAATAATTCCCTGATACTGTGTGGCATGGTATCAAACGCCTTAGTGAAATCTAGGTAAATTAGATCCACTGCGTTTCCTTTGTCTAAAAAATCTGTTACTTTCTCAAAGAAGGAGATCATGTTGGTTTGGCATGATCTACCTTTTGTAAAACCATGATCTACCTTTTGTAAAACCATGTTGTCCCATTTGCCATTGATCTCAATGTCCTTAATTACTTTCTCCTTCGAATTTTTTTCCAAACCTTTTCATACTACAGATGTCAAACTAACGGGCCTGTAGTTACCCGTATCACTTTTTTTCCCTTTCTTAAAAATAGGAACTATGTTAGCAATTCTCCAATCATACGGTACAACCCCTGAATTTACAGATTTGTTAAAAATTCTTGCTAATGGTCTTGCAATTTCATGTGCCAATTCCTTTAATATTCTCGGATGAAGATTATCTGGGCCCCCCGATTTAGTACCATTAAGCTGTTCGAGTTTCGCTTCTATCTCAGATATAGTAATATCTACCTCCATATCTTCATTCCCATTTGTCATGCTACCATTATCCCTAAGATTCTCTTTAGCCTTATTAAAGACTGAGGCAAAGTATTTGTTTAGATACTGGGCCATGCCTAGATTATCCTTGACCTCCACTCCATCCTCTCAGTGTTTAGCGGTCCCACTTCCTTCTTTGTTTTCTTCTTATTTGTATGGCTTAAGAACCTTTAACTATTGGTATTAATTCCCTTTGCAAGGTCCAACTCTACTTGACTTTTAGCCTGTCTCACTTTATCCCTACATGTTCTGACCTCAATAAGGTAGCTTTCCTTGCTGATCCCTCCCATCTTCCACTCCCTGTATGCTTTGTGCTTTTTCTTAATCACCTCTCTAGATGCTTGCTCATCCAGTCTGGTCTACAACTCCTGCCTACGAATTTTTTCCCCTTCCAATAGCTTCTGCAGCTTTGATTTAAAGTAATCCCAGGCCTTCTCTGCCTTTAAATCCATAAATTCTTCAGTCCAATCCTCTTCCCTAACTAATTTCCTTAATTTTTGAAAGTCAGCCCTTTTGAAATCAAAAACCCTAGTTGCAGATTTATTTTTCTTAATCCTTCCGTTCAGTTGAACTGAATTAGCTCATGATCACTTGAACCAAGATTGTCCCCTACAACCATTTTTTCTATGAGGTCCTCAGTACTCACCAAAATCAAATCTAAAATGGCATCCCCTCTAGTCGGTTCAGCAACTACTTGATGAAGGTATCCATCAGCTATCGCATCTATAAAATCTGAGCCCTATTATTATTACTAGCACTCGTCCTCCAGGCTATATCTGGGAAGTTAAAGTCTCCCATGAGATTCCATTCGTATTTACTTCATTCAAAACATTAAAAAGGGCTCTATCCATATCCAGATTAAATCCTGGCGGTCTATAGCACACACTGAGCACTATCTCAGGGGAGTCTCTACTAGTTTTCTTCCCCATCGTAATTTTTGCCCAGACGGACTCTGTCTTATCCATTCCATCGCTTCTTATTTCTTTACATTCTACCTCATCATTGATATACAATGCTACTCCACCACCTTTACTTCTATCTTTCCTAAACAGCACATACCCTTCAATACCTGTAGTCCAGTCATGACTACTATTCCACCATGTTTCTGTTATCCCTATAATATCTGGTTTCATTTCCTGCACCAGTAGCTCTAGTTCCTCCATTTTGTTACCTAGGCTCCTCGTATTGGTGTACAAACATCTTAATTTTTGCTGTTTGGCCTTGCTCACATTCTGTACTGTATTAGGCACGGTCATTCTACTGCCAGTATAACCTGTTAGACTGGTATCCACACTGCCCTTCCTCCTTATATACATTCTCCTACCCATGGCTGTATCCTTTCTTACTTCGTTTTCTTCCCTCTCAATGCTAAAATCCGGTGTGGAGATTACCAGGACATCTCCCAACCATCTCCCCCAAATTCCTAGTTTAAAGCTCTCTTAATCAGTTGTGCTAGCCTCCATCCTAGAAGTCTATTTCCTTCCCTACCCATCCCAAGAGAACTGTCCTCTGTCCATGAATGCCTCCCAGTGGCCATACATCCCAAAGCCCTCCTTATAGCACCACTGCCTAAGCCATCTGTTGATAGTCATAATCTTGTCACACCTTTGTTGCCCTTTTCTCGGAACAGGCATAATCCCACTAAAGATCACCTGAGCCTCTATTTCCTTAAGCATCTTCCCCAGCCTAGCATAATCTCCCTTCATACATTCCAGTGAGAATCTAGCCGTATCATTTGTTCCCACATGAAGGATAATTAGGGGATTCTTTCCCACTCCCTTTAGGATCCTTTTCAACCTCAGGTCTACATCCCGTATCTTAACACCTGGAAGACAGCACACCCTTCTATTCTCTGGATCAGCTCTGGTTACAGACCCATCTATTCTTCTCAGTAAAGAGTCCCTGATCACATAGACCTGCCTTTTCCTGGTGATGGTGCTATTCTCCAGTCTATTCCCTGTTCCCTCTGGCTGCAAGTTCTTTCCATTCCTATTCTCCCTTATAATCCTCCTCAACCCATCCTGTGTCCTCCTGGGGCTCATATTTGGTGTAGTCTCCATTGACTCTTCCCCTTTTCCTACTGGGCTAGCCACTCTTCTCTTCTTCCTAGCCCTACAACCTTCAGTGACTACCTGCTGAGCCCTTTCTTCATTTTCCAACTCTGCAAACCTGTTCTTGAGCTCTATTTCTCCTTCACTAGCCCGTCTTTTCCTCTGCCTGGTTCTTTTAGTCACATGCTTTCACTGACCACTTTCCTCACCCAGTCTCCCCTCAGAATTCCTCAGTCCTGCTTCCATCTGCAAGTCTGAGCTTTCCCCTTCAGATACCTCATGTCTTTGCTCCATAATATGCTTGAACCCCTTTCTAAACTCAACCAGACTTTTCACCTGCATCTCCAAACCTCGGATCTTTTCCTCCATCAGCTCTATCAGACTGTTAAGGAGGAGGAGGTAGGAATAGGGGGAATGGGGAAGGAAAATGAGAATGGGGAATGGAGACACAGGCAAGGCTCTGTGGCATCAGTGCTGGGAAGGGGGATATGGGGATATAATGCATTGTCTACATTTTGAACTTCTGGTCTTTTGCTGCTTGCTGTCTGTATGACAAGAACCAGGGAAGTGGGAGGGTAAAGGGAAAGCCCTCAAACACTACATAAAATCAAAGACAGCAAGAGGGAAATACTTCCAGACTGAGGACAACATTGATGATAATAACCATCACCAGCCCATCAGGATATTCAATCATAAGTGAGGTGGTGTCATAGATTGTGCTTTATTAGATGAGCCGAGATGACAGGACCATGCATGAGCTTCCATGCTTGTTAGTACCCTACAAGAAGAGTGAGAAAAAGAGAGAGCAGAGTTAACAAGGCAAGAGGGGAAGCAGTATTTGGGGGGCGAGGAGAAGACTTGCAGGAGGAAACAGTCATCGGTTGGTGCTCTTAAGCCCATCTGCAGCTGCTTTTCCCTGGCTAGAACACATCCCCATCTTTGCATGACAGAAAAATATTTCAGAAACTAGTAGGCACAAACTTGAACTCACTACTCTCCTCATCACACTAGCATGTGAACTTTTCAAGGTACACTCCAGTTGTCTCAACCAAGCGTTAGTTTGTGAAGCAAAGCTTTGGTTGAAGTCACAGCCCATGCTATGAAGAAAAGTTGTGTTTGGGCTGGTTGAGAAGGGGCAGAGAGGGTGATGGAGATGGGACAGTTTGCCCACTATGGAAATATCAAAAAATACCATGCAGTATACCTCTTAAATGTGAATACACATTAGTAGGGCTGATTTTAAAATGGTAAGCAATTTCCAGGGAAGTTTGAATGAAACAAAAACACTCTCCCCCCCCCCCCCCAATATAAGAAAATGTTTGATTTTCATCAAAATAAGAAATCACCACTTTTTCTCATTTCAAATGGAATTGTGTTTGTTCAATGGAGTTCCTACCTTATTTTCCTAATGGGGAAAAAGGAGAGAAAGGGTGATCCCTCTGGCCCCCATCTTCCAAATCTTTATAATTGGAATGAAAACACAAAATATTGTTGATTTTTGTCATCAAAATGAAACAAAAAAGAAGAAATTACCAAACAAAAACAAAAAAAAACAAAAAAAGCAATTTTTCACTGATAACACTTTGACAAAAAAATTTCAACCATTTCTACACATTAGTTATATATTCTGATGTCTAGGTGCCTTTCTGTAATTGTTACAAAATAATTCTATAACCCTAAATTTTATTGAAACAAATTAACATTAGTTTCCCAGTTTACAGCAGAATTCCATGTTGCTTTGGTGTATACACTTCGGTGTATACACTGCAAACACTTATGCAACTATGCATGTCCTTAAAGTTAAGCACATGCAGGTAGGTATGTGTGCTGGATCAGGGCCTTATATGAGTGAGAATTTTGCACTAGAAAATGTCTTAGTGTTATAGGGAGTTTTCCAATGAATTCTTGGATTTGGTTTGGAAAAATATGTTTTAGCTAAGCCAAAAAAAAAAAAAAAAAAAAAAAAACACCTTTAAGAAAGAGAAACAATATGACTACCTGGGCTCAATTAAAATGACAAATGTGAATTATACATAATATATAAGTACTCTGGATGTACTAGTAGGCCATATGTATTATCTACCAGTGCTTTCATGTTGGGAGCATGCATCAGTAAGAAACATTTTAAATTAAAAGGATGCAAAGTGGTTGCAATGCAAATAGAGACACTGAAAAGATGATGAGGCTATTGAAAACTGTTAAAGTGCTGCATTTTAAGATGGCATAATGTATGAAAAATCATTATGCAATTATGAGAATTGAGCAAGATTGAATCTAATGCTCAATACACTTACTATTATTCTTCAGCTTTTGCTTAAAGTTCTGAGAATGACACTTCATTTCTTCAGATTAATTAATTTGATAAACAATTTTTTTGGATAAATTCCCCCTCCCCATACCTATGGCAAGCAGTTACTTTCAGTTCAGTTCCATCACAGTGACATCATTGGGATCATATCAGTTTTCAACACCAAGAAACATTCAAACTAGGGCTGTTGTTTCACTGCAGCTAACTCATGCAATTTACTCAAAAAATTGATAGTGATTAAAAAAAATCGTGATTAATTGCAGTTTTAATCACATTGAAAATTTAGAAAAAACATCCCAAAAATTTAAATTTCGATTGGTATTCTATTTTTCAAATATATTGATTTCAATTACAACACAGAATACAAAGTGTACACTGCTCACTTTATATTATTACAAATATTTTCATTGTAAAAATGATAAACAAAAGAAACAGTATTTTTCAATTCACCTCATACAAGTACTGTACTGCAATCTCTTTATCATGAGAATACAGCTTACAAATAGATATTTTTGTTACATAACTGCACTCAAAAACAGAAACAATGCAAAACTTCAGAGCCTCCAAGTCCACTCAGTCCTACTCCTTGTTTAGCCAATCGCTAAGACAAACAAGTTTGTTTACATTTACAAGAAATAATGCTGCCCACTTCTTATTTACAATGTCACCAGAAACTGAGAACAGCCGTTCGCATAGCAGTGTTGTAGCTGGCATTACAAGGTATTTACATGCAAGATATGCTAAACATTTGTATGCCCCTTCATGCTTCCACCACCATTCCAGATGACATGCTTCCATGCTGATGATGCTCATTAAAAAAAAAAAAAGTGTTATATTTTTTGGTTGAAGTCCTTGGGGGGAGAATTGTATGTCTCCTGTTCTGTTTTACTTACATTCTGCCATATATTTCATGTTATAGTAGTTTTGGATGATGACTTAACACATGTTAATTTTAAGAATACTTTCGCTGCAGATTTGACAAAATGCAAAGAAAGTACCAATGTGAGATTTCTAAAGATAGCTACAGCACTCAACCCAAGGTTTAAGAATCTGAAGTGCCTTCCAAAATCTGAGAGGGAAGCTTTCAGAAGTCTTAAAAGAGCAGCACTCGGATGTGGAAACTACAGAACCAAACCACCAAAAAAGAAAATCAACCTTCTGCTGGTGGCATCCGACTCAGGTGCTGAAAATGAACATGTGTCAGTCTGCACTGCTTTCGAGCAGAACCTGTTATCAGCATGGACGCATGTCCTCTGAAATGGTGGCTGAAGCATGAAGGGACATATGAATCTATAGCACATCTGGCATGTAAATATCTTGTAATGCCAGCTACAACACTGCTATGCAAATACCAGTTCTCACTTTCTGGTGACATTGTAAACAAGAAATGGGCAACATTATCTCCATCAAATGTAAACAAACTTGTTTGTTTTAACGATTGGCAGAACAAGAAATAGGACTGAGTGGGCTTGTAGGCTCTAAGTTTTACATTGTTTTATTTTTGAATGCGGTTACTTTTTGTATATAATTTTACATTTGCAAGTTCAACTTTCATGATAAAGAGATTGCACTACAGTACTTTTATTAGGTGAATTCAAAAATACTATTTTGTATTTTTTATACTGCAAAAATTTGTAATCAAAATATTCAGTGAGCACTGTACACTTTGTATTCTGTGTTATAATTGAAATCAATAGATTTGAAAATGTAGAAAACATCCAAAAATATTTAAATATATAGTATTCTATTATTAACAGTGTGATTAATCACAATTCATTTTTTTAATCGTGCAATTAATCACAATTCATTTTTTAAATTACTTGACAACCCTAATTAAAACCATTTTGTGATCGTGCTTTGCAGGATTATGACTTCTGTCACTATCCCACATCTGAAGATAATACTGTATCTGATTATGTGATGTTTGCCTATAGAAGTGTCCTGAAGAATCTTAGTATGTTGAAAAATTGCAAATGAAATATTCTTGTATTATAAAGAGCTTTTAATTAACAAAATCCTGGAGAATTTCTGCTAAAAGCTATCAGTGTAATAATGTTGTGTGAATAGTTTGTATTACACCATTCTCATAAACCAAGGCAAATTTTCAATAGAGAAAATATTTTTCTTACAACACAAGGCACACATATCTTCTCCTTACTGCACTTGCTTTTAGAAGCCATGATATTATACATTACATTTTAGTAAAGGTAATTTTATTAGGCTGCATTTGTGTGTGTGTGAAAGGCTTCCTTTTGTGCTATATCATGGCATTGAGCATCAGGTAAGCCTTTTGAGCTGAAAGTCCCCAGATTTGCAGGTTTTGCCTAGTGGCAGGCTTTTCTCAGTGGGAAGCCAACTCAGGCAATTTAGTCTTAATAGCTCAAAATTTGTTGACCTTCAGTTCGCTCTGTAGAGCCTATTTACTGAGCTTTTAAGGAGCAGTAGGGGTGAATTGGTAGGTTCTTAGGTGGTGGAGTGGTTTACAAGACATTATGTTAGTTTAGGTTCATTTCTATAAAGTGCTTTCATTACACGTACTCAAGATTTTGGAAGGCACATTATATAAATCAGAAAAAAAAAAAAGCAAATATGCTACCATAGATTTTAAATTAAAAGTATGTTTCTTCAATAGTTGGTTTATTGAAGTACCTCCCTTTCTGCCCAGTGTTTTCCCAGAATTAATTCTTTGGCTTTAACATGCCACACTTAAGGTTTCTCCAAATAATCTATAGAATATAAGCACTGATGAACCAAGGCATTCACCCACTTGACTAATATTTTGTAGAAGAAACATATGTACTACTAGAAATCAGGTGATGAGAGTTTGAATCCCATCCCTGACAAACCTTTGCTTTATGGCTTTGGACAAGTCAACTGAATCATTCTGTAACTTAGGGCTTGTCTTCACTATGGAGCTAAATCAGCATTTCTACATCTGATGCAGTGGCATTGATGTAACAGCTCTAGTGAAGACACACTCAATCGATGGGACAGTGCTCTCCCATTGATTTCTGTTCTCCACCTCAATGAGAGGTGGAAGCAATGTCAGTGGGAGAGCATCTCCCATCAACATAGCATAGGGTATGTCTACACTATGAAATTAGGTTGAATTTATAGAAGTTGTTTTTGTAGAAAGCGGTTTTATATAGCTGATTGTGTGTATCCCCACACAAATGCTCTAAGTTCATGTAGTCGGCAGAGTGTGTCCGAGGCAACTGTCGACTTCTGGAGTGTTGCACTGTGGATGGCTATCCCACAGTTCCCGCAGTCTCCGCCGCCCATTTGAATTCTGGGTAGAAATCCCAGTGCCTGATGGGACTAAAACATTGTCGCAGGTGGTTCTGGGTACATACCATCAGGCCCCCGTTCCCTCCCTCCCTCCATGAGAGCAAGGGCAGACAATCGTTTTGCGCCTTTTTTCTTGAGTTACCTGTGCAGACGCCATACCACGGCAAGCATGGAGCCCGCTCAGCTAACCGTCACTGTATGTCTCCTGGGTGCTGGCAGACGTGGCACTGCATTTCTACGCAGCAGCAGTTAATTGCCTTTTGGCAGCAGACAGTTCAGTCTGACTGGTAGCTGTCATTGACGTAGTCCTGGGTGCTCTTTTAATTGGGCGCCTGGGCAAACATGGGAGTGACTCAGCCAGGTCACTTCCCTTGTTTCGTCTCGTGGCGATTCAGTCCTACCGGCAGTGCACTGTCTTTTAACCTCCAGCCAGCAGAAGATGATGGCTAGTCGTCATACTGCACCGTCTTCTGCCGAGCACCCAGGAGATGATGACGGCTAGTGGTCGAACTGCACAGACTGCTGCCAGCAAGATGTATAAAGATAGATGAAGTGGCTCAAAATAAGAAAAAATGATTTGTTTTGTATTCATTTTCTCCTCCTTCCCTCTGTGAAATCAATGGCCTGCTAAACCCAGTTTTGAGTTCTTTCCTTGAGGGGGCCATTCAGTTTCTCACAAAGCCACCCCCTTTGTTGATTTTAATTCCCTGTAAGCCATGTCGTCAGTCGCCCCTCCCTCCGTCAGGGCAATGGCAGACAATCGTTCCGTGCCTTTTTTCTGTGCAGATGCCATACCACGGCAAGCATGGAGCCCGCTCAGATCACTTTGACAATTAGAAGCGCATTAAACACCATGCACATTATTCAGCAGTATATGCAGCACCAGAACCTGGAAAAGCAATATCGGGCGAGTAGGCGATGTCAGCGCGGTAACATGAGTGATGAGGACATGCACACAGACTTCTCTCAAAGCAGGGGCCCTGGCAACATGGGCATCATGGTACTAATGGGGCAGTTTCATGCAGTGGAACGCTGATTCTGGGCTCGGGAAACAAGCACAGACTGGTGGGACCGCATAGTGTTGCGGGTCTGGGATGATTCCCAGTGTTTGCGAAAGTTTCGCATGAGTAAGGGCACTTTCATGGAACTTTGTGACTTGCTTTTCCCTGCCCTGAGGCTCAAGAATACCAAGATGAGAGCAGCCCTCACAGTTGAGAAGCGAGTGGCAATAGCCCTGTGGAAGCTTGCAGTGCCAGACAGCTACTGGTCAGTCGGGAAGCAATTTGGAGTGGGAAAATCTACTGTTGTGCAAGTAGCCAATGCAATCAAAGATCTGCTGATATCAAGGGTAGTGACCCTGGGAAATGTGCAGGTCATAGTAGATGACTTTGCTGCAATGGGATTCCCTAACTGTGGTGGGGCCACAGACGGAACCCCTATCCCTATCTTGGCACCAGAGCACCAAGCTGGCAAGTACATAAACTGCAAGGGGTACTTTTCAATAGTGCTGCAAGCTCTGGTGGATCACAAGAGACATTTCACCAACATCAACATGGGATGGCCAGGAAAGGTACACGACGCTTGCATCTTCAGGAACTCTGGTCTGTTTCAAAAGCTGCAAGAAGGGACTTTCTTCCCAGACCAGAAAATAAACTGTTGGGGATGTTGAAATGCCTATATGTATCCTTGGGGACCCAGCCTACCCCTTAATGCCATGGCTCATGAAGCCGTACACAGGCAGCCTGGACAGTAGTCAGGAGCTGTTCAACTACAGGCTGAGCAAGTGCAGAATGGTGGTAGAATGTGCATTTGGACATTTAAAAGTGCGCTGGCGCAGTTTACTGCCTCAGTTAGACCTCAGCGAAACCAATATTCCCACTGTTATTACTGCTTGCTGTGTGCTCCACAATATCTGTGAGAGTAAGGGGGAGGTGTTTATGGTGGGGTGGGAAGTTGAGGCAAATTGCCTGGCTGCTGGTTTTGCACAGCCAGACACCAGGGTGGTTAGAAGAGCACAGCAGGGCATGGTGCACATCAGAGAAGCTTTGAAAACCAGTTTCATGACTGGCCAGGCTACGGTGTGACTGTTCTGTTTGTTTCTCCTTGATGGAAACCCCCCGCCCCTTGGTTCTCTCTACTTTCCTGCAAGCTAACAACCCTCCCCTCCATCACCGCTTGCAGAGGCAATAAAGTCATTGTTGCTTCACATTCATGCATTCTTTATTAATTCATCACACACACAGGGGGATAACTACCAAGGTAGCCCAGGAGGGGTGGTGGAGGGAAGGACAAGTATAAAACTTTAAAACTTATTGAATGCTAGCTTTCTGTTGCTTGGGCAATCCTCTGGGGTGGAGTGGTGGTCTGTGCTCCTGCTGCCTTTCCTGCAGCTCAACCATATGCTGGAGCATATTGGTTTGATCCTCCAGCAGCCTCAGCATTGAATCCTGCTGCCTCTCATCATGCTGCCTGTCATGCATACATTTGAGCTTCAGCCCTCTCTTCAGCCTGTCACCTTTCCTCCCGGTCATATTGTGCTTTCCTGCACTCTGACATTGTCTGCCTCCCTGCATTTGTCTGTGCTATGTCAGTGTGGGAGAACAGCATGAGCTCAGAGAACATTTCATCATGAGTGCATTTTTTTTGCCTTCTAATCTTCACTAGCCTCTGGGAAGGTGAAGATCCTGTGATCATTGAAACACATGCAGCTGGTGGAGAAAAAAAAAGGGACAGTGGTATTTAAAAAGACACATTTTCTAGAACAATGGCTGCACTCTTTCATGGTAAACCTTGCTGTTAACATTACATACACAGCACATGTGCTTTCATTCCAAGGTTGCATTTTGCCTCCCCCCACCACGTGGCTAGCCCCTCCCCCTCCCCATGGCTAACAGCGGGGAACATTTCTGTTCAGCCACAGGCAAACAGCCTAGCTGGAACAGGCACCTCTGAATGTTCCCTTAAAAAAAAGCACCCTATTTCAACTAGGTGACCATGAATGATCACTCTCCTGAGGAGAACACAGAGAGATAAAGAACGGATGTTGTTTGAATGCCAGCAAACATACACTGCAATGCTTTGTTCTACAATGATTCCCGAGTATGTGCTACTGGCCTGGTGTGGTAAAGTGTCCTACCATGCTGGGTGGAATAAGGCTGCCCTCCTCAAACCTTTTGCAAAGGCTTTGGGAGTACATCCAGGAGAGCCACAAATGCCAGGGCAAATCAATCATTAAACATGCTTGCTTTTAAACCATGTATAGTATTTTAAAAAGGTACACTCACCAGAGGTCCCTTCTCTGCCTGGCGGGTCCGGGAAGCAGCCTTGGGTGGGGAGGTAGACTGCCTCCAGGCCCAGGGTGAGAAACAGTTCCTGGCTGTTGGGAAAACCGGTTTCTCCGCTTGCTTGCTGTGAGCTATCTTCCTCGTCCCCAAAACCTGCTTCTGTGTTGCCTCCATCTCCACTGAAGGAGTCAAACAACACGGCTGGGGTAGTGGTGGCTGAACCCCCTAAAATGGCAAGCAGCTCATCATAGAAGCGGCATGTTAGGGGCTCTGACCCGGAGCAGCTGTTTATCTCTCTGGTTTTCTGGTAGGCTTGCCTCAGCTCCTTAAGTTTCACGCAGCATTGCTTCGGGTCCCTGTTATGGCCTCTGTCCTTCATGCCCTGGGAGATTTTGACAAAAGTTTTGGCATTTTGAAAGTTGGAACAGAGTTCTGATAGCATGGATTCCCCTCCCCATACAGCGATCAGATCCTGTACCTCCTGTTCGGCCCATGCTGGAGCTCTTTTGTGATTCTGAGACTCCATCATGGTCACCTCTGCTGATGAGCTCTGGCCAGCGTGGCAAGCTGCAGGTGACCATGCAAACAGGAAATTGAAATTCAAAAGTTTGCAGGCCTTTTCCTGTCTACCTGGCCAGTGCATCTGAGTTGAGAGTGCTGTCCAGAGCAGTCACAATAGAGCACTCTGGGATAGCTCCCAGAGGCCAATACTGGCTAATTGCATCCACAGTACCCCAAATTTGACCTGGCAAGGCTGATTTAAGTGCTAATCCACTTGTCAGAGGTGGAATAAGAACATCGATTTTAAGAGCCCTTTAAGTTGAAAAAAAAAGGGTTTCATCGTGTGGACAGGTGCAGGTTTACATCGATTTAATGCTGCTAAATTCGACCTAAACTCCCAGTATAGACCAGTGCAGGGTCCACACTCTGCCATCAGGAGATCTAAGCTACGCTGACTTGAGTTATGCTACAAATATAACTCAAATTGCATAGCTTAGATCAACTGGCAGCTGTAGTGTAGACCAGGCCTTAGTCTTCCCATCTGTAAAACAGGGAATGAAGAATTCTGAAAGCCTTGAAAGATGCCAAAGATTGGAACTGGCACAAAACGGAATGGTCAGCCTTTAGCCAGCTCTAGTTTTATTTGAAAGAGCAAAAAACAATTTATGTGTTTTTTCCCCCCTTCCCCCAGAAGAGGTGTTTAAAGTCTACAAATCTTTGTGTAGAAAGAGAGCCTCTGTCTCTGAGCCCTGAACCTGGAACCAAAAAGCCTTTTTCAAAAAAGTCTACATTGGCAATGAAACATCTCCACAAAACATTTTCCCATTGATGAAAATGCATGGTTTGATGAAATTTTATCTAGTTGAAAGTGTCCCAACTGGTTCTAAATAAAACCTGAAAACTTTCTCCCAAAACTGATTTTTTGGGGCAAAATTTTCTTTTGTTGAAAACACATTTTCACTCTGAGAATTGAGGCTGAGATCACCCAGTGCTGTTAAGTGGCAGAAACAATAAAGAGTGATAAGCTCACTGCTTTACCTTGTCTATAATGCTAGGACTGTATTAACATTTCTCTTAGTGAGCCATGTCCATTAAAGTACAATCAAAATTAAAATTGTTCCACAATGAACTAAAATGTTTTGATGGAGAACTTCATTAACAGGTCAAAATTCTGCCTCATCGGAACCAATGGGAGTTTTATCATTAATTTCAATGAGTCCAGAAGTTCACACACACTATTTATATTAACTCATTTAAGCTGATTTGCACATTAAAATTGGAGATGCATGTGCAACCCAAGCCCCTTATGAGACAAAGGGTTCTATTCTTCCTGGGAGTCTGATACATAGCTCCTATAATCCCATTAAAATTTATGGGCACATGCATCTTGATCTCACTTTTTTCAGTTTCTAGAAACTTAAAGAACAATGACACTCAATTTCAACACAGTGGGAGTCACAACTTTCACAATGTTTCTATATCAGGTCTGCATGCTTGCCGTTATCTTTAGACACTTCTCTTTCTGTCTTAATTTAAATGATCTTTCTAACATAGATACATGAATAATTTCATAATAAGTAGAAATAATTAAAGAAAAATCTCCCTTATCACAAGTCCTCCCTTCAGTATTAGAGCATTATTGGGCCTTTTGAGTGCTGTACATTGAGCAGAAAGATCTCCTCTAAAACTGAGATTAGCTAATGTGCTCTAATCTTTCCTTAAGCTCAAGTGACAACACACAAATTTATGTAAGGTCTCTTTTTCCCCCCTATCATCTATTTGTTTAGGTAGAAGAGCGTAGGATTTAGCTAGCACCAGAAGTCCCAGTAACTCAACATCCAGTCAATTACCTCAAGAAATACATATGTTTCTCTACCGGGATAGAACTGATGTAATAATTATTCTGACAATTATGGGCTAAATCGTGACTTTGACACAAGCCCCCTGTACTGGCGAGTGCATTGTTATACTACCTAAGCGACAGCTCAGCAAGTCACAATCTGCCTCCTGATTTCTTGCTGTTCTAGGAGATGTGGGTTAGAACATATTCCAGATACAGAGCTAGTGCAGGGTAACATATCACACAGCTGCATTGCCCAGTTCATTGGGGTTTAGATCCAAGACTCTACCCCCTTCCCATTTCTTCCTACTGACTTGCTTTGGAGAGGGAGCAGTGGTTCTGAAGAAGCTCCCACCTCCTTGCATTACTTTCCACCCAACGTATGCCCCCGTGCGAGCATAAAGTGTGACCCACCATCAGGCCTATACTTGTCACAGTAAGTTAAGTGCAAAAAGTAACTGCATTATCAGCACCTACCTCCATGTTTCCAGGTATCAACATTTTTGTAGTGGTTCTCACAAAACCACCTCCCCAACCTACAAGCATATGAAGGCATAGAGGTTCCTGTGTGGGTATTATTTCTGTCACCTGACTGAGCAACTGAAACCTTTCAAGCAGGATAATTAAGTAATAAATGATTAACAACTACTCTTTTATGCAGGACTACTGATGTTGATAAACAAATACAGGTTTTTGTCTGAAGAACAGACAATCATGCAAACAGAAACATTTTGAAATACATTTTCATAATAAGAGATATGAACATGGTCAAACCAATCAGCTATTTAGAACATGAATGAATGGAGCATTGTTTTTGCAGTACTAAGGTAGGGTACAAGCCACAAAAATACTTAGGCACTTAATTGGAATTGGGGATTCCACTGTTTCCATGATTTTCTAGGTGCCTACATGTTAGGCATTGCAAAGCACATCCCTCGGCGTGTGCCACTTCCCGCGGCCCACATTGGCCTGGAATGGCAAACCGTGGTCAGTGGGAGCTGCGATTGGCTGAACCTGCAGCTAAACAAACTGTCCTGGCCTGCCAGTGGATTTCCCTGATGGGCTGTGTGCCAAAGGTTGCTGATCCTTGACCTAAGTCCCTTTGTGAATCTGGGACCCAGTCTTGCATTGGCATACTGAGCATTCCACTTCTAAATTGCCAGTGGAAATCCATCCCAGGCTGGTAATAAGTTATGTAACCAAAAGTTATCGCCATGTGTCTGATGGCTATTTTGTAGACTATATGAATTGAACTGATGATCTCAGTCCATTTCCTGCTGGACTAGTGACTACAACACAAAACCATCATCACACTTGACACTAATTGGCACCCTTATTTGTAGTCTCAGCAAAGAGACCAGGATGGAACAGACTTGGATACAGAATTATCCTATCAGGCTCCTCCAGGACAGGTTTGCAAGATACAGTTGTTTGGACAAACAAGGAAAGCTTGTTTGACACTGGACATCCTGTATTTCTTCTCTGGATAAACAACTTTAGTCTCCAAGTAAAAATATCTGGGCTTAGATTTAATAAAGTGACTAAGGGAATTAGGTACTAAACTTCCATTTAAAAATCCTTTTTGCAAATCCCACCCTATTACCTTTAACAAACATGCAAAATTCACTTAAGAGAAGCAACAGGAGCAAGTGTTGCATAAATTATTCAAATGTAATATAAGGCATAATTAGTTCTGATAGGTTATATTTATTCATAAATGTTTTAGATGGATTCTATTCTTTTTTCAGAAAGAGATTTCCAGGATGCTGAGTTTGCTGGAATCAGTATATATACAACTACTGAGAAAAGAACACCTCTAATAAAAAGAGATAGACTATACACCTTGTGACTTTACTATGCAAGTCAAAATATTAGGTCTTGTAATAGTCAATCAGTGCTGATTTGGATTTAAAAAAAAAAAAAGTTAAACACATACAACAGAATGCAGACCAAAGCCCACAGAGCACTGACAAAAGTTGAGATACAGCTAAAATTGAGCTGGGAATAAAACCATTTTTTTTTTTCTAAATAGTGATTAGAGTGGAAGATTAGCCACTCTGGGATTTTTCAGTCCGCAGTAACAGATGGCTAAGTTAGTGATGAGCCACTGAGGGGGCTGAAGAGTTGATTAGCAAGACTGACTGGATGCATGCATCCAGAAATTGGCAGAATGCCTGGTAAAAGCAGTGACCCATCACTTCACTGAGTCTTTAAAATATTAAGTAGACAATTCTCTCCTGAAGAATATGTATTATTTTCAAAAAGTTTTGACATGGAACCAGTTGCATGATACTAGTTTCTGTTTACTTTGAGTGTATGTATATCACACACACACACACACACACACACGCATATATATACACACACACACACACTTTTTTCCCCTTTCTCCCCACATCTTAGTGTGGGCTTTATTATTCAAAAAGGATTGAATATGATTTCATTGGACATACTATTTCTTCAAGCAAGCAAAAACAGCTTGGCTTCAGTTTGTGACATGAGGTTGCCTTAATCATCTGAAGAGAAGGAAACTGCCATTGTTTGTTTTCAATATTTATCTCAATGAAGCAATTGACAATGTGTATATTTTTGGACAGTCCTGGCCTCAACTCAGAGCTAAAAACACCAAAAAGCTTATTCCAGACTGAAAGAAGGCTTAGACCATTGGGTGCTGACTTCAAAGATCTTACTCATTTAGGGTCAAATTCTACTACCTTTTCTCAATTGAGTACTAGTTTATATATAGATTAATTTCATTTAGTAAAGTACTACCCAGTATGAGGATAGTAGAATCTGGTGTTTGGAAAATGTTAACAGGGTCTTCACTGAGGAAGATTTGGTAGTACCATGGGACAAGACTGAGCCAATCCTTCAGGTGGTGTAAACTGGTATTGCTCAATTCACTTAATATCTGTCCTCCCTTTCTAATGCACCATGCAAATGAATAGCAATCTATCAAAGGTTAAATAGCAATAATGTGGGATTTATTCTTTTGCCATTTGAGTTTTATTATTTCAATGAGATCAAGATTAGGCCTATCACAG
This sequence comes from Caretta caretta, assembly GCF_965140235.1. NCBI lineage: Eukaryota > Metazoa > Chordata > Testudines > Cheloniidae > Caretta > Caretta caretta. The sequence continues at coordinate 79,415,875 of NC_134208.1, forward strand.
TAGTTCTCAAACTTTTGCATAACACTGAGCACATGTTTAGAGCTACTAGAGCTGTGTGAAAAAGAAATACTTGTAAGCAGAGGAACATCCTAGTTTCACTGAATTTGCAAAAAGCTGAGCATTTTATATAAATTTATTTTCCACAGACTTTTAGAATAAGAATATTGCCATTTTACATGTTCACGCGCACACACGAGATACATGTACAGATTACCCCACTGGCACTGCAAAGACTGTGGTTTAACAGACCTGCTGCTTGGTTAAGCAACACATATCCTGATCCCTAAACTCCAAGGTCCTATTTGACTCTTCCCCTGATCACCCCTGAATAGCAGTGTCAAGGTTCCTTCCCCACTCTGAACTCTAGGGTACAGATGTTGGGACCTGCATGAAAAACCCCCTAAACTTATTATCAGCTCAGGTTAAAAACTTCCCCAAGGTACAAACTTTGCCTTGTCCTTAACCCCATGCTGCCACCACCAAGCATGTTAAACAAAGAGCAGGGAAAGAGCCTGCTTGGAGACATCTTCCCCCAAAATATCCCCCCAAAGCTACACCCCCTTTCCTGGGGAAGACTTGATAAACATCCTCACCAATACAGGTGAACACAGACCCAAACCCTTGGATCTTAAGAACAATGAAAAAAATCAGATTCTTAAAAGAAGAATTTTAATTAAAGAAAAGGTAAAAGAATTACCTCTAAAATCAGGATGGTAAATACCTTACAGGTTAATCAGATTCAAAACATAGAGAATCCCTCTAGGCAAAAATCTTAAAGTTACAAAAAGACACAAAAACAGGAATATGCATTCCATTCAGCATAGCTTATTTACCAGCCATTTAAACAAAAGGAATCTAACATATTTCTAGCTAGATTACTTACTAACAAGTTTTAATATTCCATTCCTGTTCTGTTCCTGGCAAAAACATCACACAGACAGATCCTTTGTTCCCCCACCTCCAGCTTTGAAAGTATCTTGTCTCCTCATTGGTCATTTTGGCCAGGTGCCAGCGAGGTTATCTTAGCTTCTTAACCCTTTACAGGTGAAAGGGTTTTGCCTCTGGCCAGGAGGGATTTTATAGCACTGTATACAGAAAGGTGGTTACCCTTCCCTTTATTTTTAGGGCAAACAGTGATTAAGATTACCCCTCCAATAGTCTAACCAATACCTCCCAGAATTCTGATAACCTGGTATCCTCCTACAAAGGTGTGTTGTTCTATAAATAGGGTCCTACCAAATTCACAGCCATGAAAAACATGTCAAGGACTATGAAATCTGGTCTCCCTCCATGAAATCTAGTTGACTGTATAGCATACGGTAAAAGCACACAGATTTCACAGGGAAGACCAGCGTTTCTCAAATTGGGGGTCCTGACCCAAAGAGGAGATGCAGAGGGGTCACAAGGTTATTTTAGGGGGCAGTCGTGGTATTATCACCCTTACTTCTGCACTGCCTTCAGATCTGGCCAGCCGGAGAGCGGCTGTTAGCTGGGTGGCCAGCTCTGAAGGCAGCGCCCTGCCAGCAGCAGTGCAGAAGTAAGGGTGGCAATACCAGGCCATGCCACCCTTCCTTCTGTGCTGCTGCCTTCAGAGCTGGGCAGCCGGACAGTGGCAGCTGTTGACTAAGGGCCCAGCTCTGCAGGCAGCAGCACAGAAGGAAGGGAGGGAGGCAATGCCATACCATGCCATCCTTACTTCTGGCACTGGCTCTGACTTCAGAGCTGGGCTCCCAGCAGCAGTGCAGAAGTAAGGGTAGAAGCACCACAAACCTCTCCCCACAATAATCTTGTGACCCCCCCCCCCATAAGTCCTTTTTGGGTCAGGACCCCTACAATTACAAGACCATGAAATTTCAGATTGAAATAGCTGAAATCATGAAATTTATGATTTTTGAAATCTTATGACTGAAATTCACCAAAATGGACCGTGAATTTGGTAGGGCCCTATCTATAAATGAACCAAAATAGAGTATGATGCTAACCCATAGTGTACCAAGACAACACAGATTGTAATATTGAGCTCTGAAATAGGTCAGATTTTGAGAGGGTTCACCTCTGCCCTTTGCTGGAGTTAAATGAATTCCTCACCCCCCCCCCAAAAAACATACAGTCACCTGTTTAAGGTTCTAGTTGCTTTGCACTAAGACAAAATTAATCAATAACCAAGGTTCCAAAGGCCTAGCTGTTCCCTAATGGGACATTACCTTGCACCCAGCACCAAGTCTCAAATTCTACTCACCTCATACTCTGAGTGACTTCAAAACACAACTCATTCAAGAGCTGTCCAACATTCAAATCCACCATTTATTGAGTTTCCTTAATAAGTTGAGGCCTGGTCTATATTAGAAAAGTTTTGCTGGCATAACAATATCGGTATTGCTAAACCAGAAAACCCTTCAAGTGTAGATGTAGCATATGCGGTCAAAAAAGTGCTTCTGCCAGCATAGTTTACACCTCCTCCCCAAGCTATGACAGCAAAACACTTCTATGCCAATATAATTGTGTAATCACTAGGGTTTATACTTCTCGGCCTTTTGGCTAAGATCAAGTGTACACCATCCGATGGTCCAGGGACATCTACAATCGAGCACATCACCAGCCACTGACAGTACCAAGAGGAGTGAGCCGGTACAACATTGTGCACACACTGTGGGAAAGAGACAGAGGCCTTCCCCATCGGACCGGATGAACTGGAACCGTAAACCCACTGAACATTAAACCCCACCAAATGAGGGTAGACCCATCCCCATCATTGTATTCACTCACTATACCCCGCATACTGAACATAGCCGTTGTGTGGATAACTTACCCCATATCTCGATGTCTGTACTCTGACCGGTTAAACTTTTCCCCCAGTCGGGGAGATTGCAGATTATTGTGATCCTTACTCCACCAGCTCCTAAATCAAATTTTACACCCCTTGATAATCTGTACCTTATCCCCTGACAACCAGAAACTTCTATGCTTGAACTCTGTACCGTTTCTTATTTCAACATTATCTTAATAAAATTATAACTGGCATAGCTAGGTCAGTAAACAAACAAACAAAAAAAACCCACACCTCTAACCAAAATAGCTATGCTGGTATAAATTTAAAGTTTAGACCAAGACTGAGTCTGGCCATGACTAAGGAGGCAGTGCAAAATACTCATCTGAAGGATATCACCCTGGGTATGAAATCAAAGATGGCCAGGCTTGTAGTTCATGCAAAGTAAACTTGGATTCCCCATCCCTATTACCCTACAACTCTGCCAGTTTATTAGCAGTGAGTAGAAATAGCTGCCTCTATACCCAACTCTGTTGCCAGAAAAGCCAGGCAAGTGAGATGGGGGCTCTGTTTTCCTTTTGCTGGTAGTATTCCTAATTTACCAGCCTACTTGAAGTCAGGCCAACAGGCTTGTATCCTTTCATGAATCAACTCTTTCTGCAAATAATTTATCCATTTGGCCCATCACCTGTAACTAACCAATCTGGTCTTTGTGCAACGACCCACTCTGACACTGTACTGAACCTTTAGAAGCTGAGCATGATCATGAGCACTAATGGGTTTGGCATGTCAAAATAACGAGAGCCTCTGAACAAAAATCCAGCAGATTATCTTGAAAACTGGAGTAATTGAAATAGGATGGAATTTAATAGTGCAAAGTCATGCACATAGGACCTAATAGACTTTTTTGCTATAAGCTAGGGATGTATCAACTGAAAACGACAGAGGATGAGAAATATGTGGGTATATTGGTTGATCACAGAACGACTGTGAGCTGCCAATGTGATGCAGCCTTGAAAAAGGCTAATGCAGTCCTAGGATACATCAGGTGAGGTATTTCCAGTAGAGATAGGAAACTGTTAGTGCCATTGTACAAGGCACTCGTGAGACCTCATCTGGAATACTCTGTGCAATTCTGGTCTCCCATGTTTAAGAAAGAAGAATTCAATCTGAAACAGGTACAGAGAGCAGCTACTAGAATGACCTGAGGAATGGAAAAGCTACTTTATGAAAGGACACTCAGAGCTTGGCTTGTTTAACCTAAGCAAAAGAAGGCTGAGGGGAAAAGATATGATCGCTTTCTACAAATACAGCACAGGGATAAATACCAGGGAAGAAGGGGAGTTATTTAAGATAAGTGCCAATGTGGACATAAGAACAAATATGTGTAAACTGGCCAAAAAGTTTAGGCTTGACATTAGACAAAGGTTTCTAACCATCAGAGGAATGAAGCTCTAGAACAGCCTTCCAAGGGGAACAGTAGGTGCAAAAATCCTTACTGACTTCAAGACTGAGCTTGATATGTTTATGGGAGGGGATGGGATGGTGAGAGATTGCCTACAATGGCATGTGGCCCACTGGCTGCTGCCCATTGGCTACTGCCAACTGCTGGAGGAGACATGACATTAGATGGGGAGAGTGCTGAGTTACTACAGAGAATTCTTTCCCAGGTCTTGCCCACCTGCTTAGGGTCTAACTGATCGCCAAGAAATTTAGGGTCGACAAGAAATTTCCCCCAGAATCAGATAGGCAGGGAACCTGGCAAGGGGGGGGGAGGTTGGGGTGGAGGGAAGACGGTTACCTTGCTCAGTACCATGGGGCACAGTCGCTGGCAGGTTTAAACTAGCATAAATAGTGAATTTTCTGGAAGCTGAAGTCTTTAAACCATGATTTGATGACTTCAGTAACTCATCCAGCAGTTAGGGGGAAATTTCAGGAGTGGGTGAGTTTCTGTAGCCTGCAATATGGGGGAGGTCAGACTAGATGATCACAGAATGGTCCCTTCTGACCTTAAGGTCCATGGCACTTGTGTCAATACTCAGTTGGCTGGATCTCATCTTAGGATAGCAATAGCACGTAAGTACTCTAGATCCCACTGACCCAGGCATGAATTTCTAAAGCTGCATACAATTTGTCTTGAGAGTAATAATAAGTCTCCTATCTTTGATTAATGAGAAAATCCAAGTTTATCACGAGAAATATAATGCAGGATATTTTATACTAGAAAGGTTAGTTATAGAGAGATGCTAACAAGGGACTTCAAATGTTCGAGATGGTAGAAAAATATCAAACAATTTTGTGAGAAATGTAAAACCAAAGTATTTTCAAAATAGTTTTGATTTTATATTTTTGAAAACGGTGTTTGACAAATTTTGTTCACATACCCACACCTATTGTAGTGTTGACTGTTACATTTGGTCAGGATTTTTTAAAAACTGTGTGTCAAAATATCAATGTCACCTATATGTCCAAAGCTGAACATTTTTCAATTTCTGTGTTTTGAGTGAAAAAACTGGAAAGTTTTGACCAGAAGGAAAATTATAAGAAGATTATTCTTGTGGTCAAAAGCCATTTTTCACTGTAAAAATATTTTGATGATAAAAATACCAAGGACTGTTCTAAATATATTAAAGATCATGTAAAATATTGTGGTTTTCACCATTGTAAATTTTTAGTGAAGACATTGACAATATTTTAAACTATTCCTTAAAAAAAAATACCATGATACTTCGAACACTTTTTTAAAACATAGACTATTGTGAAATTCAAGATGTAAATATACTGCTAAAGTATTTTCAATCTGCTGTGCTTTTCAAATTTTAACATTTTGTGATTCAAATGACTAAATTACAATAAATTGAAAACATGTCTCTGCATTTCAGGACTTGTGAAATTATTATATATTTTCCAGTTTCTTCCATTTCTAGAAATGACAGCAAGATCATTTCTGAAAGGTTACACTGAAAATAATTTGTTATGAAGATGTCCAGTGATTCAGATTTAATGGAGGCTCATATTTTGCACCTTAACATACTAGAAACAGGAGCTGAAAATTAAAATCACAGAGGACAGCCAGATCTTGTGCTACTGAGCGTTACGTGTTATCTACCATAATGGTTTGGACCTTTCCAGAGAATTACTGGATATACACTACTGAATCAGTCACTTTAATCTCATCCTCTAGCCTGTTTTATTTGTTCACACTTCATCCCCTATTTGGGCAAAGAAAATGCAGAACAAGTTTGCTGTTCTCACTTTAAGTGCTTACTAAATTAAGGGTTCAAATGGATTAATCTAGCACCACCATGTAGGGGGATCTGCATAATTTACTCCACAGTTACCATTAATCAAAGTTAACCATATGGGGTTTGCCACGTACCAGATCAGGTGCCATCTTTTATATTACGGTCTTGTCTTCACTGTCATGTTAGAGGTATAACTCAAGTGCTGCCCCTAACCAGACTCCCATTCATACACAAGCCTCTAGCTAGTGTTGAGTGGTGCTTTAATCTCAAGCTACCTGATCTGTCAGAGTTGACGCTTGTGTGCTTCCGATGCTTGAGATAATGCAGCTGGGATACAGGTTCTCTGTGCTGCTAATATAAACATTCATTTCCTCAGTACTGGACAAAAAAGCAAACTCCAGTCTGCCCCTAACTTTTCAGTTCCAGTCTCATACCGTGTACTAAGACAATAGTCTTCCAAACGCTTACTTCACCTCCTAACTCCCATAATCATCATCGTCCCTCTAGAAAAAAAAAGAGCATAGCTACATTTTCAATAGTTCTTCATAACCATGGTTTATGTTTTTTCCCCCCTTTAGAAGAGATTAAATTCAACCGTGAGAGATTCATGGAGTGGAAAATAGAGACAATCACTGGATTTCTTCCTTTCAGTGGAAGCCAAGAGGAACCATGATCATTTTGCTCCACAAGTGCAACAAAAAAATAAAAAAATGTAATCTTCTTGATCCAAGAAGGCAAGAAAATATAGGTGTTTAATTCCTTTTTTCCCCCCCTCTCGAAGGGCTGGGGGGAGTGGGGGGGGAGACAAAAATCCTTGAAGAGAACACAACTCATAAATGTGCTCCTTTCCCTCTGTTAGCAACTTCTATGTTGATCCACTCCTACCAGCCACCTTTCTTTCCCTTATAATTGCTTCAGGCTGGATTTCCAGGTTGCTAATGAGCCTCCGCTGACTCATCTCTCTTTAACTCTTTCTTCTTCAGCTTTGAGACACCTTTGGCTTTCTATCTTTGTCCATGCTACCAACCATCCCAGAAGCCTGAGGGCACAGCACATTCTGTCGCAGATGGAATAGGTGATACTGAAACCAGCTGAAGTTCAATTGATAAACATACTATGTCTTTATATGCTAAGCCCCCTTTCACATGTAAAGTATCACATGGAAATGGAATTACTCAAGTGGGCACAGTTGATTGTGCAAGATCAGGCTCAAAGAGAGTTGACATTGCTGCTCAAATTCATTGCAAGTACAAATATTGAACCATGGAGAATTTCACACACACACACACACACACACACACTGTACGTATTACATATAATAGTACAGTAAAAATTCTCTTTCATACAATAGGTTAAAAATGTTTTGAAAACAAGGGACTAAGGGGAAAATGTCAGATAGGCATTTGATCAAATGCCTGATTTTAAAAGGACAAAACCACTCTCCCCCCCTCTTCATGATGAGGCTTTTTACGAACTGAAGATTACCCTTGTGTTTCTAGAAGTATTCACAAAAAGAAAAGGAGTACTTGTGGCACCTTAGAGACTAACCAATTTATTTGAGCATGAGCTCATGCTCAAATAAATTGGTTAGTCTCTAAGGTGCCACAAGTACTCCTTTTCTTTTTGCGAATACAGACTAACACGGCTGTTCCTCTGAAACTAGAAGTATTCAGGTTTTCTGCAGCAAGACTACTAGTATCGTCCAGTTGAGGAGCCTCTTTTGTAATATCAATGGTAGAGCAAAATGGGAATATTTTTCACAATAAATTTTGCAAAGATTCATCTTTGGTTTTCAATGAAAAATTTTAACATTCAGAAATTTATCAGCTCCAGTCAAAGGCAAAAAATTAAAGAGCATTCTTAAAAGGATGTAAGAGGGTTCTGGCAGCATAGTAGAGCTGGAGTGTTTGCCAAAGGAATTTTCATACCTAGTTTTCCAATAGTTTCTTGTATTTATTGCTCATCAGGAAGTTATTTTCCCTGCAGCAGTGTCCTAGAAATATCTACCTACCTTAAAAGTTGAACTTGGAGCCCAGTTGGGTTTGTGATGGGTCCATGCTCAGCACTTCATCTTTGATTGGATGCCAGGGTGCTGCAGACATGGAATACAACACACTTTAAAATGAATGTGTTGCTGGGCTTTAACATCAGACACAAAGAACCTAGGGGTTCAGTGGGCCACATATTGCAGAATTTCAGCAGATTGCCCAGGGTCACTAACAAGCAATTCCTGCTCTGTGGGGAAAAGATCAGAAGGAAAAGTCCTGTGTGAGTCCCTCAATAGAAATTAAGATACTACAAAATGCAGTTGATCTGAGAGCTGGCTTTTCCTAGCTGCCTATCTTTGGATCAAAGATACTACTTTTGAGGACTAGTTCTGCAGTTATTCCACATAAAGAACTCCCATCATTCTTAGTGAGGATTCTGTGTAGCTGGCTGCAGAATAAGATCAAAAACAATTTCACCTTTACCTTATAGGAGCTCTTAACATTTAGCTAGCTTCTTACTAGATTTTGACTTAAATGGGCCCAGGATTTGGCTCCTAAACCCAGAGGCTTATCAGAAGAGGAAAGAGAAATTCAAGAAGCATATTTTTCCAAGTATTAAAGAAAATGTAATGTAGGAGATAATGTTCTGTAGTAAATAATTTTAAAAGTTTTCAATAATTCTAGTGTGTACTTAAGCCTTTCAGGCAAATCACTCCAGTTAATTTGATTTCTACCTAATTATTCATATTCATAGTTTAAGTACCATTTAGTACTCTTTCATGACCCTTTGTTTTTGAACAGTGAACCTGAAATTATTCCATATGGTTCACGAAATTCACCATGTGCTTGGGAGCAGTATAACACAATTGAGGCAGGCACCTTTGCACATGGCATCTTCTTAATGAAGAAATTACACCCTTTTGCTTAATTAGAGAGGAAATTAATGACTAAATATTTTTCCTTCCATCACCACACATCTGTCACAAAGTAACTTAACATTTCAATGGAATGCGAGTGGTTTCCTCAGTTTACTGGAAGGTACAATTTCACTGTAAACAGCTACTAGATCAGCTACCACCAAAGAAAAGAGAAAGAATTCACATTCCCTAGACCATCTTCTTGATTAATAATGGAAGATTACCTGTGCCACAGAAACCAGTGGGTTCTATTTTGACCTCAATCAGCTTGATGGTAATTTACAAAGATCATTGTTTATTTGAATTCAAATATACAATCTCATTATACATTATTGGTGCCATATGCATCCTTTAGACAATGTAAATTAGATTAGCTTTAAATGGATCATCATGACCAAATTATGGGCATATGGCTGCAAGGTGTTTTTCTGTTATTTTGCATTTTGTTGTGAAAAGAGAGGTTGGGATGATGAAAATGATCTTTCAATGTAATGTTGACCTAAAACTTTTAATTATGATGAATACATATTTAGTGCAAAAAAATAAATATGGCCCTTTTCTAGGAAATCTCTAAGGATCAAGGACTTTTTTAGGAGTAAACATGGTGGAAATCATAATTTTCTATATTGCTATAGGCAAAGTAGTAATTATCAGTGTCCCAGAACATAGAAAGCAGGACAAAAAATGACTACCTATCCTCTTAGGAATGTAGGCCCTCATTGTGCTATAAGTTCCATCCTGGAAGAATACTTCATCTGAGCACAGCCCCATGGAGGTAAATATTTATACTTATAGAATCATAGGACTAGAAGGAACTTTAAAAGGTCATCTAGTCCAGTCCCCTGCACTCATGGCAGGACTAAGCATTATCTAGACCAGTGTTTCCCAAACTTGTTCTGCCGCTTGTGCGGGGAAAGCCCCTGGCGGGCCATTCCAGTTTGTTTACCTGCCGCATCCGCAGGTTCGGCCGATCGCAGCTCCCACTGGCCATGGTTCACTGTGCCTGGCCAATGGGGGCTGCAGGAAGTGGCACGGGCCAAGGGACGTACTAGCCACCACTTCCCACAGCCCCCATTGGCCAGGCACAGTGAACCACGGCCAGTGGGAGCCGCGATCAGCCGAACCTGCGGACGCGGCAGGTAAACAAACCGGCCGGACCCACCAGGGGCTTTCCCTGCACAAGTGGCGTTCCAAGTTTGGGTAACACTGATCTAGACCATCCCTGACAGGTGTTTGTCCGACTTGCTCTTTAAAAAAATCTCTAATGATGGAGATTCCACAACCTCCCCAGGTAATTTATTCCACTGCTTAACCACGCTGACAGTTAGGAAGTTTTTCCTAATATCCAACCTAAACCTCCCTTGCTGCAATTTAAGCCCATTGCTTCTTGTCCTCTCCTCAGAGGTTAAGGAGAACAATTTTTCTCCCTCCTCTTTGTAACAACCTTTTAGGAACTTGAAAACTGTTATGTCCCTCTCAGTGTTCTCGTCTCCTTCCTAAACAAACCCATTCTCCCCCTGCCCCTTCATCTTTTAAGGTCTAGAAAACATGACCTGTGAAATCATTGCTGTTGCTCTTCCCTAGACTGCCTCCAATTTGTCCACATCTTTCCTGAAATGTGGTGCCCAGAACTGCACACAATACTCCAGTTGAGGCATAATCAGTGCAGAGTAGAGTGGAATAATTAATATGTGCATGGATACCTGCCTGCATAGAGCTATCTAGCTATTTTAGCTACTTATATAGCCCTCCATTACCATAGACAGTGAGTTGTTCAGATACAAACACATTTATCCTCACATCTTTGGTAGGTAGGGCAGTACTATTGTCCCCTCTATACAGATGGAAAAACTGAGGCACAGAGTGACTTGTCAAAAGTCACACAGGAAGTCTATAAAAGATCAAGGAATCCTAACCACTGGATAATCCTTCCTCTCATTGCAAGATTGAAGCCATAGGTCATAGTTTTCAGTAGACTCTGGATACTAACATGCATAAGGATTGCCCATTTGCTAAATCAGGCTCATGAGACTTAAGACACCAATTCTGTGAGACAGTTAAGCAAGTAAGTAACATCAGTGAGTCAAAGGGACTACTCATGATCTTAGAATTAGGCATATGCTTAAGTACCTTGCTGGACTGAGAAACAAACTAACTATGTTCACTACAGCTGTGAAGAAGCCTTTCTGAGCTCACAAATAATCAAACATTTACCTAGAAACATCCCTCCTATTCTCATCCTCCACACATCTTTCCTATATCAGACCTTCCATTTGTACTACAATCTCTGTATTTATGATGATGCACTCAATTTTACATTACTCAGGAATTTTATTCCTGAAAGAAAATAAATTCACAGAATATAATTTGTCTAATGAGAAAAGGGCCCTCAATATTACCCTATTTATAACTTCTTGCAGTATTGGCAATTCAATTATGTTTAGTCTGCCAATTATTTTTCTTCATTTTAAGATATTGTTTGATTTATGGTCTAAAAAAATGCCTTACCCACATTTACTGGACCAAATTCTCCTTCCTGACTCACATTGCCATATATATTCGACACATGCTCCACAAAATATTCTGATACCAACCATCTGATACAAGCATAGCCAATAAAATGTGCACTGCAGAGATGAGAACTGCAATGCATGTTGCAAGAAATTTTAGATTAGATATGAATTGAATTCATCTACAAAGCCTAGTCTGTAAAGAGACTTCAACTTGGCCTCTAAAACTGTACCTGCAATGTTTCATACCAATGATTTTGAGACGCAAAACTCAAATTCACCCATACATACATTTTAGGGAATTGTAACCACCTGATCCACACATGCAATGCAATTCAAAAACACAGAAATTCTGCTCCTCCCCCCCCCCGTCCCCTGCATTAAAAACCCATTGAATGAAATCCTGACCCCATTAACTTTTGTCATGGACTTCAGTGGGACAGGATTTCACTCCTAGGCTTTGCAATACAGTATTACAGGCACCACTCTGGAGGCTATTTGAACTCTCATCACTGGATTGATAATCCAGGAGGCTGGCCATTCTCCCCTAGAACCAGGTGTGGTGACAATGGTTAATGAGCTCAACTATATTCCTCAAGGTTGTTTTTTCAAGTCTTGTTCAATTATATGCTGAAAGACCCTCTCCAGTTCACCCTGCTGTAAAATGAGTATCTGATCCATTGGGTTAGGGCAGCCCAGGACAGTCACATGTGATGCTGGCCACATCACTCTCTTGTGTACTATTAGCAGTGAAATTGACATGCCTTAATCACATTAGCCCAATGAGCCATTAGCTCAGGGAACTTTGACTTTACAGGCTGCTTTTGAAGACCCCATAAAGTTCCAATAATATGCCAGGAGTTGGAGTAGTTCTTGTAAAGTTAAAATAAATTTTAAGCAATAAATCTTAAATCTTCAGCTATGCATAAGGATCTTTTTTCCTTGAGTGATTATGACTTTTCGCAAATCCTGAATGAGCAGTTTGTGTTTAATTATAATTTGGATTTTTTTCCCTAAGATTTTATATAATGTATATCTTTAATTAACTCTACAGCACCTTGACTATTGGATGAGTGCTTTATAAATCAAAATACTGCTTGCACATTCTTCTTATTTCATGATTTGACAGTCCAATAGCTGCAAAACCTCTTTGTTAAAATAAAGTCAACTCTGCAACCTGCACTCAGAGATGGAGACAATCATCTTCAGATGATTTACTCTTGCTAGTGCCATTACAAGTGAAGGAAAGAGGTGTCAGCCCCCTACTGTTAGCATGCACTTCCACTTCACTGATGGTGTGGAAATGAAAGTTTTCCCCCCTCTCTCAAGCCATTTACAACAGTTCATGAAGGTTTGTGATAAGAACTGCACCAAGGGATTATCCACTGACTCTAAATCCAAAGAATAGCCAATGGTTTATGTTTATTTGCACAAGGACGCGACAGGACAAGATGTGTGGAGATGCATGCTTGTGTGCCCTGAATAAGTAGGCAGATTTCTTTTTTAAAAATCAGACCATTTGTCAGGGGTATAATGGTAATCAATAGTGCATGCATATCCTGGGGAAAGTGTGGGGGGGGTATCTATACAATAATGTGTAATTCAAAGTTATTTAAACAAGGGAATATTTATTCAAAAAATATTACCATGAATGGAGACTAGACAGAAAGTGACTAAGATAAAATGCCATAAGAGAAATAGCAAATTTATTTTTATCAGGAACAAAAAAAGCAGTGTAAGAGCCAATTAAAAGTAAGATACCCAAACATCTGGGATTAGAGAGTTATAGTACCTGGTGTGTTTACAGCCAGAGTCAGAAAATTAATTTACTGCAGCACACTGATCTCAGTGCTGCAGTAGTTGAGCTAGATCCCCAGGTAGACCAGAACACAAAGGTATGCCTGAACGCAATGTCTGACCAGTATTAAAGAAATCATTGCTCAGTGCTAATTACTTTTTCATGTACCACCTATTGTCTAACCTCTGTTGTTTAAGCAAAAAAGTTAAGCTAGGAAAAAATTCTCCAGTGCTAGCCTTCAGCTACTAAAATCATGGTATGCTTTTAGGAGGTATTTTATGAAGATGGAATGCTAACTCAATAAGACAAAAATTTACAATGGTTTACAATTAAATTAATATTTTCAAGGTTTTCCTCACCACCATAAAGAGCCTAATATGGTTTTAAATGGAAGTTTGAATTCTGGAGCATAATTTTGCATCCAGGGGTAGATTCTACAGCAAATTATGCAACCACATTGTAGCAAGCTCTCAGTTGATCTTCCAAGACGCTGGGGGTGGTGGAGAGCTAGTGCCTTGCCAAAAGGCCTTGATCACACCTCTCCATGGATGGGGAATTAGCACAGGGAGGTTGGCATGACACAAGAGTACCAGCCAGAGCCCATGACAGGCCCTTCAGGCAGGGGAGTGCCAGCAGGAGTCCTTAGGTCTTTATTGGGGTTCTGCTGAGGCAGGGGAAAACAGGTCCATCCGACTCCACTGCATTCCAGACTAGGGCCCTGACAGTGGCAGGAGGAGAGGGTACCACCACTGGGTCACCAGGGATCCGTCCGCAACACCCTAATCAAATACTGACTCACCACTCTGTCCAGTTCTGCCCCTGGGCTACTTCCTACCCGGTCTCTCGAGTGGGTCTCTCTGGTTCCTCCAACTTGTCAGGGTATTCAGCCACCGGTAGCTCCAGCTCACCTTTAGCATCAGGCTCACTCGGGCTTAGGTCGCTGCCCAGCTCCTCCAATTTCTCAGGGTACTCTGCAGCTGGCAGTTCTGGTAGCCCGAGTCCTTCCTCGGGGTCAGGTTTCCCCTGGTTCAGCAGCAGGCTCTACAGCCAGCAGTCTGTATCTATCTCCTTCCCTGGTGCTACCCTGACTAGGCTAAGGGCCCTGCCTTTTGTACTTCCTGTTCCACCCCTCCCCTTCTAGGGGGTGGAGTAAGCTTGGCCTGGCTCCACCCACCCAGGCTGAGAGAGTGGCTCTTTACCCTCTGGTTCAGAGGGAGGCCACCCTGGCTCCCTACACACATAATAAAAAAAGGTCTTGCATATAAATATCTAGAGAGAAAGGGAGCAGAGGCTATGCAGTGTGTATTATGGTGGCAGAACCATGAAAGTGGCAGACTGAGGCAGAAGCAACAACATTAGAATAACGACAATAAAATATTACTGAACATAAAAGTATAAACTACCTTTCAAGAAAACAACTGACCTGTGCTGTACACAGAGAAGGTGGAAAGTAGTAGCAGTATCACAAGATACTTTCATGAATAACCCAGACTTGGTTCTGAATATATTTTGGCATACTATCTATCTATGATTAACCTGATCTGCTGTGGATGGAATAAGCTGTGCTAATATTAGTACCAACATAAAGAGCACTATTTTGCTTCACAGTTATATAGACCAGATATTCAGGTTATGCTTAAAGCTATCTAACAGCATATAAAACATGCATCCTATAACGCAGGGACATTTTCAGAGGCAGCTCCCTTTGCTACATGGTGACCTATGGGAATTTTCTTTAAAGATTTTCACTTGAAGAACTGTAAACTCCATCTTAAAGAAACAGTTGCATTTCAGATCTGTGCAGCTGTTCCACGGGGCGTCCAGGGCACTATTCTAAGATTACGATTGCGGTTCAGATTAGAGCTACACTGTCAGCTTCCTCAGAAGGGGTACGAAGGCTGTTTTTCCTTTGCAAGGAGCGTGGCTGTGGCTTAACTACAGGAATAAAATTATGCCAAATTATTATAATGAATGGTGTTCTTTTAATACACAATAAAAGTATGAGTTTTCGATTAACAGAGTATCAATCAAGTGAGTGTTTCTAATCCCATAAACCATGAGAATAAAGTTCTAGTGGTCTGTGAAAACATCAAGACCCTGAGTGATTTACTGTGCATCCCAGTTACCCATGTTACCCAAGCCATTCTTATCAGCCTTTCCATAGTCTGAAATGTCACCAAAGGCTATGGAGTACTGGAAGAAAATGTCAGAAAATATTTCTTCCCAAAATCATGATAATTGAAGCTGTGAAAATCTTCTTGCTTTGGATTCTCTTTGTGGTTAAGGAGTGGTAGTGATAGGTTCAGTAAAGGCCAAGCTTTATGAGTTTCATGGAAGGAAGAAGATCACAGGGGGATATGTGAGAGCACATGTAGTGAGTGTCCTTTGGGGGTTTTTTACTGCTCCATAATAGCTGAAGTGATGCTAAAGACAATATCTGTTAAAATTGTGATAATTTATAACACAGTTATAGTCAGTGCCTATTCCTGCTCCCATTGACTTTAATGGCAGAGGACTGAGTCTTCATATAATACTGCTTTGTCCTAAATGTCTCCTAAGCATATATGTGCATGCAGACACGCACATGGAAACAGGAATCAAGCAATCACTTCAATCTACAGTGAAATGCAACTGTTCTGGGCAGGGCCAGCTCCACTGCTTTTGCCGGCCCAAGCACTGAAAAAAACTGCCGCCTTGGATGGCAAAAGGAGGAAGCTGCCGCCGATTTGCCACCACGGATGGCAAAGGGGAGAAGGTGCCGCCGAACTGCCGCCGCGGCTGGAGGAACTGCCGCCCCTTGCTAACTGCCACCCCAAGCGCCTGCTTGGGACGCTGGTGCCTGGAGCCGGCCCTGGTTCTGGGGTAGAGTGCAGAAACAATTTAACATTTTATAGGAATAAAGAAAGACAGCATGACAGGTTAGGACAGGAAATGAAGACTATATTGCACTGTTCCATTACCAATTGGAATAAAGGTGAATTTGAGAAGATACAATGTACTGCAATTGTAACCCTTCTGGGTGTGGTGTTCTGTTCCAGCTAGTGGCACGAGTTAAATGAGGCTGTTCTATAAGCACCTGGCTTTTAGCTCATGTGGTAAAGGCTCATGCACTAAGCTCCAGAGGTCCCCGGTTCAATCCCACCCGTCCATGCCTGGGGTCTGTAGCATTACGGCAATCACCTTCATTGGCCTTTGTCCAGCAATGAGACTCTTTCCCCGCCTCTTTCAAAAATTGAAACAAGAGCTTTACAGAGGTCAGATATTACATTTTGCTTTTTCCCCAAACATCTGCAGCTACAGAAGAAGTGTTCCCAACACAATCTCAGAACAAATGTAATGTTGCCAACAGTTTCAATTTTATCATGAGACGCATGATATGTGGTGATTTTCTGAAAGCCCTTGCTCCTGGAGTCATGTGATCACATGAGACTCTCCATTTTAATTTTGAGGGGGAAGGGATCTAGCTCTCTTGGTTTCAGAGAAAAGCTTGAAAAGGTGAACCCTAGAGACTAAAAACAAACAAAAACCTCACCAGAAGGCATTTAGTAATCAGTCCAACATTTATTAGTTTTAAAATCTCTTGAATTTTAAGATAATCTCCTGATCTGGAGTTGGCAATAGAGAAATCAGAAAATAAATGTGACACTAAAACCCTGACCTTGTTTTAAAGTCTGAATGAATTTCAATACACATTGTACCATATCAATTCAAACATGATATTGCAATATACCATATGTTAATAGCGTTTAAAGCAGTATATCCCACTTATAGTGAAAACAAATTAGTATAATTGTTTGCATTTTAAGAGGGACACATATGGGACAGATTCATTCATATGCTTAGCTGCTTTGTGTTATGCCCATGCCACAAAGCAATTGCAAACCTCTCTTAGGGTATGTCTACACTACGGAATAAGGTCGAATTTATAGAAGTCGGTTTTTTAGAAATCGGTTTTATAAATTCGAGTGTGTGTGTCCCCACAGAAAATGCTCTAAGTGCATTAAGTGCATTAACTCGGCGGAGCGCTTCCACAGTACCGAGGCAAGTGTCGACTTCCGGAGCGTTGCACTGTGGGTAGCTATCCCACAGTTCCCGCAGTCTCCGCTGCCCATTGGAATTCTGGGTTGAGATCCCAATGCCTGATGGGGCTAAAACATTGTCGCGGGTGGTTCTGGGTACATATCGTCAGCCTCCCGTTCCCTCCCTCCCCCCGTGAAAGCAAGGGCAGACAATCATTTCGCGCCTTTTTTCCTGAGTTACCTGTGCAGACGCCATACCATGGCAAGCATGGAGCCCGCTCAGGTAACCGTCACCCTATGTCTCCTGGGTGCTGGCAGACGCGGTACGGCTTTGCTGCACAGTAGCAGCAACCCCTTGCCTTCTGGCAGCAGACGGTGCAATACGATTGGTAGTCGTCCTCATCGTGTCCGAGGTGCTCCTGGCCGCGTCGGCTGGGAGCGCCTGGGCAGACATGGGCGCAGGGACTAAATTTGGAGTGACTTGACCAGGTCATTCTCTTTAGTCCTGCAGTCAGTCCTATTGAACCGTCTTATGGTGAGCAGGCAGGCGATACGGACTGCTAGCAGTCGTACTGTACCATCTTCTGCCAGGCAGGCAAGAGATGAGGATTGCTAGCAGTCGTATTGCACCATCTTCTGCCAGGCAGGCAAGAGATGAGGATGGCTAGCAGGCGTACTGTACCATCTTCTGCCGAGCAGCCATGAGATGTGGATGGCATGCAGTCCTTCTGCACCGTCTGCTGCCAGCCAAAGATGTAAAAGATAGATGGAGTGGGTCAAAACAAGAAATAGACCAGATTTGTTTTGTACTCATTTGCCTCCTCCCCTGTCTAGGGGACTCATTCCTCTAGGTCACACTGCAGTCACTCACAGAGAAGGTGCAGCGAGGTAAATCTAGCCATGTATCAATCAGAGGCCAGGCTAACCTCCTTGTTCCAATAACAACGATAACTTAGGTGCACCATTTCTTATTGGAACCCTCCGTGCAGTCCTGCCTGAAATACTCCTTGATGTACAGGCACCCCCTTTGTTGATTTTAGCTTCCTGAAGCCAACCCTGTAAGCCGTGTCGTCAGTCGCCCCTCCCTCCGTCAGAGCAACGGCAGACAATCGTTCCGCGCCTTTTTTCTGTGCGGACGCCATACCACGGCAAGCATGGAGCCCGCTCAGCTCACTTTGGCAATTAGGAGCACATTAACCACCACACGCATTATTCAGCAGTATATGCAGCACCAGAACATGGCAACGCGATACCGGGCGAGGAGGCGACGTCAGCGCGGTCCTGTGAGTGATCAGGACATGGACACAGATTTCTCTGAAAGCATGGGCCCTGACAATGCATGCATCATGGTGCTAATGGGGCAGGTTCATGCTGTGGAACGCCGATTCTGGGCTCGGGAAACAAGCACAGACTGGTGGGACCGCATAGTGTTGCAGGTCTGGGACGATTCCCAGTGGCTACGAAACTTTCGCATGCGTAAGGGCACTTTCATGGAACTTTGTGACTTGCTTTCCCCTGTCCTGAAGCGCATGAATACCAAGATGAGAGCAGCCCTCACAGTTGAGAAGCGAGTGGCGATAGCCCTGTGGAAGCTTGCAACGCCAGACAGCTACCGGTCAGTTGGGAATCAATTTGGAGTGGGCAAATCTACTGTGGGGGCTGCTGTGATGCAAGTAGCCCACGCAATCAAAGATCTGCTGATATCAAGGGTAGTGACCCTGGGAAATGTGCAGGTCATAGTGGATGGCTTTGCTGCAATGGGATTCCCTAACTGTGGTGGGGCTATAGATGGAACCCATATCCCTATCTTGGCACCAGAGCACCAAGCCGCCGAGTACATAAACCGCAAGGGGTACTTTTCGATAGTGCTGCAAGCTCTGGTGGATCACAAGGGACGTTTCACCAACATCAACGTGGGATGGCCGGGAAAGGTGCATGATGCTCGCATCTTCAGGAACTCTGGTCTGTTTCAAAAGCTGCAGGAAGGGACTTTATTCCCAGACCAGAAAATAACTGTTGGGGATGTTGAAATGCCTATATGTATCCTTGGGGACCCAGCCTACCCCTTAATGCCATGGCTCATGAAGCCGTACACAGGCAGCCTGGACAGTGGTCAGGAGCTGTTCAACTACAGGCTGAGCAAGTGCAGAATGGTGGTAGAATGTGCATTTGGACGTTTAAAGGCGCGCTGGCGCAGTTTATTGACTCGCTTAGACCTCAGCGAAACCAATATTCCCACTGTTATTACTGCTTGCTGTGTGCTCCACAATATCTGTGAGAGTAAGGGGGAGACGTTTATGGCGGGGTGGGAGGTTGAGGCAAATCGCCTGGCTGCTGGTTACGCGCAGCCAGACACCAGGGCGGTTAGAAGAGCACAGGAGGGCGCGGTACGCATCAGAGAAGCTTTGAAAAACAGTTTTATGACTGGCCAGGCTACGGTGTGAAAGTTCTGTTTGTTTCTCCTTGATGAACCCCCCCACCCCTTGGTTCACTCTACTTCCCTGTAAGCTAACCACCCTCCCCTCCTCCCTTTAATCATTGCTTGCAGAGCCAATAAAGTCATTGCTGCTTCACAGTCATGCATTCGTTATTCATTCATCACACAAATAGGGGGATGACTACCAAGGTATCCCAGGAGGGGTGGTGGAGGAGGGAAGGAAAATGCCACACAGCACTTTAAGCACAGCACTTTAAAAGTTTACAACTTTAAAATTTATTGAATGACAGCCTTCTTTTTTTTGGGCAATCCTCTGTGGGGGAGTGGCTGGTTGGCCGGAGGCCTCCCCACCGCGTTCTTGGGCGTCTGGGTGTGGAGGCTATGGAACTTGGGGAGGAGGGCGGTTGGTTACAGAGGGGCTGCAGTGGCAGTCTGTGCTCCAGCTGCCTTTGCTGCAGCTCAACCATACACTGGAGCATACTGGTTTGGTCCTGCAGCAGCCTCAGCATTGAATCCTGCCTCCTCTCATCACGCTGCCGCCACCTTTGAGCTTCAGCCCTGTCTTCAGCCCGCCACTTACTCTCTTCAGCCCGCCACTTACTCTCTTCAGCCCTCCACCTCTCCTCCCGGTCATTTTGTGCTTTCCTGCACTCTGACATTATTTGCCTCCACGCATTCGTCTGTGCTCTGTCAGTGTGGGAGGACAGCATGAGCTCGGAGAACATTTCATCGCGAGTGCGTTTTTTTTTCTTTCTAAGCTTCACTAGCCTCTGGGAAGGAGAAGATCCTGTGATCATTGAAACACATGCAGCTGGTGGAGAAAAAAAAAGGGACAGCGGTATTTAAAAAGACACATTTTATAAAACAGTGGCTACACTCTTTCAGGGTAAACCTTGCTGTTAACATTACATACATAGCACATGTGCTTTCGTTACAAGGTCGCATTTTGCCTCCTCCCACCGCGTGATTTTGGTTGAATGCCAGCAAACATACACTGCAATGCTTTGTTCTACAGTGATTCCCCAGTACGTGTTGCTGGCCTGGAGTGGTAAAGTGTCCTACCATGAAGGACGAAATAAGGCTGCCCTCCCCAGAAACCTTTTGCAAAGGCAGAACCGCAAATGCCAGGGCAAAGTAATCCTTTCACATGCTTGCTTTTAAACCATGTATAGCATTTTAAAAGGTACACTCACCAGAGGTCCCTTCTCCGCCTGCTGAGTCCAGGAGGCAGCCTTGGGTGGGTTCGGGGGGTACTGGCTCCAGGTCTAGGGTGAGAAACAGTTCCTGGCTGTCGGGAAAACCGGTTTCTCCGCTTGCTTGCTGTGAGCTATCTACAACCTCCTCATCATCATCTTCTTCGTCCCCAAAACCTACTTCTGTATTGCCTCCATCTCCATTGAAGGAGTCAAACAACACGGCTGGGGTAGTGGTGGCTGAACCCCCTAAAATGGCATGCAGCTCATCATAGAAGCGGCATGTTTGGGGCTCTGACCCAGAGCGGCCGTTCGCCTCTCTGGTTTTCTGGTAGGCTTGCCTCAGCTCCTTCAGTTTCACGCGGCACTGCTTCGGGTCCCTGTTATGGCCTCTGTCCTTCATGCCCTGGGAGATTTTCAGAAAGGTTTTGGCATTTCGAAAACTGGAACGGAGTTCTGATAGCACGGATTCCTCTCCCCAAACAGCGATCAGATCCCGTACCTCCCGTTCAGTCCATGCTGGAGCTCTTTTGCGATTCTGGGACTCCATCATGGTCACCTCTGCTGATGAGCTCTGCATGGTCACCTGCAGCTTGCCACGCTGGCCAAACAGGAAATGAGATTCAAAAGTTCGCGGTTCTTTTCCTGTCTACCTGGCCAGTGCATCTGAGTTGAGAGCGCTGTCCAGAGCGGTCAGAATGGAGCACTCTGGGATAGCTCCCGGAGGCCAATACCATCGAATTGTGTCCACAGTACCCCAAATTCGAGCCGGCAACGTCGATTTAAGCGCTAATCCACTTGTCAGGGGTGGAGTAAGGAAATCGATTTTAAGAGCCCTTTAAGTCGAAATAAAGGGCTTCATTGTGTGGACGGGTGCAGGTTTAAATCGATTTAACGCTGCTAAATTCGACCTAAAGTCCTAGTGTAGACCAGGGCTTAGCCAATCAGTTAAGCTGGGTTTATTGCTGCTTTGCATTATTGGAGCAATGGAGAACAGCCAGATCATATTGTGTAATCTAGCCCATATATTTGTACATAATATAGTTCTAGGATGACATTTATAAAATGTCCAGTGTGGATTCCATTGTTCAAGCTGAAACTACATTTTGGTTACAGTGTGATATCTCTTTTATGGTCTCCTTAAAAATAAAATCTACTTTGGGCAAGAAATATTAGGAGGCAACACAAAGACAGGAAAACATACTCACCACAAAATAAAAGTACCAAACATTATAAAGAAGGTATAAATGGATTAGGAGTCTACAAAGTCTAGAAAGTCTTCATCACTTCACATTAAGATGAACATCCAATCAAACTGCAAGGAGGCTACGCAGTCTGTGATACATAATAACATATGTTCCCCTACTCATGGATTTACTTCACTCTGTGTCCAATTTTCATATGGCTATATCTTAATAACTATATGGGATGTGAATTTCTATATCTTCTTTGGCTGATGGCCATTATTAGCTAGTCTGAGTGCAAGGATTTGCATAATCTCTGCATGGTTACTTCTTGATAACTATATGCCAAATATACAAATAACTCTACTCTGATTGCTTTCTACACTCAGAATTTTGAAGCTCTTTGCCAGTCACCAAACCCCTATGTTAGCTTTTCAATCCTGTTTGAGGAATCAGAAAAAAATCAGTCTTTATATAAAGGAGAACAGGGGAAATCCTGCCGCTGCCACAAGCAAAGATGATAGTAAAGAGAGAATTTTAAAAGAGTAAAGGACATGGACTCATTTTCTGCATCCCTTCCTTCAACCATGCATTACAAGTCCTTACAATTTATTAAGGCTTTTGTCCCCACAGTAACTGTTACATATTTGTGTTCACATTTGGAGAATCACAACCAATTCCTGTTAATTCAGTTTAGCAATACAATGCAAAAGTATATTACAGTTATTCTGGGAGTAAGAACTTTATTATTAATTATTATTATTATTAGCATGACAGTAGCACCTAGATGCTGCAACTAAGATCTAGTCTCCACAAGCATTGTACAAACACGTTATAAACCCATAAGAACAGAACTGTCTGACTATCTAAACAGACAAGATAGATTGTAAGGGGTGAGAGAAAGGACATATTATCCCTTTTACAGACATGAAATTTAAGTAAAATTAAGTGATATGTCCAAGATTACACAGGAAATCTGTAGCAGGGCTGGGAATTGAAATCACAGCTTCTGAGTTCCAGGCCTGTGTCTCTGTCAGAAGGCCACTCTTCCATTATGCCCTTCAGGAAGGGAGGGCAGGTGGAGAGTGGAAGTAAGAGAAAAGAAAGGAAAATAAAAGAGAAGAAGCGGGCAATTGCAGGAGTTGGAAGAGGAAATACAACTGTACAGTAATGTTTCAACTTTTTCTATAATAATTTACCTTTCAGCAATATGACAATTTTTCTTTTAGTGCCTCTCTTCTTTTAGTTAACATTTATTTAAAAATTCAGTAAGGTAATAACTTGAGGGTTCTTCGTATAAACTTGGTAACAGCCATATCCTTGGCTAATAAAATCCTTTGCCTTCAGCCTCAGTGGTTATTCATTCCAGGTTATGGTTATTACCTTGTCTCAGGTTATTATTATAGGAACACAAGGAATAACTTTGTTAGATCATAATATGAACAGAGACTTCTCCATAATCAAAATGGTACAGAAGCCTGAGCAGATACATTTAAAGTTCTGTTTCTACCCTGAATCAAAAGGTAGAATTAGAAACATTCCTTTCTGCTGTTCAGATTCTTTCCAAACAGCACAAATTAGCCTGCTTGCTGTCTGTTCCCTGAACTCTTATTTAAAATGATCAAATGTATGAACTTATGATCACAGAAAACCTCCAATACAGTTTTGCAGTACATCAATGAACAAAACCAGCATTTTTTTCAATTACTGTAAGAGACTTGGAGTGGTTGCCTGAAATCTGTGAGCATGAGTGTGCCTGTATCAGCAGGAGTGCAGGTCTCTGTGGGCATGCAGAAGAGAGATATATAATCATGAATGAGATTTCCATTTTAAATGACTTCTCATTTTCATATGCACGTCAGTAAATGTGCATTGAATGATGAGTGCATCAAGCTTTTCAGACAAATTAAGGAGGTAGTTCTCCATTTGTACAGCATGTTAAAAACAGCTGGATTCACCTACCAATGGTTCAACACTTACCAATACTGCAAAGCTAAAGCTGACCAACTATATATAGATATAGATATAATTTTCTAGTCTCTCCTCTTGCTCACCCCAAAAAGGATTGATATTTACATCACTTAGACATATTTATTCTGTTCCAAATACTTTGGAAAGGCTCAGTTTAAACCTCCAAAGCAGCATTTTAAATTAAAGAGGACAAGCAATGTTTCTATTGTCCTTGGAATCAAAGATTGGCAGCAGGTTTACAATGTTGTGGCAGCTACAGTAAAATGATCAGCATGCAGTCTTTGTGCAAACTACAATTGTGAGCACAACACAGGCAAATTGTGGTCACAGCTAACAGGAGCTATTTCTAAGTGCAAAACCTGCTGCATGCCCAAAAGTAAGTGGGTGGGTTGTTTGTTTTTGTTTTTTTGCACAGGTTAGTAAAAACATCTGTCTATTAAAGATAAGAAAGGAAAAATGACACCTTCACCCTCCAGAATTTATGGTTAGGACCCATCGCCTTGGACCATAGGGTCCCAGCTACCTTAAGAAGAACCAGAATTGGCCAACAGCAGCTGAGGCTGCTGAGGGAGTCGACCATTCCTACCTGCTAAGCTCCTGATTTGCCCCCTTAGATGCTTTTCCATAATTTATTTGTTGACTGCTACCATTTGTCTGCCATGTTTATTCTGATTGCAAGCTTTTCAGGCAGGGGCTGTTTTCTTTCAGGTATTTCCACAGCAGGTTCAAAATCCTGATTGGGGCCACTAGGTGCTAATAGAATACAAATTATAAGTAACAATATAACAGTCGGCACTAATTGAACTTCTACATTTGTGGAGGGATATGCATTTTTAGAGAATCACTGAATTGATCAGCATGTTGCCCTCATTGACTGATGTATTAATAGTCCCCATCAACAAGCAACTAAGTGAAATAACAACAAAGCATTCTAAAATAAGCATCTGATTTACCCCTCTGTTGATAACATTATAGAATAATGTTCTTTTTGTATGAAGGAAACTGAACTCATGCACACACACATAAACCTACAAATACTGCTTACCCAAAGACAATGTACAGACAGGAGATAATTATGTGATTTAAGACTGGAAGAGGATAGACCTCCCATTTAATTAATATGAGGAGGGATTGAGTGCCTCTATTGTAACCAATTGATTGTTCTCAAGGGAAAAGAAGATTTGAGCGAGTGAACTACTGTATCAGATAGGTCAACAGAAAGTATTCAAAGTGATCTGAAGGACTCCTAGGGTCAATTATGGTTAGTATTGTTGTGAGATCCAAAATCAAAAGCAATTATGGTTAGCAATAATCTAAAGTGAGAGGTAGATTGCTGCCAATTTTAGCTTCTGAAGCTTCAGCTGTATGAAAGAATCAGAATCCTAATGGAACTATTTGAAACAGGTTATCAGTGGGATGATCCTAAAATTGGAAAACAATAATTTGTTGCCAATTGTTCTAGAATTTGATTTTTTTAAAGACAAAAAACTTTGCTTTCAACAGATTACTCTGCATTTGTTTTTAAAAATGAACATGTATCACCCAGAACAGAAAGGCAATTTTTGTCTAGAGCCACTATTGGAGTTTAATGCTAATTAATCCTACAATAAGTTACTGAGAAAATGCTGAATACACTGTAGTAATAGGTCCAGGTTGATGCTCAATTTAAAGACAATAGAAATTAACGGCATTCAGCCTCTTACAAAAATCAGACCCAATGGCCACAGTTTAGAAGTGAAGAGAACAAAGGGGCTGATGTATTTATTTGATGTGATGAAGAAAAGTAGGCCACTGAAAGTATGCCGAGTAATTCTTTCACAAGAAAATTCTGAAGAATTATTTTATGCATTATTCCTATTAATAGTAAAGGGGGAAAAAAACCATGAGCATGTCTTGGAGAGTAGATCATCAGGAACCAAATTTGATTCTGGTACTGTGAATCTCTAAGCTAGGCAGTGGAGTGGCTGAGAGCAGCTCCTGCACATCAGATATGACCTGCCAGTATTCTGCCATCCTGTACTAGGATGTATCTGTAGGTCTGCCTGCCTTCTACACATGGGGCCCTCCGAGTAAAACCTCTGGAAGAATGACAAAGTCCCAGAAACCCTCCAAAGGGTTACCTAATGGAGTTTTCTTTTAATATTTTTAGTGTGGATCTCAAGCCACTTCCCCACAGGAAGGGAGTATAGCCTTCCAGCCCTGCACATCTTTGAAATCTCTAGCAAAAGGAAGCTGTAACCCCTTGCAATGCTGGACATCCATATAGACATCCACGCATCACTGAAGGAATTATATCACAGAGCACTACCAGTCCTCCAGTACCACCACTGGCTATCCCTGGTACACACATCATAGCATCATGGAATCCTAACAAATTGTGGTGGCTCCGCAAAGCAGGGGACTACAAATCCCATTGGCCCTCTCCCTACTGCACCTTCTTTTCACCCAGGCAGGGAGAGGGAGAGGGAAAGGTCCCGAACCAGAAAATGGTGGTTGCATGTAACAAGTGTGGAGCAGCAGGGAAGCTGAAGCAGAGGCTGCATGGCCAAAAGAGAGCTAGAGGCCGGAATGGATGCAGCGCCATATGTGGCACAGGCTGACTAACGGATATTACAGCCAGGTGTAGGTCTGTGTGGGACTTCTGGACAGGAAGGCAGTGTGGAGGGGCCTCAATAAGAGGCATTCACTGAGCCTGGCTTGGAAACCCACACACTCATATTTACTGGAACGGAGACTGGACTGGAAAGGGCACCCAGGCTCTAGGTCTGAAAAGTCCTGACTCTTAACTGGATTGCCCCAGGGACCCAAATATTTATCATTATTGCTCCCTTTGAACTATAACTGTTAAACCCTCTGTAACTACCATCTCTGCAACCTTTCCCTTTCCTGCCAGTCCTAGTAAAATGCCTTTTCTCTTGGCCATGTCTGAGCGGTTACTGGGACACACCAGGGATAGCACCTATAAGGCTTAGCTGCTGAAGCAACTTCAGTGCTTGCATCCAAATGGTAGTGAACCTGGCATGCCACTGGCACCTTAAGAGTTTGAGATATGGTACAGCCCCAATATTTATACTGTAGGGACTTGGGGAAAAGGGCTTCTATGGTCGTGCTTTGGGTAATAATGGGTATATTTAGCATGAACTGTAAGCAAGACTTATGTAGCAATTGGAAATAGGCCAGTCTTTCTTGAACCGTTTAAGTGAGTGTAAATTGCAATCAATTTTGGAAAGAATACAATGCCCTTGAGATGCCTGAAAGATGTAATCAATAAAAGAAGCCTTCTGGCTACATGAGGTTTTCTCTACCTTTCACCGAACTCCCTGGTGTACTTTGGGTCCATGAAACAGTGACCATGAAACAGTCACTAGATTGTGTATGTTGTTCAAGTGCTGCAAATGTTATCTTGCTTCTATATTTTACGTTTGCTTTCCTCACCTGTGATGTTCTGAAATAATCAAAATGGAAACTCTTCATACAGTATTCAGATAGACTTCAGGCATATCAAATAGTTGCACTTAGGTACACACAAACATACACAAATGTAAACCTTTTGCCAGCTGCAACAAGGGTCAGGGTCAGGTGTTAGAGGTTCCTCTTAGCACTACTAAATAGAACTAGCTTGAGTGATTGCCCAGAAATCTGTGAAAACTAAACATCACCCCTAGGTGCCTCTGAGAGGCAATACTCACAAGCACTGAGTCTGTATATAACAAAAGAAAACTTATTTTAAGAGGAGAAGGAACACAATATTAATTTGGGAAAACACCACAACAAAGATTAAAAGTGTAAATAAACACCCACCCAACAGTATCTTGGGCAGTAGTGCTTTGCCTCAGTTTCCCACCATGCTCTGTAAAAGTCCAAAGGACGAATGCCCTTAGAATCATAGACTATCAGGGTTGGCAGGACCTCAGGAGGTCATCTAGTCCAACCCCCTGCTCAAAGCAGGACCCACCCCAACTAAATCATCCCAGCCAGGGCTTTGTCAAGCCTGATCTTAAAAACTTCAAAGGAAGGAGATTCCACCCCCTCCCTAGGTAACCCATTCCAGTGCTTCACCATCCTCCTAGTGAAATAGTGTTTCCTAATATCCAACCTAGACCTCCCCCACTGCAACTTGAGACCATTACTCCTTGTTCTGTCATCTGGTACCACTGAGAACAGCTGAGCTCCATCCTCTTTGGAACCCTCGTTCAAGCAGCTGTCCTTGCTGTTGTTTTGACCCTCCAACCTCTGCAGCAGAACTTGGCAGGGCAGCCTCTGGCAGGCAGGGAGCCAGCAGGCCAGGTGCAGCACTCTGTGCCTCGGAGCATCTACCTTTCTAGGTGCAGAGTCACCAGGGCAGGAGTCCTGAGGGCATTTTGCTCCAAAACATTAAAAATTCTGCACACAATATTTTAAAATTCTGCAAAATTCTGCAAATTTTATTTGTCAAATAAATGCAGAGGCTCCAGCATGGCATTGGGGAGCACAGGCCACTGCCTGCACAGAGGTGGGAGATCACTCTGCAGCTCCCCCCAGGACGCAGACTCAGCAGTGAGGCTGCACCCAACCCTGACACAGTGCAAGGACCGGGCCTGCCCCAGAAACACCCCAGGGTCCTGCCTCTCCGTGCCAGTTCCACCAGGTGTGGGCCGGCAGGCTCAGCAAGGCAGGATCCACATGTGGAGGGGCTCAGTGTGGGGGATCCAGGTGTGGGTTGAGAGGGTTCTGTGTGGGACAATCTGGGTGAGGGCAAATCAGGAGGGGATCCAGGTGCAGGCAGGGCTTGGGGGGAATCTTAATGCACAGGGGCTTGTTGGGGGGTTCTGGGTGCAATGGTAATAGGACTCTGCAGGGGGTCCAGGTGAATGTGGCTGGGGCCCAGCAGGAGGAGTCTGGCTATGTGAGGGGGGAACAGCTCAGCAGGGGGGCTGGAGTGTAGGGGGCTCATTGCGGGGTTCCAGTTGCTGGGGCTCAGTGGGGTGGGGATCCATCTGCAGCTGGTTGGGGCTCAATAGGGTGGGGATCCGGGTGCAGGTGACTTGTTGGGGTGGTCCAGGTGCAGGGGGAGTGGGACTCATCAGGGGGGTCTAGATGTGGAGGGATAGAGCTCGGCAGGGGGCCTGGGTGTGTGTGGGATCAGTGGAGGGTCTGGATGCTGGGGGAGTGAGGCTCCATGGGGTGGGGATCCAGGTGCAGCTGGTTGGGGCTCAGTGGGGTGGAGAATCCGGGTACGGGTGGCTCATCAGAGTGGTCCAGGTGCAGGGGGAGTGGCGCTTATTGCGGGGGGGTGGTTCTGAGTGCAGGGTGGTGAAGCTCGGTAAGAGGGTCTGGGTATGAGGGGTCTGGATGCATGAGGTTGGATGGGTGGGGGAGCAGTCATGGTGCAGCTGCCCACAGAACAGGAAATGCTGGAAGCCCAGCACATTTCAATTGTGGCCACAAAAGCACCCGGGAAAGGAGTTGAATCCTGGTGCCTGTCCTGGTAGCACTGGGACGTGTGGTCACTTTCCTCCTGTCACCTGCAGTCACATGGGTCACCTGGGACCCTTGGATGGGAGGGAGAATAAATGTCTCCCTACACCATGGGTCCTCAGCCTTGGAGCTCTCACCTCCCACTCCCCAGGGTCTTAACCCTTCTGACCCTCCTCTATTTCTAAATGGAAGGGGCCCCAAGCAGGTCCAGGCTAGCTGGGGCAGGATTGCCATGCAGGAGCGAGGGTCACAGTATGGAAGCGGTTGAGAACCTCTGTGCTGCACAAACCAATAGCGCAGCCAGGCCAGCGAGAGGTGGAGATGGCTGGGGGAAAGCCCAACACTGAGTCACGTGCCAAGAGCACCTGAGCCGAGCATGGGGAAGCTTGGGCTGGGTTCTTTGGAGCCTCCTCCGGTGATCCCATGATCCTGAGCCCAGAGAGGGATCCTCCAGGCCCATCCGGGATCAGCTGTAGCCGTGGAAATGCTAAGGTGATGGCAGCAAAGATCAGGGCATTTAGAGAGGGCTCAGCCTCCCAGCCCACCACTCGCCTTTCGTTCTTCGCCTCCAAAGGCCCGTCAGGCTGACACCTGCACCTCCCAGCTCGGAGCCTCTCGCAGCCCTCGAAATAGCCTTGGCTCAGCTTTGGCTTGGTTAAATTTGGCTCCGGATCAGGCGCCTCGCAGCTCCCGGATTACAGGCGAGTCACATCATACGCGTATTTAACTTACGTGAATTCAACTATACGCTCTTGGCAAAAAAAAGAAAAATAACAAGATACCTGTAAATAGTGTGGGCGATTCCACCCACCATTCCACCCAATGAGCATATGCCCCTGAGTGAGCATGAGATGGGAGACGTGAATCTGCTGTTCCCTCAGTTGGTCTCAGTTCCCGTGTTCCTCTCATAGGATGAGCATCTCACCGTGCTGAGTGTTGACATGCCCTGGAGAAAAATAACACTCTCTCTGTGCATGCAAGAGCAGGAACAGATCTGCTGGAGTCTGCTTCAGTCACTGAATCAGAGACTTTCAGGGTCCACTAGCCCTCAGAAAGGCTCCCTCGCTCACACGGAGGCTCCATGAGCCCCGCACTCTGCCCTGCATTATGGACAGCAAAAGCTAAACCATCGCGAGAACCAGCTTCACTTTTTTCTTCCTCTTCCTCCTCTTTTCCTCAAAATGGTCAGTTGCATCAGCAAAGAAAGTCACCTCGTCCTTGGCCTCAATCTCTCTCTTCAGGAACTGCAGCCCAGCCATATTGAAGCCCAGCACATTCCTGACCTCACTGACTTTGGAAATGGTGGTTTTCTTCAGATTCTCTATCACTGTCACGAGCAGCTGATTGCTTGTGATGCACCCAAAGTGTATTCCGAGCAGAAAGAGGAGTGCACGGCAGAGGAGTTCCTCCTCCGAGCCCCACTGGATATGCTCATTAAAGATCCCAAGCAGGTCAGGCACATACAAGAAGGGCAGCACCAGCAGAGGCTCCTCCAATTCACGTATTTTTCATACAGCATGGCCCCTAAATGCAAGCCAACTACTTCATCTGGTGCTCAACCGAAGAAATAGCGAACTGTTCCAACGCTGGAGGAAAAACTGGCTGTGTTGGACTTATTGAGAGACGATATGTCGGTCTCCAATGTGGCGCGTAAATATGGCCACAACGAATCTAGCATCCATGCCATCAAGATTTGAGAGAGAGAAATTCGTTAAGCCGTGGCATCAAGTGCTCCAATAACTGCTAAGGTGACGAGCCAGGTGCATGATAAGACTTTAGTGAAGACTGAAAAGGGATTAAACTTATGGCTGGAAGACATGAACCGTAAACGTGTGCCTATTGATGGCAACACGTTGTGAGAAAAGGTTCATAGCCTCTACACACTGTTCAAACCTCCCACCAAAGATGGACAGCCTTCTAATGAGAAGGAATTCAAAGCCAGCCAAGGTTGGCTTAACAGTTTTAGGAACCGCTTCAACCTCAAAAACGTGTAGACTACTGTTGAAGCTGCATCTGCCAATGAAGAGGCAGCAAAAGCCTACCCCAAACAATTAAAGAAAATCCTAGAAGAAAAGGGCTATCTTCCGGAATCAGTTTTTAATGCTGACGAGACTGGGCTCTTCTGGGAAAAAATGCCCAACTGTACTTACACTTCGAAATCAGAAAGACAAGCCCTGGCTTCAAAGCAGCAAAGGCCATGTGACTGTGTTGTTTTGTGGCAATGCGGCTGGGCATTCAATAAATCTGGGCTTGCTCTACAGGGCTGCAAATCCCCGTGCCTTCTAACACGTCACTCCCCTGCTCCCTCTGCTATACCCCACCCACAGTTTGTTGTGTGAAGTGAGTGAAGCCCCGGAGTTTGGGGGTGCATTCCAATGCACTTACCACCTTTGCTGCTGCTTGCCACTGTTGCTGGCACCTCTGCTGCACCTCACCACTGTTGCTTCTGCCATTGCTTGCCGTTGCCTCTAGCCAGGGCCAATCGGGGAGGGGGGGCAATTTGGCCTGGGCCTCAAGCTAAAAAGGGGCCTCAAATTTAGACACTTGTTAATTTGTTGGCATTTGATAAGTTTCACAACTTGTTTTTATGTGCATCCCTATTGGTCCAAAATGTGACACACTCTCTCAGCTTAGAACTGCAAATTTAACCAAATAAGAGATGTGATTTGGTAAAAGACAATTTTTTTGTTAACTGATATAGATTTTGTCATATTAAAGAGTTTAAAATGTTCATAAATATTAATAAAAATATATTGGTTCTGATGGCACAAGATTAGACAGTGATGAATGTGTCCTCTCAGATCAGCTGATTATATAAAGAAACCACTACGAGTGGCTGGTGCTGGATCAAGTGCATGTTGAAAGGTAGAGAATTGTTACATTTTAGTGTCTTTATAGTTTTATGTCTAGTTGACTAAGGAACAATTTGTTTGTGAGAATTCCTCATTATTATCTTCATATGGTAGCTACAAGAGGTGACTGGTTGGCTGGTTGAGCTCTCACTTGGCCATCATCATAGGCTTTCGTAGTTAACAGACCCAGATTCAAGGTGAAAATTTGTGTGGACAATCTTGTACAGTGAGTTTTGTGAGGATACGCATTTAAAATTTTTGGACATTATCCCTCTGTCTCTATCATGTCTGTGTTTAATATATATATATGCCATCCCTTTGTCTTCAGCTCAGCCTGTTATATTATACCTTGTGTGCTTGAGTTTTGATTCAGTGATAAGGATAATAATCAGTCTGAAGAACGAGGAGTAGTTGTGGCACCTTAGAGACTAACAAATTTATTTGGGCATAAGTTTTTGTGTGATAAAACCCACTTCATCAGATGCATGCAGTGGAAAATTCAGTAGGAAGATATATATACAGACTCCAACAAGAAACTGCAGAATTGGAATTACTTTGCAAACTGGACAGCATTAAAGTAGGCTTGAATAAAGACTGGGAATGGATGGGTCATTACACATCCCCTACTGTTACTCACACCTTCTTGTCAACTGTTGGAAATGGGCCATCCTGATTATCACTACAAAAGTTTTTTTCTCCTGCTGATAATAGCCCACCTTAATTGATTAGTCTTATTATAGTTGGTATGGCAACACCTATTTTTTCATGTTCTCTCTGTGTATGTATCTTCCTACTGTATTTTCCACTGCATGCATCCAATGAAGTGGGCTTTAGCCCACGAAAGCTGATGCCCAAATAAATTTGTTAGTCTCTCAGGTGCCACAAGTACTCCTCATTCTTTTTGCTGATATAGACAAACATGGCTACCACTCTGAAACCTGTAACCTGTCTGACTGTTTCATTTTGTGTTCTTAATTAGCATTCCTTCATTTTAATTCTTTTCAGTATTTGAGTACCATTCAGCATTTGTGTACATCTTTAAGTAGACCTGCACAAGAGACTGGTTATGCTGGAGTACGGAAAAACAATCTCTGTACTGTGCACCCTGCTTCATTTTGAACAAAAGTACTGCAAATGCATCAGTCCTCTGTGATCAATCAGGATGGAGCATCAACAAAGGTTGGAGGAAGTTGAAAGACCGAATTCCATCACATGAGAGTTCAATGTCACACAAAGAATATATTGCAAGGAAATCAGCCAGTAGGGCAGCATCAGCTGAAAGTTCAGTTGAGAATTTTATCTTGACTGAATTCTCTACAGAAAAAACTGGAAAAAACTTCTTGAGCGCATCTTGAATGTCATTCTTTTTCTTTCTGAGCAAGGATTGGCTTTCTTTGGTTCCAGTCAATTTATTGGTGATCATGAAAATGGAAACTTTCTAGCCATAGTTGAGCTCCTCAGCAAATGTGACCCACTTTTATCAGAGCATGTTAAACATGTTCAAGAATCGCAAAGGAGTCAAAAGCGCATGCAAGTCCATTATCTCTCCACACATATAGAACAAAATGAGTTTTCATTGAGCTATGTGGGTCATTCGTACAAACAACAATTCCTGATGAGATTCAAAATGCCAAGTATTTTTCAATCATTGTTGATGCAACTCCAGATTGTTCTCACAAGGAACAGATTACTATGATTATTCAATATGTTAAGATTGTAGACAGCTCAAAATTTTCAAATGAAGAAAGGTTTATTTTGTTTGATAATTTCACAAGAAAAACTGGAAAATAAATTGCTGCTCGAGTACTAGCAATTCTAGAAGGTTTTAAGTTAGCTTTTCAAGTCTGCATTGGTCAGGCCTATGACAATGGATCTAATATGGCTGGGAAGTACAAAGGTCTACAAGCAGTTCTGTTTGAGCGTAATTCAAACTATTTTCTCCAGCTGTGGAAACAACACACTAAACCTTGTAGGTGTTGACTGTGCTGAATCATGCAAGGAGGCAATTACTTTGGAACTGTTCAGCAAATGAACAATCTCTTCAGTAGCAGTCCACAAAGGTGGAAATTCTCAAGCAATATCTTCCTGTTCCACTGCATGGGATGTCCAAAACTAGATGGTCTGTACGGATTGATGGTGTTCAACTAGTTGTGCAGCATTTGAATTCAGTGAGAAAGGCTTTAAATGACCTGAGAAGAAACAAGGACTATCCACTGAATCTAACCAACAGTGTCTTTAAACACTGGAGATAGATGGTCAAATAGTACATAAAACCCTTTAACTGAATCCACACCAGCAGGTAAGAACACTATCTCCTCTATTTCAGTTGGATTTGACATCACTATCCCATGCTTAGTGAGGGAGGTTCAATTTAGGGTGACCCTGTCAGTTAGGGCATATTAATTACAATGTGCTGACTTTTACTCATACAATAAGGAACATATTTTATCACCCCTGCATCAAAGATGTAAGTGAATTTTAGCCCCAAAGAGCCAAAATTGGTCACTTTGGCAAAGCAGATATGTCTGCTGATCACCTAGACAAAGGTGTGTTTATGCAAATAGTCTACTCCTGAGGTCTTTCCACCCAGTTAATTAATAGGGGGCAGGAGAAAGTTCAGCCAGTCACAAAATTTCTATATCTGGTTCAGTACACTCTCACCAACAGAGTTCAGCGCCAGATGCTTCAGAAGAAGGTGCAAGTAACCCTGTGGTGGGCAATTATGGGATAACCTGCCTGTAGGGAATATTTTTTTTCTTAATCCTTAACAGTTACATGTTGTTTTAAGCCCTGAAACGTAAGAGATAATATCTCTTCCAAAAATTGTGTTTATACCTTTACTATTATAACTCTATACCATTGTTTTTACACATATAAATGTCTAATCCCATTTTTAATCCTGCTAAATGCTTTGTGTTAATTATATTTTATGGCAATGAGTTCCACAGTCTAATAGTATATGTGGAAACATTTATTTTTGTCATTGTTAAATAGTTATAATTCATTCCTTACTGATATTTTAGGTATATATTTTTTCTTTCCCTTGTTAAAGCCCTGATTTTTGGAATGTTGAGGCCCTAGACCTGGACCAGTTTTGCAAATGCACTTGGGCTTTCTTTGTGCATTCAGTAACCAAAGCTGCAAGTGCAAATTAAACTCATTTGTACACGCAAGGGACAGCACCCAAAACAATGCAAACAGAGACATCACATTCTGAAACTTTGACCTCGAAAGAATAAATATTTTTTCACATATTTAATATATATATTAGATGTCACCTAATCTGTATATATTATTTTGGACCCTTCAGTTGTATTAATTTGTTAACTGTTGATTAATTATTTTCAATAAAGTTTCCACAATTTTTTTTAAAGCGTCCAGTTTATTGGCATTGTATCAGCACTAAATATAGACAGTTTTCAGTCCGACAAAATTTGATTTATCTGTAAGTTTCCAAAACTTCTGCACATCCCCTTATGACACAGGTTTGAAAGCTTTAGAAAACCATTTTCCCCCTAGTTCTTCCAAACGAACATTTGACTTTTCAGTATGTGTGCTGAGTTTCCCCAACGACATTCTTCATCACACTTCTTGGATTTGATTTTCATTTGTAATGGTCTTTGCAAGGGAAAACCTGAGTGTTATTTCTAGGATTTGTGAAAGAAATCAAACAGAAAGGGGATGTTATGTGTATTTTATGATTGCCATTGTCATGATAAGGATATGGCAACTGGGAACAAATGTTTACAATTAAAAGGGTTGGTAGCACTGCCTATTAAGATTGCTCACCATTTATTATAAAACATTTATTCAGTTGCTTATTTTCCAAAACTGGTTGCTATTTTCCAAAACTTCAACCATTGGGGATGAAATTTTCTATGCTGAATGTCTGCCTCAGGCTAAATATTTGTTGAGACAATTGCAGCCAAAACAGTTCAGCCATTTCTAAGAATTAGGGTATGGAAAAAATAAGTTGTTTTGTCATTCAGAAAAAACAAACAAACCACTCCGATGAACTCTTGAGAAGCTCCAGTGCCCCAATGCTTTGGAGCAGGGAATTGAAATTTGCCAGGGAGTAGCCTTTTTGTTAGGGACATGCCTTTTGCTGTTCCTTTGAAAATATGCCCAAATTTGGCCATTTTGTAAACCTACAAAAATCCCATTTCACACATGCTCTATATATATAGAGAGAGAATTTAACCGCTAAAGTCTCTGAAGATTCCAATGTTACAGAGTATGCTCAAGCCTCTCACAGCTTCTAGACAGCCCACATGCACCATCCCCAGAGCAACTGAGCTTACTCCCATCCCCTCACAGCACTTAGATGTGACTGGACTGCACAGGTGCTATCCCCACAGAGCAACTGCATGCTCTTGACCAAAACTGCAGTTCCTGGCTGCTGCAGGCCAAGGTAGGGCCAGATACTATCACTGAGAGCAAGGACCCTGGCTCTTCTGCATTCTCACTGACCCCTCTACTGGATGCAGTGTTATTGTAGCCATGTCAGTCCCAGGATATTAGAGACACAAGGTGGGTGAGGTAATATGTTTTATTGCACCAACTTCTGTTGGTGAGAGAGACAAGCTTTTGAGTTTACACAGAGCTCTTCTTTAGGTCACCCTGTCTCTCTGACCCCTCTGCTGTCACCCAGTCAGTATGGAGGAGGAAACCACTTGACCCAAATACAGTGAAAACAAGGGCCAGACTGAAGAGGAAGAAAAGAAATATATGAGGACAAAAGCCGACCTGAGACTGGGAGCCATGTATGTGTGTTGGGGGGGGGGGGGTGAGAGCAGGACTGGATGTCACAAGGACTGGCCTTTTGAAGGGTTAGACACCCACCCTACATGTGATAGGTTCACACAAGGAGAATGCGCCAACCCAGACCTGCCTGTATATAGTTATTGCCGAAGTAGCTGGGTAGCAGTTAATCAGGGAAAGAACAGATGGGCCTAATAAAGGCTTAAGAGGGCTCACTCAGATTTATTTACTGCACACTATTCAAGCTTCCACAAACCATTACTTTCGAGCAGGAAATATGCTTGTTCTGTACTGTTTTGCCAGAATATTAACTTGTTGTATGATATGCACACTCTCTATGGTGGGTTATGTTATATCTGGTTAAGAAAGATTAGAACACACTTACACCATTGGATAGCCAAAATAAAGATATTTGTAGACACACGTTTCATTCAAGTCCCTACATGTAAATACTTCACTGAATATATACACAGTCCTTTTTTGCCTCTGTAGAGATTTCATTCCACACCATAATATGACATGTACATCATACACATTTTTTACTGTACATGTACTTTTATATAAATGAACATTTATTACTTAATATGTGTTCTTTCACATCAGGAATCATGTCTTTCAACCTATAAAGTTTGTTAATTTTGAAGTTTGCTCCTTCAGTATCATTAAAAAATGCAGTACAGGCAATCTAATCTCTAAATTAGCTTCTGACTACATAACATCTTTGCTGTTTTATATGAAATTTACAAGTCAGGTTTGATAAACTGTATTATCCTTTGAAGCCCAGTGAAAGTCAAGTCAACATGCAAAAACTATTATATTCATGCTGTTCATGTTTGTCCTGCAAAATCAAGAAACATATCAAAGTTTATCGTAGTTGTGAATTGGTACTGGAATGCCTTTAACAATTGGCCTGCTATATGTTTAAATTGCAGCAAGGGAGATTTAAGTTGGACATTAGGAAAAACTTCTTAACTGTCAGGGTGATTAAGCACTGGAATAAATTGACTAGGGAGGTTGTGGAATCTCCATCATTGAGGATTTTTAAGAGCAGGTTGGATAAACACTTATCAGGGATGGTCTAGATCAGTGGTTCCCAAACTTGTTCCACCGCTTGTGCAAGGAAAGCCCCTGGAGGGCCCGGGCGGGCTGGTTTGTTTACCTGCCGCTTCCAGAGGTTTGCTGCTCCAGGCCAATGGGAGCTGCTGAAAGTGGTGGCCAGTACATCCCTTGGCCCGCGCCACTTCCAGCAGCTCCCATTGGCCTGTAGCAGTGAACTATGGCCGCTGGGAGCCGAGATCTGCCGAACCTGCGGATGCGGCAGGTAAACAAACCGGCCCGGCCCGCAATCTAGATAATACTTAGTCCTGCCACAAGGTCCATTCCAGTCCTATGATTCTATGGGAATATTATTTTCAGGTATTCAAACTGCTGACTTAAGACTGCTTACTTGTACAAAAATGCAAATCATTTCAGCCTTTCATTGGTCAATGAAAAATGTATTGAGTGCAAAATACTGATAATCACTCACATGGTTTTATGATCAAGCAAATCTTATTCATCTTAGTAAACTGAAAATTACTTTGCATTTGCCTTCCTCTGACATCTTGATGGTTCCACTGAAATCGAAAAGTACTTAGAAAGACAAAACATTCCCTTAATACTTGCCATTATTTTGGAATTCAGTTGATTCTGTATCAGCTTTATACTACAAATTACAGCAATCTTTCCCCTCTAAACCATGAGGAAAATATATTTCCCCAATAAACATCTGCCTATGGATTGTGGAAGATGTGTTCTCAGTGTTATACTTTCATGAAGGCTTAAAGTGAGGCTATAACACTGATCTTTAAGGTGCTTAGATTAGCTTTACTCTTTTCTGTTGTTTTCCATTTCTAGCTGGAGATGGGGGCATTAGTGGCAGGCAGCACCTTCTGGAGGGTGCAAGAGTGGGTGGTGTATGAATATAGCAATGAAGAAAGATTGGTATTAATGTCAGGGAGTGAGAACAGACAGTTTAGAATAATGTGGACAGGTTTGAGAGTAACAGCCGTGTTAGTCTGTATTCGCAAAAAGAAAAGGAGTACTTGTGGCACCTTAGAGACTAACCAATTTATTTGAGCATCCAATGAAGTGAGCTGTAGCTCACGAAAGCTTATGCTCAAATAAATTGGTTAGTCTCTAAGGTGCCACAAGTACTCCTTTTCTTTTTGCGAATAATGTGGACGAAAACCTGAGGAGCATAAACATTCAAACCAGTGTTGTATCCTGCCTCGAGTCTCTGCACAACTTTCTGCAGGAGTCTTAGTGCAGGAAGAGGGCTGAAGGGAAATCACCCTGTTGGCCAAGGTATTCCTGTGGCACAGATATGCCCAGTTGCTGGAATGACTGGTGCAAGTTAGAGCTAAGGCTGCTTCAGGATTGTCTTTCCTCTCTGTCCCTATGCTAAGCTCACCACTATGAAAGGGATCAATTCCAACGTGCTCCTAAAGGCTACATATGCTACTACCAACCATGGAAGAGGCTGTATGGGCATTCTACCTTGTGCCCCAACGTTTCTGGGAACATTACATTCCTCCAGCCCCCACACAGACTGTCCCGTCAAGGGCCATTTATTCAATCTTTGCAGAGGTATTTGGCCCAGAGTGTGGTTTTCCCTTCCCCACCAACCTCAAGGTTACTAGCTGTTAATGGAAAGTATGTAAACTGACCAAAATTATTTTTTTTTTACAAGTAAAACAGACAATTATCAGACAAAGAGCAACATGATATCCACAGTCAGTCTGAGGTCGATATATATTCAGCAAATGTTACTCCCTATAATTATTTAACTAATAAAAATGATTCAGAGAAGTTGTGAAGAAAAAAATCTTAAAATAAATCCAGACATGTAAAGGTATGAGAAATGTACTGTTAAGGCATCCAAACAACCTTAACTCTGCCCTTTAGTGAGATCAGTAGGAAGGGGAAAGAAGAAAAAATGCAAGTGTCTTTAAAAGTCAATTTACTATAATCTGGGATCAAAAACATTAAAATGCTTTAATGATTGTATGATTTTATGGTGTCGCTACTGGTCAACGTTAAGTTGGCTTTGGTGCCTTAACTGTGCATTAATTCCTAAACTGTGTGGATTTCTTTTAAATGTAATGTTAACTGTGAATTTCCTGAGTTCATAAATCTTATTTTCAGGGATAACTACAGTAGCCCTAAAATATAGATTTACTCAGAGCTGTAGTGATGATGGAAAATCTGTTTCATGAAGGATTTTAAGTTTTGTCAAAAGAGGACTGAAATCTATATATTTTAAAATTCTCCACAAAAGAATATTGAAAAAATGTTTTCAGTCAAATTGTTTTATTTCAACAGCACTGACAACATTTTGATTGTGCCCTGTAAGATTTTATACTACAGAATTTAAAAATCTTGAAACAGTCATTTTAAAACAAAAATCAGTTTTTTATTCCAAAATTATTGAAATGGGATGTCTGGATATTGTTGGACTTGTTTTTTTTTTCTTCCAGATTTTGCCAAAATGAAATGAAGTTTTGGCAAAATAGATATGATTTTACAAAGCACTTTGACAAAACTGCATTCTCCAAACACCAAATGGTTCAGTTGAAGTTCTTCAAACCAACTCTGATTTTACCTTTAATTTTTGATATGTACTTGTCAACATACTTCAGTGGGTCATGCTGAGAATGCCAAATTCAGGACATACTGCTAAGAAGTAAGACAGATTTACCACAAACAGGTGATTATTCTATCATTACTTTTCTTACTGGCTTGGGATAATCTAAACTTGTTACTGGCTTGGGATAATCTAAATGTCTGTGAGGGGAGGGCTCCTGCCTCATACTGGGAATGAGGGGCGATCAACAGGTTATCTCAAGTGCTTATATACGAATGCACAAAGCCTTGGAAACAAGCAGGGAGAACTGGAGGTCCTGGTGATGTAAAGGAACTATGACGTGATTGGAATAACAGAGACTTGGTGGGATAACTCACATGACTGGAGTACTGTCATGGATGGTTATAAACTGTTCAGGAAGGACAGGCAGGGCAGAAAAGGTGGGGGAGTAGCACTGTATGTAAGGGAGCAGTATGACTGCACAGAGCTCCGGTACAAAACTGTAGAAAAACCTGAGTGTCTCTGGATTAAGTTTAGAAGTGTGTGCAACAAGAGTGATGTAGTGGTGGGAGTCTGCTATAGACCACCGGACCAGGGGGATGAAGTAGATGAGGCTTTCTTCCGGCAGCTCACGGAAGCTACTAGATCGCATGCCCTGATTCTCATGGGTGACTTTAATTTTCCTGATATCTGCTGGGAGAGCAATACAGCAGTGCATAGACAATCCAGGAAGTTTTTGGAAAGCATAGGGGACAATTTCCTGGCGCAAGTGCTAGAGGAGCCAACTAGGGGGGGGCGCTTTTCTTGACCTGCTGCTCACAAACCGAGTAGAATTAGTGGGGGAAGCAAAAGTGGATGGGAATCTGGGAGGCAGTGATCATGAGTTGGTTGAGTTCAGGATCCTGACGCAGGGAAGAAAGGTAAGCAGCAGGATACGGACCCTGGACTTCAGGAAAGCAGACTTCGACTCCCTCAGGGAACGGATGGCCAGGATCCCCTGGGGGACTAACTTGAAGGGGAAAGGAGTCCAGGAGAGCTGGCTGTATTTCAAGGAATCCCTGTTGAGGTTACAGGGACAAACCATCCCGATGAGTCGAAAGAATAGTAAATATGGCAGGCGACCAGCTTGGCTTAATGGTGAAATCCTAGCGGACCTTAAACATAAAAAAGAAGCTTACAAGAAGTGGAAGGTTGGACATATGATCAGGGAAGAGTATAAAAATATTGCTCGGGCATGTAGGAATGATATCAGGAGGGCCAAATCGCACCTGGAGCTGCAGCTAGCGAGAGATGTCAAGAGTAACAAGAAGGGTTTCTTCAGGTATGTTGGCAACAAGAAGAAAGCCAAGGAAAGTGTGGGCCCCTTACTGAATGAGGGAGGCAACCTAGTGACAGAGGATGTGGAAAAAGCTAATGTACTCAATGCTTTTTTTGCCTCTGTCTTCACTAACAAGGTCAGCTCCCAGACTGCTGCGCTGGGCATCACAAAATGGGGAAGAGATGGCCAGCCCTCTGTGGAGATAGAGGTGGTTAGGGACTATTTAGAAAAGCTGGACGTGCACAAGTCCATGGGGCCGGACGAGTTGCATCCGAGAGTGCTGAAGGAATTGGCGGCTGTGATTGCAGAGCCATTGGCCATTATCTTTGAAAACTCGTGGCGAACGGGGGAAGTCCCAGATGACTGGAAAAAGGCTAATGTAGTGCCAATCTTTAAAAAAGGGAAGAAGGAGGATCCTGGGAACTACAGGCCAGTCAGCCTCACCTCAGTCCCCGGAAAAATCATGGAGCAGGTCCTCAAAGAATCAATCCTGAAGCACTTGCATGAGAGGAAAGTGATCAGGAACAGCCAGCATGGATTCACCAAGGGAAGGTCATGCCTGACTAATCTAATCGCCTTTTATGATGAGATTACTGGTTCTGTGGATGAAGGGAAAGCAGTGGAGGTACTGTTTCTTGACATTAGCAAAGCTTTTGACACGGTCTCCCACAGTATTCTTGTCAGCAAGTTAAGGAAGTATGGGCTGGATGAATGCACTATAAGGTGGGTAGAAAGTTGGCTAGATTATCGGGCTCAACGGGTAGTGATCAATGGCTCCATGTCTAGTTGGCAGCCGGTGTCAAGTGGAGTGCCCCAGGGGTCGGTCCTGGGGCTGGTTTTGTTCAATATCTTCATAAATGATCTGGAGGATGGTGTAGATTGCACTCTCAGCAAATTTGCGGATGATACTAAACTGGGAGGAGTAGTAGATACGCTGGAGGGGAGGGATAGGATACAGAAGGACCTAGACAAATTGGAGGATTGGGCCAAAAGAAATCTGATGAGGTTCAATAAGGATAAGTGCAGGGTCCTGCAC
The DNA here is from genome assembly GCF_965140235.1 of Caretta caretta. Classification (NCBI taxonomy): domain Eukaryota; kingdom Metazoa; phylum Chordata; order Testudines; family Cheloniidae; genus Caretta; species Caretta caretta. The sequence goes on from NC_134208.1 coordinate 79,458,953, forward strand.
TTAGGACGGAAGAATCCAATGCACCGCTACAGACTAGGGGCCGAATGGCTAGGCAGCAGTTCTGCGGAAAAGGACCTAGGGGTGACAGTGGATGAGAAGCTGGATATGAGTCAGCAGTGTGCCCTTGTTGCCAAGAAGGCCAATGACATTTTGGGATGTATAAGTAGGGGCATAGCGAGCAGATCGAGGGACGTGATCGTTCCCCTCTATTCGACATTGGTGAGGCCTCATCTGGAGTACTGTGTCCAGTTTTGGGCCCCACACTACAAGAAGGATGTGGATAAATTGGAGAGAGTCCAGCGAAGGGCAACAAAAATGATTAGGGGTCTAGAACACATGACTTATGAGGAGAGGCTGAGGGAGCTGGGATTGTTTAGTCTGCAGAAGAGAAGAATGAGGGGGGATTTGATAGCTGCTTTCAACTACCTGAAAGGGGGTTCCAAAGAGAATGGATCTAGACTGTTCTCAGTGGTAGCAGATGACAGAACGAGGAGTAATGGTCTCAAGTTGCAGTGGGGGGGTTTAGGTTGGATATTAGGAAAAACTTTTTCACTAGGAGGGTGGTGAAGCACTGAAATGGGTTACCTAGAGAGGTGGCGGAATCTCCTTCCTTAGAGGTTTTTAAGTCAGGCTTGACAAAGCCCTGGCTGGGATGATTTAACTGGGAATTGGTCCTGCTTTGAGCAGGGGGTTGGACTAGATGACCTTCTGGGGTCCCTTCCAACCCTGATATTCTATGATTCTAAACTTCTGTCTTACCATGTTAATTAACAAGAAGTCAAAGAGGCAGTCTCCTTAGGCTTTCCAGCCCTTATCTCACCACCACCCGGACACTGGACTGTATGATGAGTGGTTACTGAAAACCAATTTCGTCATGTATAGGGTCCCTCTAATCACAAGAAATCAGCCACTTAGCCAGGTCAATATATAGCTCAGATCTTACCCAATAATCATGCTAATGCCAATCCTTTAGTGACTAAAAGTAAACATTTGATTAAATAAAGGAAGAAGAAAGTTAATAATGATTAAAAGATCATACACATACAAATACTTGCAAAGTCCTTATACCAGCTTTGTAGCAGTGATGGAACAAACTACTGGCTTATAAAGTTTCTCTGGTAAATTCCAGAAGATTGGAAGGTCCTCAGTCCATAACTCAATATGCTCCTTTTAATTGTAAATCCACAGTCCAGAGAGCAAGGGCAGGAAAGAGGCAAAATGGAATAATCTCAGGGGTCTTTTATATCCTTTGCCATGTGCCTGGAAATTTCCTGTTTCAAACTGAGCTCACAGTTAAGTTTGTGGGAATTTAGTGGCACAAGATGGATTCCAGGGTCACATGAGCATATCATCTGTCCTTACGACTCACAAGGGCAGTCATTGCCCTGATCCGTGCTGAGGCATCCACAGGAAAAGCTATCTTGGCAGAATGAGTTCCATCCATGGGGAATGCCAAAGGGGAGGCGGGGGTTGGGGTGACTCATCTGTTTTAATTTGTTTATCTGTATTTTCCTGGATGGCTGGTGTTGGTTGCCTTTATTTCCCCTTAGGCAGATGAACCTGGGATTTTTATTTTATTTTAATTGTAAAACAATTTATAAATCAATAGCTTTGTGGGAAGGCATAGGTGAGTTGGGTGTGGGACAGTTTAAAACCAGAACTGGGAGGTGAAGCCAAAAAGTCCTATAAAATTGGTCTTTAGCTCATAAATTCAGGGCAGACTACTCCACTAAAATGTGATCCTTAGGAATGGGTAACAATTCTCAGTAATGCTACCTGGCTTTTGTTATCTGAAGTTACGTAAAAAGAATGAATCAATTGCTAAATGCTGCTATTAGATTGCTCCAAGGTTAATCAGTCCCAGGACCTAGAGCTGTTTGTATAGGCACTTTTAAGTTACAGTTTAAATCTAAATAAGTAGTTTTAAAATAGGATTTTTAAAATTAAAAATAAATAACCCCTCTGTCAAATAATGGCCTGCTCACTTATTTTTACTCTTCATTGAACAAAATTGACTTATACCATCTGAAACCTATGCTATGATGGTAACTGACAGGACCTATTCTCCCTTGATGTGTGCATCTAACTCCATTAATGTTAAAGGAATAATGCATGCTTTCTGTCAGTGGGAGAACAGACACAATAATTGCTTTAGGGAAAATTGCAGAAAGAACACTTTAATTTTTAACCTCATGAATTTTTGGTTTCCCTCTAAAAATAAAAAAGCATTTTCATCTGCTTTCTAATGTACAGTGTAACATTTTTACAATAACTTAATAATAAAAAACATGGTATTAAGTGCCATAGTAAAAAATGCCCTGTTGGAAAAAATCTTTTAGTCCATTAAGCTGGTATTTACTTGTCACCTACACATTTCCTCTGTTATTGTTTAATAAAATTACTTTTTTCCAGTAATATGTCTCTTTTTATATTTCATTAGTGTAAATGGATCTCTTTTTAAGAGAGAAAAAAAATATCTTTCAACATCCATATTTCCAATACATGTTCAGGAGAAAAGACAGCCAGTGAAAAGAGGCACCTCTGACCCCAATTGCCCCAGGAAATCATTTAATCCAGTTTTGTTGAGAGTTCTGTGACAGACTGGTATCAAATTAAAGTACTTGGAATTCAAGAAGCTTTTTTGAATAAACCCCTTTGCTCTCATAGGCACAAAAGTGAAGAACTTACGTCAAACAGTTACCTGATTTGATTGAAGATAAATCATCTAAAACTTAAGCCCTCCTCTCCTTCCAAAGTACAGTAACTCAACTAGCTGATTGTATTGCACTTGGTAGCAAAAATAATGTATAGCTAAAATATTTTTGATTTGTGTTTTGCTGAGTTCAATCGCAGTAGAATTAGATCAAAAAGCCTTGCAGGTTATGTTTTGCTAATGTCCATGCCTGCTCCTGAAAGTTTTCTCTACCTGCTTCTGAGGCACTGGCCTCACAGATAATGCTTTGAGTCCTTTGCTCCAGAAGCCTTGAGACAACCAGTGTCCAGAAGGTTCCAGACTGTTGAAGTCCCTGTCACTCTGCTGTCTCTTCATAAGTCAAACTGACAATCCAGTTTCTGTTGAGTTGCAGAGTAGCCATCAGGTTCTTCTGATGCCAAACTAATCTGCACAGTAGTTAATGACTGTGAGTATGGAGTCAAGAAATCAACTTCCCAGGATGCCCTAGCCTTTTTTCCCCCACACCCCATCCAAGCACCTGCCCAGCAATGACTAGAGAGGAGAGCAGGCCATTGCTCAGTCCCAGGAGCAGGATACCAACTCACAGCGGCTCTCATCAATGATCTATTCAGTTCAGGTTGTATCCATGCCTGAAATGTGGCGTCTGATCTCCTTCCAAAGACTAAATAAAACAAAGTAACTAGCAGCTGTCACATATAGTTTATTCTCCTTGGTCAGAGGAATAGAGAAATTTGGTGTGTGTGTAGTAGGAAGATGGAAGGGAGGGGAGACAGAGGGTTTTTTGGGTTGTTATTTAAAGTTGGTGTGGTATTTGCTTGTGTCCTGGACTGGGGAATTCACTCCCACTGATATAGCTATCTCAAATCTCTCCACTGTCCAGCCAAAATAGCACCATTCTTTGACTTGTCCTTCACAAACAAAAGCAAACTGTCCTGGACTGCAGAATGGGAGTTCCAAGAATCCTGTCTCATGAAAAGATTAACTTCACCTTTGCAGGAAGCAGTTCCATTGTTCGAAAAGAGAGGAGTTGTCAGTGAAGGTTGAGGTCCTGGAGTTGGAGATGGTCTTTTAGGTACCCAAGGCTCAGGACATTCAAAATCTTGCAAAAAAAGGTCTGGGGCAAGAAACACAACATTCTATGGGAAATCAGCAAAGTACAAGTGTGAGGGGTTCACAGTTCGAGCTGGACAAGTATTGCTAATCAGAAAGATTTTCTGAAGGGAAAGTGCCTTTTTCTCAAAATCAAAATTTTACATGGGAAAAATTAAATTTTGCTGAAAAAACTGATTTTCCATAAGAAAAATTGAAGTGATGGCTGCTCACCTATAAGGCTTTTGTCAGTTTCACTTTCTGGCTGCTGAGAGAAGTCCATTTTGCTTTTTCCCTGCAGGTGAAAGTGAAATTTACAATAGTCTTTCAGGCAAGTAGCTGAGAAGCACAGGCAGGCTTATGCTGGGAAGTAGTGAGTCTGAATGTCCCAGCTCTTTGCCTGGCCCAGAACCTCCTCTCCAGGGGGCAAGTCTTGTCAATTTCCTCCTCTCCAGGGGGAAGGTCTTGTCAATTTTTCTTTCTCCCAGGAGGGAGAGCATGAAATTATGAGTCTTCTAAGCAGGCAGCTGGCAAACTGAAAAATTCCATCTTGTTTCTCCTAAAACTGATTTTTTCTGGACATCCCTTCCTGTAAAAGATGTTGCATTTGACATTTCATCACAATCCAGGGTGACTTTTTTTTTTCCCAAAAACTGCAAAGCATTTACACAGAAGCATTTCTCTTTTTCAGCCGGATTTACTCAGAATCACCCCCCGTGGCTGAGGAGATGAGCTGTTGCATTCTGTACCATTTGGAGTGACACTCCACCAATAGGTTTCAGGCTGGTAGCCATGTCAGTCTGTACCAGCAAAAGCCACAAGTACTCCTCATTGTTTTTACTCCGCCATTAGCGATAGTTCTCTCCTTTCAGTTCCATAAACATGGTTACTTCCACATTCTGGGTGAGACTCTCATCCCCAATCTGACCCTTCTGTGCCAAGTAAAAGGGCCAGAGCAATGAAAAACACCTCCCAGAGCCACAAATCTGGTTAAGGAAGAATTTCCCCAGCTCAGGAACTCACAAGCCCTGACATAAGGGGCATGCTGGGGTGGAGACCACAGCTTTACTTCTGCAGAAATTCACGGAAGGCACTGCCCACAGGTAGTCAGAGCTAGGCCTCCGGGCCCTCTAAATTACAACACAGGACACTCCAGCCCCCACAGCATCCCAGAATGGGGAGGGTGCAAAGTCAGTTAAAGACCCTTTTGTGCTGCTTCCCCTTCGGCTGTGAGTTTGTACTGCAGCTTTCAAAGGCATAGCACAGAACCTCACCCTCTAATTTTGGGTGCCACAGAAGAAATCTCAGGAGATGGATAACAGCAGAGTTTGGACTTCCCATGCAAAGATGTGAAAATTCTAATTAAAATGCCAAGCACAGCCTATAATGGTGAAACATTTCACTAATATTCCTAGACACACTATAGAACTCTAGTCTTAAAGCAGTCTGACAAAATGAAGTGTGGAGTCTGTTTTTTTATGATCACTGTACCAAGGTATGGCAGAGCCTACCTTTGCAGCACTCCCTTGTGGCCTGCCATGAGACTACTCATCCTGCCTCAGTTTCCCTCAAGGTCATCAATGGTTAACAGCTACCCCCAACATGGTCCAGTGCTGTGGTGACTTAGCCCTCTGGCTAAAATACATCAAAGTTTCACCAGAGTATCCAAGTTCTAAAACAAAATGTAGTTAATTGCAAACCCTCTGCTCATGTCAACTATGAACTCTGCCAGGGATCATCAGTCACCATTGTATGAAGGCTTCCTGCCAGAGCCTTTCTACACTTGGCAGCTCCTCACCATGGCTACATTTGAGACTCTGGTCAATACTGGTCCCACCAGAGGAACATGTATTCCAGTCCTTGGCTGGCCACAGCCATTCTACTTAGAGTCTGCTTTTCTCAAGTTAATACTCACCAGCACTCCCTTTCTCTGGCCTGCTTTCCCTGACGGAGGCTCTGTCAGGCAATCATTTCCCCCAGCACCCCCAGCAAGGTGCTGAAAATGAATTCAAACAATAATCCCAAAAGAAACAAAACAAAAGGATTTTCTATCTGCCTGAACTACCATTACAACCTAATGGCTCACAGATCATAGAATCATAGAATATCAGGGTTGGAAGGGACCCCAGAAGGTCATCTAGTCCAACCCCCTGCTCGAAGCAGGACCAATTCCCAGTTAAATCATCCCAGCCAGGGCTTTGTCAAGCCTGACCTTAAAAACCTCTAAGGAAGGAGATTCTACCACCTCCCTAGGTAACGCATTCCAGTGTTTCACCACCCTCTTAGTGAAAAAGTTTTTCCTAATATCCAATCTAAACCTCCCCCACTGCAACTTGAGACCATTACTCCTCGTTCTGTCATCTGCTACCATTGAGAACAATCTAGAGCCATCCTCTTTGGAACCCCCTTTCAGGTAGTTGAAAGCAGCTATCAAATCCCCCCTCATTCTTCTCTTCTGCAGGCTAAACAATCCCAGCTCCCTCAGCCTCTCCTCATAAGTCATGTGTTCTAGACCCCTAATCATTTTTGTTGCCCTTCGCTGGACTCTCTCCAATTTATCCACATCCTTCTTGAAGTGTGGGGCCCAAAACTGGACACAGTACTCCAGATGAGGCCTCACCAATGTCGAATAGAGGGGAACGATCATGTCCCTCGATCTGCTCGCTATGCCCCTACTTATACATCCCCAAATGCCATTGGCCTTCTTGGCAACAAGGGCACACTGCTGACTCATATCCAGCTTCTCGTCCACTGTCACCCCTAGGTCCTTTTCCGCAGAACTGCTGCCTAGCCATTCGGCCCCTAGTCTGTAGCGGTGCATTGGATTCTTCCATCCTAAGTGTAGGACTCTGCACTTATCCTTATTGAACCTCATCAGATTTCTTTTGGCCCAATCCTCCAATTTGTCTAGGTCCTTCTGTATCCTATCCCTCCCCTCCAGCGTATCTACCACTCCTCCCAGTTTAGTATCATCCGCAAATTTGCTGAGAGTGCAATCCACACCATCCTCCAGATCATTTATGAAGATATTGAACAAAACCGGCCCCAGGACCAACCCTTGGGGCACTCCACTAGATACCGGCTGCCAACTAGACATGGAGCCATTGATCACTACCCGTTGAGCCCGACAATCTAGCCAGCTTTCTACCCACCTTATAGTGCATTCATCCAGCCCATACTTCCTTAACTTGCTGACAAGAATACTGTGGGAGACCGTGTCAAAAGCTTTGCTAAAGTCAAGAAACAATACATCCACTGCTTTCCCTTCATCCACAGAACCAGTAATCTCATCATAAAAGGCGATTAGATTAGTCAGGCATGACTTTCCCGTGGTGAATTGATGCTGGCTGTTCCTGATCACTTTCCTCTCATGCAAGTGCTTCAGGATTGATTCTTTGAGGACCTAACTAGATCACTAACCTAACTAGATCACTAGACCTAACTAGATCACTAACTCTCTGGAGTTTCTCCCCAGAGACCCAGCTCCTACCCAAGCTACTAACCCTCAGGGCTTCCTCTCTGAGTCCTTCCCTCAATCTGGTTCTCCACAGGTTGGATTTTATTCCCAGTTTATCTGCAGGCTCACTGTCTGGAGGCTGGCCTTTTCCAGGGCCCACTCCAGGATTCTCGTTCTCTCCAACCGCCTTTTTCTTCTTTCAGGGCTAGTCACATGAGACTACCTCACTCCTGAGACCTTCCTCCCCAGTTTAGCTCTCCCAGCGTGTTAAGAAAATCCCCTGACTCCTTTGCAGCTGGGTCTACTAATTGATCCATTCCATCTGATCCCTAACCAATTAAAATTAGCTTGGGTCACGGTAAGGTTTCCTTGGTAGGCAAGGCTGAATGTGACTCCTCTTAAAGGGCCAACCACCTATGACACAAGGTTAGATTGTAGAAATATTAGTGGGAAGGTAGAAGCATTTCAAGAACTATCTGAGACACCCATCTCTTCTTCTCTCAATAGTATCTTCCCTCCATGTATCAAAGTAGCTGAAGCCTCTAAGTCCTTCTGGCAATAGCACTAATTCTGGATGACCAGATAGCAGAAAAGGGTGACCTTAGCTGGTTAGGAAATTTTGCATGTCTCTCTTGAGTAAGGATCTGGCTACCATAATTCATTTGTGGTTCTCTCTACCTGCGTTTGAGCCAGGAAACAATACAGAAGCTGCCTTCATCTTGTGCAAAATATGGTGGTGCTCATTCTCAATGGGTTCAGGCACATCAATTCTGGGCTTCCACTACCAGTTCCCCTGCCCTGTCCCTGCAATGCACAGTTCAAGGCCTTTATCCCAATCTCCAAAGTCATCAAAAGATCAGGCCCAAGCTACCAACCACCTCACCATCCACGAGATGGTAAAATAGTTGTGATCCACTGGAATAATGCCAATTAATACCAGGATGAAATGGTCTGTCATAGAGATGGCCAAACTTACTAACCCTCTGAGAAGCATACGACAATCTACAAAAGTTTGAGAGCCAGGACACGCCCACCAGGGCTTGGGGCTTCAGACCTGCAGCGGGGTGGTGGAGCGAGGGGCTTCTGCCCTGTGAGGTCGGGGGATCTCGGGGCTTCAGACCCAGAGGGCTGAAAACTCGAGACCTCCCTCCCTTCTGCGCAGAAGACCCTAGCCTCACCACCCCACCACAGGAAGGAGCTGCGGGGGGCTTGAGAACCACACTTTAACTGTAAAAGAGCTGCATGCGACTTACGAGACAGTTTTGCCACCTTTGGGATATAGTCAGAAATAAAGGGTTATATTAGTCTTTATTTACCTTCTTTTCTGTACCTCTTTTCTTACACTTACCTAAATGGATAGTTTGCTCTGGCAAATGAAGCGCACAATGAAAAATGTCCTGGGGGATTATATAATGTGAGATTTTCACTCTCAAATTTAAGCAGAAATTTGCCGTTGGAAGAATATTGTTGAGAAGAAGAAGTTGAAAACAAACAGTTAGACAAAGAGTTTATGAATGGGAACAGTTTCAAGATTAAATTTCACAGAATGGCTTAGGCATATGTCCATTTATGGTAGTTTATACCAGGAACAAAATTCTCACTTCTCAACAAAAACTCAAAAGAAGTCATAATGTTAAAGATTTTACTGTAAGTGATGGATAATGAAAAATAGTCAGTCATCCATATCCATCAAATTATATTGAATCATAGAAATGTAGGGCTGGAAGGCACTTTGAGAGATCATCCAAGCACTAAAACCAGTTGCTACTGATGTTGATTAATGTCTGAATTCAGAGTCCATCACCACAAAGGTTAACATTAAGTGGCACTGATTGAAGAATTTGAAAAATCTGGATGTAAATGGGACCCATACAGAATCTGACTTAATAAATTAACTAATGGAACATGATCACATGTTGTGACTTAAGTGCCTGGTTTCTAGCATCTGACCAAAATATATACTTTTTTTTTTTGCCAAAAATATAGAAAAGTTGAAGATTGTTTTGTGTCACAGTAATTTCCCAATTCAGGCTGCCTCTGAAGAATGAATTAGGACTTAATAAGGACTTAATGTATCCATACCTCTCTAACTACTATGTGCATTTTTCAAAAATTACCTGGTTGACATGTAGGTAACGGTGGTGGATTGAGTTATACTAAAAATCCTGTAGCCACAGCATCCCCTTCCCACCCCCCCCCGCCTTTAAAAAAAGGGTCAGTTGAGGGAAAAGCTGGCAAAGACCCTGCAATTGGCTAACCCACAAATCAGTTCTAGAAAGGAGAACTGGGGTCAAGGGCTCTTGTTTAAGGACTAAAAAATAAGAAACTAATTAGTACAGTCCAGTTCCAAACATGAGAGCTGGAAACTTCTGCTTAATGAAGGACTGGGATGGAGTAACCGAGAGAAGGAACCAGGAAGGATTCCAGAAAGAGAGACTGTTTCAAGATGCAGGAAAGAAAAGTATCCTGATGGAAGGAGCCAGAGACTACCAGTTGGACTGAGTCTGAGAGGACAAATGCCTTGGCTATATCTGAATAAAATCCTACTCATGCTTATGACTGGTATTAATAAGTCAGACTCTTAGAAGGGGGTGCTTTCATATTAAAAGGTCTCTCTAGACTGCTTTATAACTCAGCTGAAGGGAAACCAAGAGAGGGCTTACCTGCTATGCCAAACCTGACCGAAAGGGGATGTGCCAGAGTGACTGCCCCGGCATCACACTACACCTAAGAGCTTAGAATCTACAATAAGTGGGCACAGACAGACAGAGAGGGTGGAGTACAAAGAACTAAAAGAGACCCTGTTGGTCAGAACAATAGACATTGGTCTTAGCATACCAACGGCCTACTTATTGTCAAGTTTTTTTTTTGTAGGGATCATGGCAAAGGAGAATTTTTAAGGAGGATAAGGTAGCTTTAGATATGTTTATGGGGAGCTCCTCCCAAGCATGAGGGACAACATAGGAGAAATCATGAAGATACTTCTTTGAAATTCTAACAAGTGGGCGACGGAGGCTGGGATCATTGGACAATAGGAGATGGGAGTCAGTCTCTCAGTAGTGAACTAGAGATGATTGGTAAGGTGTGATAGCCTGAAGAGCCTTGAATATGAATACGAGTAGCTTATGTTTAATGGAGTAGAGGAGTGGGAGCCAGCAAAGGGATGCAAAGAGAGGAGGTGATGTGCTCAGAGTGATGCGTGAGGGAAATTATCTTTGCAACAGTATTCTGAATGGAATGACTGGGGCAAGTTTGCAGTTGTCAGCACCAGAGAAAAGGATGTTGCAGTAACTGAAATGTGATATGATGAGAGGCATTCCAGTCCTTGTTATCACCACCAAAAACACTAGACTTAGAGATGAAACCAATCTCCTCAAATAAAAGATTCTTCTGATCCCAAAGGATCCCAAAGGAACAGCCACACACCCAGGTCAATATACAACTCAGATTTTACCTGAAAATCACGCTGTTGCCAATCCTTTGGTATCTAAAATCTAAAGGTTTATTGAAGAAAGAAAGAAAGAAAGAAAGAAAGAAAGAAAGAAAGAAAGAAAGAAAGAAAGGTTAAAATTGGTTAAAGGAATCAAACACATACAGCAATTGCAAAGTTCTTGGTTCAAGCTTGTAGTAGTGATGGAATAAACTCCTGGCTTGACAAGTCTCTGGTTGAATCCAAATCATTGGAAGGTTCTCAGTCCTTTGGTTAGAATACTCCCATTAGTATAAATCTGTAGTCCAGAGGTTTGAGCAGGAAAGAGGCTGGAGCAGGAAAGAGACAAAATGGAGATGTTTTCAGGGCCTTTTATATCTTTTGCTATGTGGAGGGAATCCCATTGTTCTTACTGTGGAAAATTACAGTAACAAGACAGTGTTTGGAGTCACATGGACAAGTCACATGTCCATGTATGATATCACCTAGTCACAGCAGGAAATCATTACCTATACTTCAAACAGCACATTCACAGGAAAGTCCCGTCAGAATAGGTGGGTGTCTTCCATTGTGACTTAAATGTTCTTTTGATCAGCCTTTCAGTTTGCATAGTTCCTCCAAGATGTGCTGGCTAACTACCTTGTTGTCGTTCCCCCAGGAGCAAACATTTGAAATATAGGTATAGAGCCAATACTCATAGCTTCAAATACAAAAAAATGATACATGCATACAAATAGCAAATCACATTCAGCAAATCATAACCTTTCCATAGACATCTTATGTGACACATTTAGTACCAGATTTGTTGCAAATATATAACAGTGGTTGCAACAATGATCTATATGGTCATATTTTAATCAGATAATGTCACAGAGGTCCAAGTCAAAAATCATGCCTAAATTATAGGGCTGAATGACAGGCAAGCTAGGATGGTGGTGTCCACAATGATTGAAAAGGGAGTTATTGGGGTGGGACTTGGAGGGGAAGATAAAGAGCTCTGTTTTAGCCATGTTGAGCTTGAGCTGACAGCTCAACATCCATGAGGAGATATCAGAGACAGGCCAAGATTTTAGTTTGAAGAGAAAGGCAGTTCCGGAGAAGAGGGGATCTGTGAGTCATCAGAATAGAGATGGTGGCTGAATTTGTGTTTCTGGATGAGACTACCCAGAAATAAGGTGGAGAGGAGGAAGAGAAAGAGACAAAGGAGAGAGACCTTTGGAACTCCCACAGAAAGTTAGAAGGGGGGTGAGGAGGATTCTGTTAAGGACATGATGAAGGAATGATTACATAGCTACACTACATCTCACTAAAGTTATTTCTTTTTATTGAAGAATATGCATAACTTGGAGGTCAGTTGTTCAGTCGGAGCTATATAATGAAAAAGGAGTGCAAGGTTTGGTGTAAAAGTGGTGGTTGACTTGACTATACAATTTTGCCCTAAATAAACTGCAAAGACAGCAGAAACATTGTGACAACTATATAATCTCATTTATGCTACTTTCAATCTATGTTGGGATTTGAGTCAATTCCTAATAAAATATAAAGGTGGCACACAATTAGGGAAGGTCATGCCTGACTAATCTAATCGCCTTCTGTGATGAGATTACTGGTTCAGTGGATGAAGGGAAAGCAGTGGATGTATTGTTTCTTGACTTTAGCAAAGCTTTTGACACGGTCTCCCACAGTATTCTTGTCAGCAAGTTAAAGAAGTATGGGCTGGATGAATGCACTATAAGGTGGGTAGAAAGTTGGCTAGATTGTCGGGCTCAACGGGTAGTGATCAATGGCTCCATGTCTAGTTGGCAGCCGGTATCAAGTGGAGTGCCCCAGGGGTCGGTCCTGGGGCCGGTTTTGTTCAATATCTTCATAAATGATCTGGAGGATGGTGTGGATTGCACTCTCAGCAAATTTGCGGATGATACTAAACTGGGAGGAGTGGTAGATATGCTGGAGGGCAGGGATAGGATACAGACGGACCTAGACAAATTAGAGGATTGGGCCAAAAGAAATCTGATGAGGTTCAATAAGGATAAGTGCAGGGTCCTGCACTTAGGACAGAAGAACCCAATGGAAAGCTACAGACTAGGGGCCGAATGGCTAGGCAGCAGTTCTGCGGAAAAGGACCTAGGGGTGACAGTGGACGAGAAGCTGGATATGAGTCAGCAGTGTGCCCTTGTTGCCAAGAAGGCCAATGGCATTTTGGGATGTATAAGTAGGGGCATAGCGAGCAGATCGAGGGACGTGATTGTCCCCCTCTATTCGACATTGGTGAGGCCTCATCTGGAGTACTGTGTCCAGTTTTGGGCCCCACACTACAAGAAGGATGTGGATAAATTGGAGAGAGTCCAGCGAAGGGCAAGAAAAATGATTAGGGGTCTGGAACACATGACTTATGAGGAGAGGCTGAGGGAACTGGGATTGTTTAGTCTGCAGAAGAGAAGAATGAGGGGGGATTTGATAGCTGCTTTCAACTACCTGAGAGGTGGTTCCAGAGAGGATGGTTGTAGACTATTCTCAGTGGTAGAAGAGGACAGGACAAGGAGTAATGGTCTCAAGTTGCAGTGGTGGAGGTTTGGGTTGGATATTAGGAAAAACTTTTTCACTAGGAGGGTGGTGAAACACTGGAATGTGTTACCTAGGGAGGTGGTAGAATCTCCTTCCTTAGAAGTTTTTAAGTTCAGGCTTGACAAAGCCCTGGCTGGGATGATTTAATTGGGGATTGGTCCTGCTTTGAGCAGGGGGTTGGACTAGATGACCTCCTGAGGTCCCTTCCAACCCTGATATTCTATGATTCTATGATTAATTATTTAAAAAAAATGAAGTTAAGAAATGACAGTGTACAATTTCTCTTTGCCTTTTTCTCAAAATCATGGAAATATTACTTTATAGAAATTGCTTCTCTAGGTCCATCAAATCTGATTGAGCCTTTCACCTTTCTTGAAGGTATTTAATAGCCTTAATACTTCAAAATGATAAGAACTATATAACAATTTACAAACTCTGATAATAGATCTCTAATGTCATGCTTAAGCTTGTATTCTCAACTTCAGCTCCTGCATGTCCACATGAAATCATCCTTGATAAATTAGTGTCTTTAACCATTTTAAATTATATATTTTTGCATTAATCTTCAGTTTGGTGCTATAAACAATGATACAATGAGGACCATATATTGATTAATAACATGCTTATTATCATGCCAATTATTGAAAAATCCTGGACTACTAGACTTTGAAGACAACTCATTTTTATTCTTTTCATTGAATAATCTGACGGCATATTGAGCATTTGCAGGAGATTAAAGTAAAGCTTTCTTGTGGAAACCTGAAGTAACCTCAAGCTAATTAGTTTTCCTGACCTCCATGACTTCCATATAGTGAAGAAAAGCAATAGCATGTGAAGCAGAACATATTTTCCCTGTTTATGGAGCATTATGATTATTTTCTTTAGCCATTTTAATGTTAATGGATGATTATGCAAATTAGATATACTATGAAATATAACACATACAAATATAACTATTACTTTTGAACCCGGGGGAAAATCCTTATGATTTTAAAAAGTGTTTCTTTAAGACAAGGCGCAGACATCTCAGCTAATGTCAACATGTGGGGGAAAAAAGGCAGTTTTAAGAGGCTTGGAAGGTCTCTTAGGGTATGTCTACACTACGAAATTAGGTCGAATTTATAGAAGTCATTTTTTTAGAAATCGGTTTTATATATTCGAGTGTGTGTGTCCCCACAGAAAATGCTCTAAGTGCATTAAGTGCATTAACTCGGCGGAATGCTTCCAAAGTACCGAGGCTAGAGTCGACTTCCGGAGTGTTGCACTGTGGGTAGCTATCCCACAGTTCCCGCAGTCTCCGCTGCCCATTGGAATTCTGGGTTGAGATCCCAATGCCTGATGGGGCTAAAACATTGGCGCGGGTGGTTCTGGGTACATATTGTCAGGCCCCTGTTCCCTCCCTCCCTCCGTGAAAGCAAGGGCAGACAATCGTTTCACGCCTTTTTTCCTGAGTTACCTGTGCAGACGCCATACCACAGCAAGCATGGAGCCTGCTCAGCTCACTGTCACCATATGTCTCCTGGTTCTGGCAGACGCGGTACTGCATTGCTACACAGCAGCAGCAACCCATTGCCTTGTGGCAGCAGATGGTGCAATAGGACTGGTAGCCATCATCGTCATGTCCGAGGTGCTCCTGGTTGCCTGTGTGAGGTCGATCAGGAGTGCCTGGGCAGACATGGGTGCAGGGACTAAATTTGGAGTGACTTGATCAAATCATTCTCTTTAGTCCTGCAGTCAGTCCTATTGAACCATCTTATGGTGAGCAGGCAGGTGATACGGATTGCTAGCAGTCCTATTGCATCATTTTCTGCCTGGCAGGCAAGAGATGAGGATGGCTAGCAGTCCTATTGTACCATCTTCTGCAGAGCAGCTATGAGATGTGGATGACATGCAGTCCTTCTGCGCCGTCTGCTGCCAGCCAAAGATGTAAAAGATAGATGGAGTGTATCAAAACAAGAAATAGACCAGATTTGTGTTGTACTCATTTGCAACCCCCCCACCTCCCCCCGTCTAGGAGACTCATTCCTCTAGGTCACACTGCAGTCACTCACAGAGAAGGTGCAGCGAGGTAAATCTAGCCATGTATCAATCAGAGGCCAGACTAACCTCCTTGTTCCAATAAGAACAATAACTTAGGTGCACCATTTCTTATTGGAACCCTCCGTGAAGTCCTGCCTGAAATACTCCTTGATGTAAAGCCACCCCCTTTGTTGATTTTAGCTCCCTGTAAGCCAACCCTGTAAGCCGTGTCGTCAGTCGCCCCTCCCTGCGTCAGAGCAATGGCAAACAATCGTGCATCTGAGTTGAGAGTGCTGTCCAGAGCAGTCACAATGGAGCACTCTGGGATAGCTCCCAGAGGCCAATACCGTCGAATTGTGTCCACTGTACCCCAAATTCGACCTGGCAAGGCCGATTTAAGCGTTAATCCACTTGTCGGGGTGGAGTAAGGAAATCAATTTTAAGAGCCCTTTAAGTCGAAATAAAGGGCTTCATCGTGTGGACAGGTGCAGGTTTACATCGATTTAATGCTGCTAAATTCGACCTAAAGTCCTAGTGTAGACCAGGGCTTATAGAGTGCATAGGAGAAATGATGACCCCAGTCTGCTACTGTCACCAACTAAATCTAAATCCCACACGTAAACAAACAAATAAAGTGAGATCCTTTTTGGGACTGTTTTAATCCCGAAGTGTTGGCAGTATGTTTTAGCAGCAATGTTTTTAGAGCTGGAGAATCCTATCTCTTGACATGAAGCTGTGATATATTTATTTATTTATTTATTTAGCATAACTGAGTTCTACAAAGGCATCGGGTTGCCATGTGAGGCATCTAAACATGATATCTCTGTAGTTGCAAGGCAGTAGAAAAGATGAACAATGCCAAGAGTCAGGTTCCCCTAGCAAAGAAATTTCTGTAACAAGAGCTCTGCTTCTGCCAGCTTTATTCCCATTGGGTAGTACTCCATTGGTAGTGTTTTGAGGTCAGGTTCTTGTCACAGATAAGGCCACTTGGAAATGCTCTGGAGGCACAAAGCAGTCTTAAACTAGGCAGTTGGGGATTCTCCTGCTGCAGGGGGATCCTCTGTTGGTGTAGCTGTAGCATAGCTGGCTCTGTTCAGTCCCTCCCAATTTCCAGCGTAAAGGCCTACAGGGGATGTGGTCAGAGTTAGACTAGAATCCCTAAGGCTGTCTAATTTATGCCAGAGTATGAATCAGCATCCTCCAGTTCCCTGAGGTTCATAAAAATGACACAGAGACACCTTTGCCCCCACCAATGCGCTTCCTGGAGTGGAACGTGGCTAAACCTGGGAATTAGGTCACATTATTTACTTACTACCTTAAGTAAATGCACAGTTGAACCATGATCCTATTGATCAGGCTAAACTAAATATCTGATGAATATTTTGAGAATGTATAGAGCTATACAGCTAGGCTCCATGATATACAAAGATCCTGCAGTTGGCAGATAGATTCCCGAACTCATGCCTACTCATCTCTGCTGTATAGATATTGACTTCAAAGGCCCAAAGAGTTAAAGGTGTTTATAAACTCTTTTGTTGTCCCATATTAAGCAGTGATAGGTAGGTTCGGGGTTCTTTTAAACAGAGGCTTTGGTTTTACTCTGTTACTTTGCAAATACCCCAAAGCGTTTTTGTAAATTAAAAACTTATTGATTGAAACACAAGAAGGAGCAAGAAACTAAAACAGGCATTTATATGAAACTATGGTTGAGTGATTGTGCAAAATAGAATCAAAACCTTGAAAGCCTTTTGGAGGCAAAATACCAGAGTCTGTTATTTTTAGAGGAACCTTTCTTTGATGAAAAGTAAAAGGTTAATTTTCCTATCAGTCCTGATGTGTAGAGAGCATTTACTTATTCTGTTCTTAACAAACAGTCAGACACAAGGTGGAGGAGAGTCAGGACAGAAAAGCTGGTGAAACACAGCTTTTTGTTGATGATTGTGGGCCACAGTCTACCATCTGGTCAGAGACGTCATCTGACTGGATCTTTTCTTCTTAGACAGGGCAGGCTTGGATGAATACAGCACAGCTGATATCAGGATTCAATAAAGAGCCAAGAGATATGACAGAAGAAAAGAAAAGTGGTGGAGGGGGGCAGAAAAAAACACAACAGGGGAAGGGAAAGCAATGCAGGATCTTACATGCCTCTGCAATACTGGAAATTAGATATCCGCACTGATGTGCTGAACATAGGAGCCAACTCCGTGGGTGCTCCACAGAAAAAATTAGGCGAGGACCTGACCTTAGCACCAGCTCCCCACTACCTCCCCAGGGCCTCCCGCCAGTGGCCTTGCCAATCAACTCGTCCCCCCTCCATCCCAGTGACTACCGCCCGCCACAATCAGCTGTTTCACGGGGTGCAGGAGGCTTTGGGAGGAAGGGGGAGGAGCAGGGATGAGGCACATTCAGGGAGGGGCAGAATTTGGTGGGAAGAGACAGGGCAGGGTGGGGACTTGGGGGAAGGGGTCAGGGGGATGGGACATGGGGAAGAGCAGGGGATTGAGCACCCCCCGGGGCCCAGATTTGGATGCCATGATAACATAATGAATTTCAGCACTCACAGGTGAAAAAGTTCCTTGAACAAGATTAAGGCCAGCCAGACTTCCTCGCAGGAAGAAAGTCTTTCAGATGAGCCAAGCTGACCTGCAATGGCAGTTTGGTAGGGGGGATGAGCTAGATGTGAGGTGGGACAAAGATGAGAGGGAAAGCAGAACTGAACTATGTTTTTTTTAGGAAATCAAAAAGAGGAAAGTGGGCATCTTAGTTCATCTCCATTGTTTTGTCCACCAAATAGGCCTAATATCCATCATACCAATTTTGGTCTATTTTGGTCCTCTTCCCCCTCTTCCATTTCACCAAGCATAGTTTCAACAGCCCTGATTTAGACTAATCCAGCTTCTTTGTCTAGTTCCTTTGCATTTATAGAATGATAGCATTGTAGGACTGGAAGGGACCTCGAGAAGTCATCCTGTCCAGTCCTCTGCACTCACAGCGGGACTAAGTATTATCTAGACCATCTCTGACAGGTGTTTGTCTAACACTGCTCTTAATAAATCTCCAATGATGGAGATTCCACAACCCCCCTAGACAATTTATTCCATTGCTTAACCACCCTGACACTTAGGAAGTTTTTTCCTAATGTCTATACTAAACCTCCCTTTTTGCAATTTAAGCCCATTGTTTCTTGTCCTATCCTCAGAGGTTAAAGAGAATAGTTTTTCTCCCTCCTCGTTGTAACAACGTTTTATGTACTTGAAAACTGTTATTATGACCCCCTCAGTCTTCTTCTCTCCAGAGTAAACAAAACCAGTTTTTTCAATCTTCCCTCATAACTCATGTTTTCTAGACCTTTAATTATTTTTGTTGCTCTTCTCTGGACTGTCTCCAATTTGTCCACATCTTTCCTGAAATGTGGTGCCGATAACTGCACACAATACTCCAGCTGAGGCATAATCAGTGCAGAGTAGAGTGGAATAACTATTTCTCATGTCTTGCTTACAACACTCCTACTAATACATCCCAGAATGATGTTTGCTTTTTTTGCCACATGCTTATACTGTTGACTCATATTTAGCTTGTGATCCACTATGACCTTGGGATCCCTTTCTGCTGGACTCCTTCCTAGGCAGTAATTTCCCATTTTGTATGTGTGCAACTGATTGTTCCTTCTTAAGTAGAGTACTTAATATTTGTCCTTATTGAATTTCATCCTATTTACTTCAGACCATTTCTCCCGTTTGTTCAGATCATATCCTCTAAAGCACTTTCAACCCTTGACAGCTTGGTATAATCTGCAACCTGAATAAATGTGCACTGTATGCCATTATTGAAATCATCGATGAAGATATTGACCAGAACCAGACCAATTCCTGCAGGACCCCACTCAGTATGCCCTTCCAGCTTGACTGTGAACCATTGATAACTACTCTCTGGGAGGAGTTTTCCAACCAGTTATGCACCCACCTTATAGTCAAGATAACCATGTCTACCACTTTCCCCCCACCCAAAAGGATTGTTACAACATTCAATGTTGTAAACAACTTGACCTATTTTTCATGGTTATTGTAACAACTTATGAACTTTCCCATATTTTTTACATTTGCGCTCACAATAGGGTACACCTTGTAAGCCCAATAGTTACAAAATACCCTGCATTTGGAACCTTCTGTGGCCACAGAGGAGGAAAAGGAGTTGCTCAGTGGAGTAAATCTCATGGTCTTATGTCACAGATTCACAATCCCAAAGCATACCCTCCTTGCTGGTCAAGATGCTGCAAGTTCATCCTGCAACAGTTTCTACTCTTACCACAGACACAGAAGGACAAACACCAGCCTCAAATTGAGCGTGATTATTAAAAATCAGGCTATCATTTTATTTCTTGTTACCAGTAATACACAAAGTTCTGCTGCCTTCCATAGAATTTTTATCTTCACCCTTCCGTTCTGGGCCTGCAGTAAACCTGGTTATTCAGTATTTCTTGTCAGCTCATACTCTGAGATACAGACCTTTCAGAACTATTCCCCTTTTATCCAGGGCCTTAAGCCAGGACTTCCTTTGTCCATAGGTTATTTCTTTTTACCATACATACCATAACTTTCTCCAGACTGATTAAAGTTCCTTTCATGTTCTATCATTAGACTTAGGGACCCCACAAAAGCCTGTAGCCTTCCTGCAATCTCCTTTTCACCAGCCCATCATATAGCCAATCTCACTGTTCTGGGCAACAGGGCCTGCACAGCTTTGTCCCTTCTGTAGCTCCTTCCTTCTCTAGCACACATCTGAGCTAAACATTTCAAAGCACCTCTGAGCTAATGTCAACATGTGAAAAAAATTGCAGTAAGCAGCTTAAGAGGCTTTGAAGGCCTTTAATACAGTGCACAGCAGAAATGGTGACCCCACTGTGCTACTGTCACCAACTAAATCTAAATCCCATGTATAAACAAACAAAGAGATTGTTTTTTGGAACCATTTTAACTACCCTTCCTGACTTTATTAGCATCAGCTGGGAGGCATCTATTCCATCACAGGAGAATTGAAACCCAATTCTCTTAAAGGGGCCAGTCATACTGTGACATCCTAATTCCATTTTATAATGTGAATTTTATGAGTCAGTGCTAAAGATCTCAGATTTTGACTATATTGCTAATTTTATTATTACTAAAGTTGGAGGTATTAACACTGCTTCTAGTCTGAGATGATTAACATTTTCCATTATAAAAACCTGATTTCAGTTGCTTATAAATGTGCCAAATGTTTATTCTTTGGGCTGAAATTTTCCATGCTGGGTGTCTGCCTCAGGCTCATTGGAGCCAATTCAGACATTTCTGAGAATGAGATTTGCAAGGAACACATTGATTTGCCCATGTTAAAAAAATTCTTATACCTGTTTCATTGAGAAGCTCTAGCACCTCAATGCTTTGGAAAAATATATAACTATGTAATTAATGACTGTATCCTAACATGTACACCTGAGTGGGCTAAATTAGGGTAGCACAAGCACCTTAATTTGGAACATTTCCCAACTTTTCATTCCTTGACTTTGCACTTTCATGTTTTTTAAAGCAGTATTTTAGATGTAATTTGTTTTGTGGTAGCACTTAAATGCCCTAGTCATGGATCTTCCCATTATACTGGGCACTGTACAAACACATAACACAAACATGGTCTTTTTCTTTTCCACTGCCCTAGATTTTAGGAGATAAAGAGTTTTTAAATGTGGTAATTGTATTGCACTTAAACTTCAACTGTTGGATGGGAAGATATTTTTCCTAACCCATATTATACATTTCTCCCTTTTACACTAATCAGTTACGTGATTTGACTCAGAACAACTTTATCTTCTCTATTAATGAAAAGTTGATCAAATGAGTGATTTATTTTGTAAGGTTTCAAAATTCTGCATAATAAAGGCTTAATTAGAAAAGTTTTTTTACTCAGAATTTATACCATATATTAAATATTATATCCAAAAAACTGTTAAAATATTACAGTTGCAAAGTCAAGCTGTGATGAGGCATTGACCCTACACCAGCACTAATGGGGTTAAAGTGGCAAGAGATGCCAGTTAACCTTACTCTGTACCTATTGGGGCAATGCGACTGATTGAGAATGAAGCTCACCTGGGCAGGAACAAGCAGGACTTCTATAAAGACTAGGAGTTGAGAATGGAATGGGTAGCTTCAATTAGGTGACCCTGCAGTCACACACCCTGATGCAAGGGGTTGAGAAGAAGCCTGAGAAAGGTAGAGTAGGAAGCAGTCCAGAGAAGGATGTGAGAGGGATAGGCCTGAACTGCTGGTTTGAAGGTCCCTAAACTGGAAACCAGTGCAGAGGGTGAGCCTGTGTTCTCCTAATAGCCACTGCAGGGTTGGCACAGTCAGCACAGTGGAGATGGAGACTGCCTGAGACTTTGAGGAAGGAGACTCTGATAATACCTTGTTAGGGGAGGATGATAACGACTTGGCCGAAGGGCCAAGCCACAAAGGTGAGGCAGTACAGCTCCTGAGAAGCAAGAGAGGGGCCTCAGTGTGAGTGACTGAGGCAACAGGCTGAGCGACCACTGGATGGGGCACAGACCATGGTGAGCTAATTCCCCAGATGAGCCATAAGGAGGATCCATCGAGCCGTGAGTAGCAGACTCTGTGACACAAGCGCTTAAAGCTAGCACATCCTAAACTTAAGGATGCCCATGCAACCTTAAGTTTTCCCTTTGGAGCATTGATACAGTATTTAATTACATGGTTGCACACTACTTTTCCTATAGGATCTGTATCTCATTCAGTGAATGGGTAGTTATTACATGTTTCTTTTTATCCCCCATATTCATTGTGTAGCCCCACACCTTATGTACAGCACACCATTAAAATACTGCACTGAATTAAAACATTCCTCATGAGCTTTTCTATGGCATTTTCACTACACTATCTATCCAAATGTTTCACAGGCATTAATTAATCCATCTTCAAAACATGCTGTGAGAATAGACTGTATTATCCACATTTTACACATAGGGAACTGAGTCAGAGAATAAGGCTAAAACTGTCAAAGCTTCTGTTTTAGTTGAGTGCTTAGCACTCCTGGAAATCTGGACCCATGTCTGTCACACTGGGCACCCAGAGAACTTAGTGGGACACACAATTAGTGACCACCTGTGAAAAGATTGTTTAAGTGACCTGCCCAGCATGACACAGGAACTCTGTGGCGGAGAAGGGATAGAATCCAATTCTCCAGAATAACACTGATGATCAGTGACTGATCTCCCTTAACCATGCAACCATCTTTTCTCTTCCTGCAATTCCCAGCATTGTTCAGTACACATCTTCCAGCTTCTGAAACAAATGAGGCAGAGGTCCCACATAAAATAGCCTCATTCACTACACAACACCAATTCATTCCCAGAGCACGGTCCATCCTCTGCACTGAATGAACCAGGGCTCCTTTCCTGCTCTCACTTCTGGGGCCAGGTGTCACAGCGGCCCAGGGCAGCAATTGCAGGAATCGTTCTGCTCAGCCCTGAACTGGAGCATGCTCAGTCACTCTATAAGGATGGGCATATGGAGTACATTCACAGTTAGGAGCTGTGATGGTCGAGAGCATGCTCAGTGCAGATAGAATTGGTTGATAAATTCTGTGACGTTTCCAACAAGTCTCTATCGAGCATGTGTGTGAGCTAAGTTTTTTTTTTCAAAGGCTCATAACTTGGCCAAATTTGCAAACTTTTTCACATGTACAGTGTAAGGGTTATCTCTGAAAAAAAGGCTACCCTTTGACAAATTTGAATCCCTTGCTCTAAACTATGGGGGCAATAAAGCTCCTCAGTTCTATTCATATGTGGCCTGACTATTAGACTAGGTACTGCTGCAAATATAGACAAGTTGAACACAGTGGTGCTTTTGAGATCCGAAGATGACTAGTAGTTTTTTTTTTAAACATAAAAATGATAAAGGTAACATAATTACAACATTTTTTGTTGGAAATAAACCTTAAAAATCATGGGAAAATCCCAATGGACCTGAGTATATTTGCACTAGTTGAGGATCTGGCTCTATGAAAAGTGTGAAATCCCCACTGGATTCACCTGCTTCCTTTATATATCCCCAAAGATGAATGTTGGCTAGTCTACTTGCCTTTCAGCTGGAACCAGTTACAGGCATTTGGCAGTTGTTGTTTTTCTCTTAAAGGGTCAACTCCTGAGGCTCTTCCTACACCTGGTCAAATTATTTGTTGTAAACAATTTATTCTTTTCATTTAGCTCTTTTTATGCCTGTAAATTCCCAAGTGTTTCTGCTGAATTTACTAATCTCCTGTTATCTGTCAACCATCTAGCCACAGGGCCATATACTTGAGTCTAGTGTCCTTAAAATGTTTGCCTTTCTGTAGAAAACATCAAACCTCTACTGAGTTCCTTTCAATAGTTGAAATAAAGGTTATGATGGAATCTGACCCAGCAATTTTAGGTACTATAGTTAAAGTTTTAATTTTTCTTCCAACTATACTTTTTTCATTTTAAAAAGTGATGGAGATTTTCTTTATCTTCTTGATCCATTTGTTCTAATTTTCAAACAGAGTAGACTAGGTTTGATCAAGAGTATGTACTTTTAAAGAAAAGCTCTTGGTGCACCTCATCAAGCACAATCTTGCCTCACAAATACTAGAATTTTAAAAGGGCATATTAATACAAAGAAGAGAACTCATACAGAGGAACTGTGAAGATCAATATAATTAGTAACATAAGATTTCTCATACCTGATGAGACCATTTGCCCATCAAGTCTGGCATTCTGCTTTCAACAATGGCCAATACCTAATGGTTCAAAAGACAGGTCAAAAACCCAATAATTCATTTAACCAATTGAAGAGTGATTGAAATGAATGAAAGCCTAAGACTCCAAATATCATTGGCTCTTTATTACTCTCCTAGCACCATCAGCATCCAGATTCACATTTTTGGCTTGTAGGTGAATCTCTGATTAAAGAGCTCCTTTTGAAATGCAGGCATATCTCTAAACTTGTGGTTTTTCCAAGATCCCTCTCCCTTACATATCTTAGTTCATGGGACTCCATTAATGAAACAATGTTATTGAAGTGGTTTGGACACAAGAACAATACAGCTTGTAGTTTTTATTTGATTCCTGTAGAGACATAGTTCCTTTCTAGTTTAGTGGGCAACAGTTCTTACTAAAAGTTATTTTTATTATATATAATTCCTCAAATTGGAAAGATTTGTCCCCCAAGTCCCATATTGAAGAAATGTGATTAGGAGGATCTGTCTTATTCTACACCAGTGGTTCTAAAACTGTGGGTCGGGACTTAAGTGGGGTTGCCAGAGCTGGCTTAGACTTGCTGGGGTGGAACCAAAGCCTGAGTCCCACCGCCTGGGGCCAAAGACGAAACCTGAGGGCTTCAGCCCTGGATGGTGGGGCTCAGGTTAGAGGCCCTCTGCCTGGGGGCTTGGGCTCTTGCCCCCTCTCCCTCCCCTGCCCAGGGTGGTGGGGCTTGAGTGAGCTCGGGCTTTGGTACCCCCTCCTGGGGTCATGTAGTAATTTTTGTTGTCAGAAGGGGGTTGCAAATGAAGTTTGAGACATATTAAATTTGAGACATGTCCCTGTTAGAGACATATAAACCTCCTGGGCATAATTTCCATCATATTCCCAAGAGTATGAAATTTTCCATTCTGGAATGAGTTTTTAGTTTTTAAATAAATGTTGGACAGGTTTTAGACTTTTTTTCTCTTAGAAAGCTTTCCAAATCATTATTACTTCTATTGACCCTTTGTCTAGTTCAACTGATATGCACATTTTTCAGCAAAACATTAACCAGTCTAAATTTGAATTCCAAAATGGAGATATTTGTACCTAAACTGCATATTGTAGGTTATAAAAGATATTCTAAATTGGTTTATGTGAGACATTTAAATTGGGGAAAAGAATCTGATTGGGTTTGCTAAATTAATGTTGCTTAGTTGATTGTTGTGGTGTTTACCATCATTTTTGTGGTTAGAATATCTCTCATCTATGTCCTCATTAGTTCTCCTAATATTAATGTATATATGCACATCCCAGATTTTTTACAAATGACCACTCAGGAGGGAGTAACTTTCAACAGACTCTGTGATGCACTTTTTTTTCCCTTTGTGAGTTTATCCTCACCCACATTCCTTGCATTAAGAGGGAGTATGGGCACAGTTTGTGCAACTGATCCCATACGAGTGTGGGGATATATCTCTAGCTGATGTCTTGATATTCCAAACCCAGCAAAACATTTTTTCTATTTAGCTTTTAAAATTGCTATTTTTGTGCTAACATAAAACCCTTGAGTACAAAGGACTTCTAGGAAAACAACAGCATCCTGGTCAGCTACCAATTTCATGAAAGGGCATCTGTTGCTCTTGTATGAGGAATTTCTGCTGCTGCTTATTTTTTAAAGGTACCCTGAAATTGGCCTTCTATTATGTGTTTCTTTTTTTTTTTTAACTTACTAGAGTTTATAAAGTGTGCCTACATGTCTTTTAAGCCACATTCAAAAGATATTCTATCTTGACTGCAGCAATGTCAAAACCACTTGGTTAAGCCTGTGTCGTAACATTTATTATAGTTCGCCTAGCATGCAAATCAGTAAGCAAGCTGAGATTCTTGCCATTGATCTAAATCTGCATTCTGCCAGCATTGCTATCATCTTCTGCTGTGAAACCCTAACACTCATTGTGCGGTGTTAACTTCCCTTCCTGATTCTATTGTTTGAGAGGTCTTTGGCTGCTCATCTTTAGTCTTATGCTTACTACACTATAAACCACTATAAAATGTCCAGTTCTCTTATATTGCTGCATTCTTGAGCATTGTGCTCCCTTTTCCCCATACAGATAAAATGAGGGTGTTTGTCTGTTCCCCTATGTGGTGATCTGTCACTTTTAGTTTATATTAAAAACCTTGCTGCTGTTTCAGGGAATGAACAGCACCAGATATTGTTCGTGTTGCAGATTTCTTCTACGCCTCAATTTTAGATTTTCTTGCAATCATCTACACTTTCCATGATGACGACGACAAATTATCTACAATTTCATCTCTGTTTATATCACTTGTGACATCTCCATATTCACACATTTGTACAAGGCCAGTTTCAGTGTGTTGCATATCATTCAAGCAATAACTATGAAAAAGCCAATTCCCCATGTATCTTAAAAAAACTAGTCTGAACCCTGAAACTACAAAGATTTCCATTGCTGTAAATTAACTGACAAACATCTTCAGTGCCAAAATGATACCATTCCTCTAACACAGGAACTCACACACTCTTTCTGTCCACATCAAACTAGTTTCCAGTCTTCTTGTTTACTAGTAAAGTATGTCCTTCTAAGTGTTTTTCATACAATTCACTGCATAATTCAGATATTTGTTTCTGACAGAATAATTCATGTTTCTTCCTTCCTTTGTAAATTGCGGTCGTGCTGGCACTCTATATGAAATATCCTGGTTTTATCCCACTACCCTGGTACGTTTCAAAAGAATGCTGAATACATTTCACAAATTGTTGGGCCTGGCATCATCTAGTAAATAACCCACATTTAAAATTGTAGACCTTGCTCTTTGTTCCATAATATTCTCTTTGGCTACAGTACACAGCCTACAACTGCACTGGTCTCTTCTGTGGCAGTATTACACTATTCAAACTCAGATTGTCTAATTTGCCATCCATTTTCACCACTGGGTCTAGTTCAGCATAGCTATTCCCATGTTTCTCCTTACCCTTGAGTATGTTTGTTTCAGATTACTTTCCCCCATATATATGTTTGCATGTTTTGAAGATGAGCGTCACGGATATTTTCATTGCTGTACCCATTCCACTGCTTCTCAGAACATCTGACATGTGAGGTTTTGTAAATCTGGCC
The DNA here is from genome assembly GCF_965140235.1 of Caretta caretta. Classification (NCBI taxonomy): domain Eukaryota; kingdom Metazoa; phylum Chordata; order Testudines; family Cheloniidae; genus Caretta; species Caretta caretta. Next base: position 79,486,091 of record NC_134208.1, read on the forward strand.
AAGTTGGAGGCTGCCCAAAACTCTTGTTTTGGAAGTATCTTTATGCTTTCACAATATTTCCCTACTGTTCAGATGTGTGTTTAGTATCATAAGCAATTATTGATTTTTGATTGCTTATTTATAGGTGTAAAATTCCATCTGCGATGAGGTACAGAATTCCCAAGATTGGTTCAACTAAAGCTATGACGGATTCATTGCAGATTATTTATTTATTTAGCTTGGCTTTTGTTAAATCTTCATTATATTTCTTTGTTCAGGTTATTCACTTTCAGTCATTCAACTGACCCTTTAAGGATCTGGGGCAAGAGATCCAATCAAATACAGTATACATGATTTTCATAAATATTTATATTTGCAAAACTTGCAGCATTTATATTGTAAATCAGCCTACCTTTATCTGATATACAGTCTAATAATCATGAATTGGCTGATTTTTTGGGAGAGTCATGATGACAAAGCAGTGTGACGCTGTATAAAGGAATGATAACCAGGTATATACTAATGTATCATCACCACTATATCACTCCTGTTACAATCATAACATATCACCAGTGTTACACAATTGCACTAAATCTGATATAAAGTAGGTCATGTAAGGTATTGCTGTAAAAGTTTTAATCTGCTAAATATGGCAATCCTGTTTGCATGCATGTATCAACTTTGTATCTAGAGCTATGAAGATTGACTTGATATTTGTATATCAAACATGTTTTCTTGGGTGATGCCCCAAGAAAGATTTACATCTAGATGAGCTATCCCATTGATGGGCCATCGGTGTTTTAATGGGCCAGTGAAGAGACTCAGCTCACACAGTGGGCCCCTCCTGGAGATGTTTCAGAAAGCACTGAAAGGCAATGGTTGCCTTGAGAGTCAGCATAGCATGTAAATGACATGTGATGAGGACATGTGACCAAAAACTCCATCTTTCACCAGTAACTTTCCATGCTTATGTGACGCTGCACTCCATATTGGCCAGTAAATTTCCATGCACATGGGCTGAGCTATAAATTGCAAGCTGTGACATCACTGCTTTGTCTTCCATTGTGCTCCACATCTCTGGATATGATTTCTAACAAACAGCTTTAAACAAGGGACTGAATGACCCCCCAATCTGTCTGGATAAACCAGAGACTTTTTACAAGGTAGCAAATTTACCTCACTGCTATGTTCCTGACCTACATCCCTGAAAATCAATTGTAGTGTATATGATTCCTTAACAATTTAATAACTCTTCTTTTCTTTTTATTTTATCAAGCCTGTAACTTTCTGTTACTGAATGATTGGTTATAAGTATGGTTTCTGGGTAAGATCTGAGTTATATATTGACCTGGTGAGGTGGCTGATCCTTTGGGATTAGAAGAACTGTGTGTGTGAGATTAAACTTGTTTTGATAACCACTCATCATAAACTCCATGTGCGGGTGGTGAACCAAGGGCTGGAATGCCTAAGGAGATAGCATTTTTGGATTCTTGTTAACCAGTGTTGTGAGACAGAAGTCCACTTTCAAAAAGAAAAGGAGTACTTGTGGCACCTTAGAAACTAACCAATTTATTTGAGCACAAGCTTTTGTGAGCTACAGCTCACTTCATCGGATGCATACTGTGGAAACTGCAGAAGACATTATATACACAGAGACCATGAAACAATACCTCCTCCCACCCCACTCTCCTGCTGGTAATAGCTTATCCAAAGTGACCACTCTCCTTACAATGTGCATGATAATCAAGGTGGGCCATTTCCAGCATAAATCCAAGTTTAACCAGAACGTCGGGGGGGGGGGGGGGGAGGGGAGGAAAAAACAAGGGGAAATAGGCTACCTTGCATAATGACTTAGCCACTCCCAGTCTCTATTTAAGCCTAAATTAATAGTATCCAATTTGCAAATGAATTCCAATTCAGGAGTTTCTCGCTGGAGTCTGGATTTGAAGTTTTTTTGTTTTAAGATAGCGACCTTCATGTCTGTGATTGCGTGACCAGAGAGATTGAAGTGTTCTCCGACTGGTTTATGAATGTTATAATTCTTGACATCTGATTTGTGTTCATTTATTCTTTTACGTAGAGACTGTCCAGTTTGACCAACGTACATGGCAGAGGGGCGTTGCTGGCACATGATGGCATATATCACATTGGTGGATGTGCAGGTGAATGAGCCTCTGATATTGTGGTTGATGTTATTAGGCCCTGTGATGGTGTCCCCTGAATAGATATGTGGGCACAGTTGGCAGTGGGCTTTGTTGCAAGGATAGGGTCCTGGGTTAGTGGTTCTGTTGTGTGGTATTACTAGCAGGAGGGTGGGGTGGGAGGAGGTATTGTTTCATGGTCTCTGTGTTTATAATGTCTTCTGCAATTTCCACAGTATGCATCCGATGAAGTGAGCTGTAGCTCACGAAAGCTTATGCTCAAATACATTGGTTAGTCTCTAAGGTGCCACAAGTACTCCTTTTCTTTTTGCAAATGCAGACTAACGTAGCTGTTACTCTGAAACCTGTCATTATGCAAAGTCCACTTTTGTTATTGGTTTGGTAAACGCTAATGATAGAATAACTGCCAGTTTGGGGTGTCTCTTCCCTGTTTTTCAGCAGTCTGTCCTTAGTTGGCATTCTCAGCTGTGACCTACTTCGGCATGGTGACAAGTGGATCTTGGGGAAAGATTTGAAGGTAGAGAGGCTAGTGGTATTATAGATCCATTCAAGCAGCATGTTCCATGCATAAGGGGAATGTGGAAGAAGGCACAAGGATGCATGGGAAACTGACAAATGGGCAAACAAGGCTGGCATCATTGGTAGCAAGATGGATGTAAATATAATGTGATAAGAGACAAAAGGGGACAAATAAGGAAGAGTAGATTTGTGACTGGCATTGAAAGTGAGGCCAAAAAGCTTAAACTTGGGGTGGTGATGCACGGAGAGCACATGGAAAAGATTCAAAGAAGAGGATGACATGACAAAAGTGAAGGGCAAGAAAGCTATTTTTAACTGCAGTTAGTGTAGTTTGGAGAGGGAGGAATTATGCTTTCTGCCTGTTTAAAAACATGCTTGAGTGTCTCCCTAAATGTAAGTCCATGTTGAAGTCCCCTCAACTTCATTACATCCTGTTCAAGCTTGACTTCAATAGGACTTAAGCATGCGTCTTTGTGCTTCGCTGAATCATGATGTAATTGTGCTCTCCAAAACCGGCTGACGAGACTGGAAACACACTCGTGGACATTGCATCAGATGATCACTTTGCAAGATAGCTGCCATGTTTACCAGCACACTTCTGGTGTTACAAGTGGCAAAGCAGACAAAGCCCTGCCAAAACGGAGGCTACTTACCTGGAACTGGAAGTTCTTTGAGATGCGTGGTCCCTATCTTTATTCCACATGTGTTTATGTAAGCACACCATGCACTTGAGACTGGAACATCTTGCAAGCAGTGTCAATTGGTCTGTGCTTGTGCCCAGGATCTTGTCATTCTCAGCATCAAGGGTAGATGGGGAGGTGTGAGCCAACCACTTCTCCAGTTCCTTCTTTACAGTGAATCCAGTCATGATCCAAAGCAGGGAGAAATGAGGGTAGGTAATGGAATATACCTAGGGATCACATATCTCAAAACAACTCCAATTACATGTAAGTAACCTCAATTTCTTCAAGTGCTGGTCCCAACTCAGAGGCAGTCCAGCTCATTGGTTAAAACCAGGCTAAGGAGGCCAGGGGTTGAAGTCAGAGTCAAGAGCCAGGGCTCAGAGCTGGAATCAAGCTGGGAAGGAGTCACAGGCTGGGACAACGTGAAAGAAAAGCTGGAGCATGAGCGATCACAGCTGTAGGCCAAGAGAAGAGCAGCTAGTGACTCCTGTACTGTTGAGCTCAAAAGCAGCCTGCTAGCTCTCTTCAGCCAATTGGGTGGGTCAGCCTACCACAACCCATAGCAGCTCATTAATCTGTCCAGAGGCTAGCCTGTTTTGTTCTCAGGATTGAGCACCTTCAGCTGAGCCTGATATCTATGGTGGTGACTGTCAAACAGTGTTCAAATGGGGGGGGGGGGGGCGGGAGGTGTGCAAGGATATAGGTGGCACAGATGTCTATAACACTGTAATACCAAAGGCTGCATCAGCAAAAGAGGCTTGGACCAAAATGAAATGCTTTGTGAAAGTATGACGAAACTCCAGATTGCTTCCTTAAAATTGTCCAGGACAGGCACTTCTCAAAGAGATGCTACTGAGGTCACCTGTCTCTAGTGAAATGGGCCTTCACCTCATCTGTGGAAGGGATATGTACCAACTGATAGCAAAGAGGATGCAGCCAGAAATCTATTTAGACAGTCTGTGAAGATATTGTTTTCCCCTATGCTTACTCTGCTATGGCAAGAAGTAGTTTAGGTGATTTTCTAATTGTTGTTTGTTTGTTTTTGCAGGTAGAACACCAATGCATGTCTGATGTTGAGATAATGGAATATCCTCTCCTTGCTTGAGGCTTTGGGAAGAATACTAGTAAGTGAATTTATTGCTTTATGTGAAAATCAGAAATTACTTTACATTTAATAAAGAAGATGTGGTGGGTCAGGCAGGAGAGTACCAGTTCACCCACCCTCCTGGGCAATGTAATGATGACCAGGAAGGCAACTTCCATAGACAGAAGAGGCACAGAGCATGTGGTCCAATAAGTACTGAAAGTAAGATGTAGGTCCACTATGGGTTACCTAGGGAGGTGGTGGAATCTCCTTCCTTAGAGGCTTTTAAGGTAGGCTTGACAAAGCCCTGGCTGGGATGATTTAATTGGGGATTGGTCCTACTTTGAGCAGGGGGTTGGACTAGATGACCTCCTGAGGTCCCTTCCAACCCTGATATTCTATGATTTTATGGCATTGGCCTCACTACTAATAGTAATGTCCTAGTCAGACCCTTTAGGAAAAACAGAAGAGACATCTACCTGAGGATGAAATGCACTAATTGTTGGTTAGTGGATCTGCAGCAAGCTAATAGAAAGACCCCATGTCTTGAGGGTGAGGAGGGAGTTTAAAAATAGCATTCTGTAACTGGTTTTGTTGCACCCAGGTAGAGAAATACCTTAATTCGGCTAGATATATCCTGGTAGAATCTCTCCTGCTGTGATTGAACAGCCTTTGACCATGACCACTCTAGGTCTGATGACCATCCAAATACCAGCCCATGAGAACTGAATACTGATGGGTTGACAGGCTGACATTCACAGCAGATCTGGAATCCAGAATTGTCTGGGCTAATTGGATATGATTAGAATGACCTATGATTTGTTTTGTTGAATCTTCTGTATACTCTGGGGTAGTAGGCATACCTCAAGTGCCTGTCCAGAACAGGAGGAGAGCATTGATCCTGGAGTCCTTTCCTTGTGCTCCTTTGGAACAATATGCTTTGAACTTTTTGTTTAGCTGGGAGGTGAGCAGGTCCCAAGACGGCATTTGCCACTGAGTGAAGATGTTCAGCACTGAATTGGGTGACTCCCACTTGTGATCAGTGGCAAAATGTCTGAGGCCATCAGCCAGTGAGTTCTGAGTTCCTGGGAGGCTATGTGATTCCATATACACCAGTTCCATAAATTGGCTGCATCTACACAGTGAGAGGTATTTTACCCCTCCTTGTTTGTTAAAAGGAGATGGTTATATTGCCTGGCATTATCCATACATATCAGGATTGTATAAGTGGTATAGATACATTGCAGCCCTATCTGACTGCTCATAGTTTAAGAGATTGAAATGCATCTTGGCCTCTCAAGGCTTGCAGACAGAGCAGATGCATCCTGGCAAACAGGATTACATAAGTACAGAATTACATTCTGTGGCCTATCATACAAAGACAGACCCAGATTGTTGTTCAGGGTTTGTAAGTGACTTCATAGAATCGTAGGACTGGAAGGGCCCTCGAGAGGTCTTCTAGTCCAGTCCTCTGCACTCATGGAAGGACTAAGAATTATCTAGACACTCCCTAACAGGTGTTTTTCTAACCTTCTCTTAAAAATCTCCAAGGGGACAAGGCATTAGGTATAGTGCTCTCTTGGAAGGTAACCCTTTTTGAATGCAGGATGTGAACAAACAAGACACACTCAAAGCCATGTCTGAGCTAATCTCCCTGGGTAGGAGAAGTGATGGTACATCCTGAACATTAGATTCAGCCAACAAAAATGCTGAATCTGGCTCTATCTGTGGTACCATTGATGCCAGGTGGAGGAAGCTCAGGCTCTTAGACCAGGGGAAGAACTCCTCTTCCTTGAGGTAGCATTTTCTTTTGGGGTCAAAATGTCTCTCAGAAGGACTAGGACCAAAAGTAGAGGAGATCGTTAGGGTGGGTGAAGATATCCTATATATATATATATATATATATATATATCAGTCCCAGAGCATGAGAGGTCCCAGGTGTTGGTTCCACTAGCTTTGGGGCAATGACAGACTTAGTGGATCCTTATGAGGCTGGCCTGGTACCAATATAGTCCAGTTTTCAGCTACCAGAGGATGTTGGTCCTTTGGCTTGCTAGTGGTCACAGTCTGCATTGGTGTCAGTATTAGGCTCGGAACCATTGGAGCTGTGCTTCTATACACTTTCCCTAAATCCTACAGACTTGCATATGAAGACTCACCCAACTTCTAAGGAGTCAGGGAAGGATCCCTTTTCCTGGAAGCAGAATTGGAGGTGGCTCTGTTTTTATGTCTGAGAGTGCCCCTTACTGTCACAAGAAGCTCAAGATAATGGGTCTTTACAGTTATTTGATTCCATGTCTGTTCTGGAGCTTGTGCTCGGAGGTGTGCTGCTCAAGAAATGGTGCTGCTGTGTGTGAACATGTGTGTGTGTGTTGCGGGGGCTGTGTCTCATGATTCGCTCCTTGAGGTACTTCCTCAGTCAGAGCTCTTGTCCCTCTCAGATCCCAGGTGGGAAGGAGTGACAGATACTGCACTTGGCAGACATACTGCCCCATGCCCCCCCAAGGCAGTAAAGGCAGCACTGGTGATAGCTGCTGACTGAGAAGGAGTGAGGACAGAACATGGCATTTTTAAATCCCACAATTCAGGGCATAGTCTACTCCTGAAAGGAAGGACATAGAGAATGAACACTATAAAAACCACTATCAGAGTATATATAATTATAATTACAGAGATGTAAATGATGTGAGGATAACTTCAGCCACAGAGTATTCCTACTCAAGCTATGTGGTGGTAAGAAGGAACTGGAGAAAGAGGAAACTGATGGTGCACCTACCCTCCCCCTCCCCCTCCCCCCAGGACATTATTTGCAAGATTTACCAGCCTTGGGTGCATAGAGCAGACGTGTACCTATACATAGAGACCAGCACTGAAAGAAGAAAGTTAGTTTTTCCTAATCTGCAGAACTCATAAAGGTAAAAGTGGGTGTGGGGGGAACCAGTTATCCTTAAATAAAAATAATTATTCTTGAAAATAAAAGGGTACAGTCAGGTGCTGTCAACATATAACCCTGTCAAAATTTCAAGAATGGTAGCTATTTTTTATTTTGTTAGACAGGATCTTTCTTCCGTTCCTACATGTAAGATAGATCCAAACTTTGATATGATCATATTTATTTGGTGCTGCAGATCATATTTGAATTAGATAGCCTCACCAAAACTTTGTAGATCTTTCTCTAGTCCTTGTTTCAATCAACTATATTTATATTTCACCTTTAATACTAAAATGTGTCTTCAGGTTTCCTATCTGTTATCTAGTTTTTATTGCTATAGACTAGAGGATGCAATTATCTTTTACTACTCTCATTTGCATTTGCAATTCCTCGGTGTTAGAGGCTCAGATGCATTTTATTTTTTATTTCCCCTTATACAGTCAAATTAATGCCTGCTGCTTTGGGGAATTCATTCCTGCCTAAAGATCAATTAATTGTTTGCCTTCTTTCACCCACTTCTGTACTAGAGGTGACATTGTGTGTGTTGTCATTTGCATATATGACAGAAAAAATACAAAATAAAGTGACAGAAAGTAAATTAAGTAAACAGTCCACTTTGCACTCTTGGGCACTTAGTAAACATTGTTTTTGGAATTTATATAGTGTGCGCACATGTATTAAATTTCAGTGTCAACTATATTAAGCTTTAATATATAAAATAGAATTAAAATAGTTGTGTCATGTACAGTATTGTACTATGTCCTGTAGTGTATACTGTGTTAAAACAAGCTATTCAATTGCACTTTCCAAAAAAGGAAAAACAGATACCGTGCCACACACAATTGCTCATACACCTGTCTAATCCTTTAGTTAATAGTAGCTATTGTCAAATCTGATATAATTGATTTCAGCATACTGTATGATGTCACTGATTTTTTTACACAGAACCCACCACCCTCTAGTAGTAGCATTCAAATAAGGACTAGTTATTGGAGGTCAGTTTTGTGTTTACCTTTAGTTCTCCAAACATCAGCTCACTGCTAAGTCTAGTTGTACTCTGGTACTCCAATGTTCTTTGTGAAATAAAACTCAGAACAAAAAGTAATCAATCAATCTGCTAACCTAAGAAAAACATTCCTAAGGACAGTTGTACATTTTACATTAGTTGAACAATGTGCAGAAACGTGTCATGAAAATCAAAGAAGCAAAGGGAACTGTTTAATTTGCATTTCAAACGGGTATGTGCAGTCAAGTGAAACCTGGGGGGGGGGGGAAGCTTTAAAAATGACCCTATATGTATTTGTTCACATACTATGACTTGCTACAGTATTTATCTGTATTATTTTTTCCTCAGAAACATGGTGGGAATAATTTTTGATCTAATTAAAACAAGAAAATATTTTCATGTACTATGTATATATACCTGCTACTGTATTTTCCACTCCATGCATCTGATGAAGTGGGTTCTAGCCCATGAAAGCTTATGCCCAAATAAATTTGTTAGCCTCTAAGGCTATAAAGACTCCTTGTTGTTATTGCTTCTTGTTGTGTCCCACTAGTTCAGACATCTTTAAACTGATTATTGCAATGTTTTATTTCATGTACAGTCATGGAGAGATACTGTACAATGCTGATGCTGGATCATAGAATATGAGGGTTGGAAGGGATCTCATCTAGTTCAACTCCCTGCTCAAAGCAGGACCAATCCCCAATTTTTGCCCCAGATCCCTAAATGGACCCTCAAGGATTGAACTCACACCCCTGCGTTTAGCAGGCCAATGCTCAAACCTTTGAGCTATCCCTCTCCCATGTAATCATTAGGAAGAAACAGTACTTTAAAACAGTAGTAGTATCCTATAGATTTCTGAGTAGTGATGGACAAAAAGCTTGGTCTGGTCAAGCATTTGATTTGGTCAAGGCTGGTGAAAAATGTAAGAATTTTCCAAGCAATGTTTTTCTGGTGAGAAATAATAGGGAAAAAAAGAAAAACTGAGATTAACTGAAAAAACGTATTTGAAAGTAAATACTCTGTTGTTTCATTAGTAAATTAAAAAGTTTCCTAAGAAATTAAAATTTCACAATTTTTCTTTGAAGAGCCATTCCCCCCCCCCAAAACCAGCTCTTGTTTGGATAGTAATATTTATCTGAAGCTTAACTGTGTTATCTGAAATCCTTGTGTCTGTAAGAAAAGCTTCTCAATATTTTTGGCACTTCACCCCCACCATCTTCAGTCCTCTAGCAAGTCCCGCAACTCAACTTTCCTTTGCTGTCTGAACTCTAAGACAGCGGAGATTGGAGCTTGGACTGTAAAAATACTATATAGTGTGTGTATGTATATGTGTGTATATATATATATAACACCCTGAAGCATCCACCAACTACAAATAAATTTTAAGCTTACATCATGAGTATACACATCAGAATGGCATATTTTACATGGAATGGTGACCTGCTCATCACTGAAGTGGGATCAATAGAAAGACAGATGCATTTAAATGAAACAGACGAGAATCTGAGCATACACTTCATAACTGAGGACCATGGAGACACATATAGTGATTATGAATGAATATAATGAAAGAATTAAATTTAAACATTGCACACAACCATTATATTTTATGGTGGCCTAGTTTTTTCCTAGGAATGATACTTATCCAAAGCATCATTCAAGTCATGTGTGGTCCAGAAAGTAAAAGGATGAAGGAAATTAAATTTGAAATTCCTTCTGCCTGTTTAACTGCTCCCTCTCCACAAGACATTCAAAGCTCCATGGCTTCTTCAAGCCTTCCATCTGGGAACAGAAATAATCACTGTATGTGACTGATCAGAACTAAAACAGCAGAATTCTAATTTTGAATGCTGAGCATCAAACACTAGTGTGAATGGGTTGCAATGAGAAAAATTAAAATAAAATTATTTAGGACGTTTGGCCTAATAAATAAATTCAAGCAAGTCAAGCAGTAAGCAGGAAAAAGGGGGGGGGGAGGGGTAAGTTAGCTGAAAGGCTAAAATCAGAGTAATCATTCAGACTTTTCTTATTTGTACTGCAGTTCCCTACCCTACACAACAAAATTCTTAGGAAGCAGGTTCTGCCTTCATGTTTTATGTATTTGAGTTTTTTTTTATTCTCCCCCATCCCTAGGCAGCTCTTGATTCCTGCATGGGAACTGTCATTATCAGATTCTCCTTTTGTAGGTACCTGCAGGCAGCAGCTTAACTGGCTGCTTCTGCCTGCCTAGTACCAAGCACATTGTTGCTTCCCCTCCAATCTGCTTTTAGATGCTGCACAGTGTGGCCTACAGAAGCAATGTGTAGTTGGTCTGAAGAATTTGTGGAACAGAGCGTCAATGCCAGTAGCAAAAGGAGAGCGTAATTCTGGGTTAGTGTGGTGAAGCCTTATTGAGGGAGAAATTTAAACAATGCCAGTTCTGGGGCTGGGGGAAATCTGAAGAGAGGCAAACCTTGGGAAGGGGAATATGGTAATATCTTGGCCACATTTAGATGACACTACATTTGTTTGTGTGTGGTAACAGGGAAGTGAGGTTGGGGATCCAGAGACAACCAAATAATTCTTGGAGGAACAAGTGGGAGGCACAAAGGGGAAGGAGAAGAAAAGTCTACAACCACATTATAAATAAAAGCATTTTAATCAAGTCCTTCATTAAATAGTGCTCAACTCAATATGGAGAGTGCACGAACAAGGCAAAAGTAAATGTTTTTAGTGTTCCAAACTAAAGGAGAGAAGTAATTTTAAGCAGGGGTTCATCCAGAACTCTTTCCCTCCAGTGTGGATGAAGAAAGAGGCTTAGCAGAACAGAGGAAGGAGGGAACACATAAGGTAAAGGAAAATAAACAGTGGACAATAATTAAATAAAATGGAAGCTCTAAAATAAGAAAATTGAAGACAGCTAAATAAGAAACTCAAGGGAAAACAGAATTGTGGGACTAAACCCAAAAGTGCCTGATTCTGCCTGCGTATACCTCAGAGGAAAGCACACTCATAACTGAGGACAGGATTAGGCTTTCTACCAGGAAGCTATGTGAAGGCTGGATACAAACAAGAACACAAGTGTGTAGAGCTGAGGAGAAACAAACAAAAAGATAAAGGGAGATAAGAGATCACAAAAAGAGAAGTGTAGTACACTCTAACCTTTTTTTTTAAAAAAAATATCACTTAAGCATTTATAATATAGTTTGTGAAATGGGTCTTCATTTTACACACAAAATATCTGACATTTTCCCCCATGTTTTCATACATATTGACTTGTTAAGATGTCAAGACATGAACTCTAAGGCAGTGGTGGGCAACCTGTGGCCTGCAGGCTGCATAAGGCCCATCACGGTAATCTGATTGTGAGCCGCGAGACATTTTGCTGATGTTGACCGCAGTGTAGGAATGGCAAACTGCAGCCACAACATCAGCAAAACATCTCATGGCCTGCAATCAGATTACCCTGATGGGCCTCATGCAGACTGCAGGTTGCCCATCACTGATCTAGACCGTCCCTTACAGGTGTGAGTCTAAACTGCTCTTAAATCTCCAATGACAGAGATTACACAACTTCCCTAGGCAATTTATTCCAGTGCTTCACTACCCTGGCAATTAGGAATTTTTACCTAATGTCTAACCTAAACTGCCTTTGCTGCAATTTAAGCTTATTGTCCTATCCTCAGAGGTTAAGAAGAACACTTTTTCTCCCTCCTCCTTGTGTGTACAACCTTCTATGTACTTGAAAACTGTTATCATGTCCCGTTTCAGTCTTCTCTTCTCCAAACTAAACAAACCCAATTTTTTCAATCTTCCCTCATAAGTCATGTTTCCTAGACCTTTCATCATTTTTGTTGCTCTTCTCTGGACTTCCTACAATTTGTCCACATCTTTCCTGAAATGTGATGCCCAGAACTGGACAATACTCCAGTTGAGACCTAATGAGCACAGAGTGGAGTAGAATTACTTCTTGTGTCTTGTTTATGACACTCCTGCTGGTATATCCCAGAATGATGTTGGCTTTTTTTTTTTTTTTTTTTTTGCCATAGTGTTACACTGATTCATTTAGCTCATGATCCACTATGACCCTCAGATCCCTTTCCGCAGTACTCCTTCCTAGGCAGTCATTTCCCATTTTGTATGTGTGCAACTGATTGTTCCTTCCTAAGTGGAGTACTTTGTATTTGCCCTTATTGAATTTCATCCTATTTACTTCAGACCATTTCTCCAATTTGTCCAGATCATATCCTCCAAAGCACTTGCAACCCCTTCCAGTTTGGTATCATCCACAAGCTTTATAAGTGTACTCTCTGTGTCAGTATCTAAATCATTGATGAAGATATAGAACAGAACCGGACCCAGAACTGATCCATGAGGGACCCCCCTTGGTATGCCTTCCAGCTTGACTCTGACAGTATTGACGGTATAGACCTTAAAATAAAACCTTTTGAAAATGATTGTATTAAAAAAATCTTTAACTACTGGTTTATTTTGGAAATTTTAAAAGGCTTAAGATCCTTGCCATGTAATATTAAAAACATTGCTAAAGAGAGACATACAATAATAGTAATCAGATCTCTATTTAATGGGACATTACCATATTACAGAGTCACCATCATTAGTAATATCCATGATGTCATTTCTAGTGAGTAAATTCTGATTATACATTTAATAGACCAGGCATGTCTATCAAATATTAATATTCAAAAATTGGACGGGTGGGCTGGTGTTCTTGTAGGGGATGTACTTAGATATTTGGATACCATTTATTCAATACTCAAATTATCTATTTGTCCTGTCTAATTTGCTTGTGTATGGAATTGGTGCATTCATGTTATTCGTGTGTCAAAACTGAGGTACAACTTTTATCTAGAATAAGTGGAAATTTTTGGATACAGCAAAATTTTAATTTTAGGAATAAAGATGGAATATGGATATTAGGAATATAGATTAATACAGAAGGATCTGAGGGGTTTTTTTTAAAATGTTTTTTGTTATTCTTTGGGCATGCTCTTGCTTGAATAAAGTTGTCACCTTATAATAAAGGCATTTCTTTTCTGAAATTCATGTTTCCTGTTTTTTGTTTGGTTGTTTCTTTATTAAAGATGGGAGAAGTGTTCTATGACATATGAACCTCTAAGAGAGTGAGATGGTTCTCTGAAGTTAATCTAACTTGGAAATGGGACTATACAGGACAATCCTCAAAGAGACATCTTATAGGTGTGATGGAACTTGATTTTAAAAATTTCAATGAAGTGGTGTTGTACTAATTTGCTAGGATGACAGTTTTCATTGGCCAGCTGTATTTGTTCCCTGTATTTGAAAGAGTGATATATTACAAAGTGTTTTCTTGAGTATAGTTTGTTTTGCATAAGGTAACATTACAACATTTCTTAAAGAAGCAATGCCATTTTTCATTTCCACCTGAAAATTTTGAACCTACTGTTACAAGCAATTCCTAATATTTAATAGGAACCAAAAGATTGAAAAATTTGAGAATTTATTTGTAAATATCAAGTTTACGTCTGACACTGTGTATAGTGAGTTTCACTCTTCTGTGACTAGAACACAACCTTCCAAGAGGGTATTTACTAGTGACAGTAGCAGCAAAGATAAAATTGAAACCAAAGAGGAAGGCAGGAGTGTGCACAGACATAAATGAAATTGGGTGGGGAAGGAGGAGTCCAACCCCTGATCAGAAGACTCTTCTAGACATTAACAGCCGAGAAACACCAATGTTCAACTAAAACCCCTCAAACAATCAAATGGGCCATGCAGCCCAATATTTTACCTGTGACAGTAGCCAACATGAGGTGCAGGAAATCCTGCAGAAAACAGCTGTGGTATAATCCATTTCCCAGAAAGGTCTCATTCTAATCCCTTATTTAGTTAGGCTTGGCAGAAATTTTTTTAAATGGATAATTGATTATTTTAAGCTTTATTTTTACCAGTTTAAATTGTGACTGTTATGGGAAATTATGGGGGTAATGTAATGGTGGGGGAGGGTCAGTCAGTAGCTTTTTCATGACAGTTGAGTTTCAAAAAATTAAAGCTTTATAATCTTTAAAACATATATTGTATATTTTGATGTGATGCTGACAAAGTAAATTTCCTTAAATCAAACTAACAAGTTCTCAAGCAGCTATTTTTCTTTATAGCTGTAAATTTATATCAATGGATTTTTTTCTGTTGTGTGTACCGTGAAATTAACGTTTACTGACACTTAATAAAAAATAATCCTTGCAAGCCTACTTATAGAGATTGACTTAAACCCTGAAAAATGAGGTTTAATATCCTTTTGTTAGCAATAACTATTGTAACAAGCTGGATGAAACCTTATTACGGGCTGAGTTAAAACCTTGTTCAACCTAATTCATGAAGTGAGCCGTAGCTCACGAAGGCTTATGCTCAAAAAAATTTGTTAGTCTCTAAGGTGCCACAAGTCCTCCTTTTCTTTTTTCTTCCATTTAAGTTAGTGGTAAGAGACAGTTAAGGGCCATACCTACAACAAAGCCTAATATAGTCTGCCCAGAAACTAGCACAATGTGGGCATACACTTCAAGTGGGTATTGTAACTAGGTAGGGATGGGGGAAAGCAAGAAAATCAAGCAGTGGGCTCCAAGCACAGTGACCCCCTGGAATAAGGTAAAGAAAGCACATGTGGGTCTGGTGTTGTCTAAAAGGAGCTTGAAGAACCACTAAGCTAAGAACCTGCTCCTTTTTATTCTTGGTTCTTTGTAAACAAGATTGCAGCAAAGAAAAACCTGGTTACCACCAGTTTTTACTGCCAGCTAAAACACTCACAGAGCCCTGAATTTTGACTAGCTTCTTGGATCAAAAAGGGGAAACACGATTGTAATTCTGGATATTCTTCCTATTATATAAGTGTCCAGTCCTGCTTTGAATCTTGCTTAATTCTTGGCCTCAACTATGGCCTGTGGAAATGAGCTCCACAATCTAATTTCACAGCACATATTCCTTTTATCTGTTTTGAATTTTCCACTTTTTAATTTAGTTGTCTGTCCCCTTATTCTTGTTTTATGAGATGTGAGAACAGAGGTTCCTGGTCTACAATACAGTAATAAGTGTTTGCAACTTTGCATTCCTAGTGAGTTGGTGTATGAAAACACAAAGTAAAGACTACTTTACCTTGTATACTATTGGAAACTGTACTTGCAGAGTTCAGTTAGGCACAGCTTTCCTCTGTGAATACCTGACCAGAAATAGCATGTTGTTGGTTTGCTTGTTCACAGAGAAAGGGCTCATCTAATCAGCGATTTAGGGTATGTCTACACTGCAGTTAAAAACCAATGGCTGGCCCGTGATAGCTGACTCAGGCTGCGGGGCTGGATCTGTGGGGCTGTTTAATTGCAATGTAGATTTCTGTACTCAGACTGGAACAGGTTCTTGGACCATGTCACGTAGGAAGGTCCCAGAGCGCAAACTGCAGCCCAGCCCAGAACATTTACACTGCAGTTAAATAAGGACCCCGTCCGAGTCCTGCGAAACAGTGTCCACTGACATCGGCCAGCCGTGGGTATCTAATTGCCGTGTAGACATATTCTTAGAGCTACCATTTGACTTACACCATGAGACTGTTTTTCAGAGAACTCAAAACAAACTAATACAATTCAGTATGCATCCGATGAAGTGAGCTGTAGCTCACGAAAGCTTATGCTCAAATAAATTGGTTAGTCTCTAAGGTGCCACAAGTACTCCTTTTCTTTTTTTAAATATTTATGCTTATCTAGCTGTGGCAAAAAGTGCACTTCCCCTTTCACAGGGAAGGCTGACAGGCCTGAAAGCTGCTATCAAATGCATTAGGTTTAGTTATTGCATGCAAACCCTAAACAAGAAGGTTCAGAACAAAAGTTTGGAGCAACTCTGTCTACAGTAAGAAGTCTTTTCTATCCCTAATATGTAAGATTCGACAAATTGCCTTTGCTTCTTTTGGTGATACATTTTCCAAACTAAGTTGTGGGTAAGAGCAAAGGAAGAAAAATAATGGTCCGGTGAAAGATGGGTGAAGAAAATTGTCAGCTAAGACCCACAATTTTTCTTCCAAAAGAAAAAAAAAACTGTTTAGATAGAGCTGAACTTGAAGCCAAACACAGAATAAATGGCAATATCAGAATTAGTAGTGATAACCTACTCCCATGACTAATGCTACACAACACCATATGAACTGCCAGTCATTCCAATATCCCACTGCTGTGACTCATGCTACATAGCTTTAATCTGCTTGTGTTGAAGGATGAAAAAAAGAGCAACTCTCCCATTCTTCTCTCCTCCACCCACAATCTTGAAAAGAGAAGGATTTCTCCATATACTCATGAGAACACTGGAGACAGAAAGGTAGTATAATGCTTTCCCATGTCATAAGGGTATGTCTACACTGCAGTGAAACACCTGTGGCTGTCCCAGGTCAGCTGACTCACACAGCTCAGGATGTAGGGCTAAAAAATTGCAATGTAGACTTTTGGGCTCAGTCTGGAGTCTGAGACCCCACTAGGTGGGGTGGGTCCCAGAGCCCAGGCTTCAGCCTGAAGGTCTCTTCTGTGATTTTATAGTCCCCAGAGCCCCAGCTTGAGTCAGCTGACCTGGGTCAACTGTGGGTGTTTTACTGTAGTGTAGTGTAAGTGGTCTATTGGTCACAGTGATTTTGCAAAGACAATGTCTAGCTCCCCACAAGCTGAATAATGCATCCTGAGCAGTAAGTACTAGCTCTGTGTGTGTGTCATACTTTGCACCTGCTCCAAAGAGCAGCAAAGCTGGGCACTGCAATCCATCCCTCCAGCTCAACGTAAAAAAGAATCCTCCTCTCACTGCTGGAGCCTTATGTCAGAAGATACTGTTGCTGTATTTCTGTGCTCACCAAGGAAGATTTAGTGTAGGTAAAATATCAGGAGTGCATATATGTCAGAACAGTCTAGGGTTGAGGCCTAAAAAATTAGGCATCTCATAAGAACATTAGAATGGCCGTACTGGGTCAGACCAAAGGTCCATCAGCCCAGTATCCTGTCTACCGGCAGTGGCCAATGTCAGGTGCCCCAGAGGAAATGAACCTAACAGGTAATGATCAAGTGATCTCTCTCCGGCCATCCATCTCCACCCTCTGAAAAACAGAGATGAGGGACACCATTCCTTACCCATACTGGCTAAACCCATTAATGGACTTAACCTCCATGAATTTATCCATTTCTTTTTTAAACCCTGTTGTAGGCCTACCTTCACAACCTCCTCAGATTCCTCAAGGAGTTCCACAGGTTGACTGTGCACTGAGTGAAGAACTTCCTTTTGTTTTAAACCTGCTGCCCATTAATTTCATTTGGTGGCCCCTAGTTCTTATATTATGGGAACAAGTAAATAACTTTTCCTTATTCACTTTCTCCACACCATTCATGATTTTATATACCTCTCTCATTGTAGAACTGATCAATGAAATTGTTTTTAATTGTTCATTTTATTAATATAACTTCATAAGCAAAGTTTTATGAATGAAGCAACATTCATTCATAAAACCGGTTACCCCAATGACTGGCTAATTGAGTTTCACTTTCAATACAATTGCTGCTTAAATTGCTGAAACTTACACTGTTTCAACATTGTAACTTCTGCTCACTGTTTGTCATTCATTATACTTGTCTATATTGGAACTTCTGTTCACTGTTTTTCATTCCTTACCCTTGTCCATATTGTAACTCAAACTCCATTTTAACTTGTCCCAAACTCCATTTTAAAATGCTCACTTCATTTTGTAAAAGCTTGCTGCAACCTTCATTTTTGCAAAACCCTGCTGTAAACTTATGAGTTTAGATGTGTGAATGAGGTATGTATGGATGATGGAATCAACCTCCAGCCCCAGCCTGTCCTGATGAAATAAAGTGTAAACACCCAATGGCTGAAGGTGCAGACAACAGCCCTGACAAAGTAAGAGGAGTCCACCCTCAAAAGAAAAGAACAAAAGTACAATTGAAGAACATCAAAGCCAGGTCCTAGGCTGAAAGTCATGTCTGCAATTGACGGGTGATCGATCACACTGAACCCAGAGGCAGCGTGACACAGCAAGACCTATAGACTCTGGATTCAAACTAAAGCCTACAAAAAGGATGGGTGAGATGGAAGACTTTGGAGGGTAACATTCTGCTACCAACATGGAAGGGCATCAGTGCATGCCCAACAGAGACCCAGCTCTTCCTTGTGCCCGGCTTTCCTGGCCAGTTAGCTGCCACAAGCTATGAACCCAAGCCACAAACTCAAGCTACATTCAGGACTGGTAACTATACAGCAGCTGCAGAACCTGTGTGTATGTATGAACGAATGTGTGAATGAATGTGACACTGAATGAAATGTTATAGCTATAACTGATTGCCTACTACGATTCTTTTTGTATTCACAATAAATGTGACATTTTGTCTTATCCCCTTTAATAAGATCCTGCTGGCTTTTATTTTATTAGTATAACCTCATATCCCCCTCAGTCTCCTCTTTTCCAAGCTAAAAAGTCCTAGCCTCTTTAATCTCTCCTCATATGGGACCCGTTCAAAACCCCTAATCATTTTAGTTGCCCTTTTCTGAACCTTTTCTAATGCCAGTATATCTTTTTTGAGATGAGGGGACCACATCTGTATGCAGTATTGAAGATGTAGGCGTACCATGGATTTATATAAGGGCAATAAGATATTCTCCGTCTTATTCTCTATCTCTTTTTTAATGATTCCTAACATCCCGTTTGCTTCAGAGAACTATCCACAATGACTCCAAGATCTTTCTCCTGATTAGTTGTCACTAAATTAGCCCCCATTATATTGTATGTATAGTTGTTGTTTTTTTTTTCCACATGTGCATTACTTTACTTTTATCCACATTAAATTTCATTTGCCATTTTGTTGCTCAATCACTTAGTTTTGTGAGCTCTTTTTGAAGTTCTTCACAGTCTGCTTTGGTCTTAACTATCTTGAGCAGTTTAGTATCATCTGGAAACTTTGCCACCTTACTGATTACCCCTTTCTCCAGATCATTTATGAATAAGTTGAATAGGATCAATCCTAGGACTGACCCTTGGGGAACACCACTAGTTACCCCTCTCCATTCTGAAAATTGACCATTTACTCCTACCTTTTGTTCCCTGTCTTTTAATCCATGAAAGGATCGTCCCTCTTATCCCATGACAACTTAATTTACATAAGAGCCTTTGGTGAGGGACCTTATCAAAGGCTTTCTGGAAATCTAAGTACACTATGTCCACTGGATCTCCTTGTCCACATGTTTATTGACCTCCTCAAAGAACTCTAATAGATTAGTAAGACATGATCTCCCTTTACAGAAACCATGTTGATTTTTGCGCAAAAATTTAGTTTCTTCTATGTGTCTGACAATTTTGTTCTTTACTATTGTTTCAACTAAAATGCCCGGTACTGACGTTAGACTTACCTGTCTGTAATTGCCAGGATCACCTCTAGAGCCCTTCTTAAATATTGGCATTACATTAGCTATCTTCCAGTCATTGAGTACAGTAGCTGATTTAAAGGACAGGTTACAAACCATAGTTTTAAAAGTTCTGCAATTTCACATTTGAGTTTTCAGAACTCTTGGGTGAATGCCATCTGATCCTCGTGACTTGTTACTGTTAAGTTTCTCAATTCCAAAACCTCCTCTAGTGACACTTAAATCTTCTGATGTACTTAAACATTTGGTTATTACCTTTTGAGTTTTTGGCTAGATGTTCTTTAAACTCCTTTTTGGCTTTTCTTATTACATCTTTACATTTAATTTGGCAGTGTTTATGCTCCTTTCTATTTACCTCACCAGGATTTGACTTCCACTTTTTAAAAGATGCCTTTTTATCTTTCACTGCTTCTTTTACAGTTGTTAAGCTACAGTGGCTCTTTTTCAGTTTTTACTGTATTTTTTTAACTTGGGGTATACATTTAAGTTGAGCCTTTATTATGGTGCCTGTGCAGCTTGCAGGGATTTCACTCTAGTCACTGTACCTTTTAATTTCTGTTTCACTAACCTCCTCATTTTTGCATTGTTCCCCTTTCTAAAATTAAATGCCACAGTGTTGGGCCACTGAGGTGTTCTTCCCACCACAGGAATGTTAAATGTTATTATATTATGGTCACTATTTCCAAGCAGTCCTGTTATAGTTACCTCTTGGACCAGATCCTGCGCTCCACTCAGGACTAGACTGAGAGTTACCTCTCCCCTTGTGGGTTCCTGTACCAGCTGCTCCAAGAAGCAGTCATTTAAAGTTTCGAGAAATTGTGTCTCTGCTTTTTGTCCTGAGGTGACATGTACCCAGTCAATATGGGGATAATTGAAATCTCCCACTATTAATGAGTTTTTTATTTTGATACCCTCTCTAATCTCCCTTAGCATTTCATCATCACTATCACTGTCCTGGTCAGGTGGTTGATAATAGATCCCCACTGTTATATTCTTATTAGAGCATGGAATTACTATCCATAGAGATTCTATGGAACATGTGGATTCATTTAAGATTTTTATTTCATTTGATTTTACATTTTCTTTCACATATAGTGCCACTCCCTCCCTTCCCCCCCCCCCAACCTATTCTGTCCTTCCAATATATTTTGTACACTGGAATGATTGCGTCCCATTGACTCTCCTCACTCCACCAGGTTTATGTGAGGCCTATTATATCAATATCCTCCTTTAACACAAGGCACTCTATTTCACCCATCTTATTATTTAGATTTCAAGCATTTGTGTGCAAGCACTTTAAAAACTTGTCGCTGTTTATTTGTCTGCCCTTTCTGATGTGTCAGATTCTTTATGTGAATGTTTCTTGCCTGATCTGGCCCATACTTTATCCTCTTCCATCCCCTCCTCCTGACTAAAACCTAGAAAATCTATCAATAGACTCTCCTCTAAGAGAAGTCTCTGTCCGATCCACGTGCACCTCTGCAACAATTGGCTTTCCCCATCTCTTAGTTTAAAAACTGCTCTGCAACCTTTATAATGTTAAGTGCCAGTAGTCTGGATAGTCCTTCCTGTATAGGCTCACCCTATCCCCAAAGTTTCCCCAGTTCCTAATAAATCTAAACCCCTCCTCTCTACACCATCATCTCATCCACGCATTGAGACTCTGAAACTCTGCCTGCCTACCTGGCCCTGTGCGTGGAACTGGAAGCATTTCT
This sequence comes from Caretta caretta, assembly GCF_965140235.1. Taxonomy (NCBI): domain Eukaryota; kingdom Metazoa; phylum Chordata; order Testudines; family Cheloniidae; genus Caretta; species Caretta caretta. Next base: position 79,507,601 of record NC_134208.1, read on the forward strand.
GAGAATGCCACCATAGAGGTCCTGGATTTCAGTCTCTTTCCTAGCAGCCTAAATTTGGCCTCCAGGACCTCTCTCCTACCCTTCCCTATGTCATTGGTACCTACATGTACCACGACCACCGGCTCCTCCCCAGCACTACACATAAATCTATCTAGATGCCTCGAGAGATCCACAACCTTCGCACTAGGCAGGCAAGTTACCATAAGGTTCTCCTGGTCATCACAAACCCAGCTATCTATGTTTCTAATGATCAAATCTCCCATTACTAACACCTGCCTTTTCCTAATGACTGGAGTTCCCTCCCCTGGAGAGGTAACCTCAGTGCGAGAGGATACCCCAACATCTGTAAGGAGGGTCCCAACTATGGGAAGGTTTCCCTCTGCTCCTGTTGACTGCTCTCCTTTTCTGGGCCTTTTATCCTCCTTAACAGCACAGGGGCTGTCTGACCAGAGGTAGGAACAAATCTACAGTGTCCCGAAAAGCCTTATCAACATACCTCTCTGCCTCCATTAGCTCCTCTAGTTCTGCCACCTTGGCTTCCAAAGCCCGTACACGGTCTCTGAGGGCCAGGAGCTCCTTGCACCAAATGCACGCATACACCACCTGCCCACAGAACAGGTAATCATACATGCTACACTGAGTGCAGTAAACAGGATAGCCCCCACTCTGCTGCTGGGCTTCTGCTTGCATTCTCTCCTACAACTACCTAGGTTAATGGTAGGGGTTTTGTTTAAATCAAGACATTTCGATTATAGTTTAAAGGTTTTAAAGAATGGCAAGTGTACCTTGCCACTCCCCTTCCAAACTCCCTCTCGAAACTCCCTTTTAGCGGTCCCTGGTCACTTGCTCACTGCTTTATAAAGCCCTGGCCTTCTTGATAGCCCTGCCCCCTGACTAAGGCTGAGCCAATGAATGGAGGCTTCTAGATTTCAGACCTTGTTTAGAAGCTCACAGCTTCCAACTGCTGGCCACAGCACACGGTCCTTCAAACACAAACACACAGCACACAAGTACACAGCAACCCCCAAACACAAACACACACTACAGACAGCCACTTACCCCAAGGGTCCTGTATTTTCTCCTCCTTCACCTGCAAAACTCCCTCTTGAAACTCCCTGTTGGCTAACAATACTGTTCTATCCCATTCAGGTTAGTTCTCCCACAGTTTGTAAGAGTGCAAGATTAGGTTATTTTCTCTCTGCTGCTGTCTAAAAACTGACCACCACCTAAGCACTTCACATTAACTGAAAAGTGCACTTTTTAGTGCAAAAAGGTTCATTTTACCTGTTGTGCTATAAATTATTATAGGTGTAAAAAATTAAGTGCAAATAAGTCTTCTCCTTCCCTGGAGCTATGTAGATTTTTAAAATATATAACAAAGTTTTAGAATTAGTTTTGTTTTGTAATAGTCACACAATTACATTTTTAAAAAGCGCCCTATAAACAATGCAGTACTGAATTTGATTTCAGAAATTGGAAGGCTTGCCTATAGTTACAAATCACACTTTTTTTCTTGGTAAAATGGTAAAGTGCTCATATGTTTACAAGAGAAAGGAATAAAATGTCACTTTCAGTTACCAGGTTTTGTGAGGGTTTTTTTCCTTCATCTTTTATAATTGCTTGTTCTCTAATGTACTGTACTTTTCTTTGTATTATAGAATGAATAGTTATAGAAGTTCTTTTCTGCCCCTTGGAAGCCCATGACAAATGCCTCAATCACCCTCTGTAGCTCACGAAAGCTCATGCTCAAATAAATTGGTTAGTCTCTAAGGTGCCACAAGTACTCCTTTTCTTTTTGCGAATACAGACTAACACGGCTGTTCCTCTGAAACCTGTATAATAATGTTACAACTTGATATTTAAAAGAACCTTCTCTGGTGAACAGCTCAGCATAGCTGTTGTCTTAGAGTATACTCTGGCATAAGTTTGAGCCATTAGCAGGTTATATACTACCCTTGCTCCATCAGTTTCTAATGCACTGAATATTTTCCTCATAAAGAGCGAATGAGAGTGTGGGGGAAAAACACTAAGGCTATGTCTACACTACATAGGTTTTAGCAACATGGCTGTGTTGCCAGTCTGAGGCAGACATGATAGCCTGTTACAAGCTCAGACCCAGGTCTGAACCATATCCCCCCAACAGCTGTAGGCTTAACTGAAAACAGCTTATGAAGTGTTCCTGTCTCTATCACTCCCAATGGGGTCCAAACTCCAAATAAATCCATTTTATCCTGTATAAAGCTTATCCAAGGTAAACTCATAAATTGTTCACCCTCTATAACACAGAGATATGCACAGCTGCTTGCCCCCCCCCCCCCCCCGCCAGGTATTAATACATACTTGTTCCCCAAACAAGCTAATCTAGGAGTATGGGCCAAATATGGTACTCTAGTGGGAATTTTATTCAAACTCCCCCATCTGAGATTCAGTTGTTAGATGAAGAATATTCAAGGAAACAATCTTTGAAGTAGTATAAAGAATATAAAAGATAATTAGATTATTTATCAGAAAATGTCTTTCCAATAGTCATATTTCAGTGACTCCTTCTAGAATTTGTCACTCTTTTAAAAATCATAATTTAAGTTATTGCATATAACCATTTGGACACTTGAAAGTGAAGTCTGTTTCCATACCTACATGTATTGCTCTGTTGCGTCTGCACATAGGTTGTGTTTTTTGGGATTGCTCTTAAATTGCAATTTAATTTTATTTATTTATTTATTCTAAAGAACACATTAATGAATTCGTTTTGGAGAAAAAAAGAAAAAATACTGAAATTAATACATGTACTTTTCAAATAGATGTAAGAATTAAAAAGTGAAATTTACTACATAAAAACCTTGACCAAATTTGTTGAAGTTACATAAATATGGGCTCCATTAAAGTCAAGGGCAAAATCCCACTGGCTTCAATAAGGCAGAGTTTTACTCGTGGACTCAGCAAGTGAAGTGATGTTTCTAGATAAATGTCTGATCATTTGTGAGCTCAGTGATTCTTTAAGAATTCTTTAATGTAAACTGGAAAAAACCCTGCATTCCCTGTTTGATTTGTCATTCTGGCTATATTTCACAGCAAATGTGATAAGAACCAAGTCCAACAGCAGCCATTTCCTCACACCAAAACCAAAGTAAGATAAGTATCCAGATAGATGAAAGAGCTGTGCAATGAAAAGGAATTCAATTCCATCGAGTTAATATTTTTGCCATTTCCGCCCTAAATGCATTTTGGGTGGGGGGAGTTTCTGGTTACTAGATTTATCGCCCCTCCCCCCCACAATCACTATTAGGACTGATCTGTTGATCTCATCCTAGAGACCAGTGAACATTTGCCATCATCTTGAAGCCTGCCCGCAACCGATAGGCCCAGGACTGTGTTAGAATATGTTCAGATCATCAAATCAACAAGAAATCACCCTTACTCACATTGTAGTCCCACTACCTTCAATAGGAATTAGATACTATACAAGTTAAGTAAGTGTGATGGAACCTGGCCCTTGGATTTAGAGAAAAGGATGCCAATCTCACACCCTTGAGGGCCTAGAACATTGTTTTAAAAAATGCATTGTGACATCAGAAAACCAGCAGCATGCCCAGAACCACTTACAAATGTTCAATGTTAAGTAGTGCCCATCACAACCCTATTACACCCTAACTATTTTCCCCCAAAACTTTCCAGAAGCCTGGGTAAGGAGTTGTAATGAGCTTCAAAACTCTAATTTTCAGTCTACATAGTATTACAAAGAGAGTGAATTTCAATGCTTGGGACCCATCATCTTTGGCAGAAGCCCCCTCTTTTCATATCAAGGGACTTCTTTTTAAGTGTTTATGCTGATCACAGCATGGGTAGGATGTCACAGGGAGAGAGAAAAGGAGTACTTGTGGCACCTTAGAGACTAACCAATTTATTTGAGCATGAGCTTTCGTGAGCTACAGCTCACTTCATCAGATGTATACCGTGGAAACTGCAGCAGACTTTATATACATACAGAGAATATGAAACAATACCTCCTCCCACCCCACTGTCCTGCTGGTAATAGCTTATCTAAAGTGATCAACAGGTGGGCCATTTCCAGCACAAATCCAGGTTTTCTCACCCTCCACCCCCCCACACAAATTCACTCTCCTGCTGGTGCTAGCCCATTCAAAGTGACAACTCTTTACATAATCAAGTCAGGCTATTTCCTGCATAGATCCAGGTTTTCTCACATCCCCCCCACCCCCATACACACACAAACTCACTCTCCTGCTGGTAATAGCTCATCTAAACTGACCACTCTCCAAGTTTAAATCCAAGTTAAACCAGAACATCTGGGGGGGGGGTAGGAAAAAACAAGAGGAAACAGGCTACCTTGCATAATGACTTAGCCACTCCCAGTCTCTATTTAAGCCTAAATTAATAGTATCCAATTTGCAAATGAATTCCAATTCAGCAGTTTCTCGCTGGAGTCTGGATTTGAAGTTTTTTTTGTTTTAAGATAGCGACCTTCATGTCTGTGATTGCGTGACCAGAGAGATTGAAGTGTTCTCCGACTGGTTTATGAATGTTATAATTCTTGACATCTGATTTGTGTCCATTTATTCTTTTACGCAGAGACTGTCCAGTTTGACCAATGTACATGGCAGAGGGGCATTGCTGGCACATGATGGCATATATCATATTGGTGGATGTGCAGGTGAACGAGCCTCTGATAGTGTGTCTGATGTTATTAGGCCCTGTGATGGTGTCCCCTGAATAGATATGTGGGCACAATTGGCAACGGGCTTTGTTGCAAGGATAAGTTCCTGGGTTAGTGGTTCTGTTGTGTGGTATGTGGTTGTTGGTGAGTATTTGCTTCAGGTTGCGGGGCTGTCTGTAGGCAAGGACTGGCCTGTCTCCCAAGACTTGTGAGAGTGTTGGGTCATCCTTTAGGATAGGTTGTAGATCCTTAATAATGCGTTGGAGGGGTTTTAGTTGGGGGCTGAAGGTGACCGCTAGTGGCGTTCTGTTATTTTCTTTGTTAGGCCTGTCCTGTAGTAGGTAACTTCTGAGAACTCTTCTGGCTCTATCAATCTGTTTCTTTACTTCTGCAGGTGGGTATTGTAGTTGTAAGAAATCTTGTAGGTGTAGTTGTAAGAGATCTTGTAGGTGTTTGTCTCTGTCTGAGGGGTTGGAGCAAATGCGGTTGTATCGCAGAGCTTGGCTGTAGACGATGGATCGTGTGGTGTGGTCAGGGTGAAAGCTGGAGGCATGCAGGTAGGAATAGCGGTCAGTAGGTTTCCGGTATAGGGTGGTGTTTATGTGGCCATTGTTTATTAGCACTGTAGTGTCCAGGAAGTGGATCTCTTGTGTGGACTGGACCAGGCTGAGGTTGATGGTGGGATGGAAATTGTTGAAATCATGGTGGAATTCCTCAAGGGCTTCTTTTCCATGGGTCCAGATGATGAAGATGTCATCAATATAGCGCAAGTAGAGTAGGGGCTTTAGGGGACGAGAGCTGAGGAAGCGTTGTTCTAAATCAGCCATAAAAATGTTGGCATACTGTGGGGCCATGCGGGTACCCATAGCAGTGCCGCTGATCTGAAGGTATACATTGTCCCCAAATGTGAAATAGTTATGGGTAAGGACAAAGTCACAAAGTTCAGCCACCAGGTTAGCCGTGACATTATCAGGGATAGTGTTCTTGACGGCTTGTAATCCATCTTTGTGTGGAATGTTGGTGTAGAGGGCTTCTACATCCATAGTAGCCAGGATGGTGTTATCAGGAAGATCACCGATGGATTGAAGTTTCCTCAGGAAGTCAGTGGTGTCTCGAAGGTAGCTGGGAGTGCTGGTAGCGTAGGGCCTGAGGAGGGAGTCTACATAGCCAGACAATCCTGCTGTCAGGGTGCCAATGCCTGAGATGATGGGGCGCCCAGGATTTCCAGGTTTATGGATCTTGGGTAGTAGATAGAATATCCCAGGTCGGGGTTCCAGGGGTGTGTCTGTGCGGATTTGATCTTGTGCTTTTTCAGGAAGTTTCTTGAGCAAATGCTGTAGTTGCTTTTGGTAACTCTCAGTGGGATCATAGGGTAATGGCTTGTAGAAACTCGTGTTGGAGAGCTGCCGAGCAGCCTCTTGTTCATATTCCGACCTATTCATGATGACAACAGCACCTCCTTTGTCAGCCTTTTTGATTATGATGTCAGAGTTGTTTCTGAGGCTGTGGATGGCATTGCGTTCCGCATGGCTGAGGTTATGGGGCAAGTGATGCTGCTTTTCCACAATTTCAGCCCGTGCACGTCGGCGGAAGCACTCTATGTAGAAGTCCAGTCTGCTGTTTCGACCTTCAGGAGGAGTCCATCTAGAATCCCTCTTTCTGTAGTGTTGGCAGGGAGACCTCTGTGGGTTAGTATGTTGTTCAGAGGTATTTTGGAAATATTCCTTGAGACGGAGACGTCGAAAATAGGATTCTAGGTCACCACAGAACTGTATCATGTTCGTGGGGGTGGAGGGGCAGAAGGAGAGGCCCCGAGATAGAACAGCTGCTTCTGCTGGGCTGAGAGTATAGTTGGATAGGTTAACAATATTGCTAGGTGGGGTGAGGGAACCATTGCTGTGGCCCCTAGGTGACTGTTTCTATAGGCAGGCATCAGGCCATTACAGAAAAAGTATATTCACCATAATGCTAGAATACGGTTACCTTTCATAAATTCCAAGGGGAGAAGGGACCATTGTGGTAATCTAATCTGATTGATTTTGTAATATAAGCTATAGAATTTCACCAAAATAATTCCTAAAGCAGATCTTTTAGAAAGACACCCAATCTTGATTTAAAAATTTCTCGTGATAGAGAATCCACCAAGACCATTCATAAATAGTTACAATGATTAAGTTACCCTCGCTGTCAAAAATTTACACCTTATTTCCAGTCTTAATTTGTCTAGCTTCAACTTCCAGCAAACTTTATAAAAGAATGTTAAGACTTCAAAGAGAAACTGCAGAGCTACAATTCATTTGCAAACTTAACACCATCAATTTGGGCTTGAATAGGAACTGGGAGTGGCTGGCTCAATACAAAAGTAATTTTCTCCCTCTCTTGGTATTGACACCTCCTCATCAATTATTGGGAGTGGACCACATCCACCCTGACTGATTTGGCCTTCAACATTGGTTCTCCATTTGTAAAGTAACTACCTTTTCTTCATGTGCCAATATATATTTATGCCTGTATCTGTAATTTTCACTCCATGCATCTGAAGAAGTGTTTTTTTTTTACCCACAAAAGCTTATGCCCAAATAAATGTTAGTCTTTAAGGTGCCACCAGACTCCTTGTTTTTATAAAGGCCATATGTAAAGAAACTGGTCTTTCCATGGAGATGATCTTGCAACAGCAGACAATTGAGCTATGTACAGAGATTTTTAAATAACTAGAGAGGCTCTTTTTCCTAAAAGATCTACACTAGGAATGCTAGGATGCTTCACGAGGAAGCTTGTTGAGATTAAGTAGGGGAAAAAGGGGACAGGAATCACAAAGTCTGATGGAGTACAGAATAGGTTCTCTTTTGTGGCATGATTTTAATTGAAAATAAGTGAAACTGACTATGTATATGAAGTAGAGTTAAATTAAAAAAACAAATAAAATATAAAATGTGAGGGTTAAAGCTTTACAGCCATAGCAGGAAAAATACTGGACAGAAAGGTAACAATAACATTCTTTTTGGCTTATCTATTTCATATAATCTTCAAAAAAGTTATGTATGTTTAGTCAGACTGTCCTAGCAAACAAACAATCTCAGAAATACATAGGGAAGAACTCAGGGGTATGGGGAGGGGAAGGTTCTTAATAAAGAAGATGTACAGATACCAAATATCAGAAAAAGTTGACAGAACTTTAACTTCAACTACAAGTTATCTGAATTGGAAAGAAAAATTAGGATATCAAACTTAAATTATCTTCAAACAAACAATTTCACATGCTGTGATTTATACTCTTCTCCCCGTCCCCCATAAACAATGATGCAGTTAACACCTTCCACAGTGCAGACAAGTCACAAGCTATTATAAATGCAGACTGAAATTTCTTATAGTTCCTAGGAGAAGCAGTAGGGTACAGTGGATAGGGAACTGGACTGGGACTCTAGCAACCTAGTTTCTATTCTCTGCTCTGCTGCTGACCTGTTGTGAGACATTGAGCAAGTCTCTTCACCTTTCTGTGTCTCTTTCTCCTACCACACTTCGTGTGTCTTTAGTTAGATTGTGAACTCACTGGCAGGATTGTATTGTGCTCTGCATTTGTATAGTGCATAGCACAAGGGGCAATAATATTCAGATGGGGTTGCTAGACACAACTGTAATACAAATAACATTATTTCTATATAAAAATATAGAAAAAAACAAACAGTGAAAACCGTAATTCAGACAGAGCAAAAACAAAGGGGAGAGGGGGGAAATGGTGGAGGCTAAACCAATAAGAACTGGTTAAAATCATAGTGCTAACTGACCTTCTAATCTTTTAGTAAAGATTCTGACACAATTTGTGTCTGATTAAGCATGTGACAGTAATCAATTGAGCTACACTGATTTACTGTAGGAGTGAAATCTGAAGCTCTGTTTATTTATTTCTTGAATTTTTCCCGTTATATTTCATTTTGATCCTTTTGGGGGAACAGCAATTTATTTCTACAAACAAATCATGTATACTTGTATATGCTTATTATCTGCCATTGATTCCTTCTGGCTTCCATGTCTCCAGAGCCTTGTTTCATGATGGCTTCTGTTCATTTGTAATTCTTATCGCTCTAGCTCCAGAGAGAAAGTTTTGTGGAAGACATTTAATACAGAGGAACCTTTCCACTACATTTGAAAGACACTGTAAAAAAGATAAAAGCAGGATTTAAAAGTGCTCTTTGGCTTCACAAAAGGGCTGTAAAGTTTAAAGCCATTTTGGTACATTTAATATTAAATTTGCTTTAATTACGGTATCTCTCAAAGAATAAACCATAAATATGTCACAGTTCATAAATCAAAAGTTAGTAGGTATCACTAGCTAGAAGTGCTCTTTGGATTTTCAGAAAGCTAATATATGCTTTGTAGGTTTATAGAGGATATTATTAAACACTTTCAAGGTCCTCCCCCCCGCCACAAACACACTATTTATGTTTCCCTAACATTACAAATATTCCCCTTGACATCTACTACTGCATTTTAAACAGGGGTCTGGAAATCACACTGTCACAATTCAAGTAAGGAAAACCATTTCTCGGAATGCTAACCACTGACCTTTCTTCTGTGTCTGATTATTGCTTCTCTGTGTGCTTTTTCTGGTCAAAGACTGTATCTCAGATGCAATCTCCCAACCAAAGAGTCCTGTGAATTCAAGTATCATCTTTAAGAATGACTGTTCGCCACTGTTTTTGTGCAGCCTAATTTAAAGTGAACTGGAAAACCTGTCACATTACTTGGAGGAGATGATTATTTATGACGATGGCATAAATCAGTTGCTATCTAAAAGTAGTATTAATGGAATCTTATTCTTCATATTTTCAGATGCACTGACAGTATTTACAGATTACTCCTATGTCTTATTAGATTCCAAACTAATTAATAACAGCAAACACTAAACTATCTGCAGTAAACTCTTACCCAAGTCTACTAGAGGATTGCAAATAATTACCTTTTTAAGAAACAAAAAGGCTAATCAAGACATAGGGACTATCTGCATGGAAGACCATATAATTTTTGAAAGAACTCTAGCCCTGTGATAGGTCCCAGTCCTGTCATGAGCTCTGCACAGTCAGATAACATTGAACTTCATAGAGTCATAGGGTTAGATGGGACCAAAGGGTCTGAGTCTAACCCCCTGCAAAGATGCAAGATTTGTTGTTTCTAGCCATCCAAGAGAGATGGCGATCCAGCCTCCTTTTAAAAACTGCCAGAGAAGGAGCTTCAACAAGGTAATCTGTTCCATTGTCCTACTATTCTTACAGATAGGAAGTTTTTCCTCAAATTTAATCTAAATCTGCTCTGCTGTAGTTTGTACCCATTGTCTCTAGTCCTGCCCTCTGTGGCAAGAAAGAACAAATTTCTCCATTTTTTATGGCTGTCTTTCAAGTATTTTAAGACTACTGTCATCCCCCCCCCCCCATCTCCTCCTTTCCAGACAAAGCATACCCAGTTCCTTCAGCCTTTGGTCTCATGACTTGCATTTCATCCCTTTGATCATCTTTGTCTTTCACCTCTGGATCTTTCCCAGTTTCTCTACTTCCTTTTTACATATTGGTGGCCAAAACTGGAGACAGTACTGCAGCTGAGGCCTAACCAGCTCTGAGTAGAGCAATACTATCATCTCCCGTGACTTGCATGCTATGCCTCTGTTAATGCAACCTAAAATTGCATTTGCTTTTTTTGCAACAGCATCACATTGCTGACTCATGTTGAGGTTGTGATCCACCACAACCCCAATATCCTTCTTAGCAGTGCTGCTGCCAAGCCAGTTATCCCCCATTCTGTATTTAGGCATTTGATTTTTCTTCCCTAAGTCGCACCTCATATTTGTCTTTGCCGAATTTCATTTTGTGGTCTATAGCCCAGTTCTCCAATTTATAAAGATCCCTCTGAATTTTAACACGATACTCCGAAGTGTTGGGAACCTCCCCCCCTCCCCCCGACCCCAGCTTTGTATTATCTGGAAATTTGATCAGTATCTCTCTCTCTATTCATTGAGGTCTACCCACAAGGCTTATTGTAGGATTGGAGCCTTATATTACACCAAAAATCAGGGAATCTCTGCTTTATGAGTCATGCTGGTAGAATAAGGACGTGCTTGGGGAACCTCTGATAAAACAAACTGTCAAACAGACATTTACAAATTAGAGAAACAAAATTTCTTCAGGTCACAGGCCTGTACTGAAAAGGTATGTTGAAGTATGCACTTCTCTGATCTATATTCTCTTATCACAGCAAGAGATGGTTGGTGTCATAAATATAAAGGGAAGGGTAAACCCCTTTAAAATCCCTCCTGGCCAGAGGAAAAATCCTCTCACCTGTAAAGGGTTAAGAAGCTAAAGGTAACCTCGCTGGCACCTGACCAAAATGACCAATGAGGAGACAAGCTACTTTCAAAAGCTGAGAGGAGGGAGAAAAATGAAGGGTCTGTGTCTGTCTGTATGCTGCTTTTGCCGGGGACAGAACAGGAATGGAGTCTTAGAACTTTTAGTAAGTAATCTAGCTAGGTATGTGTTAGATTATGATTTCTTTAAATGGCTGAGAAAAGAGCTGTGCTGAATAGAATGACTATTCCTCTCTGTGTGTCTTTTTTGTAACTTAAGGTTTTGCCTAGAGGGATTCTCTATGTTTTGAATCTAATCACCCTGTAAGGTATCTACCATCCTGATTTTACAGAGGTGATTTCTTTACTTCTATTAAAAGTCTTCTTGCAAGAAAACTGAATGCTTTTTCATTGTTCTAAGAGCCAAGGGTTCAGGTCTGTGGTCACCTATGCAAATTGGTGAGGATTTTTATCAAACCTTCCCCAGGAAGTGGGGTGCAAGGGTTGGGAGGATTTGAGGGGAAAAGATGTGTCCAAACTACGTTTCCCAGTAAACCCAGATAAAGTTTGATGGTGGCAGTGGAAATCCAAGGGCAAAGGGTAAAATTAATTTGTACCTTGGGGAAGTTTTAACCTAAGCTGGTAAAAGTAAGGTTAGGAGGTTTTCATGCAGGTCCCCACATCTGTACCCTAAAGTTCAGAGTGGGGAAGGAAACTTGACAGTTGGGGAAACAAGTGTTTGAAGTAGTATTGTAGAAAATCAGATCAAGTTCAGGAGACACTTCCTTGATGGGAAAACAGGAATGAAAGTTTCTTCATAATGCAATAAACTGGAATATAAATGAAGGGAAAAAAACCTTTCTAAATATAAGGGAGATGCACTTGAACTGTGAAGAAATGAACTACTGAACAGTGTTTCCTTACAAAAGTTAATTAAGGGCAGCCTGGCATATTGAAAATTTATGAAATCAACATAGATATAAAACTCGAGTCCTGAGGGTCTCTGAAGGCTCTAGTAACCCTGGATTATATATTATTATATGTATACCATGATTCCCAAAGTGCTCAGTCTTGATTTCAGATATGATCCTATTTACATAGATAAAGCCTTCAGAACCCTGTTCAGGAAACCCCAAAGCACAGGAAAATGAGTACAATCCTAATCATCATCTGACTATTAAGGACCTGATACTCATCTCACTTATACCAGTTTTTTTTTTACATGGAATTCCCTTGCTTTCAGTGGAGTTAATCCAGGTTTATTCCAGGGTAAGCAAGAGGCAAATCAGGACTAGAATATTTGAATATATCTTTGATAATCAGGGATGTTATATTTGAAAGATACCTGAAAGGACAGGATAATGTTTTCATGCAGCCAGCCGTCATGACATAGGAAATGTTCATGTACCTTGGAAGAGAGGTCATTGTACTCCAATGGCAAAGGTGATAATGAAATGCTTAATATAATAAGTACTTAATATGGAACTATATAGATTGACTTATCCCAAAGGGTGGCTATAGCAACAGTACACGGGCTGTTGCTAAGGGTGTTAGGCCAGTGAAACAGAGCAGTTGGTTGGCAGAGCAGTTAGCTAAAAAAGAGCAGGTAAAAGGAGTTAGTGCTTAGGTCCACATGAAATACCCCATGCATTTATGCCATTTAACTTGGGCTAAGTGTTTTCTCAGGACACAGGAATAAAGTATGATTAGGGTAGAATAGAGAGACCAAAACAATCAGAAAGGGGACTGCTTCCTAGCTACCGGGACTGGACAAAGCATCTTTACCTGGGCTTCTGCTAGGGGGGTTGATGATGTGTACATAGCTGCTCAGAACCTGGGTCCATCTTGTTTAAACAGGCTAAAAGAAAATACTTTGAGGCTGTCACTAGTTTCTTTGGAAGCTGAAAAGTGAGCCTCGAATCTGTGCGATGCCTCGAATCTGGCAAAGGGGGAAAATAGTATTATATGAAGGGAAACCGAGTGATGCAAGCTTCCATTTTCTGGGACTCATCATCTGCAAATAAGCTTCTAGATAAAATAAAGGACTTTAAGGCACAGGGCTCTGAGCTTAGAAGTAATTTGGCAGTAAGCTATTTTGTAAGGAAACTACTGAACAAAGACAAGGACATTTGCTTTATAAGAGACCGGAGTCATGTTACTGTCTCTGTTTCCCCTAAGTAGGCAGTTATATAGACTGAATAGGTCTAGTTATTTTCCAGGTCCCCCCTTCTTGTTATGGTGATGGATAAACTGAGTAGTAGAGTTGCTTAACAACATACATATTTTTGTTATTTGGAAAATCAAAATATTTCCCAACTAATCATTCCATGTTAAGGCTGGGACGTTAAGCTTCCCCATCTCCTTTTCATGCAGTTCAGGGAAATATTCTACTAGTCACTGCTCTGAAGCCTTGAGCAGGATCTAGGGAAAACAGAGTGTTTTCCTAGTTACTGTGCGTAGTGGACCCTGGACTGCCTCAAGCCTTAAGTCAGCATGGGTCAAGCATCAGTAGCAACAGGAAGCTGTCCTGTCCTGCAGCAAACAGTCCTCCTACACTACAAGGCCCTGTCTACACTGGGAAAAGCATTGTATTAAAAAGTACATTAGCTTAGGGTTAATATGATGTAAAATATGATTTTTCCCTTTGTGAGGACAAGGATGGTTGCATTTATAAATGTGTTACTGTTAATGTGTAACAAGACCAGGATGATGTTTCACTGGAGTATAGTAGTCTCTGTTCTCCCCCTGCCCCCCGAATCCAAACAAGCAAACACAGCTTGCAAAAACCCACAACCTGAACACCTTCCAGGAGTACCTCACCTTGCTGCAAGCACACTAATCACTAGAGCTGTGGCCCTCTGACCTCCCCAATAGAGGTCCACACCTTAAAGCAGTGGTTCCCAAGCTTTTGTACTGGTGACCCCTTTCACATAGCAAGCCTTTGAGTGGGATCCCCCTTATAAATTAAAAACACTTTTAAAATATATTTAGCACCATTATAAATGCTGGACACAAAGCAGTATTTAGGGTGGAGGCTGACAGCTTGCGACCCCCCATGTCATAACCTCACGAGCCCCTGAAGGGTCCCAACCCCCAGTTTGAGAACCCCTGCTCTAAAGAGACAGGACACTGAAAAATAGAGCCCTGACATTCCATCCAGTTCTCACTAAAAAAATAAACCACATTTACACTAACAGACATTCAAAAGTTTGAGTGCTATATTAGCTGGCTATGCTTAAAAAACAATGCTCATCACCACTATAGACAATGCCTCAAACTTCCCAGGGTAGGAGAAGAGGTTTCCTGGAACCTCCTTCAAAAATTTAAAGCAGAGGGGAAAAAAAGAAAGTGCAGCAACTTCATCCATCCATAAATATATTTCATCTCATTTCATTAGAGCACGTGGAACTCATCGTCAAGAAAAATCATTGAAGTCAAGAGCTTAGGGGGATTCAGAAGAGACTATAGATAAGGATATGCAGTGTTCTATTAGTCAATATTACAAAACACAAGAGCTTTAGAAAGGGACATAATCCCTCCATTTTTGGAGCATAAACCTGTTTCCAACTATTGGGAGTTAGACGGAAACTTTATGGGTAGTTTATCTTGTACCTGATGACTGTAAGGTTTCGTCTTCAGACACAGCTGGTACAGATCACTGTCAGAAGCAGGTTAACAGACTAGAGGTACCACTTGCCTTTTTCAGTAGGATTGTTCCTGTAGTATTCTGGTTCCGTCATTGCCAACATAACTAGAATGCCCTCCTCTGTGTAGTTCAGTTGCTGTGCAAAGTCTACAAGTGTTTATAGTACAAAGAATCCACATGAAAAGAAATATTATTACACATAATACTGATTAGACAAACAACATACTGAAGGTCATATTTCTCTGGTCTTCTATTCAGGCAACATGTGTTCAGTTATCTTAGGGTTTTATAAATCACTTATCACCGTAGTACTGGATCTAAGTGACTTTTATGCATCCGATGAAGTGAGCTGTAGCTCACGAAAGCTCATGCTCAAATAAATTGGTTCGTCTCTAAGGTGCCACAAGTCCTCCTTTTCTTTTTGCGAATACAGACTAACACGGCTGCTACTCTGAAACCTGATAGAAGAGATGTGACCCCAAATATTAAGAGCTAATTATAAAAGCCTCTTAGGCCCAGACAATTATATTGTACCTTTGGCATGGATAGCCGTTGTTAGTGTGCTGGCAAATCATACATTTACACATGTATGACATTTGTTATATCTATGTTATATCACATATGCAGGGGCTTCTACAAATGTAAGAATTCTGTAGCCACTGGCTGCAAATTTCTTAAACCTGTTATTCAACAAAGTGTGAAGAAAAGACTGAAGGATGGCCATGATGTGGTCAAAATGCCAGCAGCTTTCATCGCTACAAGTTATGCATTGCTCCAATCTGAACTTCTTAAAGCTTTTAGCAAAAGTTCCAGCTGAAAATTTTCATCCGGTTCTAGTTTGAAGTTCATGTGCAAATCAAATATTTGTGTATCCACATGGATACAGTTATATATTTAGCCACGTGTGCTTTGTGCATACTCATCCAAGAATACATATGCACAGTCAGAACTCAGCAATTCAGGAAAATATGTGCAAGTATAAATTCAAACAGACTGATTCAGAAGAGACATCTTATAATATCACCCCTCTATATTCAGGGTAAAACCTGCCAGATCACTTTAGATATGAAAGGAACAGAGATGTGAAGATTGGAAACTGGTATAATTACAAAGGCCAGAATTAAAATTGCAGACAAAACTTTACATGTATGAGTATCTTAATGTTGGGTTGAGAATTGTATATTTAACCAGAGATGATCATTTCCATAGTTTCTAATACTTGTTTTGTTTTTGGCTAGTTTGTGTAATTGTATTATGTGTATACACACATATATCTATATATCAATTTTCAGCCTTACCATTCCAAAACAAAATCATAATTGAAATTAACTAAATGTGAAAATCACTGAAAGTGTTAAACCTTGATGGCACTATGAGTAAAGAATATTTTACCAACCTCTATAAAACTCACAGCAAAGCCATCACAGAATCCAGAGTAAAGCATTCAAGGACAGAGAAACATATCTTTCCAGCAGCTGCAGATTATCTAATTTAATATACAACTCCCAAACCACATATAAAGTAAGCAAGTTATAAACAAAACCAAATTTACCTCCACTGCATGAGAAATGTAAATTGGATAATGGAACCTACATGTAACATACAAATCTGCCTGCTTCTCCCATTGATTTCTAGGCACAATAAGTTTCTGCCTAATTGTATCCAGTTCCTAAAAATAGTTAACTCCATGAAATGCAAATACTTTCCTTTAAAAATGTTAAATTACAACATTTTAAAATATAAATCCTTTGGTTTTGGTAAATGAGAAAAGAAATCATCCAGCATTTTTAAAATTTTAGAATCCTATAAAACTAAATTTCCGAATACTCCCAGCGTATGTGTCTCAATTCACATAACCAGAGGTTCTTAAACTGAGGTCTGTGGAGCAGCTTTGATGGTTTGCAGATAGCTAATAAATTGCATTGTATTGGCGCCTCCTCCTCATTTTCAGATGCTAAATTGCATTAAAAATAATCAGAAATAAAGCAAGATTAAGATTTTCAAAAGTGCTTAATGTATTTGGATGCTCAATTTGCATTAATTTTAATGGGAATTTGGGCCTCCATATTCTAGCAGTATCGAAAATGTCAACCTAAATAATCTCCATCATTACATTTCCATGGAAGCAATTTGCTATGGTTATCACAGAGCTGTATGTGCACGTCGGTGAACCACCTGTTCTTCCGTTCACCATGTATTAAATCATGATCTGAGGCATGGAAAAATTTGAGATCCCCTATCATACTCAGTGCTGGATGTACATGTGGAAATAAAGTGCTTGTGTGAACACATGGACAGACAGCTATATATTTAGCCACATTTACAAATACTTGCTTTGTGCATACACTTCCAATAGTGCTCAGGTACAGTAGGAACTCAGTTCGGTATGCAAAAAAGCGCAAGTAGCCAATCAAAAAGATTCAAGCCCTGTGTTTGTTTGTGGATTATTGGACAAGGTTAGTGTATTAGGACTTTTGAATCAAGGCAACAAGTTGTAAACAACAAGAAAAGAATGCTTGTCTGGTGTAACAGAAACAGAACTGTGTAGTTTTCATGTCCTTTTCACAACATGCTATCCAGAACAGAAAACCCAGAGAAAGGAAAAAGGCTATGAAGCCATGGCTCGCTAACTCAAACTGTAGCTGCTCGTGCTTTTACTTTTTTAATCCCAAGAGGGATGGTATCACATTTTACATAATAAATTGCAACAAAGTTGTGCACATACTTTTAGAAAATATGGGATTTAGTGTCTGAAAAACATTCAGATGACATGAATGGGACATTCTTCTCCACAAGAGAACATCTGCTCTGCAGAGCAAATGGTCAGTGTCTTTACATTTTGAGGTTATCTTTCCTCCATGGCTGCTTATTCGAAACAATGTCCTCTAGAGAGGTTCAGAAGTTGATTTACATTTCTTTAGCACCACAGGACCTTTCTTAGCCACTACTCTTCTTAGATGCTTATTTTGTGCATCTGCTCCTTTCAGCTTCATTTTTCCTCTGAGCATGAAGGAGGCAGAGTTCCCATTAAGTCCAATACTGGACCAAGTTATATTTTCTATTCTTCTTGGGTTTTTTGTATTATGCTGGAGGGCATTTCAGGCAGTCTGCAGCTAATAGCATAGTTTTGTGATGGGACTGTTTGATAGTACAAAGTACAAACTGTTCCTGTACATCTTTTATTATTTCCCTGTTGGCAACACAGTTGACTTTAGAATGGGGGAGGCTTTTATTTTAGCTACTGTCTATGCCTACTTACAATTTACTGAAATCTTGTTTTAGGTTTAAAAAAAAAAGTTGATATCAAACTGTTTCCCTTCTCTTACCCAAGAGATGACAATTTTAAAGATGTACATTCAAATATTGCACCAACAGCATCTAAATAGAGTATACTGTATGAAACAAAGTACCATAAAATAGGACTTCACCTGATCACCAATTGATAAGTATCTGTATAGTGCCATTGAAAGTCATCGAAAAACTTGCCTGAACAAGTGTATGTTGTTATTACCACAAGATTTTACAAAAGTGCTCATCACTGCAGTGGGTTGCATTTTATCCAGTTTAGATCATAATTAGTCCTTGATCTCTCAATAATATTGACTACAGTTTTTAAACTCAAGGGAGGATTTTGCTACAGAATTCCCACTAATTCCAGTGGCAGTTGTGTGGCAGAGTCCACTATTGGCTTTGGAAACACAACCCATAATATCTCCATAGTTAGGGTTACTGGGCTCCATTATAAAGCTGATTTTCAATCTCCTGATACAGCCAGAAAGCCATCTTTCTTAATGAAGGCCCAGATTCACAAAAGGACTTAAACATTGAACCAAATGTTGGTGCCTTAAAAAGAAAAAAAAATCCACAGGAATAACACAATCCACAAAGCTGAATAGGTGCCAAAGCTCCCTCTACAATGAATGGGGAGAACTAGGAACCTAAGAATAGGGTCCACAAAGCTAGCATGCTAGGAGGAAAACTGCCTAAGACAGACAATAGGAGATGCCTTCCAGAGAACTGTGTCCTAGGCTCAGCCCTCTCATGGAGATAGGCATCTAAATCCAAGCTGCAGTGAGGTGCCTATCTCTGCTAGCTATCTACCACAAGGAACCCCTCTCTTAGATTTAGGTGCCAAAGCTGATTCTTGTGAGTGAGGTGCCTGTATTTCTCTAGACAAAATGGGCAGAGGTGCTCACCTTATAACTTTTAGCCCAGTGGTTACAGCATTCACCTGGGACATGGGAGCCATGGGTTCCACTCCTCCCTTTGCCTGATGGTGCAAAAGAATTTGAACAGGGCTCTCTCACCCCTCTCAGGAGAGTGCTCTAACCACTGAGCTATGGGATAATTTGAAAGGGATATAGTCTCTCCTCTTGAAGTGATTTCACTTTTTTGAAATACTTAGAGTCATTGGGCCAAAGAGAAAGACAGACAGATGACCCATAATCCAACGGTTAAGACACCCACCTAGCAGGTGAGAGACCCAGGGTCCAGAGCCAGTGACTATTTTTAATTATGTATCCAAAGTGTAATGACTTCAACAGGAGGGGGCCACTACCATCAGC
This sequence comes from Caretta caretta, assembly GCF_965140235.1. NCBI lineage: Eukaryota > Metazoa > Chordata > Testudines > Cheloniidae > Caretta > Caretta caretta. The sequence continues at coordinate 79,526,818 of NC_134208.1, forward strand.
TTTTCCTCCTCTAGCCAGGTTTTGAATGGGAACTGACCTGGGAGATGGGCTCTGAGCACACTTACTAGATCAGTCTCAATAGGTGACATAGGTGCTCCTTAGCCTGTCTTCCCCAGTTAATGAATCACACTGGAGCTTAAGCAGGAGATAGTCATCCAGATGCCTAGAATGAGGCTGCAGAATGCATTCCCAGAGGAAAAACTTAGGCACCAAGGGAGCTTTTACCAAGGAAATATAGGCAACTAGTGAGTCTAGGCATCTACGGGGTTAGGCCGCAGTTGAGGGGGTCTTTTGTGGATTGCAGTGGTGTCTAAAACTGGGACTTAGGTGCCTAAATACCTTTGTGGTTCTGGGCCTAACTGCCTAGAAATTCCCCTTATGCCAACCCCAAATGGCATAGAGCTGGAATAGCAGCTTATTCCCCTAGCCCCTCCTGCAGGAGAAGAATACTAATGGAGAGGGGTGTGGTCAGGGCTCCTCTGTGCCCCAGGTGTCCCTTGGTAAAAAATTTCACCCAGGTCTAAGTAAGAGAGAGCTTAAATTTGGGGAAAACAAACCAAACCCAACCCACTGAGACTAATAATTGAAAGCAATTGGGGATGGATATCTGCTGGATATGCTATGCTTATTCACAGATAACTGGAGCACAGGGTTAACAGAAAGAGAATGAGCTATACCAGCTGACTAGTTACATGAATAAAGCCTTATGGCAAATGATATTCTGTTTTACAAACTATTGTCTGTGTTGTTGTAATTCTGATTGGAAAGTCTTAAGCTGTAGAGACTCTCAGCTGCATAATGAATTTGAAAGCAGCAGGCTAGGAATTAGATGTCTGCAGAATGACTATCTAGCAAGGACACACACAAGATCTGAGTAATGATTGTGCTATTTTAAAATGTATCGATGCAGAGCCCGGAGGAAAATTGTTGATTAAAGTGATATCATCTACATCACTGGTTCAAATACCAAGTGACTGAAAGTCAGCTGGCTGAAGCATGACCTGTGGCCAACATAAAATTTGTTTGTGGGCTTAGCATCCACATCCCAAATCACTCCCAGAAATGGCACCTTTGCCAGCAATCTCAGGAGGCCAAATGGTCATATAGTTTTGGTACTCTTCTAGGTGGTCCCTCCTGATCAAGGCTGGAATTAATGGTAGGTCAGTTTGAAGAAGCTTGTATTGCTGCCTCCCCCTTTTCTGGGGACAGAAGCTGTGCAGTGGTAGCTCTCATAAGTGCTACATTCACTTTGCAAAATTTTGAAAGTAAAAATAAATAATAAAAACAGATAATTTCATTCTTGGATAACCTATTTGCCAGAAATATGATGAAGCTGAAGTGCTTAGAGAAATTAAGGTTAGCATACTTTGCCCCAGATTGTTAAGGTATTTAGGCTGTGCTGTGATGCCCATAGTATAACAATCTGGATATACTGGAGCTGCTCACCCTATGCTGACTTGTGTAGGTTAAAGTAGTGGCACAGACAATTTGATTCCCACTTCTGCTCATGTGCAGTCATTTAGAAATTTTGTAGTGGCCACGTTTTCCAAGACACTTTTCTACTCTATCCACTCGTAAACTTCGGCAAATATGCCTCATGGTTGCAGTCGTCTTTTAAAATCTTCAGCAGACATATACCTCACTGTACTTGTGGATGCAAGTGTCTGTTTCAGTGGCATAAACCCTTTGCAAACCTTTTTAACCATAAGTAAAGGTAGTGACATCAAACCAAACCATCAAATAAAACCCAGTATTATATTCTTGTAAACTGGAATAGAAGGTTAGCCTGAGATCATGGTTTAGAAGATCTGACAGAGATGAGATATTACAGAATGTGTGTGTATGTGTGAGAGAGCGCAAGAGAGAGTGAGACCAGAAACAATGGTACATAAAGGGACACTTCAAGTATACCCCATTTTAGGTCATCAATATTTCTTCATTTAGGGTGGCAAGCATTTCATTATATTGAAATTTTACTGTCCCTACAAGATTTGATTCCTTCAGCAATGAAGACAAGGCTGTTACTATTTTTCAAGCTTTTGTTTGAAATGATACAAGCTTCTTTTGATTAATAAAGGAAGAGAGATAGAATGCCCTGAAGTAGATTTCTTAAGTAGCTGCATAAATTCATATGCTGCTGTTACAATCGTAAGGACATTACAGTAGGTGGTCTGTTATTTTTAGCCATGGTACAGAATTTGGAAAACATATAATTTATTGGTATCCATTTATACAATAGTTATGCTGTGCATAGCCCTAGTGGCTTAGATTCTAAGGCAAAAAAGGCAATTTTAATAACATATTAGAACAAAAACTGATTCAGAATAGATTAAATAGAAAGGATTTTTCTTTTCATTCCTTCCATATCTCAGAACACACACTGCCTAGTATATTTTGCCTTCATAATAAGTATTTGGTTTTATTTTCCAGGCAACAATGAGATCATAGATTAGCCAAGCAATTCATAAATTGGGGGCCAGTTTTGACTAAACACACAGGCTGACACTATGCAAATTTGCAATGTATATTTGGGTCTAGAACATCAGGCAGGATAAATTCACAAAGCTCCACTGACACCAAAAGGAGGTTTTGTCCTCATATCTGCAACTATATAGATTAAATTATCTAAGAAGGAATGGGAGGCAAAATGAAGGTGACAGAAGAAATAAACATGTACCCCCTCTCCGAAGGTGTCGCTCAAGCCTTCTCCCTAGTCCTTGCTTATTGGAGTGGCTTCTTCCCTCTCCCACATGGATTGGATCCTGAGTTCTTTGCTATGATGCCTTGTTGTTCCATCCACTCTGTGTGTGTGTGGGACACAAGGAGTGCTGCTCCTTGGAAAAATAGATAATACTGCTACTCTGAACAGGAAGTTTGATCCAGTACACAAGAAATAAAATGCAATATTACAAATTCCAACAAATGAAATGCCACTCCTGAAAATAACAATGTAAAAATGGGAGGGGTGGCTTGATTGGAGTAGGAAATAGAGGCTCTAGGTTAAGGTTAACTAATACATACTTAAACATTAATAGCACATCAAATTCCCCACCTCCCACCATTCACAATTGCACTGCAGCCCTATGTTCCCACCCTGACATTTTTCCAGGCACATGGGAAACCTAGGATGAGTCTAGAGACAAGAGTAGCAATGCTGAAAATGTTGGCAGGTTCAGAAAAAACAAACAAGCCCCTCTTACAGTGTTTTCAACCCCAAATGGGGCAGGGTCCTCTCCTGGATCCCTGGTCTAGAGTCCTAAAGAGGTCTTGTCTGGCTCTAGGTAGCTGGCATCAGGTTAGTTCTCTGCCTTTCTGGCCGCTGGTCTCTGCAGGGCTGGAACTGTTCAACTACACACTAGATCCCACAGCAGTTAAGAACCTATAAATGGCCATACTGGGTCAGACCAATGGTCCATCCAGCCCAGTATACTGTCTTCTGACAGCAACTGGTACCAGATGCTTCAGAAGGAGTGAACAGAACAGGGCAATTATTGAATAATTCATCTCCTGTCATCCAGTCCCAGCTTCTGCTAGTCAGAGGTTTAGAGACATCCAGAGCATGCGGTTGACTCCCTGATAATCCTGGCTAATAGCCATTGACGGACCTAAGCTCCATGAATTTATCTAATTATTTTCTGAAACCAGTTAAACTTTTGGCCTTCACAACATTCCGTGGCAGCAAGTTCGACTGTGTGATGTCTGCACAAGTAGTTCTGTATGTTTGTTTTAAACTTGCAGTCTGTTAATTTCATTTGGTGAGCCCTGCTTCTTGTGTAATTTTGAAGGGATAAATAACACTTCTTTATTCATTTTCTCCATACCAGTCATGATTTTATACACCTCTATCATCTCTCCCCTTAATTCTCTCTCTTCTTAGATGAACAGTCCCAGTCTTTTTAATCTCTCCACATGTAGAAGTTGTTCCATACCCCTAATCATTGTTGTTGCCCTTCTCTGTAAGTTTTCCAATCTAATGTGTGAGTTTAGATGGTGCATCCAGAACTACATGTAGTATATAGTGGCATTAGGATATTTTTCTGTCTTATTATCTTCCTAATGGTACCTAACATCCTGTTAGCTTTTTTGCCTGCTGCTGCACATTGAGCAGATGTTCTCAGAGAATTATCCATGATGACTCCAAAATTTCTTTCCTGAGTGATAACAGCTAATTTAGACCCCATCATTTTGTATATATATTTAGGATTATGTTTTCCGATATGCATTACTTTGAACTTCAAAGACTCCCTTTGTGGGGAGGGAAGGGGACATTAATCAGAGACTCCCTGAGCTATTCTGCTCCTCTTTCAGTTCTATTCCCAACTCTAAAGCCCCCAAATTAAACTAAAATAAGACCCTTTGTCTCTGAATCAGGTTGTCCCCACCCACTGAGGAACTGAACAGTCCTGGCTCCTTAATGGTCCAGAAAACTGTTTGTATAAATCACCACATCAGAAACTGCTCTATCGGCTTTTGTGGGAGTTTTCAGTCTTTTATGTCCCCTCCCTGGACTCCAAGCAAATTAGGGAATGCTGCCTCAAGACTCTAGAGCCAACATCATTGAAATTAATAGGGTAGGACTCCTATGATATCTACATAGCAATGTAAGCCCAGGCTTGAACCCAGGCTCAAGCCGAATTCCCCTTGCATCCACACACCAATTGTGCTAACCTAGGACTCAGATCTGGGGTCCTACGACCATGCAGGGCTGGAGGGTCCAAGCCTATGCTAAGCTGGGATCTAGGTCCAAGCCCCACAGCTTTCCTTTGTGCACGGGGCTCTGGCTTGACTCGGGTCCCAGATGTCTGGATGTATCCCAGAGTTCCAGCAGCAGAGAAGCAGCACTGCAGGCAGCCAGTGCAGTGGCCAGAAGCACCATTACTGAATGTCTGAGCATACTCCTCATTCCTGCTCCTTTTGCAGCAGCTTCTGCTCCTGCCCCAGCTCCTCCTCACTGGTGAGCAGAGCTCACCCAGACCAGGGAGCCAAGGGGTGGCTCCCATCTGCAGGGATTTGGGGGGTCATCTTTCCACCAGACATGCTGAGCTGGGAGCCCTGCCACTCCCCCTACCCTGAAGGACAGTCGCTTGGTCCCTGCTCCACTCTCTGGCCCTTGATCCTGATTCCCCCTCCCTCCCTGGGGCTGTGTGCACCGTCAAGGCAGCAAGTGGGAGCCAGCACCAAAACCTCCTCACAGTGAGGAGCCGGAGCCAGAGCTGCTGTCACAAGTGGCTGTGGGGTGAGTTTGGGGGTGGCTCCCACTCCCCACCCTGACAATTCACTCAGCCCAGCTACTCAGCACTGGTGAGGCCTCAGCTGGAGTATTGTGTCCCGTTCTGGGCACCCCACTCTAGGAAAGATGTAGGCAAACTAAAGAGATTCAAAAGAAGAACAACGAGCATAAAAGATTTTGAAAGCCTGACCTATGAGGAAAGGTTAAAATAAGTGGTCATGTTTAGTCTTGAAAAAGAAGATTGAAGAGGGGAACTGATAACAGTCAACTATGTTACAGACTGTTACAAAGAGGACAATGTTCAATTGTTCTCCATGTCCACTGAAGTTATGACAAGAAGTAATGGGCTAAACAAAGATTTAGGTTCGATATTAGGAAAACCTTTTTAACTGTAAAGGATAATTAAGTTCTGGAATATATCTCCAAAGGAAGTTGTGGAATCCCCATCCTTGATAGTTTTTAAGAACCGGTTAGACAAACACCTGCTAGGGATGATCTAGGTATACTTGGTCCTGTCTCAGTGCAGAAGGCTGAACTAAATGATCTTTTTTAGCTCCCTTCCAGATATACATTTCTGTGATTTGATGTTCCATAAAGGATACGCTATTCTGGAACTATCCCCTTGTATTCCATCAGAGTCCAATTTGTTGAAGCTCAAGACAGAGTACAGGGTTCATTTTGAGGTGTGGATTTGGACTGACTTTAAAAACGTGTATATGGATTTAAAGCTGATAAGAACAGGTGCTTACGAAATAAAAACTGTGTGCAAGAGTTGAGGATATATCTCATAAGGATCACAATATTATACAGTCAGTCATAGTTTGTTAATGCATATATGTGTGTATATATTATATTGGGAAGCGTTAAACAACCTTAATAAGTGATGCTACCAAACCCATTTATAAAACCTTGTATTCAAATGCTTATTACTTTGTTAAATTGTGACCATTGGGGCTGAAATTTTACGTCTGTTTTCTACTTCAGGCTAAAATATTTTGGAAAATTTCAGCGAAAATAGTCAGGCCATATAAGACAATGAGACTAGGAAAAATACACTGTTGTTCCCCTGTTAAAATATTCTGGTGACCTTTTCTTTTAGCAGCTCTAGACCCCCCTGCTTGGGAGCAGGGGCTTGAGATTTGACAGAGGGCTAGTTTTTGTATCAGGAACATGCCTTTTGCCATCTCTATGAAAATCTGCCCCAAATTTGGCCAAGTTATGAGTCTTTGACTAATCACAGTTTGCACATGCTCAGAATAGACTTAGTTTATTTTTAGCTGCTAAAATCTTAGAAGATTCCATTTTCACTGAACATGCTTGAGCCTTCTAGTGCTGATTAGATGGCACATGTGCCATCCGCACAGAGCAACTGAACATGTTCCTTCCCTTCAGAGCTCCTTCATTTGAATATACTGCATATGCACCATCCCTACAGAGCAGCATGCTCCTTCCAGCCCAAGGCTACGGGGATAAAGACAAACATTCCTTATAATGGCTGCTCCCAGCTGCTGTAGGATGGTGTGTGACTGAGCACCAGAACTGAGAATAGGGAGCCTCTATCTTCTGTGCTCTCAGTGACACTCTCCCTCCAACAAACACAGTGGTTGGCACTCAGTCAATCTGGAGGAAGCAGTCTGACAAAAAGCTAGACCAGAGGGGAGGAACAAGAGAAGATTGGATTAAGCAGTCTGGTGAGCACTGGAGTAGAGGGAGGGGAGGGGACGGGAGGGGAGGGGAGGCTGATACTGGGAGCTGTTGTGGGAGGAAAAGTTGAGACTGCTTGGGCAGGAGAGTAGGACTCCTAGCAGAATGGACAAGAGTCTGAGACTAGTTGGGGCAGGAGATTGGGATTGGGGACCATGGAGGGAAAGAGTGATGGGACAGGACTGGGAGACAGTTGTCTGGGAGGAGTGAACACTGAGATCAGACAAAGAAATGTGTGGGATGGATGGGGATGGAGGATCTGAGAATGATTTTGGTGGGGAGGAGGGAGAATGGACTGGATGGGAAAAGAGACTGTGCAGTCTCACAATGCGCTATGCAGGTGTGGAAGACAGACTGAGACTGCATGAGTGCCTGGGGATGGAGATTAGGACTGAGAGCCAGTGAGGGGGAAGGAAGAGACAGACCAGATTAGTTGTGATGTGGGAATTAGAACTAGATGGGCAAGGAGACTGGGATGGGGTGTGGAGAGGGGGAGAGACTAGAGGGAGGGAGACATCGGGGCTTGGAGGAAGAGAAAAGTACTGGCTGGTCAAGAAGACTGGAACTGGTATGACAAGCCTGAAGAGTGGAGACAGAGACTAGGTAGGTAAAAAGAATGGGACTAAGATGAACAAAGAGGCATGGGTGGGCATGAGTCAGGACTGGGATAGGGACAAGTTGGATGGGACAGGGCAGAAGGGCTCAGGCTTGGGGGCAACAACCAGAAAAATCTGTTTCCACTAGAGTACACTCTCCTCTGTACTATGCGAAGTGCTCAGATACAGTAATGATGAACACCATAGAAAAGTTCATAAGGAAATTAATAATTCTGTCTTCAGAACAAAGTTGAATAATGTGCTATAAATAAGGCATGAGGCCATATATTGAACAATAAGGAGGAAAAATATTGAATTGGATGCTCATTGAGTGAACATCATCCATTCTGTGCATGCAATGAGGCAGGAGTCCAGTGGAAATAAGTGATCATATAATTAAAGACTATATAATAATGCATGAGCACTAGGGGGCTGAATTAAAGTTACACAGGCAACTTTTGAGTGCTTGACTTTGTAACATAAATTATATTCAATTAACATAGCTTTCTGGGTGAACTATGACTGTATAATATTGTCGTCATCTTGAGATGTTTCCATACCAGTTAATATGTCAACTAAAAATATACTGACAAAGTAGGGTACATACATCAACTAAGATAAATGTAACTACACAGTATAACCTTATTTCCCCCTAGTAGCAAAGAATAAGCAATATTAGGTATCTTTAGAATATAGAGGTGAAATATTTATATTAATTAATGTAGTAACACAGGGCCTACAGGCTTCAGGCCTGTAATATATTCACTTTAGGCCTGAAATAGACTAGCATGACTAGCTGACCAAAAGAAAACCCTGTGCTAGTAAAGGGTAAAATTACAGTAAAAGGTGGGTTACATGCTGTTGCTGTAGAAACTATGCAATAATACACTGGAAAATATACCACAATATACCAATAACTACCACAAGATGCCCAATAGTAATAATTCAGGGGATTCTGTAATAACTATGGTAAATTATTGATGTAGATGTTAGTGAGAATAAGGGGATAGCCAGTGAGATAATGAGATAGAAAGCCTAAATTAGTGGGTATGGAAGGATAGATAAAGAAAAAAGAGTTTTATGGGCCTTATGGATATGTGTGAGTTTTAGCAGGCATAAGCATAACACAGGCTAAAAAAGTGTTGTTCGATCTGCACGTGTGTATGGGGTAGGAGGACACATACAGGGAAATACTACAGTGACAACCATGGGTGACGATGAAGATGATGAGGAAGAAGATAATACCTGACACTCCAAGGTCCCCCAGCAGGAGATGTGAAATGTGAATGATGCCAGTCATAGGGCTAAATGCTTTGCACTATCTCTCTATATGCTATTGTATTTCAGTGTTTGTGGGGTTGTTTGTTTATCTGCTTGGTGGATTTGTTAATAAAAAGGACTAGTGATAAATTGCAATTGTTTCTTGTGTGATTCTAGGGTCTCTTATTCTAGTGAAACTGAGGGAAATATTCCTGATGCTGTAGTCCTCAGGAGACCAAACCTGTATTGACCACTGTGATCTAAAAGATAATCAATTTCAATCAATATGAATTAATTAATCAATGAATCACCAATCCATCAATAAGGTTACAGTTGCTTCAGCACCCCAGGAACAAAGGAAGATGACAATCTAGCAATTCTAATATAATACAATATTAACCTCTTGGAGTTTCAAACAGCTGTTAATCCTGATCTTTTATTTTTTTGTTTACAGCTTCACCATGCTATAGCAAATTAATGAAATTATCAGACAATCAATATCAATACCCTCAAATGACAAAAATAAACCCTGATTTCACAGAATAGTTATGTATTAAAATACAGCTACTTTGGGCCAACTTCACCCCACGTGATGCATGGAGGTATAGAATGAACTATCCTACCATACCCTGCACGCTTCTGCCTTAGGTGTTGAGCAAGGCAGGAGTATTAATTTAATGATTATTTGCATGTCAGCTAAATGTATCATAAGAATTTGCAGTTGTTACAAAACATCATATGTAGAGCAAAATTGTTTCATATTTTTTATTAAAGCAGTGGCCTCTGTGTCTTTGATAATAGAATTTGGATTTACTAGAGAAGTCTGCTTTACATGTGGAAGGCTATGGAAAATAATAGCAAGATACACATTTTTATCTCGGAAATATTTCTAAAAAAAATATCTTTAACGTACATCACCACAGTGTGTGTAATCCCCCTTGGGAGTCTGTCAGCTTCTGAAATGCTAGACTGAGCCTCTAGCAGTATGTCTACATAGCAATGTAAGCCTAGGGTTAGTGGGACTTGAATCAGCTGAGCCGTATCAGGGAACCATGGCTTTGAGCATCTACATTGCATTTTAACCCAGACCTGAGTCAAAGTAGCCCTATCTCAGAGTGTCTAGTGCCCTCCGTCCCCTGTGTCGACACTCTAGCCACTTGAATGTGTTGCACTGGGGGAAAACTCTATTGCCCACCTTGTTTACTAACTGTGACTATGCAATTGATGGGACTTGGATTCACATGATACATAAACTGCATAATTATCTCCTTCAATGCCCGTCTCAGTAAAATGACTGCAGTTGGAGAAGGCTTTATACTGAACTACCATCTAATCTGAGAATCAGGCTCTCCACCTCTAGACCGAGTCACACTGGCAGGAAAATGCCCAGGGGGAATCTATTCTGAGGATAATTAGGTCATCAGTCTCCAGGGCTGGCAAACTAGGAAAATGAAACATTGCAATTCTTATTTCTTTTTAAGGGGCTCTTCAATGAAAGTGTTTTTGTTTATTTTTGTCTGTTTGTTTTGAAGTTTGACATAAAATGTAGGTTTTGGAGGAAAAACACACATATCCCAGCCTGTCTGCTGCCAGCTGTGGTGCCGTGAAGTGCTCCAGCACCCCCTGCGGCTCCCTCATCCCTGACTCCAGGAGGCTGTGGGGAAGTTTGGGGGCTGGCTCCAACTCCCTGCCTTCACAGCGTATGCTGCCTCTACACATGCAGCCCCAAGAAGGGCAGGAGGGGCCTGGGAGAAAGGGACAGAGAATGGAGCAGGACCAAGCAGCTACCCTACAGGGAAGGGGAGTTGCAGAGCTCCTGGATCAGCACAGCTGGGGGAGGGATGACCCCCAACAGCCTGGCAGCCAGGAACTGCCTCCCTCGTGGGAGCTTTGCTCCCTGCTCCAGGCAATCTCTGCACAGCAACAAGGAGGAACCAGAGCTGCCGCCATGGGAGGATTCAGGGAACTTTTGGGGCTGGCTCCCACTCACCACTCTGACAATGCATGCTCCCCGAGTGCCCCTCCACACGCAGTCCCAGGAAGGGTAGGGGGGCCAGAGAACAAAGCAGTGACCAAGCAGCTGCCCTGCAGGGAGAAGTAGTGGCAAGGATGTTGGAGGTCATTCCTTCTCTGACTGTGCTGAGCCAGGAGCTCAGCAGGGTAAACACATTCAAATCTCTGTCCCTCACTTCCCTACACAGATTTTTTTTTTTTTGTAACTCCATTAGATTGCTGGCTCATATTCAATTTGTGATATGATATGGCCTCCAAATCTTTTCCAGCAGTACTACCACCTAGCCAGTTATTCCCCAATTTGTATTTTTGGGCATTTGATTTTTCCTTCTTACATCTACTACTTCACCCTTTTCTTCATTGAATTTCATTGTCATGATTTCAGACCAATTCTCCAATCTTTTGAATGCTAATCCTGTCCTTCAGAGTGTTTGGAACTCATTTTCAGCTTGACATCAACCACAAATTTTATGAGCATACTCTCTAGTCCCTTATTCAAGTCATTAATGAAAATATTGACTAGTACTAGACTCAGGACAGACACCTGCAGACCCAGCTAAATATGCCCCGGTAGCGAGGCGATGACTTACTGGCACAGTGCCTCCTGCTGCTTGTCTCGGGAATTAGCTCTTCCAGCCTGGAGTGCCCTCTGCAGGCCAGTGCCTTGCCTGCCACTAGCCCCCATGTCCCTCTACGTCAGGGTTCTGCCCCCAGCAGTAACCCACAATCTGGGTCTCCCCACTCAGGGGAACCCCCAACCCTCTATCAACACCTTGATTCAGTGGCTAGTGCCAGTCACCATCTAGCCCCAGCTCACTGGGGCAGACTGCAATCTGTAAACCACTCATCGGCAAGGGGGGTTGGACCAGCTGCCCCGTCTATTCCCAGGCTAGACCTCTGTAGCCCCAGTACCTTTCCTGGCCTTTAGCAAGGCCTGCAGCCTAGGGTTTTTCCAGGCTAGAGCTCCTCAGCTCCTTTGGCCTTCCCCCAGCCCTGCTCCACTGCGGGTACCCTTCTCTCCCAGGCAGCCAGTCCTTCTCTCTCAAAAGCGAAAGAGAGTCTCAGCTCCTGGCTCACTGCCCTTATAACAGGGCCAGGTGTGGCCCGATTGGGATGTGCCTTTCCAATTAACCTACCCTATTGGCTCCCCCGGGACAGCCCTTTCCCAGGGCTGTTTTAACCCCTTCAGGGCTGGAGCAGGGTGACTGCCCCGCTACAGCCTCCCTAGTTTGACAGCAAAACATGAGCTTTGTCTTCTAACTAGTTAGGCACCCACTTTAAAGTAATTTCATCTAGACCAAATGTCCTGAGTTTACTTATAAGAATGTCATATGTCACTATGTTAAAAATCTTACCAAAAGTCAAGCTATATCATTTTTACTGCTGCACTCTATCCGGTAGGCCAGTAACCCTGTCAAAGAAAGAAATAAGATTGGTTTGGCATGATTTTTTTCTTGATGAATACATGAAATATCATTGTGAAGGTACTTACAAATTGATTGTTTAAAAATGTGTGCTAATATCTTTTCAGGCATTAAAGGTAGGCTGACTGGTCTATAATTCTCGAGACCTCTTTGTTCCCCTTTTTTTAAAGATTGGTAATATGCTGGCCCTTCTCCAGTCCTCTGGGCCTTCACCCATCCTCTATGAGTTCTCAAAGATAATTGAAAATGGGTCTGAGATTGCTTTAGCTAGTTCCTTAAGTGCCCTCGGGTCAATTTCATCAGGGCCTGTTCACTTGAATACATCTAACTTTTCTAAATATTCTTTAACCTGTTTTTCCCTATTCTAGATTAGAGTCCTTCTCCCTTGTTGTTAATATTGTGTTAAACAATTGTAATAATTGTGTTTCCAATTACTTTTTAGTGAAGGCTGAACCTAATGGGCATTAGATACCTCCACCTTCTTGATGTTTTCTGTTATTAGTTCTCCTTCCCCACTAAGTAAAGGACCTGCATCATTCTCCTGTTCCTCAAGTATTTACAGAGCCTCTTTTATTGCCTCTTATATCCCTTACTAGATGTACACATTTTGTGTTTTAGCCTTTCTGGTTGTGTTCCTATGTGCTTGTGCTATACTTCTATACTCATCATTGGCAGTCAGTCCATGTTCAATTTTTATATGATTCCTTTTTGATTTTCAGGTCATTAAAGAGCTCCTAATGGAGCCATATTGGCCTCTTACTGTTCTTCCTATCTTTTGTTTGCTGTTACTTCTTTAATATTGTCTCTGAAAAAACTGGTGGCTTTCCTACACTTGTTTTTCCTTTAAATTTTATTTCCAATGGACTTTACCTACAGGTTATCTGAGTTTGGTAAAATCTGCTTTATTGAAGTCCATCATCCTTATTCTGCTTCTCTCATCCCCCCTTTTCCTTAGAACCATGATATCTGTCATCTCCTGATCACTTTCAACCAAATTGCCTCGACCTTCAGATTTGTCACCAATTCTTTTCTGTTAGTCAGACTCAAGTTTAAAACTATTGCCATCCTGGTTACTTTTCTCCATGTATGTAAGCTTTAAATAGAAAAATATATAGGGATGCTGATATACTGTACCTATACTGTGCACTGAAGATAAAGTTTCTATAGAAATGTAGGGGAATCATAAATGCCTGTGCATCACACCATGTAGACTCAAATTGAATGGTTATAGTTTCACACATTTTCAATAACATTTTTGCATGGGTGAATAGTTTTTGCATCCTTTTCCTATGCAAATTATTCATTTATTTCCAATCACAGAGCTAGCACAAATATATGTAGGAAACTGAGTTATTTCCCCTCTATTTGCTCCTAATGTCTAACTTGAATGTCATATCAAACTGCAAATCACAAAAAACTCACCTTAGCAAAAAGACCCATTTTACAAGAATGAGAAAAGTAAAGCTAGAGTCACAGTAGATTATATATATTTTACCAGAAACTGCAGTTACTCCAAGAAGAGATGTCATCATGATCATGAGTAACTTTAATACACAGGTAGGAAAGGCACGTACACTCAGGTGGTTTGGTATCAGGCAGAAGATCAGGAAAGGGTAGCAACAGCTGGAATTTGCAGCTCCCAATGACACAGTGTTCACTGACTTGCACTTCCATCACCCAAAGATTCACAAGAAGACCTAGCACAGCTCAGATCATTTCACTAGGACTGTCATCAATCATGTACTCATTAACAATCATTGGTGGTGAACTATCATGGGCGTATGAATTCACAGAAGTGTTGAACTTGACACTGATCATCTGCTTCTGCTGACAAAAGTGCACCTCCAATTTCAAAGAAAGCCAGTTAATGAGCTGAAATTGGTTCCACTAACCAAAAGCTCATATTACAACCTAGCTATCAAATGGGTTTCTGTTCTGAACTGCTTAAGGACATCAAAGCATTAGAGACTGAAGTCTCAACCTCTCTGTCATCTGAGGAGGAATAGCATTATTTCAAGTCATCCGTGCTGACTTCTACCAGCTCAGCGCTGGGGCCTCAGCCCTACAAACATCCATGGATCAGTGAGGAGATGCTTACAGTTGTTAGAGCTAAGAAAAAAAAAAGTGAGGCTACAATTTGAGTCTTCACATACATGTTTGTTAAGAGCAAAAGCTGAATGGGTTAGACATCCTGCTCAAGATTACAGCCAGCTCAGTTTTCAGAGTAGCAGCCATGTTAGTCTGTATTCGCAAAAAGAAAAGGAGTACTTGTGGCACCTTAGAGACTAACCAATTTATTTGAGCATGAAGTGAGATGTAGCTCACGCTCAAATAAATTGGTTAGTCTCTAAGGTGCCACAAGTACTCCTTTTCTTTTTAACCAGCTCAGTGTTAGAATCATAGAATATCAGGGTTGGAAGGGACCTCAGGCGGTCATCTAGTCAACCCCCTGCTCAAAGCAGGACGAATCCCCAATTTTTGCCCCAGATCCCAAATGGACCCCCCCAGGGATTGAACTCACAACCCTGCGTTTAGCAGGCCAATGCTCAAACTACTGAGCTATCCCTCCTCCCCATGTTAAGTGTTAAGCTGTCCAGAAGGGACATTGATCAGGTAGTAACTGTCAAATGTTTGGGCCAATGTCATAGACAGTGCTGGAGGATGTTTGAAGGATGTGGACACTTGTATAACAGCAACTGCTGCCATGTTTTGAGCCCATCTGTGGGAATGCTGTGACATTAAGCTTTCCATGAAGCAGCAGATCTATAGGACCACAGTTATACCATTCTTATTGTATGGTAGTAAATGGATGGCTACTTACCCTATAGTAATTGTGGTTCTTCAAGATGTAACATGGAATATTTTCACCCATAGAGTCCAGTAGGGTTTGAAGTCACACTCTTCATGTCATCATGCTCCCTCCCCCAAGAGCATTAAAAGCACAGTGATGCCAGCCACCACTCAGTTCCTTTACCGCCCAGAATCTAAATTTATAAGGTTCCAAACTGTGGGTAAGGAATGGCAGGTCTTAGGGAGACCTGCATGTGCAGACATCTCAAAACAACAGACTTACTATAAGGTAAGTAACCAGTCTTTCTTTGAGTAGTGTGCCTGAGGCTCCCACTCATGATGATGAGCTAGCAGTCATCTTAAATGAAGATGGGAGCTAGGAGTTATTTGAAAAGATATTACAAAACCACCCTTCCAAAATTGGTGTGTGATGTGGAAGCATTCACTCATGATGAATGCTTTGTAAACATTATGAGCTGAAGTTTTGGTAACTGCTCTGTAAACCTCAAGCACGGACACTTGACTTAAACATGCCACTGATGTCACTTGTGCTCAGGAACAATGAGTCCTAATGTCTGAAGGAGGATTCACCTTATTGTTGTATGCAGTCCTAATATAATCAGATACCCATTTAGAAAGTGTGAGATGATATAGCCATCTCTTTTCGTTTATTACCATAAGCAATAAAAAGTCTTGAAGTGTTATGAAAAGATTTAGTTCTATCCAGATAGCATAACAATGATCTTTTAATATCCAAGATATGTAATTTCACTTCTTCAGCTGTTGACGAATAAGGTCTTGAAAAGAAGACTGATAGGTGAATACTTGATTTATATGAAAGTCTGATAATTCTTTTGGAATGAAGGATGGCTGGGATCTCATAGTTACTTTGTTCAAATGAAAAATCCTGTAGAAAGAGCTTATCATTAATGCTTGTAGTTCACATATTCTATGTGCTGAGGTATTTGACACCAAAAATGTACTTTCATTGGTAAAAGGTTGAATTCGACAGCTTGCTAGGAATTCAAAAGGCAGCTCCATTTGAGAAGAAATGGAGTTAAATCCCATTATCAAAAAATCTTTATTATAGGAGGAGAGTCAGACTAGACTCCTCAGAAAACTTTTCTTCGTTGATTGATGAGGGGAAACGGAACCCCCTTCTACCGGCAGATGAAATGCTGAAATCACTACCAAATGTACAGGGTCCCACCAAATTCATGGTCATGAGAAATGCGTCACGGACTGGGAAATCTGGTCTTTGGTGTGCTTTTACCCTATACTATACAGATTTCACAGGGGAGACCATAGTTTCTCAAATTAGGGGTCCTGACCCAAAAGGCGTACAGGGGGGTTGCGAGGTTATTTCAGGGGGGGGGAGTGATATTGCCACCCTTACTTCTGAGCTACTATCAGACCCAGGGGGCCAGAACGCGGCAGTTGTTGGCCAGGTGCCCAGCTCTGAAGGGAGCACCCACAAGCAGCGGTGAAGAAGTCAGGGTGGCAATACCATACCATGCCACCCTTACTCCTGTGCTGCTGCCTTCAGAACTGGGCAGCCGGAGGGTGGCAGCTGCTGACTGATGGCCCATCTCAGCAGGCAGCAGCACAGAAGTAAGGGTGGCAAGGTATGGTATTGCCACCCTTCCTTCTGTGGTGCTGATGGCGGCAGTTCTGCCTTCAGAGCTGGGTGCCTGACCAGCAGCCGCTACTCTCCAGGTGCCCAGCTCTAAAGGCAGCACCTCCTCCAGCAGCGCAAATGTAAAGGTAGCAGTACCACAACACCCCCTACAATAACCTTGCGACACCCTCCACCCCAACTCCTTTTTGGGTCAGGACCCCTACAATTACAACACTGTGACATTTCAGATTTAAATAGCTGAAATAATGAAATTTATGATTTTTAAATTCCTACAACCAGGAAATTGACCAAAACGGACCATACATTTGGTAGGATCTTTCACATGTACTTTAAATTGAAGAGATAGATCCAAGTGCTTCAAGTGTAATAAATAATTACAAATCACCAAACTAGAACACTGAGAAGGACTGTGAACCATAATGAAAAACACATTTTAAGAGAATACTTAATCCTTCTAGATAATTTTCTTCTCCAAAGTAAGACATTCTGCACTTCTGAAGAATATACGCTATAAGAAGGACATCTAGAAACCATCCAATACATGAGACGTAGTTATGCTGGATCTGGGTGTAGAATTGAGTAATGATTTTGAAATATGAACTGGGTGTGTGGTAAATTGGCAATTGGACAATATCAGGAGACCTGAGAACCAGACCTGGAAAGGGCCAAGAAGGCCCAATATAACCTGAACTTTTTCTGACCTTATCTTCCTTAACACCCTGGGACTTAAAGGAAAAGGAAGACATACATCAAATGATGTGACCTGCTATGGATTCTGGACTCCTTCCTGCTCAAAAACAATACATTGAACACTTTTTGTTCTGATTCAAAGAAAACGGTTCTGTTTGGGGAAACCCCCATTTTTGGAAGTTTCAGTCCAGTAATTAATCTTCTAAATCCCATTTGTGGGACAAGATCTCCTTTCTACTTAGCCAGTCTACTAAACCATTTTTCTCCCCGGACAATGAAGAGGAGACAGATTGACATGATTCTGGATATACCACTCCCACAGTGCTTACGTTGTAACGAAAGAGGTGCCAGGGCTCAAGCAATATTTTTTACATTCATGACTAATGCAGCAAGCCCAGAGGTGATGAGGTTATGAACTGCCAAGCCTAGAGGTGCCAGGGCTCAACCCTCACAAGCCCTGGCACAAATTAAGGACTGTTCCACAGTCTTATGACTTCTTGACATAAAGGCTCTGATCTTGTACCTCCCAGTTTGTTTGTCCAGTAAGCCACTGTGGAGTTGTCCATAAGAATCTGGATAAAAGAATCCTTGATCAGTGGTAGAAACATTTTGTGCGGTATTCATACCAATATCAATTCAATTCATACCAATATCACTTATGTGTATCTTGGAAACCTGACGAAACCACAGGCCATTAGTCTGAACATGACCTATATGTGCTCCCCAACTGTTTTTGGGTTCATCTGACATCAGTGTTGTTCACAGTATCAAAGATCTTAAAACTTTACTTGGAATTGCCATCCTCAGTGACATGTCATTAATTTTTAGTTTGTAGATTGACTTAATCCTCGCTTAGAAGAGTCTCAATAGAAGAATAGGAAAAGGAGCCACAAAGGTTCATGATGCCATGTGGCCTAGAAGTTTGAGACACATCTTTACTGTTGTCTGAAAGTGATCTTGAAGGAGGAGGATCAGTTGTCTTGTATGAAATCTGTTTGACGGAAGGAATGCTTTTATTGCTTGTGAATGTAATTGAGCCTCAATAAACTAAATCTGATTTTTTTTTTCAAATTGATTCTCAAACCTAGGGATGAAAATAGGAGGATCACATTCCTTGCTGCTCTAGTCATTTATTCCTGCAATTTTCCCCATACAAGTCAAATGTCCAGAGTAGGCTAAACATGTAATCATTGTCTGCAAAGATGAGCTACTTCTATGGACTGGCACTTGGTGAACACCCTCTGAGCTGAATAAATTCCAAAGGGTAGTATTTGGAATTGACAGTGGTTTCCTAAACTAATAAGCCAAAGAAACTTTCTTGGTTTTAGAATGAATTGACATATGAAAATAAGCATCCTGCAAGTCAAGGGTAATGAACAAATTGATGGGAACCAGAGTGGGAATAATTGAAGCAAGAGTTATTATACAGAACTTTGCCTGCAAAATGTATTTGTTTAGATTCCTGAGATCTGGTATCAGATGCCAACCTCCTTTCTTTTTCATTTGAGAAAATAAGGGGAATAGAAGCCCTTTCCCACAAATTCTTGAGGTACCAGTTCTCTTACACTGATTAGGTCATTTATTTCTTGATGCATAGCATTCTCTTGAGAGTAGTGCTGAAAAGTGACTGGGAAGGGGTCTGGGTAAGAGGCAGAGATTCAGACTGAATGATAACTATCCTTAACTTGAAGGACACATTAAAAACTGTTGTGATTGCCATGCAAGCCGCTTGAAAAAGACGACATGTGGGAACCAAAGGGTGGGATAAGGGATATAGATCCCTGAAGATTAGCCCAAGATCCTTAACCATTAAATCAAATCTGATGTCTTTGTGTCTGGCCTGAGAGGTTACCAAAGAGAATGATGGAACAATCTCCTTTTCTGATATCCCAATCACTTTTGGATTAATCATAAGTTTTCTGTTGGTAAAAATATGAGGAAGATGTAGTATTCCTACAGCTCAAGGAAGAAGGCTGAGGACATAACTGTTTCTTCCTAAACACAGGTGTATATAAACCTACAGATCTGAGAGTGGATCTTGAATCTTTTTAAATGAGTATAGGGACTCATACACTTTAGTACTAAACAAGCTCAGGAAATGAAATGGTAAATCTTCAATGGTTGTCTGTCCATCATTAGGTAAACCTAATGAAGACAACCATAATGCACATCTCAAAAACAGTTGTACACCACTACCAGTCACATCTAGAACAACTTGAAGAGAAGTTTTAATAATCAACTGGACTACTTCACACATGAACTGAACTCATCTCTAATTTCTGTAGGTAACTTTTCCTTAAAGTCAGACAGTGTGTATTATATATAATCATATTTAGATAACATAGCTTGATGACCCACTGCAAACAGGCTGATGTTTTTTCCCCCAAACATGTCTCATCTCTTTGGTTCTTCTTTGGCAGTTGACTTTCCCAATTGTTTTGTCTTATTTACAGAAGTAATGACCAATGAAGATGCAAATGGATGTGTATAAAAATACGCAAAACCTTTGGAAAGTACTTGATATCTAGTATCAGCATGTTTTGAAGTCTCTGAAACTGGGGCAGGAGTGGACCAAAGATCTTTTGCCAGTTCTAAAATGCCTTCATTTATTGGAAGAGCATCTCTGTTTTGAGATGTTGGTTGTAAAATATCAAATAATTTGTATGCCTTTTCATGTAGCATTTCTTATGGGACTTCCAGTGTTTCCACTATGTGCTTCAATTACTGAAAGTTTTTAAAATCATCAGTTGTCAAAGGCACGGTGAATAAAACAGTCTTATCAGGTAAAAAGAATTTTCCTGGTGAACTGATACCTCTTCATCACTAGAATTCTTTTGTTCCTCTGTTTCCCTAAATTTGAATTAGGATTGCATGTCTATCCCAGGTATTGTGGGGGAAACTTGCCCTGAATTCTGTAGCTATTGTAGGCATGAGGACCAATATGACAAAGGCTTAGTTTCCCAGTTAGGGCATAACCAAGGAGAGTAAAGGTATAAATCCTATTTAAATTCATAATGAGGTTCCTTTGTATCACATCTTTCTCTCTCACTCTCTCTCTTTTTAATTTTTTTTTTATTTGCTCTCTTCTTAGAAAAATGGTTCCTATTAGAGTCTGAAGGGGAAATCAGAGTTAGAAGATGAGACTGATTTTATCATGGAACAAAACCAGGAGATTTTAAAATCTGAATAGCGGGTTGTATTCTCAACTGTATTGATAAATTGAAGAAGATAAATCTTCATCAGGAGGAGATTTAACAATGGTGATCCATAATCTGGAGTAATTCTGATAACTAGGGAAGGTATTAATGAGTCTTCCAGTGCTGTGGAATCCCCTTCATAAGACATCTGAGCTGAGGAAGTCTGTGACTCATTTTGCTGCTTTGAAGGCTCTGAAGACAGTGAAACTACTGATGCTAAAAGAGATGCTCTCATTAAAAATGCCACTAAAGCGGATACTGGGGCAGACTGAAATTCACACACTGGTGATGAAAGGGATGGTGCAGGTAAGTCCTGAGACATCATTTTAGGACCTTCTTCTCTGCACACCCTCTGCTGTGAGTGCCTTCTATGTTAATAGGCCATGGAGGGCTCTGGAACCGACTTCCTTGGTGCTAACTTAATCAATTCCTTTGATGGAGACTTTCTCCTGCCAGGCACAGGAAATAGAAAGTGGTGCTGAATAACAGATTTTTTTTTTTTAAGATGGCAGGGATCTAGAACTGCTTCAAAAGTGTTTGCGTGGTTGTTTTAGGCCTTACTCTTGAGCTCAAAGACACATCCCTGGTTATTGGAACACTAAAGAAATCTGTCAGTAAAGAGGAAGTTCCTGAGTTTTGTCTCTGCTCAGAATTTTTCCATGAGAAAAGCTTTAACTTGGACTGTCTCTTTCTGTGTGCACTTCTAAAAAGATTTACAGATTAATGACAGCATGTTCTTCGCCTGGGCAATAAAGACACATGGTAAGTGTCCCCCATCCCCACAAAAAGAGCATAATTTAAAACCTGTTTATTTATGTTCTGCCATATCTCAACTAAAATTCTAATTAAAAACAGAACAAAAATAAAAGTTTAAATGTAACTCTTCATATTTTTAAGAGGTAACACTAGCATTACTGAACACTTAAGCTACAATAACAAAAAAGTACTATTGTCCTAACAAGTAAATAAAATAGGGACACTGGTTTTCTAGCTGTTCTGCATAGGGTGTGCCAAAGGAACTGAGTGATGGCAGAGGTCACTGCACTCTTTATGCCTTTGGAGAGGAGTATGAGGACATGAAGAGCTTGAGCATGGCCCTTACTGGGCACTACTAATGAAAATGTTCAGAGCTACTATGCTGGGGTGCCCACACATTATGAGTGGGATACACATGTGTAGTACTCAAAGAAGAAACACAGGTGATGAGGAAGGCTGAAAACACCAGTTTGATGGTTTTGATTCTCATCATTTTCATTAGCTGCTCCACAGTAAGTGACAGGACAAGGTCAGAAATGATGTTATTTACATTGAACCCAGAAACCACCTCTATCAACACTGGTTCCGTTTTGTTGGCGTTACTGGTATGGGCATATTATTAGAATGGAGGACCAACAAATTCCAAAGCATGTGTACCAAGGAATGCTGCAGAGCATGTGGATGCCATAAACTTCAGTGGTGCAATAAGATTGCTGATGATGGACAGAAACTGAATATCCAGCCTGACCATCTTAAGGACCTAGTCACAGGCTGATCTAGGTGGCACTCAGCCTGCAAGGAGACTACATCCCTTGGTAATTTGCTATGGTAATGATGATGTTATTTTTGTATTCTTCTTCCTTGACCTTTCATATGCTGTTTGTTTTCCTAGATTGCAATCTGTTCAGAGCAGGGATTGTGTGTGTGTGTGCGCATGCATGCGTGTGTTCATGTGTGGCTGGCATCAAACAAACTCTGGGTACTACTAGGATACTATTATTACCACCACTTTTATTCTTATCTTACATAATGGGGTAAGTTTGTTTCAGTCTTAACTACCATAGTCTCTAGGTGCTATGTGGTCAGTACAATCACAGATAGGTTTTAAATAAAAGTTACACCCATAACACTGAATCATTCCTGTTTTGGTTCTGGGTTCTTACAGAGTCAACTTTATGTACATAATGTTTAAAAACATGCATTTTTCTGCTTCTCATTTGTTTGTTTATGAGCCAGCTTGTCTTTCCCATTCTCATCCCTCTTACTTGATTGCACATTTGCAACTTGTGCAACAGACAGATGTCCCAATGAGCTCTGAGAAATTGGTGTTAATAAACACATTGATTTCCTGTTACACAGTAGGAAGGCATTTTTAGATTTCTCTGTGTAACTTAGATGAAAATTAACCTGACACAGCATGTACTTCATTCATGGATTGGGTTCTTAAAAATGCAAGTGCTTAGATTTTTAAGCAATTTTCCTGTAGTTTCTGGTATTTAGCTCTCAGATATCTGACCAAGATATCCTTATCCATTTTCTACAATTCCCAGCTATTATCAACTTTACCTTCTTCCATTTCTTGGATATAGATTTTTTTTAATAGCTGCCTTTACTTCCCCTCTAAACTAGGTTGTTTTTTTAAACAATACAGCCTTCTTACTTTATTGTGAGACTGTGGCTTTCTGGGCACCTAATAATGTGTTCTTCAATTATCATTTACATTTAAATTATTTATTTCAGCTGATTTGTCTCAGTGGTTTCAGCTTTGTGAAATCGGCCCTATTAAAACACCATGTATACATTACGAGTTCAAAATTCATTATGTTTGCATATCATGATCACTTGTACCTAGGCTACCATTAACTTTTAGTTGTGCGATCAGTTTTTCTGTATTTATTGATATGTTGAGTAATATAGAACACCCCCCCCCCCCAACCCCATTCCTCCTTGTTTGAGTTAGGAAATAGTCATCAATATTTTTTTTACTGGCAGCATGATGCCGGTCAGATTGAAGTCCCTCAGGATCTTATAGCTTTTTTTTTTTTCCCCTTAAGATAGGTACATAAGGAGCTGGTCATCCTCTTCCTGGGTGTGATTTGATGGTCTGTAGCAAAACGCCAACTAATAGCCCATCCTGTTGCAAGGAGGGATTTGTTAAATAATGTGACCAGTTGTTTGTCAGAACTCAGGTTAAAATTTGCAAGTTCATTTAAAAAAAAAAAAAGAAAAATATTGCAATATTGATGTAGCTATATGGTAGCTGCAATGTTTCGCAGTGTAAAATATATTTTTTTGATTATCTGTGTTATAAATTGTTAAACAATCAAATTACCCCAAAACTATGTTACATAACAGGGACCTGATTTTTAATTTTTTATTTGGGTTAATTATCAAAATTATCAACCCAACAAAGGGGGACAACAGGCTATGCACCCTGTACCTGATCTTGAAAGATCTACCTTAAATCAGCCTGTAGTTGATATGCTAAGGCATCTGGGCTTATTAATTATATGTTGATTCAGCTAATGATAATTCATTAAAGTTGTTGCAAAAGGGCCACATTCTGCACAATAGATTCTGCACTTATACTGAATTGATGGAAATGTCTTGTTTAATGAAATTTTGTGGTGCATACTCAGTTAATATTGTAATTGAATTGTAATTAAATATTCCCTTATCATCCACATGTTGGGTATAGCGAAAAGGATCATTTCTCTACTACTTCCAAGCTGAGCAATAAGAAACTGTTCCAATGACAAAAGAAACAAAGACAATCAGAACTAATAATATGTTGGAACCAAATTCAGACTTGCACATGAAGACTCCTAACTCAATAATATTTATTTGGGCCCAAGAACAAGTGAGATGAGAGGAGAACATGACTGCCCATCGGATGATGTTTTATTCTAATGGAGGTGTCAACAAAAACAGGGGCAATTAATAACTAAGACTTGGAATAATATTTTGTTCACAGCATGGACTAATAGTATTTGTCACCAACTCATAGACTGAAAAGTAAAGAATACTATTGTCGTTGTAATCATGTTCCTCTTTTTAACCATATTTATGGTTACTATATGAATACAGGAAGACCCAAATCTGTGAAGACTAATTTTGCAAATAGTAAAATATGGGTAATGCACCCAGAGCAGTATAATGAGGCCTGAAATTCAATGGTCAAAAATGGTCCAAAAGAAAGAAATGTTTATAATTTTATATTCTGTGTGCTTTAAGAGTGGCCATATCTTGGAATACAAAGAATTCTTCTACTTGCAGAAATTCTACCCAGTTTCCAGAGTGGAAAAAGGAGTACTTCTTAAAGGTAATGGAAATGAGAGTAATGTTACTCAAAATAGTAATGAAGCTAACATGCTCATACACCCTGCCATATTATATAAAAAAACCACTCCATTTGTAGTGACTGCCAACTATTCACATAGCACCCCCCAAAACATGCCCTTACAAATGTAGAATGGCAATTGGCTTTTGATTCTTAGAAAAAAATGGCGATTAGTCCAAAATATGGAACTAATAACACTAGAGATGAGGAACTGGACATTTTTATTGGGAATCATTCTAGTTATTTGTATCTCATGTGGACAAGGAGAATGCAAAGATTATCCAATAATACCCAAATCTGAATTGTTGTAATAACAGAATACCTTGAAGCTGTTGAATAACGTGTTAATCTACCATACTGGGCAATTTGTCCTAATGTTACAGATAGTGTTATTATTATCAGACAAACCTGACAGATGTTGTTTAGTCATGTCAATTTCATTCATATTGCATTAGTGTTGGGTTTTTCTACTTGTGCTTTGTCTTCATGATGTCCTGAGCTGTACTGAAACTGGATGAACATGTTAAAATAAGGAATCCTCTTTCTTTATCAAAAAAATTAGGGGGAATAGAAATGATACATGAGATCAGGAAAAACCAAGAACCTGTAGGATAGAAAAGTGACCTCAGTGGATTGTTAGCATCAGCTGATTCTACTGTTAACACATACAACACTGAATCTCAGTGGGAAGATCAAACATGGACCAAACAAGCCCTCAAACAAATCCCGATAAGTATTGGCTTATTATTAAAAAAAAAAAAAAAAAAAGCAAAGGAAGAAAATACAGATATGCCTATGATTAAAGTTTTGGTCCAGACAGTAATGAAATAATCGATGCAAAAAGAAGGTGGTTTTACAAATGTCTCAACTGCTATGATGTGTGTGTGGAAAGCACAATATTTTCTGTCTCATTTGGGAGCTAATATTAATTGAACTTCAGCAGTGAGTTATCCCACAATTTGTCAATTATTCTTATTTTAATCAAATTATGGACACAAACAATACACAGCCAAATTGTGAGGAATGAAAGTATGCTTCTGCAAAGGTAACCTCACATGTGTGTTCAGAAAAGAATCCTAATTTGATTCTAATGATGTTAAAAGTTCCATTATCAACCTCTTCAAACCATAAATTTGTGTTAAGTCAAATTCTCTCATTAGAGCAATTACAGGAGGTTGATGATACCATGAGAATAAAGCAATACCTACTACAGGTGCAAATGGTGATGCAATATGATTCATGGGTCAAACCTATTTGGAATGTTGCCAGAAGAAAAAAAAATCTACTTTTCTTTGCACTTGTGATTCTGTGAATAATGGTGAAGCACCTTGTGCAGTGGTAGGGAGCACAAATTGCTCAGTCTACATGTCAAATTGGCAGTCAAGATCTATGAACATGTTTCATGTTTGTAATCATACCAAATGTCAGAATACAACTTATGGTTCAAATGGTCTCAGTTTCAGAACCCCTATTATGGCATGGTGTGTAGAAGGAGATAAAGTATTTGAAATTAACAAACAGAGGTACCATTCAGACATATACCTAAACCGACATTGAATTTAAATACGGACAATGAGGAGTCATTTTGGGATAACATTCACCCACAATTTATGGTGCCTCTTCTTCTGTTAAGCCTTAACCTAACTACAGTACTTCAAAGAAAGGAAAGTGGGGAAACTAATTTGTGGGAGGACAGTAAGGAAATATAACAAGATGTCAAGGTTCCTCCCCCACTCTGAACGCTAGGGTACAGATGTGGGGACCTGCATGAAAAACCTCCTAAGCTTATCTTTACCAGCTTAGGTCAAAAACTTCCCCAAGGTACAAAATATTCCACCCTTTGTCCTTGGATTGGCCGCTACCACCAAACTAATACTGGTTACTGGGGAAGAGCTGTTTGGACACGTCTTTCCCCCCAAAATACTTCCCAAAACCTTGCACCCTACTTCCTGGACAAGGTTTGGTAAAAAGCCTCACCAATTTGCCTAGGTGACTACAGACCCAGACCCTTGGATCTGAGAACAATGAAAGAGCATTCAGTTTTCTTACAAGAAGACTTTTAATAAAAATAGAAGTAAATAGAAATAAAGAAATCCCCCCTGTAAAATCAGGATGGTAGATACCTTACAGGGTAATTAGATTCAAAAACATAGAGAACCCCTCTCGGCAAAACCTTAAGTTACCAAAAAGATACACAGACAGAAATAGTTAGAAATTCAGCACAGTTCTTTTCTCAGCCATTTAAAGAAATCATAATCTAACACGTACCTAGCTAGATTACTTACTAAAAGTTCTAAAACTCTATTCCTGGTCTATCCCCGGCAGAAACCAGCATAAGACAGACACACAGACCCTTTGTTTCTCTCCCTCCTCCCAGCTTTTGAAAGTATCTTGTCTCCTCATTGGTCATTTTGGTCGGGTGCCAGCGAGGTTACCTTTAGCTTCTTAACCCTTTACAGGTCAGAGGAGCTTTCCCCTGGCCAGGAGGGATTTCAAAGGGGTTTACCCTTCCCTTTATATTTATGACACAAGACATAGTTGATTTCAGTGTACCTAACATATGGGACAAATTTGTAAATATATTTATCATCATAAGAACACAGCCATAGGTTTGTATACGTTGTTATATGTTAAGCTTTCAGCTTGTAATTGTAATAGCATTGTTGATAATGTATTGCCAGATGAGAATTGTAATTCAAAGACAGAATCAATAATGCAAAGCTAAAGCATTATTTTGTCCTTTAGGGACCAACAAGGTCTCAAGTGGGGGAGTGTAAGGAGATAAGACAGTAATTAGGTGAATTTACCTCATGTAAAATGGTAAGGGCCTAAATGCATCTAAATCATTTATTTAATGGATCAAATATATTAATATAACATGTATTTGTTAGTGATATATATAACCAAGAACATAACCAAAATAACTAATACAAAGGGTGGCCTGTGAGTAACCCTTTCAGGAAGGAGTACAAAAACAGAGCCATTTTGCTAAATAATATTTGGCTTACTGTGCATGCTGTTGTTCAACACTTGAAGTGCCCCTGATGTTTGGGTACAGAAGAGGGATGAAGGTACAATGAAAGGTCACGATGACCAAGCCAATTACAGTCAGAATAAACAAGGAAAGTCCCTGTCAACATAAAGATGGATAGTTTTGTTATGGTTAATAATTAGATAAGTTATATAACATAGTGTGTAATGTGGAATCTTATATTTGGTCCTAGAATATTAGTAATTGTTATTACATGACAAATCAGAAGAGAGGGGTTTTGATAAAAGTATGATGTCATTTTAGGAACAAAAGATGGTACTGAGACTTAAGTCTCCGCCCTTGTTTGTGTACAGACTTGTTTGCATATTCTCAACCAGATCACTGGCCGGTCACCCTCAACTGATCACTGGGGTGTGGCACTTTGTACCTATGCTGAAATAAATCTTTTCCTTGGGTCTGAACTCTGGAGTTTGCAGTGGTTTTTTGCTACAACAAGCAGTGGTTGTCTGCTTTGCCAGGTTCATAAGGTAATGTGTGGTCCTGTTGATGATCCTGAAAACATTCTTACATTTTTGCTTTATCATAGATCATTGATCCATAAGCATTCATCATTTTTTTTGAGTTATCAAAAGTGACTTGGAAACAGACAATGACATTTTTGACAGAGTGCCACTCTCCCTTCTCTTTTGCCCACTCAGTACTTGTAAAATAGTTTATAGCCATTGATTTTAATATTCCAATCATATGAATCATCCTACCAGCTAGGTCAAATTTATGCTAAAAAAAAAAAATGAGCAATTCCAGTTCCTCTTGTTTGTTACCCAGGCTCCTAGCTTTGGTGTACAGGCAATTCAGTAATTTCTTCCCATCATGTCCTTTGGCTCCTTGATTAATTTTGATCTCAAAAAATCTTGATTATGTGCTAAATGAGTGCTCATATCTTCCCTCTTTTCAGTCTTCCCTTTTGTAATTAATTTAACAACCGCCTGACTACTGTAGCCAGCCTGTCCCGAAAAGATTGGTTCTCCTTCTAGTGAGGTGAAGGTATCCAAATTATACAGCCCCCTCTACCAAAACGTGGAGGTCCAAAGCTCCACAAAAACAAAACCTCTACCACCTACCTAGCTGGTGGCTCACTTCTAGAATCTTCTGCTTTCCTTCTCACAGGATAGGAATGCTTTTCTGGAAAGGATTACTTAGACATTCATCTTCAGAATCTTTCCACGTTTTCTGATGTCACCTGTTATCTGTGATATATTCCACAATTCAGTGTCACTAATGCTGATAAGAACCATCACCAATAGATCCCTGCCCACTGACTTCAGAAGCTATCCAGTCTTAGAGTGATGTTGCATGTCTTGGCTCTGGGAGATTGCAAGGGACAAACAAATAACAGGATGGTGTGCTGACTATTCTCTCTATTCTTCCGAGTACTGAATTCCCAACAAGCATCCTAGGACAGGTGGAGAACTGTTTATGGGCAAGCTTGCTATTCTTACAGGTTGTGCCAAGCAGCCATCTACAGTTTTCTCCATTCCCTTTGACCATCTGGATTTGAGAAATATCTTCCAGAGTTTCCATGCTGAGGACCAGGTATTGACTGAGAATTTCTAGCTGTGTGGAATTCCCCCTGGACCTATTTGCTCTGGTGGCCACAGCTAGCCCATCCTTGTCTGTTTCCAGCTCTAGAGAATGCTGATGTGATCCCTTGCCTCTGGTGGTTACAAACTGCAAGGCTTCCTCTCTGACTCCTTATTAGCCATCTTCTTTCTTTGTTGAACCTGGAGTATGGGTATTTTCCCAACATGGCTGCCTAGGAACGCCTCAACTTCTCTGATTCTCAGTAGTTCTCTAATTGCCCCTCCAATCCAATCTTTTCTTGCAAAACAGCCACCAATTTGCACTTTGTCCACAGAAATACCTTCTGGCTTCAGTCAGGAAAGACCCCATGACAAATCCATTGAAGGTTACCACCATTGTTCCACCACGATCATACTGAAATCACACGAAGAGCTGAACCTGGAAGGAAAGCCTCTTACATGGACTCTCAAACTCCCTCTGAAACTCTCCTGTTAGTTTCCCAGGTTTGCAGCTCTTGAGTTTGCCTAGCAAGTGACTTTTTATATCAAGTCTCCCTGCTTAACTCAGCTCAGCCTTGCCTCTCACCACAGGGAACAATTAACCATTCAGAGATGTCAAACAGCAGGTCTGATCAAAGCTCCAATGGTCAGAACCTTCACCTTTCCCAATGAAAGTTTAGTCAAAAACAGACATTTCCATGAACAGTTTTGGTTTCAATGAAAATATGTTTCATTAAATAATTCCCAGCCAGCTAAACTTGAGATCACTATATACATTTTTATACTATTTGTAAGAGTCACATTTTGCACAATGATAGCACTAAGAACCTGTCATTACACAGGGTGTTGTTCACTCCTCATCCTTCTATTGTTTGTTACACTAACTGGTTGTATCCTGTTATCATGACCTGCCCCTTCCTCTCTCGGTGTCTCTGGGTCACTACTACAGCTCTTTTACCCTTCTCTAAGCTTCCTTTCAGGGCACTTGCCTGTAAATATCCAGCAACACTGCCTGCTTTTCCTAACTCTAGTTCAGGGAACAGCAAGCTTTGGCACGCAGCCCTTCAGGATAAGCCCCTGGCGGGCCAGGCCAGTTTGTTTACCTGTCGCGTCTGCAGTTTGTTTATCTGCTGTGTCCGCAGTTCACCGCTCCAAACCAAAGGGGGCTATGGGAAGTGGCACAGGCCGAGGTACGTGCTGGCCGCCTTTCGCAGGGCGATGACTCACCGGTGCGGCACCTCCTGTCGGTCGTCTTGGAAATTAGCTCTTCTGGCCAGGAACACCCTCTGCAGGCCAGATGTCTCACACGCAGCTGGCCCTCCCAGACCCCACTGCCTGCTCTATATCTGGGTTCTACCCCCAGAAACCACCCTCAGTTGGGGTCTCCCCACACAGGGGAACCCCCAATCCTCTATCCCAACCTTGCCTCAGTGGCTACTGCCAGTCACCATCTAGCCCCCACTCATTGTGGCAGACTACAGTCGGTAAACCACTCATCATTGGCAAGGGGGTCAGCCCAGCTGCCTCTGCTTATCTCTGGGCTAACCCTCTGCAGTCCCAGTACCTTTTGTAGGTCTTTAATTAGGCCTGCAGCCTGGGGTTTTGTTGGGCTGGAGCTCCTCAGCTCCCCAATCCTTCCCCAGCACTGCTCCACCCTAGGTACCCTGCTAGTACCCTTTGTGGACCCTGAAATATGCCTGCAGCCTGGGGTTTGGCTAGGCTGGAGCTCCCCAGCTCTCTCTGCCCTACTCCACCTTAGGTACCCTTCTCAGCTCCCAGGCAGCCAGGTCCTTCTCTCTCAAGGAAGCTAGAGAGAGTGTCTTGCCACTTCTGGCCCACAGCCCTCTCATAAGGGCCAGCTGGACCCTGATTAAGCTGGCCACAGCTGTGACTGCTTTCCCAATCAGCCTGCTTTTCCCACTCACAGCCCTCTCTCGGGCTGCTTTACCCCCTTCAGGGCATGAGCGGGGTAGTTACCCCACTACACAGCCACTTCCTGCAGCCCCCATTGGCCTGGAGCAGCAAACTGTGGCTAGTGGGAACTGCGATCCGCCGAACCTGCAGATGCAGCAGGTAAACAAACAGCCTGGCTCGCTAGGGGGCTTACCCTGGCGGGCCGCGTGCCAAAGCTTGCTGATCCCTGCTCTGATTCAAGAGCACAGCTGATCCCTTCAAATCCCTACAACTCACTATGTCTCCAACTTCTGGGTTTTAAAAAAACAGTCAACTTTTATTTAACCACATAAAACATAACAGAAGCATAACAACAGCTTTCAGTAACACTTCTCCTTCTTACTCCTGGAAGGAAAGCCTAATCTTACAGGGTCCTGCCAGTGCTTCCTTCCCTGATCACAGTCCAGCTCCCCAACCATCTCTGTGACCCTGTCCCATCCTCCTAAGGAGCCAACCAAAGACTCCCGATGTTCCAAATGAGCAGTCTGGGTGAGCTTCTGTCCAGGAATCCAAGCCTGTTCATTTCTGTGCATCCAGGGACACATGGTTCTTTTGGGCTTTGTCCCACAACATGACCGATCATGCAATTTTGCTTAACACTTAAAACAACATTTTGTATCAAACAATTTAAAATTAACATAGTCCTTTCTCCACACTTGCCTTAAACTCTTTGGGGCTGGGACTATGTCTTACTATGTTTTTGTACAGTGCTTCACACATGGTTTCCTGACTCTGACTGGATAGACTCATGGAATCATAGACTTTATGATCAGAAGGGACCATTATGATCGTCTAGTCTGACCTCCTGCACAATGCAGGCCACAGAATGTCACCCACCCACTCCTGTAACAAACCTCTAACCTATGTCTGAGTACTGAAATCCTCAAATCGTGGTTTAAAGACTTGGAGGTGCAGAGAATCCTCCAGCCAGTGACCCGTGCTCCACGCTGAAGAGGAAGGCGAAAAAACCCCAGGGCCTCTGCCAATCGGCCCTGGAGGAAAATTCCTTCCTGACCCCAAATATGGCAATCAGCTAAACCCTGAGCATGTGGGCAAGACACCCAGAAAAGAATGCTCTATAGTAACTCAGATCCCACCCCATCTAACATCCCATCACAGGCCATTGGGCATATCTACCACTAATAGTTGAAGATCAATTAATTGACAAAATTAGGCTATCCCATCATATTATCCCTTCCATAAACTTATCAAGCTTAGTCTTGAAGCCAGATATGTCTTTTGCACCCACTGCTTCCCTTGGAAGGCTATTTGTCTTGAAACCTTCGTCTAATTTGAAGTCTAAACTTCCTGATGGCCAGTTTATATCTATTTGTTCTTGTAGTTCCCCACTGAGGGTACTGAGCTTAAATAATTCTTCTCCCTTGTGTTATTTATCCCTCTGATATATTTATAGAGAGCAATTACATCTCCCCTCAGCCTTCTTTTGGTTAGGCTAAACAAGCCAAGCTCTTTGAGTCTCCTTTCATAAGACAGGTTTTCCATTCCTCGGATCATCCTAGTAGCCCTTCTCTGTACCTGTTCCAGTTTGAATTCATCTTTCTTAAACATGGGAGACCAGAACTGCACACAGTATTCTGGATGAGGTCTCATCAGTGCCTTGTATAACGGTGCTAACACCTCCTTATCTCTACTGGAAATACCTCGCCTGATGCATCCCAAGACCGCATTAGCTTTTTTCACAGCTATGTCACATTGATGCTCACAGTCATCCTGTGATCAACCAATACTCTGAGGTCCTTCTCCTCCTCTGTTACTTCCAAGAGATGCATCCCCAGTTTATAACAAAAATTCTTGTTATTAATCCCTAAATGCATAACCTTGCACTTTCCACTATTAAATTTCATCCTATTACTATTACTCCAATTTACAAGGTCACCCAGATCCTCTTGTATGATATCCAGTCCTTCTCTGTATTGGCAATACCTCCCAGCTTTGTGTCATCCGCAAACTTTATTAGCACACTCCCGCTTTTTGTGCCGAGGTCAGTAATAAAAAGATTAAATAAGATTGGTCCCAAAACTGATCCCTGAGGAACTCCACTGGTAACCTCCCTCCAGCCTGACAGTTCACCTTTCAGTAGGACCCCCTGTAGTCTCCCTGTTAACCAATTCCTTATCCACCTTTCAGTTTTCATATTGATCCCCATCTTTTCCAATGTAGCTAATAATTCCTCATGTGGAACCGTATTAAATGCCTTACTGAAATTGAGGTAAATTAGATCCACTGCATTTCCTTTGTCGAAAAAATCTGTTACCTTCTCATAAAAGGAAATCAGGTTGGATTTACATGATTTACCTTTTGTAAAACCATGTTGTATTTTGTCCCAATTACCATTGACCTCAATGTCCTTAACTACTTTCTCCTTCAAAATTTTTTCCAAGACCTTGCATACCACAGATGTCAAACTAACAGGCCCGTAGTTACCCGGATCACTTTTTTTCCCCTTTCTTAAAAATAGGAACTATGTTAGCAATTCTCCAATCATAAAGTACAACCCCTGAGTTTACAGATTCATTAAATTTTTTTGCTAATGGGCTTGCGATTTCATGTGCCAGTTCCCTTAATATTCTTGGATGAAGATTATCTGGACCCCCTGATTTAGTCCCACTAAACTGTTCGAGTTTCGCTTCTACCTCAGATGTGGTAATATCTACCTCCATATCCTCCTTCCCATTTGTCGTCCTACCATTATCCCTAAACTCCTCATTAGCCTCATTAAAGACTGAGGCAAAGTATTTGTTTAGATATTGGGCCATGCCTAGATTATCCTTAACCTCCATTCCATCCTCACTGTTTAGCGGTCCCACTTCTTCTTTCTTTTTTTTCTTCTTATTTATATGGCTATAGAACCTTTTACTATTGGTTTTAATTCCCTTTGCATGGTCCAACTCTAAACGGCTTTTGGCCTTTCTCACTTTATCCCTACATGTTCTGACCTCAAGGTAGATTTTCTTCCTAATCCCTCCCATCTGCCACTCCTTGTAGGCTTTCTGCTTTTTCTTAATCACCTCTCTAAGGTGCTTGCTCATGCAGCTTGGACTACAACTCCTGCCTATGAATTTTCCCCCCTTTCTTGGGATGCAGGCTTCTGATAGTTTCTGCAACTTTGATTTAAAATAATTCCAGGCCTCCTCCACCTTTAGATCCACAAGTTCTTCAGTCCAATCCACTTCCCTAACTAATTTCCTTAATTTTTTAAAGTTAGCTCCTTTGAAATCAAAAACCCTAGTCACAGATCTATTTTTGTTTATCTTTCCATTTCGTTTGAACTGAATTAGCTCATGATCGCTCGAACCAAGGTTGTCCCCTACAACCATTTCTTCTATGAGGTCCTCACTACTCACCAAAACCAAATCTAAAATGGCATCCCCTCTTGTTGGTTCGGCAAC
Source organism: Caretta caretta (assembly GCF_965140235.1). Lineage (NCBI taxonomy): Eukaryota > Metazoa > Chordata > Testudines > Cheloniidae > Caretta > Caretta caretta. Next base: position 79,561,392 of record NC_134208.1, read on the forward strand.
TACTTGGTGAAGGAATCCATCAGCTATCGCATCTAGGAAAATCCGAGGCCTATTATTATTACTAGCACTTGTCCTCCAGTCTATATCTGGGAAGTTAAAGTCTCCCAAGATCACGCAGTTTCCATTAGTATTTACTTCATTGAAAACATTAAAGAGGTCTCTATCCATATCCAGATTGGATCCTGGTGGTCTATAGCACACCCCAAGCACTATCCCAGGGGAGGCTCTAGTAGCTTTCTTCCCCAATGTGATTTTTGCTCAGACAGACTCTGTCGTATCCATTCCATCACTTCTTATTTCTTTACAGTCAACCTCATCATTGATATACAATGCTACTCTACCACCTTTGCCTTTATTTCTGTCTTTCCTAAACAGCACTTACCCTTCAATACTGTGCTCCAGTCATGACTACTATTCCACCATGTTTCTGTTATCCCTGTAATATCTGGTTTCACTTCCTGCACTAGTAGCTCTGGTTCCTCCATTTTGTTACCTAGGCACTTCACATTAGTGTAGAAACATCTAATTTCTTGCTGTTTGGCATCTTCTACCACAACACTTATAAAAACTAATAATGATTTAATTAAAGCTTGACTGGAAAATAATATAGTTTCAAATTTTCTGTTGCAATATATTAAAGCTGTATCTATGGAGAAAATCATATTTTTACATGCTGGTTTCGAGCATTTCTGATAATTACAGACAAGCAAAGACTTCTGCACAAAGAGGAAAGCATCTACTCCTTTTTCCTTTCTGCAATAAATACCCAGAAAATTAAGTTGATAAACAGAAAAGAATGAATTCCTACCTCTTTAAACTAGCAGAACCTGAACAGGTCCTTTCTTCCTTCAAGTTTATACAGGGATGTTTGGTTATTCATGTTTTTAAACTATGTTGTTGATCATAATTTGATAAACCAAGGAAAAATTCAAAGAATGATAGGAAAAATTTCTTGAGGAAAAATCTCTAGAATCTACCTATTTCAAATATCTCATACTACTGCTTTAGAGGAATTTCACAAGAGGACATATTTAACAATGCAGCTACTACCATTGGGCTTGCTTCCACTCCCACTGAAGCCCAATTGACTTCAATGGGAGTAGGTTTGGATGTATGATCTGTTTTCCTTTAGGTTAGCCAAATCAAGTCTCAAAGATTCAAACATCTCTGATATTATTACCCACTCCCTGCAAATGAGTCAAGCAACTAACTACAGGCAAAATCAAGGTCAGGTATGAGCTACTGCTACCTGACTTTAAAGTCCAGTTGTCATAAATATAAAGGGAAGGGTAAACCCCTTTGAAATCCCTCCTGGCCAGAGGAAAAACTCCTCTCACCTGTAAAGGGTTAAGAAGCTAAAGGTAACCTCGCTGGCACCTGACCAAAATGACCAATGAGGAGACAAGATACTTTCAAAAGCTGGGAGGAGGGAGAGAAACAAAGGGTCTGTGTGTCTGTCTATATGCTGTTTCTGCCGGGGATAGACCAGGAATGGAGTCTTAGAACTTTTAGTAAGTAATCTAGCTAGGTATGAGTTAGATTATGATTTCTTTAAATGGCTGAGAAAAGAATTGTGCTGAATAGAATAACTATTTCTGGCTGTGTATCTTTTTGGTAACTTAAGGTTTTGCCTAGAGGGGTTCTCTATGTTTTGAATCTAATTACCCTGTAAGGTATTTACCATCCTGATTTTACAGAGGTGATTTCTATTTACTTCTATTTCTATTAAAAGTCTTCTTGTACGAAAACTGAATGCTTTTTCATTGTTCTCAGATCCAAGGGTTTGGGTCTGTAGTCACCTAGGCAAATTGGTGAGGTTTTTTACCAACCTTGTCCATAAAGTGGGGTGCAAGGTTTTGGGAAGTATTCTGGGGGGAAAGACATGTCCAAACAGCTCTTCCCCAGTAACTAGTATTTGTTTGGTGGTGATAGCGGCCAATCCAAGGACAAAGGGTGGAATATTTTGTACCTTAGGAAAGTTTTGACCTAAGCTGGTAAAGAGAAGCTTAGGAGGTTTTTCATGCAGGTCCCCACATCTGTACCCCAGAGTTCAGAGTGGGGAAGGATCCTTGACACCAGTTAATATCATGTAGGGCTTGTCTACCCTTAAAATGCAACAATGGCACAGCTTCAATGTAGACACTACCTACACCGACAGGAGGGGTTGTCCCATCTTCCGTTGACCTAGTGTTGTCTACGTGGGGGCTTAGTTTGGGTTAACAATGCCACTCAAGGGTGTGGATTTTTCACAGCCCTGACCAACATAGTTAAATTGATCTAATTTTCTAGTATACACTGGACCTTAAACTAACAAATATAATATTTTGCAGGAATTAACTAGAAAATGTGTTGCTAGAGTAAGCAGCATGAAAACACCCCTTATCGTGTACTTAGTTTTTAACCTAATAGTATATGCACTGTATTAACAATTAGGCAAGGTCTGAAAAGCCCTTTGGAATAATCAACAATCTTTTGTTTCGGGCATGCACTTGAGATGTCAGAGATTCAAGTTCAATTCTTCGGTACAATTCAGAAAAAGCAAGGACTTGAATCTCCAGTATCTAAAGTGATTTCCCTAACTCCTGGGTTATTGGTTATTGTAAGGTGGGTCCCTCTCTTTCTCTTCTGCATACCCTAGCATATCTGCTGTTCGTAAATATAGAAAGTTTCATGAAAGTGTGTTAAGGTTCATCATTAACTCTTCTTCTTTTAATAAAAAATAGTTTGATGCTGACCTGTGTAGGCTGACCTGTGTGGATTTTTTTCTTGCTAAATTTAGTATTTAGTATTTAGTTATTACTTTGTCCAGCAAATCATAATTTTAAGAGATCTCAGATTTTTAATTCTTGAAATGCTTACAGTGCATTTCACTGTTGACCAATATATGCTGGCTAGCATGTAATATTAATAATATGTATTATCCACACTATGTATACATGATATGCATCAAGCACAAATAGTATAGCAGTTATGTAGGCTAAATTGGCCTATATCTTTACTATAATCCTGTTCTCTTATGCTAAGTGTCCCATAACACCTGGCAGTAGCTTAAGTAAGCTTTGGCATAAGCAGATGGGAAACTTGTCAAAAATCAAGATACATTTGTTCTGGGTCTTAGTACAAGCTAGAGAAGCACTTTCATGGCCCAGTACCCAGAATGCTATTATCCAAAACAAAGATAAGGAAGGAACAGAAAAACAAGTAAGGGAAATGGGAGAAACTGATAGATTGCATTTTAGTGACGTGTAAAGAAACGTTTAACTTGTGAAATCAACATATAAATAATACCATATAAAATATGTAACTTTGGGAGTACACCTTCTGTGTAAAGTGAATGTAACTTCATTATATGAGTTGGCTTCCCAGAAACTGGTATCTTACGGAACCCTTTTTCCTGTACTATATTCTTATTTGCTTAAAGTAATAAATCTGACTAACATGGTTATTTGGTCTATAAGCATATTTCATAATAAACCAAAGTATGATCTAGCAATTGACAATACAAATTATCAGCATCACTTACATAACATCTGTTGTGGTATCAGTAATTTGCACTACAAATTCCATGAAAAATAGACTATTTTTCCAGTATGCTTTCCAAGTTGTAGAGTGTTTTGTGCTTGTTTGATAACATACATATATAACCCAATATATTCACCTGCATCTAAGGTTCCTGTTTTGATTGGTTTTGAGATGTAGCTTTTCTCTTTTATGTCTTGTATACTTAATATAATTTCCTTTGATCCTTCTCTTTTTTTCTTTGTTGACATTTTTCTTTTTACTTTTGTTCTCCCTCCCCTTTACTGTAAAAAAACTTTCATGTAATCTCTGCCTATGTCTTCCTCTGTATCATTGCTGTCATAGTTCTGATGTCTCTTTTTAGTTTTTTTTTATCTGGCTATCTGCTGCTGTTTAGCTTTTAATCTTTTAAACTCTCTCCATTGCTAGGAACTCTTTTTATCTTCTCTTAAGATGGCTTCTTGATCTTTCAGAGGCGGGCAACAACATTGACTGAGACCATTGCTCTTTACTTATTAAATCTGAGACTAAAACAAATCGATGTAATTATTTTTATACTGCTAAATAGTGTAAAATGTGTAATCTGGAGCTCGAACAGAGAGGTACAGCTTTGCTTCAATACCTTTGAACATCTGTGGGCTGATACTGTAGGCCTATGGCTATGTGGAAACAGTGTTCGATAAACTATTTGACAGTTTGCCCTATCTTGTCTTTGCAAAATGTATGCAAACTGATCATGCTGTTTATGCATTTTATTTTATGCATGTTATTCATAAATTGTCAAACGATTTTTACAAATCTACTCAGCCTGGGAGTTTCATGAACTATTCATACTGACAAGCTTCAGAGTAGCAGCTGTGTTAATCTGTATCCCCAAAAAGAACAGGAGTACTTGTGGCACCTTGTGGCTCGGTCATTACACAAATTGAATCTATTTCCGCGTGTTAAGTATCCTCACACCTTCTTATCAACTGTCTGAAATGGGCCATCTTAATTATTACTACAAAAGGTTTTTTTTCTCCTGCTAACAATAGCTCATCTTAATTACTTAGCCTCTTAGAGTTGGTACAGCAACTTCCACCTTTTCATGTTCTCTGTATGTGTGTGTGTATAAAATCTATATCTTCTTACTATATGTTCCATTCTATGCATCTGATGAAGTGGGCTGTAGCCCACGAAAGCTTATGCTCAAATAAATTGGTTAGTCTCTAAGGTGCCACAAGTATTCCTGTTCTTTATTCATACTGAGTGATGTACTCAGTATGTACTCAGAATTCAGTGTACAAACTGTGTGATTTGTTCTCCTAAAGTCACGTGACCCTAATCTGCACATGCAGGATTAGTGTTTGAAGAAATTAAGTGGGGTGTTGAATCCCTTATAGAGAATCTGTGGAACATTTTAAGGTAAGAGAGAGAGAACGAACCTGACAGTAGATAAGCAGAGCAGGGGCATGTTAGGACATAAAAATCTGTTTGTCCTCTTCAGTCCGAGAAAGAAAATAATATTTGGCTACATTCCTAGACCCAGATTCAAAAACAGTTGGATTCCTTCCTGGTGAGGGAGACAGAAAGCTATAAGCCACATTTATTGGCTGTCTTGCAATGTGTTCAGTTTTTTTTCCCTTTTAAAATTCCATTTGAGTTTTCTGTAGAGGTTTGTTGGTTAGCAATTCTGTAAGCTTTGGATGGCCTAGAGTTTGCTAAATTTCCCTTCTCCAGTGCCCCAAGAAACCCCTTCTAACTCCCTTTATAAAAGCAACTGGAGAAGCAGAATTCAATGTCTAAGGATTGGACAGGGTCAGCCTCCCCCACATTCAAGTCCCAAAAGAAATGAATTTAACAACTTAATAAAATTTTATGATAAAGAAACATAATAAATGATACTAATTTAAATTTTACAACATAACATGGCTATTTGATAATCCCCATACATTATCTTTACAGTTATACATAAATAAAGAAAACAAATTAACTCTGAACAGGTCAGTCCCACAGAAACACAGTGAGAAGAAACTCAGAGTTCCCAAAAGCTTAGGTTGAGTTTATCTGTGTCTCAGTTAGAGTCTTTCATCTCCAAATCCATCTGGTCTTCTGAGTCAAAAGCAACATCTTCCCTACACTTGCTTGTAGGAATCTTCAGTTGGAATTCATGCAGACTCTTCCTCTGCTGAAATCACGGTTAGCCAGCCAGTTAACTGACTGACCAACCACTCAGTTAAGTATACAGATTTAAAAAAAAAAAAAAAAAAAACCTGTTACAAGAAAATATAAGAATGGAGAATAGCAAAGTATAATTGATTCTTTCTGCATTACTATATTTAAAGAAAAGTTGGTCAATCATACTAGTCTAGACAATTTAACTAAAACAGTTTGGCTAAAATCAAACAACATTCAAAGTATACAATTAAAATTGAAGAAATTTGTCCTTTCTATAATTAGCATTGCCCATGCTTCCCTGTTGGCGGGTTAACAATATCACTAACCTGCAGCAAAATCCTTCAGAGTTAGGGACAACAGCTGGCTTTCTGGTCCTGGGTTGAGCTTCTCCCAACTCACACAGTGCCTTTAGTAAATCAGTCGCCCTGACTGCTTGCCCTCATGGAGTCTGACCCTATCAACAAGGAACCTACTGGAGCATACCCAAAACTACCATACCCAATTCCAGAATTGTGCACGCGCCTAGCAAGAGTGACCCAGACACAACTCACTCCTACCTCCTAACGATGGGGCTCTTAAAGAGATATCTATCTATTGGGCACATGGATATGCCTAATATATGCACCATGAATATGTTCATACATTTGTCCATACTAATGGTCAAACACAAATAAAAGGTCCTCCTCAAATATTAATGGTATTCACTGATACATTCAATGTTAATGAAAGAGTGACTGAAAAAAGATACAAAAATGATGTACCTCCAGATCTGTTAGTCATTGACAAAGGTGTTGTCGCTTCTGTAAGAACTGAGCGGAGACTGACAGAGGAGAGACAAGCCACTGTGAAATGGATAGTGAGGGGAAAAATACTCTTGTCAACAATCAATATATCTCATATTTTTATTGGACAATGGCCATTTTTATCAAAGTGCTAAAAGCTATAGATGAATTACCCGAGTTTCAAGTGTTTGAAATATTTGATTTGCAAACACACAATGTCAGCAAGTTGGGGCTGCATGCACAAACATATTTAAAAAATGTTGGCCTCAGTTAATTTTTCCCCAAAGCAGCTCTGTCAGGAATATTCTTAAGTTGTATTAAATTCTGTTTGGATGTCATTATGTGGTCTTTTCTGGCAGCACTGTTTTTCATAAGACAGTCTTCTGTGAATACTGGTGTTGACGGTTGGTGTCCCTTCTGCTTTCCGTTAATCATCTGTTTCAGAGAAAAAGATTTAGAAAGTACTGCAAAGACAACTTACCAGTCATTTCTGTTGCATCCCAGCTCTTGTAAAGACATGCAAATTGCATTTGATCACTTTATGGTATGCAATAGATGTTACATATGTGGTTATTACTCCTTCACTTCAGAAAAACATTTTTACCTGGGCAAACTCAGGATAATAAGCAAAAGTTTACATTACTACACTGCCATTCTGTACCAGACACATTTTGCAGATTTAAAACATGACATTTCCACTGCTGTGGATCTTGCACCTTTAAACTTATTTCCAAGTTTTCAAATATTTAGGCATCTAACTAAAAGCAGCTTGGTCTTCAGAGATGTGGAGCATTTTTATTTAGAAATATTGGCTAAGCTTAGCTCCCACGATAGGTGAGGCAGTATTGTAGAAAATGATCAGAAACCTCTGAGAGGTGTTTTTTGAAAACACTGCCTACTGAACATTTTGCATCTGTTTGTGCTTATTGATTGGTGATCTTATTTATTGTGCAGATTTATAAAATAGATTTTATTATCCCACTGAATTTGTAAGGAAATCGAGGGTTCATGTAGGGGGAAGGGGGAAAAGTTAACATTAATCTTTATTAACTCAGATGTTCATCTTGTTTATATAGTTTGTAATTGCTTCACTATTTCTCTTGATATTATAAGGGTTAATGCCTAACTTCTAACTTTATTCAACTTCTTTCTTCTCCAGGCTTTTCCCTTGTTATAAGGAGGAGATGATCAGCATGTATGAACGTTCAAAGCAAGCATGTGAAAACTCAAAAAGTTCTAACATTTTTAAGTTTGAAAAACTCTTGCACCATAATCCCTTTGAGAATCTTTTATTAGTTCTGATTAAATCATCTTTTCAGTTATATAAGAATCTGCTTCTATTCCTGGGAATTCCCTCCCTTGTTCTTAGCCTATCTTCACAGGAACTCTGAGCCAAACCATTTTATTTAATTGCAGTTTCACTGCACACCTAAGGATTGCACTGCAGGAAAAACAGTTGATGCAGGGGTGAGTATTGAATATAGTTTTAGTGAAGGTGATGGCATGACTGATTAAACCATGACTGTATGTGACATGCTGATAGACACACAGACACTGGTGTAAAAATGAAGTCCTCGCCTACCTCATTGTATTCTAAAGGCTGCCTCATCATGGAAGTTGAAAGGGCTTCACTTTTCTTTTCTAACATTTATAAACATTGGGAAATTAAACTCTTTGAAAGCAAAAGTTTGATTCACAAGCAGGCTGGAGAACAGAGCAAACCTGAAACATTAACTATTAATACTCTAATAATCATACTCTACTTGCTTTTCTTACACAAGTAATACCTCAGGAATCAATGGGTCTATTCACTTAAGTAATACCATCCTCTTTACCTAAATGATTCAGGGTGCATGTCATGCCCCCAATCAAAAAGAAATCTTATGTCTTGTAGGCATAAAAATGTTATAGCTTTGCATTAGTATCCTACTGTACTAATATCCAGATCAGAATTTGATTTATGTTTTAGATGCACCATATCTGATAAGCAGAGTTATTGATACTACAGCTGAAGTCACTTCAGAGAACAAAAAAAAAAAAAAAGGAGCAGGGGAGAGCAAAAAAGAGCTTAGAATCTAATTGTAGACATAATGGATACAAGCAAACAGAAAGGATGGCAGAGAGGCAGCAAAAGGGAAGACAAGATGTGATGGGTGGCAGACAGCATTCATGTAGTTGTGGTTCCCCCATATCTCAGCTTCCTAAATGAAGGAAGGCAACATTAGTCCAATTGGTTGGAAACTCAGAGGCAGAAGAGTTCCAAGGAGCACTCAAGAGCAGAAGGCAGGACAGCTGCACCCAATTTTCAAAAGTACCAATCAAGAGGGCAGTCTCCCAAGAAGATGGCTGCTGCTTTGTGGAGAAAAACACTCTTCACTCCCAAAATGTTTTTCCTCATTGTCAAGGTTCCTCCCCCACTCTGAACTCTAGGGTACACATGTGGGGACCTGCATGAAACCTCCTAAGCTTACTTTTACCAGCTTAGGTTAAAACTTCCCCAAGGTACAAATTAATTTTATCCTTTGTCCTTGGAATATCCACTGCCACCACCAAACTGTAACTGGGTTTACTGGGAAACGCAGTTTGGATACGTCTTTCCCCCCAAAATCCTCCCAACCCTTGCACCCCACTTCCTGGGAAAGGTTTGGTAAAAATCCTCACCAATTTGCATAGGTGACCACAGACCCAAACCCTTGGATCTGAGAACAATGAAAAAGCATTCAGTTTTCTTACAAGAAGACTTTTAATAGAAATAGAAGTAAATAGAAATCACCTCTGTAAAATCAGGATGGTAGATACCTAACAGGGTAATTAGATTCAAAACATAGAGAATCCCTCTAGGCAAAACCTTAAGTTACAAAAAAGACAGAGACAGAAATAGTCATTCTATTCAGCACAATTCTTTTCTCAGCCATTTAAAGAAATCATAATCTAACACATACCTAGCTAGATTACTTACTAAAAGTTCTAAGACTCCATTCCTGGTCTGTCCCCAGCAAAAGCAGCATATATACAGACACACACAGACCTTTTGTTTCTCTCCCTCCTCCCAGCTTTTGAAAGTATCTTGTCTCCTCATTGGTCATTTTGGTCAGGTGCCAGTGAGGTTACCTTTAGCTTCTTAACCCTTGACAGGTGAGAGGATTTTTCCTCTGGCCAGGAGGGATTTTAAAGGGGTTTACCCTTCCCTTTATATTTATGACACTCATTTTGCATTATGATCTTAATTTTGAATAAGAAGCATGAGGAACTGAGAGCCTTTGAAGAAACATCACTTTGGGGTGTCTTCTGTCTCAAGAGTTTTTCTTCTATACCAGAAAACTGTCTCTTCCTGTTCATGGCAAGAACTGTGGGATGGACTCTCATACAGGAAAGTTAAAACAATAAGATTACTCTATTATTTAGGTTAACAATGGTATTACTCTTTTGTATTCATTTTTAAATGCCTCACTTATTACTTCCCTCCTTACTGGGGTAGAGAAGGAATTTGACTGAGTGTTATTATTTGAAGGCATTGGAGAAAGTGTGTCCTTAGTGGGGATTTGAATTAGATGACAGAGGAGGCCAGGTAAATGAGACTGGGAGGCTCTTCCATTCCTGGGAGCAACATGGAAGAAAGGTCAGATTTGGAGAAGAATATAAAGGTGACATACAGGGTGCAGTGATAGAGGGGACACAGTAAAAAAGTACTGGACCCAGAATGTACCCTGGAGTGGAGTTGAGCAGAATCTTAAATGAAGAGACAATAAGTATGGACTTTACTGTATTGTAAGGCCAGAAGGAATCATTATGATAATCTAGTCTGATCTCTTGTGTAACACAGGCCAACCACACTAAGGTAGAAGGTCCCAGTGGAGGGATTTGAAGAAAGGAGTTACAGGGTATGACATTCCAGAGTGTAATCAGAGTGTAATCAAGACTAGTGAGGGGCTGTATCATCCCTGCCCTGCAACCTAGGCTGACTCACAATGCTTTGCTGCTGTAGCTACCAACTTGGGCTCCTAACAAACAGACAGACATCATGCATAGCCACAGCCCTGGTCTAGCAATTCTAACCCCAGTAGCCTGTGAGCAAACATCAGCCACACTCTGGCTTCCAGCAGCCTTAGCTACTACTTCCAGGATAAACCCAACACACTCCCAGTTCTGGATTTCCACCCAAAAATATGTGTTCTACACTGCCCAGCCCTCTGCTGGACAGTTCAGATATATTAGGTCCATTGCCCCTCTAAGGGGATCAATATAAAACAGTCTGTACCTTAAATGGAGTTATCTAAACAATTCAATTGAAAGAGAATACTGGATCAGTATTAATAAAAGAATAAAACAAGTTTATTTAACTACCAAGAGACTGGTTTTAAGTGAGTACAAAGGTTTAGAGTTAGAAGGGTTTAAAATCAGAAATGGATACAAGAGAAATAAAGATAAAACGTTTTCTAAACTTAACAAACTAGTCTTAATTCAAGGTGAAATTCTTACCGAAGGGTCCCAGTAACATTATTGACCAAATTCTCAGGCCAGGATCTGCTCCCAAAGCCCAAAGGATGTTTCTTTTGTCTTCTTAGGTGGGAGAGATGGAGAGAGAATTTGGGGGTGCTTTCGACACTTTTATAGGTCAGTCTCCCTTTTAAATGAATTTTCCTGAGGGTTACCTCAAGATAAAACCCCTTCTAGCTGTGAGGATGGAAACATGGGGTCTGTTGTGAGATAGGTGTCATGATGTTTGCTAAAATGCAGAGTTGCCTCATCTCCCTCTTGCTATTTCAAGGACCTTGTCTATTACTTATATGTAAATTGAGGTAAACACAATTTCGTTTGTTTAAGATAGGTCTGCTTGACCAGTTCAGCCTAATCGGAGCTATGTGGGTTTGAACATATGCCACCAACATCATTCAGGAGAAATTAGAAATGGACCCCTGGACCCCTCCTCCCGGGCAGCTGCCCCAGACTCACGGGACCAGGTGGCTATCCCAGACCCTGCAAGGCCAGGCGGCTGTTCCCACTCGACCTCTGCCACTTTGTGGGGGAGGCAGCTGCCCCCCCCATCCCTTACCCTGCAGCTGCCCGGGACCCTGTGGGGCCAACTGGCTGCTCTGGACCCTGGAGCTCATGGGTACAGATGGCTGCTACCCAGAGTTCAGGGGAGCCATCCAGCATCATGAGCTCTGGGGTCTGGGACAGCGGCTCAGAGGGAAGGGTCCAGGCTGCCCCAATGCCTAGTATGGGAGGGGGTTGGGCTCCTGGCCAGCCCTGAGGGGTCAGAGGTCCAGGGATCCCCACTGGCCCTTGCGGGATTGTGAGCTCCAGGGTCCAGGGTAGCCACCCGGCTTCAAGGTCTGGGGCAGCAGCCCACCCTACAAGCTCTGAGGTCCAGGGCAGCCGGCTGGCCCCATGAGCTCTGGGTCTGAGGCAGGTGCTTGGGGGGAGGGGTCCAGGATGCCCCGCTGCCTAGTGCAGGGGGACAGGCTTCTGGCTGGCCCTGTGGGGTTGGAGGTCCAGGGCTCCCCGCTGACCCCCAGGGGGTCGTGAGTTTCGGGGTCTGGGGTAGCCACCCAGTTCCAAGATCTGAAGCAGCCACTCCACCCCTTGAGCTCCAGAGTCCAGGGCAGCTGGCTGGCCCCAAGAGCTCTGGGGTGTGGAGCAGCCACACGGCAGGGGACGGGGGCGGGCAGCCAGTCTACCCTGAGTGGCGGGGGTACTGGGGTTGGGGCAGCCAGCCAGCCCCGCAGGGTTTGTGGTCCAAGGCAGCCACACGGTGGGGGACCCTGGTCGGCAGCTGGCCCAACCCAGCCTGCCCCACCCGGAAGGGGTCCCAGGGTCGGGGCAGATGGCTGGCCCCACAGTGTCCTGGGATGTGAGGCCCACAGGTGTGGGGCAGCTGGTCTGTCCCACATGGTCTGGGGTAGCTGCCTGGCCCCGCAAGATCTGGGGAGCCGCACAGCGGGGTACAGGGGCAAATAGCCAGCCTGCCCTGAGTGGCAAGGGTTCTGGGGTCGGGGCAGCCAGCTGTGGGTTCCAAGGTCAGGGTCCACTTCCCTGCTTCCCGGCCCCTGCAGCTCAGGTTACACATTGTGGGCTGCATATGTGGCCCACAATGTGTAATATGTTGATTACCACTGGTCTAGGCTATATTTCTCTCATTTGTTTATGAAAAGATCATGTCAGATAGTATCAAAAACCTTACTAAACTGAGATATAGCACATCTACTACTTCATCTCATCCACAGGCTTGTTACCCTGTCAGAGAAGGATATTAAATTGGTTTGACGTGATTTGCTCTTGACAAATCCATGTTGACTCTTACATATCACTTTATTTTCTTCTAAATTGTTTGATTCAACCAATCAATAAATTAATTGGTTTTTTTTATTAGCTCCATTATCTTTCTGGGTACCAAAGTTAAGCTGATTGGTCTCTATTTCCCTGCATTGTCCTTATTCCCCCTTTTATAGATAGTTCTATATTTGCCCTTTTCTAGTCCTCTGGTATCATTCCCATCTTCCACGAATTCTGAAAGATAATTGCTAATGGCTCAGAAATCTTTTCAGCCTGTTCCCTGAGTATTCTAGGGTGTATTTCATAATTTTTTTCAGACGATACCAGGCTGGGAGGTATTGCAAGCACTTTGGTGGATAAGATTAGAATTCCAAATGATTTTGACAAACTGGAGAAACAGTCTGAAATAAACAAGATGAAATTGAATAAGGATAAATGCAAAGTACTATACTCAGGAAAGAGTAAACAATTGCACAAATACAAAACAGGAAGTGACTTCCTAGGAAGGAATACTGTACAAACGTGTCTGGGGGTTATAACAGATCACAAACTAAATATAAGTTCACAGTGTAGTACTGTTGCAAAAAATGTGAATATCATTCTGGGATGTATTAGCAAGAGTGTTGTAAGCAAGAGACAAGAAGTAATTCTTCCACTCTACTCACACTAAACTGGAGTATTGTATCCTGTTCTAGGCACCACACTTTGGGAAACATGTGGACAAATTGGAGAAAGTCCAGAGGAGAGCGACAAAAACTATTAAAGGTCTAGAAAATATGACCTGTGAGGAAAGAGTGAAAAAATTGAGTTTGTTTAGACTGGAGAAGAAAAGACTGATGGAAAATACGGTAACAGTCCAAGTTTGTAAAAGGTTGGCAGAAAGAGGACAGTGAGACATTGTTCTTCTTAACCACTTAGGACAGGACAAGAAGTAATGAGCTTAAATTGCAGCAAGGAAAATTTTGGTTAGACACCAGGAAAAGCTTCCTAATCATAATAGTAGCTAAGTACTGGAACAAATTACCTAGGGAGTTTGTGGATATCCCTATCACTGGAGGTTTTAAAGAACAGGCTAGACAAAAACCTATCAGGAATGGTCTAGCTAAAGCTTACTTCTGCTTCAGTGCAGGGGACTGGACTAGACGACCTATCGAGGTCCCTTCCAGTTCTACATTTCTATGATTCTATACATTTTTAATGGAGTAAAAAGAAGAATTGGCTTTTCAAAATGCAGAAGAGGCAGTATTAACCTGAATGGGAATTTCCCTGTTCCCTAGATTTGTCCCAGTAGGCAGCACCTCAGAACTGGCATGTTTGTCAGCCCTAAACAGAACATTATTATAACTTATTTGTATAGGACTCCAACTGAAATCAAAGCTCTGTTGTGCTAGGCCCTGTACAAACATCATTAAGACAGATTGTGCTCTGAAGAGCTTAGAGTCTAAATAGACAAAATGGACAAAGTGCGTGGGGGAACAGAGGCATAGAGTTGAAGGGACTTGCCCAAGGTCATCCAGCAGGAACCTGAGCAGAAGAATCTCAAAAGCTTTTGAGCCCCACAAGATTTATGTGGGTCCATAATTTGGTAGAATCAGTTCATATCTCTGCATTTCACTGAGAACATCAGCAACGTCTTTCTGTAGATTACTTAGCAAGTTTGTCTTACTGTAGGTGCTTTTGTAATTTCATGTAATACACACCAACTGCATTCACTATGTATCTTTTGTGCACACAAATTGATTATTCTCAGTTGTTTCATAGGTATAATTATTAAGTGTGTGCAGAAATGTTCCTTTTGTCTGCCCATCCTTGAAAGGCAATAATTAGTGTAGTGCTGAAACTCCACCAAGCTAAAAAGGAATAATAGACAAAATTAATGGGTTTGGCAATAAGGGTTAACTCAAAAGCCCTATAGTAAAAACACACAAAATCAAGAATGGTTAAACTGAAAATATCTTAGAAAATCCACAACAACCACCGCACACCACTTCCAATAAGCCAGAGGAGCTGATATTCTCATTAGAGACAGTTGGAAAGAGACAATTTACTCCTTGACAGGATTTCCTTGAGGGTGTTCTTGCATGAAGTAAACATGTTTAATTGAAGTTGCCTGAATCAATACAGTGAAAAACAACAATTGTGATCTCAAAGAGTTGAAATAATACTGAAGACAATGCCTAAAACATAGAGCTAAAGTCTGAAGCAACAGAAGTGCCAAAGGCAGAGCAAGAAAGATGTGTTGTAGATGTAGGAGAGCAGGTTAGACTAGAATTCTGTTCAGGGCAACACAGAATGAAATTTAGCCTAGAATGTGTCCCTCAATACACCCAAGAAAGGGGGCAGCAAGAAATTTACCAATGAAGCCAACTTTTGATTAGGAACATTTTCATAAAATGTGAGTCAAAATTGTTCTCTATTTCCCCCCCAAAGACCGCTAATGTGGAAGTAAAAATATTGACATTCTTTAAGAAAATATAAAAAAAAAAATAAAAGTAATGGTCCAGATCCTCAGGTGGTGTAAAATGATTTCAATAGAGCTATGCCAATTAAAGCCAGCTGAGAATATGGCCTGCTGGGTTTAAAGTAAAGTTGGTTTTAGTGTGAATAAAAGGGAAGAATTAGCACTTTAAGTTCACCAGTGCATCAAAGATGTCCCAGTGTGCTGTAATATTAATGTATCCCAGCAGTTATAATTTCAGTAAAAGTAAATTTCTAAAGCAAGTCATTTGTGGGCAACAATCATTCTTTCAATACATACTCCATGAATTCCTATCTGCTACTCCATGGGCTAAGTCAGTCAAATATGGCAACAAAGAATCTCTCACAGTTACCATTAGTCAAACATATAGATATTTATCCATATTATTAATTAAACAAGTGTAACAATATCAAAAGGTATCCAGAGGCAAGTCAGTACAAAACATCCAGTGTAATTGTAGGCTTTCAAATTCCTTTGCTCTAATTCAAACATTTGATATGAATTAATCCACTCCACTATTATTTCTATTACACTATTTAAAGCCAAAACAGGGAAAAATCCTGAGAAGTTTAGACAAAATTAACCATGTTCAATGTTAGAAGGCAGCTTTAATTCTTGATGCCACAGATTTTCACTTCTGAGCCCACTGCCTACATTATTAAAACAGATATCCCAAGGCCTTTGGTTACGAACAGCAAGTACACAGCAGATAACCCAGCCTGACACTGCTCAAGGCATCTGACAAGCTGACACTGACAACATTCTAGGCAGCAATATGGAGGCTGTCTGTGTGTGAGGATAAGCCATATCTCCAAGTACGAGTCAGACAATTTTTATTTCAACATCAGGCATACTTTTCCTTTTGTTCCAAGCTAATATATATATCGCAGATACTGCCAGGAAACTAAGCTGTTTAATTCTTCCCAGACAAAGGTATGATAAATTGGAGTGAAGACTGAGTACATATAAGTAATTTAAAGTTAAAAATATTACAGGGCTATACTGCAGTTATCTCAAACAAGCAAAAATCACAAGCATTACAAACATAGAAAATTCAGACTTAATGTTAAATTTAGAAGAAATTCAAATATATGAATGTAGGGAAATGCACAATTAAGGCATTCAAACAAAATGAACTTCCAGGTAGTGCTTCCATGCTATAATAAACATACAATTAATATTAGTGCATGGCAGTATTTCTTGCCCTTTATTAGACAAAAATTATTTTAAGGACAGATTAGACATTTTCATTTTCTTCTTTCTTTGTGTGACCATAGGTTGAAGTTAATAATAAATCCATGGAAGATGCATTTGGGTTTCAATAAGTGGCACTCTTTCTTCTGAGTCAGGAACGAACCAACACTCTCATCTGGGTATTAGGACTAGCCACTCTGCCTCTGGAGCTGCTACCTTTCTAGCAGGTGAAAAACTAGCGTTCAGACCAGTTTCAATAATTAAAGATCTTGTGGTACTTTTTCCTTGTGTAGGGTTGTTAATTCCATTGTCCTGCCTAAATTCCCAAACTGACTGGGTAATTTAATTTCCTTTCCTGTTTCAGTTGGATAGTGTTAGTCTTCAAATCCTCTCCTACACTGCCAAAATCATTGGCATGTTTCAAGTCGATGCTATTCCTATTAGTTTGGTTTGCAAATCACTTTGGGATTATTTGAAATCAAAATAATTACACAAAATTAAGGGGCAAAATACTGCCTTGGTATAATTGGCTTCTGCTGAGCTTATAGTTGTACTTATTTATACCAGGACTTAATTTAGCATAATGTATTAATATTATTGGTCATTCCTGTAATGGCCCATATCTGATTTAAATAAAAGGGTGTAATTGGATTCCAAAGAAAACCAGTTGATATACTGTCTTCCCCTTTCATTTTGTACATGCCAAGAAAGAGAGCAGGTAAGCAGAATCATTGGATTGGAGATTGTTTTGAACACAGTAATTCAAGTCACTTCAGCCTCTCTCTGAATTAACTGTAACTGCTTGATCTGAAGAGGGAAGGGAAAAAAAGTGCATTATATTTCGTCACCTCCTAATGTGAAATGATATGTCAAATTAAAAATTAAAAAAAAATGACTTTACCTGCATCCTCTTTGTTAATCTGCATTCAAATTATTTTTGAACAATTTGGCCCATCTCTAATTATCTCCACGTTTGAGTAAGAATAACGACAAAAGCACAGAAATTCAGTGCAAGAATGAATTATAGATGGATTATTTCTTTGCAGTTAAAACATTAGTCTTTCTTCAACCGCAGCAGAAAAAAGAAGCTTGGATGTTTCAAGATGAATATTTCTTCTGAGTGATTATAATTTCATAAATCTCATGTAATATTATATTTCAGGGAAAAAAATAAAGGGGATTTTGCTTTACACCACAGCTGACTGCTACATGGATATCTTTTCTTTTCTTTTTTTTAAAGCAAGTAATGCATTTTCTCCAGAGCTGTCCTATGAATAATAATGCCAGAGAGTTATATAGATCAGTTCATTTATCAGAGGAAGCATGAGAGTTTTGCATGTTTTCTTGCAACAAACTCAAAATTGATAGTGTACATATTTAGCTTGGTAATTGGGACATCTTAAATGCATAGCTTGGCTGTAAGTTTAACCCTGTAGCAGTTCTATTTCTTCATTGGGGCAGATTTCTGTTGCTTCAACTGCAGTCTTCACATAAGTCAGTGCAAAAGAGATATAGGGTGAGATTCTGTCCTGTGCCTCTAAGAGTACCTATAAAATAACTTTGTACCCCACCCCCCCCCAACTGAGGGCTGTTCCAGGGTTAGAGAGGCCCCTGATATAATTTATGCAACCTGGGGACCCGTCTAAGTTACAGCAGCCTCCCTAGGCTACCCTATGACCGGAATCACTGCAGCACTGTGTGCTGTAGCCCTTCTCCTAATATATATCCCTGCCATCCCACACGTGGCATACCATCACTTGTCCCCTATGCCAGGGCTTGAGCTTAAGTCCTTGGGAGGGTCCTTATGACTGCTTTCTGCTGTTCCTGCACTGAGGAATCCTTCCAGACTGAATGTGGGGATTTTAGGTCCCCTTTATATTATTCTAACCCTTTTAAATGGGCTGAAGGAGGGGTGAGTGTGACCCAGACTTTTTACCTGGTCTGATCACTTAACTTTTCCCCTTCTTTTTTCTTTTATTATATTAAACAGCTTATTATTTTGTCTGTTTGCATTGGGATGTAAATCATCATACCATATTTTGTATGTTTCACACATATCTCACACATATTTCACACATATCTGACAGAAGATGGGTCTCATTTCCTCTGATTTAGAAATGGGGAAATTGAGGTGCAGAGATGTTAAAAGGCTTGCTGATGATCAGACACAAAGTCAGTACAGACCTCTATTCCCATGACTGATCTTCCAAACTCAGTCTCGTCAGCCAGTAGCTCCAACAACCTCCCGAATCCCCAGAAGACTTTGGGGAAGATTATATTATGACACTGTTTTAACTACAGACCAGAATGTCTAGCTGTTTGTTCTGAGATCCAAGTATTTGCCAACATATCATTGGGCCTTCTTTCTCTTTGATCTTGAAAGGTGTCCTGGTCAGATGAAGGAAGAGCATGGGGAAAGGAAACCAAACACCAATACCATCTCCATAGCAATATCTGAGCAACTTTTGAGATGCGAAGTTACGTTTCTTGCTATTCCCTACCTGCTATGTCAATTTCCATCACCAATTTATTCCTCCTACCTATCTTCTTTTTCTATTCACTTTTTGTCTTATAAAAGCCTGGCTTAACCAGTCCAGACAAATCTGACACTGGACCACTGATGTTGCAAATTTGGCAAGCTAAGAGCAATATCCTGTTCTGTGCCTGTGCTTTTCCAGAAACAAAACTGCAAGAGAGAAGCTGCATTTTCTTTGTCTTTTCTCTCCCCTCACCCCTCAACTTTTTGTGTGTTTTCCTTATTTGGTCTTAAAAAGGAAACAGAATCAACCTTTAACAACAGACCCTGGGAGCTAGAAGTGACTATCAAAAACTGACTCACCCACACACACACACAAACACCCAAAAGAACATTTGATGGCATTTAAGGGAATGTAAAAAAGAGGTTTTTCCTTTAGAAAGACGCCGTACAATTAATGAAAGAATAAGGGAATTTATAAAAAATTAAGATATACATGTTTGAGTTTCAAATATTTTCATAGTTTCTTTCCACCTCCTTTTTGTTCTTTTATTGTGTGTTACAAATAATTTCTTGTTAGATATTTTACAGTAGGGGAAACTGAAACTTTGGGCAACAGAAACCAGAACTCAGCTTACTCTCAATGCTGTGGCAGGAGAAAAAAGACCAAATAAAGTACCTTAAAAGTATAATGCACTTACCTCTTATTCTAACAGGACCCAGCAAATCTAATAGGCCACCCAATCTTCACCCTGCCGAATAGCAGCAGCTCCAGCAGCACCCACAATTTTGAGTAACTTCATGCAGCATCCAAAGTCACTCACATGTCTTTGCAAAGAACTATGTGACTGGGTTGGACTGCATTAAGAGGACATCAAGTACTTGATGTGTCCTGTATGCAACAAGTCACTAGCTTAGAGGACCATGAGAGCTGCTCCAAGATCATTTCTTTCTTGCTGCCCTCTCTCCTTTCCTGTCTATTGCACCATGTGCTGCCAGAGTAACTATAAATACAGAACTGCTAGGGACTGGCCAGGATTCATATTTTAATATTTGGTATCAAGTATTTTATACTGATTTTACTCATATCAAAAAGTTTCTCAGAAGTTTTTAAACTGCGATGTAAAATACAAATGCGTATGTCTCTGCTACATTCTAAAATATCAATAATGAGGAAGGCCCCAAATTTTCAGAAAATTGTAAGCCTGTTTTCATGCAGTTAAAATAAGCCTCAGCATAACATTAAATACACCATTCACTACCTAGTTCTCCTCAATAACCAGATAAATAAGATAAATGATGATTCTCTCTTTATTGTTAAGAAAAACTGTAAGATGCTCCACAGCAAGGTAAACAGACTCAGCAATGCTCTGCTGTTTGCCATTTACAGGAAAACAGCATTAGCGTACATACTAATATTGAATTAAATCTCCGAGGGGTAACACGTTATCTTGATGCAAGAGAATTTGCTGGGATCATACTGGGATATCATGCCCATGAAAGGGATTATGGGCCTATGAAGTGTTGACTGCCTCCATTCTTTTCTTATCTGCAGAGGAAGGGGGAAGGGGACTGAAACTGTTTGATGATTCAGATTGTAAATTCTTTGGGGGAAAGGACTGCATTCTATTTTATGTTTGTACAGCATCCAGCACAATAGGTCCCTCTTACCCTGACGAGGGCCTCTGGCTACTTCTGTAATACAAATTAATAATAATCAGAAGTAGCAGCCACTTTTCCCTTCACCAAAAGGGGCTCCTACAGTCCCTGATGGCCTGCTTTTTCCTTAATCATGCTATGAAAAGTAGACTGCTTTGTGCACGCGAAGGGGATCATTATGGCCCTCTACTAGAAGCAGCCTCAGGTTGTGCTGGCAAAGCTATGCGGGTGCCTTTGTTAAGGCTGTTCTGTGGCATTTCCATTGGGCCTAGTCATCCTACCTCCCCTGCTTGAAGGATTGCCTTTCTTGTTCCTTTTACGTGCAGATGGCCAATAAAGGCAGCTATTTAAGGGCACTGTTTCATCTTAACATGGGCAATTGGTAACATTGGATACGTCTACACTGGACTAAAAGATCCATGGCAAGGCCAGAACTGGCCTAGATCAGCTGACTCATGTTTGTGGGGTTTGAACTGAAGGGCTAAAAATTGCTATGTAGATGTTTGGCTCAGGGTGGAGCCTGGGCTCTGGGACCCTCTCCCCTCTCAGGGTCCCAGAGTTTGGGTTCCAGTCCTAGCCCAAATGTCTACACAGCAGTTTTACAGCCCCACACCCGGAGCCTCTTGAGCCTGAATTAGTTGACCAAGGGAAGCTGCAGGTGTTTAATTGCTTTGAAGACGTATCCGGAGATACCTCTACTTCTATCCTTAAATCTTAGCATTACCGATTGAACTCGGGAGATGGGTTATGATGTTAGATGTATACACCATATAGAAAAGGATTATTATGCACAGCCTGTCTTATGGAAGAAACAGTCTTATTTCACTGCATTTCTGCTTTGTTCATGATTCTACATTGTACTAGCAGTATTTCAGCAGTGTTCAGATTTGAAGGTGGTAAGGCTGAAACTAAAAACATTTGTGCTTTGTCAGTATATAGACTGCAAAATAAAAATAAGTTGACTAATCAAATAAGAGCAAGAGACAGAAAAAGCAGATTAGAGGTGACATTTTGACTATGAGGCTTGCCTCCAGTTAGGGAAGAAATAGAAGAAGTGTTAGCTGGAGAAGGGAGAAAATGAAGAGCTAATACAGAGAAAGAAATGTGCGTGTGGGGGGGGTAACAAGGTAATACATGAATTAAAAAAAATAGGGTCCTAGTTGTTGAAATGCTAAGATTACATGCAAAGGAGGTGGAGAAGAAAGAACTAATCAGAGGGCAAAAGCATTACTTAGATGATCAAAAGATACATTTTTAAAATGTGGAGTGATTAAAATGAAGCAGCCAGAAAGGATTAGAATAGAGAGGTAATAATTAGAATAGGCTGTTCATTTTTCTCTATTAATTCACAGTGCTGTCCTCATTTGCAAGTTTATGAATTTCTAGACTTTTAACCCAGATTTTGCATAGCCAATTTGTTCCCATTTCATCTAGAAGCCATTAGTAGACTCCTCAGGTAGAAGTGCTGTATGTGTTTTATGATACTTTTACAGTTTTGAAGGGGTTCCACCTTTTCATCGTTTTAGGTTCACGACATCATTGAATTACACATACAACACAGAAGTGCATTTATCTAAATAATGAGAATCTCTATTTCTACTGACAATACAATTAGTATCCATTTATTGTAGCTGGGGTTCATGCCTATCATAGCTTTCCCAGATGAAAATAAATGCAAAATATTTGCAGCAGATTGTTTTCATTCTGCAATATCCTAGGATAACCTAGCTTATTTGTTTTTCATTTTGAAACAATATTACATTGTTTGCTTCCAACTCAAATCACACCTTTTAGATCCATGCACATAGAGGATCCTTGGTGTAGAGATCTTTCCCCAGCCATGCAATTGGTATGAGTTTATGGCTCTGGTTTGGCAACTGCCTCCACAGTATGGGCTCCACCTGTGACTGTATCCACAGAGGTTACTCTATGGGTTGGGGATTGTTGCTTGTTCAGGAAAACATCCTTATTCATGACAACATGAGCCTAAAGTTAAGCATGTTTGGACCTGAATGTGTAAGTGCTGTCCCAAACTTAGGTAATGGATATGACCATCGGGTGTGAGTGTGACATCTATCGTCCTCCCAAAGCCTTGTGGGACATCCCCTCAGGTCATACAATCTTGAATCCTAAGTAGAACCTGTTCATGCTGTGGGAGCAAGAGGAAAGAAGAATTCCAGCTGCAGCATATTGGGAGTAGAAAACCTCTCAGGATAGCAACTCTGTCCAAAATGACCCACAAGGTAATGTGAAAATTCCTCTCAGCAGAAACACTCAACTCTGCCACCGGAAGCAGCTACTCTGATAACCAAAGTCACCTGTGGCTCAGAATAGTTCCACTACTTGAGAGTGAGGAAACTATTGCAGAAGCAAGTAAACTATTTTTCTACAAAAAGCCACTTTTGCCCCCACTAAAACCAAGTGTGTTACTTTCTAACTTATTGTAATATTTTAGCAGTGAGCTTTCTAAAAATCAATTTTTAAAAATAGCTTAGTGTTTGTTATTCTTTCGCTTCCCTTTCTTCTTTCCACATTTTCTTTTTCCCCTCAATCTCTTTTTCTATAACATATCATAATAGTTACTTCTCTTTCTCTCTGTCTCCCCCTTTCCTCCTCTTTCTTTTCCCTTTGTTATGTTCCCTCCGTAATTTCTTATGTTTTCTGTTAGGGGGCTTATTCCTTCACCCACTTACTTCCCTGGACCGTCTCGCATGAACAGAGAGCAACAATACCTGAAGTGCAAAGGTGCAAACAATTCGATGTTTATTGGGGTGAACTTCCAGCGTGATTCCAGTTTCCTTCCTTAGTGCCCCCTTTCCCAGCTCTGACACCACAGAGCCTTACACCTGTGTCCCTGTTCCCATTCCTGCCCTTAGCCAAACATGATTCCAATTTCCCCACCCCCATTCCGTTCCTATTTCCCCCTTTAGCAAAACATGATTCCAGTTTCCCCACCCCCATTCCCTGTTCCCATTTCCCCCTTTAGCAAAACTTGATTCCAGTTTCCCCACCCCCATGCCCTGTTCCCATTTCCCACCCACACACATCCCTTAAGGTTAACCTGTCCCCCTTATTTTCAGGCTTGACTTGTTTTTTCACCTCCCTTTCCTGGAGGGCCATAATCTGAGACTTCTAGTAGCTTGTTTGCTGACCAGATGTATTCATTATTTGCAGCTCCTTTTTGCCCATCAGCTAGGTAATTTGCATTTACACAGGGGCTTACTAGCTTGCTTTTGGATCCAAAGCTGTTAGCAGCTCAGAAACTGTCTTAAAAGGGAAAAATTTTACTTCCACTAGAGTTCTGATTATTTTCCACTTTCATCTCCTGCTCCAAAACACACAGAGATCTCAAAAAGAAAGCACAACCTATTGTTGCTCCTTTTGGAGCCCTAATAGGATTTTAATTAAGTACCATGTTTTGTTTGCATTTCTTTTACCCCTTCTCCAAAATACACTGCACGTGTCCTGGGAAAATGCACATTCCTTCCATAGTTTAACCTCCATAACATTATATTAGCCATATTAATTTTACACAAGGTGTAACTGCCTCCCCCATGCCCACAGAGTTTTCATGCACACCCACCAAAGCAACAATCTGATCCCTCAGAGACACCCCAAGGCTCAATGTTCCCATCATTTTCTACCAGTCTGATTTTTCTGTTTGGTTCTTTATAGAAGTGGTAAGAAAATTAATCAGTCTATAATTGCTTTGATGAAAAAAAACCCTAATGGACGTTTAATAAAGGAACAACAGGACCATAATATGAACAAATCCATTTCACAATATACAGCAGGCACATTATCCAGTAAGCTATCAATATACTTTATGGGAATTTAGAGGTATTAAGTTAGCTACAGGAGGGCTCCCCTATTGCTCTGTAAGTGGAATATAAACACAGAGAATGTAAAAATAAAGAACTAATGAAAATTGATTATATTTACTTCAGAGATCAAATAAAGTTTGTTCTCTTGTTCATACCATACTCTACCACAGTATGAAATATCATGCACGTTTAATCTAATTTGCCTTTTCAATAAATTAATGAGATTAAGTTGAACATGACTTTCCTTACATCTTTTCTACATATTGTCGCCTAAACAAAACATTTATGAAAACTAATGTTTATGTTTGGGAGATTAGGAGCGTGGAAAAGAAATAAAGTTTCAATTCCTGACAGGATAAATACTCTAGATTCCTCATCCAGGGCTTGACAATGAATTCTGTCAAATCAATTACAAAGGAGCTTCCATTGACTTCAGCCGGTCACTCTTCATGCAGAAGGCTTTCAGAGTCTGTCCCCAAATCTAGTGGTTCTTTGATAGAAACAACTTCTTAACTTGCCTCTATTCATTCACATCCCTCTCATTCTTTAGATTTTTTTCATGTTACTTAAAGACATTATAAAATGTGAACAGTTTTTCCTATAATACCTTCAAATGGGATTAGTAATTGGTAAATGTTAGCTGCACAACAAAGATAGTGCCATTTTGTCATCATGAGTGGAAATACTGATGGTTTTTAAAGACATACAGCTGGATTGATGGTTAAGTGGCAACAAACACAGCTCCAAAACATAAACTGGAAAATTTCTCCCTAATATGTTGATGATTATTTTAGTATGAGACCAATTATCCAAAGCCACACCTTTTGTACAAATCCACAATCCTGCAAATGGGGGCCCTTGCTCCCAAGCAGAGCACCACTGTGGCCCGTTGTTACAATGCAAAAAGGTAGAATACAATTGAACACAGGTTTAGTTCCAGTGCACAGCTAATAGGGGAAACCGTAAATGAGAAATGGAGGTAATAAAAACATTTTTAAAAAATGTTACACAAAGTTTGATCAGCTTCTGGGGGAATCTTTTCAAGCTCTTTAAGCCTTAGAAAACTGCCTTTCTCCTACTGTGAAAAAAGAACAGAATACATTTCAATGGTCTTGGAAACCCTTTGAATTTTCTCCCCAAAAGTTTCCAGATTAGTGTGAAATCAATATTTAAGAACTCACTCACTACTGATTAGAGAGAAAAATGATTACATTATTAAGCCTATAGCTTTAGAACTGAACTGTGCATGCAACATGAAAAAAATCACTCAGTTGTTCAAATGCATTTTCCTTCATCTTGAATATGTATATGTTCTTTTAAATCACATAAAAGTAAAGGATTAGCTTGATGAGATAGAAATGTTTTCTGCAGAAGAAACTATGAACATCTGTTTTCCATTTCTCCCTCCATCATTCTGTTTTTTTTTCTATACTCAGAATAACAAATTCAATTTTTTAAAAAAATACTGTAAATAAAATATTGTGAATGCTGACAGACTCTGTGTAAAGTGTGCATGGATGCATTGGGACAGGTAGATTTACAATAGCAGTAGCTAACGCAGGAATCTCCATGCAAACAGTATCAACCTACCTTAGTTTGGGCCCATTGACTTTGGATCCCGACCCTAGGTCAAAGCCTTTCCTGAGCCTGGACTGCCAAATACGTTAAACTAAGGATAGGTTTCTGATATGGCTGAAGACAAGGATGAAACTACCAAACTCACTTTTCCTTTGACTTCAAATAAAAACAGAAATCAGGTCTTAAACTGTGAAAGCCTAGATTATATGTATACTGAGCAGCCTATGCCCACTCTGCATATTTATTCCAGTTTATAATAGACCTCCCATCCAATTGCAGAGGGAACTGTTACATTAATTAAGGCTTACCATCAGAATAAAAGCTGCAAAAACTAATATCATGCAAACAAAACCATCTGTCAGGCCCTAATATTCTTAATCCACTGTCTCCCATATATCTCCCTGCCCCACTCCTCCCTAAAAAAAACAGGACCTGTAACACATGCCAAAGTTTAACAAATCTGGGGTCTGGCAGAACAAGGGGAGGAAAAAAGAGTATTCTTACATGGTAGCGGAAGGTGAAATATCATAGAAGGAGATTGTCTAGATGCAAGGACTTTATCAATAGTTGTAAGGCAGCAGCATTACAAGAACTGATGCTGCCAAAACTATCAGTGCTATATAAACAAAGATAACAGAAAAAGAAAAGGAGGACTTGTGGCACCTTAGAGACTAACAGATTTATTTGAACATAAGCTTTCATGAGCTACAGCTCACTTCATCGGATGCATTCAGTGGAAAATACAGTGGGGAGATTTATATACATAGAGAACATGAAACAATGGGTGTTACCATACACATTGTAACCAGAGTGACCACTTAAGGTGAGCTATTACCAGCAGGAGAGCAGGGGGCTGGGAGGAAATCTTTTGTAGTGATAATTAAGGTGGGCCATTTCCAGCAGTTGACAAGAACATCTGAGGAACAGTGGGGGGGGGGTGGGGAGAGGGAATAAACATGGGGAAATAGTTTTACTTTGTGTAATGACCCATCCACTCCCAGTCTTTATTCAAGCCTAAGTTAATTGTATCCAGTTTGCAAAGTAATTCCAATTCAGCAGTCTCTCGTTGGAGTCTGTTTTTGAAGTTTTTTTTGTTGAAGAATTGCCACTTTTAGGTCTGTAATCGAGTGACCAAAGAGATTGAAGTGTTCTCCGACTGGTTTTTGAATGTTATAATTCTTGACGTCTGATTTGTGTCCATTTATTCTTTTATGTAGAGACTGTCCAGTTTGACCAATGTACATGGCAGAGGGGCATTGCTGACAAATATCACGTTGGTAGATGTGCAGGTGAATGAGCCTCTGATAGTGTGGCTGATGTAATTAGGCCCTATGATGGTGTCCCCTGAATAGATATGTGGACCCAGTTGGCAACGGGCTTTGTTGCAAGGATAGGTTCCTGGGTTATTGGTTCTGTTATGTGGTGTGTGGTTGCTGGTGAGGATTTGCTTCAGGTTGGGGGGCTGTCTGTAGGCAAGGTCTGGCCTGTCTCCCAAGATCTGTGAGAGTGAAGGGTCATCCTTCAGGATAGGTTGTAGATCCTTGATGAAGCGTTGGAGAGGTTTTAGTTGGGGGCTGAAGGTGATGGCTAGTGGCGTTCTGTTATTTTCTTTGTTGGGCCTGTCCTGTAGTAGGTGACTTCTGGCTACTCTTCTGGCTCTGTCAATCTGGTTCTTCACTTCAGCAGGTGAGTAACAGAGTTTTTGCTAACTGATGGACACAATACTATGAATTCTAAGCATTCTCCAAGCATTTCTGTTTAACACATAGACTCACAGAAATCTAGGGCTGGAAGGGACCTCAAGAGGTCATTTATTCCAGCCCTTGTGCTGAGGCAGGACCATGTCCTTCCAAAATAAAATAATAAAGCTTTTACACTTACAGTAAGATCTTCGTGGACATTTTTCCAATAGTATGCACAACAACCCTTCCAAAATAAAATAATAAAGCTTTTACACTTACAGTAAGATCTTCGTGGACATTTTTCCAATAGTATGCACAACAACAACTCTTCCTCCATCTCTCTTTCTCCACTGAAATCTAAGCTCCACTGAAGTCCCATTGACTTCAATAGGGCAAGGATCTTACCTTAGTTACTTTTTTGATGTGAAATTATTTTAAGAATATCTTTTTCAAAAGATTCATCATAGATTTCAGATTTCACCCACCTTGTTTCTCTAATATCCTGGAACCAACACAGCTCCAGCAACAGTTCATACCTTATATAAATCTTAGCTCTTAATTCCACTATACTTACAGAGGTTATTGGATTTTTTTAAACCCTCCTTGATGTTTTATGCAGTGTTTGTCAATGGATTGAGAAGGTACTTTGTGAGTAATTAACCCCAAGTAAACCATAAATCAACATACTAGTGCTGGATTCTGTAATCTGATTTGATTCCTTTCCACCTTTAGGAGGCGCAAAGGGTCAGGCAAATGGCTGTAACTGGCCAGCAGAGAATTCCCCTGTCACAGAGGAACTTTATACTTTGGATGCTGCCTGTTGTCTATTCACCTGCACCTCGCACTTCTGAACATATTGGGGCAGGAGTGGACATGTTAGAAATGGAGACTTGGAATCCAGTCTGAAATCAGCTTCCTTCCATGGGTGTAGGGTCCATTAGAGTATGTCTGCAGTGCATCTGGGAATAAGCCTCCCTGTCTGGGTTCAGACAGTTGTGTTAGTGAGGAAGATGTTGCTTAGTATGGAGCTCAGTCTCTCAAGGCTGGAGGCATGTCATTGAGGTGCTAAAATGATTTTTTTCAAAAATATTTAAATGACAGATTTCAATCAACCTGTTTAAAAACAAAACACAAAACAAACTGCAAAACCTCAACCTCATACAATCTTCAGATTTTTGGTTCACAATTTTTTGTTCTTGTTGTTTTGTTGAGATCTTGACTTTTTGTTCCGATTCAGGATGGACACATTTTTTAAAATCTCAAAAGTTGTCATCAGGTGGACAAACCAGCTCTTGCCCTGCTCTAATTGAAATGACAGCTAATGATTAGTGGGATAGAGAGAAGCATCACTCACTTCAACTTTTCACAATTATGCCCATCTGTGGGTGACAGGGCTAGGAGCTTCTGTGATGGCTCTATATCCAAGGTGGATCTCCTGGCATTCAGAAATCAATGGTTAATCTGACTTTACGGACAGATTCTAACATCAGCACAGTGCAAAGCATCCACACTGCATTCCCGGAACTGCCTTGTGGTTTTGAAGAATTCTTTGTTAATCTACATCCTTGTGCAGAAAATTGAAATTTGACTTGGATGCCCCAAAGCTAATTTATTCCATGCTCTGGCAAATGTCTTTCAATATCTAGGTCTAATTTTAAAGCAACCAGCTTCAATGTTTAACATTGTTTCTTAATGGGCAATGTTCATGGGAAAGTGAACTTTCCAATGGGTGTTTAATTATGTTTATAAATAAAGCAAACAATTAATACAGTTTCTTGAGCCATGCAAAAGATGCTGAAAGTGAGGCTTATGCTAGCAATTCCAGTTACAATTTATGTATAGGCATATCTATTGGCCACATCACTGTAATTCCCAGAGAATTCAAATTGAACCTCTATTAAGGTTCAGGATTTTAATAGTCAGTTTTAGCAATTTTGACCAGGCTGCATAACTAACATTTGACATTTTCTTTCTGACCCATTAAACATAAAAATCTCTAACTCATTGCTCAATTGCAGAGAAATAATTAGATCTAATGTCCAATTTTTTTAAAAAATCTATGGCTGTATTTTGAATATCAATGTCTAATGAAAGCGACAAATGGTTGATGTTATCTTTGAGAGAGGTGAATAATTTGTTTGTTCATTCCCTTGCGGCTGACTGTAGTAGAACTGCATCAAATGTGGCATTTCAATTGTCATTACAAGAGCCTATTGCTGTTCTGTAGTTACAGTGATTCATAAATAACATTTTACACATTTTTTGACTCATAGATGATGAGTGAAGGTCACTGTGTATTACAGAGTAAGTTCAGAGAAAAGCAACAAAAATGATTAATGGGATAAAGGGACCGACTTATTCAGTGACTAAAGAGGCTACAGGACATAATGATCATCTACAAAAATATGAATTGTGAAAGATGAAGAAGCTAAAGGAATTATGTATGAAAGGAAGTAGTGGCATGTAGTGAAGAAAAGAAGAATTAGGTTACATATAATGAAAAATCACATTGCAATATTTTTTTCAATTGTAGATATTGTCCAAAAAGATTCTCTCTTCAAAAAGTTGATGCCCACCTGGACAAAACAATTTCCAAAGAAAGTAATAATATAATCAGGTGTATAAATATTAGTCGCAATTGAAAATGTACCATTTGCATTAATTTTGTTCTACTGTTACTCTGAAATTCACTATATTCACATTATTTTCCATTCCACATAAATTCTAAGTATAGGAATGCCAACATCTCTCCATTATATAGTCAAAGTTGCCTTATTTTGAAACATAAGTCAAGATTTCCAAATATAGGTGCCTAAAATTAGGCACCAAGAAAATCAGGCCATTTTTATTTAGACACTCAGATGAATATGAAAGACTGTAACTATGCGAAAGATAAACAGGTTACATTTGAAATAGTCTGAAATCAAGAGTTCAGTGGTGACTAAAGTTAGCTTTTTCACAAGCATAAGTGTAATACTGCATGAAATTTCAGCAGTGATGTCCTGCCAAAATTTTAATATAAGGATTCCTCAGGAACTTTCCATCTTTGTCAATGACACATATGACATTCTCTAGATAAAATAAATATTCGTAGTGTGAGTGAACACACAAAATCCATTACATTTCATGTCTAGCTCATGCTCAATCCATCAATCCTACAACCCACATCTCTCTGACCATTGTGCTTCTGGCTCCCAAAACTTCAAGAAGATTGCTGTAGGTAATGTCCCTCTGGTGTCAAGCAGATGTCCTGTGGCCTCCTCTTCCAGTATCAGTGGTGGTACATAGGTTGCCATGTGTCTGGAGATGACTGGGGAAAGGACTGGGAAAATAGGTGGTTATTGGGTGTTAAATAGAGCTGATTAGGAACAGGAATCTCCATTCAGCTGGAAATTCTAACATTTCAAAATTGGTCTTCCATTCCAAATTGGAATGAAAAGCCAAAATTTAAAAAATGTCCTATGAAACAAATATCTTAAAAAAACAAAACAAAAAAAAACTCCACCCTTCAGGACAGTCAAAACATTTCATTTCAACAGCATCTACATATTTTGTTTCACTGTCATTTTGATTAAGTTATTTGATATTATATTAAGTATAAACAATTTCATAATATGGAAGTTAATATAACGAAAGTCAAAATGAAAATTTCAACTGTTTCCCATTGAAAATGTCATTGAAATCAACATGTTTCCATGAAATGTTTTCATTTTGATGAAACTGCATTTTTCATCAGAAAACTGGTCCATAAAAATAAATAAATAAGACCAAATTTACTTTTGAAACTCCAGGCTCCCTCCCTGAATTCTCTGTTCAACCTATGGGCTACAGCCAGGCAGTCCTCTCAGGCAGTGAAAGAAGTTAGTAGCAACAGCTGTGGGACTTCTATTTAGTGTAAAAATCCTTGGCCTCACCTCATTCCTGCGGTGAGCTGCCAGCTAGGGATTTCACTCATGATTCAGATTATTCAACTCTAAATTATCTTGCTTTCTCCAGAGATGGAAATCCAAACATATATGTTTCATATTTTTGCTTGCTCTTTACTCTCCCTCCACATCTTCTGTGGAAACTCATTTCTCTCAAGAGGCTTTTCCTCCTTAGTACTCTCCTCAGACAAATGATCTCACTTGAATTAAAGCTTTCCTTCTTTAGAATAACAACAATATAATCTAATAAAAAATCTAATATGCAATTAAAAGCCCTAAATTTTACTGCTGGACAGATAGTGTGTGTGTGCATGCATGTTCATATGTGTCAGTCTTAATCTCACTTTCTTCCTGGGCAGAAAAACAGAACTACTTTTGACAAACCAATTACGTCCCTTAATGCACTACTGGAAGGCACTCGAAACCACAGTGGTGGATGTGGTGTAATAACATGAACAGAACAGAATATTTGTCTAGGTTGTTAATTACTCATGTCAAGGACCTTGTCTTTATACTTAACTTCACAGTGTTGGGACTATGCAAATAACAACTCCTCTGAGATTTATTTAATCAAATTCATGTTTGAAATTTTTAAAACTTTCCAATTTACAATGGGGTATACCAGGCCCTTGAGATCTCCTGCTGCAGGCCTCATGGTCCTACCACAACTTGCCCTGGAAAAGGAACAGTGAAGGTGGGTCTTTGTGGCCTGCCTAGAATGGCTGCTTCCCTGAAGCCTATCAGAGCACAGCAGGCTCCATTAAAAGTAGCTGCAGGGCCTGAGCAGTTCAGTGCATGGCTGGGACCGGAGGAGTCAGAAAGGGTGCTCCTTGCTGGTGCTCAAAGGTGAACCAGAAGATGGGTTCTGGTGGCACTGGCATTCAGTGAGGAAGAATAGGAATTGAGAACTTCAGTCTTGAGGGAAGGGTGAAGAGAAAGGGTCTATGTGGGAAAGGCCCAGGAAATAGCAGCAGTGAACTAGTGGCCATGGTATGTGTCTGCTGTTCATAGGGCCTCTGGTTTGGCACCAGGAGTAGTGGGTAGGCCCAGATCCTCTCAGTGGCCACCAGGGAAGTGGCCTAAACCCCAAGAAGGGGAAAAGGCTTGTTTAGAATTTAAAGGGCTGGTATTTAAAGGGCTCAGGGATGTGGCTGAAGACAGACAGACCATGTGGTGAAGTCTTGGTTATCACCCCCAGGAAGGGGACTGAACGTAAGGAGTGACCTTGCTGGAGAGCTGAGACACCAGAGAACCACTGAGTACAAAGAGCCCTGGGTGGGAGAGGGCAGTGCTCCATAACAGGCCAGAGGCAGACTTAAAGCTATAAGGGGCTGAGAACTGAGACCAAAGACAGGGCTGCAGAGACCAACAATAGCACAGTGATAATCCTTGTTGGACCTCTGTAACACTTTAAGGGGTTTATCCATTTTCGACTAAGAGTGACTTAGCCGGAGGCTGAGCCACTGAAGACCTGCCTGATGAGGACAACAGCCAGCAAGGGGTGCCAGGAGCAGATAAAGTAAAGCCTGCAGGATTGCACTCATCTGTCAGGAGCAGATGGAGGAGCCACAGATAGCATGAGACTCTTAACGGATGACCAGAATGGGTAGAGTATGCTAAGGAAACCACTGGTAACATAGGAGGCATCACAAGAAGACTGGCAGGCTGAAAAGAAATAACAAGCAAGGAGGAGGCAGGGAGCCAGAAATAGTCAGTATAGGCGGGAAAAGGCTATAAATACAGATTAGAACCAAACAGCCAAGAAAAATCAGCGCGGGAGGGATGAAATGTCAGATCTGGTCAAAATGGACCAAATCTAGGTCCTGTTGAAGTCAATCGGGACTTTACCATTGACTTCTATGAGATCTGGACTTAGCCCCAGGTTCCCATGTACACATTAATGCAGTACTATACACCATAGCAAATGCCCACTTACAACAGGTTTGGAGTCAATCTCCTTATATATCACCTTATAGTTATTAATCCTAGTATTTAATTTAAACTTTCCCCCACATTTATATATTAACTTATTTATTCATATACTACAGTGTTGGTTTTCCTTTGTTCTTTGTTTATCCAGTGCTTACAGCTTTTGAATTTTATACCTGAAACTGTCTTACTAAATTGATGTGCTGTCTCACCTAGTTTTGTTCGGTTCCTCTGATGCTGGTCATGTTTCTCTAGCCTTGACTACCCAAAATAATTCTTGTCAGCAAAATTTGGCACCTCATTGTTCACTCCCTTTTGCTGGTCAATAACTTTCCAATATCTACAGTAATTAAAAAATAGTTATTCCTAAAAGGTGGACATTAAATGATGGACTGTTAGGAAGCACTCAGTATAAAATATTGAAAATAATATTAAAGTAGACTAACGGATCATCTGAAAGCTCCTCTAATATTTGGTTTTGAGAGCTGTCATTCAAAGCCATTTGACTGGATTATTTCCAGATTATTCAGAAGTTTGAAAATACGAAAAAAGCCATCCAATTGTAAAATGTATTTTGCCTCGTGAACACATTTGGAAGTCAGCTCTGTATTGTAAATTTGTTACATATAAAAATCTGTCAATTTTCTTTCTTTTCCTTTCCACTCAGTCCTCCCCACATCCTAGATTTCAGCTAACATAGGGATTGCATAAACATGCTTCAACCAGACTCTTTGAATGCTATGGACCCAAACCAAAGTTTCACACTTTGGGTTCAAGAAAAGGAACATTATTAGTCACAAGGTTGTTGTCAACCAACAAAAGCCTTTCTCTGACTATAGTTCCTACATTGCAGGAGAGAAGAGAAGCCGGGTACCTTTGATTTATTCATTTAAAATTCCATAGGATCTCTGAGTTCCTTTAAACATTTTGCATCTGACTTTAACATAAGAACATACGAATGGCCCTACTGGGTCAGACCAAAGGTCCATATAGCCCAGTATCCTGTCTTCTGACAGTGGCCAGGAAAGAATGAACAGAACAGGTAATCATCAAGTGATTCATCCCCTGTAGCTCATTCCCAGCTTCTGGCAAACATAGTCATTGATGGACCTATCCTTCATTAAACATATCTAGTTTTTTTTTTTTAACCCTGTTATGGTCTTGTCCTTCAAAACATCCTCTGGCAAGGAGTTCCACAGGTTGACTGTGCATTGTGTGAAGAAATACTTCCTTTTATTTGTTTTAAACCTGCTGCCTATTAATTTCATTTGGTGACCCCTAGTTTTTGTGTTATGAGAAGTAGTAAACAACGCTTCCTTATCTACTTCCTCTACACCAGTCATGATTTTATAGACCTCAATCATATGTCCCCTTAGCTGTCTCTTTTCCAAGCTGAAAAGTCCTGGTTTTATTAATCTCTCCTAATTTTTGTTGTCCTTTTCTGAACCTTTTCCAATTCCAATATATCTTTTTTGAGATGGGGCGATCACAACTGCACACAGTATTCAAGATGTGGGCATACCATGGATTTATATAGAGGCAACGTGATCTTTCTGTCCTATTATTTATCCCTTTCTTAATTATTCCCAGATTCTGTTCACTTTTTGACTGCCGCTGCACATTGAATGGATGTTTTCAGAGAACTATCCACAATGACTCCAAGATCTCTTTCTTGAGTGGTGACAGCTAATTTAGACCCCATCATTTTATTTGTATAGTTGGGATTATGCTTTCCAATGTGCATTACTTTGCATTTATCAACATTAAATTTCATCTGCCATTTTGTTGCCCAGTCACCTACATTTGAGAGATCCTTTTGTAGCTCTTCACAGTCTGTCTGGATCTTAATTATCTTTAGTAATTTTAGTAATTTACTGCAGCTAACAAGTATTATTTGAGGAGCATTGGCCATGATGCTGAGGAATAAAAATGAACATTATTTTGTTTACTATTTATCACTTTTTTGAATTCAGCATTCACACTGGTAATCTGTTTGATGTCTTATTGCAACTTTGGAATGAACTGCTGGGTATAGTGTACACAGACGTATAGCTGGTGTACATCAGTGTAGTTTCATAAACACAATGGAGCTATGTACATCAGCTGAGGATCAGGCCCAAATTTATGTACATGTGCACACTTTCACTGTACTGTGTATAAATCACTCTTGCTCTATAATTATATTAAATCCTTACTAGTGCCTTGTCTTACACCTTTAATATATTTAAGACCTGTACTGAAGTTATTTCAATATCTCTTTCTATGAACTCCACAAAAGTTTATTTTAATTCCTTGAGAATACAAGTAGAAATAAAGCAAAATTTGCCACAGGAAAAAGAAAATGTGACAGTGACATTTATATTCAAACTTCAAAGACAGCAGAGGACAAACACTGGAGAATGAACATAATTAACTCCTTCATAATACTTTACAATCTTTTTTATTTACAAATAACCACTGAGAGATTGGCCCAAAGCTGAACATATAACCTACTTATGGTACACCAGCATAATGTCTTTACTGGTATTGTGGTATGGATTCAAAGTCCTCAGTGACACTAGTCAACAATGCATGATTTTGGATCAATATGTAAAGAATGTGCTGGTACTTGACTGTTTTTACTATTTAGCACTATTCAAGAGTTCTTACTTAAGAAGGGAGTTACAGGCTCATTACAATTGTGCACCTTCTCTGCAAAAGAATTATCTCCACTCATACAATACTTTCACATGAGGGGGTTATTATAACACAGCAGATGGAGGAAAACTGTGAGGCCCTACTGAACTTTTACTATCAACTGGTCCTTGATGAAACTTTCTAATTACAGAGAAGAGCCTTAGGGGGTCACAAGACAGAATCCTTTTCAACTTACAGATCAAAAGGAAAAGCAATTGAAAGCACATCCTGTGGCCAGTTCTACAGCTGTTGACTACTAGTGCCCACCATAGTTACTAGGTCAGAGGAAAGAATCAAAACTAACAGACATTCTTTAGTGAAAATCTCTGTTGGGTGTTTACTAGCATCACAGAATGAAAGGAGAAGTTGACTAGAAAGTTAATAGAAATGCAAACTGTATGAGTCCAGATTTAAAACTCCCTAGTAGTAAAATAAGGAGTTACAAGTAATTATATGTTTCAGAGTAGCAGCCGTGTTAGTCTGTATTCGCAAAAAGAAAAGGAGTACTTGTGGCACCTTAGAATGCATCCGATGAAGTGAGCTGTAGCTCACAAAAGCTTATGCTCAAATAAATTTGTTAGTCTCTAAGGTGCCATAAGTACTCCTTTTCTTTTTAAGTAATTATATGTTCAGCTTCTCAGAGAAAGAGATTTATTATGTAAATTGTAGCCCATTGAAGTGAAATGAGTATTTCACTTTTAAAAAGTATTAGGTATGTAAAATGTTCACACAATAATATGTTACTGTTGTTTTATGGAAAGTAAAATAATTTGTTGCTCATTATGCTAACTAATTATGTATTGTAATCTTGATTAGGACTGTCAGGGAAAAATCACCTGGAACCCATAACTGACCCACCATTAGGATACACTCAAATTTTAGCCAAAGTATTGCCTATGTCCAAGAATGTGTGCTGACCTGAACTGTCAGTTCACACAGCCCAGGTCCCTCATCTTCTCCTGATGCACAAACAATTCCCCTGCAAACATACTTTTGCTGTCTAGATGGATGTTTCAGAATCACGTTTGTGTAGCCTTCCTGAATGAAGTCCTTTAGGGCTCATCAACTTTTTAAAGAGTAGGTACAGAATTCTACATGACCAGTCACAGTTCATGAGTATGAACATTTATAGATACTTGTTAGTTAAGTATTGCTACTCTTTATAGCAATAAACCTAATCCAAAATCCCCAATTTTACATTCTTTGGTTAAGTCTGGATCCAGACCTATACTATAGTTGGGCAAATTCCAGGAACACATTATAGGTTACCAATTCATACTGAGTTCTAAGTGGCAAAAACTCACAAGTGCACATATATTGGCTGGCTAATAGATAGTGGCACCATTGTCTTGGATAAGGGACTCCAATCATTGATTAGGAGATTAGCAGCCATAACCTGGGGATCCCTCAGGAATCATGGTGTTTCTATGCACAGTGAAGCCTGTGCAGCCTCTTCTAATTAAATTGTTGTCAGTGGTACCCAGATAACTCACAATTTCCTTCCTGCCAGCTGAGGAAGGGACCTAAATATTGCTGAGCAGGACAGGATCAGACAGCTTCTCTGTCTTGAGAGACATCTCTTGTCCTTTCATATCACATTCTCATCCCTGGCCTGGAGTTTTCCCAGAGGTCCTCACTGACAGTTTAAAAGAATCTTGGATACCTTGTGTAAACAGCAGGATCTCCTGGGCAACACTTCTTTGATTGCAGCTGGTAAAGGATGATTCAATAGTTCTGGATGGGACAGTCATTGCCCTGGATTTCCACTGGTCAATGCCCAAAGTTCAGGGTTGCTTCTCCTCAGTTTTTTACTCCTCCTCACCCCTGGCCTTGGATTAATTCCGAAGGACTCTAGTAACCTTTCACTGGCTTTCCAAAGAGGTGCTTTGGTATATAGACAATGCTTTTTCA
The DNA here is from genome assembly GCF_965140235.1 of Caretta caretta. Classification (NCBI taxonomy): domain Eukaryota; kingdom Metazoa; phylum Chordata; order Testudines; family Cheloniidae; genus Caretta; species Caretta caretta. The sequence continues at coordinate 79,599,460 of NC_134208.1, forward strand.
TTGCCATCACAATTAAAGCCAAAACCACAGCTCCAATCAGAAGGCTTTGGGAATGCTGTTGTTTCTTGCATCACCGTTGTAAATAGGACAGTATTTACATGACCCCTTTTACTTTGCAGGGAAGACAAATGGTAATTCCTACTGGAGCTACAGAAGTCTGTGAAACTGTATTCCTACACGCTATGACACATTGCTATAAATACCTAACAGACATATTCTCAAATATTTTGCTTTGTTTTGTTTTACTATTATTCTGACTAGCAAATGCACATTGACAGGAGTACAAGGAAATATTGTATTTTCTTCCAAGGAGTTTTTCTAGAAAATACTTGAGGGAATGGTAGCTATTTTTTTAAAGAAAAATTGGGGTCTGGGAGTATATTTGAAGTAGCTAGTATACCCCAGCTATTATAATGTATGGGCTAAAGCTGTGATCTTGAAATATATGATCCCTTAATTTAACCTAATTCAGGGTCTGATGCCTCCACCTGGAAACTTCCAGGATATAAATAAAAAGGGTGAAATCCTGCCTCCGTTGTAGTCAATTGCAAAGTTCTCATCCATTTGCCAGGGTTTCACCCAAATTATCTAATAATGCAGAGCTGGTTGAAAAAAAAGCAAGGCACTCTTGGTGATCAAATATAGATAAAGATATAAAATTAACCTGGCACACATTTAAATGGATTAACAACCGGATAACTGATAGGTCTCAATTGTAACTGTAAATCGGGAATCATCATCAAAAGATATGTTTGTAATGGAGACCTACAGAGATTGGGCTTGGCCATGTGCTATTTAACATTTTTGTTAATGACCTGGAAGAAAACATAAAATTGTCACTAACATAATTTGCAGATGATGCAGAAATTGGCAGAATGATACATAATAAAAAGGACAGGTCACTGTTACAGAGCAATCTGAATTGTTTGGTAAACATGGGGCAAGCAAACAATATGCATTTTAATATGGCTAAATGTATACATCTAGGAATAAAGCATATAAACCATACTTATAGGATGGGGGACTCTATTCTGGGAAGCAGTGACTCTGAAAAAGATTTGGGGGTTGTTGTGGATAATCAGCTGAACATGAACTCCCTGTGTGATGCGATGGCCAAAGGAGCTAATACGATCCTTTGAGGTATAAACAGGGAAATCTTGAGCAGGAGTAGAGAGGTTACTTTACATCTGTATTTGGCAGGGATACAACCACTGCTAGAGTACTGTGTCCAGTTCTGATGCCCACAATTCAAGAAGGACGTTGATAAATCAGAGAGGTTTCCAAGAATAGCCCTGTGAATGGTTAAAGGATTAGAAAACATGCCTTATAGTGAGAGACTCAAAGAGATTGATCTGTTTAGTTTAACAAAGGGAAGGTTAAGGGGTGACTGGATTACAATCTATAAGTACCGATACGGACAACAAATGTTTGATCAAGGGCTCTTCGATCTAGCAGAGAAAGATATAACATAAATTAATAGCTAGAAGTTGAAGCTAGAGAAATTCACACTGGAAATATGGAATAAATTTTTAACACAGAATAATTAACCATTGGAACAATTTACTGAGGGTTGTGGTATATTCGTCATCACTGGCAATTGTGATTGGATTTTTTTCTAAAATATATTCTCTAGGAACTATTTGGGGGAGGATCTGAGGCCCGTGTTAGGTCAGATTAGATGATCACAATGGTCCCTTCTGGCCTCAGAATGTATGAATCTATGAAAACTTGGCATTAAAGAAAAAGTCTATCAAATGGCAACCACCACAAGTGAACAGAGATCAAAGTATGATGCAGAGCAAATGAAATAAAAATATATACATAAACCCAATATAAATAGCACTCTGCATTTACCCTTCCCACAAGATCTAACCTCTGAATTTCAACCAACGATTAGATGTAGAGTAACTTACATTTATAACACGAAGACATGCAGGTGTTCTGAGAGTGGGCTCCAAACTCTTATCACTTGAGTTTCCACCTTGAGCAACCTCACAGAAACACTTCCCTTTGATATTCAGGATTTCTCAAGGTTTTTAGTTGTGGCTGATGGTCCACAGTCACAGCTACAGCATTGATGGGATGTATAAACTGTCAGAGAGACACCTGTTTATACTCCAACTAGCACCATACAGCTTCTTTCTCCAGATCCCCTCAATAGAGTGTAGTCTCCCAGACTAGAAGGTCTTCTCAAGAAGAGGGCCTTTTCCCTACTGCAGTACTGCCCTCTAGCAGTATGTCAAATTTATAAAGGATGAAGTTTCAAAACATGGTCAGGAGTTTTAGACCTTCAATTTCTACAGGCTTTAATGGCAGATGTGCACAAACGCCTTTTTAAAAATATTCTCTTATTTATGAACACAACAGATCTTCAGCAAAACCTAAGCTTGATCCCCATACTATTTCAAGACCATGAAATTCAAGATTTTTCGGGGCTTCTAGATCCTGGAGCCTTTCATCTGTATTATGATGTTGTCGGCTAAATTCTATAGGTTAGAATGTGGACTAATTAATTAACTGCAATTATCCCTAGCTGTTAGTGGCTTTCCACAGAGCACAACAAGCTAAGCTTCTATGTCAATAAGTCTCATTTTCCTCAGCTGTAAAATGGGGGAAATAATTGACCCATGTTTGTAAAGCTTTTTGGCCTCTATGGATAAAAAGTGCTACGTTTGTTATTTTTATTACTTTCCTTTGTTTGTTTAAAAAAGTCTTAATATTTAGTTTTCCATTTCAGAATGAAAGATTGAAGTTTCTTAAAATCAGAATGTGAGAGTGTCGATATTTTTCAGATAACTGCTCAAGAGGAAAAAAGGTTTTCTGCATGACTCATTAGGCTCTTTTGAATTCAAGTGGTTTTAATTGGGTTCAGCAACAACTGCAAAACAGCTTTGAACTAAAGAGGTAGAAGACTGTACAATCGGTGTCATTAGGAAATGGACATTTAACATACTGCAGTGTGTTACTTTTTCGGTATTCCTTACATTTAAAATAGGAAACATCATGGTGAATTCAACTGTTGAGGGTGCCAAACACCCACTCCACTCAAGGTCTTAGTTGTTCAAGCCTATCTTTATTGTAAACCTGGTGAACATAACTGTGTGCTGAATAGATCTGAAGCATCCAGATCAGAGGGGTAATGGGAGGAGGAAAAATACAATAGGAGTAGGAAAATAATCTGTTTGATAGAATTAGATGTCTTTATTTCAGAAACATATTTGGAGCAGATGGGATCAACTGATATTCCCCAAAAGAATACAGTATCTTTGATTATACCAATGAGGATACCTGGACAGAGATTAAGCCAATCATATGTCCTCTGGGTATCATGGTGATGGTGTTACCCAGGGTTCCACAAACCCAAAGCTTTCGGTCACTTTACTCTCTGTAAGGTGGTGTCAGGACAAACCAAAGGAGACACAACACTTTTGTCTGCTATATGGCTGACACAAACAAATCAAAACCAAGTTCTTTCACTTAAAGCCTCTTTATTAGTGTCCAGCACTCTCATCAGAATGCCTTTACTCAAATTCTCTGCTTTATTTAGTCTCAAGCACGCACAAACACAATAGTTATAGAGAAACCCAAATAGTTACCTATCGTTTTGAGTGGTCAAACAAGTTTCAAGCAGCCAGCTGTCTGCCTGCCACTGGGGATACCAAGAGATGTCCAGAAGATCAAATCCAAATTCCTCAGACCTGTCTACTGCTTTTTTGTTAGTAGCTGCTACAATTTTGTCAACAACATGTCAATCAAAGAAAAAACCATTAAGTATGAACTTTTTAAGCAGTTAGTTATACAGATGTGTTTTTGCAGTCTGCAGTCCCTTGGCCCCGACACACACGTCTAATACAAACAGACATCCTGTTTTTCATAGACTCTTACCCCAGCATATCAGAGTGGACATAGTCAGGCCCACTCCTTGTAATTGTCCCCCTTCTTAGCTTTGCCTTAGTGATGCTAAGGCTAGTACAAAGGCCTTACAGGTTCTACTTCTGGCAATAAGCAAAATAATTGATAGTCAATTGATCATTGAAAAATTGGCAGTGGCTTGCGCACCTAACTGTTTGCTAAAAATGACCCTCATCGAGTGGAGTAAGAACCTGAGCAGAGCAGAGGAGAGAAATAAATCTAAGACCAAATGAAAAATTTGTGAATGGATCATGCTTATCTCTGACACATCTTCAGCATGTATTATTAGCTCCTTCACACCATGGTTATTCAGAATGGGTGCTTGGAAGTGTCATATCTATCTTTAACTGCCCTTCTTAAAATGCTTTCCAATTGCATGCACATATTGACTAGATAGGTTTTATTATTGCATTTTTGCATTCCATTTTTTCCATATTTTCTGTTATATGATTTTTCCTTATAAATACATTGTATAGTTATAATTAACTTTTGCAGCATCCTCTCAAAGGTACTTTAGCCAGCGAGAATCAATCCATTACAGACAAAAAGTGGACAGTCAGGAGCTTGTTTGATATAAAGACCCCAAAGCATAGGAGATCTCATTCTAAGACAAGTCCTGGAGACTACACAAAAATCATGCAGCCTATAGTATCCCTTTCAGATTCAGGCAGCCTCATATGGGCCCAAACTGTCAAGCAGACATGGACTTGAGAAGTGTGTGACTTGTATAGAAGATGAATCACATTATTTGCTAAGAATGGTCTAACACAGCTCCTCTTCAGCTGTCAGCATGGTCTTGTCTCTGTGGCTAAACAATGTTAGGGTTTCAGTAGGGAAGACTTAGTAAGTCATGTAGCTTGTGTAACAAGAGATATATAGATGGAAATCCCACGACCTGAATGACTGGGAAAGTTCAGAGGCACAGTATTTTTTTTAAACTTTAACTTCCCAGGATGCCATACAATAATATGCCAATGTTACCATCAGAAAACGATATTCTTGCATGATGATAATATTTCTGATGGCCAGAAGAAAGAATGTGCAACAATTACAAATACAGCAGATTACAAAAGCTGGAATAATGTGATTTATGAATGTTTAGGTAAGAAGTACTGTAGGAGGAAGAGAAACAGTAAACAAATGTGTCTGATATGTTTATGACTCAAAGTTACTAGAACTGCAATTGTGCATGAATTACTGTGTGAATTTTTAAATTAAATCAAACCGCGAATTAATTCCATAATAACTTCTTAGTTCTTAATTGGGACAGCCACTCATTCATCTCCAGTGAATTTAACAATTTGTTCTAATTATATTTCATTTCAGCATTACAAAGAGGATGGTTGCTTTCAGACATGTTGAGATAGAATAATACAATCTAAATTTCAACTTTCTTTTTTGTCACTATGCCTTGTGAAGCATTCAGGCTGCATTCTACCCTTCTACTCCAGTCTGTAATGTAATGGCCGCTTCAGATGGCAGACTTAGATTGGGTTTCAAGCTGGGACTATTTCCTTTGTTTCACATGTAGGAGAAACTAAAACTATTATCATGTTACCTTGGCTCTGGTCATAAGGGCAGATCTAAATTCTACTAACGTCTTCAGTAGCCTTTGGGCTAAACCCATAAGGCTTGGTCCTGTGCACATTGAAGCCAATGGGAAAGCTTCACCACCTGAAAGCATGACCATATCACCTCCTTAATGTATTAAAGAATTACTCGCTTGAGTGTCTCCATGTTACTTCTGAACCTAATTTTCTTACATGACCAATAAAATATACCTATTTTATGACTGAAAGAATATCTTTTGCAGCACTAACTTGGAATTATTGCTTGCAAAATTATAGTGACTTTTACATACAATGCATGTAAAGTTTCATCCAAAATTAAGCTTAACAAAATGAACAACAAAAGAGTTAAGACTTATTCATTGTAAAGTACTGTCACTTGCTTTTGGTACAATAATTCATAAATCGTCATATTTCAGTAACAGCAAAGTCCATCCCAACTCAATTTTATTCAAATGCATCTATGGTGGTGGAATTTCAGCTAAACCTCACACATGAAAATAAAGCTTGTACAATAGTTTTTTTATGGGGTAGAGGGTTTGATTGTATATTGGGTACACATTATTGCTCCTATAAAAGTTATTCAAAATAGCCTTGCTCCTATGTAATCCTGATCCTTTTTAATTTATATGCTTAATGCTTGAAAGTATGCATGAGGATAAGTAGTTATTTATTCCTGTATTCAAATGAATGAATACACTTTGACTTTACATAATTTAGTTAGGGTTTTTGTTTAGATGTAGTTTTATAGGGTTTTTTATATGTACATAATACATGTGGAAAGGTGCTTTTTATATATTTTTTTAAAAAAACACGTAATCTCAAAGCACTTTAAAAACACAAATTGGCCCTTATAACATCCCTGTGAGTTAAGGACCTTTTTACACTTAGGGAAAGTGAGGCATGATAGTTAAGGTTAGAGTTTTCAAATTTGTATGTTTCATACTGGCACCCAATTTCACACTTAGGCACCTATGTAAGAGTGGTATGATTATTTTCAGAGGTGCTGAGTACTTGCAGTTCCTAATTAAGTTAGCATAGGTACTTTAATATGAGTACCTTTAAACACCTTAATTTGGATGTTTTGGACTAATGGCCAGATTCTCAAAGATGTTTAGGTACCTAAAGATGCAGATACATACCTAATGGAATTCACAAAAGCACATAGGAAGATTAGGCATCAATCAAATCAATAGGAATTAGGCATCTAAACTGCTTAAACACATTTGAAAATCCCACTAGGCACCTATGTGAATATTTAGGCACCTAAATACTTTGAATATCTGGCCCTACCTGACTTTCCCAAATCCACGTAGTATTATACCTGCAATTTGAAACCCAGTAGTTCTTGTGTCTCAGCTTTGTGCTCAGACAACTACTCATGATTTTGTACTCCCTCATCACTCCAATCCAGCAAGAATTCCAACAGGATACAATAGAAAGGGACAATGTGACTGAGCTCTAAATATACATTGCAATCTTCATGCTAATTTTTAAGCGACCTTTGAAAATTTTGGGGAGATATGGAACAAATATTAAAATGTTCACAGAAGTCACCCAACCCTTCCAAATGTAGATTTGAAATAGACCAAATAAAGGTTACAAAAATTAAAGTCACTGTCACAAGTGTGGAGTTTCCCATGGATGGTGAGAGAAATATAAAAGGTCAATTTTAAAAATATGACTGACATTGAGCATATGATTCAGGACTTTAATGATTTATTCTAACCTACAAGTAACAAATCAGCCCTCTCTGTGAGCTAAATAATATTTCCTCATCTTTTCGTCCTTCTCCTTTTTCTGAGTCTCTCCACTTCATTATGCTGTCTAGAAATTTTGGCCAATTTTCCATATCTGAAAGCTGTCTGGCTGGTATAATAACTCAAGGTGTCATTTAAACTGTCTGGGCTTTTAAACTATTAAATGACAAAAAACTACACTAAAGTAATTTGTTAAGGGCCTGACAAACATATAGAAGAAAGACATTTTAGAGTTAGAATTGAAACTGTATCCCTGTCTTACCACCAAGGTGTGCAGAGATAGCAGACGATAAAGGGACAGTGTTGTCTGAAGCAAAAGACTTAAGTAGGAACTTTTGCATTCTAATGCTTGCTCTGTCCCTAATGTCCTGTGTAATCCAGTGGCAGAGCCAATAGAGGGTACAGAAGGAGGTTGCCTTCCCACTGCACTTTAGGTGTTTGTATAGCACCTTTTCAAGTACTGTATATTTGAAAATGGACACCAAGACTCATCACCTCTTCTGCTACCCATTAGTTACAAAACATGGCTCCACTAGTGGTGTGACCTGAGGCAATCTCGTTATTCTTTATTTGCCTTGGAATTTCCCACCTACAGAACAGATATAAATGTTGCCTACTTATTTCATTGAGTGGTTGCCTCTCCCTCACTCCTGTAACAAGTGTTTTCTATTGTTACAGTAGAACTGCATGTTGACCAGCTGGGATAGTTCATGAACAGGAGCATGATGGGAAAAGGAAGAATGGATAGGCAGCCAATAGTGAGACTGTACATGTGTGTGTTGGGAAATGGAGCAGGTTGTAGCATTGGCTGGGAAGGGAGATATTGGATGTGGGGACTTGTGTGTGTATTCTGTGTGTGTGAAGGAGCAGCTGGAAAAGAGAGGTATGTATGTAAGGACAGTGACTATGAGTGGTAGGAAGAGCAGAAGTAGGTGGTGTAGAAAGGACCAGTGGTGGAGGAGGTGGATTGACTGGGATTGGGTATCATGTGCACTGAATAAGTGTCACCTGGCACTGCATGAGATTGCCAAAATATTTCACACAGAGCCAAACAGTTGTAAAATGGCAACAACAGTTTGTCAATATTACTGTGAGCCAGATTCTCTGCATATTTATACTTTTATGAATATGTCAGTCTTTATCATGTGCTTTGCTTTACTAGGAATTATGTCATTGCCAGTTTATTGGTTTATTCCCCCACTGTATTTTTTAATTTTAATTTATATGTTTTCCTTTACTACTGAAGAAGCAAAATATTCTCAAAGGTAATACAGTACAGATAATTGAATTTCTATTCTGAAATAAACATAAGCCTTAATTGTTCAAACATAATACTGCAAATAGCTCAGATTCTTTAGCTAAACAAGCTATTATTGCAACTGTTTTTTTCTCTGAACCAGACTGCTTTGCAGAATAGTCCCTCTGACTACCGTGAGTTGAGCAGATAAACAAATACACATATCTGATGTGGAAGAAAATAAAGCTCTCATAATTTCTGTTAGAATAAAAGTTCTTTATTTGCTCTACAACAATCTTCTTTATTCACTGCTACTGAATATTAGGTTAAAAATGCCCTCTGAATTCAAGTTACTATCCTATTTCTACTGCAGCAAATCTTGCCAGATTAACTAATTATTAAATAAGAGATACTGGGATGTTTATAAAAGTATCATATTTCATGTAGCATTCAGGATACATTTAGTTGATCTTGGTAAGACTTTTGCAACAGAATAGTAAAATAAATTCACTTCATTATCATGGATGAGCCTGACAGATTTCTAGACAGGTCTCTGTTGCTCTGATTGAATATGGAAGCTAACAAGAAGGTGGCAAAAAAAAAAAAAAAAAAAAAATACCAGAGTGAGCATCAACATTGAAAGCTAGAAATTCACATAGCAGATTGGATCTGAAAATATTGCAGAGAAAACAACAGGAAGGAAACTAGAAAGAAATCCAAGGCCAATTAAAAGCATCAGAAGAAGCCACAAGATTCAAAGGTTGATTATGTGAATAAATCTCATCCCAGCTACTGAGAGAGTGTGTATGTCCTTGGAATGGAACTTTTGGTAATGTACAAAACTTATGCTATAAGCTATTATGCAAAGAGATTGCAGAAGAGGCAGCTAAGAGGGTAAATTTAATAAAAATATTTTTGTTGCATTTTTCTTATAGAAGTATCTCAGAACTGCCCAGAACTATATGTATAGTTATATATATTTACATACATGACAGTTGCAATTAGACTATGAATTACAGTACATAGCATCACAGAATCGTAGGACTGGAAGAGACGTTGAGAGGTCATCTAGCCTAGTCTCCTGTGCTAGCTATTATATAGGCCAGCCCTGACAGGTGTTTCTCTAACCTGCTCTTAAGACTCTCTAATGATGAAAATTCCACAATCAGCCTCGGCAATTTATTCCAGTGCTTACCCACCCTGACAGTTATGAAGTTTTTCCTAATGTCCAACCGAACTGCTCTTGCTGCAATTTAATCCAATTGCTTCTTCTCTATCCTCAGAGATTAAGGAGAATATTTTTTCTCTCCCCCTTCCTTGTAACAACTTTTTTTTATACTTGAGAACTGTTATCATGTCCCCTCTCAGTCTTCTCTTCTCCAGATTAGACAAACCCATTTTTTCAATCATCCCTCATAGCTCTTGTTTTCTAGACCTTTAATCATTTTTGTTGCTCTCCTTTGGACTTTCTCCAATTTGTCCACATCTTTCCTGAAATGTGGCTCCCCGAACTGGACACAATAGTCCAGCTGAGGCCTAATCAGCACGGAGTAGACCAGAAGAATTACTTCTCATGTCTTGCTTACATCTCCTGCTAATACATCCCAGAATGATGTTTGCCTTTTTTTTACAGTCTTACACTGTTTACTCATATTTAGCTTTGATCTACTATAACCCCCAGATCCCTGTCTGCTGTACTCTTTCCTAGGTCACACAGGATCTTATAAAAACATAGACAGGTACACAGACAAAAAGAAAGGAAGACAGAAGTCTGAAAACTATGGCATGATCAGAAGAATAAGACACACATACTGTAAGGGGGATGCGCTGGATGACCTTGAAAGTTTGTGGGCATATTTGGAATTGGACTCTGACATGGAGAAGAAGCTATCAAGAAGATGGTAATGGAGATTTTTGGTTACAGGTATGTTATTATTAGGATTACTGTAGCACCAACAGGTCCTAACTAAGACTGGGTCCCCATTGGGGAAGGCACTGTAGGAAAAAAAATAGCAGAGGCAAAGGGATGGGTCCAATAGGAGTCGGTCTCATTTCCTCCAACGGCTTGACTGATTATGGTTCCACTTCAGTAACAAATGTGTTGACTAGTAGGAAAAAATTTGTGAGCTCAGGAGACAGAAATTTCTTAAGATGTAGCCCAAAACTGTAAAACCCACTGGAAGAAGATAAGTGAAGAGTGGAGAAGGGCAAATAATGGATTTTTTGGTTTGCTTGAAATTCCAAAATAATAATTAAAAAAAATTCAGATGAACAAAAATCAATTTTTCTTTGCAAAATTTGCAATTGGAAGAGTAGACAATAATTTCATTTCAGTAGAACTAAACATTTCAGTTGATCCTGGGTGAAATATTTCATTTTGATTTTGATTATTTTTAATGCTAGCTTTTAAACTAAAATTAAAGGCAATTTTGAAATCAAAAGTCATTATAAATAAAAAAAAGCTAAATGTTTCATTTTGAAGATGACAAAATTACATTTCAACTTTATATAGCCTTTTCCTCCCTGTCCCCCTCCCCCAGTCCCCTCCTCCAGTCCCCCACCCCGACTGAAACAATTTGGCAAAATGGACAGGATTTTGTGAAATCTGTCAGTATCGCCAAATCTTAATTTTTCCCCCCCAAAAAAAATTCATTTGAAAAACTTCTCTCAGCCTCATGAGGAGTTCTCTCCATTTTCAGAACTAATTTAAAAATTCATCTCTTCAATTTAGCTTTCCCATATGAACTTTTTTTCCAGTAAAACAAAAATTAAAATCCCTTATAATGAAAGCAACCAGATTATTACTAGATACAAGGATGAAAGAGAGGAATAGTTCATTCTATTTTTAAAATGTGTAACATGCTCAGATACTACGGTGGTGAGTATTCCAGAAGAAGCTAGACAGTTCAATAGAGATGAAAGATGGTAAAATTATATGGGCAAATACTTCTACTTCTCCAACATCCAGTTTCACACAGTAGCAACAAATGTCACAACCTAACAAGGATTCTTTTTAAAATAACACTTAAAAAGCATTTGAATGACCTAATGATCTGTATTTAGTTATGTAAGAACATTTTTAAAATAGCACGTAAGGAATTAGACAAGGAAGAGTTTTCTGAAGGAATGAGGAAGATAAGATCACACCACTAGTTCAGCACATCTCAAGAGTTTGGAACCAGGAGGGGAATACTTACCAGGCTCAGGGGGAGAGATCTATACATTAATGCAAACTTGGAACCTTTTAGTTCACATCCGGTGTCCACATGGGGAAGTTACAGCGCAGATGCAGATTGCTATTCACACTCTTGTAGTATAAACAGTGGAGAGGTGTAGACACAGCCCACGCCTTATCGATAGCAAGGAAAATGTAATAGACTATTCCCCACTAAAACTTGCCACACAAAACTAGGTTGTGAGCCAACATATTCCATTAAAGCTCATATATACTATACATAACATACAGATGCTTTACAGTACTGGGTACTCCCAATCCTTATTAAAATATTTCCTACACACTGTCATCCCATTATTCATGCCATACAGGCTAATGTTCTTTTTTCCTCTTATCTGCTGAGAAAAATTCTTCAAAGACAGACATTTACCTATTAGAAGCTTAATAGCAACTAAATAGCAGGGTATGAATGTAGTAAATTTCTGTTATCTGGCTCCTTTGCCCCAGAAGGAATCCTCATCTCTTATTCTTTTAATTCATGCTTGCTACAGTAGTTAACACAATATAGCACCTTTACTTTGTTTTTTTAGTTCTAGTCTCAGTTTTTCTTATAAGGGGTTACCATGGTGCTAGTTTGAATGGAGTTTTGAGACTTCTTATCCTTTTGCATTTTTGATTCACTCTCTTGTGAAATAATATTTTAAGCTAGTGAATGGTTAACTATTGCTTTAACATGGTAGGTTCCCCTATTGTATTATAATGCAGTGCTAGATAATTGAACACCAATAAATGGGCAAAATTTCAGGTACTTATTCCAAAACATACCTTGTTGTCTATTTGACACTGTAAAGTCACAGATCATTCATGCTCCCACCCAAACACTAATGAACAATTCCACTGGGCAGAGGGTAGGAGCCTCCCGCAGGTTTTTCTTGGGATTGCAGTTCTCAGAGCTTTGATAGCTAGGATTGCCTGCCAACAGACTCAACATACGCACATACCCTTGTTCTTCCTACATCTTTTTCACACAATAATTATATAGTTATTATTTATCATTTTCTGCCTTATCACTTTTACCCTGCTTTGGCCTGACAGCTTGTAGATTTGAGGAACAAGAAGTTGCTTATGATTTTCTAGTGGGTTTTAGAATCAAATACTAAATTACTGGTCATAGTGAACTCAGCTGTTCTTTCCTAGCTTTCACCAACCAGGAAAGAAAAGGATGTGTTATACAAGTGGTGTTCTGAATGTTCTTTGGGCCTTCTAGGGATTCATTACACAGTGTGGCAGAATTCGCTCAGGATGGAGGATGGTTGTGCTTTTCCAGCCTACATAAGAATGATCTGTTACCACTGCTTCCTTATAAAACAAATGTGTCCCTTAATCTCCACCCCACAGGAAAAAAAACATTGTGTTTGGGAGCAGCAACATATTAACATTCAGTTTTCTGCAAAAAGTATGTACTTTTTTCAGATTATTTTTGATGAATTGTATCATTAATCTACTGTAGAAACAAAAAGGAAAAATCATTATTTGAATACTGTGCTTCTGGTAGTGCTAATAGCATGTCTTTTTGGTCTTTGTACTTTTTTTTTCCTTTAGGTGTCACAGATATAAACCATCTGGTATGCCAGATGCTTGCATTTCTTTGTACATTTACAGAAAGTGTATGTGAGTGGAAAGGCTCCAAAAATTGAAGACAATATTATCCTTTTTTGCTTATCACCATCATAATCTTCATAGCATTTTAATATATGATGTTGCTTCTGTGTTTTGTGTCCTGTAAGATCTGTTGATATGGTGTACTCTGGGTTTTTTGTTGTTTTTGTTGTTTTTCATTTTTTTCCCTGGTAAGATATCAGTGTGGTTTTAGTGGCCCAGAAATCTGGAATATAGCTTATTATGACTTTGTTGTTCATAAACTCCAGTTTATGAGTGTGTTCGCTTTTTATGCTAAATGTTGTCTTACATTTTATTATAGTATTTATCAACCTGTCTGTGCTCAGCCAGGTTTTTCTTTCTTAATACAAAACAATTCAAACTTGCTCTCAGATATGATGGAGGACATATTAGATCTTAACTGACATTGAGTTGTGTTTTCTGTTTATAGATTTAACATAGTTGTCTGATGTTTGCCCTGTCTTAAGTATATAGTTCAGAAGCCTATAGAGTAATATGTAATAGAGTACATGTTTAGAAGCGTATAGAGTAATAATTTAATTACCTGAAAGTAGCCATCAAGATAATTATGAGCCACATATTAACCACTTGCTCACAGTGCGCAGCTGCTGACATGAATAATTCCATTGACTTCAGTGCAGTCCCATGTGTTAAATCTATAGATTGCAGTGCAATTTAACAAGGAAATCAGTCCCAATTACTATTCTATTCCATCTCAAATCACGTCTAGAAAGCCAGCCCTTCTCCCTGTAGGGTAGTGGTATTTAATATGATCTCTCAGGATCAGGCAGAAGCAAATCATTAGTGACTTTAGATTTTGTACCTATAGCTTCACAAACAATTTCTCTGTCCCTTGGACTACAATTAGATATTTTTACTTTGGACTAACTGATCAATCTAGAGAATCTCTGAGAAATATTTCTTATATGCAGATATTCACAAATTATAGGAATAAAGAGGAGTTGACAAAAACATTCTAACATTAAATTGTTGACAATTTCACCCAAGGATGCCTCACCTTCCAATCTCCATTTAGATTACACTCTTCCTGACTGCCCCTAAAGCAAGAAGAAGGCCTCAGTATGAGACAGGTATTTACAAAGGTGGCACCTCTCACAAATTTGAGATGTAGAGTGAGAAATTGCATACTATGGAGCTAGGGCTCCTTAGGGCATTAGTAGATTATTATTCAACATATTGGAATATATGTATTCTTCTGGTGGTGATGGTCATGAAAGTTATGGTGGATATAATGGTCTACCAGTAGAACATCTTGTATAAGTAGGTATCCTATGTTACTACTACAAATATGTAAATAAGATCACAAAATCTCACCAGCTCCTCTTCCTAATACTATGGATTTACTATTAGTTTAGATGGAACATATGGGCCCAAAGACTCAAAGGTATTAACATAATCCAGTCCAACATTGAGGAAGTTTTAAACAAGGTTTGCGGTTTGGTATACAGAAACCTCAGCCTACTTAGTACCATGTCAAACACACTGTTAGATTTTTTAATCCTTTACTAAAGATATAGAAAAGAAGGTGGGGGAGGTGAAAGCATAGGAAACGAAAGTGTTGAATAATGCTTTCATTTTACCAAAATTTCTTGTTCCCTTTCTCTTTAGCTGTAGAGAGAGAGAGAAAAAACACCTTGTCTGATAGTCTTTTAAATAGCTATTCTTTCTGTGAAAACGAGAAGATAGCTGAGATGTGCTGAAATTCTTGTTATTGCTGCTGGTATTAAAGTCTGATCCTGTTTCATAAGATGACAAAAAAGACTGAGAAAAGAACAATAAAGATTGGTGCTGCAGATTCTATTGCTGGTGTTGAATTTCACCTGTGATGTCACTGCTGCAAAAACACAGCCCAACACGCTGTCTTATCAGCAACTCTGGGACTTGGCAAACTTGTACCCAGATCGGGTTGCTGTTTATGGCATTGCTTTTAGCTGCCTCTTTGGTTACAGGTTCAAAGCAGTGTTGTGAAATGTGTACTCTTGGCCAGCCAGATGCTGATCAAACAGAAAGCAAAAGGAGAAGGATGGTAAAAAAATAAATAAAATAGGGAAGAAAAAAATACATACTAGTGGCTGAGGAAACTCCCACATCCCAGCTGGGGTTTGAGATTCAGCCAGAGCCCGTAGAGATGGAAATGTTTTCTGAGTCCCTCTCCCTGGGCTGGGCTGGTTAGGACATCTTTCAGGATCAGCATAACAAAGACCCAGAGTCCTTGGAGATTGGTGAGTGGCAACCATGATGGTGAAGCTACCTCCAGTACTATTTTTTCTTCCTTAAAGTATCGTTCTTTAAAGACCCCAAAAATGGAGTGATGGGTGGAACAGAACACCCCTGTGATGGGTTGAATCACAGAAAGCCCTTTGGGACTGCCATCTGATGTGCCTGGACTACCTCTGAGACTGTTTTCCTGCCAGCTTCAGGCTTCGGTCCCTTGCCTGGTTTGAACTAGACACACTTGCATGCTGTAAACACAGATCCAAGTCTGAACCACGTCCCCCACAAGATGCAGGCTTAACTGAAATCAGCTTAAGAAGTGCTCCTGTCTCCAGCACTCAGATGCCCAACCCCCAATGGTGAATAAATCCATTTTACTCTGTATAAAGCTTATACAGTAAAGTAAACTCATAAATTGTTCACCCTCTATAACACTGATAGAGAGATATGCACAGCTGTTTGAACCTCCCCACTCCCAGGTATTAATACATACTCTGGGTAATTAACAAGTAAAAAGTCAGTTTATTAAATACAAAAAGTAGGATTTAAGTGGTTCCAAGGAATAACAGACAGAACCAAGTGAATTACCAAGCAAAATAAAATAAAACACGGAAGTCTAAGCCTAATACATTAAAAAAACTGAACATAGATAAAATCTCACCCTCAGAGATGTTTCAATAAGCTTCTTTCACAGACTGGATGCCTTCCTAGTCTGGGCACAATCCTTTCCCCTGGTACAGACCTTGTTCCAGCTCAAGTGGTACCTAGGGGATTTCTCATGACTGCAGCCCCCTTTGTTCTGTTCCATCCCCTTATATAGCTTTTGCACAAGGCGGGAATCCTTTGTCCCTCTCTCGGTTCCCACCCCTCCTTCTAAATGGAAAAGCACCAGGTTAAAATTCAAGTGACATGATTACATGTCACTGTAAGACTTCATTACCCACTTGCCAGCACACACTTGCCAGCACACACAGGAAGACTTACAAGTAAACAGAGCCATCTACAACCAGTTGTTGTGGTTAATGGGAGCCATCAAGATTCCAAGCCACCAGTAATGGCCCACACTTTGCATAATTGCAATAGGACCTCAGAGTTATATTTCATATTTCTAATTTTGGATATAAGAATGATACATTTATACAAATAGGATGAACACACTCAGTAGATTATAAGCTTTGTAATGATACCTTACAAGAGACCTTTTGCCTGAAGCATATTCCAGTTACTTTATATTCACATTCATTAGCATATTTTCATAAAATCATATAGAGTGCAACATCACAATCCCCTCATTATTTCGTCTACCAATTAAACCTAATTACCAACACACCAATTTTGTTTCAGTGATATTTGATCCCACACTTCTTTACTTAACACAGTCCTTCAATTATGTCAGTAGGCCTTTTAGTTTGGACTAATTCAGTTTGTTTAACTTTTGCACCTTTTCCGCATCAACATTTGTTGTTATAAATTACTGTTATACCTTACAAAGTTTTACTCACTTTTTACAGTTGAACTCACAATTAGGATACATTTGTAGGGCAAATTATCACAACAGTAAGGTCAAATTTAGCATTTTTTTCCTATTTGCAAATGGTCTGCAAGTGTATTTGTCTGAAATTATTTGATCAACCTTTTCTGCAAATGTACTGTGAAAATTGCTTGGAATGGGTAGGTCTGATTTTGAATTGCAGCTGCTGGTTTGACTTAAAGGGTAGGTCGAATGTCAAATGTCTCTTCCCGGATTGTGGGTCTGATCTAAAACCCACTGAGTTCAGTGGAAGTCTTTCCAATAACTTCAATTTGCTTTAGGGTTAGGTCCATGTAAATTTTGAGTCAGATTTCTGAGGTGAATACACATTATTAATAATTTCAAATGTACTTTCCATGACTATTCTAAAATATTTGCTTAAATGTCCCTGTTTCAGCAAGCATTACTGACACTCAACTTTTTTTATGAAAATATTTGCTAAAAATATACAATAATGGGCATGAATACAGATGAGGCAAACACAGTGACTTGATTTTTCATAAAAATAATTCTGAAAAACATGTACAACGAAAATGGAGTATATTATTTAAGATAGCCTAGTTTCAGTTAAGCCTTGATAAACCTTCATGAATATGAAGTTCTTTAAAAAAAATCTTCTCATTTCATCTCTCATTTTTTCTGCATGTGTCTCATACCTGGAACACCCACAGAAAAAAAAATGCCAGCAGCCCCCCATCATAGAATCACAGGACTGTAAGAGACTTTGAGAGGTCATCTAGTCCAGTCTCCTGCACTCATGGCAGGACTAAGTATTATCTAGACCATCCGTGACAGGTGTTTGTCTAACCCGCGCTTAAAAATCTCCAGTGATGGAGATTCCACAACCTCCCTAGGAAATTTCTCCCGATCTTCTTAACCACCTTGACAGCTAGGAAGTTTTTCCTAATGTCCAACCTAAACCTCCCTTTCTGCAATTTAAGCCCATTGCTTCTTGTCCTATCCTCAGAGGTTAAGAAAAAAAATTTCTCCCTCCTCCTTGTAACATCCTTTTACATACTTGAAAACTGTTATCATGTCCCTTCTCTGTCTTCTCTTTTCCAGACTAAACAAACCCAATTTTTTCAATCTTACCTCATAAGTCATGTTTTCTAGACCTTTAATAATTTTTGTAGCTGTTCTCAGGTCTCTCTCCAATTTGTCCACATTCTTCCTGAAATGTGGTGCCCAGAACTGGACACAATATTCCATTTGAGGCCTAATCAGCATGGAGTAGAGCAGAAGAATTACTTCTTGTATCTTGTTTACAACACTCCTGCTAATAAATCCCAGAATGATGTTCTCTTTTTTTGCAACAGCATTACAGTGTTAACTCATATTTAGCTTGAGGTCCAGTATGATCCCCAGATCCCTTTCCGCAGTACAGTACTCCTTCCTAGGCAGTTGTTTCCCATTTTGTGTGTGTGCAACTGATTGTTCCTTCCTAGATGGAGTACTTTGAATTTGTCCTTACTGAATTTCATCCTGTTTACTCAGTGCCTCTTCTTCCCCCCAGTGCCCCCCATCCACTGCAGATCAGCTGTTCTGTGGCATGCAGGAGGCACTGTGGAGGGAGGGGAGGGAGGATGAGCAAGGATTGGGTGCACTTAGGTGCAGGAGTGGAGCGGAGATGGGAAAAGGTGGGGCGGAATTGGAGTGGAGGCAGGAAAATACAGGGTGGGAAGAGGCCAGGCGGGGTGGGAAAAGGCAGGTGGGGGTGAGGCCTTAGGAGAAGGGCTGGAGTGGGGACGGGAACTGGGCAGATCCTGCGGGAGCACCCCCCGGCATATTAGAAAGTTGATACATATGATCACATGTACACTGAAATCATAGAATGGTAGGACTGAAAGGGACTTTGACAGGTCTTGTAGTCCAGTCCCCTGCACCATGGCAGGACTAAGTATTATCTAAACCATCCCTGACAAGTGTTTGTCTAACCTGCTCTTAAAAATGCCCAATGATGGAGATTTCACAACCTTCCTAGGCAATTTATTCTAGTGCTTAACCACCCCGACAGTTAGGAAGTTTTCCCTAATGTCCAACCTAAACCGCCCTTGCTGCAATTTAAGCCCATTGCTTCTTGTCCTATCCTCAGAGGTTAAAGAGAACATTTTTTTCTCCCTCCTCCTTGTAACAACCTTTTATGTACTTGGTCACTCTTTTCTTCTCCAGCCTAAACTAACACAACTTTTTTCAATCTGCCCTCATAGATCATGCTTTCTAGATCTTTAATAATTTTTGTTGCCCTTCTCTGGATTTTGTCCACATCTTTCCTGAAATGTGGTGCCCAGAACTGGAAACCATACTCCAGTTGAGGCCTAATCAATAAGGAGCAAAGTGGAAGAATTACTTCTTATTGAATTTCATCCCATTTACTTCAGACCATTTTTCCAGTTTGTCCATATCATTCTGAATGTAATCATATCCCCCAAAGCAAAAATTCTGCAGTGTAATTTAGTAGCCTCATATTGCAGGTTTAACACATCTTATTTAAGGCAATGGAATATACAATAAGTCATACTTCTAAAAATTGCCATATTGAACCCTATCTTGCTGTCCTTACACAGACAAAATTCTCATTAAGGTCAGGAGAAGTTCTACTTGTTTAGGAACTGCAAGTTTGAGCACCTGAATATCTCTGGTTACCTGCTAAAGAAGAATATTTGATTTTTATTTATTTATTTTGCACAGGCACTAAGCACAATAGAAGTATTGTAACAGTCTATGGCATTAATGTGCGCAATCAAGTACCTTTTATGGAAAAGAAACCCACAACAAATATAATAAGTAATAACCATAGTTGTTTGTTTTGCTTGCATCCTATAGCAATCGTTGGTTGTGCTTGTTAAAAGAAATTGTTTCAGCCATAATTCACAACATGTATCTGGCATTTATATCTCAAACAAACATCCAGGAAACCCTGGTGACATTTATCAGGAATGGTTGGGTCTCTGCGAGAAGACTTAGATTGGTTAATTTCCTCTTTCCATAAACACTCAAATGAGCTGACATTCAAGTTTAATGACAACAACCCTGGCTAACTTTCTGTAGGTTAAACTTATTATCATCTCTTTTTTTGCACCATTGAACAAAAATCCAAAGCAACATCATTTTAAGTAATTTTGTAGAAAAAACTCAAAACAACTTTAGTAAGAGTCAAGTTAGATATTTTTGTTTGGGTGGAAGAAAATGATGATGACTACATTTGCATGTCTCTGTTGGCTTGCTTTATGACTGACTATTAAATATTGTCCACATGCTATTAATAACTTAGACAGTCGAGACCTAGATTACTAAGTCGGTGGACTGTTATATCAAGGAGAGTTTTCTACAGAGATAATTAATAGTGATAAAATGCTAGCAGTTCTGACTCAGGGAGAAAACTTAGTGGTTGAGTCATGAATCATATGTCATTTTAATCCACATCTTAGCTAATTTGCCTTGGGGAACCCTAAAAGTTTATTTTTTTATGAGAGTGGGTTTGGTTAAGAATTAATGGCAGCAATTTTCACGATAGCTGCAAAACCCCTGAAGATAACAGTTAAGTCACTGCAACGGAAGAAAAAAACGCTAAAATAAGATCTCTGTACTCATTTATACTGACAGGAATTGCTGGAGTTTGGTTTCTAGCACATCTCCTCTGTCATGTTAATATAAAGTTGTTTTTAATGAAAGACTAGGGCTCTGACATAATGGATTTATATTTTCTATAGATGGATGCCCAAAAGCTTTTAGAGTTTTAAATCAATTTATTACTAGAACAGAAAGATACTCCATATCACCTGTGCACAAAGAAAAACAGTTAGTTTGCCTTTTAAGTTTGGTAAACTAACAACCTTAAAGCACTGCACAGGATTTAGAATGAGTTGCATCCTTGCCAGAAATGTCAGCATTACAAATGTTAAACCGTTTCAAAAATCCAGCAGTAACCACCTTTGTGTTGAAATGCTACTTATTTTGTGTTATGATTTTTTATTGCAGGTCTGGCCAATAACACCACCTATTATAAATGTTACCTAACATTTTACATTATAAAACGCTGCTTTCAGTTGCTCATAACTTTGCCAAAATTTCACTGTTTACAGTGAAATTTTCCATGCTGGGTATCTGCTTGAGGCTGAATATTTTGGAAAATGTTAGCCAAAATAGTTCAGTCATTTCCAACGATAAGGCTAGAGAAAATTACATTGTTTTGCCCTGGTTAAATTCTGGCAAGCTAGGCATCTCAAACTGGACACCCAAAAATAGTGCAAATTTTTGACATAGGATCTCAGTGCCTCAGTTGCCCATCTGTAAAATGGGGATAATACCCCCCAGTCATCTCACAGGGGAGTTATGCAACTAAATGTACTAATATTTGTGAAGCTTTTAGATACTTTAGCAATGAGTATCATAGAAAGATCCCATGAGGAAATTACTAATTCTGTCTTCAGAACAGGGTTTGGATAGTGCTCAGTAAATAAGCCATGGGGCAACACACTGAACAACAAGTAAATAAAATGTTGAGTAGTTGTTCTTTAAGTAAGCACATCTGCCCTGTACACTGAATGGGGCAGGGATCCTGTGCAAATATATTTGAGCATGTAATTAAAGACTATCAAAATGTATATGCATGGGCAGGGGAGACAAATTAAGGTTGCACAGGAAGCCTTAAATCTGGCATATCCTACCTTTGGGGTACTTGACTTTGCAACCTTATGAATGTTCTTAGAACATAGGGGGTTTTTTGTGCAATTTTACACAGGGCGCACAGCAGGGAGAAAAGTATTCTACCATTTTTTTTACAGCAGTGTCATAAATATACAGGGAAGGGTAAACCCCTTTGAAATCCCTCCTGGCCAGGGGAAAGCTCCTCTGACCTGTAAAGGGTTAAGAAGCTAAAGGTAACCTCGCTGGCACCTGACCAAAATGACCAATGAGGAGACAAGATATTTTCAAAAGCTGGGAGGAGGGAGAGAAACAAAGGGTCTGTGTGTCTGTCTATATTCTGTCTTTGCCACGGATAGACCAGGAATGGAGTCTCAGAACTTTTAGTAAGTAATCTAGCTAGGTACGTGTTAGATTATGATTTCTTTAAATGGCTGAGAAAAGAACTGTGCTGAATAGAATAATATTAGAATAATAGAATATTTCTGTCTGTGTATCTTTTTTGTAACTTAAGGTTTTGCCTAGAGTGGTTCTCTATGTTTTGAATCTAATTACCCTGTAAGGTATCTACCATCCTGATTTTACAGGGGGGATTTCTTTATTTCTATTTACTTCTATTTTTATTAAGTCTTCTTGTAAGAAAACTGAATGCTTTTTCATTGTTCTCAGATCCAAGGGTTTGGGTCTGTAGTCACCTATGCAAATTGGTGAGGCTTTTTAATCCAACATTTCCCAGGAAAGGGGGGGTGCAAGTGTTGGGAGGATTGTTCATTGTTCTTAAGATCCAAGGGTCTGGGTCTGTAGTCACCTAGGCAAATTGGTGAGGCTTTTTACCCAACCTTGTCCAGGAAGTGGGTTGCAAGGTTTTGGGAAGTATTTTGGGGGGAAAGACGTGTCCAAACAGCTCTTCCCCAGTAACCAGTATTAGTTTGGTGGTGGTAGCGGCCAATCCAAGGACAAAGGGTGGAATATTTTCTACCTTGGGGGAGTTTTGATCTAAGCTGGTAAAGATAAGCTTAGGAGGTTTTTCATGCAGGTCCCCACATCTGTACCCTAGAGTTCAGAGTGGGGGAGGAACCTTGACAAACAGATTTCAAATTCCCAGATTGTTCTTACCTCTAAAAAGTTGGGATAACACTATTTTTCTTATGTTAATCATCTTAACATGTGTATACCTTGATTTAATTAACAAATAGGAAGACTACCTCTGAGCTGAAACATAAAAAAAGGATATGTTATGGAGTCTATTTTAGGTTATCATCCTTCATCTCATGTGTACCATAGAATCTCTCTCCTCCTGGGAAGTATCTAGTTATTTCAATATTCTTCTACTGACAAGCATTGTTCCATTAAAGATTTCTGTTTCAAGGTAGCTGAAATATTTTAAAGTAGTTGAAGCTTTTTTTTTGTTTTTTTGGAGTACAGCACCAGTGAGAAATCTCAATAATTCTGATAACTTCCTTTGATGGATAAAAATCTTTGTCAGTGACTGGACACACTAGAAACATATTACAGGAAGAAAAATTCTTGGGTTATCTCCTGTATAAGCTGGTTGCACGTGTTAAACCTGTGGACAATCTTGCTCACTCTGTCCTTCCACATTCTCTACCCCCTCTGTGCTCTCTCTCTCTCTCACACACACACACACAGAAGATCCCAGGATTATCCCGGGCTGTAGGAACTTTTGTCAAAAAACAAAAATTCAAAAAGAAAGCCAGCAGTTGCTTCTTATCTTCAAGCCAAATAAATTGACCAACTTCAATAAAATCAAGTCCAAAGAATAGTTTCTCCTTCCTACAATCATCTGCCCTGGATCCACTAAAGTTTGTGTAAATTGCTGGAGCTTTTAGTGAGCCTTGAAGTTCTGCAAACCTGGGCAATTTTGGATCAAAAAGGTGAGGATTAAATTTCAAAGTTCAGGGGACCTTGGGGAGAATGCAGCTGAATATTATGGATATCATATCCATGAGAAGAGATGTAGTTTCTCAAGTAGGCAGGACCCAGGCTGTTTAGGGCTTATAAGGACGAAACCACCTCCTTAAATCCATGTGCTCACAGAGAGGCACTATGCTCATCAAGCAGGATGCTGCATTCTGTACTGGCTTTCATTTTCACGTTGATTTAAGGTGCAATCACTTGTAGACAATGTTGCTATAGTCTGATCTTGACAAGAGAAAGGACTGATCATAGTAGCAAATTCTGCCTTTGAAAGAAATGATCGTGATTAACACTGGCCAAAAACTTTTCAACTGAACAGGTTTCTTTGGTCCTAAAATCCAGATTCAACAAAATCAAAATATTTCAAGGAAATGTTTCAACTCTGAAGACATTTTCAATGGAAGAAAGTCAAAATAAATCATTTAGATTTTCTTTTTTTCCATTTAGCTAATGTTGAAACATTTCATTTTGATAAGGTAAAATATTTTTGGTTTGATTTTCTCATTTCATTCTATTTTGTTTTGAATGTTATGCTCTATGTATGTTTTCACATCATCTAATTAAACAATCCTCTGTTATCAAAATGAAATATCTAAATGGTTCCAATATGATTTTTTTTAAAAAAAAATTCCATTTTGTGGGAATGTGTAACATTTCCAATTCAGAAAATTCAGGGCACATTGACACTACAAAATAAAGTTACATTAGCATACAGAAGCTGCAGTAATTAAATCGCTTTGCGTGGCCATGCTACGCTCCTTCTGTCAGTGGTGTGCATCCTCACTAGCAGCACTTGCATCGACGCAGAGACAAGTCAGTGCACCGTGGAAAGCTATCCCACTGTGCAACTCACCATCATCTAGTGCAGCATGTTTTGGGACCTCATGGGATCAAAACGAGTCATGCAGAGGTGACTGGGAACATAAGTTCAATGTCCCAAAATGCAGTGTTCTCTATCCAATATTTTCATCTGCATCCCATAATATTTCATGCCTCTCTTTTTAAATCCTTGCAAACCCTGCACGTCCCTCGTCACTGTCTGCCAGCTACGACAGAGACATGGATCCTGCACATAGTGTGAGTGTTGTGAGCAAGGGGTGCTTGATCTTGTGGTATATGCAGAGCCTCCAGAGGAGCTGCAGGGAACACAATGATTCCTTCAAGGCTAGATTTCTGTGGGACATAGAAAGAAACAATTCAATGTTGTTGGCAGCATTCACAGAGCAGCTGCAGATGGTAAAGTGCTGGTTGTGGGCTCGAGAAACGAGCACTGACTGGTGTGATTGCATTGTGATGCAGGTTTGGGATGTTGAGCAGTAGCTGCAGAACTTTTGGACGCACAAGGCCACATTCCAGGATCTGTGTGCCATACTCATCCCAGCCTTCCTGCACAATGACACCAAAATGAGGTGTCACCTATCTTCACTGATAGGGTAGAAATGAGGGGCAATCGCTCTTTGGAAACTTGCAACACCCAATTGCTACTGATCAGTCAGGAATCAATTTGGAGTTGGAAAATCCATCATGGAGGCTGTAGCGATGCAAGTGTGCAAAGCCATTAATGGCATTGAGCTATGAAAGACTGTGACTCAGTGCTACGTGCAGGACATAGTGAATGCTTTTGCAGCAATGGGATTTCCAAACTGCGGTGAGGCAATAGATGGCACACATATTCCTATCTTGGCACCAGATCACCTTGCCACAGAGTATAACAAGAGAAAGGACTACTTTTCTATGGTAATCCAAGCACTGGTGGATCACTGGGGACATTTTACCAACATCAGTGTGGGCTGGTCAGGGAAGGTGCATGATGCACACATCTTTAAGAACACAGGACTGTTCAGAAAGCTGTAATCAAGGACTTTCTTTCCATATCAGCAGATTACCATTGGAGATGTTGAAATGCCAATAGTGAGCCTGGGATACCCAGCCTACACTTTACTCCCATAGCTCATGAAGCCAGACACCAGTCACCTTGACAGTGCCAAGGAGCACTTCAACTACAGGTTCAGCAGATGCAGAAGGCCAGTTAAACATGCCTTTGTTTATTTGAAAGGTCGCTGGCATGGTCTAGTCACGAAATTGGACCTCAGTGGAAACCCCAATGGTTATAGCTCCCTGCTATGTCCTGCATTATATCTGGGAAGCAAATGGGGGAAAGTTTCTGCTGGGGTAGAGGGCTTAGGTGGAATGGCTGTCTGCTGATTTTGAGTAGCCGGATATCAGGGCGATAAGAAGAACTCAACCTGGAGCTACTCGGCTCAAGGAGGCTTTGAAAGACCATTTCAATAGTGAGCCACAGTACTGTGCGTCGCTATAATTTGTTCAATGTAATTTGGCATTGCCCTTTTGTACCCTAGTATGAGCCTTGTAGCAACTGCTGTGTATGTAGTAATATAACATTGCAAATGCAGTTATTACTATTATCTGTGAATCATGTCAGTCCCAGCCAGCATATGCTATAAACTAATAAAGATGAATTAAGTTTCCATAAATAGACTTTTATTCCATACCCAGGCAAACAGACACATTCATAATTTAATGAAGCTGAATAGATAAAGGGAAAAGAACTTTTGGAGAGGAAAAAACAATCATTTCCATTTCAGAAACACATACGCCAACCATGTCTTTCACAGGTCAGTGTATGTTCAGTTGTGATTGCCTGTACTCTCCCCTAGGGTGGAGTGACAGGGGTAGTGCACTGGTCCCAGACTCCATATATAGACTGTGCGGCGGGGGGAGGGGATGGAGGTGCTGGAATGCAGTTCTTTATGGGCTGCAGAGGTAGGTGAGCACAGGACTGTTGAACCTGAACGGGAACAGCTCCTCCAGGCAGCTGCAGTCTGGAGCCATGTGCTGCTAGTCTGTGTGCTGCAATGGCACCTACTGAAGTAATCACTGAGCGGCATGGGAAAGTGTCCTACCGTGGAGGAAGAAATAAGATAGCCCTTCCCAGAAACCTACAGCAAAGATTTGCAGACTACCTCCAGGAAAGTTTCCTCAAGATCTCTGTAGAGGATTTGTGGGACATCTTGGTGCACATAAACAAACTGTGTGTAGGACTCCCTCTGCCTAACTCTACAGGGGAATGAAAAGCAGATAGCAACTTTCCTCTATTGGTTATTTCACTACCTCTTCTATTATCAGTAAAAAAGAGTAAATCAGCAGATTGTCCTTCTATTTTGGGGATTCCATTCCTGTAATTTTAAAGTAAACAGCATACTTATTAGAGGTTCCTTCCCATGCATCACACTAGACTGTAGGGACTGGCTGAACTGCCCAGAACTCAAAAACAGAGACTGGCTCACTATGCCACTGGACTCCCAGTCACCTGTCCCCCATACTCTTCCACCTCTTCCTCATCCATCTCATCCTCTTCCTCACTCTTCATGCTGGGGGCCTGTGATTCAGGCTCCTCTGAAGTATCCATGGGGCTCTTGGGATTGGTAGTGGTGTCTCTGCCAAGGATGGCATGCAGCTCTTTGTAAAAGCTGTAGTTCTGTGACTCTGCACCAGAGTGACTGTTAGCTTCCCTTTCCTTTTGGTACGCCTGCCACAGCTCCTTCGCTTTCATGTGGCACTGCTGCTGGTCCCTGTTGTAGCTCTTCTCCTCCATGACCCAAGCAGTCTGTTCATAGATGCTGACATTTCTACAGTTGGATCTGATCTGTGCCTGCACAACCTCTTCTCCCCACAGACCCAGGAAATCCAGCACCTCCTGTGTACTCCAGGCAGGAGCATATGTGCAGCATGGAGCCAGCATGGTCAGCTGGACAGTTGCTAGGTGTGCTCGAGAGTTGATAGGTGAGCTCTCCAAGCCAGGGAAACAGGAAATGTAATTTCAAACTTTTGCATAACTTTAAAGGGGAGGAGTGACTTCTTGTTTACCTGGCTTCTGGGCAACAAAGCTGAAAAAGGTGACAAGAACAGTCAAGGTGGGGCATTGTAGGTCACCTCTTGCAGACCACTAAATTCGATGTAAGTAACTTAAGTTTACTTTAACACTGCAGCGACTTAAGTATGTCAACCTAAACTCTGTGCCGCTCGTGGAGGTGGAGTTATGTTGGAGGGAGTGAAATTTTAGTGTAGACACTTTCATTATTCAACATAAGCTGCCTGTGTTGACCTAACTTTGTAGTATAAACCAGGCCTCAGAGATGTGGATTGTAATGAGGTGCACTCACCTCGTTCATGTGCCCTCTGGTTGAGTGTGTGTGTGTGGCTGCAGTTTTTTCTCAATTTCCTCCATTCATGGTGCCTCCTGTCAGCCACTGTTCTTGTCAGGGGGGTCTTTGATGACTCAAATTCCTGGCCAAGTCACACTCTGTCCATGTGTGAAACAAACAAACACTTTCTGGGGTACACAATCCAAAATGTCCCCAGTGTTCTGCAGCCCTCTCTGGGCTCAGTCTTTAACCAGTCCAACAGGACCCATCAGGGTACCCTCACTTGGTCTGGCCAGGTTGCAAAGCTCATACTCGAATTGAGTAGTGCCCCAAGGACTTCTTCCCTGGGGAACCCTTACCTCTACTAGAGTCCTCAGTGACCCTAGGTTTCCTGCTGAGCCACCACTCTTGGACTCAGTTCACTGACCACAGCTCCCCACTGAGTCAGTCCCAGTGAAGCCCCCTTCCCTGAGTTGCCACAGTTCTAATTCCCTTCTTTAGGGCGTAGCCACTTCCCCCGCAGTGGTTGCGGGGAGGACCCAGTTCCACCCACTGCTTTGGGCCCCAACCCAGACACCCTTTAAGCATAGCAGCCTCGTGCAGCATCCCTTTACTAATTCCTGTTCTATGTTTCCCTGGGCCACTTCCCTGTAGCCTGTCTTAGTTGAGTCCCAGCAGCCAGCCCAGAAACTCCTTCCTTGCTGCCCAGGTCCTTTCCAGCAACTACCAGCTTTGGCCCTTGCAGCCCCTGCAGCCATCGAGGAGTACCTCTTGCTCCCCACAGTCCCTGTTAGCAGACTGATCTGTCCAGCCCTCTCAGCCCCTTTTATATGGGCTGCTGGGCCCAGACTGGCTTCTCCTTGCAACCACTTTAGCCTGCTTGGAGGACCTCTCTACTGCTACTTTCCTGGGATGGGTGTGACAGGACCCTGCGGCCACAAGCAGTGGGCCTCTGGGCCTAGTCCACCCTGTCACATGGATTTACAACAACCTTTCCATCGCTTCAAGTAAGTGTCTACACTGCAGCACAACAATGTCACAGCTGCAGTCTTACAGCTGTGCTGCTGTAGTGTTTCTAGTGTAAAACGTACCTCGAAAGAAGTGTGGTTAGCACACCCATCAACTGTAACCAGGTCTGTGATTGGTGACAGTCATTAACACCTTCCAGCACAATACTCTGCATAATCTAATTTGTATAATAGTGACTTTATGGAGGGTCAAGACAAACAAACAAACTGCTCTTTTCTCAGGTTTCATTGCATGAAACTGAGGCCCTGTCTACACTGAAAAGGTTTGCCAGTACTTCTATACTGGCAAACCCTCCTAGTGGAAATGCAGCTTATACTGGTCACGCAATCACAGACATGAAGGTCGCTATCTTAAAACAAAAAAACTTCAAATCCAGACTCCAGCGAGAAACTGCTGAATTGGAATTCATTTGCAAATTGGATACTATTAATTTAGGCTTAAATAGAGACTGGGAGTGGCTAAGTCATTATGCAAGGTAGCCTATTTCCCCTTGTTTTTTCCCACACCCCCCCCCCAGATGTTCTGGTTTAACTTGGATTTAAACTTGGAGAGTGGTCAGTTTGGATGAGCTATTACCAGCAGGAGAGTGAGTTTGTGTGTGTGGTTTTTGGGAGGGGGGTGAGGGGGTGAGAGAACCTGGATTTGTGCAGGAAATGGCCCAACTTGATTATCATGCACATTGTGTAAAGAGTTGTCACTTTGGATGGGCTATCACCAGCAGGAGAGTGAATTTGTGTGGGGGGGTGGAGGGTGAGAAAACCTGGATTTGTGCTGGAAATGGCCCAACCTGATGATCACTTTAGATAAGCTATTACCAGCAGGACAGTGGGGTGGGAGGAGGTATTGTTTCATATTCTCTGTGTGTATATAAAGTCTGCTGCAGTTTCCACGGTATGCATCCGATGAAGTGAGCTGTAGCTCACGAAAGCTCATGCTCAAATAAATTGGTTAGTCTCTAAGGTGCCACAAGTACTCCTTTTCTTTTTCCCCAGTATAGTTCATGCCAGTTCTCTGAATGAATTAAGCTATACAAGGAAGAACTTTTTTTGCAGGTGTAACTGCATATACACTAAGACTCTTGCTGACATAGCTATATCTTTTCCCCACAGTCTTAAGTGGCATTGCTATGGCAGAAAAAAGTAAGTGTAGACCAGACTTATAGGTTCCTTTTGTGAGGATTGTATCTATGAAGGAGACTATTTACAATATTTTAACTACCCAATTGTGAAGATTTGGGTTGTTGAATTTTCTTCAGAACTCTTGTTTAAATGAGATGGAAACTGATCTAGGGGACAGTTGCCTACTTGTCTTTTCCTTGTCAATCCCAGGAGCTAAAGCTCTTCGTATTCTAAATCATGTCAAGTGGACAGCAAATTGTTCTGAGGCCTCTGGCAGTAAATGGAAATGCAATCAGGGAAGTAAAATGAGAACTTCTATATCAAGTCAAATGCATGATTTCACCATTTGTGTGTTCCTTTGGATGTAGCTGTAATTTATGTGAACAGACTGAGTAAACCCTACAATAGAGAAGATTCGGAAGGAAAAAAAAAAAAAGCTGTTTCTGAGCTCAGTGAAATACACTTCATCCAAGCAATCAGGCTCTCTATGGGAGAATTGCAGAGGACTAGGGAGATAAAATCTACCCCAGAACCTGGAGCCAGGATGAATTGATGTAAATAGAGTAGTTATATAAGATGCTTCTTATCAATGGGTTGGGTGTTGGGGCCACCAGATGTATGTAAACAGGGTCCCTGACCTCATGCTTCACCTGCTTCTGGGTCAGAACCAGGTGACTCATCTTACCACCACAGTTCCCTGAGAAAGCCTACCCAGGGCTAATGTGAGAACTGATTCTTTGGCATAAAAGGGGTGAATGTCTACTCACCCCACAATTGCCTCACACACAGCCCTATTGCAGAGCTAAAGTGATGCAGATAGTCTTGTCTTGTTCCCTTCTCCCACAATGTGGATCCCTCACCCAGCAGGCTAGTTTAACTCAAAATATTTTATTAGCATTTAAAATTAAACAAAAAACAGACAATTTTTCCTTCTGACTAAGACAGAGGGAAAGCATTTTAGAATTGAACAAAATGTATGCCTGCAGGTAGAGAAGATGGGTGTGAATTTGTAGGCCAATTTGTACCAAATCACCATAGTTATTTGTTAAACTCCAGCAATGTGCTCAAGGCTGTGGAAAACACAGCTTGAAGATGGCCCATTCTCATATTGTAAAAGGCAGGCCAAGAAGGCAGGTAATGACAAGGAAAAAAGAGTAAGTGACATGGAGTACTTTTCTGAGGAGTAACATATGACTGATTTCTTGAGAAATGTGGAAGAAATGAGGGTGAAATCCTGGCCCAACGGAACTCAGTGGGAGGTTTGCTGTTGACTTCAGTGGGACCAGAATTTTACCTTGAATCCTTAGGAGTGTTGGCTTGGTGTACTGGGTGTGCAATGCAAGCAGAGAGGGAATGTAGAAAAAGTCACAGAGATAGGACATGGAGATGAACAGGGCATCAAGCCTGGTTCTGATGGCAGAGCAGAAGAGCAAAGAAATATGAGACAAGGTCAGAGATTTAAGCTGGGGAGTTGTATTTGCCTCTGAAGACAAGCAGAAGGATTTTTTTTTTAATTTGAAGCAAATTAATTTAGCATTACAATTACCCAGACTATTCCTGTGTAGCATGTGCACTTTATGCCCATATGTGCTCAGCATTTTATAAGACAACTTAGGAAGTAGTAAATTTTCACCTTGCATTTGACTGTGATGGTCCCATGTAACTGTTTCAATTCACCTGCTGAACTCAATCAGCCATTAAGTAATCAATCTTTAAAGCCTTGTAAGCGACATATGTGAACAAATCAAGTTGTCTATTAACATCATATCAGCAAAATGTGTGTACACACTTCAGCCTTTGTGCCTGCTGCTTTGAAAATGGGCTCCTTTGGGCTCTACCCAAAGCCAGTTGACTGAGTGCACTTAATATATTCTAATGTATCCACTTGCTGCTGGATATATATCATGCATGAAAACCTTTGCAACACAGTACACACATCCCCGCTTGCAAGTATTGTGCTAAAGATTATGAAGGGTATGCAAGCTTTGCAAAATGCAACTATCTCCCTGCAAGTAGGTTTGAAAACTAAAACCACTGCAGTGATAAAAACTTGCCAAGGTTCCCTATTGATGCAAATATGTTGTAACCATTAGGATACATTTTTCTTAAAAAGTACCAGGGTTAGGCATATAAAAGTGAGGGTGCAAATGAGCTCTATGTAGGAATAAAGCATTGTGGTTTGTAACCAACAGATATTTCACTCAGTCATTCTGTCTCAGCCTAGCCTTCCACCATGGTCTTTTCCATTTAACTGACTCCCTAGCCCCTCTCCCTTCCATTACCATCATTCTCTTCCTGGACCTCTTCTCCCATTGCCACTCTTTCTCTCTCTCTTATTAACCTCCCCACCCCTTTTCTATCTTTTTCTCATTTCAAAGGGCTTTCCAATTTTAACTTAGATAAATGGAGTACAAGAAATAGCTGGAGGATACTCCAAATACTGAGATAACAATACTTAGACATATAAGTCAAATGGAAGGCCTTAAGTGTGACCAGGATAAGAGTGTATACATATACATAGGTCAGTAGCACATGCTTTTTTAATACATATAAGTAAATATATATAAAATTGGACTGCTAAATTGCTCAGGCTTGCCAAATACTTAGAGTAAATTTTCTTAGGGAGGATTTTGTAAAGCATGACATATAGTAAATGACATTGTGCCTCTCCTATTATGACAAACGCAATTCATTTTTCATGTAAACCTGTTTTGACATAATTTCCTCTTGTAATTTACATATGTATTGTATATTAAACTAGTTACCCTCAAGCAAATTTTATGTGACAAAGTATTACAATATATATATTGTAGCTGGCCTTGCTAGCATAATTTAGAAACCTTACCATTTGCTTTGTACGCAAAGCTTTATTTTTTAAAGTTTTTTTTAAAACTTTATTACAATTAACATCTAACATGTCAGTTGCCCACTTTTCTACTTCTCAAAACAGTATAAACTGAACTGAATTTTAATTTTAGAGTAGATGAGAAAAATGAATATGACCACATAATTCTATGATCTTGCCCCTTTAATCAAAGGATAACTATAGGCCTATAGAGCAACAAATATTTTCCAGTATATTTGCATCTACAGTAAAAAAAAAGTCAATATTGATAGTACAGCATAGTGTAATAGTAAGAGGTCCAAAATAGCTGCATTACACACAGTACAGTGCCTATGGAACCAGAACTAGACAACTGTAACAGTTTATTCAAGTTCCTTCCCTAGGAAGTCTGAGGATTCAAGGAAAAAAAATCCACAGGATGTACATCCAAATCACTTGTCTTAGGATATGCAAAACAAAACCGAGATAAAATATTTTTTGCAAAGTTAAAAAATTACCTTGTTTTGCCTATAATTTGTTTCAAACAGAGGTGGGCTCAAACGGATTGACTTCCCCTGTCCCGCTCTGCCTGGGGCTTAGAAAAAAGTTGAGAAAGAAGACTAAAAAATAAATACTACATGAATAGAATAAAGAGTTTTGCAAATGGTTTTGAAATTTGGACCACGTTTTCTTTTCAAAATGGAACACTTACCACTTACATTTGCTTCTTAATATTTGTAAAGTTATCCCCAATCTTTTTTTTTGCCCCAAAAGAACTGTGTTCAGGATTCCCTCCCTCCCCATTTATTTCTTTATTTTTATTAGTATTTCTTTTGCCATTCTAACTTTTCAAAACTTCCTCAACTTTTCAAAAATTAGAGTGGCAACAGAAAAAAGAAGTGATAAAGAAAACAATTAAAAACACACCACTTCTCTGTCGCCCTCCCCCGCATCCCTTCCAAAAAAGCCCAGGACATCATTTATCCTAATGTGTTCTGAACTCTTTTCTTGTTGTTGTTTTGTTTTGAAAGTGGGTTGGGGGGGGGAGAGAAAAGGAAAATGTTGATAGAAAAACTGGGAGTTAAAACAACAAAACAAAAGTTTCTCACTATATCTTCTTTTTTCTACACAACCAGTTCTTATCAAAGAAGAAATTCGGAATGAGAAATTTCAGCTATCTATTAAATGAAGCTACTTCTGCTTTGGATTTGCAAAGACAAAACATACCAGGTAAATTTTTGCAAAGCTTAAATTTGCTCTGCTCTGTATGGAATTTCCTTATATCCTAGTACTGATACTATACTGGTTCCAAAAGGGGCATTAAAATATCAATGGGAAACTTATTTTTAAAAAAAGAATATACCCACCCTGTAATATGCCATTGTCACTATATTAGGGCCTTAGAAGGGATATTCATTTTTATACTCAAATATCTGATATTAAAATACTTAGCCATGGCTATCAAGTACTGTTGAAATAAGCAACAAGCCAGAAAAGGTTATTCTGTTTGAAATTACTTATTTTTTTTTATTCAAATCTATTATTATTTTGGGCCAAAGTATAGTACTTCTAGTATGGTAGATGACAGTAGAGGGATCATTATTCCCTTCATCTGCACCAGTCCAGAATATGATAAGGTGGCCAAGGAAGGGGTTGTAGAGTGTCATTGCAGCCAGGCTCTGGGTGAGACTCAGAGATATGTGTTCATGTCAGCATGTTAAACTTGAACCTTATGCCTATTTTCATCTGTTTGAAATTAGCAGTTTGTAATTAGAGTTCCAGGTTAAGTTATTTTCAATTCTTATGCAATGAGATACACCCGTGCTTGTGTGATGTGATAAACTCTAGAGTTCAGAATGACTGGCCTTCCTCTAGACTGTCTCCAGACTGAGAAATAAAACAGGATTGGTTCTTAATTCTCTTGGAATTACAATAAATCAAGAACTCAGGGTGCTCAGAAAGTATGTGATACAAACAGCTACATAGGTAGCACAACCTATATGGTTCCAATTCCCAGTTTTTCCAAGAGTTACATCAGCTCCCTGCTGCTTTTGAAAGTCTAAGGCTGATGTCTATCAATAATCCTCCATGTTCCAGAATCGTTTCTCGGCCTCAAATCAAAAATGCTTTATAAAAACAAAAAGCAAATAAAAGTAATGGTAAGATGATTGACTGGCTTTTAAACAATACACTGAAATATTTTGTGTTTTTCAGGACAAATGCAACAAGGAGTTTCTTCACCCTTCAGGTCTTGATCCAAAATCCATTGGTGTCAATGAAATCGGTCAATGAGTTTTAGTACAGATCCTAAGACCCTGAACCAACAAAACACTTTAGCACATAATTAACCTAAGCATGAGAACTCAATGGTACACACATGCCTAAATACTTTGGGGGTAAGAGTACAAGGGCTAAGACCTGAGTGTGTACACTCAGAGAGACCAGAAAGGGGCATAGGGACAAGCAGCCCAATAAACATGACAATACTTTTAAACAGAAATGATAATGACGAAATCAAACCTAAGCTATTTTAGGTTAATGTAATTACTTGGATTGGATTGGCAACTGTTAGGCTCGAAAGACGATGGTCTAAGCCTCAAAGCAGTTCAGTTACTGTGTGTAATGATGCAGCATCACAAATAGCTAAAAATTCTTGAGTGACCGTCCTTGCCATAAATAGTGCTAGAATAAGATGCAGGGCCAGAGGATAAATCCAGTGCACTACTAGCAGTTGAAGCCTGCTACAGTTTCCTCTTTGCTCTCTTCACATTTCTCTTTCAACCATCTCTCTTCAGCCTCTGATTCCCTGGCACACCAGTGTGGCCTGTTACCAACTGCACCTTCCCAACTTGCAGTGTAGATGTTGGACATTTTCAAGTCCCTCTTGCAAATGTCCTTGAACCTCAGCATAGGTGCACCCAGTGGTCTTGGAATGTCCACAAGTTTTCCATACAGAAGATCCTTTAGAATGCATCTATTGTCTGTCTGACACTGATGATCAAGCTAATGGAGATGTCCGTGTTTGACAGTGGTGATTAGACTTCTAGAATATTTTTGTGTCCGGAACTTTGTTTTCTCAATTGATATTTAGAATACAGAAAATACAACAGGTATGGAAGGGATTTAGCTGTCTCTCATGCCTGCTGTAGGTGGTCCAGTTCTCAACACGATACAGCAGCATGTTCAAAATGCATGTCTGGCAGACCAGTATCCTGGCGTTCAGTATTAGTTTCCTGATATCGCAAACATACTTGGTCAGTTGGGTGAATGTGGTTTTTCCAATTAGTGAATTAGCTTATCTCTAAATGACAAACTTATTTAATATAGCTGATCCAAGAGAACAGAACTTGTGCACAACCTCTAAGCTCACATTAACTTTTGACACCTCTGGTGCAGCCAAAGACTTGTGCCATAATCGTCTTCTTTAGACTGATGGTTAGTCCAAGTTCATCACGAGCTAGCACAAAACTATTGCAACGCTGCTGAAGTTCATCTTCACTACATGTGACAAGCACTTCATCATCACTTATATTTGGTGATCAGCAGGTGTTTAACTTTGCTTTTTGCTCCTAGTCATGCAATGTTGAAGAGTTTTCCATCTGACTTTGAATGGAGATGTACACCCTCAGTGCTCAACCAGAAAGCATGATGAAGCAACAAAAAGAAGGAATAGACAGAGTGTTGGTGCCAAAACACATCCCTGCTTGACACCACTGTGGATTTCAAAGCTGTCAGATTGATTACCATCATGCTGGACTTTAGCCTTCATGCCATCCTGGAAGGATCAAATCACACTGAAGAGGATTGTGCGGCAAGCAAACCTCTCACATAATTGAAAACGTTCCTTTCTTGTGATTAGGTTAAAGATCTTACAAAGGATCTTACAAAGGCCATATAGAGTGTTTTTCCTTCTTTTTGACAATTTTCTTGTAGCTGCCTTAGCATGAAAATCATGTTGATAGTACATCTGCTAGCACAGAAGTCCCACTGTTCTCTGGATATACCCAGTCAGCAAGAACTTGCAGTCCTTTAAGAATGACTCTTGTGAATGCCTTCCCAGCAACACTAAAGAGAGAAATGCCTCTGTAGTTGTTCCAATCACTCTGATCTCCTTTGTTTTATTAAAACATTATGATGCTGGCATCTTTCATATCTTGTGTTATCCCTCCTTGCCCCAGCAGCCAAGAAAGACATTGTGCAGATGTTTAAGCACAACCTGCCCACCTTGTTTCAGTACTTCAGCTAGAATTCCATCTCCTCTGGCAGTCTTTCCTTATGCTTGGAAGGTGATTGCCTTTTCAAGCTCATTTACAGATGACTGTATATTGAATTCTATAGTGTG
Organism: Caretta caretta; assembly: GCF_965140235.1. Classification (NCBI taxonomy): domain Eukaryota; kingdom Metazoa; phylum Chordata; order Testudines; family Cheloniidae; genus Caretta; species Caretta caretta. Next base: position 79,636,619 of record NC_134208.1, read on the forward strand.
GAGCCTGGGGTTCACATCTAGGGCTGCTTCAGAAACAGTAGTTTCACACAAATAGAGTCTGCAATACTGTTCCACCCAGCACTGCACCTGTTCTGTCAATGATGATGCATCCACAGAGATTTGAATGGGGCAAATTTCTTATCTGCAGGACCTATTGCTTTGTTGATTCCATCATACATACCTCTTAGGTCTCCAGTCTCAGGACATTTGTATCTCCTTGCACAGATCAAGCCAGTATGATTGAGAACAATGCCTTGCTATTTGTTGCAATGCACTCTTGACTATTTTGAGGTTAGCACATATCTCAGGGGTAGGGTTGATATTGTAGTGGAGATATTCCATGTGTTTTTCTTCAATAACTGGACATATTTCTTCAGAGTGTGCTGCAAACCAGTCTTTATCTTGCACAGTCTTTTTTACCAAAAGCTATGATTGCAGCTATATGGATTTTTATTCTGACTGTGTTCAGGACAGGCATGTGTGGTCTGGTACTAGTACCACATAGTGCATACAGGATAAAGATTTGATTATGATGATCACTGTCTTCAAAACTGCTTTTTGGAACGTGAGAACAATGTGCATTGGTATGTCAAATGATCTAGAGGAGATCAATGACCTTAGGAAGACCACCATCATTGACAAAGCTGGAAAAGCATGACATCAGCATAGACTCTCTCTCTGGTACCAGACAAGTTGACACAGGATTTCTATGCAAGATGCACTACACCTTCTTCTTGCATCAACAAAGCAAACAAGACCTCCACGAACACCTGGTAGGTTTTGTAGTCAAAAATTCATCATCATCCATGGTCAAATGGCTTCTTGTAACATCACAATGTACCATATCTTCAAGAATATCTACCACTCATGGCTTAGCTAACATCATTAGTACATCTGTTCCAACACTTTTTTCCACAACTGAAGAAAAAATACTTATCTAACAGCTACCTGATTGTATCTTCAACAGGTGAGTGACTATCTCCTGTGAGACTTCAATTCCAGAGTCAGCACAGGTCACAAAATGTTTCCGCTATGCATTGGTCACCATGGAGTGGAAAAATTAACAACAATGGGCAAAGATTACCGGATGTCTGCATGCACTGACAACTGTATATTATTCCATTACCTACTTCCAAGGTGGTCAATGCTGGAAGGTCTCACAGAGACACCCCTCATCTAGACACTAGCACAAACTGGATGTAATGGTCATGTGCTTGTATGCTGCAAAATAAGACTTTCATTAAGGAAGTTCCATTGTACAAAAAAAAAAAAAAAAAGGTTGCCCACCCATTAACATCAACACTACAAAAGACCAAGGAAGGTATCTCCAATTTACTACGAATCTCAGGGAATCTATGTCATTGGTTGCACATTCTGTGAATGCTGACACAGCATGGAACACACTCAGAATAAAAATCTATATAGCTGCAACCTTAGTTTTTTGTTAAAAAAAACCTATACAAGATGGAGGGAGGTACACTCAGAGACCAGAAATGGGACACAGGGTAAAGCAGCCCCAGCACCATGACAATACTTTGTTAACAGACATGATGAGGAGCTGAAACCTAAACCATCTTAGGTATAGAATCTCAAAACACTTAAACTAGAAATAAAAGAATCTTAAACTACTCCCAAAGGTAATCCTATTATCAGTGAAATGGACTCTAATATTACATAAAAGTGTGGCCTTAAAAACCCAAAATACTCTTTGAAACACTTCCTAAGAAACATTTCTGATCTATTATGTGAACTCACTAATTTTGATATATGTTGTTTTATTTCAGACCTTTCAAGAAATTTATAGTATGCAGAGTATTTTCTCTTTAAAAAGGTTATTCCACAGCTTTACTATGTTCTTCTATGCAGAGAATATTATGAACAACCCCCAAAGGTCATCATGCTCATGTCCACACTGAAACACTATATGAAGAGTTGATCAAAATGGTTTCTTAGACTCCTTTAGCTGCAAATTGGCCATGTTCCCAGTTTGATTTCTCAACAACTAAAAGAACAAATAGAAGAGTAAATTAAAAGCTCTGTAAAAAAAAACATATTGTATTTACTATATGGCATGATTTATAGCAATTTATCTGAGGCTTATTCTTAGTCCTAGACAATGGTACTAAAATAAAACAAAGATGTTGTAAACCACACAACAATTTGCAGAAAGTCAGAGTATCCTCCATTGTGACTGTGTTTTAATTCTCTATCAGCATACACACCATAAAAAATATATTACGCTTCTTAGATCTCCTAGAGCAATGCAAAAGTTCCAAAGTTTTGCAGAAAAAGGGAGATTTTTGCAAAGCAACCCTACATGTTTTTCAGTGGGCAAGAATGAAAATAGATTGTTTATTATTCTTAGAGTTCAGTTTCAGGAATAGAGAGACATACTGATTGGTGGAACAATAATGCAAAGCTGAGTTAAAATCTTTAGGGCCATTCTATTCTTTAGTGTCCTATTTGATGCAGTGACAGCTTTTTGAATGTACTAGAAAGATGCCATAGAACATTCTTCTGGTCGGGTGATCTCCCCAGGACAAAGTGGTATTCAGATGCATCACAGTATCCATCAGTTAGTGGTGCAGCCTTGAGCTTCAAGAGATTTTCTTGTAGAAAGTATTTTTATTCCTAGTATGTTTGAATCCTGAGTTATTGTCCCTTTTTCCTGATTTAAAAAAAAAATCAAACCTTTGTACTGCTGTCTCTTTGACTGGTCTCAGTTATAATAAAATAAATCCCCAGACAGAAATGCACTTAAAAGGGTGATTTACTATTGTTTCAAGCACACAATCCTCTTTCTGTCTCCCTAATACATTTCAATAATAAATCTCGATGAGGGAAGCTCTTAAAAGAGCTGTTCTGATGCACCCAATTTCCTCTTCCATTTTTAGACACTCACAAGCCTTTGTTGGAAAGCCAGGGCCAGGGGCTTATCAGGAAAGAAACAGCATTGGCTTGATCCTGAAACACTTACTTGTAACTAGTCTAGTCCTTAGTTACTTTAGATGGACATTAGAAGAATTATGACCAGGAGGACTACCCCTGATTTTGATTAGATTTCCCTTACATTGCATAGCACCTATGTTATGCAGCTTCTGAGTCAACAGGAAAATAGGAAGATTTTGCAAGAAGTGGCCACTGATTTGGGGTTCCTCCATTTTTCAGTGCCCAAACTGATTTTCCTGGGACTGATTTTCAGGAAGTGCTGAGCACCCATGAAATGTAATAATTTAGATACTAAAAACTGGGTAGCAAATTCTTTTCTATAACAACAACAGTAGTCTACCCAGAGGACTGGTTAAATGTCTTGTTGCTTGTTTCAGAGTAGCAGCCGTGTTAGTCTGTATTCGCAAAAAGAACAGGAGGACTTGTGGCACTTTAGAGACTAACAAATTTATTTGAGCATAAGCTTTCGTGAGCTACAGCTCACTTCATCGGATGCATTCAGTGGAAAATACAGTGGGGAGATTTATATACATAGAGAACATGAAACAATGGGTGTTACCATACACACTGTAACCAGAGCGATCACTTCAGGTGAGCTATTACCAGTAGGAGAGCGGGGGATGGGCGGGAAGGAACCTTTTGTAGTGATAATCAAGTTGGGCCATTTCCAGCAGTTGACAAGAACGTCTGAGGAACAGTGTGGGGTGGGAAATAAACAAGGGGAAATAGTTTTACTTTGTGTAATGACCCATCCACTCCCACTATTTAGTCCCCACCCCCCATTGCTTTGATATTACTCACTATTAAGGGACAACTAATACTGCATTATATGTTCTATTTAATGCTTTGCATTATCCACGTGATTGCACATGTTGCACTGAAAATACATTCTATTAATTTTGTACAGATTTCCTAGCTGGAACAATCCTGTATCTTTTGATTTATTTCCAATATCTGTGCTACCAATTTTTTGGGGGTTGAATTTTAAGCATTTTAGGTTTTATTAACAATATCCACTGAACTCTTTCAGCAGTATTTTCATTGTGGGCTTTATCTTCTTTCAGCCTCCTCTCACACCATTGTTTTCTAGTTTCTTTTCCTCACAGTGCCTGTTTGGACTATCACACCAGTATAATGGTTTCAAGATTATGACTTGCGAAAACGGATGTGTGCTTCTCAGTTTGATGCAAATTTTGGGTCACTCGAAAAAGACCAAATTCTGGATTGGTAACAATAAAGATTATGGTGAAATATTTCCAACGTGTGTGTGTGTGTGTGTCTGTCTGTCTGTCAATCTGAACTCCAGGTATTCAACAACTCTGAAAATAAAGCCAGTTTTTTAAGTATGAATGTGGACTTGATTGCTTAAAACTAGGCCAACATTTTCAAATTTAGGTGCCAAAGATGGTTTTTGTTGGGTTAGGCAAATTGTTTAAAAAAGAAAAAGAAAAAGAAAAAAGAGAAATGGGCCAAACCAGTCTTCTGTGTAGATCTGCATTCTCCAAAGGCTTAGTGTTGTGATACATATAGACAATCACCACATCGTAATTCCACTCCAGTATCCCACACATGGTGTAGGAGAGAACTGCCCCCTTTTTATGCAAATGATCCTTTCAGTCAGGCTCTGTCTCTAGAACAGAGGTGGGCAAATATGGCCCATGGGCCACATCCGGCCCGCAGGACCTTCCTGCCCAGTCCTTGAGCTCCTGGCTCGGGAGACTAGTTCCCGGCCCCTACCCTGCTGTCGTCCCTCCCCCGCAGCCTCAGCTCGCCATGCCACTGGGCGTCGGGGCTCCGAGCTCCTGCCAGGCAGCATGGCTGAGAGAGCCACTGGCCTGCCCCAGTGCTCTAGACTGTGCAGCAGCATGGCTGGCTCCAGCTGGGTGGCGTGGCTGCCAGTCCTGGTGCTCTGAGTGGCATGGTAATGGGGCAGGGAGTGAGGGGGTTGGATAAGGGGCAGGAGGTCCAGGGGGGCAGTCAGGGGATGGGGGCAGTTGGAATGGGTGGAGGTTCTGGGGGCGGGGTGGTTAGGGGATGGGGAATGGGGGGGGTTGGATAGGCATGGTTGTCCCAGGGGGCCTGTCAGGAGGCAGGGGTGTGGATAGGGGTTGGGGCAGTCAGGGGATAGGGAGCAGGGAGGGTTGGATAGGGGGTGGTCAGGGGACAAGAAGAAGGGGGAGTTGGATGGGTAAGGTGTTCTGAGGGGGGCAGTAAGTGGGAGGGGCAGATAGGGGGCTCGGGCAAGGCTGTTTGGGGAGGCACAGCTTTCCCTAACTGGCCCTCCATACAGTTTTGGAACCCCGATGTGACCCCCAGGCCAAAAAGTTTTCCCACCCCTGCTCTAGAATATGACTGACAAAATCCATTCCCAAATATGAGCTCTTCAGGGCACCACATTGCATGATGCTGACATCATAGTTTTAACAGCACAGCACCATTTGGGTTCACAGTTGATACTGTCATGTCAGTATGAAACTCTTCAGAATCACCAGTCCTAGCTTTTATACCATGTCTGTCAGCATAGCATCTGAGTATCTCAACATCTTGCCACTCATAATTTATATGAAGAAAAAGGCAGGATGGCTAGGACCACAACTGCCTGATTCAGTTTTGAACACTGAAATGTGCATAGCAATATAATTCCTAATCATTGTTTTGTATGAAGGTCAACAATCCTATGTTATTATCTGCTTTCTTCTGGTGCGCTGCTATAATTTTTCTTCCTAAAAGAAAACTGACAATACTGTATTTTAATGACTAATTGGATCAGCCAATCGTAGGAAAATACTTAACTAGTATCAAAAGTGATATCTTGAGGTGATAAGATTTCCAATTGCACCATATTTTTCTGGTTTGAAATAAATGCATTTTATTAATCACTGTACAATTCCATACATTGATTATTAATTGATACAGTTTGCATAATGGCACAAACAGAACTGAGTTAGGTTGAAGGAAGATTGAACCATATGTGATATATTGTCCTTGTTTCAGAGGGCAGTACTCAAGAAAATTAGGAGGTAAACTCTTTAACCCTCTTTGTATGTGAATGTGTATTAGAAGTTTTACACATGCATATACCATTTACACAAACTCATACTCGTACATATTTTACATCCACATTGCATCGTGTACAGATAGCCTGAACAGAACAAATATGTAATTTTGAGAAACCGCAAACTACACATTTGAAATACACAATAGAGGTAGTGAGCTAAAATGCTTCAAGAGAAGGATATTGCACTTGCAGCACTTATATGCAACCATGGGCTTCTAAAGAGGGGTGTGTGTGAAGCCGTGAAGAAAAGCAATTCTATTCTCAGTAGGTTACCACAGTATTTTCAAAAGTTTCTAATTGAAGACATGCTTCATTTGCCTTGGCTATAAAAGAAGTCATATTTGGTCTTGATTATGTCTGTAAATGACCTCATAAAATGTACTCTGGGGGAAAAAAAAAACAACTACCACAAACTACCACACAGTTTGCAGGTTACTTGAGAAACCTTTTTAAAATTTGTAAAGTTGTATGTCTCTTGTTTGTAATATCTGCTAAATGGCTAGAGTAGTTAAACTCCATTAAGTTCACTAAATTTCATTTTTATAGCATATTTTAGCTATATTAGGAATACATGTGTCTTATAATATGAAAGAGAAAGGTCCATAAGTCTCTCAAACCCCATCTGTATGATTAGAAAGTGCACAATTCATCATTCATTGTAAATATGTACTGAGGATCCTTCAGGGTATTACAAAGAAAGTTTATTAATAATGTGCACAGATTTAGTGAAAACATCCAAACTAAATGATATGGTGTAAAACAATTGAATTTCACAATCTAATTAATTTAACTGCTCACATACAGTTTAATTTTGTAATTTACCTATTCAATGTTTGGTGAATATAGCTATATTTAGAACAATCTCAAACCCAAGTTTGATCTTTAGGAGTTTTATTTTAAAAACTGTGTGCCACATCCTAGCTCCTGAAAAGGCTTCTTCACACCATTCTGATAGTGTAAAATAGCATCAGCACCATCTTAACTGTCAATGTGGAGTCCTCCTAATATACAGGTATCTCTGGGTCGCATACAGCCCTCATTGTCTGCTCTCTTCCACCTGCTCCAGACAACATCGATTAGGGGGTCTGGCTAAGGAAGAGTAGGCAGGGCTAACATACTGTTGTGCTCCAGTGAGCACCAGCTATCAGAATAGCCCCTTGAGGAACAACGCTGCTCACACAATTTAGAGAAGCCCTGAGGCTGTTCTAAATTGATCCTCAGGACTAGTCTGGTTAGAATGGTAGCCCTTCCCACCTCCAAATATGGGGTGCAGCAGGTACCAAGCAGACATTCCTTAGGAGATGGACCTGAATTCCATTTTACTTAACATTGTAAGGGACTCATGCTCCCTTGGATGACAAGCCATTAACATTGATGGGAAGCACATACAAGGACCAAAAGATGAAATGCCATCTTAAAAAACAGAATGGAACTCTCCCTATCAATCCCCTTTTCTCCCTCAACAGCAAACTCCTTTCAAGATACTACTCCTGCAGCTATCACCCCAGAAATGGTAATTGCCCCCTTTCTAGAGACCTGTAAGGCAAATGCGGCAATCCAATAAGAATGCTCAGCTGGGATATCAGACAACTCAGGAGGGATGGTGCTTCCTACTCAAGACTGTGGCTGAATGCGACAATCTAGTCCTTCCTCAGGCAAGTTTCTAGTAATATGTATGTAAAAGTGGATTTCATGCAGGTTATGAATATTTATTTATTTCTACAAAATGGAACAGTCCCAAAAAAGAACACAAGATACTGACTCTGTAGCTTGGTTGTTGGGGTACTTGCCTAGGCTGTGGAAGACCTACGTTCAAGTCCCTACTCTGAATCTGGTGAGTGCCATAGTTTCTGGGTGCCCGGCTATTCTGGGGTGGGATGAAATGGCATTCTTGCTTTCTGGCCATAACTGTATGGCAAAAGAGAGGCAGTTTAACATTGATCTCACTTGAAACAAAGCATTTCAGGTGAGTTCAACAATGATTTCTGAAATGTCAAAGAGTTTTGTTCAAACAAAAATATCACAACGTATTGACATTTCTGAATCTAAACTCAGAATTTCTGTTCCATTAAAATTTCAGTTTGTCCCATTTCATGATGAAAACAAGTGTTGAAGTGTTGGAATTTCCCCCCAGGATAGAAAGTTCAAATGTGCTGTCATAAATATAAAGGGAAGGGTAAACCCCTTTGAAATCCCTCCTGGCCAGGGGAAAACTCCTCTCACCTGTAAAGGGTTAAGAAGCTAACGGTAACCTCGCTGACACCTGACCAAAATGATCAATGAGGAGACAAGATACTTTCAAAAGCTGGGAGGAGGGAGAGAAACAAAGGGTCTGTGTGTGTCTGTATATATGCTGCTTTTGCCGGGGACAGACCAGGAATGGAGTCTTAGAACTTTTAGTAAGTAATCTAGCTAGCTATGTGTTAGATTATGATTTCTTTAAATGGCTGAGAAAAGAATTGTGCTGAATAGAATAACTATTTCTGTCTGTGTATCTTTTTTGTAACTTAAGGTTTTGCCTAGAGGGATTCTCTATGTTTTGAATCTAATTACCCTGTAAGTTATCTACTATCCTGATTTTACAGAGGGGATTTCCTTACTTCTATTTACTCCTATTTCTATTAAAAGTCTTCTTGTAAGAAAACTGAATGCTTTTTCATTGTTCTCAGATCCAAGTGTTTGGGTCTGTGGTCACCTATGCAAATTGGTGAGGCTTTTTAATCCAACATTTCCCAGGAAAGGGGGGGTGCAAGTGTTGGGAGGATTGTTCATTGTTCTTAAGATCTAAAGGTCTGGGTCTGTAGTCACCTAGGCAAATTGGTGAGGCTTTTTACCAAACCTTGTCCAGGAAGTGGGGTGCAAGGTTTTGGGAAGTATTTTGGGGGGGAAAGATGTTTCCAAACAGCTCTTCCCCAGTAACCAGTATTTGTTTGGTGGTGGTAGCGGCCAATCCAAGGACAAAGGGTGGAATATTTTGTACCTTGGGGAAGTTTTGACCTAATCTGGTAAAGATAAGCTTAGGAGGTTTTTCATGCAGATCCCCACATCTGTACCCTAGAGTTCAGAGTGGGGGAGGAACCTTGACATGTGCTCATCTCTATTCATTACATTATATTTTTAAGTTTCTATCTGTGAAAAAAATCATTAGCAATTTAAGTATTGTAAAAGATTTCGTGAAACTCAAAGCTGCTAAAGATACTAGTATGGCACAGAGCAGTGTGATGACAAAACCAGCTGGAATGCTTGTTGATGAAACCGAGGTTGTCCATATAGACTTGGCTTCCTAATCAAAATAGCCGCACCTGTGTACATGTTAACATATACATTTTCTTCTCCACTGGTTAGTTAAAAGTTAATCTAAGGTAATTTAGCTGAGCCATTTAGAAGACATAATATATACGGTTGTCTCCAATATTTTCTCTACTTTGGTAGAATAAGTGAAAACATACTATAGTTATATAATATGAGGGGGCTCTTTATTCTATTACAGTACCAATCCTGGAGACCCATGAAGGGAAGATGCATTAGAGTTGTTGGTCAGAGAAATTAAGGGTATGTTGGTTTCTTGTGAGCTGTATTTTAACATGCTAGAAATCTTACAATTTGTTCCTTAAAAAAAAATGGTTGAAGCCATTTAACCCTTCTCACTGATTTTTCCCTAATGAATTTTGCTTTGTGTTCCCTTATTACAGGTATGTTGACACTGGAAGAGAGAGGAAATTGCAGCAACAGCAGATGTTTGGAATCCTGTCTGTGGTTATCATTATCAGAGTCTAGAAATGGATACAAATATGGTTCTAGAACTAGATTTTGAAATCGGAAGGTGTTGGAAACCAGGTTTTTGTCGGGCCCTTTACAGACTTAGGGAGCTACATGTGACAATTAGATTTGGAGCTGGGTTCCAATTGCACACAAACACACCCCCACCACTCACACAGATTTTGGAGTGATCAAATCTGGCATTTGGCTCAGTCCCATTTCTAATTGAACCTATCTGCAACTCAGCATTTCTAAACTTGAGTTTCTGTGTTACTGATTATTTTAAATGCTATGTTAAATCATTTACGTTTTATAGTTTCTGAATCTCTAATACAAATTAAACATCCCATCACAATTTAAGAGACTGATGAAGAAACATATAAATCAATTTATAAAGAATACTTAAACAGGAAGTAAAATATGACAATGCCTCACACAGGGCTTACATAATTTTTTGCTTGTATGCAATGGAGTATTTTTGGAAACTATCATCTGAGATAAGTCACAGTCAAAATTTTTTGGATTAAATATTTTGCACAAACATAAATGTGCATCTGATAATGGTAATCTTAGATCAGGAGATATTCTTTACTAATTCAGGTGGGATAAGAACAGAGAAGCATGTTACCAGTATGTGTTTGGCAGCTAGAACAAACCACCTCAAACAACAAAACATTAAAAATCAAGCCCCGGCATCATGACACTTGGCTATATAATGATTGTGTATGTGTCTACCAGCATAGTTAACCTGGCCTCTTATGCAGGTTTTATCCTTAACCACCTTACTGTTCACACAGAAAAACCTATAACCCAAATTTGGACAGCCTTTAAAACCAGGTTAATTTACTCATCTTGAGGGTGGGATTAGAGCACAGTCTCTGAATTAACCCTGACTGGAACCCACCCACTTTGCAAAGGACATTGCAGACAAGTATCACTTGAGTGTCGATAATCCTCCAATACCTTTCCACAATTCCTCCTGAAGAACAAACAAATTCTCCTGCAATTCACACAATTGACCGGGCAACAGTAAGAATGTCTCAGCCAAAAGAATCATGGGGCATTCCCCCAGACATACATGGTTATGTGTGCAGGAACAGTGAGGACATAGAACTCAAGTGGGTCTGCTCACACCCAAGCCAGGTTTACCCAGGTGACCAGAGCCAGATGCGAGTCACCCTGGTTAACTGTGCAGTACAAACATAGTTTATGGCTTTGGATCATTGACCATGAAAACCTCTCCCACTGTTTCCTACAGCACTCATCTTTATGTACTAGGAAGGTATTTTTAATGCATATGCTCCCAAGATCTGTAAACAGTCTCGATATCTAGTTTCAGGATATTTTTGCTCTTAAAGTGAAATTTGTTTCACACATCTAAAGCCCATCTAATTGGGCTTTATTTAAGAGAAGTGCTTAGAACAGATGAAATCCACCAACCTTAACCAGCCTCCAGGGCATGGAGCTTCCAGTACAGTATAGTGTCTCCCTTTTACCTTTCCTCCCATCCTGCTCAAGCCAATGGGCTAGAATAGCATCTGCAGACCCTCTGGTGCCACTTGTGGTGGATGTTAGAATGTGCGTAAATACCCTTACAGGCATGCCCCAATGAGTCTCCAATGCCAATCAGTGTAGACTGGTGCAGAGAACTCATCTGAAGCGTGCAAGAGTTAAGCAAGATCTCTACAAAACTGCTTCTTGCCCACAGAGCAGGTGGTAGAGCAACAACATGGGAGGACAGGGAAGGGGGGCTATGCTGTTGTGAAGTGTGCTACTCATGTTGTGTATGGATCCTCAGGAACACAGTCAATTTCCCCTTTAATGTTTGTCTCAACAAGCCTTGGATATATTACCACAAATCACGTTTTGTGTTCTCTGTGGAGACGGGGCAGGTCTGAGGAGCAGAATACAAGTGTGTATTATAAAAAGCTGGGTTGGGTGAGGTAATCTCTTTTATTGGACCAGCTTCTGTTCATGAGAGAGACAAGCTTTTTGAGCCACAGATGTTGATCCAGTAAAAGATATTACCTCACCCATGTTTTCTCTCTAATATGCTGGGATCGGCATGGCTACAACTACACTGCATACAAAAAGCTGGGTTGTGATGTTGTCCCCAGCAGCACAGTCCGAAGCAAGAACAAAGAGTTTCTGCTGTGAGAAAGCCAGGGAAGGTATTCAGGCTACTTGAAAGTTGTTTGTCCATTAGCAAAATCCACAAAATTCATGAATGTCTGACAATTGAAGTCATACTCACATTTATGCAAACCTCTTTACGGCCAGCAGCAGGACTTTCCATTACTTTCAAACATTTCTTTGAGCTTTATGCAAAAAAGAATAGTTGGGTGACACACAGCTGGTGTAAACAAGCACAGCTCAATAATTTAGCTCTCATGTTTTCTGCAGTATACTGGATTTTTTGTATAGGAGACTTCCAAGTTATTAAAATGGATCAACTTAAAGAAAGAAATGAAAATGATAACTATGGTATCCTCTCTCTCTCTCTCTGTGAGTTTGCTTCACTGGTGATTTGAACAAGTTTGTCAGACCATGAAGTTTATGGGCACTTTTCTTTCTTCATCTGATTATGGGTGCCCATCGGGCCAACATATGCAATTTAATGGTGCAATTTGCTGCAGTGACAAAAAACAGGATCCCCGCTGAAAATTTAAAGTAGGGGGTGTAACTATTTTCTGCTTCTATTACTTCATATAATGGCCTCCCAGATGAGACAACATAGCAAGCAACACAAATGAAACACTAGTGACGCATGACTTCCACCAACTGCTTGTGAATTGAAAGCAGATGTGGACAGTAGGAGGTTGGCCACCTCTAAATACAACGCAACTGAAAAAAACAAAACAAAACAAAAAACCTAGTCTACTACTGGCAAAAAACAAAACAAAACCAAAAAAAAAAAAAATCCAACCAAACAAGCAGTGGATCTCATTAGAAACTTTGCACCATCATATTTAAAATAGACAGTGAAAATGACAAATAAGGATTATGGTGATAAAGATTGTTAATGGAAAGGAACTTTTATCAAATGTGTAATTGTTCCAATGAAATGTACATTGTTTATGTATAGTAAAATACAGTAGCCTTATATGGCATGTTTCAAGGTACAAGGCTATCATATATGTACAAATTATTAAAATTAATATTAAATATGGCACCCACAAGTTTAATATCCTTGTAATTTCCTTTCCACATGCTTAAGTGCTCTTCTGCATTGGGGCCAAAGTGAACAGAACTGACCCTGACTGAAGGCAAATCACTGGGGCATATACTAGTCAGCACCTTAATCCTCAGAATGAACCATTTACAGTTACCCTCTGTCACTGTAATTCAGATTTGTTGAAATTCTCTCTCAATTACAATGCAGTTCACTCCTTATAATGTACATATTGACTTAATTTGCTGGTGGTATGTTTTCTATTGTAACAAAAGCTTTCCTGAAGTCCAGACATGCTAACAAATGTCTACAGCTTTACCTCATCAATTCCTTTTGACACCCCAAAAACAATAAAAACTCAACAAATGCCATGATTTATAAGATGTGCTCTCCCTTACTAAAAATCAATGCCAACTACCCTTAATTAAAGCCAGAGCTTACTGTTCCAGTCTGCACCTGATTAGAGTTAGTATACTGAAGGAAGTTTATTGGGCTTCTGGGACTATTTTCCTAAAGCTGCTCTAGATCACTTTCCATATACAGTGGTAACATTTAACTTCCTCCAGTCTGTCATTTTTCCTTTTTCCAAGAAGATTTTGAACATTCTGGTAACAGCTGAACAATCCTTTTAGCTGCTCACTCAGAATAGTAAATTAGGCTCTATTTGGTCTTGGCGGTTTGGCAGTCTTCAGAGATTGATATCTGAATGCATCCGATGAAGTGAGCTGTAGCTCACAAAAGCTTATGCTCAAATAAATTTGTTAGTCTCTAAGGTGCCACAAGTCCTCCTTTTCTTTTTGCAGATACAGACTAACACGGCTGCTACTCTAAAACCATTCATCCAGGTGTGAACCTTATTTTCCCCCACTATATTTTTTTCCTCCCTAGTGAAATGTAAGTCTTTTTTTTTTTTTTTTAACCCCTGGAATATGTTCCTGTTGTTCACTGTCAATACTGAGGTTAAGAACTCATTTCACATTTTCCTATCAGCTGACACCTATTTCAAAAAATTACCATTCTCATCTCATAAGTATGTTTACACTGCAATAAATAAACAAACAAACATGGCAGCAAGTCGGAGAGACCTGGTCTACATATTCACATTCATGAAGCTTGAACTGTGGCAATAAAAATGTCATGAAGACATTCCTGATTGGGCTCTGAAACCCATCCCCCTCCTCAGGTTTCAGAGCTCAAGGCCCAAGCAGGAACATCTACATACATGGCTATTTTTTAGTGCCACAGGGTGAACCCAAGTCTTTAGACCCAGGCTATAAGTCTTGCTACTGTGGGGCATTTCCCCTCCACCCGCCCAGTGCAGACATACCCTCAGATTCAGATTTCAACCTGTGACTCTAAGGCTGTGTCTGCACTAAGAGCAAGGGTGTGATTCCCATCTTGCATAAACATGCTCATCAAGCTAGCACAAAAAATAGAATGCAGCCACTGTAGCATGGTCAGCAGCAAGCCGTGGCACAGGCTAGCCACCTTGTGTACATGCTCACAGGGTCCAGGCATGTTTGGACTTGAGGAGGGGGCTAGGTCATGCTGCTGCTTGCCTGAGCTACAGCAGCTACACTACTATTTTTAGTGTGCTAGCTTCATGAGAGCTATTGCAGATATGTCTACCTGAGCTGGGAATCACAACCCTAGATCCAAGTGTAGACGTAGCCTGAGATTTTGTTAAAAGAATATAAGTTTCTCGCTCACGGTTGTGTAAATCAACAACTGATTGTGATGCAGCTACATCTGCCTGAGTGTGCTGATAGTCGGAAAGCATAGCTATAAGACATGTAACTCTGAAACGTGCTGCTCGGGGGGCTCTCGCAAAGGCCACCTCAGTACAAGACTCATGGAGGGCCTATCCTATCAAAGCTCTGTGGTGGTTTCACAGGGCCTCCCTCTGTTGTGGGGAGGCAAAGACACCAGCAAAAGAGAATAGCTTGTCTGAGGATAGGGAGCAGGAAGGCCCAGCCATCCCAAGGAGACTGGAACAGTGACCATTCCTCCAGCAGATAGCTCCAGTGTGGGTGGCCTCATACCCTACCACCACAAGTAGGGCCTGGGCACTATATGTATGGGGAGAGAGTCACAACCCTGGGATGCCTTGGAGACTGCTTATGGTGTAAACATAGAGGTATGCCTGTGTACCTCATATTAGTTGTGCAAAGGGTGCCTGAACCAAATGTGGACTGGGATGTCAGGTCCAAAGTTGCCAACTTGCAACCACAGATCTCTTGGTAGTTTTCTTAAAGACACAATTCCTGGAACCATGCAGTTCTGTGAGAATTTCAGCTTTTTGTTAAGTTTGGTTCTACTTTAGTCTTTGTGGTTTAAGAGTAAATCCTGAAAGCCTAAATGCTAAAGGCTCAAAAATGAGAAGAAACATCAAAAGAACCCATAACTAATTCTTAATGTCTTATTTTATTCAGCCAATCTCATGACTGTCTAATTATTTTTAAATGTGGGGTGGGCAAAATGGAAGGTCCCAGTTGTAGCAGGAAGTTGATAGGTCAGGAGAGAGGACTGCAGTTTTATGCACATGAAGACCCTGTTGCTCCAACTACCTGAGCAATGGTACAGAGGCATCACAGTTGCTATTCCAGGACTGCAGTCTTGCACCCTTGCCATGGGTTTGAATTTGGAAGGGATTTCATCCTTCTTCCCTAAATTCAACTTTGGATCTGAAAGTCAATTGTATCCTTTCAGCTTCGGCATTGTCTCCATTAACCCCAAGCAAAATGAAGTGTACTATAGATGCAAAAGAGGCAGACAACTTTTGGACAACTAGAGAAGAAAGTTCTACATATAGAAGTTTCCTAAAAATTGTGTTGATAAGGAAATCAGAACAGAATCTAGTTCACTCTTTCATAGCTATGTTTTCTCTGTCAGCAGTGGTAAAAGGAGTAAAAAGTAGTAAAATCTTATTGTCACTAAATTTAACAAATATGACTTTGGAAATGCATAGGTGCCAGATATATGAAGTGTGAAAACACACTATTTACATAGTTGCTTTTCTACATACCTAGAGATACACCATTCTTCAACAGAGTGGGACATGAACTATAGTCTATATTTGTCTCTGCAGCACTTAGTACAATGGGATTCCTATATTCTTTTGTAAGAAAAATAATGACAATACACAACCTCAAGAGGTGGCAGGTTCAACGGAGTTAAATGAATATTGTCTGGATTCCTAATTTTTATCATAACCTTTTTAGAAACCTTCTGACACTCCTCCTTCCCCTTCCAGCACAGTGCAATCATTGTGTCTTTACTCCTGAGTTTGTTTTTTCAAAATTCGCAACTTGTTCCTTTAAATGCACTTTTGCTGAGCAATGTCCTCCTGTATTTTAGGTACCTGTATTATATTTGGAGATAAGTGAAGATCCGACTTATTAGTGGTGTTTGTAGAGTTTACCATTCAGAGCTCAGATTTTAATATCTGCTGCAAATGTGTCTCAGTCCCAAATTTCTGGAATATTTTACCTGAGCATTTAAAAAAAACACATTTTTGGCAAATGTCCAATATTGAAAGAGAAAGCAGCTAGCTCCCTGAACAGCAGCACCACAACTGTGTTTAATTATTAACGAAGATCTACAGTACGGTGTCTGTTGTTCCTTTTGAACTAATATGTTCATACTGATGCTACTGTATGTAATGACTCCACCTAAATCCAGGAATATGCTTACAATCATTTTCCATTTGCATGAGGATTTCAGCAGTGCAAACTAACCACGAATCAGTGTATAAACAATAACTTTATTCCCGCAGCAAATATAAAAAATAGTCGTACACTGGGAATGGTACCAAGAAAAAGTCACCCACCAGTAAAAATCCATTTGTTTTACATAATTATTCTAATTTCAGAAAGGGAAAGGAAGAATATAAAATACTTTTTGTCCATAAACATAATCACTGCATTTTCAGGAAAAGGAGAAAGACAGCACTCTGTACTGGGTAAGATTCCATCTGAAAAAACACAATAAGCTCTCTGGGAGTACAGAGAAATTTTGCATGAAACAGATGGATTATATCAAAGAGATTCAAGGAGAATTCATTTGAGTACTTTGTTTAAAAGTGTCGGTAGGTTAGTGCCAGCTAGTTATTTCTGTGTAAGCTAAGTCATTGTTATTGGTGGTGGTATGCATGTCAAATGCAATTTTATTTGGAAAAGAGCAACATCAAGATAACAAGAAGCACATCACTCTGCTTTCCAAGCAGCCTCCAGCTGTTATATTAATTCAAAATTAATGCAATATTGAGACAAGATTAGTTTAGAATTACTCCTAGTAATGGGTATTGTACAACCATGTAGCTAATTTAGACTTGCTGCTTTTAACTTGACAGAGTGGGTCACATAAATCGTATAGTATATCCGAGTTCATGCACGCAATTCAAAAGGCAAAGGTAGCAAAGTCTTGCAATACTTAATTCATTGCATCATTTATGTATCAGAAATGTACACATCTTATAAATCATGAAGGGAGAACATGGAGTGAAGGGCACTTCATATTTTTCTGTCTGATGAAGATAAGTGCATAAGCCATAATGATAGAAATAAGCTTCTTTGATTTCTGGAGTGCTTTCTATTCAGCGCAAAAAAGGCACTGCAAAACTTTGATGGGAATCAGTTTTCTGGAAGATAAAACATAATTACTAAATAAAAAGAAAGCAATACTACAAATAATTGCCAGGCTGATGCAATTAATAACTCATTCATTTTTAAAAAAGTATAAAGATCATGTCTGAAGGCCCAATTTTACTCATGCTGAGCAGTTCTGTTCTCCACAAGTAGTTTCCTTCATTTCAGCAATTTCATATTTGCATTCTATTTCAGGAATTTCATAATACAGCAAACAAAAATCAGAACCCTCTATAAACCCTCTGTAGTTACAATGTAACTACATTGTAGTTAATGTATCTGTATTAAGTGTGTTGAAAAGTTCATTTTTAGGCTGAGACCAAATGAAATATATGGGAGAAAGTTATAAGCCACTGAGAAGTTGAATTGGTATGAAAATAGGAGTTAATAGGAAAGAGGTGCTATGTTTTGCCCTACTTCAGTCCTCTTGAGTATAGGCATTGGGATACATCTTTAATTACATAGTTTCATAATACTTTTTTCCATAGAATTATAGCCTCATTTAACGTCTGATTCTACACCCACTGAAGTCACCAACAAACTCCTATTAACCTCGCTGATGC
The DNA here is from genome assembly GCF_965140235.1 of Caretta caretta. NCBI lineage: Eukaryota > Metazoa > Chordata > Testudines > Cheloniidae > Caretta > Caretta caretta. The sequence goes on from NC_134208.1 coordinate 79,654,766, forward strand.
AGCACATGGTGCTCTTTTACTGAGGCACCAGTTTAATATTTATCTTCATTGTCCAATGTATGATCTCATGACTAATACACTGCACACTGCCATCCCCATCCCTGCACTAAGTGAGGCTGAACTTCTAACATCTAATATTTCATTAGTTAAGGATGAAACTACCCTCCTCCCATAAGCCCAGTTCTGGCACATACTTCTCCCCTAGTTTCACCAAAATCAAACCTGTTGACTCAAAAACTCATACAACAAATGTTAGTCCACAGTTGAATTTTACTGAGTGCTGGAAAGCTGGGGTAAAATCAGAGAAGGCATGTAGAATTGTGGAGTCTAAAAATTAGGGTTTAATTGATATTTTTTGAACACAGTTCCCTTACCATTTGGGGATTTGAGAAATGTAGCTCCCAGCAGCCAAGAGACAGAGGCTGGGAATTAAGCTGGGCAAGCAGTTTTGTGCTTCAGACCCTGCCCTGCAGTGGGGCTGAGATAGTGAAAAGCTAGAGGCCAGATTGACATGTCAGGGCAATCTGTTTCATGACCCAACAGCATCTCGGCGGCTGACACTGCCCAGACACACACATTGAGCATGGAGAGACACAATGTTTGGGGAACAGAGTTGGTATCTGGTTGTTGGCTTCTAGTACTAGAAGGAGATGCAGCTCCTCAGTTGCTCACTGCACCATGAGAAAGAAAATATTGTTTTTGTCTATTGACAAGAGAGGCTCAGCCAACCAGGAGCACCCAGCTCTGTCATGTTGGGGAGAGAGCCCCAGACTCTATATGCAGAGGAAGAGAGAGAGAGCATGCATTTCTGATTGAGTTAGTAGGGGCTCTAAAGAGCTTGCAATGCATTTGCCTTAATGCAGCTTTGGAAATCCCCCTGCACAGACCATATACAGGACTAAAGTGTTGTGGAAGGGACTTCCATGCAAATCTAAAATGGAAGTAACAGAAATAGAAACATGGAGCCCCACAATATCTGTTAATAAGGCTCTTTATATTTTACAACAACCCATTTATTGTGCATTTGAAAAGGGGTTTTGATGAGTTTTCTTGAAGGTTAGAATGTAGGTAAAAGGTTGTTTTTTTTTTCCCCTAATGCAGTGTTCTGGCACTTATTCCTTATTTTTTGTTGTCCAAAGCAGTAAGTGGGAAGATTATGAATACATCCTAACATCTAAATGCTTATTGTCCAGATGTCTGCAAATTTAAGGAGAGAGAGAATAACACTTGCTATTTATGGCAAAGGAGTAATCTAAAAGACTCTCAAAAGTTTCTCAAGTTGGCAGAGAGGTGCCTTTTTTTTAAAAAAAAGGTAAAAATGAATATATTGTACCATAAATTATGTGCCTAAAAAAAAAAAGCATCCCTCTCACTTCTTAGCATGATGCCCAGATCCTGTATTTCTCAATTATCACTTTTACTTTTCCCAGATAGAAAAGTCTTCAGTGTGATTAATCACCTGTGGTCTTTATTAAAGAGAAATAGATACACAATTATTTTCATCATTAAATTAACTACTACATGAGTCCTGCAATGTGTCTGTTCAATTTGTGGCTGTGTTATAAATTCCTAACGGGACATATTAGGAATGAGATTCATATAATCCTTTTGCACAACTGTTCTTTATTAGCAGTCTTATGGGCTTCCTGCAGTCATTGATGAACTAGATCTTGATGATTACATTAGGTGACACTAACAGAACACCACAGAAATATCAGTAATAACCCTTCTCCATGATTCATATGGCCTATCTCAACATATTCTGATAATCTAGCATTTCTTGTTACTGTCTTGTAATATCTGCTATCTGCCACTCTTTGTGTCCTTCAGAAAAAAATCTCAGGCAATGAGGCAGAATATCTAGTAGGGTTGCTATGGTAATTTAATAAGAGGTAAAAATTATTAATAAGGCAGAATTTATCCAAACTGAAGTTGGGACACTTTACATTTAATTTATAGCCAATACAACCCAATTTTATCACAGCACTTCACTTGCAATATTTACAGTAATAGGACTATAAAATTAAATCAGTAAATGCCCTTAAGAAATGAATTTTTGGAGGCAGCAGATGTCATTATAGCTATTGATATTTTGTGAAAGTAATATCCTATATATCCTTTCACTGAAAATTATATTATGCATGGATTAATTTTGCTGTATTTCCTTGGAAAAAAGCTTGACAGGAATTCTGTAATTGAATATATTTTGTCCCTGGTTTTAAATTTAAGTACTAATTTGTCTAAATAAAGGTTGAAGCAACAAAGTCACAACAATGACTCCCCTTGTTGCTAACAGATTCTCTCGCTAAATAACAGTATCAAAGGTCCTAAGAGATGGTCTGTGAAGACTACATGCCAAGAAGTCAATGTAACCTGGAAAACAATATTTCTGATTTTGCTTCCTGCTATTAGTCTCAGGCAAAGTAACATATTTTGTAAGCAAATTTATTCTCTTTCTCCCTCTCTCACACACACAAAATGATATTTTAAGAACCAAAATATTAATATCAGAAGCATCTCATTTTCTACAGCACTGTCTAGCATTATTTTATAGCACAAATACACAAATTGTAATCATTCCCCTGTCTTATGTGCTATGCTGGTTATTTGTGATTCAGTGCACCTCAGTCTCAAAAATAAAGACATACTAAATGAAATGCATTAGGTTTCTGAGAGGGAAAAAGGTATTCTAAAAAGGCAGCATTTATAACAAGTTAATGTAGCTTATAATGAGGTAGACTTTTATTCTGACTTCTTTGCTTTTGAGTCCCCGAAAAGAAAAAAAACAGTATGGTAGACCTTTGAACCAAAGATGATCTTCAAGAGAAGAATATGAAGAAAGTCAGCTTTTTTCACAACCTAGGACAAGTCAGCATGCTTCTGGTCTTGTTTACACACAGGCAGTTAGATCAAAACATTTCTCCTGGGAAACCTAAACATAGAGGGTACATTTCTGAAGTCATGCAAATCTATCCATGAGCTCACGCACTGATTTTAAAATGTAACCCTCTCTGCTTAGACTTCTGATAGTGGTGCACTATTGAGAAGAGGGTGGGAATGAGCGACAGATCATTCAATGATTACCTGTTCTGTTCATTCCCTGTGAAGCACTTGGCATTGACTACTGTCAGAAGACAGGATACTGGGCTAGATGGACCTTTGGTCTGATCCACTATGACCGTTCTTATGGGTGAGGAGAGGGTGTTTTTTTTTTAAAAAAAAATATCTTGAAGGTTTCGATGATGAGCTGGGAGAGGTCAGGCATTGAAATTATCATATTTATACCAGGACAATTAAGGATCTAAGTTAGATAATTCTCTAAAACTTTGATAGTTTGCAAAAAAAAAAAATAGGCCTTTACTTCTGTCTCCATATGTGAGCATTATAGTATTATGTTTTGTATTAATATGGTAATAAAGAACTTTAACCTACTCCAAACACATTCATTTCACCTATCATTTTTTCAGATCCTTGCACATGAACTATTTTAAAAATTCACTGCATAACTTTTTATCGTTCCTGGATGAACGTGTCTTTCTTTATGTCATGTGCTTGTAGAAACCCAGGTCCTACCTATAGCTTTATTTTCCACATGTTAACTTTCCCTCTTTAATTGTAGATTGCATGTGCATTTCACTAAATACCTTGTACAAAGCAGAGATCTTTCATGTTCTCCCATGCTGGCTATGTCACTGGGGGAATCCTAAAGCGATGTTCAAAATACAGCAAGCCAAAGCAAGGCTGTGTCATGTTTAAAGTATTCAGCAGCTATTGAAGTACCTCTAAGTTTATGAATAACAATATATATGTGTATTTATATAAACTAGTACAAGTAGTACTAGCATATTCAGTTACACCCAAATTACATAATGTCCCAGAATATTTTAATCTCTTATTACCAACAAGTCACAAGATACAACTCCATTTTACCTCCCTAATGCTTTAGAATCTTGGGGGTACATTTTCAAATCACACTATTCTTTTCAACTTTAGATTTCATTCACTTTTTTTCTTAGCTTTGTGATGTTTTGGGAGTTACAAAGGATTGTAGCTTTGACATTGACATAAATACAGTGATAAAAAAATCCAACCATTTTTGTTCCTTTACCATAAGTAAGGAAAGGTCTCACCCTGTAATTGAATGATCTCTTGCCAAGGTCGCAGAGGATGCAAGAATTAGGCCAGCCCAAGGTGGAAATAGACTGGAGCCAGTATTGAAATCTGGACAACTCAGCTGGAATCAGGTTGCCTCCTACCCATCTCCCAGTGCACTCAGGTAAATGGGAACACATCCGAGCCAGCTCCTGTGTGGCTTTATGGTTGTCTACCTCCATTAGATTTGACCAGACCCTTTGTAGCCACTGGGATCTTGGGCTGTAAAGAAGAGATGTTGAGAAAATGAGAGGCATGATCTGGTTTGGGTTCATATTTTCCAACTCCATTTACAGTAACTTGTAAGTAACTCCTTGTCTGGAATCAGGGCCTGCAACAGAGCGAGTTTGGAAGCCCAGCCTGCAACAGAGCAGGTCTTCAGGCAACCTAAGGAGTGCAGTTGGCCTGCAGTAAACTAGCTGATTGGCTACACCCTCTGATTGGTTAGATTTCTGGAACTCTTATTACTTATTACTCTTATTACTAATCCACTTTTTCATCACACCACCATGATAAATGCACGTACTGCTCCTAGTTTGCATTCAATATCCTGCAATCTTTTGTCATTTCAATGAGATTTTTTTTTACAAAAGAAAGATTTAAAGATTTAAAACTCCGAAGCCTGTAGGTGTAACCTTGGCTGTGGTGGAGCTGCCACAGCACCATAATTTATCAAAAATGTGTGTGTTAAACAGCGCTTCTGTGTTTGTTCAGTGGGCACACAGAGTGCCTGTTGGTTTCAGAGATAGTCCAGGCTTCAGAGTTACTCTTATTGTAAGTGTTTCACTAACAGGAATTGTCTTCCTGCGCCTTGTAAGTGAGCCTCCCCGACTGTTGCAGGGGCAGCTGTGGAGCAGCGTTACAAAGCGAGTCTGTGAGAACAGCGACTTATTTATGTTTCTTGGTTTTCTTAATCTGAAATGAAAGTAACCTAGATTCAACTATGTGATTTGCTTTGTGTGTGTGGGAAAAACACACCGAATAAATACAGTGTGCCTTTAAGATGTTTAAAATAGCTATTTAACCGATGCACAAATGATATTTTAAAAACCTGTTTCCTTTTACTTTGTGTTCACAGTTAGACAAACCAACTACACCGATCAGTTTAAGGATACATACAGCTCAAACATTGTTCAACAATAACTCCCTCTGAGCTGTCCTGATTAACTAAACATAACATTCAGTCAAAATGAACGTGCTTCAGACCCTAAACCAAACTAAAGATTGAATTAGAAATGTAACATGAGAAACTAAGATTCCTTGTTAAAAATAATAACTGACAGTCATACAGTGCCTTTCATCCACAAATCCCACAGTATTCAACAAACTTTAAAAATCCATACAGAGAGACCACATCACCCATCACTGAAATGCAGCCTCATTCTCTAGAAGGTTGCATTTCAGGACAGACGTATACCTTATCCATTTTCAAACCATAATGTTTCTACCATAATTGTAGTTTTTACAATGTATATCACCTCAGTTTTTGTCCCCAAACTTCCTCTTTCACATAACCTATCCATTTTTCTGATGTCTTCTATATGTTCTGTATCAGATTCTGATAGACCCTTGTGTGGACATACAGGGGTTGAAAAGAAGGTCCTTCCTGACCTTCTTAATCCACACAATGGTCTGCCATAATGGCTTCCCTGACATGAAAGGGAACATATATTGCTCCCTTAGTACATCCCTGAGGACACATGGCACCTCAATAAACCCTTCTTCACACTCACCCATGGAGAGGTCACACAATCCTGAAAGATTAGGTAACAAGCTCCTAAAGGGTTGTGCAGCCTGCATAGTCCCTCTCATACAGTTAGAAGGATCTGTGCCTGCTTTAAGGTCCAAACCTCTCTGAGGTTCCCCAAGGCAACACACACCACTTTCTACTGTGGTTCATGAGTGCATGGTAAAATGTGCCCCTTTTGGACCAAATTCAAATGTGTGGAACAGCTCATTTGAAGTCAGTGAATTTACACTTGCTCTTTTCTCAATATTTAGAATTCATTGACTTAGTTTCACATTAGTTCAGGGCATCTATTAAGGTAATGTAATTATTGTTTAAAAACACACTAATTGTCTTAATAGATATAAAGGACCGTATCAAGGAATAGGTTACATTGACTTCTGTTGATTTTAGGCAGAGTGAACTCTGATGGCAAATAGGTCAAGAATGAAGGCTGTTTACATACTGGTATAAAGCTAAGGAAACATATTTGGGAAGAGTTACACAGTCACACCCTTAATGAAAGTTGTAGCTGTGGTTATCACAGCATGTTACAATTAAATATAAACACTTTTGTGAAGCATTTCCCTTTCTAAGGAAGTCCTGCAACAGTACAATGTATAATCTTATGTGAGAAGAACATGGGAACTACATTAGGTCTGGAGTCAGTAGTACATTCCAGGTAAGTCCAGTGCATCTCAGAGGTTTTAGAGAATGTTAGGTAACGTGTTGGTAACCCATGTGTTTAATAGGGAGATATCCCTTTAAGAGATCTAGAGACAAGTGGGGTGGGAGAAGCGGATTGTGTCTGGGTCACCATTGCTAAACAGATGCACAATTAGTATTTCACACCCAGAAGTTTCTGGAAATGGGTGTGGTAGTTTTGGGTATGGTCAATCGGTTTCCTGTAGCTGCACTTAGGCTCCATTAAGGGCAAGTAGTCAGGGCAGCTACTTTACAAAATGACACTTGACCTCCATGGGTTGGGAGAAACTCAGCCATAGGGGCAGAAAGCAGGCTGTGGTTCCCTAACTCCGAAGCCTTTTGTAGCAGGTTAGTGCTATTTTTAACATTCCAGCACAAAGGAAGCATCACCAGTGTTAGTTGTAGACAGAGGAAATTGGGAAACTACTTTCATTTTAATTTTATATCTTGAATATTATTAGATTTTTACCCAGACATTTAGTAAAATTGCTTTAACCAGTATGGTTCCCAAACACTTTTACTATTTAAATGTGATGATGGGGAAAGAGTCATCTATATTTTGCTATTCTCAGTTTCGTATTTTTCTTGTAACAGAGTTTTTAATGTACTTAATACTGACTGCTTGCCTAATCAGATAGTTAACTGAATGATTCCATAATTCAGCAGAGGAGGAGAAAATCTGAAAGGGTTCCAGCTGGAGATTTCTGCAAGCAAGAGGAGGGAAGATATTATTGCAGTGCTTTTGATTCAGTGACTCTGTGACTCAGCAAAGAGCTGATGAACAAAGACTCAGGTGAACACATCATCAGTTTTTGGAGCTCTGAGTTACTTCTCACAGTATTTCGGTGGGGACTGACCTGTTTAAATTTAATTTGTTTTATTTGTTTATATTTCTGCCTAACTGTGCAGATAAGATATGTGGATTATGAAGTAGCCTAAGATTTTATAAAATTGGTATTCAAAAATTAAGTTAATTCCTTTTGTTCTTTTTGTATCTGATAGTAGGGAGGCTGACCCTGTGCAATCCTTGCTGAAAATCCTCAGTCACTGAATTCTCGATTTCCATTTTCTATAGGAGTTGTGTTTAAGCACTAGTAGAGGGGTGGTGAAGTAAACTCTAGTCCTCCCAAAGTGTACATGTTAAATCAATGTTTTATTTATGGGGCTGTAGGGTGAACAACATGTGACAGGAGATGGTGAGTTAATGTCTGAGCACTCAGTAAAGTCCTGTTTGCTTTCTAAGAGCAACCATGGAATATTGGTTCAAATGTGAGCAGCTGGGCAAGGACCACAGGAAGGGAGAGGTGACTTCCTAGAGAGAAATGGGTTAAGATGTCTCAATGAAGAGACTAATCCATCAGGGAGTGTAGGTGTCCAGGGTACTGGGAAGGTGGCATTGAGACCAAGCTTGGAAGACATAGGGCACAGCAGCTTCTGAGAAGGAAGTCTGAATTGGGGTCTGTCCCGTGCTTGAGAATGAGAATGTATCTCTAGCTGACCAGTAACTGGAATTAATTTATTGTAATTAATAAAGTAGGAATTCATTAACCAAATGTGGAGTGTATCTGTGGTGATTGGGTTTGCCTGCAGTGGCCTATGAAGGGTACCGACTATACTCAGTGAGCACCCCGCATCCTGGGGCAGGGTCCTTGGAATAAGGGAGAAGAATGAGGGGGTGACAATATAAATTTCCAAGTATGAAGGTTGGTAAAGACAGCAGTTACCCATAGAAACATAGACATAGAAATCCCAGGGTCATTATAGAGGTAATTTGGGATCCTGCTAAGGGGCAAAAAGGAGGGGAGACCTTTAGTTTACAGCTAAGGTTCCCTAACAGTCTCGGTAGCAGAGGTTTCTGATGGGATACAGTGTACCAGCACAAGGGCAGTAGGCACAGGCTCTCTGTCCAGTACCACTCACATTGTGGGACTCTGCTAATACCCACGGTTTTCTCAGTGCAACCTCACACTACAGAAACCATTTTCCTGGTGGATGTTCCACCACTGACCCTGCACTCAATCAAGCTCTGTCTCATTGTCCTTATTCAGTTTGGGGGATTTCTTTAGAGTTGTCTACTCTGTTGTGAGGAAAACAAAGTGTTCCATATTTTTGTGTCACTCAAATTGTTTTTGCTGGGTTTTCATTCTTAGCAGCCACACTCTTCAATTTCAAATAAAAATGCTCCTTTGATTATGCCATGCACAGCCACAATTGGTTTCTTCAGAATTAACATTACAGGATGCAGAAGTTCTTCAAAGGTGCCAATATCAGAGGAATTGCTATTGGGCAATATTAGCCTGTTGAACATTTAAATATGAACCTTTGCCTCAATATTCTTCACTTGATTAGGTAAGCTTTATGCACCAAATTCTACTCTTAATTTCACAAGTGCAATCCCATCTAAATAAAGCTAGATGTGAGAGCAGAATTTGTGTCTCTTACAAATAAGATGATACTGATTAAGAGTATAGTCATGTATCACTCATAGTCGGGACAGTCCAACTGTGATTTAAAACTTGTCTCACGGTCTTGCTGCCTTTGATCTAGACATTTTTATTCTCTCATCTCTGGCAGGGATTGGACTTCTGCTTTGAAAGCAGTTTGGCTTCCCAATCCTGTTCTCTTAATTGGCCCTTTAAAAATGTTTATTCATTTTCTGGATTATGGTGAGAGAATAGTCACAGAATGCAAAGCCAAACCCATTTTAATTAATTGTGAGCACAGTGTTGCATGAGATTTTATTAAATGCTTTGCAAATATCCATATATTACATTTTTATTTACTTAATATTGAAAGTTTATTAAATGGCTTGCAAAATCATTTGTATATCCTTGCTATTTATTGTTTGCAATATTCTTGTCACCCTGTTGCCCCCAGGATATTAAAGAGACAAGGTGGGGTGAGGTAAGGTCTTTTATTGAAGACCTTAAGATAAAAATAGAGAGGTTTTTATGTGTATACAAAATGTATTCGACTATGTCTGTGACATGTAAATATCTTGCAACCTCGGCCATAACAGTGCCATGCGAACGGCTGTTCTCACTTTCAGGTGAAATTGTAAACATGAAGAAGGCAGCATTATCTCCAACAAATGTAAACAAACTTGTTTGTCTGAGCGATTGGCTGAAAAATAAGTAGGACTGAGTGGACATGTAGGCTCTAAAGTTTTAGATTGTTTTATTTTTGAATGCAGGGTTTTTTTGTACATAATTCCACATTTGTAAATTAAATTTTCATGGTAAAGAGATTGCACTACAGTACTTGTAATAGGGGAATTTAAAAATATTATTTCTTTTATTTTTTACAGTTCAAATATTTGTAATCAAAAATATAACAAGCACTGTACACTTTGCATTCTGTGTTATAATTGAAATAAACATTTGAAAATGTAGAAAACATCCAAAATATTTAAATAAATGGTATTCTATTATTATGTAAGAGCTCAATTAAACATATGATTAATCATGATTAAGTTTAATTGTGCGATTAATCACAATTATTTTTTAAAATCGCTTGACAGATCTAAAGAAAATAAAATACACCTCCCAGGGTTAAATTATGCCTTAAAATGCATCTCCTAGTGGAACCAGCAGAAACTGTGCCTCAAGGGACAAATTTTGACTCTTACAATGTTGTGGTGAAGCAACAAACTTTCACCTTTGGAGACCTAGCTTGAGATATACTTTGAAAATCGCCAAAGGAAAGAGTTTGATCGTTTTCTCCAATACAAAAAATGTTGTTATAAGCTATCTAGGTTCAGAAGAGGCTAGAGATTATCTAGGTCAAGACTGTTGTGTATCGAGAAGGTAGAATCAGGAACCTATCTGTATTGTGCCTGCCATTACCTAGAGTTCTCTTAACCATGTGCTGTTACTGAAAGTTATTTTTTATTTAGGAGAAGAGTTGCTAATTTGAGATATTGCTCCCCAACACACTTGATCTCTAATCCTTTAAAACTTAATTAAAAACTAATGTTTCACAGTTTACATGTTTCATTCAGTCCTTTCCCTTCTGAGTTTCCTGTCTTTCGTTACTGCATTCTAGTAACCACTGTCTCTAGAAAAAAAAAAAAATCCACTGCCAGAATAAGACTAATAAAATGTCAATCTCACTCTGAAAGTTACTTTTCAGCATCTTGAATGAATCCCAGTTTAGCAAATATTTTGGACACTTTCAGGCCTCTAATATATAGACTGCTAGGCAAATGTCAAAACTTAGAATCTACTATAAAGTTTGTGAACTGTAAAGAAGCTTATTTTCTGCATTGTCCATCAGCAAAGAGACTCTATCTCCAATTTTTTTAGTGTATACCGATTCCAGATTTCTCCCTGTCCATTTATTTATGAGCACTGGTTAATCTCAGTGGTGCTGAAGATCTATTCTTTAATTCCAAATACCAAATCCTACATTTGAGCTAGAGAAGATCATCTTTCAATTCACAGGCCTTTTCTGGGTGCTCTTACTTTAAACACTTCTCTTCTGGCTGGGAGATTGACTGAGACAACATTATGAACCATAACATTGCTACGATAAAGAGTACTCAGGCTTATTCTATATTTGGTTCACAAAATAAAAAGACTAGGCAAGTATCTATTTCCTCTTCTACGGACAATAAGGTCTGACTCATACTGAATCCCCTCAAGCTCATTTCTAATAAGCATTCTTGTTCAGAGTAAATCTCCTCTTAAGCACACTGATCCCACTTCTATGCATCTGCATGGTCAATATGTGCAGCTTGGTCATCTGGGAACTTGGTGTCATTTCAAATAATTAATAGCTATTTAAATGCTGCATCCACTAGTCACAAAAGCGTCAGATAACCCCTTTATATTACTAAATTATATTCTGTTCTTTTCAATAAGGATATTAAGATACTGACTCAATTATTTTACTTGAGGATTCATTTAATCTTCACGTCATTTTACCTTCCCATGCTTTATGCAAATTTGTTTGCAAGAAATCAGCTACTAGATTTGTGATGTTTTCTAACCCCCGCATCTCTCCTTTAGGATACTTGCTGAGTATTTATGACTCAAATCAAGTAATTTTTGACTGTCATATCACTACAGGCCTACTGGAGTTTTAAAATACAATCTGTTCTGCACAGGATTTCCTGCCCATCAAGGTAAATTCCACTGAGGACCACTTAGGAACCTCAGGAGCAGTAACAAACAAGTTAATGAAACACCTTATTTTCTATGACAGATAATATTTTCAGTTTAATTATAAATTTGATGGACAAAAGTAATGCTGTGGATGTTTTGAGGTCAATAAGGTTTTGGGTTGAAAGATCTTAAAACAGTGAGCAATTAATAGTTCCAACTAAAAGGGTTCTCAAGTGCAGAATTATATGCCAAAAGAGGCAGAGAGTCTTGTTAATGAGAAGTTTGAGGTCTGTGAATATCAGGAGTTGACAGTAAAATTTGGGGATGCCAAACTCAATAGCATATGTTTGAAATTCACCTTGCACACAGCTGAAATTCCAAGCTGGGTCTGACAACCCAACAACTGAATTTCACCCAAATCACTGATCTGAAGCTGAGTAGCTCTGCCCAGTTCTCTACTCAGAGCTGTTAAGATTTATTTTTTTTTTAGTGTCTTTTCTAAATTAACGAGTAGCATTCTTTTTTCCCCACATTCTCACATTTACATCGGCTATGTGGTGGGAAAAGTAGTTTAGAACCATTCTGAGAATTCCATATCCAATTTTGCTTTGACAGTATTTACTCCTTTTACTTGCTTTTTGTTCATAAGAGTAAATTTGCTACAACATTTGTGAAATGAGAAAGTGAAAAGAATACTCAAGCAAATTTGTGTTAACATGCATATCCATACCAACATCATAGCTACTTTGAAAACTCATTGTAGTTTTGTGAATTGGAAGGAGAAGAAGGGAGGGTTTGGAAAAGGATGGGGAGGATGAAGAAAAATACGTAAGTGGCCAGCGGCAGTGAGGAGGTGTCAGGGGACTGTTTGCACATCCCTTATCACCATTCCAAAGGGAAACAGAGGAGCATATGTATGTGTATTGGTTTGGGGGAGGAAGAGAAGTCAGAAGGGACTGCAGTGTGGCAGCAATTCCTGGTCAGAGTGTCATGTCATCTTCTGGTTATGTGCAAGTGGTTGCTGAAGAAAAATATTCAATCCTTTCAATCTACCATTTTAGTTTATCTTTTCTGGGCCTTTTAAAGCCTCGATCCTAGAAAGACTTAAACACACTTAAACTTTATTCATGAGTAGCCCCATGTAGCAGATCGCTGACTCACTGCTGCAGTGCCTCCTGCTGATTGTCCAGGAATTAGCTCATTCTAGCACACAAAGCACCTCCTACTGGCTGGTGTCTCTCCTGCCTCATGCCCCCACGGCCTTCCCAGAACTTTGGGGTTCTGCCCACCACAGTACCCCTACACTCTGGGTCTCCTTTTCCAAGGGAACTCACCTATGCCCACCTTGCCTCAGTGGCTACTGCAAGTTGTCATCTAGCCCCCTTTCTCTGGGGCAAGCTGCAGGCTGTGATGGCCACTCATCATTGGCAAGGGGGTTGGACCTGCTGCCTTTCTTAGCCCAGCTATCCCCCTGAAGCCTCAGTACCTCCTTTGGCCTTCAGCAAGGCCTCAGCCTGGGGACTCACCCAGTCAGAGCTCCCCAGTGCTGCTCTGCTTCAGGTACCATGTGCTCCCAGACAGCTAGGTCCTTCCCACCCCAAGGCTGGAGTAAGAATGTGACCCAGCGCCTCCCTTAGCCTTCTTATACTGGTCCAGCTCGGCCTTGATTGGCTGCCTCAAGCCCGCTCAGGATTGGCTCCCTGGGGCAGCCCTTTCCCAGGGCTGTTTTTAACTCCTTCCAAACCAGAGTGGGGTGACCGCCCCGCTTCACCCCACTAATGTCAATAGGAGAGTACTCACATGCTTAGAGTTAACATGTGCTTAAATCTTGCTGAACTGGGGCCTAATATGAAGTAGAGAGAAATACAAACTCCTCTCTAGTTCAAGGTACAGTTGGTCAAACCTCAAAATTTCCATTCCATTCCAAGATTTAAAAAAAAAAAATCCAAATAAGAACAAAGTCTATTTTTTTGCAGTTTGCCATTAAATGTTTGATTTTTTTTCAGGTCAATCAAATGTTTTCCTTTCCATTCTGACATCTGATATATGCTGTTGTAAATTGTTTAATGTATATATTTGTTTATATTTTAAAATTGTAATATAAAAGATTTACTTATACTCATGTTGTAAACCGGTGACTAAGACAGTAATTGGTGTAATGTAAAAGTAATACAAATACAATTTCAAACAGTCATTTCAAAACAAAATGTTTAAATGTTATCTTCACAGCATATTTCTTAGAATTCAGAATGATTGCTCATAAGCACCCAGAAATATAGAGAGAAAAAACAGTTTGGTTTAAGCTGGCTCTTTGCAGATTGACTGATCTCACACTTCCCCACAAAGCCCCTAATCTGCAAGCAGGAGCAGCAATCCTCCTCCAATGCCATGGTTCTTAAATAGAGTCTTCTATACACCATAATTCTGTTATGATAATGGTGAATTCTTTGTTTTGATTTCCCCGCTCCCAAACAACTTTGACACCTTCCACTGGACAGTTTCAATTTTGACAGTCAGCATTTTCCAGTGGAACATGTTATGTTGGATTTTTTTTTTAACCAGCTCTAGTTCAAGGTAAAACATGTATGCCTCAGGCTTTGTGCTATCTTTTTGACTTTCCTCCCCTAATGTTACCTTCCCATATTCTTTGATTTTATACTATTTATTATCTAAAGCTTTAGGCACTTTTGAATAAATTGTTTTTGTGATACTGTCAGATCTTCTAACCTTAGCTTTCCAAAGCAAAAGGGCAAATGTGAGTCCTTAGAGCCTGAAGCCTCCTATTGGCATTCCAAATGTAATCAATGAGTTGTACTTGTAGTAGTGGTTCAGATTAAATGGTTTAGTAGACAGTTTGCCAAGAAACTTTTTCTAGCCTTCTCAAAAATTTGCAAAATTATCCTTTGCATCTTTGTTTAGGTGTTTTTCCATGCGTCCAAAAGAGTTTGCTTTCAAGCAACATTTGAGAAGAAGTATTCTTTAAATGTTTGACTCGCCTGCCCTTTAATTCCACAATTCCTACAAATTATATTTGTTCAGGCAAAAGCGGCAGTCACATTCTTGGTCTAAAGCCATTTTGATAGAATAATTCTGGCTAACAGATACTGTAGCACACAGCAGCAGATTATATATAACTTCATTCACTAATTAGTGCAGTTGTGCAATTTGTTCATTCAAGTAGGCAAAGGCAATTTTACATTAGAAAAGAAAGAAAGTATAGGTACAGTTTGGAAATGCTGCTTTATAATATTGGTTTGTATAGACTGCACTTTTACCGGGGGAAGCCACACCGGTAGATATACAGGTGTCTGGTGAGCAATGTGCAGTTTAGTAAGGACTGGATAGCCTGTAGCACAGCACATGACTTGAAAATAAACAAACAAACAAAAAATACTAGTTCTTATCCTGCTTGTCATCAGTAGACCTCCAACTGTTTTACAAAGGAGATCAGTATGATTGTCTGCATTTTACAGATGGGGAAACTGAGGCACAATCACTTGCATAAGGTCACCCTGCAGACCAGAGCTGAGAACAGAACCCAGGTGTCCTAAGTCCCAGTCCAATGTTTTATTAGACAGCACTTCTCTGAAGAGCAAGCAAAAGAGTACACAACTTTACTGCTTTGAAAAGAAGTTGATTGCACTCCGTGTACTAATCTAGCCTACCAGAATATTTGTTGAAAGCAAATCCAAAACTTAATTGAAGCCAAGTTCAATTACATTTTCACAAAGTATTCTGCAGCATTTGCCTACCTGTCTTATGAGGTACTTTTTTTAAAAAAAAAAAAATCATTTAACATTCCATTGTTTTTAGTTGTAGCTTGTCAGTAATGGACTAGCTTTAAAATCTCAGTGACAGACATCTAGCTCTATGTACTTTAATAAATAGACAATGCAAAGAAACTGAAATCCAGTACAGAATAGTCTTTGGGTCTAATTCTGATCACAAACATGCAGAAGAATTTCACTATATATACAGCTAACACAGGCAAATTCTTTTGTATGCAACTATTTTTAAATTAAAAATGCTAAAATCAGTAAATGCAAAATAACATAATCCTACATCTCTTAAATCAAATGTGAGTTCCTTTGATAATGGCCCCACAGTCATTCTGCTAGGTGTTTGCTAGGTACATAGAAGCAGCTGTATGGTGTTTACTGATGTCCTTAATTTCATATAAATAGTTACATTTTGGGGCTTGTTAGTTTAAAGATTTCAGCTGGCATACTGTCTTTGCATGGTTATTTACTTGATTTCATAGATGAAATCTTTTATCTGACTTTCGAAAGTCCAATCACAGTTACACTATACAAAAATAAAAGCAACAAATCTGACTGTGAAAACTACCAGGATATCTCCCTGATATGTGTTAGATCAGTAGTTTTCAAACTGTGGGTGGTGACCCAGTATGGGTCATGGAATGGAAGGCACTGGGTCGCAGTGGCTCTGGTACGCACTGCCAAGCGGGCCATTAAAAGTCCCATTGGTGGTGCTCCCCGGCTAAGACAGGCTAGTCCTCACCTGTTCTGACACTGAGCGAAGCCCTGAAAGCAGCCAGCAGCAGGTCCTGCTCTAGGCGGGGGGCTACAGGGCTTCGCGTGCTGCTCCCACCCCGAGCACTGGCTCCACATTCCCATTGGCTGGTTCCCAGCCAATGGGAGCTGGGGGGATCGTTGCCTGTGGGCGAGAGCCGTGTGGAGCCGCTTGCACACCTCCACCTAAGAGCCTGACCTGCTGCTGGCTGCTTCCGGGGTGCAGCACGGTCCATGGTGCCAGGAGATGCAGGAAGCCTGCTTTAGCACCCCTGTCTGGTCCTGAGACTAAGAGCGCAAGCCTGTGTATGAAAGACTGTGACCAACCTGCAGTATCCAGTGGGGTGAGAAAAACTGCTTAATCTAGATGTTGCCCTAGATGCTGCTTAATCTAGATGTTGAGAGTTTAGACTGTGTGCTTAAATTTTCTTTTCTTTTGGTAACCACTCTGACTTTTCACTTAAAATCACTTAAAATCTATCTTTTGTAATCAATAAACATGTTTTACTGTTTATCAATGAGTTTGCTAAAAGTGCTTGGTAAATCTGCTCAGATCACAAAGGCTGGAGTATGTCCACTTTTCATTGATGAAGTGATGAACCAATTAATAAACTTGCATTGCTCAGGGAAGGGTCTTGAGCAGTGCAAGATAGTATATTCCTAAGGTACAAGGCTGGGAGTTGGGGGGATTTGGCTGGTGCTTTTCTCTGTGCGATTCATGAGTGGGTCTGGGAGCATTCATGCAATCTAATAGGGTGTTGGACTCCACATGTGGTTGAACTGAGTTGTAACAGCACCTGGATGGGGTTGCTGCTTGCCACCATTTAGGCATTGTGAGAGACAACCCAGAATAGTGAGCATAGGTCCTGGAACTAGGGGTGCTGTTGCACCCCTGGCTTGAAGTGGTTTCCATTATATATAGGGTTTACAGATTGCTTCAATGGCTCTCAGCAACCCCACTATAAAAATTGTTCCAGCACCTCTGATAGTGAGTAAAGAGGGCACAACAGTCACACAGTCCCAGGTTGCACCCGACACTCCCACACTTTGAATACTGCATGCAGTTCTTGTCTCCTCATCTCAGAAAATATATTAGAATTGGAAAAGGTGCACAGAAGAGCAAGTAACATGATTAGGGGTATGCAATAGCTACCATATAAGGAGATATTAAGGTGACTGGGATTTTCATTTTAGAAGAGAGACAACCCAGGTGCAGGGGAGAAGATGATAAAGGTCTATAAAACCATGATTGGTATGTATAAAGTGTTATTTACCCCTTCACATAACAAGAACTAGGCATTATCTGATGAAATTAATAACAGCAGGTTTAAAAACAAAAACATAAGGAAGTACTTATTCACACAAAATGCACAGTCAACCTGTGGATCTCATTGCCAGAGGATCTTGTGAAAGCTAAAAGCATAATTGGGTTTGGAAAATAATTAGATAAGTTCACAGAGGATAGGTCCATCAATGGCTATTAGGCAAGATGGGCAGGGGTGCGATCTCATGCTCTGGGTGTCCCTAAACCTCCAACTGACAGAAGCTGGGATGGGATGATAGGGAATGGATCATTTGAAATTGTCCTGTTCATTCCCTCTGAAACATATGGCACTGGCCAGTGTTGGCAGACTGGATACTGGGGTAGATGAACCACTGGTCTAACCCAGTACAGCTGTTATGTAAAAATTTCAGAGATCCAGTATGGATTTAGATCAGGCTGGAGCACCACAGACATGGTTATTATGATTCAGAAAAATGCATTGAACAAATTATGAAACTGTATGCTGCCTTCATTGGTCTAAAAAAAAATCAATACTGTGGATTACACAAGTGACAACCTTCAAAAGGGCATCTAAATAATTGGTGGAAAACCCCAAAGGCTTACTGCAAAACCAGAAGTTCTTGAGGCACTTGTATGTGTAGCCCTTGTCATGGTGACTGTACTTAGTTTTAGTGAACAGATTTTCAGAGGGAACGGAACAGTTTGAACTCACCATTAGCCTGGAAGAAAAGTAAAATGCTCTTCAACCAGTCCCATCAGCCAATATGTACATTGGCAGCACCATCTTTGGTGATGGTTCCCTAGATCAAGAAATATCAAACAGAATATGAAAGGCAAGCCAAGCCTTCAGAATGTTTCACCATAGGATACACAGCCACCATGACATCCAACTGTCAACAACACTGATAAACAAATTAATGCAGCAGGGATAGCATCCCTTTTTATATGGGTGTGAAACATGGACATTTTACCACAGACATCCAGAAACTTGGAAAGTTTCACATGCACTGTCTTCGCTGTTTCATGTGCATCTGCTGGCAAGACAAAGCATTAAACAATAACATTTTTGAAAGAGCAGAAACAGCCAGCAATGAGGCAATGACTATCAAAACTCCTCTTAAATAGATAGATCATATTGCCAGATGATACACTCCCCAACAAAGTCCTCTATGGTGAGCTGAAACTCAAGTGTAAGAAGGGTGTTCAACATAAATGCTTCAAAGACACCCTTAAGCAGAACCTCAAATCATGCAGCATAAATATGGATAATTTCAAAGACACACCAAGGACAGACCTGAATGGATAGCAACTATAAATAAAGGTTGTAAACCCTTTGAGAAAGACAGATGCAAAAAAACTGGTTGAAAAAAGGGCAAGCTTTGGTGGGAGCCTAGACATTCCTATGTTGACATCTGTTTGTGACCTTTCTCCTCACAGATTGAGCTATAAAGCCACAAGAGAACACAGAAAATGACATGATGTTGCCATCAGAAATTCAAACTCCATGGCTGTTCATCATATCTGTGTGTTCAAGTGAATAACTCAAATAACTTCGGAAATACAATTGCTGCCAAATTCAACCAGCTCTATGCTATTTCATTGGTTTCACTAGCATTACACAAATTCTGAGCTTGGCAAATAATTGCCTTTTTTTGGTTCACTGCAGTTCAAAAAAATGAAAAAAAATCTATTTGGGTTGAACCAAATTTGATAATAGTGAAAAATTTCACCCAATCAAAAAATATTCCATTGTGACATTTTAAAAGAGCTAGACTCACAAATGGGAAAAGGCAGAGAGATCTCTGTATAACTTTTAGCTCAATAGCTGGATCTCTCACCCAGGAGACCTGTGTTGAATTCCTCCCTCTGCCTGATCTGGAGAAGGGATTTGGACTTGGCTGCACCCTAGCCAGTAGCATGTTCTGGTGTGTGTCTGCTGAAGTTGTTTATCTTGTATAAAAAGTCATTGAAATGGGGACTTGAACACAGTCTCCCAGGTCCTAGGTGACTGCTTTAACCAGCAGGCTATACAAATCACTCACGTTTTCCCTGGTCCAATGACTATTCATTGTCATTCACAGTGGCAATTCAGAGACATTTAGAATGACAATAATTACTCCTGCAAAGTAGGAGACCCAACTTCACATTCCTTCTTGACATCAGGCAAAATATGAAATTGAACTTAAGTCTCCCATGTTCCTGATGGATGCCCTAACCACTGTGGTTATAAGAAGGGCACCTGTACCTCATTTTGTGAATGGCAATTAAGTCACCCCATCCCTGCAAAAAATATGATTAAAACTATTTCAGGAGTTCATGTCAAATTCACAAAATGTTTCAGATAGACCCAAACTACCCTTTTGAGGCAAATAATGTATTAATGCACTTTTTTCACTCAGCTCTACCCACATGTAACTCAGAGCAGAACTTGCCCTCTTCTTTATAGCATTTTCCTTCATGACCCAGTTTCAAGGTCACAAGCAGATATTTGAAGGTTACATGATACTAACAAAGTTAAGCACATTTGAAAATGTATAAAATATAGGACCAGCTAGAGTTTCAGAAACTGGTTTAAAGACTCAAGGTGAATGAATAAACTAAGCATTTAATGAATGACTAATGCAAGCTACCTGCTTGATATAGATTTGCACTCAGTCATCTCATTGCAGATCAACTATTTCCTATTCATATCTGTTTAAAAAATGGTGACCTTTGACATTATGTGATGTGGCATAGTACATGCCACAATTCAAAATACTCCTGAAATTACCTTTACTATTTGCCATCCCCACAGCATGGCAGGTAAAGCATTTTATTAGACATTACTTAATTGATTATATTTGTACAGTACACATCTGAGAAATTGTATTTACATACAGATATTGGGTGGGCTAATATATAGTAGTATGTTTGGAAGAAAAAATGTTGGATTGTGAGCAAACATGGGAGAGCTTATAGAACAACTGAATTAATAGTAGGGGAAGACGGATTTGGTGACCTGTCAGTAGTCTATCCCCTGGTAATGAGCAGTGCTTTGTACTGTCTTATTTAAAAGGGAATTAAATGATAGACATGGTGTGACACTCTGTATCTCAGGGGAACACCCTGCACCCCCATGTTCATCCTTATAAAATAATTGTGTAGTATCCAATGCAACATTTGTCATGTTGGGTGTCTTTGGAAGGCTCCTGATGCACTGAGCATTGTTGTTATAGTAATGTTATAGGTTGTAATTTCATGTATATAGTTATGAGGCTGAAAATGTGTCCTCGTGGCTTAAAACAAGCCCAGGCAAAAACTCTCCAAGAGCAGAGGCCCAGGCAAACTCTCCAAGAGCAGAGTGGCAGTTCACACCTCATTAGGGCATGTATGGGACAAACCCAGTTCAGCCTCACAGGAACAAAGGACACTGGCCTAGGCAGCAACAAAGCATCTGTTGGACTCTTGAGTGAGTCACCCCCCTTCCCTTGGTCAGTTTGGGACTATGATGCGGTAATGCTCACCTGACTCTGAAGGGGGGGAAAAGCCAAGAAGGAAGAAAGAGCATGATAGAAGGGAGAGACATTTGACATGAACCCTCTCTTCCACCTACATCTACAGAAACCACCACCAAGCGACTAAAGCGCTGATCAAAAGGGGGAGCCTGGCTGAAGGGCAACCAGACGGCCTGTGGTGAGAAGCATCTAAGTTTGTAAGGGCACTGAAAATGTTAAGATCAATTTAGAATGCATTTTGCTTTTATTTCATTTGACCAAATCTGACTTCTTGTGCTTTGACTTATAATCACTTAAAATCTATCTGTTGTAGTAAATACATTTGTTTGTTTATTCTACCTGAAGCAGTGTCAGAGACTCCCCTTGGGACAACAAGCCTGGTACATATCAATGTCTTTGTTAAATTGACGAACTCATATAAGCATCCAGCGGGCATAACTGGACACTGAAAGACAGAGGTTCCTAGGGTTGTGTCTGGAACTGGAGATATTGGCTAGTGTCATTCAGTTGCACAATGTAAGCAGCTTACATGCTTGCAGTTGTGCGTGAAAAGCCCAGGAGTGGGGGTTCTCACAGCAGAGCAGGGTAAGGCTGGCTCCCAGAGTCAAGGATTGTAATGACTTAGCAGATCACTGGTCCGGATAACCGGGAGAACATCACACATAGTATTTCCCTTAGGAGCTTATTCCACAGTCTCAGTTAGGATTTTTCCTCTGATATTCAGCCTACAACTTTTTATCCTCTCATTTCTAATTTAAAACATCCAACCCCCTCCTTTCTTGGGTCATGGTATATACACTTAGCATCTGTAGATTGTTATCTTGTCTCCTCAATTTTCATTTAGCAAAAGTAATTTGCTGCTCCCAGAGCACATCTTAGACCTGAAGAAATAGAAAAAGGGCTTATGATTTGGGGATTTTGCGGGTTTTTGGTGTGGGTTTTTTTTTTTTTTTTACCAAGTGCCAGTGAAAACAATTCTATTCAGTGTGTTCCGGAGTGATTTAGATGTTTATTTCTAATTACAGCTATAATGGACCTTTATAAAAGAACAAAGGAATTATCATACTACCAGTGACCAGTATCTGATGCTGCTTGTTGCTTATCATGATGTTCCATGCCTGTGCTACTCCAGGGATGCCAGCCTAGATATTTTTTCTTCTTTGCTTTTTGCACAACCAACTTTGTGCTTTCTTCTATGCTGCCTGCATAGGATGCATATTCATTAATAAAATTTAATCAGTTTTTTTCTGATGCAATAACATTATACTTTACTCTTATTAATTGCATGCAAGCAGAAGACACCAACAATTATTTCTATATTCTACTGATGCAAATCAAGTATGCCTACAACGCAATTAAAAACCCATGGTTGACCCATGCCAGCTGACTCTGGCTCACAAGGCTTGGGCTAAGGGACTGTTTAATTATGGTGTAGATTTTTGGGGTTGGGCTGGAGCCTGAACTCTGGGACCCTCCCACCTCTCAGAGTCCTACAAGCCTAGGCTCCAACCCAAGCCCAAATATCTACACTACAATTAAACAGCCCCTTAGCCCCAGCCCCACGAATGCAAATCAGTTGGCATGGGCCACCTGTGGGTGTCTAAGTGCAGTGTGGATGTACCCTAAGATCAGAAGTAAGCTCAGACTCCTTACCACTTTTACTTTTTACACATCCTTATAATCATAAGTATATTGAATTAATTAGAGTCGCATGTACATTATTAGATCCACATACAGAGAAAACTGAGAAAGATGGATTATAAACTAAACAGCCAAGAAACATTTTGAAGCCAAATGTTTTATTTTGAAACATAAATTAAACCCAACATGTTTTAATGGGTTTTAATAGCATTTTAATTTGAAGTGTCAATTCAAAACAAAATGGGTATTCTAATACAAATTTTAGTTTTGAAAAAAAAAAGTTGGAATTTTCCAATTTGGTGTTTCGAACTCAGTTTTTTTCCATAGCTTTTCATACTGTGAAAGTTTTCACTATTTTAACTTTTTGTTTTGATTTGGGAGAAAAACAGAAGTTAAAATATCAGAATTCCCAGCAGAATAGAAATTACTTTCTATCTATCTTATATAGTGCTCAGTACTGCAAGGTTTAGAACACCCTCCATTCATATAACTTCAAAGGGATCTGAGACATTCGGGGCCTCATTTTTGAAGGTATTTGTGTTCCAAAGATGCAGAAAGGTGCCTACTGAGAGTTCAGTGGGAGTTTGGCACTCAAGCGTTTTTGAAAATCCCATCTTCGCCATTGAAGAGGTGGCTGGAGCAATCAAGTCTTGATTATTTCCACTCAAACATTGAGCCATGCACCTGAAATATTGCAGCTGGTATAAAATGAAGCAACCCTTCCGATGGCAGATTACTGTGAGCATAAAACTTCTGTAGTCTTCTCCTTGCATACTTGCAATTGAATACAGAGTCCTGTTCATGGTCTCTGTTTTGATATTTCAACATCTTCATTGGAGTGACCCTAGTTATTTAGCTTTCCCA
Source organism: Caretta caretta (assembly GCF_965140235.1). Lineage (NCBI taxonomy): Eukaryota > Metazoa > Chordata > Testudines > Cheloniidae > Caretta > Caretta caretta. Next base: position 79,678,270 of record NC_134208.1, read on the forward strand.
CAATAAGTTATTCACACACCCTCTCGCTTATTCAGAGTAGTTTTTTTCTAGAGGATGGGAAGAAAGAGGGAAGGATATTATTTCTTCCATTTTTAGCTGAAAATGGGAGGTACTCATATAGACTGGGAGACAGTAAGTACCTAGATAGATTCTGAGTTCACCTGTCCAATTCTTACCCAGATTTTTTTTGAATTATTAAGACAAACAATTCTGTGACAGGCTCCACGAATCCCAAAGATTTGGTAGAATCCTGAAACTGAGTTGGATTTTGTACTTTTATTTTGACAAATGAATTTACTGAAATGTTTCATATTTTCGAAAAATTTATAGTCACAAGTGGGAAACCAGATATAACCTAATAGAGTCAGTTAATGCATGTATATCTTATTAAATATCCTGCAGGGAGCCTGGGCGGAGACAATGTGAGGATATGCGGCACCGGCAGGAGGAGGATAGCATGGACATGAAAAATTGCAGCAATTACAGTAAGTTGACCTAACATACATCCACTTAATTTTTGTAGTGTAGACATTGATCTACTTAAACAAATATTGTCATTCAAAACTTAAACAATTCAGAAACAGACAATTCAGAACTATAGCCATTTTCCTAAGGTTATGTTCTCAATTAATTTAATCAGGGCATATAAATTTTCTTAAAAGGACTCTACTAAAATTAGGCTTTGTTTAAAAAAAAATGGAGGCAGGAACTAAAAAAAAAACCTAAAGAAAATGTGTTTTTGGTGGAATTTTAAACAAACATGGAAATAAACCTTTCCCTGTGGTGCTGAAATCCAAATACAATATCACTATTTCTCAGGGGAGAAAAAAGCTAGTGAAACTGGTAGTCTAGTTTCAAACTGTCCAGAAAGAAAAAGCAAAGACCATTAATAGAGGACAATTATATTTCTAAAAGTTTTCTTTAAAATCTATTATTAGTAACAGGGTTGATTAAAAAATATTGCACCAAGTTCTAAGGTAATGTGCTGAACACCTACATCAGAAATATATTGTCTATAGCATCTATAGTCATGGTCACTGAAGTTCAGAGTCTGAGCTTTGATCTCTATTGACCATCCTGGGCATAATTTTCAATGAAGACAGTTCTTTTCCTTGGCAGGAGGTCATCCATTTCCAGAAAGTGGACTGATTATTGTTCCTTGCTCCAAGAAACTCAATGTGTGTGCTTGCTTTATAGATCTATATATCTTTTTAAATTTATCCCTCACACACTATTTATCTAAATGTAATAAAAGACCAAGTAAGACAAAAGACAAGCAATAAGGTCTCATATTTTCAATGCAAAATTCAATACACGACTTCTCTCAGGCATTTAGAATGGGTAATGTAATAAAAAAACCCTACATTAAATAGGATTTCAGAGTTGCTAAAACCAACTTTTTTGAAAGCAAATTGGTTTCTTTCTGTTTATGCTGTCTCCTATTATGGGAAAACATTGCTTTCCCTACATTTGTTAGCGAGGAACTTTTAGAAAACAGTATGAGTAATAATTAATTGCAATTATATAGCACCTTTCATAAAATCCATACTAGATATTATAATTATCTATTGGTCTGGTTTGAAGAAGGGCCTTAACCAAGATACCATTTTTGAGACTTTTTGGTCTTCAGTGGTCCTAAACCTTTATAGAACAGTTATGATCTTGCCTACATTACAAAATACAGCTGTGTTTCAGCAAAGAGGTTTTTAAGGCCCAGCTTGACAAAGTCCTGGCCTTTAGTTTAGATTTTGTTGGTGTTGGTCCTGCTTTGAGCCGGGTTTAGACTAGATGACCTCCTGAGATCTCTTGCAACCCTAATCTTCTATGATTCTATGACCATGTTTGACAAAATACCATCACTCATTTGCAACTTTCCATGACTAAATTTGGTTCTTACCCCTCAGAGATAAAGCAAGAGACCGAAACAAGCCTGATTCCAATATCTCACACTTGTTTTATTTTCATGTCACTCCATTGACTTCAGGAGCATCATTTCAGAAAAAAATCAGTGGTGTGGTGGTGAGGGAGATGGCAAAGTTGTCAGCATAAGGATATCATATGTGATTATTATATCCTCCAAAGTTGGGGAAGGGGACAGTTCAAAAAGTGGAAGACATGATGAGTGTTTTGACCTATGAGGAGTCAGAGGCGGCAAACCGAGGTCTAGGTGGGTAACCACCCCTCCTTGACCCATGGAAAATGCTGCACCAAGTGACTTCAGTTGAATTACTCCTGAGTTACACAGTGTGAAAGGGAGAACAGGACCGGAAATTCCAAGATTAGCTTCCCCCATTTATCTTAATGATGATAACTTTGAAGCTGGAATTGAAACTCTGATTACCAAGACTAAGAGCTTGTCTACATGTTTTAATGAGCATTCAGGACCTGTTAATGCATCCTAACAGAGTCTAAATGGTCCAATTAGTGTGCAATATGTTGGTGTGCTTTAGAATTCACACCCCTCTAGTGTGCACTACTTCACTGTGTAGACAAGCCCTAAGTGTTGGATCATGATTTTGCCCTGATAATCAATTAGTGTTGACAAATTTTAAATATCAGCTACCCCACATATTCCTTATTCCATTAATGGAGAAGCCTTGGGAAATATTTGTACATAATCATATACTCTGTGGTTACCTTTTACAATGATTTACTGATCATTTACCTTTAAAAAATCAGGGCAGTGTCAGTGAAGAATCCAGGAGGACAACTGAACTCACCAGTTCAGTTATTGCAAGTCATTTTGATCTTCTGATATTTCCAAAAGTTAAACTGGTTTGCAAGTTATGCTTCTGGAAAGACTTTCCTCACATGGTACAGTAGAGTTGAATCGAACTGAAAAAGAATTGACATTTCACAGGGAAGCATATCATCCCCTCTGATATTTGCCTATTAACATATCTAAATTGAATTTCCAGTGTCCATCCCTGGCTCTAGAGTCCTATCCAGCTGTTAAAATGTACCAGAGGTAAAACAAACAAAAAATTACCAATTTATACACATGTGTATATATGTTAAGTGGCTCATGTGGAGAATCTAGTGCACTGCTTTTTTGGTTGGGACCCCTCAGGGGGTCATGAGGTTATTACATGGGGGTCACGAGCTGTCAGCCTCCACACGAAACCACACTTTGCCTCCAGCATTTATAATGGTGTTAAATATGTCAAGAAGTGTTTTCAATTTAAAAGTGGGTTGCACACAGAGGCTTGCAATGTAAAAGGGGTCACCAGTACAAAAGTTTGAGAACCACTAGTCTAGTGTATATGAAGAAATCCTCAAATGTCCATGGAAGTCGTACAATGAGAAGATTGTGCAAAGAAATATCCCTAACACTGGAAAGTAGGCAATGGTGGTTCATATTGCATTGCTTCATATCCCCTTCCTCTAACAGATTTTGGTCCAAGGGATTATATTTTCCACTTCTCCTCAGCCACTGTATGATACATTCCATAGCTTTTCCTTGGAGATTAGTGACTATACCAAGCATGTTGATATTCTATAGCGTGTGTTATTCAGAAGGTCTGACCAGATCATCATAATGGATGCATCTGGCCTTCATCAGTGAACATTTGTTATATAAGATTGCGTGTGTACACATTACACGTGAATACGGGACTATGACTCAAAGATGGTTAGCTGTGCCAACCCAAGTTGCTTTTAGAGCACCACTTGTTTCTTCTCTTCTTCACACCAAACTCAAATTGTGGCTTTGCCACAATACCTGAACAAGAAGCAGCATGTCTCTTGACTGGCCCTGGAGCAGACAGAGAAGCAGATTGTGACCATTCAGCCTTCCTTTGGGTCTCTCTGTTATTTGCTCTCCCTCTGCCCCAAACACACTCACCCCTACACAACTTGTATGTATGGGGTGGAAGGGGTGAGGAGAAGAACCAAAACTCTGCTAGACCTGCGCTCCTCCCTGAACTCTGAGTCCTAACCATTGCACAGGTAGCCAGAGCAGGACAGTAAAGAGGTATTTTATACCACCAGGCAAGCTGTGTTACGATTTAGCCCCCACATCTCTGTTGCTGACTAGACTGTTAAGGGGGTGTCTAGACTCCACCTACACTTTTCCCCTCCAATTGCTTATGGGAAATCAGGAAAGGAGGGCATAGCAGTGATCCTGAGATGGGGGGTACTTTTCTTGCCCACCCAGCTTCCTAACCAAGGCAGTTCACACAGGAGGGTGGGGGACCATGCACGCCTCTTCTGAAGCTGCTATAGTGCTTGTGAAAATCTGGGCTTAGTCAGTCAGAAGTAGGTGTAGTGTACATGGATTGCGTGTAGCGCCAGTGGCTAAAATAGAATAAAACAGTGGGGGAACTTTTCTGGCAGCAGCCAAAGAGGGAGAGTGCTGTTCAACCAAGCCCAGGAAGAGGAAAAAGCACTCACCCTCTGGTTTTAGCAGAGAAAGGGGAAGCGAGCCCTCTTCCACCCTCCCCCACTCTTACTTTAAGCCCTGGACAGAATGGAGGAGAGTGTAAGTTACATTGGTTTGCATTTACCTCTGATTTTAGCCCTTTATCTGACTAGTTTTACCCATATTTTTTAGTAATGTTGGCACAGGGAGGCTGGTTTTAAAATCCAATTCACACCCTCCAATTTACCTAAATTAAAGTGAGATAAAAACTGAGTATTTGAAATGTAATTTTCCCTATTGCAGATGGATCTTGTTTGCCATGAACAGCCTATCCTTTAAAATCAATTCTTCTCCCTTCCCTAGATCCTTATTGGCTCTGCACATTTGAGGATAACTAGATTTACTCCTTGCCTGCTGCTTCAGTCTAGAGTCATCATATCTACTTAAGACCCCAGGTACACAGTATATTCTAGTTTATTTCGTATGTGAGGGAAATGCCATCACAATGTAGGTCACATGAGTTTAGTTACCCTGAAGACAAGATTAAGGCTAAATTGGAGATATTCAAGTAATAAAATACTTCTAATTTACAAATCCAGATGATGTGCTTTGTAGCCTGGCCTGCATTGGGATTATACAAAAAACTCCTAGAGATATCATTCCTTATCTTATTATTGACTGATTTGGAGTGGGTACCCATGGCTATTGTATTCCTGCACACTTCAGGATAGTTTTCACCTTCCAAGGGTACTAGAAAGGATCAGGAATGTGTCCAGGGGCTGGTACAAACACCAAAGGGTTGGTAAATAACCAACCTATAACTAACATTGCTTATAATGTTCTTTCTTTATATTGCAATTCTATTCTACTTAGGTTTTGTACGGCCCTTGTCACCGTAGTACCTATCATGTTCTAAATTAGTTGAAATTTCCTTGACTTTAAATGGGTCAAAAGTTACTTACGCACTTATGAGAATGGGATTTGGTCATGTAAATCACTCAGTCCTTGCACCACTGAGCAGAGCAATGTTTAAATATCTTTAAAAATCTGGGCTTTGTGTCAGTGAAGAATCCAGGAGCACAACTGAACTGACCAGTTCAGTTATTACAAGTCATTAATGTCACCATTTCAAGGGCTTTGCAATATTTAAATACTTGTCTTCACAAGTAAGAATATGTAAGTTAGGCAGCAAACTTTTTTGCTTTCTATATATTGCGTGTACATTTCCTGGTGGGCAGTAAAGAAACAAGAACATCTGCATCTGCTCTAAGAAATTTTTAAAATCTAACACTAGCCACACAGTTGAGCAAGGCCAGGGCCTTTGTCTTTAGCAAAGAATGGGCAATCTTTGTATAAAATGAAGGTATAGAAGGGAACGGGAGCATCTTCTCCTAGAGTTGTTAAATATAAACTTGTCTAAAATGAAATCAAATAAGCAACAGAAGACCTTGAAGCTTGTTGTGAAACTTGTTTTAACTAACAATTCAACACAAATACCCTTAATTGTCAGATCCCTGGAAGAGTGTTTTTGTTTGTTTGTTTTTCTATTTTGCCTTACTCATAGAAAACCAGAAGATTGATTGAGCCTGTTTAAATATATTTTTGGAATGAGGATGTCTTGTACTGTAATTTTAAACTTCTCTGGTCCTCTCTGGTGATTTTTTAATCATTATAATGTGTAGGCTTCTCCACAGATCTTTAAAGAAATTCTTTATTTTAGAACAAAAATAAGAAGGCATAGTGTGTTCTGTATTGTAGCCAGACTCTTTGAAACCCAATTATCTGAGGCTCCAATCACCCTATCGTGGCAGTGAAGATCATCTAGAAGTCTCTTGTCACCACTGAGTGTAAATTTTGTCAGGGGCAGTTGTAGAGCTTCCTCAGTGGAGTACCCCTACCTTTGGAATTTGTTCTTCACTGTTCAGAGAAAAAAAGTCTACCCAGGCTCTAGGCATGATGCAAAACGTATTTATTCTTTTTGAGTATCACTATTTTGTTTCCTATCATGTAATTTCAGGTAATTAGTGCAATTAAACTTTGTAAATAATCACCAACTGTTATGGTCAAGAATCCTATACAAATAAATAAAATAAATCACTACAAATAAATGATCACAGGAGGCACCCGCAGGAGAATTAGGTAAAACACTAATGGAGTCTGATGTCCTTCAGCTACTGCAGCGACAGCTGAGAATCCTTTGTTATATAAGAGAAGGAGAAAGAAAGCAGTAGAGAAGAGTGGGGGGAAAAAAAGATCCAACTCCTATCAAATTGATTGAATTTTACCCATAAGGTTCAGAAACTAACTGTGGTGGGTTTGTGCATTTTGTCTCTAAGAAGGCCTTCAAGTCTTTTTCTGCTTCACTGGCCAAATATACCCTGACATGAACAGACAGCCAGTTGGTCTGCCTGGAATCCCCATAGCGTTATGCCATACTTGTCCCCAGCATAACCCTTCTCACTCTTGGAACAACACTTGTGAGCAGGAGCACATAAAGCACTCTGCGGCTGTTTTGCACAATACCTATTATGGGTGAATTTTCCCTAGGCTGATTAAGGGGCTTTCAAGGACCATGTACACTACTCAAGTACTGCAGATGGACAGGAGCAAGTTGAGGGTGGATTGGTCCATGTACATTACATATAGAGGATGCAACAGTGCAGGGGGAGTCTCAACCCAAGATATATACTAGGATATATCACTGTTAGGGCTGGGAGAAAATTTTCCATCACAACTTATTTCAACAAAAAATTGAGTTTTCAACTAAATGATGCTAAACAAAGCTTTCCGTGAGAAATGCCTGCTTTGCAAAAGGAAAAAAGTATTTTTCCAGTAAAAAAAAAAAAGAGATTCTAGATTGCTATCACAGTGCCTCATGGGAGTTGTTTGGGTACTTCACACTCTATGGGGTGCAATCCCCAGCCAAGCTACATCAGTCATGTGACTGTCATGATGCCTGGCTTCTCCTCACCAAGAATGGAGTTTGTGATGCATCATGGGAGATGTAGTCCAATGAGTAAGCCCAGTCTGCAGTGGAGAATGGCAGCATGAGGAACTCAAACCTCATCTCTAATGAGATGTAACAGTTTTCCAAAATCAAGGTATTTGGGGTTTTGATTTTTCATCAAAACTCATTTTCCATAAATTATTGTGACAATTTTTGTTTGCACTGAAATTTTCTGTGGGGAAAAATATTTTCTGACTAATTCAATCACTGTTTACAATTTATGCTTTAAATTAACCAGTCAGTAACTGAAGACAATGATTTCTATTTTATCCTTTCCGCCCTTGATGCTGGCACTTGATGCTGGGCTATATGATTGCCCACCAAGAGTTGCTGATTGAATAAATTATTATTTATCCTTTGGTAAGCACTGACAATGCAGTCAATATTGAAGAGAAAGGAGGAATATGTCCATGAAAAAAAAACTAACCATTTAGTTCAGAGACTTATATTTAAAATCTGGTTGTTTACCAGAGCTCAACTCTGCTGTCTGGATATCTTTTAAGTTTCTATAGGTAAAGACTGATGAATTTTCACAGTTAATTTTTTTCACATCTAAAAGGAAAGTATAACCTACTAATGTCTAACTTAAATATCTAACTAAATATAAATGCAGTTTATACTTATGAGAATTTAAGGAAAAGTACTGCAGCATCTTAGTTTCAAAATGTACTTAACTTTCTTTAGCTAAAGAAAAAGCTTACCATTTGGGTCAACAAGATGGCTGAACTGAAAAATAGCTCAGAATTGTGAGCACGCTAATCTCTACTTCCCATTTTTTTTCCTTTTCTCTTTTGCTGTTTATCTCCTGCATTAAAAAAAAAAAAACTCACTCAAAGAAACCTTTCTTTATAGTGAATCACAAAAACATCTTGCTACTTACCAGTATGTTTCTAGGGCAAGGATTTTTTAAAATTTCTAATAGGTCTTATATTTTCTTTCATATTAACAGTTAGAGTGAGGATTGGTGGTGGAGTAGGCAGAGTATAAATGCAATAAGGGAAACAATTGCTATGAATTTATTAGTATCAATACAATAAATATTAAAGTTGAAGAATCTGTATTTAAGGTTTTATACACACACGTACACACACTCACACACACACACACACCCTACCTCAAAAGTTATTTGCATTTTACAGTGACACTTAGTGTCCTCAGCCAAAACTGCGTCAGTTGAGTTGCTGTCCAGGTACAGGGTAAGAGACAGACCCTGCACTGAAGAGCTTACATTCCAAATAGTCAAGACAAATGTTTGGAGGGGAAACAGAGATTTGACTTAGGTTACACAAGGAGTGGCAGAGTTGTAAATAGAACCCAAGTCTTCTGATTTTCTAGCCAGTGACCCATCTATTATGCCTAGAGCTGGTTGAGAATTTTCTGTTTCAGAATTGCAATTAGAATCATAGAATCATAGAATATCAGGGTTGGAAGGGACCCCTGAAGGTCATCTAGTCCAACCCCCTGCTCGAAGCAGGACCAATTCCCAGTTAAATCATCCCAGCCAGGGCTTTGTCAAGCCTGACCTTAAAAACCTCTAAGGAAGGAGATTCTACCACCTCCCTAGGTAACGCATTCCAGTGTTTCACCACCCTCTTAGTGAAAAAGTTTTTCCTAATATCCAATCTAAACCTCCCCCACTGCAACTTGAGACCATTACTCCTCGTTCTGTCATCTGCTACCATTGAGAACAGTCTAGAGCCATCCTCTTTGGAACCCCCTTTCAGGTAGTTGAAAGCAGCTATCAAATCCCCCCTCATTCTTCTCTTCTGCAGGCTAAACAATCCCAGCTCCCTCAGCCTCTCCTCATAAGTCACGTGTTCTAGACCCCTAATCATTTTTGTTGCCCTTCGCTGGACTCTCTCCAATTTATCCACATCCTTCTTGTAGTGTGGGGCCCAAAACTGGACACAGTACTCCAGATGAGGCCTCACCAATGTCGAATAGAGGGGAACGATCACGTCCCTCGATCTGCTCGCTATGCCCCTACTTATGCATCCCCAAATGCCATTGGCCTTCTTGGCAACAAGGGCACACTGCTGACTCATATCCAGCTTCTCGTCCACTGTCACCCCTAGGTCCTTTTCCGCAGAACTGCCGCCTAGCCATTCGGTCCCTAGTCTGTAGCGGTGCATTGGATTCTTCCATCCTAAGTGCAGGACCCTGCACTTATCCTTATTGAACCTCATCAGATTTCTTTTGGCCCAATCCTCCAATTTGTCTAGGTCCTTCTGTATCCTATCCCTCCCCTCCAGCGTATCTACCACTCCTCCCAGTTTAGTATCATCCGCAAATTCATCAGAACTATTTGTGGGAACATACTAGGTTTGACAGAACTTTGACCAGGAAAGATTTCTTGGGTCCAGATTGGAATTTCTGGTAAAAACAGAGACCAAGGGCACTCACCTGGGATTAGGTGACCCATGTTCAAACCAGGGAGATTTTAACCTCAGTCTCCTGGTCACCAGGCTATTGGTTATTCTGGGGTGGGAGGCTCAGTCTTTTCTTTTGGAGCTGTTTCACTTTGTATACATCTTTAAATGTTAATTGGAATGGAGAATTGAACCTGAGAGTCCCAGCACAGTGACTGCCCTAACCAATGGGCTATTTCGGGCTGGGCTGGTTTCTCCTTTAATTCCTGAACATTTTCAAAAGGTCTCAGTTTTGTCCTGAAGCTAAATGGGACAAATCTGAAAATCTCATTTTTTTGCAGAAGGGAAACTGCTGAATCTGAATTTAAATCTAATGGCTCTCTTTCATGTCTATGATCAGAGAACTAAAACAATACCCATCCAAATCTAAACTCCCCATCCAAATTCTGGGGAAGTTTGTATCCACATGCAAACTTTGCAAGTGACCTCCTATGTACAGAAAAAGACAATCAATTTCTCTCCTCACCACTGGGGGACATAAAGTTGCAACATTAGAATACAAACCATGATAAGTAGTGTCATGTGTCAGACATAGGCAATGATTCATTTTATTAGATGTGGATTAACTCAGTGGAGGAATAGCTTTTGTGAGGCACTTGGGATATTTTTCATGTGCTTGGGATTTTACAAAGTAGATGAGTTTTGTGAAATCCAGTGCATAAAGAAATTTGGAGGCAAACTCAGAAGTGGTCAGAAGGGAGCAGTGAAGATTTCCTGCCTTTCTTCCTTGATCCCACATCAAAGTCCCAGATACTGAAATAATCAGACTGATGGCAAGTCCCTTTCTTTAGCATTGACTATGTTCTGGGAAGTAATTAGCAACCCTCCTCCCCACTATCTTTTATTGGGAGCAACGTGGGGAGAGACCCTAAACATAATTCAGAAAATTCACTGTACCTGGTGGGGCCACCAGGTAGCAAATAGGCATTTACAACACAACAGGATGTGCACACAGAGCATATAATGTGAGTATCCTGAAATATGCACTACCCACACCATGGGTACCATTAGAAAAGTCAGCATGTTCCCAACCTTTACCACACAGCATTACTTAAGATTCAGAAGTTTGTGTAACCCTTCTGCCAGTTGGTGTTGACAGTAACAAGAGTTGGGTTCAATATCATGGACTTCCTCTTATTACAAGATAGAAACAGCTCAAGCACCCACTCAGATATCTGGGAAAACTAAACACCACCCCAGGCACCTTGAAGAAGCAATACTTTCCCACTCACAAGCACTGAGTCTGTGTATAACACAAACCAAACCAAAAAATGAGGGATATGACATTTATTAATTTGAGAAAACATTGCAACAAAAGGATGAAAACCATAAACAAACACCAGCCCCACAGTATCTTGGGTTGTAGTCCTTTGTTACAGTTTACCACCTTGTAGTGTGAAAGCCCAGTGAATAAAGGGGGAGCCCTTTAACAAGCCTCCCCCACTTTCTCTCTCCTGGATCCCACTCACAGTTGGTTATCCAAAGTCAGCGAAGTCCCAGAATTCAGGGGTATATTCAAGAACTCTACACTGGGTCTGATCAGCTCTATCTTCAACCACTAGAGAAGGCATGTCATATAGAATCTAGAAGTCTTTAAACAGAATTCACATCAGAGGCAGGAACATCTGTGCCCATCTCTTCTGACTTACATCTGGATTTGGCATCACTACCTGCTGCTTAGTGAGAGGGGTTAAAGTTAGGGCGACCCTTCTCAATTAGGTCATGCTAAGTACAGTTTTGCTACTCCTTAGTCATACAATAAGATTTACAACACTTCTTTACCCTGATGTTAAAAACGAAAGTGAATTTTAGCCCATGACAACCCAAACTGATCACCGAGGAAAGGATGTGTTTCTACACAAATAGTGTCTGCTTCTGAGGTCTTCCCCCACCCCCACCCCCCCACCCCGCCAGTTCATCCATAGGTGGCAGGGGAGAGCTCATTCAGACCCTGGCTTACTTTAAAAAAAATATTCATGTTTAGGTGCATTGTCCCTGTGCACAGAACCTAGACCAGGTAGCCATGCTTTAAAAAGGACTTTGAAAATGTGCTTCATGGATTCCCAGTAATACCCCACCACCCCACCCCGGCTTAAAAATTACAGTCATTGCAAAACATGTATATCTTAAAAATGTTTGAGTCTGTTCATTTCTAGACAATCCCTCAGGATTATATAAACCTTCATCGCCACCACCTTGTATGACTCACTTCAACCACCCACCCATACTTAATCCCCCGCCCCCCCAGTTTTTCAAAATATATGCAGTGAAGTACTGAAAGATTAGAAGATTAACATTTCTGTTCAGGGGATTCACTTTAAGGACATAAAGTGGAACTTGTGGTGTATAGGACTGTGCTGAAGCTGTGCAGAGGGGTGAATGTCAGCCCGACAGTCTGGAGAAATTACTTCTAAGGACTTCTACTGGAGAACACCCTACTGCTGACCCTTAAACACTGATTTTCAGGCAGTCACAGATGTTGTAAGAGAATATTACTCTGTAGAATTATTGGATCAATTTCCCAGAGACAAGTCTATAGCATGAATAAGTCATAGTCAGTCCTGACATTGCACTTCAGTGCACTCATAGATGTAATCCACCTGCTTCTTATCTATTTATGCATCATTTATGTGTTATTTATTTCAATCACTTTGGGGAGTTACAGCTTTATTGTTGCATTCTTATGCTACCTCTGAGAAATGTGATGTGTTTTAATTCGTGTGAAAACCTATTAGTATATAGTTTTTATTTTGAGCTCCCCGCCTTTGTTAGTCACAGTAATGAATTACTTACTGAGGCAGAAAACTAAAGCAATCTGGATTTGTTTTATAATAAGTGGTATCAGATTGTGCCCAGAGGTCTAGGTAGAAAGTTTGTTCAATAATAAGGTCAGTTCATTAAACATTAGAGCATTTCGTTCTCTCCCACTGCTCACATGTTGCTTTCATATGCAATAGTAGAATTTGCTTCTACTTTGACATGTTTCTATAATACATGGAATGAAGTATTTAACACTATAACCCAGCCACAAAACACAACCAACTCCCCTAAAAACAAATTAACTGTGAAGGCAAACACTGGTGAATTATTAAACTCCATCCCTTGAATTGAGGAGGAGAATGAAAGAGCCAGGTAAAATAGAGCAAAATTGATCATATCTGTCTTGTGACAGGCTATCATCTAAGATGCACTAATCTTACTCTGCAATCTTTACTCACTGGTCTGGTTTGAATAGTTTAAAAGCCTGACTGCAAACAGTTCACTGATTTTGAAATCAGGTTTCAATTGGGCTTTTCAAACCCCTTAATTTTTGCAGTTTTAAAGCTAGTTTGGAGCAAATTAAGAGGCAATGCACGTAAATGGTTATGTAAGCACCCCACTCGATGCCGTAATCTTCTAAATTATTTTGAACCAGCCAACACCCATGTCCAAAAGTGTCAAGGAATACCAAACCTGGTAAATGGGCTTTTTAGGGTCAGATATCCCTAAACTGAACTCCCCTACCTAGGGAGGTGGTAGAATCTCCTTCCTTAGAGGTTTTTAAGGTCAGGCTTGACAAAGCCCTGGCTGGGATGATTTAACTGGGAATTGGTCCTGCTTTGAGCAGGGGGTTGGACTAGATGACCTTCTGGGGTCCCTTCCAACCCTGATATTCTATGATTCTATGAGATCATGCTGAGATCCAGAGTTCCCCTTCCCCAATTCTACTAACTGGCTTTAAATTCTGTACATTTCTCAACCCTTGGATATCCAAACTCACATCATCACCAAATAAGCAGGTAAATATAATCACCCCCACTTTACAGGTGAAGTGACTAAAACATAGGGATATTAGGCAAGTCACAGAAGACCGCTCAGAACGTTAGTGGCAGAACTAGGAGCAGTATCCATTCCGGTTGCAACAGAGCTGTATTTTATCCACTAGACCATGGGTTCAGAAAAATTGCTTTAAATCTATGTATTTAGTTCTACAAATGGGGCTACTCAGGCTGAGATCCAGTGCTGAAAAAAAAAACCCACGCACTATGTAAGTGTTAGGCCCATTTCACAGATGGGAAAACACACATAGAAAGAGTGGGTGACTTGTCTGTGATGTGTTAGGCCTTCATACATAAGCCAGATGACTTCAGTTAGACTCAGTGTCTGCTACTTATTTTCTGTGTCCTTACACAACTCTCTTACCTGTACTTTACTGTAGCCATATCATAGGAAGACCATGAATATGAAGAGTGATTGCACAGATTTTTGAAAGGAAAGCGCTATACAATTAATAGTATCTTCATTTTCTTTTATTTGCAGGTTCGGGAAGCAGATAACAGTGCAGGGGAGACAAAAAGCATTCTCTTCCTTTACCCTAACTCTACTGCAGTCTATAGAGTTTAGGGATATGCAAGTGGGACGAGATTAGATATATTAGGAAAGTCAGAGGAAGGATTTGGGGACTGAAACGTTGAACACACACTTGTTCTGTAGAGAAAGACGTTAGTTTTAAAGAAAGAACGTTCCCATTGTACTCGTGTATAGCTTTCAATCTCCATCTGACACACAAAGTTAGAAAATGTTGGTCTGAAGCCTTTGGCATGTCTGGAAAGAGCTCCTGTTGAATTCTACAAAAGCCGTAGTTTGTCCTGGTAACATACCAACTCTCACCTTCTCCCTTTCCTGGGCAACAGGCTTGACTGATCCTTTCCAACTAAAGGGCCAGTTCCATGGTACTCTATATGAAATACTTTGGAAAGATCTGTTCAAAATATTTTAGTTAATTGGGTTTCAGAGAAACAGCCGTGTTAGTCTGTATTCGCAAAAAGAAAAGGAGTACTTGTGGCACCTTAGAGACTAACCAATTTATTTGAGCATGAGCTTTCGTGAGCTACAGCTCACTTCATCAGATGCATACCGTGGAAACTGCAGCAGACTTTATATATACACAGAGAATATGAAACAATACCTCCTCCCACCCCACTGTCCTGCTTTGGGGTGGGAGGAGGTATTGTTTCATATTCTCTGTGTATATATAAAGTCTGCTGCAGTTTCCACGGTATGCATCTGATGAAGTGAGCTGTAGCTCACGAAAGCTCATGCTCAAATAAATTGGTTAGTCTCTAAGGTGCCACAAGTACTCCTTTTCTTTTAGTTAATTGGGGCATACACAGAACGTCAGGACAGCCATTTTAGTTGGACAGCTCTCAAACAAGTTTAGACGTACGATAGTGAATAGTACTAACTTTTGCTTATTAGGGACAGTATTATCAAACATTTAACTAGTACAAAATAGTTTAAAGGTGAGTAACCAGATGCTAAATATGTATTAAATTTAAAACTTTACTTTAAATATACAAGTTGCCAAATAAAGATTCAGGGGAACATATTCCTCAGTGGGCAGAAGGTCTCAGTGAAAGACCACTGGGATTCTGAATCTAAGTCAAGGGTAGATAGGTGTCTAACCAAAAGTTCAGTATAAAAAGACCCCTATGTGATTCCTACAAAAAACCCTACATTGACAGAATGTTAAGGAAGTTCTTATAAGAATGCAAAATTCAGGAAATACCACATGTAAAGTTACATGCACAACCTTAAATCTGGTTCCCTTTGCCCATGTGTATTATATGATACTAACTAATTGGATAATAATTCTATTTCTCAAAAAAAACCACCCTTCTTTAGATACACATGTGGCATTGTTTAATACTACCTCTGAAATGTAAGCAGACCAAGAAGTACCTTACCAAATGTTCTTACTAAAGGACACCAGGCACCTGTTTCTTTAATCCTTCTGCAAAAACTTTAGCACAAAATCATCACATAAAATGTGGTGTCTACACTCTGACACACACACTATATTAAAGAGAGGGAATGTGTATTATGCTTTATAAATATTCTTGCTTCTTTTTGACCTAAACAGGTAGTCAAAATTTAGGCCCGTGGGATGATCATGTTGTGAGTAAAAATTCATGCTGGAGCCTGGTATTTTCTTTTATGCAATCATGTATATTTACAAGGCGTATACAAGATTGTTTTGTTTCTGGTTCTTCCTGCATTCAGAGCAGCATAACTGCACCTCAGTTTTCTCTCTGTCTCACCCACCTTCCCCACAGAAACCTCTGGACACATGAGGCTACTCTGGGTAGACTCTATTGGTATGTCTACACTACAATGTAAGCCTGTGCTCAAACTCTGGCTCAAGTCTAACCCCCGTTCCACCCACACTCAAATCGTACTTACCTAAGGCTAAGACCAAGGACCATACGAGGCTGCAGGGTCTGAGACTAGGTCAAGCCCTTACCCAAGGTTTGAGCCCTATTGCTTTACAGTGTAGATGCAGCCTTGATTGACTGATGTCCTGGGAGACCTCCAAAATTTATTCCAGAACCCATGGAACAACTTCCTTTGTCTTCTTTTTTTCCCCAAGAATCTTGAATCTACTCTATTGGTGTACTGCAGCAGCTCAGTGAATCAGTGAATTCTGACCACCACGCTGCAAACACTCCATCCAAGAGCCTTCTATGTTTACAGACTGAACAGAACAAGCCTTTTGCCAAGCACTCTGCTCCATGGTCATAGGAGCAGAGCCTGATTTTGGTAAATCTCTGCTGCAAGACTGTGGACTGGGAGAATAACATGAGGGGGAAAGGAGTCCAGGAGAGCTGGCTGTATTTTAAAGAATCCTTATTGAGGTTACAGGGACAAACCATCCCGATGTGTAGAAAGGATAGTAAATATGGCAGGCGACCAGCTTGGCTTCACAGTGAAATCCTTGCTGATCTTAAACACAAAAAAGAAGCTTACAAGAAGTGGAAGATTGGACAAATGACCAGGGAAGAGATAAAAATATTGCTCGGGCATGCAGGAGTGAAATCAGGAAGGCCAAATCACACCTGGAGTTGCAGCTAGCAAGAGATGTTAAGAGTAACAAGAAGTGTTTCTTCAGGTATGTTAGCAACAAGAAGAAAGTCAAGGAAAGTGTGGGCCCCTTACTGAATGAGGGAAGCAACTTAGTGACAGAGGATGTGGAAAAAGCTAATGTACTCAATGCTTTTTTTGCCTCTGTCTTCACGAAGAAGGTTAACTCCCAGACTACTGCACTGGGAAGCACAGCATGGGGAGGAGGTGACCAGCCCTCTGTGGAGAAAGAGGTGGTTTGGGACTATTTAGAAAAGCTGGACAAGCACAAGTCCATGGGGCCGGATGCGCTGCATCCGAGAGTGCTAAAGGAGATGGCGGATGTGATTGCAGAGCCATTGGCCATTATCTTTGAAAACTCATGGCGATCGGGGGATGTCCCGGATGACTGGAAAAAGGCTAATGTAGTGCCCATATTTTAAAATGGGAAGAAGGAGGATCCTGGGAACTACAGTCCAGTCAGCCTCACCTCAGTCCCTGGAAAAATCATGGAGCAGGTCCTCAAGGAATCAATTCTGAAGCACTTAGAGGAGAGGAAAGTGATCAGGAACAGTCAGCATTGATTCACCAAGGGCAAGTCATGCCTAACTAATCTAATTGCCTTCTATGATGAGATAACTGGCTCTGTGGATGAGGGGAAAGCAGGGGATGTGTTGTTCCTTGACTTTAGCAAAGCTTTTGACACGGTCTCCCACAGTATTCTTGCCAGCAAGTTAAAGAAGTATGGGCTGGATGAATGGACTATAAGGTGGATAGAAAGCTGGCTAGATTGTTGGGCTCAAAGGGTGGTGATCAATGGCTCCATGTCTAGTTGGCAGCCGGTATCAAGGGGAGTGCCTCAAGGGTCAGTCCTTGGGCTGGTTTTGTTCAATATCTTCATAAATGTTTTGGAGGATGGTGTGGATTGCACCCTCAGCAAGTTTGCAGATGACACTAAAGTGGGAGGAGAGGTAGATACACTGGAGAGTAGGGATAGGATACAGAGGGCCATAGACAAATTAGAGGATTGGGCCAAAAGAAATCTGATGAGGTGCAGAATGTGAGCGAAGCCAAACACCAAAAATTAAGATGTTTGTACACCAATGCGAGCAGCCTAGGTAACAAAATGGAGGAACTAGAGCTACTCGTGCAGGAAGTGAAACCAGATATTATAGGGATAACAGAAACATGGTGGAATAGTAGTCATGACTGGTCTACAGGTATTGAAGGGTATGTGCTGTTTAAGAAAGACAGAAATAAAGGTAAAGGTGGTGAAGTAGCATTGTATATCAATGATGAGGTAGAATGTAAAGAAATAAGAAGCAATGGAATGGATAAGACAGAGTCCGTCTGGGCAAAAATTACATTGGAGAAGAAAACTAGTAGAACCTCCACTTGGATAGTGCTTGGGGTGTGCTATAGACCACTGGGATCTAATTAGGATAGGGATAGAGCCCTTTTTAATGTTTTGAATGAAGTAAATACTAATGGAAACTGCGTGATCATGGGAGACTTTAACTTCCCAGATATAGACTGGAGGACGAGTGCTAGTAATAATAATAGGGCTCAGATTTTCTTCGATGTGATAGTTGATGGATTCCTTCATCAAGTGGTTGCTGAACTGACTAGAGGGGATGCCATTTTAGATTTGGTTTTGGTTAGTAGTGAGGACCTCATAGAAAAAATGGTTTTAGGGGATAATCTTGGTTCACGTGATCATGAGCTAATTCAGTTCAAACTGAATGGAAGGATAAACAAAAATAAATCTGCAATTAGGGTTTTTGATTTCAAAAGGGCTGACTTTCAAAATTTAAGGAAATTAGTTAGGGAAGTGGATTGCACTGAAGAACTTATGGATCTAAAGGCAGAGGAGGCCTGGGGTTACTTTAAATCAAAGCTGCAGAAGCTATCAGAAGCCTGCAACTGAAGAAAGGGGAAAAAATTCATAGGCAGGAGTTGTAGACCAAGCTGGATAAGCAAGCATCTCAAAGAGGTGATCAAGAAAAAGCAGAAAGCATACAAGGAGTGGAAGATGGGAGGGATCAGCAAGGAAAGCTACCTTATTGAGGTCAGAACATGTAGGGATAAAGTGAGACAGGCTAAAAGTCAAGTAGAGTTGGACCTTGCAAAGGGAATTAAAACCTATAGAAAAAGGTTCTTAAACCATATAAATAAGAAGAAAAGAAAGAAAGAAGTGGGACTGCTAAACACTGAGGATGAAGTGGAGGTCAAGGATAATCTAGGCATGGCCCAGTACCTAAACAAATACTTTGCCTCAGTCTTTAATAAGGCTAAAGAGGATCTTAGGGATAATGGTAACATGACAAATGGGAATGAAGATATGGAGGTAGATATTACCATATCTGAGGTAGAAGCGAAACTCAAACAGCTTAATGGTACTAAATAGGGGGGCCCAGATAATCTTCATCCAAGAATATTAAAAGAATTGGCACATAAAATTGCAAGTCCATTAGCAAGAATTTTTAATGAATCTGTAAACTCAGGGGTTGTACCGTATGATTGGAGAATTGCTAACATAGTTCCTATTTTTAAGAAAGGAAAAAAAAGTGATCCAGGTAACTACAGGCCTGTTAGTTTGACATCTGTAGTATGCAAGGTCTTGGAAAAAATTTTGAAGGAGTAAGTAGTTAAGGACATTGAAGTCAATGGTAAATGGGACAAAATACAACACAGTTTTACAAAAGGTACATCGTGCCAAACCAACCTGATCTCTTTCTTTGAGCAAGTAACAGATTTTTTAGACAAAGGAAATGCAATGGATCTAATTTACCTAGATTTCACTAAGGCATTTGATACCATGCCACACAGGGAATTATTAGTTAAACTGGAAAAGATGGGGATCAATATGAAAATTGAAAGGTGGAAAAGGAATTGGTTAACAGGGAGACTACAGGGGGTCCTACTGAAAGGTGAACTGTCAGGCTGGAGGGAGGTTACCAGTGGAGTTCCTCAGGGATCAGTTTTGGGACCAAATCTTATTTAATCTTTTTTATTACTGACCTTGGCACAAAAAGTGGGAGTGTGCTAATAAAGTTTGCAGATGATACAAAACTGGGAGGTATTGCCAATTTAGAGAAGGACCGGGAAAGCATACAGGAAGATTTGGATGACCTTGTAAACTGGAGTAATAGTAACAGGATGAAATTTAATAGTGAGAAGTATAAGGTTATACATTTAGGGATTAATAACAAGAATTTTAGTTATAAGCTGGGGACGCATCAATTAGAAGTAATGGAGGAGGAGGACCTTGGAGTATTGGTTGATCATAGGATGACTATTAGCCGCCAATGTGATATGGCCGTGAAAAAAGCTAATGTGTTCTTGGGATGCATCAGGCGAGGTATTTCCAGTAGAGATAAGGAGGTTTTAGTACCGTTATATAAGGCACTGGTGAGACCTCACCTGGAATACTGTGTGCAGTTCTGGTCTCCCATGTTTAAGAAGGATGAATTCAAACTGGAACAGGTACAGAGAAGGGCTACTAGGATGATCCGAGGAATGGAAAACCTGTCTTATGAAAGGAGACTCAAGGAGCTTGGCTTGTTTAGCCTAACTAAAAGAAGGTTGAGGGTAGATATGATTGCGCTCTATAAATATATCCAAGGGATATATACTGGAGAGGGAGAGGAATTATTTAAGCTCAGTACCAATGTGGACAGAAGAACAAATGGATATAAACTGATCATTGGGAAGTTTAGACTTGAAATTAGATGAAGGTTTCTAAGCACCAGAGGAGTGAAGTTTTGGAATAGCCTTCTAAGGGAAGCAGTGGGGGCAAAAGACCTATCTGGCTTTAAGATAAAACTCGATAAGTTTATGGAGGAGATGGTATGATGGGATAACATTGATCTTTAAATATTCATGGTAAATAGGCCCAATGGCCTGTGATGGGATGTTAGATGGGGTGGGATCTGAGTTACTATAGAAAATTCTTTCCTGGGTATCTGGCTGGTGAATTTTGCCCATACGCTCAGGGTTTAACTGATCACCATATTTGCGGTCGGGAAGGAATTTTCCTCCAGGGCAGATTGGAAGAGGCCCTGGAGGTTTTTCGCTTTCCTCTGTAGCGTGGGGCACAGGTCACTTGCTGGAGGATTCTCTGCTCCTTGAAGTCTTTAAACCATGATTTGAGGACTTCAATAGCTCAGACATAGGTGAGAGGTTTTTCACAGGAGTGGGTGGGTGAGAGTCTGTGGCCTGCGTTGTGCAGGAGGTTGGACTAGATGATCATAATGGTTCCTTCTGACCTTAGTATCTATGAATCTATGAAACACATTTAAAAGGTATTTTTTTCTGGAAAGGCACAGATTTGTGCTCATGCCATTCCTGTTTTCTTAAAATGAACACCTTACACTGCCAGGCCTGTGAGTATGCTGCTCTGTAACCACTCAACTGTGGTGGGAGGAGCTGGAAATGTTCTCATTTACAACTCAGTCTATTTCAGTTACAGGTAGCCAATGCAGTTGATAGGTGACAAAATCATTTGTGCCAAATTCAACTGAGGTTTGAAAATTTGTCCAGAAATGTGGCGATGGAGGATGGGGTTTAGGAGAAGGCTGTGGAGTTGTGTGTGTTTACACGTAGCCATAACAGGATGAGACATGTGGAAGTGAGCATAGCATCCTGTTGACACCCGTCATGGAGTCTGACCTAATCCTGGGTGCTGATAGCTTCAAACCTTTCCTGAAACAGTTAGATAGTCCCATTTCAGGGAAGGGCGTATTTTCCAAGGGCACCTCGGCCATTGAGCGCAGTGACTCCCCAAACCCAAGTAGTTTTGCAATTTTCTAAAGCCAAAAATGCAGCCTTGCATTTTTAAAATATTGTGCCTTCAATTATTTTGCTGTGATTAACCAAGCCATGTTCAGGGAGTTTCTGTGGTCTGAAACATCCTTCTCACAACATATTGAAGTTCAGGATATGAAACTATCATTTTATGTCCTTGTAATTCCACAAGGATTTTTTCTGTGCTTCTGCACGGAGGTCTTTGAGACAATAGCTTTCTGTGTCTTGTTCAGTTCTAGGCCCCTGAACCTTTCCTGATTCTAGTACCACCAGAGCTTGCCCACAGTGCAGCGGAAGCCTGGGCCAATGTACCTTCATGGACTGTTCCAAGAATAAGTGTTTTTGTGATGAGCTCATGGTTGAAGTTCTGGACAGGGACAACAAGCAGGTCAAGTGCCAAAAACAGAGGGACTTATGGGGAGAGGAAAGGCAAGACAAGAGGCAAGGCTGGCTGCACAACTTGAGGACAGTGTTTCAGCAGAGGAACAGGCACTTGCTTTGCAGTTCCTGGAACAGGAATGGAGGCTAAGGGAAGACAGAGTTCATGAAAGAGAACTGTTTAAGTGGCTGATATCACTAGTGACTGAGAGAACAGTGGCTTCTTCTCCTGCACCATCCACACCACAGACTGAGTCCCTGTGCCCAACCTGTGATACAGTCCAGAGCAGTTTGGAAGACTCCACAGCTGTGTGGCCCATGAAATCAGGCCTTATGAGCAGCTGGGCAGGGCAAGCTTGGCCCATGCAGCCCTCCATATAGGCCTCCTCCCCCGAGGATGCCTCCATCTCCCTCCTACAGCGGCACATGCATGGCAAATATGGAAAGAAGGAAAAGTAAAACAGGTGGCCAGTGGACATGCCCTGGTAGAGGAGCTTCTATCTTGTATGTGATTTTACTGTTTACACTTCTTTGTTCAATTTATATTTTATTTTTTGTTCCGTAAGGTTCCGTTGTTACTGGTGTTGTGGGATATGTCTACACTGCAATTAGATTGCCGTACATACTGACTTGGGCTTGTGGGGTTTAGGCTAAGGGGCTGTTTAATTGCCATGTGGATGTTTGGGATTGGGGTCTAGGACCCTGTGAGGTAGGAGGGGCCCAGATATCACATTGCCAGCCATAGGTATTTAAGTGCAGTATAGACATGTCCTTGGAGTGGTAACGGCAGCTAGCCTGCCTCGGAATGGGTGAATGTTGTACTTTTTTAATACAAGTTTATTTAAATCAAGAAAGTTTATTTCTGTTACTGCTTGACATCATTTGATATATATTCAAAATTTCACGTAAAGACATGATCAGGGACCATTAGGAATTAGTTGGCAAAGACCATCCCTCAGTTTAGTTATCTATAGCCATTCATACTTCAATCACTTTCTTACATCATTCCATAATGTGAGTCACCTTCATCCCTACATGTCTTTCATAAATACATTGCATGGTACTAAAACTGCACCAGGGGCACCAGAAGCTGTACCAAATATGCTCAGAAGCATCAGCCAGTTCATCTGCCAGAGCTGGGTGCTCCTCCTCCTCGTCCTGCTCTATCATAAGCTGTGTCAGGTGCCTTTGGTAGGTCAGAAAATGCTGCTGAAACATCACGGAAGCTCTGCCCATTTCCTGACACAGGAAAATGCAAGCAAGAGAAGTTCCCCCAAAATCTTCCTCCTCGATGTTGCTGACTCCAGTAGCTAGGAGCACACTGACCAAAATGACTCCTTGGTAGACTGTACTGGCAGGCTGTTCAAACTTCCTGTATCATGTAGGGGGGACACTCAAGTTTTCCCCCACAGTGCACCACAGTCAAAGGTTTATAGCAGCCATTAGGGAGTCTGGGATATGGTTGGTTTGATTCAGGTCTATGTACTGCAGTGTGGATACCAGAGCCTCAGGTTCAAGCCTGGGTTAGAAAATTTTTAACCTAGTGTTAACAAGTAGTGTAGATGGTCAAAACAGGGGTTCTCTAGCCTAGGGTCTGCTGACTTGAGACCCATTAACCCTCAGCTAACATTACAGAATAGACATATCCTATGACCTTGTTTTAGGTGTGGCCCCTTAACTGACTCTTACAACTATTTTAAGTGAAGGGCACATTCACGTATCAGTTTTAATGAGGTTTTAACTTACCGTATAAAAAGATTTAACCCAGTTCCTAATATAAATTAGTCTTGCCCATTTGTATTCCATAAATATTTGTGGCCACATCCTGTTACCTTTCATGTAACTAGACTCAGTGACTTAGGCTAGCTCTTAATTTATAGTCCATAGTTCTAATAGTATCTTTCATTATTCTCTCTTTAAGTCCAAGATTCAGAGATAAGAAGGGTATGAGCTATCAAACCACAAAAGGACCATCACTACTGCCTCAATCTGAAAAAAATTGATATCACTTACTATAAACCTGGAATGGTCAGAAAAAGACAAATGATTCTGATAAACTGAAAATTAATGGAGACACAGTACCACCACAGATACAAACTGCTGGAGAGATTGAAAAGATTATTTAGACAGTTACAAACTATTTTTGTATTTGTGCTTCCTGAACTGAAGATGTAACCTGCCCCATATGCCAATTTGATTTTATGAAATAAAATCATGCAAATGAAATAGCTTTTTAAGTGGAATAATGCCTTCTGTATGTTTCTATACATCTAAACATTAGTGTTAAGGACTGCCTCTGTTATATACTGTAGCACTTTCTCATCGTATGACAATGCGTAGGGCTTGTCTACACTTAAAATGCTGCAGCTGCACTGCTCCAGTGAAGATGCTAGCTATGCCAACTGGAGGGGTTCTACTATCAGAATAGGTAATCCACCTCCCCTAGAAGCAGCTGCTAGGCTGACAGGAGGATTTTCCTGTTAAGCTAGTGCTGTATATACCTGGGGTTAGGTCGGTTTCACTGCCAGACGGAGAGATGTGAATTTTTCACATCCTGAGCAACATAGTTATAGTGTCCTAATTTCCTAATGTAGATTAGGCCTGAATAATTAAATTACGCTACTCTAAAATTATTCATTATGTCAGTACCCATAATTACAACAAATATAGCATACAAGTGTTTATAAGCCTTTCCTAGTGAGAATACGGTCAAAAGGAAGGTGTATCCAGTTTGTACCTATCACTTAGGACAATTTAAGAGGCTTTTTCCTCTGTTATCTTTGCTGTGACTTAAACTACCCTTGCCCACAGCAGAAATAAGCCTGTCAAACTGTGTTTTAAAATTTATCAGTTGAAAGCTTCGTTTTAGGGCACCCAAAAGTTATCTATATTGAATTAATTACCTAACACATAGATCTTTGCTTTATCTACATTCCAAAACAGAGTGGGACCAGGCTGAAGTGATGTCTTTCTGACCTGTCTTGGTTGATTCAATACGGTGTTCACTAAAAGCAATTGACTTCCCCCACAGCTTTTTCTCTTTTTGCAAAAACACAATTTGGTAGGCTGTAAAAATGTCAGCACTTTTGAAACTGATTATTCAGTTCCATGTGTAAAAAGAGATTACAAATACAAACAAGAGGAAACAAATATATAACATTAAAATAAATGGAGGAACAGCAGAAAATATTAGTGGGGTGGTTTATTTTATAGTCAAATGATCTACTAAAATGCTTGGCTTCTAAGTCTTGAAGAAAGAACTTTTTCTGAGCATGTTTTAAAGTAATGATTTATTATTCAAGAAGATGTGAATGTCCCAAATGATAATATTTTAAATGAGGATTAAAAAAAGCAATTGTATTGTGAAATGATTTTTTTTTTAAAAGGAAAAAAAAAATCTGCATCAATTCAGTGTGGCTTACAGATTGCTTTACATTCACTTAACAAAATGTGCTTGAGTAACAATAGAAATCCAAGTGACTTTTTTCCATGAATTAACATACATTTGTAAACAACCTATTTTGATATTGCTATTCTGTTAGTTGTGCTTTAACAGGCCTTTGGAGCTTTAGAGACTGCTCACTCCCACTTTGCATTACAGCACATCAAGAAATTCAATCATTCATCCTCCATGGGGATCAGTTCCCTTAAAACAATTTCTCTGCTACAACAAGCCGTCTAGAGGTAGCTTTTAAAATCAACATTATGGGATTTTACACTTGATCAGCTAAATGTAAAACCCAGATGAGAACATGACATTCAGCATTCTGTATTTTCCTTTCTATATAATCAAGCTTCCCAGTAATTAGTTTTAGTTCCTCAACACTCCCCATGACAAAAAAAAAGTCT
Source organism: Caretta caretta (assembly GCF_965140235.1). Lineage (NCBI taxonomy): Eukaryota > Metazoa > Chordata > Testudines > Cheloniidae > Caretta > Caretta caretta. The sequence goes on from NC_134208.1 coordinate 79,703,978, forward strand.
TTGACCAAATAAAAAAATCTAAACATCTGTTAACAACACACAGAGAATACATATACAAAGCAAATATTTTATGCTCACCACTCCCAATATACAGACAAATTTCACCCAATGGCAGGTCAGGATTCATTCATCTGGGGGTTCCTGGCAATGCCTCTGCATGTCGTGGTCATGCAGGGGGCTCAGAGTTCCAGCAGCTTGATGTTGAACTGCAGTCCAGAAACGGCTCCCAAAGAGCATTGTATTTTATTTACATTATATAGGTAAAACTAGCTCCCTCCTTCAAATTTACTAAACCTATCACATTACCCTACACTCCTAAATAACAAAAATTGGAATCAATTACACACTGACACCTATGTGTCCTCCTTCCTGCCCAAGTTTTTTTATATTTTATCTTTCATGCCCAAATTGTGACTTAGTTGTGACAGTCTCTATTTGTCCAGATGGTCAGCATAAAATGCTGGTCAGAGCTTATTTTACTATTTGTTGTGTCTCTTTCTGTATCCGCCCTAATTTCCCAGCGTCTTTACAACCTTGGTGGTTATAACTCTCATTAGGGACATTCCTGAGCAGAACATTCCTTTTTCTTTTTTTCCCAATTTTAGTGGTGAACTCCCTGAGTTTCATCCAAGATTGGTTTAATGTGGGGGCGGGGAAGGGAAGAGGAGGCTTGATCAGGTCTCAGGTTTACAGAGTGGTCTTAATCCACTAGGTATGAAAGCAATTTAAACCAAGTGAAATGGTTCAAGTTCCATTAGTTTGACCATCCTCAAAACTGTATTTACTGCCATGATCCTCCCAGTGTACTATGCTTAGCCCTCGTGATTTTGCCTTAATCTTAATCTGTTGCCTTAATCTTTCCCTTCCAATAAATAAAATGTTTATGAGTTGGCATGAATTTGTTACACATAAAACGGGAAGGAATCATATCCTTCATCCAAACTCAAGTAAAATCTTCATAGTGGTCAGCATCTTAGATAGCACTTGGGATATTTCTTTTAAACTTTAGGTAACCTATGATGAGAAAATAAATGCACAATAAATGCTTACATCTTAGATAAGTGATATGGCTGAAAAATTCTATGCCTGAAAGCTGTGAATGAGGAAAGGGGCTACAGGAAGTGAAAAAATGTTAGTGATTAAAGCTCTTGTAGTCAGATTCACGAAGTCTGGGTTCTTCACCTCTCCAACAAGTTCCTTGTGTGATGTTGGACAAGTCACTTAGGTCAACATTTTCAGAAGCGTCCAACTTTATTCTGCACAAAGTCATCAAAATAAGATGGCAAGCATTTAAGCGCCAAATTCTGCAGGGAATTTCCACTAATTTTACATAGGTTACTCATGATACAAACCTTGAAATGGTCAATTATCGTATCTTTGGGTATTTCTGAATGTCCTTCAGAGGGTCACGTTTTATGCCTTCAAAAATAGTGAAGTAAAAATTATTTGACAGGGGAATGATCCAGTTGCTTTTCAAACTACAAGGGGTAACAAACCAATCACAGTACTCTTATACGTGTGAGCCTCAGGAGAAAGGTTTTACATTTCCTATTATCTAAAGGAAAAAACAGAGGTTCATCTAAAAATACCTAAATTAACTACAGCAATTTATATGGAAATATCTGGACAATATTTGTGAATTGCATACAGCCATTAAGAATGCTGTATCTCTCACCCTATCTTATTTTGCTATTTCTTATTTTTGCAGTAATTTTGTTGCTATCTTTTTCATTTCTAGGCTTTCAAGCTAATTGTATTGCTAAGTTTATATCTCCAATCAATTCCATATCAGTTTCAAACTCATTTGATTTCAAAGTAGTTTCAGTATTTAAATCATTTAAAGAACGCAAAGGTAGAGTTTCCCCTCTTCTAATCTGTGCTATCAGAACCAATACACACCAGAGGTAATTTTTTTTTATGTGCATATGGAACACTCATCATCATTAATGGAAGTTATGTATATGCCCAGTGGGAGACCAGACCTCATAGGCTGGTGAAATCATTTGATCAGCAACTGGCATATTTGCAACAGACGAACAAAATGCACAGGCAATTTGCAGATAAAATTATTGCTGTTATTCAAGTGACTACTGTAATTTCTCATTTTTGACTGTTAGCAAAAAAGTATCAGATGCTCAACTCAGCTCAAGAACAGTATTGAAAGTACTGAAGTACACTGTCAACTTGCAAATGCTTACTACCAGGTGTAGTTCTTCCTACAATGATTAATTCCATTAAAGTGAATGGGGAAACTGTTTTGAAGGTATGCATTATTTCTGGTGTAAGCATTTGCAAGATTGGGTCTACATTTGACTTCAGTGAAACCAGTTGGGTAGTGAGTTCTTACAGGATCATGATTCAAGGCCTGTATAGTATCAATACCAGTTTAGAAATGTTTGTTCTGACTCCCAGCCCTGTGCTTCATTCACAAAGTCATGATACTTTTATCATACATATCCACATTTGGGTGTAGGAATGGTATTTAACATGATTGTTAAGAATTTGATAGAAAAGAATATATATCTGTTCTATAAACTCTCTCTTTTAATCATCCTATAAAATACTATAAAAAGGAATATAATTCTCTTCTGCATTCCACAAGAGCATTAAGAAAACTATACTAAAAGTATTTTTCTATTAAGTTCTATAGAGCTTTTTTGCAAACTTAGATACTGAGTGATAACTGGGGAGGCTGAAAATGCTAAGAGATGGTTTCTTGAGCAGAAGCTTTACCACCCTCTCCAGACACCTTCTCTTCAGAAAGGGAAGTTCTAGTAGTCCTCTTTCATGGGCCCAAATATCACTGCTGATCTTTACCCACCACAAGGGCAAGAGTCCAACTTTTAAATTGTCATATGCACCTCCGATTGAGGAAGGATGATCTTGTGCCTAGGATAAGATATGTATCTGAAAGGTAGGTGACTTGGGTTTTCTCCTATGCCACAGGTTTCCTGGTATACTTTGGTAAAATCCTTTGGCTTTGGGAACCCATCTGTAATATGAGGATATTACTAATTATGGAGACTTGCAAGACTGTTGAAAGGCTAAATTCAGTAATGTTAGCAAAGCCCTTTGAAACTTCTATAGAGTTTAAGTAGTATCATCATCCAAGATCTCTTTGGCCAAAGCAAGAGCTCAACCTGTTTAAGGTTTTGGTTTTTTAACTACAGATTTGTGCCTCTTCCCTATTCTTATCTACCCATAAAACAAATGGAAGGGCTTGGTGCATCGCCAAAAAGTATAATGTCTTCCCCCCATTAGATGCTGCTACTAAGTTGAACTACGATGAAAGAATGTACATTTGTCCATTTGAATTTTTGGGAACTACTGTACTGGTGATCATGTCACCAGGGAAAATGGAACACTTTCTGGAATTTTTGAAATGTATTGACAGGCTAAGAGGAAAGACTGTTTGATTATTTGTATTAAAATTAGAACACAAACTATTCTTCACTACTTCAGTTCCCAAGTCACTAGATGTATAAATAAAAACAAGAGATAATGCTACAAATGTAGCTTGTAAGGGAAATTCCCATTAGATATTTAGAAGGAAAACAGGTTCCAACACATACTGTACTTTTCCCATTTTCGTAAGTTTAACGTCACATAGAGCACTTGGCTTACATTACTCTCTGCTCTACATATGGTGTCACCCTCAAAACTATTTAAACTATTATCAGAAAGACAGAAAAGAAACTTCCAGTGTTACACTGGGATAATATTATCAGCCACATCCAAATTCAGGGGATGAGAGCAAGGTAGACACTGACAGCAAATATCACGCTTGAGGGTATTTAGAAGAAAATCTATCATCTGTAAAGCTAGAGTGATAACAGCCATTAGCTACAAGGGATGTTCTCCTTGTCAATTTTCCAAAAGAGAAAATGCATTTACTGAAAAGATAAACTGTGACTGTCAAGCAAAGAAGACAGTCCTTATCATTGACAAGATTAATCACTAAAAGATACCAAAAGGCTAGTGTATTGGGATGGTTTGCAGGACTACCACTGAGTATTGTTGTCGAACACTAAGTTTACCAAGAGGTTACATTTTCTTTTTGTATGTGGAGAAAAACAAACAAACAATGCTTTAAAGATAAGTAGAATTTTTTTAACTTAAACATTAATCAAAACCAAACTCAGGTATTTAAAATAGTAACTGCAATATTTTAAGTTTAGGGCTGGGTGAATATTTTTGGACTAAATGTTTATTCACCAAAAATGCAGATTCCAGCTGACCAACAAATTTCACACATTGTTTTGGTCAACCCCACAACCATCACAAAAAAAAGCCTCAAAGTCTAAAAGTTTCATTTTGACATTTTCTAAATGAAGCATTTTGACTTTTTGTTTCAAAGAGACTTCATTTTGAATTTTATGTCAATTTTATTAAAAAATAAAAAGGTAAAAAAATCCTTGGAATCCAAATGAAGAAAAAAAGATTTCAGGTATTTCAGTTTGTTGGGATTATATATGTACACACACACACACTGATTCATATATCCATGTAATATGTTGTAGGTCATTGAGTCCTGGTATGATTGATGCATGCTTGACATGAATGTGTGAATTGCAAGTTAGCAGCCGAAACAAAGGACTTAAGGTCAAGGACTGTTTTTGCACAAAGAGTTCTAATAATCTTATCTTCTTAGAAAAGTACGGAAAATCATCAGAAAAGGAAATAGCACCAGCTGGACTGATATAAAATTGTATAAGAATTGGAGGAAATGGCATACCTTGGATCATGGCGGCCCACCCAGGATTGTCTCTTTGGAATTGTGTGGGTAGAAGGCCTAGTAAACAAAGGCAAAGAACCGGTAACGCAATGGAATGGATGACAAATGGATGCCTATGATTTCTGAAAACTGGAGTCATTTATTGATTAAGAGTCCCGTGTAGATACAGATGTGGTTTTTGCTGGCTCCCCACATCTTATGACCTTATCCTGACAGAAGGAACCTCAACTGGCCATAGGGACCATTCTGACCTTTGGACTCTGGTTTAGTATGTTTGGGGTGTGAATGTGGAGCGAGTAAGGTTTGTTTTGTAATCAATAACTAGCATTTAGAGTATTGTATACCAACACTGAGTCCAGAATCTGCTTGCTCCCCATCCCACAGCGAGACCTCTATTGCAGGTCTAACAAGTTTACCAAAACCAAGTTTACTTTCATTTCTTCAGTTCAGTTATTTGCATAGCTATGTTTGAGTAGAAACAAAAACAGTTTACTTTCGTAGGTAGTTTTAAGCATCACAGAAAATCACAATCCATGGACAAATGGACTCGTTTGAGTCACCTAGAGGTCCCTAAACAAACACAGACATTAGCAAACAACATCATAAGAGCTACCATAGTGGGTCAAACCAAAAGGTCCATCCTGACCAGTACCAGAGCTTCAGGAGGCATGTACATACTAGAGTAATTCTGGAGAAATCCACCTGTCTTCCTCTTCTGGCTTCTGGCATCCCTGACCATCTTGGCTAATAGCCATGAAAATACATATCCCCCATGAACTTATCTAATTCTTTTCTGAACACAGTTATACTTTTGGCCATCACATTACAGAGAGCCCTCTGCAGGCCAGTGTCTTGCTTGCTGCTGGCCCCTTGTCGCTCCCAGGCCACAGTGCCCTTTACCTGGTGCCCTTTACCCTAAAATTCTCCCCTAGCAGTACCCCCACACTCTGGGTCTCCCCTCCCAGGGGAACCCTCAACCCTCTAAACCCACCTTGCCTCAGTGGCTACTGCCAGACATCATCTAGCCCCCAGCTCACTGGGGCAGACTGCAGTCTGTAATGGCCACTCATCATTGGCAAGGGGTTAGGGACTGCCTCTGCCTATCCCTGGGCTGCCTCTCTGTAGCCCCAGTACCTTTTGTAGGCCTTCAACAAAGCCTGCAGCCTGGGGGTTTGCCAGGCTGCAGCTCCCTTTTGCCCTTCCCCAGCACTGCTCTACTTCAGGTACCTTGCTCCCAGGCAGTAAGCCCTTCCCACTCCACGGCTAGAGTGAGATTCCCTCCAGCTTCTGACCCACAGCCCTCTTATAGACTCATAGATTTTAAGGTCAGAAGGTACCATTATGATAGTCTAGTCTGACTCCTGCACAACGCAGGCCACAAAAGCTCACCCACCCACTCCTGTAACAAACCCCTGACCTATGTCTGAGCTACTGAAGTCCTCAACTCATGGTTTAAAGACTTGGAGGTACAGAGAATCCTCCAGCAAGTAACCCATTCCCCATGCTGCAGAGGAAGGCGAACCCCCCCCCCAGGGCATCTGCCAATCTGCCTTGGAGGAAAATTCCTTCCTGACCCCAAATATAGTGATCAGCTAAACCCTGAGCATGTGGACAAGACTAACCAGCCAGACACCCAAGAAGGAATTCTCTGTAGTAACTCAGATCCCACCCTATCTAGTGTCCCATCACAGGCCATTGGGCATATTTACCGCTAATAGTGAAATATCAATTAATTACCAAAATTAGGCTATCCATCATACCATCCTCCCAATAAATTTATCAAGCTTAATCTTGAAGCCAGATGTGTCTTTTGCCTCCACTGCTCCCCTTGGAAGGCTGTTCCAGAACTTCACTCCTCTGATGGTTAGAAACCTTAGTCTAATTTCAAGTCTAAACTTCCTGAGTGCCAGTTTATATCCATTTGTTCTTGTAGTTACCCCACTGAGGGTACTGAGCTTAAATAATTCTTCTCCCTCCCTGCTATTTATCCCTCTGATCTATTTAGAGAGAGCAAGTAGGTCTCCCCTCAGCATTCTTTTGGTTAGGCTAAACAAGCCAAGCTCTGAGTCTCCTTTCATAAGACAGGTTTTCCATTCCTTGGATCATCTTAGTAGACCTTCTCTGTACCTGTTCCAGTTTGAATTCATCCTTCTTAAACATGGGAAACCAGAACTGCACACAATATTCCAGATGAGGTCTCACTAGTGCCTTGTATAATGGTACTAACACCTCCTTATCTCTACTGGAATACCTCGCCTGATGCATCCCAAGACCACATTAGCTTTTCTCACAGCCATGTCACAGTGGCGGCTTATAGTCATCCTGTGATCAACCAATACTCCAAGGTCCTTCTCATCCTCTGTTACTTCCAAGTGATATGTCCCCAGTTTATAACAAAAATTCTTGTTATTAATCTCTAAATGCATGACCTTGCACTTTTCACTATTAAATTTCATCCTATTACTATTACTCCAGTTTACAAGGTCATCCACAACTTCCTGTATGATATCCCGGTCCCTCTCTGTATTGGCAATACCTCCCAGCTGGGCCCTGATTGAGCTGGCCATACCTGTGGCTGCTTCCCCAGTTAGCCTAGCTTATCCCAGCTGCAGCCCTCTCCAGGGCTGCTTTTAACCCCTCTTTGCTACAGTAGGTGCACCATTGATTTATATAGTGGGATTATGATATTTTCTGTCTTACTTTGTCCCTTTTCTACTAGTTCCTAACATGGTTAGTCTTTTTGATTACTACTGCACATTAAGCTGAAGTTTTCAGAGGTCTATCCAAGATGTGTCCAGACAGAGAAGCAGACCATGGTTGCCTCTAATCTGCATTTCCCAGTTATAGAAATACAGGCTGGGAAGACCGTCCTGTGAGAGAGATGCCTACTGGAAGAATCTCTCAGAAAGCAGGTGGGAGAGATACAGGAGGAGGTGGCTAGGCTCAGGAGCATCTGCATACACAAATAATTCATTGAAGGTAAGTTTAGGAAGACCCCCAAGGCTGAGAAAGCAATCCCACTGGAGAGGGCTGCATTATCACCACTAGGGGAAAATGACTTCTTCACAGGGAGGAAGCTGGCTGCTAGCTACTTCTGGCACCAGACAGTGCTCCATCCCTGCTCCCAACCCACTGTCCACAGAAAAAAAGAGAACAGTGTGCTTCTCTGAGAATAAGGGATGAGGAATCTCCTCCAAAGGGGGAAGAAGAGACACCATGTACCACCAAGGCTGGGAGGATTGCAGCCACCACTCCCAAGAGGAAATGAAAGGTGGTGGTCATTGCTGACTTCCTTCTAAAGGAGACAGACATCCACCTTCCAGCCTGAATTGGCATCCCAGGAATTGTGCTGCCTGCCAGGGGCTCATATCAGAGACTTTACGGAAGGACTGATGAAGATCATAATACACTCTGACTACTACCTGGTGCTGCTTATCCATGTGGGCAGTACTTCCTGCAGTGCATACTCTCCATAGTGCTTCTTTGCTGTGCCTCTGCATGGCCTCCTGGTGGCACTGTGGGAATATTAGCTGTCTCAGGCTCTGCAGACCGAGGTTCTACTCCCTAGTTTTTTTTTTTTTACAGAAGGGCCCTGAGTAGATCAAAAGTGACTAAAATGCTCTGAGTGAGGGTAAAAAAGAGTTGGGAGTGCAGATAGTATTCTCAATAATTCTTCCAATTAAGGGCAGAGACAGACATACTGGAGAAGGATGCATGGATGGTGTCTCGGGAGGGCTTCAGCTGTCTCAACCACTGGATGCTGTTCTGAGAAGGGAAGGAATATCTTTAAAATGAAGGCAGGCTAACCTAGTGAGGCAGGCTTTAAATTATGGTTGTCAGGGGTTGGAGAAAAAATACCACAGGTAAGTCCAAAACAGAAAGCAATAACAGCATGGAGAAAGGAGACTAGAGGAAATAGAGTGGTGAAATCTAATTAATATCTTAGATATCTGTATACTAATGCAAGAAGTATGGGGAGTGAAGAGAAAAAAAACTAGCAATACTACCGAATAATCACAATTATGAAAGAATAAGCAGCTCCGAGACTTTGTTTGGTCATTCACATGACTGGAATGTTGGTATAGAAGGGTACAGTTTGTTCAGGAATAACAGACAGGAAAAAAGGGAGGCGGCGTGGTCTTTTATATCAAAGATGTATTAACTTGCAGCGATGTCGAGATAGGGATGGGAGGCAGACCTGTTGCAAGTCTTTAGATAAGGATGAAAGGAGTAAAAAACAAGGGTGATGTCATGGTAAGGGGTCTACTGCAGACCACCTAACTAGAAAGAAGAGGAAGATGAAGTTTTTTTAAAAAAAAACTGTGCTTTTGGAGGACGTTGTTAAAACTTGGTTCTTATGGAGAACTTCAACCAGCCAGTTGTCTTTTGGGAAAATACAGAAAGAAACACATTATCAGAGTTCTTGGAATGCATTGGAGTCAATTTTATATTACAGAAGGTGATAACTAGGGGAGACACTGTCCTATATTTGATTCTGCCTAATAGGGATGAAATGGTAAAGAATTGGAAGGCAGCTTGGGGGACGGGAGGAGAGTAATCATGAAATGATGAATTCATGATTCTAAGGAATGATAGGAAGGAAAACAGCAGCATAAAGACAATGGACTTCAAGAAGGCAGACTTTAGCAAACTCAGATTGGTAGGTTAGATCCCATGGGAAGCAAGTCTAAGTGGGGGAAAAAAAGTTCAGGATAGTTGGCAGGTTTGTTTGTTTTTTTAAAAGAGACAGTAAGGCCACAAGAGTAAGCTCTCCAAATGTGTAGGAAAGATGGGAATTATGGTAAAAGACCACCCAGACTTAACCAGGAGATGTTCGGAGACCTGAAACCAAAAAGGAGAGTCACACAAAAAGTGGAAACTATGTTACATTACAAAAAATACAAAAAGATGGGGGGGGAGAAAAACAACAACACAGCCTCACACAACACAAGCATGTAGGGACAAAATTAGAAAGGCCAAGGCACAAAATAAGGTCAATTAGAGACATAAAGAGTAACAAGAAAACATTTTACAAATACACTAGAAGTAAGAGGACGACAAAGGTCCATTGTGCCCAAGAGGAGAGAAAGAACAGAAAATGCAGCAGTTGCTGAAGTGTTAAGTGCTTTTTTTTTTTCTTTCACCAGATTTTTTTCATGAGAAAGGTTAGCAGTGACTGGATGACTAATATAGCGAACACCAGTGTAAACTGGATAGGATCTGAGGCTAAATTAGGAAAAAGAACAAATTAAGAATATTTAGACTGGTTAAAGGTCTTCAAGTCTACAGGACCTGATGAAATACATCCTAGAATCATCTGACTGGAAGGGACCTTGAGAGGTCATCTAGTTCAGTCCCCTGAACTCATGGTAGGACTAAGTATTATCTAGACCATCCCTGACAGGTTTTTGTCTATACTGCTCTTAAAAATCTCTAGTGATGGAGATCCCACAACCTGCATAGGCAATTTATTTTAGTGCTTAACTACCCTAACTATTTATAAGTTTTTCCTAATGTCCAACCTAAACCTCCCATGCTGCAATTTAAGCCCATTGTTTCTTGTCCTATCCTCAGAGGTTAAGAACAATATTTCTCCCTCCTCCTTGTAACAACCTTTTATTACTTGAAATTCTTAAAAAATCCTTAAGGACCTGGCTGAAGAAATCTCTAAGCCATTAGTGATTATCTTTGAAAATTTGTAGAAGATAGGAGAGATACCAGAGGACTGAAAAGGGGGCAAATATAGTATCTATTTATAAAAAGGGGAATAAGGACAATCCAGGGAACTATGGACCAGTCATCTTAACTTCATTACCCAGAAAGATAATTGTGCAAATAATTAGACAATAGTCTAAGCATCTAGGAGATAAGTAACAGTCAACACAGGTTTGTAAAGAACAAATGTCAAACCAACCTAATATACTTCTTTAACAGGGTAACAAACCTTCTGGAGGGGGCAAGAAGTAGGTGTGATATATCTCAACTGTAGTATGGCTTTTGATAGCGTCTCACATAACCTTTTCATAAACAAACTAGAGAAATACAGCCTGGACAATTTTACTATAAATTGGGTGCACACCAGGTTGGAAAACTGTCCTCAGAGTAGTTATCAAAGGTTCACAGTCAAACTGGAGGGTCACAGAGAGTGAGATCCCCCAGGGATCTGTCCTGAGTCCACTTCTATTGAATATATTCATAAATAATTTGAACAATGGCAAAGAGAATACACTTAAAGTTTGCAGACAATACCAAGCTGAAAGGGGTTGCAAGTGTTTTAGAGGCCTGGATTAGAATTCAAAATCATCCTGACATACTGGAGAAACAGTCTGAACTAAATAAAATGAAATTCAGAAAAGACAAATGTGAAGTACTACACTGAGAAAGGAATAATCAATTGCACAAATACAAAATCAGGAAATGACCGCCTAGGAAGGAGTACAGCAGAAAGTCATCTGGGGATTATAGTGGATTGTAAACTAAATATTAGTCAAGAATGTAGTACTGTTACAAAAAATGTGAATATCATTGGGATGTATTATCAGAGTTGTTAGCAAGACAAAAGTAGTAATTCTTCCACTCTACTCAGCACTGATAAAGCCTCAACTGGAGTAGTGTGTCCAGTTCTGGAAACCAGATGTGGGAAAGATGTGGACAAATTTGAGAAAGTCAACAGAGCAGAAGAAAGCAACAAAAATGATTAAAGGTCAAGAAAATATGACGTATGATGAAAGACTTAAAAAAAAGTTTATTTAGTCTGGAGGAAGAAAAGACTGAGTGGGAACATAACAGTCTTCAATATGAAAAAGGTTGGTTTAAATTACAGTAAGATTTAGGTTAGGAATTAGGAAAAACTTCCTAACTGTAAGGGTACCTAAGCACTGGAATACATTATTTAGGGAGGTTGTGGAATCTCCATCCTTGGAGGTTTTAAAGGAGCTGGTTAGAGAAACACCTGTCAGGGATGGTCTAATAATATTTAGTCCTGCTTCAATGCAGGGGACTATACTAGATGTCTAGATTTAAATTTCTATGATTCTAGGATTACTCCAAGATCTTTCTTGAATGGTAACCGCTCATTTGAACCATCATATATGCGTAGTTGGAATTATGTTTTCCAGTGTGCATTGCATTTGCACTTATTGTTGAATTTCATCTACTATTTTGTTGCCCAGTCACCCAATTTTTTGAGATTCCAAAGCTGACTGTGAACAGTTACAAAGCACTTAGTTATCTTGACTAATTTTATATGCCAGAGTGAACATTAGTGCTTCCATTTAATAAGCAAAGACTTCACTGAATTATTATTTCTACTGTGGAAGCACATAAAAGCTCCAGCCCGGTGATGTTAGGCATTATGCAAACACATCATAAGTTGACAGTCCCTGTCCCAAAGGTTGTGCAATCCAACTATGACAAGGGAACAGGTGGGTACAGCAAAAAAATTGGGGGTAGCACAAGGCAACAGTGGAGATATTAATTAGCAGTGTGCTCAGCGGTGGTTACAGAACAACAGCTGCCTGATTGAAATCCCACCAGAAATGAGTGGTAGCTTGAAATAAGGAAAGCTCCAGGGACTACTTTTAGTCAAGATATTCCTAAAATCAACATGGAGGCACTCATCCTGAATAAAACAGCAAGGAGAGGAAATGGACATGGGTTATTTATTATCCTCCTTAAGGACAGAGGGGTTTTTTTGTTTTGTTTTTTAAATATCACAATATTAATGTTTTTCTTCAAACAGAATATTATACATTTAGATAGGCTCTTTTCACGGCGACTCAGTTTTGGTGAGGATTTTGTCAGAGTAGGATTGTCTTTAGGCAAGACTAAGGGTATCATCCAAACAGAATTTCAGTGTTGCATGCCAAGTCATAAATGATCTGGAGGATGGTATGGATTGCACCCTCAGCAACTTTGCAGATGACACTAAACTGGGAGGAGAGGTAGATACGCTGGAGGGTAGCGATAGGATACAGAGGGCCCTAGACAAATTAGAGGATTGGGCCAAAAGAAATCTGATGAGGTTCAACAAGGACAAGTGCAGAGTCCTGCACTTAGGACAGAAGAATCTCATGCACTGCTACAGACTAGGGACTGAGTGGCTACGCAGCAGTTCGGCAGAAAAGGACCTGGGGTTACAGTGGACGAGAAGCTGGATATGAATCAACAGTGTGCCCTTGTTGCCAAGAAGGCCAATGGCATTTGGGGATGTATATGTAGGGGCATTGCCAGCAGATCGAGGGATGTGATCGTTCCCCTCTATTCGACACTGGTGAGGCCTCATCTGGAGTAGCGTCCCCAGTTTTGGGCCCCACACTACAAGAAGGATGTGGAAAAATTGGAAGGAGTCCAGCAGAGAGCAACAAAAATGATTAGGGGACTGGAACACATGACTTATGAGGAGAGGCTGAGGGAACTGAGATTGTTTAGTCCGCAGAAGAGAAGAATGAGGGGGGATTTGATAGCTGCTTTCAACTACCTGAAAGGGGGTTCCAAAGAGGATGGATCTAGACTGTTCTCAGCTGATGACAGAACAAAGAGTAATGGTCTCAAGTTGCAGTGCGGGAGGTTTAGGTTGGATATTAGGAAAAACTTTTTCACTAGGAGGGTGGTGGAGCACTGGAATGGGTTACCTAGGGAGGTGGTGGAATCTCCTTCCTTAGATATTTTTAAGGTCAGGCTTGACAAAGCCCTGGCTGGGATGATTTAGTTGGGGATTGGTCCTGCTTTGAGCAGGGGGTTGGACTAGATGACCTCCTGAGATCCCTTCCAATCCTGATATTCCCTGATTCTATGAAGTCTTCAGTCCTCACACTGTGTGCTTTGGTTGTTAAACATACAAACAGAGATGGGGTAAGGTGTAACATAGTAAGAGTAAAGCGATTTGCAGATTTTTCAAAATAAGAGGTAAGCAGAGTTGTTGCAGCTCCGTCGGGCCGAGGATACAACAGAGATGAGATGGGTGAGGTAATGTCTTTTATGTCTATCGGTGAGACAAACAGCTTTTGAGCTTACACAGAGCACTTCTTCAGGTCTGGGAAATTTACTCAGGGCTTGTCTTCACCCACAATGCTGCAGCGGCACAGATGCAATGGTGCAGCTGTGTCACTGTATCACTTTAGTGAAGACACTTCAACAGCAACGGGAGAGCTTTTTCCATTGACATAGTTAATCCACCTCCCCGAGAGGCAGTAGCTGTGTACATAATGAGAGGCGGGGGAGAGATTAGGTCAGTATAACTACATCACACTCCTGAGTGATGTAGTTATATTGGTAGGTCTGTAGTGTAGACCAGGCCTCAATTTCACAGTCAAATCCAAGGTGGAGCAGATTTTTCAGCATAAGTAGTTAACACATATTTCAACAGACCATTCAAAGTGTAGTAGCCCATCAATACGCCATCAGTCATAGGATGGAAAGGAAGGGAAGGAAGACAGCTGAGGGAAAGTTATTAGTGGGTTATAACTTATTGTGATATGCCATAAATCCAATATCTAGAGGTTTCAGGAAGGAGGGTTTATGAAGGCCAAAAGAGGGGGTTTGGGGAAAAAAAAGATTTCTTTCTGGATGGGGTCCCCATCAAGTTTGGGCTGTTGTAGTTTTATACTCCTGATGGGTTCCAGTGTGGGGTGGTATATGACAATTGTGGGGGGCTGTCAGAAGAGGTTTTACTTCTGTATTGAAGCAGGTTCTCTATCCTTGACCAGGCAATCTTTAAACATCACATCCACACATCTGCCTATGAAGATAAGTGTGGTGATCTGTGGGTTTCTTGCATACAGTAGTCGGTAGGCCTTCTCCCATGTGACTGGAAGGTTCTAAATGGACCACTCCACCTTGAAGGGCCCCTTGAAATATGTTAGCTACTTATGATAAGTAATCTGTTCCACCTTGTATTTAGCTGTGACACTGCATACATTTCCCAGACCTGAAGAAGAGCTGTGTGTAATCTAGAAAGCTTGTCTCTCTCACCAACAGATGTTTGTCCAATAAAAATATATTACCTCACCCACCTTGTCTCTCTAGTAGTTAATAAGACTATTTGGAACGTACACAGTCAGAATAGGCAAAAATGCCAGACTATAGAAGATATTCTAAATATTGCACCGATACCGGTGTGAAAATACTAACCTTGGTGCATGAATACATGCACACACCCACAAAATTGCCATCAATATTTACGGCCAAACTGGAATGTTATAAAGATGTATGCAGTAGCATGACCACCTAGCATTCACTGATGATATGCTGACTGTCACAAGCTAGGAACCTAGGTAGAACAGAATAGCTATGAAGTTTATATAACAGGTATGTTAGCTCCTGCACGGTTTACAGTCTTTTCATGTTACTTACAAATAATTGATAGCCAATAACAAAAAAGCCAGAGAGAGTATTAGTATACCAACCTTACTAGTCTAACAATTTACACCCACCACTGTATGATTATATTGGTGGAGTTAATACAATCAAAGGGGATTCTGAGGTTCAGACAGGTTATAGGCTCCATAGACATAGTATTTGATTCTCATACAATGCTACATTGAGTTTAACTTCGTGTTATGTTTGGTTTCCATGTGGAATAAACATTTATTCAATCATAGCGGAGATAAGAACTTGCTGCAGTAGGTAAAACACTGAGGTGAAACTAATTTCCTTCTAATAACCCAGACAATGTGACATAAAATTCTGTCTATTAAGCTAAGGTTGTGAATGATTACAAGGTGTGTCTGTTGAAAATAAGTACAGCTTTTTTAAAATGGAATCCAAACATCTGAAAGCTGGGAAATTCTGTTAAACATTTGAACATCTGGGTGTTCAGAGTTCAGTTTATCAAGACAGCCTCAACTGTGCTACATCCCCCATACCTCTGAACACCCTGCTCTTCCATCGGATAAATACCCTTTTAGCCATAACTCTATGGTTTCATTTACAATATGAAGGTATCTCTGCTAGAGCAGTCCATAATTTACTTGACAATGTACCAACTAGTGTATACTTTATATACATTGGAGCCAAGTAAACAACCTCTGATGCATCTAATACAGATCAAAGAGTCAATCCCATCCAAACTACCTTCCTAGGATAGTGAAGAGATAATAGCTTCACATCTCACGGCCTCCAAATAGTCTCTTGCACTATTTAACATTCCTTACCATTCCACCTTGTCTGGGATGGTACCAGTGACACTACTTATCTTATTGTCTCTTCCAGTTGGGTCTGAGAATCATCCCCTTTCAGTCAAAGTAGATATGCACTATTACTCCAATTGACTAAAGCACTGAAGCACATGCTTCACTTTAACCTTTACTTCCATTGGGTTTAAGCACATGGTTAAAATTAAACTGGATCTTATAAGCCAAGCTGTGGTAAAAATAGGAGATGGAGAAAAAAAAGTGTCGTCATTTACACAATTTCATTCTTCAAAACAAACTTGTGAGTGACCTTACCTACTCTCAAAGCTCCATACAGACTACAGAAAGATAAAATTTCAGATGTGTGGCACTACAGTGAGAGACTAGAAGTTACAGGCTGGGGACCAACTGGCTAAGCAGCATTTCTGCAGAAAAGGTCCTGGGGATTATTACAGTGAATGAGAAGCTGGATATGAGTCAGCAGTGTGCCCTTGTTGCCAAGAAGGCCAATGGCATATTGGGCTGTATTAGTAGGAGCATTGCCAGCAGATCAAGGGAACTGATTATTCCCCTCTATTTGGCACTGGTGAGGCCAAACCTCAGTATTGCATCCAGTTTTGGTCCCCCCACTACAGAAGGGATGTGGGCAAATTGGAAAGAGTCCAGCAGAGGGCAATGAAAATGATTAGGGGGCTGGGGCACATGACTTATGAGGAGAGGTTGAGGGAACTGTGGTTATTTAGTCTGCAGAAGAGAAGAGTGAGGAGGGATTTGATAGCAGCCTTCAACTACCTGAAGGGCGGTTCCAAAGAGGATGGAGCTAGGTTGGTCTCAGTGGTGGCAGATGACAGAACAAGAAGCAATGGTCTCAAGTTGCAGTGAGGTAGGTCTAGGTTGGATATTAGGAAACACTATTTCATTAGGAGGGTAGTGAAGCACTGGAATGCGTTACCTAGGGAGGTGGTGGACTCTCCTTCCTTAGAGGTTTTCAAGGTCAGGCTTGACAAAGCCCTGGCTGGAATGATTTAGTTGGGCTTGGTCCTGCTTTGAGCAGGGGACTAGATGACCTCCTGAGGTCTCTTCCAACCCTAATGTTCTGTAATTCTATGATTCTACCAGCATCAGGTATTTTTTTCCAGGCCCTTTAATCAAATTTAATTTGAAGTGGGTTAAATACAGTGAATCATACAATCAGGTACAGTAGTCCTTGGTTTATTCACTTAATAGTAAAATTCACTCAGTCTGCTCCATATTTTCAGTTTTCATTGTGACATAGATTTGTGTATTGACAATGCATAAATGTTATTGCATGTGGAAAGAATAAAGCTGGAAGTTTGGGTTTGAGAGACAATATTTCATGGAGATAAATGTTGGCAAGTGAAACTCTGGCCCCATTAAAATCAGAAAGTTTTGTGATTAACTTCAGTGGGACCAGGATTTCATGCAGAGTACCTTAAAATTCTACCTGTCCTGCAAGTAGTAGGTCTGTTCAAAAGAATTTAGTGATTTAATGGCTTATCCCTTGAGAAAAGAAATGTCTTCCAGGTTTGTGGAATGTTAAAATTCTTGCAATGTATATAGAACTATTCATATATTTCTTAAATCTATTCTTTCAGAAAGGCAACACTGCATCAGATAAGTGTGAACATTTTAAGCCTTTTTTTTTTGTTTGGTAGTTCTAGGAACTAAAAAATATTTAAGTGAATGTAATATTATGTTCTGAGTCTAAGCAATCCCTACAGTTTCAGAAGGCCTTATCAATGTCAGATAGAAAACAAAGACTTTATAAGTATTTGAATCCTAACCATAATTAAAATACTTAGCCTAGGCAGTCTGTTACACACATAGATGCTAAAGCAGGATAAGGGCCTAATTAAGGTTATTCATGGAACCTTATCACAAGTATATTTTTGTTTGTTTGTTTTTTAAATACAAGTATAACCTCAGCATACAATTTAATCTCTCAAATAATTTATAGCAATGCTTAAGATTGTAAAGATACAGCAAATATTTCTGTTCAACATCCAATCTCATTTTTAAGAATTTTTTTCATCTGTAAATAAAATACATGATGGGATCTGAAGAGTATATCATGGTCATATTTTAATTCAAAGACACAGTATTCTCAGTGTCTCCCAAAGGGTAAAGATGACCTAGAAAACTAGACTTAGGTGCCTCATGTATACCCTGCTACAGGACCTGTAAAATCAGATTAGCTGAAAAGAACTTCCTTTATTGAAGTAGAAGACAGGTAGAAACAAAAAGTGGTAAAAGTCAGCTTTCATTTTCTTATGCTTACTTTTATATTTAACAGTGATATGTTTCTTTCTTTTTTTTTTTTAAAGCTACTTCAGAAGACAAACTCTAGATCTTTTACATTTACCAGAACTTCTGCAAATCTTCAGGTTTACAATCTTATTTAAATTCTGCAGGAGTTTTGCCCAAGTAAGACACCTAAGATCAGATGGTCACACATTTTGGCTACTTTTGTTACAAGAGCTTTTTGTGATGTACTTGGTTGTTACACAAGAATAGCTAAGAAATAGCTGATTATCTATAAAGGTCAGCTAAGGTGAGTATGCAACTGAAGGGAAAAAGGTGGAAGTTTATGGGTAGTAGAAGAGGTAGGAACAACAAGACAAACATAACAGCAGTAAAAAACAGCACAGAAATCAAAAGATAACACCATTTGATTGTTAAGGAACTGAAAGGAAACAAGGAAAAGCTTTAACACCATATCTCTTTCATTAGCAGTAAGGGATGAGGCAGGGAGATTATGAGCATCTGTATAGGCCAATGTTATATGCTGAGAGGTATGTGTTTGTAGTAACTGCCTGCCATAAGGCTGAGCCCTTGTAGTCACACTAAACTAAGTCTCTCTTGAAACCTGGCTCCTCTTTCCTTAGTTCCACTCACCACACTACAACATCCAAAGGAAAAAAAAAATCTACACAGAGATTAATGGTGACAAAATAGAATGTTATGGGGTAAGTGCAGAACAACAACTATTGGGAAATGCCCTATGACTCTTGTCCACTCCCTATCCCAGTAAATCATGTTTCTCTTCCCCTTCCCTTAAATCCTCTGCCTCTTGAAAATTTATCCAACCATCTTTAATCAATTGGAAAGGATTCCCTCTAAAGCTTATCCATTTCATCATTGCGTCAGCTGGATAAGGCTATGCTTCTTCCTCCACGTAACCGTGAATACACGGTCTCATTCAGAGCTAATTTGCTTTGGTCTAGGTGGATGCATGAACTGAAGTGCATTGAAATACTGTCCACTATCTAATAGCTTGCAACTCAAGTGCATTGTGTTTTTCATTGAGTGAGTTTGTACAGCAATGTAGAGTAAGCAGAGGGTAGACGATCTAGGATGCAAACAGAAATATCAGCTCTTCCAGTGGACACAACAAAATAAAAGCTTCAGTGCCTTATGTCTACTAGGGCTATCAGCTTTGAATGACTAAGGGATATTAAAATTGCAGGATGCCTCACTGGAATATGGCTATCACCACAGACACCATTTGCCATTAGTTACAACACAATAATAGCAGAGTTAATATTGTTATTTAGTATGCTGTATTTTGTACAAAGAACACCCATTAACTGCGTGGTTGATATTGACAGACATTAACTGGCTGAAGAATACTCCTCTAGCACAGTGGTTTGCCCACTAGGGTATGTCTTCACTATAGACATACCACAATTGAATCAGTTAGAAGTTACTTAGTTTGTTTCAGCCTAATCTGAGCGGATCCAAGCACACTGCAAGAGAACAATAACGCTCCACTCATACTGTACCCAAATGCAGGGGATGCAAATGTTTTCAAGGACATATCCTATAAGTGATGGTGCAGTTTGCTGTGCACTATTCTATGCTTGCTTCTGCAAGGTATTATGGTAGAATTTGTCTGTCCCATTGGTAATTGTGGAACAACACAGCCCTGGGAGTTGTGGGAAAGCACTGGAGGATCAATCAATCAATCAATTGCTGTGCTTGGTTGTTGACCAGAACTTTCACTTGGTTCACTTCCATTTAGCTGAAAGCAGGACAAAAATAATTCGCAGCCTACACTATACCTTTGAGCAAGGTAGCTGCTGCCACAGTGTGTGTCATGAGCAGGATACTGCTCATGCAGGCTGTATATCTGAACAGGGTGCAGGTTAACCAAAATAATCTTGACAAACAAGCTGTATCTCTAGCTAAAGGAAAACGCACATGGTCATACCGAAATGGAGATGTTAAAATATAAATTGATAAACTACAGAAGGATTGAAGCAATACATTCCAAAACTATTAACAGATGTGGAAGTGTTGCCTTTCCTGTCATTGTTGCTGGCTAGCAAAATATAACATTGAAAATGGAATTTTAACAAAATATTAAGTGAAAAAGACAGAACAAGATTTCAAAGTTTACTTCTTTGCAACAAAACTGTTTCTCAATAATCTACAAAGCAAGAACTATTCACTGAAGAAATCTACAAATAATTTCAAACAGTAAGTAAAGTCAAGGGTTTTTTTTGATGTATCCAAGGACAGTTATGATCAGAGAAGAGTTATGAACTAGCAATCCCGGTCTATTATAAAGATAGCAGAATTCTAATCCAATATAAGAATAGTGGTTTTAGGACATGGGAGAAATACCTTGCTTGAAGAATGACCTGACAAATTTGAGGGGATGAGTTATCTTCAGATAAAACATGATTTACATTAGAAAGTAATTTACATTAGGGCCCATCATTGTAGTAGCGCATAAGCTCTTTGGGGCAAAGACAGAGTTTGGATCTGTCTACAGTTAGCAGCAGCGTGTAGAATAGAGACACAGGATGCCCAACTAGCATGGGAATAATAGCAGAATAGATGGTGAGGCACTGCTTAAGTGAGGTACTGACCTATGTGCCTGAACCCTAGGGCTCAGCACCCCACACAAGCTCTCCACATGCCCAAGAAATGCCTCCTGTACCAATACTGTAATTTTTAGCAACATAGTGTCCCACTGCCTCCACCTCCCTGTTGCCAGAGCATTCCATTGCTGTGCGTAGCTACACACATCAGTGAATGTGGCTGCAGCCTACCTTTCCCTGCAGTGTGTAGCTACATGCATCCCACATGCCACCTGCAAGTGCAGGCAAGTATAGACAAGGTCTTTGTTTTACATTGGCACAGTGCCCAGAGCAGTGGAATCCTAGTCCTTGATTATGATCCTAGGTGCTAATGTAATAAAAAAAAATAGATCTCTAATATTGTTTGTATTTTCCCCTTTTCCCTCTGACTACACTTGATCTTTTTCTTGAATCAAGTGCATGTTGACCTCACTGTTTTGTTCACTGTTGTATTACAGAAACACAAAAGTGTGTAAGGTAATTTATACATAGCTCTCAAACAAATAAAAACTATTGCACAAAAATGTGAACCATCACTTTTCACTGTAACGCATTAAAGATATTGCAGTAAAACTGTGAGTTCCCCATTTATGGGTAACAGTTTTATGTCAAGTTCTATAAAAACATATTTGCCACAAAAAGAAAAAGAAAGAATTGTCTATTGACCCACGTATAGGTTGGATTAGAGAAAAAGGAAAGATGATACCACATATTATGCAGAGAGGGATAACAGTTCTCACCTACAACAAAAAACTCAATTGTTTAAAAAGTTGATAAATATTTTTAAAGTTAAAATGCAGTCAACTGTGTCTTAATAGAAAAAAAAACAAAAAACATTTGACTCTATGAAAAATTTCCTATGCATTCCAAGTATGTAATTCACATCACCACAGTGGAAATGGAGCTGAAATTCAAAGTTGATCTACAGCTAACACATCAGTTGTTCTTCATTTCAGTGGTCAACACTGCTTATTATTTTAATGATGGGAGACTTTGGCAGAGGATAGAAATGTAAAGGGGTCAGAAAAATTATGATAGTGAATGAAGGATCACTTCTCTGTGCATAAGAGTTTTCCAGGTGTGTTATTTCAGATAGTGCCTACAAAAACAGCTGTTATAACAGAAGATCAGACTAGGAAAAAGTAGTACATAAAATGAAACGGGGGTGGGAAAGGCAAGCAGTGGTAGCGATGATCAGTTTATTGGCACCTGAAAAACTAAAGAATCTCTACATATGGCAATGAAATAATCACAAACATTATATTTATACCTGGTGGGTCCAAACCAAAAGTCGCAATTCAAACAGTCTAAAATATTAAACAGTTTCAGTCTAGGATTTGTAGTTTACCAATGTCTCTGTAAAAGGTTAAACTCCTGGACTTGGGACAGTTTGGGTCCAGAGTTGATTTTTCTGCCTCAGACCCTCCTAGAGTTCTTGTGTGAGAGAGATGTTTTTCCTCATTTAGAAGATTAGCAGGCAAGAAGAGGCGATTGAGGGTAATAATTGTGGTCTCTCTCACACACACTCAACCAATGTGGCTATTAGTACAGAGAAGTCACAGAATGTTAATGAAGAGTCAACATTCCAAGACTAAAAGTTTGAGTAAATGGGTATTTATAGAGGAGACTTTGACATCAAGGAGTAAGGTGGGCACGTTCCCCTATGCTCATCACCCTCCCCCCCCCCTTTTTTTTTTTTAATAAACACAACGTTTTCTTTGAGAGAGGAATGGAGAGGAAACCTGACATGACAGATGTTAGTATTCCCTGCTTATTCTTAACTCCATAGGGGAGTTAGCATCTATAGTTGTGAAATTTAATGTAAAAACCTAAATACAATCCAAAATACTCTAGCCAGTCATCTTTGGAATGAAAAGACAATAATTTAAGAATAAAAAAAAGTGTACCTGTACAATAAATACAGTCAGGAAACAAAGAAGAGTACTTTCCATTGAAACTACAGAGGTGTTTTGATAGGTAAAATGTAATTTCTCCAAAATAGGAAAGTAGACATGATATCAGGATTCACAAAGCTACTCTCACAGGAAGAGTCAGATTCTGAATGAGCACAGGTAATTAGAGCATGTCTGATACATAGCAAGAACTGAATGCGACAACACCATACCAAGGTATCGGTTCACTAATAACCTAGAAGAAAGAATTTGACTTATTGTATTACCAGTATGACTTCTGGTAACAACTGGGTTTTTCATTGGAGGTCTATAAATACAATTCATACCTAAGCTTGTGAGATCTGAGGAGACCTCAGCCCAAGGATGTATGAATTCACGGGAAAAAGCAGTGTATTATGAGCCAATGCAGAAAGAGCCCTACTTTAATCAGGGAATGTGAAAGGTTGTTGCCATATATATGGTTTGAATGTGTTCTATTTTATTTTAATTGAGTTGGATGAGAACATCAGCATGATATACTGTGGTATTTTTAACCAATAATTTGGTTAGCATAAGAGTCACATAATTACATCATCCCATGCAACATTTAAAACAAAACAGTAACTTAGTATACCTATGGGGTAATTTTTCAGCACAAAACTAAGCTACAGTTTAAACAGTGACCAATAGAACATCTCTTGTACAATGGTCTTGTGCTATATTTTCTTAGTTTTTCATTTCTAGTGTTAAAGTGTTTGAATTGAAAGATTCTTGCCATGCTATTCATGAGCATTCAAACTGTGAACTCAGCAAGATGTATGAGCCCCCATGTCCTACCCAGAAGTTGAAATGTTCAGTGCTACACATTTGAAATTCTTACAATGGCTTGAGACACCATTAGAGGGTGCTTTCATGAAGTCAATATGTTTGTTCTAAAGCAATCCAAATAATGAACGATAGTAAGAAATTCAGGCTAGCAGCAAGCCCCTTTCCCGGTTTCATTTCATTTATTTGAGCCAGGCGCACATTGGTCTTAAGTAGAATGTATACATACCTGGATTCTAACCACTTTAACTGTTAACTATACTAGCTAGAGGACCTTATTACTACGTCTTCTTCTGATTAATAGGTTGACATCCAAGTAGTTAAGGGCCTTCCAGATCAGCAGCAAACTTACATGCTGCTATCTGTGTTAAAACTGAGAATGTATGCACATTGGAGATTTCTCATAAACCTCTTTGGAAACAATATTTGAAAATTCAGTTGGCTGTCACTGCATGGTTTATTTTACATACCGTAATACATCTTAAAATATATAAGTTGCTAAAGAGTTAATGAGCAAATGAAGAAGTAATGTGTGTGCGCACACAAACAAAAGGACACGTTGGAGTATGTTTTAATAAGCAGTTAAGGGTTTGAATGAAAAAAACTGCTATTTTTGGGTTGAAAGGGTTGTAATGGTGTTTTATGATGGCATGTGCCATATATACATGTATTATGTAAAGCTTATTTATTTCTATGCAGTGTTAAGAAATAAAGAGTTATAGTCATTAATTATCTGGTTTCACTTCAATTTGCTTTCTATTGAAAAATCTCATGCTGTTTTATTGTACTTAATAAAATCTAACCCATTAAGCAATGTGATAGAATCTGAACATACATATACTAAATCCAGCCCCCTTAGGTTCCAAAACCAATTTATATGTAGATGATATCCATTTTAGTGTAATATAGTTTGCAGTTTCAAGAAGTGTTCAGTTTGTACTTGCTCCTCTCAAAAGGCCACTAACAAGTTCCAATTCTTTCTTCACGGTACAGTCTATTTAAAAAGATAAATATTGAAGCTTCTTGGAGAAAACTTCATTTAATGTACAAAGTAAGCAGTCCTATAATTCATTAAAAAGCCTAGCAATCTGAAAGGTTCCTGGTAGGTTTGGATTTGTTCTCAAAGTTCATTGGCAGCATTACTGGTCGGATTAATTAATTAGTTACATACCATTATTTTGATTAATATGAACTTTACTTATGAAAAGCAGAAGACATTGCAGTAAGTAAATTCTAAGGCTCCTAGCAGCAAATTAGTCATTTATTTAAAAAAAAAAAAGATTGCAAAATTGTATTATCTCTTACAATCTAAAAATAAACAATGCCCTGGAGATATTATGTAAATGGTAGGAAAAAACGTTTTGATCAACTGTCCATGGCAATTTTATCGTTTTCTGGCCTTGGAAATCTGATCTCTTCCCAGGGAAAATTCATTAAGTTCACCCATGACTCCTGGAAATCACATCCCTCCGACCACCGAAGACATTTCCTTACAACCAAAGTTTGGAGAAGGGGGCTCCCAAGCAATACTGATTATCTGCATTACCTAAAGAGAGAGAGAGAGAGAGAGAGACTGACTCTCACTGACCTATTCAAAACAGATTGAGACCAGAGGGGCCAATAACGTCAATGTTTCTCCTGTCTCAAATAGCACACTGGCAAAGGAAGCTCACAAGCTACCCCTCTGCAATCAGAAGTAGTGTGACAATGTTAAGTGAAAGAAAAAAATATATTACATCTTTATTTCCAATATTATATATAAAATGGTTCTAGGAATGTTAAGCAAGTATAAATGAGAAAACACCTGAAATATTACATGTTTTAAAATCACTTTGCTCAATATATTGAAGAGGTCACCTTGCAAAGTTTTAAAATGCTTATGAAAATCTTGCAATCTAAAATAACCTTCCTCAGACATGGATATAGAGATCTTGCCTCATGTTATATATGGCCCACTAGTCAATATTAAACTATTTTTTTTCTTAAAAAGGCATTAGCCTAGGTCTAGAATATATTCAGCATAGGTGTAATGTTAACATGATGGCAAAACATAGGTTCCCGAACTGTGGCCAATGGGACACCAGAGGTTCACCAAAAGTTGATGATCACATGGTGCCATCTCTCCTCTTTGCTTCCAGCTGCCAAACGTTATTTAAAGAAACCAAAGGCAATTTTTCCTTCCACTAGTATTACTGCTTCATATGTACTGTTTTTGTAGTGCTAATGCAAAATATGTGACAGGAAAGTGGGAGGGGAGATGATTCACAAGACAATCACTTTATAAAGACATGCTCCTCTGGAAGCTTTCAAGAACCCCTGGCCGAGGACCATTCTAATCCTGGCATCCCCTAATGATGCCTTTAGGATCTTCCTATGATTTTAGGTGGTAATGAGAAAAAAAGACCTCTTATTTCCCCTCAGATATCAGTAAAGATAAATAGTAAAACATTTAATCTGGCTAACTGAATAAACAGATGTTCAATTAAATTAAACCCTGTACAGCAAGTTATAGAGTCAATGGGTACTGAAAACCTTAACCACCTTCTAATAAAATTTAAGATTTGATGTATTACACACACACTTTAAACACAGAAAGTAATGTAAAAAGTAGTACAAAAATTAAAACATAAGTAGGTCACCTATATACTTGATTTCTGTATAATACAAAGTAGCATTGAGATCTTAATATGAAAACCATTTACAGATGCTTTTGACACAGGGATAACTATTAAAAGCCAGTATTTGCACATATCACTCAATACTCAAGTTACCACTATAGTTTGATGAGAACCTTATATTCTTAAAATAATTTGAAAGAGAATATTTTACTGATTTTTTTCTATGTGTCACACAAGTAAGTTTGGAAAGAAATTAAACAGATAAAAATCTGTCATTTTACACACTCACACCCCCCCTCCCCCCCAAAAATATTTCCATCAATAATAGAAATTTGAAGATAGTCAAAGAAAGAAAAAGGCTGCTGGAGAATTTAAGAGTTTGTTTTAAGGATGTTTACTTTGTATATTTTGACATGTTAATTTGTGTTTTAACAGTTATAAAGCTTTAATTTTTTGAATCTCAACATCTATCATTAAATAATTGTCTGACTCCCCTTAACTACTTGCAGCTGTGCAAATTTAAATTAATACAAAAATCTTCAAAATAAATATCAAGTGAGCTGTAGCTCACGAAAGCTTATGCTCAAATAAATTGGTTAGTCTCTAAGGTGCCACAAGTACTCCTTTTCTTTTTGCGAATATTATCCATTGAAATTATAACAAAAATGTAAAATTTGAATGTTGTCAAGCCTAAATACAAGCTACATAGAGTGAATTGGTAATTAGTACTCTTCTTCACTGGTAGTTGTACAGTATCATTTGACAGAAGTTGATTAGTTAATAACAATCAATGTAACTCAGAGCGGTGTGTAAACACCTACTTCTCTTCTAGTTACTTCCTTTTAAACAGCAATTACTGACTTCAATAAGGGAATCCACTAAATATTATGTGACATACCGGTAATATATGAAAGTTCTAGAAGGTATGTCAAACATCCAGAGAATTTGATCCAGTCTACCCAGCAACAGATAACAATACAGATATCAGCTTGAGTAAACTGCTATAGCTCCACTGAAGTCAATGAATATGTGATCCAAGTTTCTCAACTATTATATTGAATGTGTATAAAAAGCTTTCAAATTAAACTAATATAGACTGAATTTTGCTCACTTTATGCAAGCAAAGCCACCCATTTGTCCTGATTCTATTCTTGTAGATGTTTTATGCCATTAAATGGACTTTAACATGACTACTTGATGAATAAAGGAACCAGAATTTGGTCCACAAAATATATTTTGATTAATCTCTAGTAGTTAATTGAACAAATACTCCTCTGGTTTTCCCTGGTGTGCCCTAATCTATATTCTTCCAATTGAAAAGGGGAGGGTGGGGCTAGTAAAAAGACTAGGGTGAACTAGATTGCACATAATAAATTTCAACAAGTTAATGGAGTTCAAATTCTGCCCTTGGATCTGCTTGTGTTGATCCCCCAATGACTTTGTAGGATGGCATATTAAAGGACAGAATTTGGCCCTGTGTTTTTGTTACACACCCATACAAATCCATTTATTTTTCACATGCATCTCTCATTATCCACTTGTCCCTGTGACCAATGTGTATATTTTCATTGGGAGCTCTGTGTGCTACAGAATCAGACCCTCTGAGTGACAGTAAATCTGGGTATTTTGTGTATGCTCCTATTCCAAACAGTTATGAAAAGAAACAAAACAAAAAAAATGTTTGGGGAATTGTGCAAACAGAATGTAAAACAAATTAACATCTAAACTCCTTCCACTATGCTGCAGAAAAATTGACTCCGCCAAGATGATTAAAAAAAATAACTGAAGGAAAGGACTTGCAACCCCAATGCAGAGCTCACTCACTGAGATCCTCGTGCATACGCTTTTTCTGTAGTTTTATTATGCCATACTGGACTAGGGAAGCTGTCACAGGATTCCCTAGATCTGTAAACTTCTGCTCAGTGGTTGACTGCATTCCAAGTTTGGCCTGGGCCTTCTGACATTTTTCTACCAGGCAACGCATAGGAAATAAAGGGTTTTAAAGATTCTGAAATGGCAGTTTTTGATTTTAGAAACTGAACTACTACAAACGTTTCATATGAAAGGCTAGAAATATTGCACCCTCACCTCAGATTGGCAATAATTCTGAAAGTTTTTTGTTGTGAAAATGTAGAGACATCTGATAGTTCCCAATTCACAGCAGATTAAAAAGACCAGTGGGAGTTCACTAGTCAAAGCATTCACAGAATGATCCCATCTAAACTGCAAATACACAGCAACTGACATAGTCTAAACTGTAACATTGCCACATACAGCTGAACATTTGTCGAGTTCCACCATATGCAGGGTGGCTCATTCTCCACAATGAGTAAAGTGATTCCTATGTAATGTGGTTTTCGATCATTCGGATCAAAGATGCCATGAAAATGTTATAAATTCTCTCTGTGTTATGAATAAGACAAGATGGGTAAGGCAATATCTTTTATTGGACCAATTTCTGTCAGCGAAAGAGACTCTTTCCCGCTCCTCAGAGCTTTTCTTCAGGTCAGGGAAAGGTAATTACAGCTATATACAAAATGGAACAGACTTAAGCATAAGGAGTTAATATATGTTGCAAGAAACCATTCAAAATGAAGTGGGCAATTAACACCTCTGCAGTCATAGGACAAAGACGACTTATTGTATTACAAATGGTTATAATGAGACAAAACATTTATGAAGGAATATCTGGTCTCATAAAAATCATCCTCAAACCTCTCACCACACAAAGGGCAAGTTTTCTCCAGGACACAGTCTACTTACTTCAGAAATTCTGGAACATCAACAACCTTCCTCAGACTACCATGTTTTCCACAATGGATGTCACCATGCTATACACCAGCTTCCCTCATCATGATGGCATTGCTGCCTGCCTCAAATTTCTACAAGACAAGGGACAGCCCTCATATCCATTCCAAACACATCACCAAAACTCATCCATTTCATCCTTACCCATAACAATTTTACATTCAACAAGACAGACTTTGGGAACACCCAATGGGTACTAGGATGGCTCTCCGATATCCTAACCTCTTCATGGCCATTTCAAGGAAGAATTTCTGGAAAAAGTGTTCAACAAAACCAATGCTACACATTGATATTTTCATCCACTGGACAGACCTAAGCTCCTTCACAGATTTCCACCACAAATTCAAAGCCCACCACCCCTCCATCAAATTATCTATAGCATTTCCTGGACACCATGATCAGCTACATCAATGGAACCCTAAGACAACTATATACACAAGAAACAAATGGATCAACATGCTTACCTTCATAGGTCCTGCAATGACTCTATACACACCAAGAAATTTACCATCTACAGACAGGCACTCCTAACACAGAATACGCTCAGAGGAGAAAGTCTAGAATACACACTTTAACACTTAAAACTGACTTCATCAGACTCCATCAGAGAAGTTGGAGTTGATATGGGGCTATAGGTCACGCTAATTCTCTGAGAAAACATGCTTCAATATATAAAAAAATACTTACTTCTCACACTGGACTCTATATGGGTTATAAAACAATTCCAACTTGTGCCTGAGGGGATCATATCCTGAAAGAAATCCTGAAGAAATCACCTCTTCTGGACCTCAAACTACCCCACCCCCCACAACCTTGCCAAGCTTACCAGACGTAGGCTTCCCATAGATCAGGGCACACAAACTCAAGATGGCACCAGACTGTGTCAGAAAGAAAGAGATGCAATACAAAGCCATATCGCCCCTGCTATGATCATCAATACCTTCCACAAAACACATTTCAAGATTGCTGGGTCCCATACATGCATATCACAACATTTGGTGACCTCATCCAGTGCATCAAATGCCCAGACAACAACTATGTGGGTGAAACCAGACAATCGCTACATTTTCAAATGAACTCAAAGAAAAATGATAAAGACACAAGGAAAAAAAACAAACAAACCTTATCGCCCATGGATAAACACATTTCACAAAAGAATCACTCCCTATCTGACCTGTCAATCCTTACCCTCAAAGGAAACCTGCATAATAGTTTCAAAGACTAGTCTGGGAGCTTCATTTCAGAATTTTGCTAGACACCAAAAACCCTGGACTCAGTAGTAATAATCTTGTCTCTTTCATCAACAGAAGTTGATCCAATAAAGAATATTACCTCACCCATCTTGTCTCTTTCAAATGAAAGGCTCTTTGCTTGTCAAACAAGACACCTCATGAACCACAAATCATGAAACCAGAACCAATAGTTCAATGGTAATTGCAATCTAACCATACATTATTAAAAAATTTAAACAATAAATAATCCCGTGTGACGGGTTCCCCCACCTGCAACTGGTGTACCACTGAGCCCTTTGACCCACCCGCCCGGGCTCCATCTCACACTGTGCTGTTGTGACAAGCTGCAGACATGTTCCCAGTCTTACACTTCCACCAGCATGCATAAACGGGTAGGGACGCACCCAAATGTGGTTATGTGCATGCTCTCTGACCAGCCAGTGCATGTGAACCAACAATAGAGAGCCTACAGCCAAAATAACCCCCAGATTTCCAGACTAGGACCCCAGAGTGGTACCGTCCTGCCCTGGTCCAAATCCAAACCAATATGAATTTATTATCCAGTTCACTCCTTCCCCCCCACCCCCACTGTGGACAGGAATATGCAACAGCCTCTCTGAGCTAAGATTCCCACACATTTTGCTCCAAACTCACTGGTGTAGATTAAAACATAAAATAAATGAATTAACTACAAAAGATAGATTAAGTGATAGCAAACAGATCAAAGCAGATTACCTAGCAAATAAACAAAACGACAACCTAAGCTTAATATACTAGATAGATAAGGTGAGAATTTGCTGTTCATATCCAAACTGATGGTACAGGCAGACTTGTAGATTCTTAAGGCACAAGCTGCATTAGCTTTACATCTTGGGTTTCTCAGGTCTTCATACACAGTCTAGAAATCCCTTTAGCCAGGGTCCAACACTTCCCCCTATTCAGTCTTTTTTCCTCAGATGTTTCCAGGAGTCTTCTTGTGTGGGGAGTGAAGAACATGATGTGACAACCTGCCTTACATAGCTTTAGCATATATCGGGAACACTTAGTTTCAAAACTTGGTTCCCAGACCGTTTTTTGGAAAAATACTGACATCCCAAGATGGAGTCCAGAGACATGTGGTCTGGTCACATGATCTTGCAGTGTTATAGCAGCCATTGCTTACAGGCTGGCCAACAGGCTCACAGGAAGTTTATGCTATTCCACAGTCCATTGTCTTTACTGATGGGCCACCAGCCCTGTCTGGGTTCTTCATTATTGTATCTGAAAGGCTGGCTGTGGGTGTTTTCCAGAGTAAGCCCATTTGAAATAGAGATCCCTAGTCAATATTCATAACTTCAGATACAAAAATGATACATGCATACAAATAGAATAATCATATTCAGCAAATCATAACTTTTCCAATGACACCTCACATGACTTATTTTGTATAAAATGCATCATCATTATGCCATAATCATATTACAATAATATTAGTCTGATGAATATGTGGTGCATTGTCACACACTCCATAAGCTGCAGTTGATCCAGAAGACCAAAAAGATCTATCCTTCTGAACAGCCTAATCATGGAGATAATTTTGCTTCAGTTTTGATTTCAAAAGCGGCCTATGTTGTTCCTCATTTAAAAACAAACAAAATCACAAAACCTTCATTTGAATGTAAACCCATTAAAATTGCATGCAAACACTTAGATTTTGTGTATGTATATATGCACAGAGGATAAAATAAGTAGTTTGTACATTAGATTTGTAGATCCCAGATCCTGGAGCCAGTTCAATTCCATCCTGGTCTCTGGCATATTTTAGAACACCGTCAGATCTACTAGGAATCACCAGACCACAATACAACCTCTTCCCCACCCCACCTAGTGCCTGCATCCCCCTTCTCTTCAGAAAAGGCTACCTGAAGATTCAGCCTTCAGATGCCTAATAAGGACGATAGACTGATGGATAGGGGACTTGTGTAGGCTAAGAGTTAGTCTTTATCTTACAATCCTGAACAATAGTTGAAGCTATAAGTTCAAATGGGAAATAAGATGAATTTTTAACAGTGAGGATAATTAATCATTGAAAAAGATGAGCAAAGGATTTGATAAATTTTCCATCACTTGGAGTCAGTCTTGGAATGAACATTTCAACTTTGGAAAATATGCATGGGTTCAACCACAAATATTGGGCTAGATGCAGGAATTTCTGGGTGCAATTTTAACTGCAGTTAAAAATATTTCCCCTAAAGGAAGTTTATAAACTGGGTTGTATATATTTGGCAGCTTCAGGTGACAGTATTAATGCAGATTTGATTTCCCTTTGTATGAGTTGATGCCCTTTGAGGCTCCCTGAATTTCCAGGTTTAAATGAACCCAAAATATCTAACAAATTTAGCGAGAACTGCTGAAATTCCAATAGCACTGAGTCCTAGCTGTCATATAAAGCGATCTAACACAGCTTCATCTGAAACAGCTCAAAATTACCCAAAGGTTTGAGAGTTTTGGAAGAACTTTGGGCAATCAGGTCCTCATTTCAGCTGAATAATGCTATCCCAAAATCCAGACTAAGTAGTATTACGTGGCAAGCTATGGTTGTTATTGCTGACAAATCTTAGTTTAAAAGAAACACAAACAAAATGCAAGAAGGTATGAGGCAAGACAAACAAGTCCTAGCATATTTTCTGCTTCGCTTTTGTATAGGTTATTGATCAAATGTGTTTTATATAAATAACAGGCAATATAGCTTTACTTGTGCAATTGAATCATACATAATTCCCAGTATGATATAAGATCAGGTATCAGTAACAGGAGACTGCCAAGCAGCTACATTCTCCACTAACAAATCCATCCACCATGATCAATTCAATTACTTTTCTAACAGAGGAATTGATTCCTGCCAGAATAGATATGTCAAAGTGCTCTATAGAAAAACTAAGGGTAATGGAGAAAGATCCAATCTAGGTATTCAAAATAAAAATGAATATGCAGTAAAGATGAATGTGGACTTAGGGAAACTCAAAAGGAGATGAGAAACCATTCTTAAAGTAGACCATCAAAGAAAGCCAAATCTATGGAGCAGCAACAACATATACTCATGCCATCCTTTCCCCCAACACTGCTCTTATAATCAAAAGAGCGACTGACCAACCAGCAAAGGGGACTCTTGAGAAGCTGCAGGAAGAAAACAGCTGCTTAGGGCATGTGTTTACTTATACAGAGGCAGCTGGAATTTGCTGGGGCCCCCTTTACCTCCACATAGTACAAATCTGTCAGCATCAGATTTCTCCCTACTATCAAAGCCTAGTCTGGCAGAGTAATGTTACCACATATAGTATAAGGGTTCTACATGCTGCCCCATCACCCTAATATCTGAGCATCTTTGCTATAAAAATCAAAACAATAGCAAAGTTTCTAAGGCCTTGTCTACACTATGAAATTAGGTTGAATTTATAGAAGTCGATTTTGTACAAAGTGTTTTTATACAGTTGACTGTGTGTGTCCCCCCCACACAAATGCTCTAAAGTGCATGTAGTCTGTGGAGTGCGTCCACAGTACCAAGGCAACCATCTACTTCTGGAGAGATGTACTGTGGGTAGCTATCCCACAGTTCCCGCAGTCTCCACTGCCCATTTGAATTCTGGGTAGAAATCCCAATGCCTGATGGGGCTAAAAGTTTGTCGTGGGTGGTTCTGGGTACATATTGTCAGGCCCCCCTTCCCTCCCTCTGTGAAAGCAACGGCAGACAATTGTTTTGCTCCTTTTTTCCTGGGTTACCCATGCAGATGCCATACCACGGGAAGCATGGAGCCCGCTCAGCTAATCGTCACCGTATGTCTCTTGGGTGCTGGCAGATGCGGTACTGCATTGCTACACAGCAGTGACTTATTGCCTTTTAGCAGCAGACAGTGCAGTGTGACTGATAGCCATCATTGACATAGTCCAGGGTGCTCTTTTAACCAGCCTCAATGAGGTCAGGGGTGCCTGGGCAAACATGGGAGTGACTCAGCCAGGTCATTACCTTTTTAAGTTTCGTCTCATGGTGACACAGTCCTGCCGGCAGTCCTACTGAACCATTTTTTAATGAGCAGCCAGGAGACGATGGCCAGCAGTCATATTGCACCGTCTTCTGCCGAGCACCCAGGAGATGACGATGGCTAGCGGTTATACTGCACAGTCTGCTGCCAGCAAGATGTATAAAGGTAGATTAAGTGGATCAAAACAAGAAATAGACCAGATTTGTTTTGTATTCATTTTCTCCTCCCTTCCTCCGTGAAACAAGAAGAAAGCCAAGGAAAGTGTGGGGCCCTTACTGAATGAGGGAGGCAACCTAGTGACAGAGGATGTGGAAAAAGCTAATGTATTCAATGCTTTTTTTGCCTCTGTCTTCACGAACAAGGTCAGCTCCCCCCACCACCTGGCTGGTATCAGGGAAGATCCCTGCTAGCCAAACGCAAACAGCTCAGCGCCAATGGCCCCCCCCCTGCCCCCTCCACAGCGTGGCTAACTGCGGGGAGGATTTCTTTTCAGCCACAGGCAAACAGCCCAGTAGGAATGGGCACCTCTGAACGTCCCCTTAATTAAATTCCCCTACTTCAACCAGGTTATTGTGAACAATATCACTCTCCTGAGGGTAACACAGAGATAAAGAACAGATGTTGCTTGAATGCCAGCAAACACCGGGACCATACGCTGCCAGGCTTTGTCATGCAATAATACCAGATTACTTGCTACTAGCATGGCGTGGGAAAGTGTCCTACCATGGAGGACGGAATAAGGCTGCTCTCCCCAGAAACCTTCTGCAAAGTCTTTTAGAGTATCTCCAGGAGAGCTTCATGGAGATCTCACTGGAGGATTTCTGCTCCATCCCCAGACACGTTAACAGACTTTTTCAGTAGCAGTACTGGCCACGAATGCATCCCAAGTCCTCAGGGCTACTTAATCATTAAAAAAATGCTTGCTTTTATAAAATGTATTATATTTATAAAGGAACACTCTCATCAGAGGTCCCTTCTCTGGCTTTGTTGGGTTGGGAGGGTATTTCAGACAGGGTAACAAAAAGATCCCGGTTGTCGGGGAGAACGGTGTGCTGTGGGCTCTCCCCAAGCTCATCCTCCTCCTCCTCCTCCTCCTCCTCATCTTCCCCATCTGCAAAATCCTCAGCCATGGCGGAGAGTACTCCATCATTGGACAGGGTGGGGTAGTGGTGGCGGCCCCCCCCAGAATTGCATGCAGCTCAGCGTAGAAGCAGCATGTCTGGGGCTCTGTCCTGGAGCGTCCATTTGATTCTTTGGTTTTCTGGTATGCTTATCTGAGCTGCTTAAGTTTCACGCGGAAGTGTGTTGCATCACTGATGTATCCTCTGTCCCTCATGGCCTCTCAGATTTTTTGAAATGTTTTGGCATTTTGTCATTTGGAGTGTAGTTCTGATAGCACGGATTCCTCTCCCCATACAACGATCAGATCCAGTACCTCCTGTTCGGTCCATGCTGGAGCTCTTTTTTGATTCTGGGACTGCATGGTCACCTGTGCTGATGAGCTTACCTGGCCAAACAGGAAATGAGATTCAAAAGTTTTCTGGGCTTTTCCTGTACACCTGGCCAGTGCATCTGAGTTAAGAGTGCTGTCCAGAGCAGTCACAATGGTGCAATGTGGGATAGCTCCCGGAGGCCAATACCTTCGAATTGCGTCCTAATTCAAAATGGCAATGTCAATTTCAGTGCCAATCCCCTCGTTGGGGAGGAGTACAGAAATCAGTTTTAAGAGCCCTTTATGTCGAAAAAAATGGCTTCGTTGTGCGATCGGGTGCAGGATTAATTCGGATTTAGCAGTGTTAAATCCGACAAACTTGTAGTGTAGACCAGGCCTATTAGACTTCATGGAGTCTCTGGCCCTTTCAATTTCCTGATTAAAAACTCTGCCAGGGATAGAGATTGGGGTTTTATTTTATTAATTTACTTTTTAAAGGTTGATTTGTTTCAGGGCTTATGTTTTGATTGGGTGGGACTTATTCAGTGGAAGGGAGTGTCAGTGGCATCTCAGAGTTAAGCTGCTGTGGAATAATTGGATGACTGAAAACAATCAATCAATTTTCCATGTCTAAGAGCCAATTGATATTTGTGGAAATGTGAATACAGTGTTGCAATTGGTTCCATAGTTGCAGCTCTGCATTAGAGTCAAACTACCACAAATCTGGAGGCAAAACCTTTTGAAAGTATATTATTCTTTGCAGAACTGGCTGAAAAATTGAAAGGTACAAGCGTTTTTC
Organism: Caretta caretta; assembly: GCF_965140235.1. Lineage (NCBI taxonomy): Eukaryota > Metazoa > Chordata > Testudines > Cheloniidae > Caretta > Caretta caretta. Next base: position 79,740,356 of record NC_134208.1, read on the forward strand.
CATTTATTAATTTTTCATCCCTTTTCTCCAACCAGACCACCTGCACTAACAAGTTTATATACCCTATCAAAAGCTGGGCTCTTTTAATCATGGTGATATTTCATTTAGATTCTAGGTTATAGAGATTCCACAGCTCAGGACTCACAAGTGTAGTATTTGGGTGACTAGATCCTTAGCAATATTACTGCAGTAAATGACCATGTTTAGATGAGAAGGAAAATTTGATTCTTTACACATTTGAGGAGAAAAATGGGCAAAAAGTTATCTTAATGTTTATTTTACTTTTCTCTGTGGAAACAGAAGACGTTGTTTCCAAGTATTGTTCTCATTACATATTCTAAACAGTAATGGGTATACTTAATTGAATTGAATTGCATTACATTTAATTACAGTCAATTACAATACTCGTTAACATGCTGCTATTCAATTCTCCACATATTCTCGGTCCTTAGTACATTCAGAAGTTGATATGCAGGAAAGAATGTACAGTTTATTAGAACTGGAATCTATACCCCACCGCACCCTTACTCACACTGGATAATACATTTTGCTATGTATAGTTCAACTGAGATCCATAGGGTTACCTGTAAAGTACTACTCAGTATAGGAAGGGTATCAGACCTTTTGTGTTCGGGTCAGACCATTTGAAGGTTCATAACTGAGTGCCACACACTGGGGTGACCAGATGTCCTGACATTATTAGGGGCTTTGTCTTATATAGAATCCTATGACCCCCCCAAGCCTGGTACTGATTTTTCACACTTGCTACGTGTTCACCCTACCCTACACTGGCATTCTGTTCTTTCTAAGCACCTGAATTCAAGAGGTCTTATGCACTCACACTTCCTTTGACCTCATTGGGATTGGAGGTTGTTCAGCACTCCTGAGGATCAGGCTTTAAGATTATTGATTAATGATTTTTTTTATAAAAGTGAATTCCTTTAAATACCATTGGTGTACGACATCACTGTCATAATACTTTTAGTCATTAGAATGTAATGTATAATGTAATCCCTATCATGTAATGTAGTCTGTCATTTTACAATTGTGTATATTGAGTAAAACACTTTGGAATATTAAGTTCCATAACTTAGATGTTGCTTTGAAGTGATGTTACTAAGAGAAGTTTAGTTTTCATTGAGCTCAGAATACATTCCTTGGGATTGTATCAGTGGGTGTTTGTTTTGTTTTTGTCATTATCTAATGGAAGGCTCTCTCTTTTATCACAACCATTCATGGGCCAGATTCTGATCTCACTTATACTAGTGAAAATCCATATTTTAGATCCCAACATACCAAGTTGGAATTGAGGCCCCTTTGTGCAAGACATTACACAAACATAGTAGGAAACCGTCCTCATCCTATAAAGCTTACAGTCTAAACAGACCAAACAGAGACTAGTCAAACAATAAATGGGAAACTAGCAAAAGTATGGAACTCCAACATAAAACACTGTTCTCTGCTCCCCAAAAAACCAACACCTTTTGACAGGCACTTTCCCATTTCCCCTTATATACTGGGTTTGATTTTTTGTTTTGAAAGATAATCAGAGATACAAAGCTTTCTTCATTACTATAATTGCTCCCAGCCTATAAGGTCTGTTTCAAGACATTCTACTTGGACCTGTATTAGCTAGTGCTGACTCCTGTAACATTCTGGCAGACTTTAACCACAAAGCAACAGAGTGTCAGTATGTTTATTCAGTATTCTATGCTTTTTATTATTTGTAAAAGTGAATGTGGGATATTTGCATTCAGACTCTATAGCAGTTTTAATAAAACTTCTGCTAAGACTGTGTTGTGGCAGATGGCTGCTTGTGTAAGTGCAATCACCTCTGTCTTCCAGCAATTAGGCTAGGACAACTTTTCTCTAAAAAAATCTATTGTCAATAGACAGTCATCAAAATACATACTGACATTTCACTTGTTCAGGCACCCACAATAAGTGTCATTCTTTCTGTCAAGCTCCCTAACTCATAGGAACAAAGATACATAACATAAAATATTTACAATCACTCAAAACTCCTCAGAGTTTATATAAGAAAATGCACAGTGGATACCAATGGTAGAGGATACCAAAATAATTCAAGCATTGACTTTACTAGTTATGCAGACAGCTATGTTTTTACCTAAATATTCACATCCTCATTAGATTTGGGATGACTTAACAGGTTTTCTGTACAAGGAAATTCCACAAGTGGAGAGACAAGCAGAAACAAGATTGGCTACCAGAAAGAAAGTTCCAGTATAAGAAAAATCTATAGTTAGAGGAAAAATACTTTGGGCCACAATCTGGCCCACACTGTGACTCATCTTAGCTGCTCCTGCAGCACAAAAGGGCCTTAAATCTTTCCTCAAACATCTAAGGATTTCATTGATATGGAGAAAATAGGAAGGTGGAATGGAACTAGCATAGTCAGTTCTATGCCACTTATCTTTCAGCCCCACCCTGATTCAGATTAGGAAACAGGATTGGCAGGTAGGAGGCCCTGTGATCTGGCAATTTTTGTGTGTGTAGAGGTATGTGTCACTTGGGAGCTATTTCAAACCAGTGTAGGTTGGGAGCTTTCCTATGGCACAAGTTATAGATGTGTCAGCTCACCAAGGATAAGGTGAGAGTTCAGCCTTCTCTCTTTTTTTTTTCCATCTCTTAGGCAATTATTGTCCACATTCAACTGTCATTACTGAAGGTACAAGTGCTGACTGCCCAGCTTGAAAGATAGGATAACTCCTGTATCTTAGTTTTTAAAGCTGCCACCCATCACCATGGTATCCGAGAGTCTTCCATGTAAAATCAATAGCAAATACAAAGAACCTAGCAGTCATCATGGAGCAGCTGTCACATTTCCCTTTTCCTGATGAACCACAATTATACATTTGGCTTCCAAAGCTATTTTCCTCCAAGCCCTTGCTAAAGGAAAGGAAAACAAAACAAAACAAAACAGCATGCCCATGTCTGTGCATTTCTCAGCCAGTTCTCAGGCAGCGATGGTTCTGTGCCACAAAAACCTAGGAATTGGGGGTAGTGGTGGTTCGTTTGGGAAAGGTCCTGGTTGGTGAAGGGAACAGAACACAGTTGTAAGAGATTTACAATAGGTTATCTAAGGAATAGTTAATTACAGCATTTTTTTCTCCTTTGGGGGATTACAAATGCTATAGTCTGTCCCTGTTACCTGTCCTTTCCTAGCACTGAGACATGCTGTACAAGCAGGCATGGGGTGGGGAGGGCAATAGGATTCCATCTGGCAGTCAGATAATGTGGCATCCCTTACCTGTTGCCTGAAGGTTTGCGTTGTGGTGCTTTGCTGAAAACCAGCTTCCTACTTCCCCCTTTAAAGGTCAGTCTTGATCTTTTCAGCACCCTGGCATCATGAACCTTTGCAATGTTTCCCACATTTGTATTCAGCAATCTGCTCTTGGGAGGTCTAACCAACCCTTATGGAATGAGAGAACAGTAAGTTTTTTGGTTCACACATTCATGTCCACTTGTGGTGGGCAAAGCACTGGGATATGGCTGTCATCTATGGCTCCTGCACAGTTCAGAAACCTCATCCTCTGAAAGCCAGCTATTATTTCTGGAACTTTTTGGATAGCAACTACCGGTGGGTAAATCATAGTGTTAGTTACTGATAAATTACAATGCCTACAGCGGCCTTTCCAACTCCAGAGGGGTTTGAGGCAGTCCTATAGATCTCTGTTGCAGCCTGCTTCCACAGAGCAACAGCAACCTGCTTCTCAGCCTGAATCAAGTGTTCTGGAGTTGGAGGGTTGGTGCAAGCTACTCACATAGCTCCATGAAGGTCTGTTTCCTCCGTTCTGAGGCCACTGCAAGTCATCCCAGGTTTCCAGAGTGATGTGATCCTACCGCGCTCTGCTGGTTCTCCTGCACCAGAAGTGACAGTCAACAAAGGCGACACTGTGGAGATACCAGCCTTCAACATATCTGTAGTGTGACCTGAAGGAATTGCCCTTGATCCTCAAGATCAACAGTCTTTGAGGCATCAGAAAGTGCTGTACAAATTTCATCTAGCATCTCACCGAGTGTCCACTCTACTGCGTAACTGTTTGTCCCACAACAAAGAGCAGGAGCAGAAATCGATTGTCATCATCATCAGCCCATTCCTCTATATCTTCCACCCAGTTTTGCAGGGAACAACGGGGGGGGGGGGGGGGGAGAGGGCTGATGAACTGCCATCTGCAAATGTGTGAAGGTAGGGGACAGTACCAACATCATACAATAAAGTAATTGCTATAGCATCCCCCTGTGATACCACCCCAAAATGGTAGAGCTATTATGTACCCACAGCAAAGTCTGGACACATGTATATGAATGTAGACAGCATTATATCCATGTCCAGCACAGCATATGTGGATTCCTGGGCACGAGTATGGGAGACACACAGGAGCATTACAGAGTTTACTACTCAGATATGCATGCAAATGTAGACAGCCTTCATATGACCCAATCACCACTAGAGAAGAACAGCATCATGTTGAGAACATGTGATCACACACACCGCTCAAATTTGAATATAAACAATTCCAAGGAACTGCATACAATTGAACAATAGGACCAGGAGTTATTCATACAGATTTATCTGATCAATCATTTTGATACAATCCCAAAAGTAATTCACACACAGGAGAAACAAAAATTCAGTTATTTCCATGGGTCCACATACAATACTTCCATGTAATTTTATCCTGCTTTTTCCACAGGCATGACTGTTCTTACATATTTCATACTGAACATTTCTGTATGATCCATTTAGCTTTTTTTTTTCTTCAGACAAAACTTTCATTGAGTTTAGTGGATTTGGCCTGTATGAGGATTGCTAGAACAGGCCTAAAATATCTAGTAATATTTCCTAATTAACTAGTGATATTTGGAAATGGTCTTATTTGCAGCTGTAGATTTAAAGCATATGTTATGATTTTTCCAGGGATTGTTCAGAGGTTTAATTCATTCCCTTTGTGAGATTTTTTTTCCTTAATTATGTCCACTCTCAAAAATACTTAATTTCTTTGTTTATTATTTTATTATTTCCTTGCTATTGCCTGATTAACATTTTGGAGTATATTATCGTCTGTTTGCATTAACTTAATTCTTGGTTTAAAATAATCTTCTCAACATCCAGTTTATTATCTTCACGCTGCTGGTCTAGAATTGTCACTAATGTTGTAAACAGCTTAGCTGAGCGTTTGCATAGATATTTGATTTTTTGCACCTACCCTTTCTATCCTGATCTATACTAATTTCTTTCTGCCTGCTAGTGATGTTCTTCAAAAGTCTTACAATTCTTCATTCTGAGCTCTTAAAGTGCTTTCATAATAACTGTGCTCATCAAGGCTGCATGAAGCAGTAAGTTTAACTGCAGACTATTCATGCTCCTTGAAAGTGAAGAGCTTGATGTACATTTATTCAGCACTGGAGGAAAGTAGATTTTGTTGCACTGTGTTTTACCTCCAATACTTTCTTTGCCTTGCTAATAGATTTTCACGATTAATTTTTACAATTTATTTCTATATACAACGTCATCTTGTTTAGTAGCTTCCATACAAACTGTACCCCAAATGCTGAACTGAATTAAATACAAGCATGTTGATACTATGTAGTACAAGAGAAAACAGAGACTTTGCATAATTAAAACATTCACTTAAAAAGCTAATGACTAAAGGAAAAGTGAAATTAGCAAGCAAAGGCCAAATATAATGTCTATTAGTGAGATGAAAAGTGAGGCGGAGGTATAGAGAAAGATATTCAGGATGCTACAGAGAATTCTTTCATAGCCATAGCAACAAGATTATTTAAAGGGGTAAAGAAGCAGAAGATGAGCAGAAAATACACAATTAATGAATTAGGCAGCCTTATAAAAAGCAACTTTGCACTAGATGTTGAAATGAATGAAGAACTTACGCATGAAGCTGATATGGTCATACTTCTTGGAATATACGGGAAGAGTCTGAATAGAGGATACTGCAAAAGAAGAGACGAGGAGGTGAGGCATGGACAAGCATCAGAAGATGAGAACATCATACACAGCAACACAATTTGAGATTAGCTAGCAAGTTTGTTTCCCATCGGCTCCCACATAGACATTTGTTTGTATGTTCCAGTGATGGAACATCATAATTGAAGGATTAATGCAATTAATTTGTTCAACAGAAAAATAATTGAGCTACTCCCACTTGAAAATTAATCTTGTTTTAAAAGATAACTAAATATAAAAACACAACAAAAGTGAAAGATGAGAGGAAATAGCAATAAATGCAGTCAATACACCAGAGTCTAATAAAGGGATTGGAGAGCTTCCCTCTCTCTCTCTCCCAGTCATACCTTTAAGTTCTTCATCTACTGTATGTCTTGCCAAGAACTACTGATAGCCTATCTTAGAATCATAGAATATCAGGGTTGGAAGGTACCTCAGGAGGCCAGCTAGTCCAACTCCCTGCTCAAAGCAGGACCAATCCCCAACTAAATCATCCCAACCAGGGCTTTCTCAAGCCTGACCTTAAAAACTTCTAAGGAAGGAGGATTCCATCACCTACCTTCTACTCTTGAGTAACGCAGTTTGCTTTGCGTCATATTTTTTCCCCATGCTATCAACTGCAGAGAGCTAACCAATGGCTCTTTTCATCAAACCCACTAGAAGGTGTCAGTTTGGTAAGCTAAAGAACAAATAGTTTCAAAGGTTTTGGGCTGCTACTTTTCAAGCCAATAGCAGGCAGTGATGTAGTCCTAAATCTGAAGATACTAGAATGCCACTAAAATACTGACTTTCATAATTTTTAAGAATTCACATTTTATTGGAATACTGAACTTTTAATACAGTAATTTTTGGCTAACCCAGGCATGTCTGGAGACAGGCAGGTTCTCTTAAATAATGAAGTGTAGGGTTTGAGAAAAAAATATACACATACGCATGCATTTATAGTGTTTGGGAGAAAGCAAACACATGTGGATCAGAAGGCCATGAAAAGAAAGGATTGCAAGGACACTGGAGACTTGTCACTGCCTGTTGCTACTGATCTAGGGTTGGGAAGTACAGAAGCACAGTAACAAGATTTCCAGTGAACTTCTTCATTGTAGCTAACCCTGCGACCCTAGTCCCCTGCTCAGTAACCTGCTGCAGCTGCAGCATCCATTAGTCTCTGGATCTAATGTGATCCCTGCCAGATTCACTTTCCCTACCTCCTGTCCACTCCAGTGACAGGCACTCCAGGATGCATGGATCTGCTACACACACCTCAATCACAGAGCTGAGCTGCCCTGGAGAGGTGGCTCATATGACCTTGCTGGAGGAGGAGCAGGAATTAGAAAGTGAATCCCCCTTGCTAATGGCTACCCCCTCAGGAAGGATCCATCCAGCTCCTACCCTGCTCAGAATGCTCCAGTGTCTTAGAGTCACTATGTACCTCTGCTGGGTGCTGCAGCTTGGCTCTGGAGCTTTGCAGAGCCAAGCAGGGCTGAGCCTGCAACATGCTACTCAGCATAGGTGAGTGCATCCCCCAGTGCCCAAAGAAGCTCAAGATAAGCATGATATGAGGATCAGGCCCCACTTCTGGCTCAACTATTATGCCGCTGCTGCTTAATAGTACTGGAATGGCAGAGGTCCTCCAAAGGGTACATCAAGATATTTGCTTAGTTTTAAAACAGGCTACAGAAAAAGCACTACCGAAGTCAGTGCAAACTAAAATTTCATACAGACAATTACTTGTTTATACTGCTCTATATACGAGACACTGAAATGTAAGTACAATATTCATATGCCAATTGATTTATTTTATAATTATATGGTAAAAATGAGAAAGTAAGCCATTTTTCAGTAATAATGTGCTGTGACACTTTTAAAAATTACTTGCTGACAAAATCTGATATAAGTGGGGGATACACAAGACAAATCAGACTCATGAAAGGGGTACAGTAGTCTCAAAAGGTTGAGAGCCACTCGACTACACCACTGATAGTAGGAATTTCTAGAGGATGCCAATTCCATTTTGTGGCAACTTTCAGGTTTCAAAATTTGTTTTATTTTCACATTTGAACAAAACCTTTTGAACATTTTCTCAAAAATTGAATCATCAGTGTGTCCATTTATGAATCAAAGCCTGAGCGTTTCAATTCAGGAATATTTTCTGAGCCCAGGGTCAGTCCAATTTATCACTGGGTGGTGGTTAGGCATTAGCTTAGGATGTGGAAAACTCACACACAGCAGGACCTTAAAATGGAGTCTCCCACCTCCCAGGCTAGTTCACTAACCACTGGACTACAGAGTATCTGTTTTCAGGAGAGACCAGAGAATCCTAGACACAGAAAACCTTCCTAACAAAACAAAAACACAAAAAAACCCACAACCGTGTCTCAACAAATCATTCCAGCTTCAGTGAAACAGCATATTTTGTCAAAATTTTGTCTTGTGAAAGATCTGACCAGCTCTCATCAATAGTCTTTACTGATGTGCAATCTCTCCACAGAGAAGGAAATGCATAGAAGTTATTCCCACCCTTTAAAACTCTTTCCATCTACTGTGTTGTACAGAAATGAACACTTCAAGTAGTTGAGCACCAAGCAACATTATTCCAAAAATTTCTGAAATTTGTAGTGTAGACTAGAGAAACAAGAAATGGTAGGGATCACATCTTAATTGCCCCTGTGAATGTTCAGGTTTGTAATTTCCACTACTCCTTGCCTTAGGGGATGCTATGATTAAAAACAAGCAAGCTAATTACCGTTGTTAATTATGAATATTTTGTTATTAAAGGAAAACAATATAAACTGTGAACAATGATTATTTCAGTTACAATGTCTCATGCCTCTCTGGAGTGCTTAACAGAGATTACGTGTTTGAGAGTGGGTCTGCCACTGGTGGGGGTGCAAAATTAGTAGCAAGTCCTACAGTACTTTATCATAGATACATAAAACAGTTTATAGATTTCCAAAGCAATTTGCTTTAAGGGTAGACAAGCCCTGTCTAGTATATCATGAACAATAAAGTGTATAAAATGGGCAAAACATTAAATAAGTTTAAGAAACCAAAAAAGATTTAAATTTAGTTACTTAAAATAACAGTTTCAAAAAGCAATTTTCAAACAGGCAAATTAGTAAATATTTAGCATTTTACATTCAAATTAAATCTGTTGTGTCTTTGTTTTCCAAGCTTAGCATATGTCTCCTTTCTAGAAATACATAGTCCACAGCCATTTCAATGTTTAAGAGCAGAAGCTTTTACGGTCTTAAATTACAATAGAATTTCAATATCCCATTAAAAACATTTACATCTAATTCCTTGGTAGTGCATTGGCAAACTTCTTCTGACCCTCACTGTTGAAGTCTTTGGGAGATGGTCATGTTGCAGAAGTAGTGTTGTACAGGAAAAGTGTTACTTATTGATGCTGGATGGTAGCTTAAAAAAAAGAAGATGTAATGTACATATTTAGATGAGATCAAAGTGTCATTGAAGTTGAAAGATGGGAGCAGATTGTGCTGCTTGCTTGATCACAGAGATTTATACTCTTTATAGTTTCAGTGGAAGCACAGGACATCTCTTTTAGGGTTAGGTTGGATTTAAATATAAACTAATATCACTCTTTCATTGGTTTAACAACTTATAGGATGGTCCGGGTAGCAACATCTGCTAATACATATACAACAGAGTAGTAAATATCTTTGTACTCATGGAGTGAACTTTGAACACTTTTAATGTTAATACTCAACTTTTGTATTCATTCAGTTTTCTGAGATATTCCTTTGGTTTCATTAGAATTTACTAGAAACTCAAATTCTTCTTTTAAATGAGTCCAAACACTTTACTTCTTTATATAAATATTATTTGGCTTTAAAATAGTCTTTTTAAACTTATGATTCATAAGAGACAGTCTTTCACTAAAATAATCAGAAAAAGGCCTTAACTCTTAATTCATGGAGAGGTGGTTCTTGCTTTTTTAATTTAGCACTGCCTTAAACACGGCCAGAAAACTAATTCATTCCTCAGTTAATAAACATACTATATTTAAATGGCATCTTATACTAGGGAACACCTAATTTATATTTATACATGCACACTTTTGTAGCCACATAATAGTATTAGGTAATTATAGTAGGCCTTTCATTTAAATACAAACATTTGTTTATGCCATTTCTAACATGTAAGGAATAAAAGATTTTCTACCAAAAATACTTCCTAGTTAAACAAGTTTTCCTTACAGTTACACAATGATTTTAAAGTGCTTATAAAATCAGCTTTTAAAAATATTTCTAGAATTCTCCATATGGGTCATATATGGAGCTGGAAGGGACCCACAAGAGGTCTTCAAGTCCAGCCACCTGAGCTGAGGCAGGACCAAGTAAACATAAAATATCCTTAGCAGTTATTTGCCCAGTCTGTTCTGAAAAACCACCAATGATGGTGTTTTTGCCATCTCCCTTGAAAGCCTATTCCAGAATTTAACTATCCTTGTTTCTAGAAAGTATTTCCTAACTTAAATGTCCCTTACTATAGATTAAATCAATAATTTCTTGTCCTACCCTCAGTGAACATTAAGAATAATCTATCACAATTCTCTTTATAATAGCCCTTAAGAAATTTGAAAGATGCGAGATCCACCCTAAGTCTTTTAATGTGGGATTTCATAATAATGAGGAATTTCAACTATCCTCATATTGACTGGGTACATGACATCTCAGCACAGGTTGCAAAGATAAAGTTTCTTGACACCTTAAAAGGACTGCTTCTTGGAGCAGCTAGTCCTGCAATCCACAAGAGGAGAGGAAATACCTGATTTAGTCGGAAGTAGAGCACAGGATCTGGTCCAAGAGGTGAAGATAGCTGGACCTCTTAGCAATAGTGACCATAATATAGTTAAATTTAACATCCCTGTGGTAGGGAAAACACCACAGCAGCACAACACTGTAGCATTTAATTTCAGAAAGGGAGACCACACAAAAAAGAGAAGTTAGATAAACAGAAATTAAAAAGGTACAGTGCCAAAAGTGAACCCCTGCAAGCTGCACTGAAACTTTTTAGAGACACCATAAGAGAGGATCAACTTAAATATATACCCCAAATTAAAAAAAAAATAGTAAGAGAACCAAAAAAGTGCCACTGTGGATAAACAAAGCAAAAGAAACAGCGAGAGGCAAAAAGGCATCCTTTAAAAAGTGGAAGTTAAATCCTACTGAGGAAATAGAAAGGAGCATAAACTCTGGCAAATGAAATGTAAAAATATAATTAGGAAGGCCAAAAAGGAATTTGAAGAACAGCTAGCCAAAGACTCAAAAAGTAATAGCAAACATTTTTTTTTAAGTACATCAGAAGCAGGAAGCCTGCTAAACAACCAGTGGGGCCACTGGATGACTGACATGCTGAAGGAGCACTCAAGGACAATAAGGCCATTGTGGAGAAACTAAATTAATTCTTTGCATCGGTCTTCAAGGTGAAAGACATGAAGGAGATTCCTCAGATTTGTCACCTATAAAAAAAATGGCTCAGGTTTGGGAACTGTTGCAGTTTGGAGGTGTCATTAGAGGAGGTTTTGGAACAAATTGATAAACTAAACAGTAATTAGTCACCAGGATCAGATGGTATTCACCCAAGAGTTCCGAAGGAACTCAAATGTGAAATTGCAGAACTACTAAACGTAGTCTGTAACTTATCATTTACATCAGCTCCTGTACCAAATGACTGGAAGATAGCTAATTTTTTTAAAAAGGTGATCCCAGCAATTACAGGTCAGTAAGCCCGAGTTCCATACCGGGCAAACTGGTTGAAACTATAATAAAGAACAAAATTGTCAGACATATAGATGAACATAATTTGTTGAGGAAGAGTCAACTTGGTTTTTGTAAAGGGAAATCATGCTTTCCACATCTATTAGAATTCTTTGTGGGGGTCAACAAGCATGCGGACAAGGGGGATCCAGTGGATACAGTGTACTTCGATTTTCAGAAGACCTTTGACAAGGTCCCTCAGAAAAATTCTTAAGCAAGTTAAGCAGTCATGGGATAACAGGGAAGGTCCTCTTATGGATTGGTAACTGATTAAAAGATAGGAAACAAAAAGGTAGGAATAAATGGTCTGTTTTCAGAATGGAGAGAGGTAAATAGTGGCGTTCCCCAGGGGTCTGTACTGTGCCCACTCGTATTCAACATATTCATAAATGATCTGAAAAAAGGGGTAAACAGTGAGGTGGCAAAATCTGCAGATGATATAAAACTACTCAAGATAGTTAAGTCCAATGCACGCTGCAAAGAGCTACAAAAGGATCTCTCAAAACTGGGTGACTGGGCAACAAAATGGCAGGTGAAATTCAATGTTGATAAATTCAAAGTAATGCACATTGGAAAACATAATCCCAATTGTACATATAAAATCATGAGGTCTAAATTTGCTGTTACCACTCAAGAAAGACATCTTGGAGTCATTATGATAGTTTGCGCTGGGCATCTATGGGAAATAGATGGCCAGCCCTCTGTGGAGAAAGAGGTGGTTAGGGACTATTTAGAAAAGCTGGACGTGCACAAGTCCATGGGGCCGGACGAGTTGCATCCGAGAGTGCTAAAGGAATTGGTGGCTGTGATTGCAGAGCCATTGGCCATTATCTTTGAAAACTCGTGGCGAATGGGGGAAGTCCCAGATGACTGGAAAAAGGCTAATGTAGTGCCAATCTTTAAAAAAGGGAAGGAGGAGGATCCTGGGAACTACAGGCCAGTCAGCCTCACCTCAGTCCCCGGAAAAATCATGGAGCAGGTCCTCAAAGAATCAATCCTGAAGCACTTATGTGAGAGGAAAGTGATCAGGAACAGTCAGCATGGATTCACCAAGGGAAGGTCATGCCTGACTAATCTAATTGCCTTCTATGATGAGATTACTGGTTCTGTGGATGAAGGGAAAGCAGTGGATGTATTGTTTCTTGACTTTAGCAAAGCTTTTGACACGGTCTCCCACAGTATTCTTGTCAGCAAGTTAAAGAAGTATGGGCTGGATGAATGCACTGTAAGGTGCGTAGAAAGTTGGCTAGATTGTCGGGCTCAACGGGTAGTGATCAATGGCTCCATGTCTAGTTGGCAGCCGGTGTCAAGTGGAGTGCCCCAGGGGTCGGTCCTGGAGCCAGTTTTGTTCAGTATCTTCATAAATGATCTGGAGGATGGTGTGGATTGCACTCTCAGCAAATTTGCGGATGATACTAAACTGGGAGGAGTGGTAGATACGCTGGGATTGGGATAGGATAGGATACAGAGGGACCTAGACAAATTGGAGGATTGGGCCAAAAGAAATCTGATGAGGTTCAATAAGGATAAGTGCAGGGTCCTGCACTTAGGACGGAAGAACCCAATGCACAGCTACAGACTAGGGGCCGAATGGCTAGGCAGCAGTTCTGCGGAAAAGGACCTAGGGGTGACAGTGGACGAGAAGCTGGATATGAGTCAGCAGTGTGCCCTTGTTGCCAAGAAGGCCAATGGCATTTTGGGATGTATAAGTAGGGGCATAGCGAGCAGATTGAGGGACATGATCGTCCCCCTCTATTCGACATTGGTGAGGCCTCATCTGGAGTACTGTGTCCAGTTTTGGGCCCCACACTACAAGAAGGATGTGGATAAATTGGAGAGAGTCCAGCGAAGGGCAACAAAAATGATTAGGGGTCTGGAACACATGACTTATGAGGAGAGGCTGAGGGAACTGGGATTGTTTAGTCTTCAGAAGAGAAGAATGAGGAGGGATTTGATAGCTGCTTTCAACTACCTGAGAGATGGTTCCAGACTATTCTCAGTGGTAGAAGAGGACAAGACAAGGAGTAATGGTCTCAAGTTGCAGTGGGGGAGGTTTAGGTTGGATATTAGGGAAAACTTTTTCATTAGGAGTGTGGTGAAACACTGGAATGCATTACCTAGGGAGGTGGTAGAATCTCCTTCCTTAGAAGTTTTTAAGGTCAGGCTTGACAAAGCCTTGGCTGGAATGATTTAGTTGGGGATTGGTCCTGCTTTGAGCAGGGGGTTGGACTAGATGACCTCCTGAGGTCCCTTCCAACCCTGATATTCTATGATTCTCTGAAAACATCCACTCAATGTGCAGAGGCAGTCAAAAAAGCAACCAGAATGTTGGACATCATTAAGAAAGGGATAGATAAGAGAGAAAATATCCTATTGCCTCTATATAAATGCATTGTACACCCATATCATGAACACTGCATGCAGATGTGGTCCCCCCATTTCAAAAAAAGGATATATTGGAAGTGGAAAAGATTCAGAAAAGGGCAACAAAAATTTGGGGTATGGAACAGCTGCCATATGAGGAGAGAGTAATAAAACTGGGACTTTAAAGCTTGGAAAAGAGCTGATCCAGGGGGAAAAATCATGACTGGTGTGGAGAAAGTATTATTTACTCCTCATAACAAAAGAACTAGAGGCCACCAAATGAAATTAATGGGCAGCAGGTTTAAAAACAAACAAAAGGAAGGGTTTTTTTCATACAACATAGTCAACCTGTGAAACTCTTTGCCAGAGGATGTTGTGAAGGCGAAGACTATAACAGGGCTCAAAAAAGGAACTAGATAAGTTCATGGAGGACAGGTCCATCAGTGGCTTTTAGCCCAAATGGACAGGGATGGTATCCCTAGACCTCTGTTTGCCAGAAGCTGGGAATGAGCGACAGGGAATGAATCACTTGATGATTACCAGTTCTGTTCATTTCCTCTGGGGCACCTGGCCTTTAGCCACTGTTGGAAGACAAGATACTGGGCTAGATAGACCTTTGGTCTGACCCAGTATGGTTTTTCTTATGTTTGTATGTTTTCTCAAGGCTAAATGTGCCTAATTTGTTTAACCTTTGCCCAGAGGTGAGGTTTTCTAAACCTTTTATTATTTCTGTTGCTCTCTTCTGGATTTCTCCAATTTGTCCACATCTTTCCTAAAGTGTGACACACAAAACTGGACACAGATCTCCAGCTGAGGCCTCACCATCTCCGAGAAGAGCTGAACAATTAGCTCCCATGTCTTACATGTGACATTTTGGTGTGTATTAACAGGAATAATATCAGCTTTTTTTTTTTGTGCAACTGCATCACATTGTTGACTCATTCAATTTGTGATCCACTATAAACTGCAGATCCTTTTCAACAATACTATCACCAGCCAGTTATTTCCCATTTTGTTGTAGTGCATTGGATTTTTTCCTTCGTAGGTGTAGTACTTTCCACTTGCCTCCATTGAATTTCATCTGGTTGATTTCAGAACAATTCTCCCAGCTTGGTGTTATCCTCAAATTTTGTAAGCATACTTTCCATTCCATTCCCCATATAATTAATGAAAATATGGAGTAGTACCATACTCAGGACTGGCTCCTTCAGGATCACACTGTCAAACGAGAAGAACTGATTTAGTATGTCATTGATAACTACTCTGAGTTTAGTATTTCAGCCAATCATGCACCTAATTTATAGTAATTTCTATCTAGACCACATTTCCCTAGCTGGTTATGAGGATGTCATGTGGGACTTTATCAAAACCCTTACTAAAATCAAAATATATCATGTCTACTTCTTGTTTACTCCCTATCCACTAGGCCAGTAACACCATCAAAGAAGGAAATTGGATTGGTTTGGCCTGATTTGTTCTTGACAAACCCATGCTGGCTATTGATTGTTTAATCGTTTGTTCCAGTATCTTTCCAGGTATCGAAGTTAGGCTGACAGGTCAATAATTCCCTAGGTATTTCTTGTAAAGATAGGTACTATATTTACTCTTTTCCAGTCTTCTGGACCTCACCCATTCTCTGCAATTCTCAAAGATACTTCTTAAGGAACTAGCTGAAGCCATTATGGAAATATTAAGTACCCCAGGCTAAATTTCATCAGGCCCTGCTGACTTCAATACATCTAACTTATCTAAATATTCTTTAACCTGTTCTTTCTTTATTTTGGATGGTGTTCCTTTCTCCTTGTTATTAATATTAATTGTGTTGAATATCTGACCACCATGACCCTTTTTGTGAATACTGAAGCAAAATAAGCATTAAACACTTCAGCCTTCTTGAGGTCTTGAGTTATTAGCTCTCCTTTCCTGCTAAGTGGAGGACTTACACTTCTTCATTTTTCTCCCACTCCTAATATACTTAAAAGAACCCCTTCTTATTGCCATTTATATCTAGGGCCCTATCAAATTCACAGCTATGAAAAATGAATCACGGATTCATGAAATCTGGTCTTTTGTATGCTGTTACCCTCTACTACAAAGATTTCAAGGGGGAAGACATGCATTTCACAAATTGGGGGTCCTGCCCAAAAAGGAGTTGCAGGGGAGGTCATAAGGTTATGTTAGTGGGGGTCCAGTATTGCCACCCTTACTTCTGTGTTGCTGCCTTCAGAGCTGGGCAGTCAGAGAGTGGCAGCTGCTTAGGGAGGGCCCAGATCTGCAGGCAGCAGTGCAGAAGTAAGGGTGGCATGGTATGGACCATGAATTTGGTAGGGCCCTATTTATACCCCTTGCTAGGTGCAACTCATTTGTTGCAATGTGCTTGTGCTATACTTTTGTACTCAGGCTTCACAATCTGTACATGTTTTAACTTTTTGTAGGATTCCTTTTCGTTTTCAGGTCATTCAAGATCCTGATTGTGGAAGGTCAATATGGCCCTATTCTTCCTGTCTTTCCTTTGCATCAGGATAATTTGCCATTGTGTCTTTAATATTGTCCCTTGAGAAAATACCAGCTGTCCTCAAGTCCTTTATCCCTTATATGAGTTTTAAAATGAAGTTTTTCTTTATGAAGAGAGAAGGGGCTCCTGGCTCAGTCTTTAGTAGCCTTGGGAACCCTGTGCTCTAAATTTCTCTTTGAAAGTCTTAAAAGGTACTGTTTTGATAATTGTTAGCAAGGGGGAGAGAGATGTTATGCTTTTTTGTTAGATTCACCCGTTGTGTAACAGTTCCCATGATGACAAATAATAACTCCTACCAGCCACCATACAAAACCTAAAATCATTAGTATTCAAATATCTCTAACATTACAACATAAACTATATTGAATATTAAATAAAGTAGTTATAGAACTATTCTATAGCCCCCAACTGGGCCTAGAGATGATAAGTACAGATTTATAGGTGAGGAAGCTTTTAGTGCCTATCTTAGTAGAAGAAAGCAAAAAGGCTTTCCTAGGAGTTTCTTTAATTGGCTTGAATATTTCCTTTAGTACAATAGATAACCAAAACCATAAAAGATATGAACTATTGTTCTCCAAGCACTAGACATAAAATATTTCTAAATGTTTTCAAAAATTCAGTAAAAGACAAAAGGAAGGTTAAATCTAAAATTACCATAATAAATTACCAGAGCTTATTAATAAGCTTTTTGAATCAAAATTGAAATTTAGCCTCTACAACTGCATCAACAATTAAATTGGCTTGCTCTCAGGTGAACTTTGTGAAAAAAAATAGAATTTGAAAAAAATCACAACAGCCATAGGCCTCACAAGGTACATAGAATTACTAGGTAAAGAAAAAGGAACCCAGCCATACTTACTGTCTATCCCTAAAATATATCTGTCCCTGTGCGTCACACAACCCATAAAATATGCAATTCTTTGCTTCAGGGAAACCTGTTCTGCTAAGAGTAACATAGAACAAATAGTCAACAAAAACTCACCTCCCCATGCCCTACTTCATGAGACAAATAACATAGAACCATCTCCTCCTTTATCCATTTAATTCAGATCTTAATAGAAACATTTAAGCCCTTTTCCTCTGATATTTCCTACCTTGAACTACGTGCCCTCCCTTGTTACCTCATTATCTTCAGCTCCCAGGTACTGACACTCACCTCCACCCTTACAAGTGAAAATAATTACTCTCTAAGGAAAGGTAAGCTACCTTTGCTTCCATTTATATTTTCTGTTCCTCATTTATTACAGCTGGAGGTCTATTCCTTTAGAATTAGTATCTGAGATACTAGTGAAAATGTGGGGATGTTTAGAACAATCTGTTAAACCTTTCCTGTCCTGACCAGGTGTGTTCATCCCATCCCACACACAACAGAAAACTCTGGTGAATTTCTTTATGTAAATTGCAAATGTCACTAGATGCATCCCATAAGTATAAGGAATTCTTTGTTTTTGTTACTCGTCTGTCTGTGAAAGGCAGTGGTGCTTGTTTAGTGGCTAGTGCACAGGGTTTCTTGTCTGGAGACTTGAATTTCTTTCCAGGCTATAACATGGACTATATGAATGACCGTTAGTAAATCAACTAACTTCTCTGTGCTTTGGTTTCCCCATTGACATAACAATGCTTAACTTTCAGTGATTTTGTGAAGTTTAAATAAAGTTTGCAAAGATTTTCAGATAGATGGTTAGGCAAAGTATTATTAGATGCAAACTGTGCAAACTGCTAGAAGATCCCCATGAAAATAAAGATTCTGTAATAAATGGTTGCATCCATTCTACTCAGGTTCTTATACAAACCTCATTATCATGGTGCCTGAGCACCTTCTATCTCTGATTTAAGTAACGTGACTAGCATCTGCCATGCATAAATAAGAGCTGGGTGAATAACTGATTTTTCAGTTCAGCCAGCAAACCAAAAAAAAAAAAATAGGGAAAATATTCTTTTTGGGTTCTGAAAATGTTTTGCTTTTGTTGGCCAATTGGAAAACTCTGTTTCAGTCATTTTTAAACAGCCAGGTTCAGAAAAATACCTCTCTTGTTATAAGCTTTAGGGTAGTGATTAGGGCACTAGCCCAGGATGTAGAAGACTCAGTGTTGAATCTCTCTGCAGAAATGAGGGATTTGAACTCAGACCTACTCCTTCACAGGGGGCTCTAATTACTAGGCTATTTGGAGCGGGACCTTAACTGCTCTTGTTGAAGCTGTTCCATTTTGTATAACTATGTAAGTAGTCACTGGGCCAAAGAGCCCAATAACTCTATAGCCTCCTTATTCAGACATTCACCTAGGAGATGGGAATTCAAATCTCAGAATCAGACAGAGAGAAATTTTGAATCTGTACCACCCACGTGAGTGCCTTAATCACCAGGCAATCGAGTTATCATACTCTCTTTGGCTCAATGAGTACTTATATATTTCTACAAAGTGGAACAGATGCAACAGGAGAGATTGAGAGCTACCTATCCCAGAGTAGCCTATAGCCTACTCATTTAGCTGTTCATCTGGGACATGGTAGATCTGAATTCAGAAGGGAGATTCAAAGCTCATTCTCCCACTCTCAGACAACTGCCCTAACCACATGGCTAAAACTTATAAGGACAGATACACACCTACATTTTTCTGAACTTTTTCCCAGACCAAACTAATTAGATTACATTTTGTAAAAAGTTTTGTGAAAACTTCATTTGTCATCATATAAACAGTTCCCCCACCCAAATTTTCCCAGGTCTATCTGTAACACATTTTCCCCACCCCCACCCTTACATAGGAGGAAAATGTGGGAGTCTCTTTTTAAAAAAAATCAAATAAGTTATATGTACATGTTGCTATATATTTATATTAGAAAAGTCAAGATCAAAGAAATGTGCCTTTGCACTCCCAATGCTGGAACTAGGAATGTTGGGGTGCTGCCACACCCCCTGGATTGAAGTGGTTTCCATCATATACAGGGTTTACAGTTTAGTTCAGTGGTTCTCAGCACTCCCACTATACAAATTGTTCCAGCAACCCTGTTTGTACTTGGCGTGGAAGGTGGTGAAGCTTATGGTGGTTCTGAGAGCCTGTGAGAGTTCATCAGACAGGCTTGAACCAGCCCCTGATAAAGCACCATCTCCTTCACAGACCATCTTTACCCTTCTGATAGATACTTCTATCCTGAATAAGAAGTGAAATTGCTGACCACTGCTCTTGTCCTGAAGCTTTAGATCTTTTAGGTATCCTCAGTCCAATTCATTCAGCACTTTGGAGACTTGGAATTTGACAATTTTATGGGAAGCCAGTGAAAAGATTGGCATATAGATCTGAGGTGCTTCCAGTGGCCTGTGTTAACGAGGAGGCATGCTACTTTGTTCTGTACTATGCATGGTGACTGTTTTCAGAGTCGTAGCCATGTTAGTTTACATCAACAAAAACAACGAGGAGTACATGTGGCACCTTAGAGACTAACAAATTTATTTGCACATAAGCTTTCGTGGGCTAAAACCCACTTCATCAGATGCATGGAGTGGAAAATACAGTAGGAAGATATATATAACAGTATATGAAAAGATGGGAGTTGCCTTACCCAGTGGAGGATCAGTTCTAATGAGACAATTCAATTAAAGTGGGCTGTTACCAACAGGATAAAAAAAATCACATTTGTAGTGGTAACTGAGTGTTACTGAGTGTCCAGGGAAGTCCAGCGTCCAGAAACCAATCGGAGAACACTTCAACCTCCCTGGACACTCAATAACAGACTTAAAAGTGGCAATTCTTCAACAAAAAAAAATCATCAAAAACAGACTCCAACAAGAAACTTCAGAACTGGAATTAATTTGCAAACTGGACACCATCAAATTAGTCCTGAATAAAGACTGGGAATGGATGGGTCAATACAAAAACTATAAACTAATTTCCCTATGCTAATTTCCCCCTACTGTTACTCACACCTTCTTGTCAACTGTTTGAAATGAGCCACCCTGATTACCACTACAAAAGTGATTTTTCATCCTGTTGATAATAGCCCACTTTAATTGAATTGTCTCATTAGAACTGACCCCCCCACTGGGTAAGGCAACTCCCATCTTTTCATGTACTGTTATATATATTTTCCTACTGTATTTTCCACTCCATGCATCTGATGAAGTGGGTTTTAGCCCACGAAAGCTTATGCCCAAATAAATGTGTTAGTCTCTAAGGTGCCATAAGTACTCCTCGTTGTTTTTTGTTCTGTACTATTTGAAGTTTCTTGAGGACTGATAACTTCATGCCCAGCTATATTGTATTGCTGTAGTCCATTCAGGAGGTGAAAAGGGCATGCATCACTGAGGCCAGCATAGAATGCAGTCTCCTTGACACCCAGAGATGGCAGAAAAGATTCCTCACAGACACTGCTTTTTGAGAACTTAGTGAGAAATCCAGAAACATTCCTAAACTGTGGAATTAATTGATAAGTTCTGAGTGTTCACTTTCAAATAGAGAAGATTGCACTGGGGCTACAAACTCCACAAAGCGTTTTCTGCCCACCAGCATAATCTTTGTCTTCCTCAGGTCCAGCTTCAACCAGGGGTTATCCATCCACTGGTGGATCTCAACCATGCATTGGGCCAGCTTGGATCAGGGGATCAGTAGATGTTCCTAGAAACAGGAAGAAAATCAATATACAAATTAATGGAGCACTGTGTAAGTAGAAATCCTTTGCTTGTTTTATTTTTTTTTTCCCCATGAAGAGCAGGGATGGGAAAGGGCCTGAATAATAACAGGATGGTTCATGGGGAAGGCAGTGAAAATAAAAGTGATGAAGAATGTTCAGGAGATCTTGAGGTGGAAGAGGTATTAACATGAACTACAATACTACAGTTCAAAAAAGAGTATACAACATTCTTACACCTCGCAGAGAAGGGAGTGGGCAAGTAGAAAAATAATTACACAACTGTAGACAAGACAAAGCATGGCCAGTGCATCTGACTGAAGGTATTGATGGGGCTAAAGTGGGAGACTAGTGAGACAGGTTAATATTATGGAGAAAGAATCACTTTAGTAGCTCAAATACAATTCAAGCCAGTGTACAGGATATCATGAACAGAATAAGAAAAGGGAGCTAATGCTGAGGTGAAGGGTATGACTATGGGTATGAGTCAGAGAACTGATAGACTGGGTAAGGAAGACAAAGATGGAGAGGAAGCTGGAGGAGAAAAGTTATTTTTACTTGTATATAGTTTAAAAGGGATATTCCAAAGAAAGACTGATGAAAGCACTCTCCATTCGTTTCACAATTGTGCTATGACATGCACCTTCATTCTGGAAGTGGCACTTCTTGGAAATATGAACCTCAGAGCAATATATTGCAGTAAAGTGTTTTTTGCTCTGCTGTAGGGTTGACACACAGTTACAACACTTGGTAAATAGCATGTATCCTAGCAGGAATAACATCAATTTACCCTGTCATTTGTGGCAGTGTATACAATAGCTATCTAACTTTCCTTAATTAAGAATGTTCCTTGTTGTCTATAAAAATGAACATGCAATTCTGAGGTGCCTAATAGATTAATGTAGAGCCACTTTCTGTTATTACAACTCCTGTCAGAGGGCTGAAGTATCTGAATGTTAATGTCTTCTGTTTCTGTGAAAGATAGGAGTGTGTTATTCTACCTTGAACTTTTCCAAGTTCAGTATTTTTAAAAGGTCAGCCATTTTCATTCTTCCCTGCTCACAGCTTTCGTGTTCTGTGAGGAACAGAGAAAACACGATCCATTCAAAACTGAGATTTGATTATTTTTTGAGCTTTCCATTAAACATTCTGTGTTTCCTCCTATAATGCCACATTTACTATTCAGATGTAAATAACTGAAATTAATTCCTGCTATCAATTTATTTTCACTGTGCAGTCTATATCATCCACAGTATTCCACCCCCCACTGGAATATACTAATTGATCATTGACAGCAATAACTCATGAGAGGCACAGGCCACAGGCACACTGTAGTAGAGTCCAAAATCATCTTCTAATACACAGCAGAATAATATAATTACTCACAACTGGTTAAAGCAGTATTCCTCTATAACCGGGGACATGGGGTCCTAATACACAACCTGCCCGATTCAGGGCAAAATTTTCAAAAGCACCTAAGTGACTCAGGCCATGTCTACATTAATGAGCTTACAGTGGCACAGTTGTACTGATGCAGCTGTGCCACTGTAAGATGGTCCGTGGAGCTCCTCTATGCCAATGAGAGCGAGTTCTACCATCAACATAATAAAACCACCTCCTCGAGCGGTGGTAGCTAAGTTGGCAGGAGAAGGTCTCCCACCGACATAACCCTGCGCACACAAACACCACTTATGCCAGTGAAACTTGTGTTGCTCACGGGGAGTGTTTTTTTCACACCACTGAGCAACTGAAGTTTTGCTGACATAAGTGGTAGTATAGACATGGCCTTTGCTCTTTTGAAATGTCTGCTCACCAACACTGCAGAGTGCCAACAAAAGACATCTGGGGCCAGTTTATCCGTTGCCCTGAGCCTTTACACCAGTGCAAGGTGAATGTGAAGTACCAGTCTGATTGAGTAGCATTTTAGTCTCTCCTTATAGTGATGTAACATGTCAACAGAGAATCTGGCCCCAGCTGCCCAACTTTATTATTAGCGTTAGTTAGTCACTGAGTTCCCAAAAGTTTACAGAATGAAACATCCAGACTAATAAATGACTGCCTGAGCCTGAAGAGCAAACAGATCTATGGCCCCAGTGCTGCAACTGACTAATTGTAGATGCAGGTGTACAGTCGTGCAGAGTCCCATTTTTAGTTAATTGACCAAATGCCTATAAATGGTAGTCATTTGATCAAAATTACAAATTTAATAAAATAAGTGAAACACACATGGGCCTGATTCATCACAGGATAACTCCAGTTTTACTCTGGCATAATTCTATTGAAACCATGTTTATAGGGAACTCTATATGTAGACACAGGAATTTTGAATAGAACTACTATAACTATCATCAACTGTGGAGAACCACAATCTGCTGGACATAAAATAAGACAGTACTAGCAAACCAGCAAATCCAGCGAACACTACGTTGATGGAGAATCAGAGCCACAATAAGTTCTTCATCTGAAATACGGTATCTTCACAGCTAAGATTAAGATAAAAATTGTGTGCTGGAGCATTAGATTGTAACCCCAGAACTTGACCAAACTAAACCGCAGCCATTTTGGGTGTATTTAGCCACCAGTGATTAAAAGAGGAACACCATATGGTTAGGAATAATTGTTAGGTGTCTCATAGGCAAGGCCAAATTGCTGCAGTTGTAGTTTTGTTAATCAGAATGGGAGGAGGGGAAAAGAGTTAGCAGGTCAAAAGAATGGATGAGAGTGAGTAGACAGCGACCTTGGTTCTGAGTGCCCCGACATATACATGTTATTGTTGTTATGACTAGAAATACTAGAAAAGCTTTGCTGGTAAGAGATAATGAGTAATTTGTTGAAGACAGGAGAATTGGTGACCAGTAGGGGTTACTATGAGATACGTGATTTGTGAGAGTTATCTATAAAAGTAAAAGTAAACACCTCAGAGCAGTCTGAGGGAGCTTTTCTTCAGGCAAGGAGCTCCCATCGGCTAGACAGAAGGAGGGCTTCCAGAAGTCTGGCTGGTGATCACTCAAAACAATCTCAGCCTTGGGTAACAATGTTTTGGGTGCTTGGAACCTATTGCTATAACATATATGTGTGTGTGTGCTTGAGGCCTAATAAAAAAAGTAGTTTTAGGTAAAGCATTCTGGTTTGTATCAATCATTTATTTGACAGAGGAGCTTTGTCCCCAGAGATTTATTTCTGACACCAGCTGGAGCCAAACAGTTAAGCTATCACTGTTTTGGGTTCTGAAACCCCTGGGTAACTAGATCATTTTGGAGCACTGACACAAGTTATCAGAGAAATGAACATCTTTGGCCTAAGTATACTTGGACTGAGTGAGATGAGGTGGATTGGACAAGGCAAATTATGGTCAGAAGCCATGATTGTTTTATACTCTGAAAGAGAGGATGACAGACACCCAGAAGGTGTAGGTTTATTATTGAGAATGTAAGCTACTAAAGCACTGAAGAATGGAAAACAGTAAAGTCAAGAATATTGACTGCTGGTTTGTGATGAACCACACAAAAGTCACAGTTGTTAAGTGTTATAATCCAACAAATGATAGCAACAAACTGGAAGACTGGTTCTATGAAAGATTGAAGAGCATCCTTGGCAAGATCAAAAAATACTCTGCAATCTATGCAATCTTTGCATTGAGAGTATATTGCTTTCACACAAGGAAAGGCAAACTGATCTGGAGATCAAATGATGTCTCCGCCCATAAACAGTTAGATTATATTGACATTTGTAGGTGCTGGAGAAGATCACTCTTGGATGCTAGGGTGTATATATGTGTTGATGTAGGAAGTGACTACCATTTTGTTATTGGGACAATCAAAATAAAACTAAAGGTAAAACCACACAACAGAGAGAGTATCTACAATACTAGAAAGTTAGATCCAGCAGTGAGGGTGCATATCAAACTGCAATTTAGAAATAGATCTGAAGAGTTAAAGACACTGTTGGATGACTTTTTTTCAAAGAAGAAAGCAGTATCTGGAGGCTTGTTAAAGACAGGAAAGAATTAAAGAAGAGAATTCAACAAGAACAAGACAGTAGTGAAAGAATATGAGCAAGAATATGGAGATGAAGACAAGAGAGAAAATAAAGCAAGAAAAGCTATGGAGGTGTATAAGAAAGGAGATTCTAAAAAAAGCTTTTTCTAGTATCTAAACAACTAATATCAGAATTTTCAAAGTATTTTGACACTGTGAAAGCTCAGAATGGTACAATTTTATCCACAGAAGAAGGAGAAAGGATGGAACACATTGGATCACTGGATGGAATATTTTCAGGCTGTGCTCAACCAGTGAAAATCACTAATACCTATTGAGAGATCTGAAGAAAGAGGACTTACCTATATCACTAGAAGTAATAGCCTTTGGGGAAGTAATTAAGTCCATAAAGAAGAGTGGTAAAGAGACAGGATATGATCAGATAGATGCTGAAATATTAAAAACTGAAGAGGAGCTGATGGTGAATTACACGTACAGGTTGTACAGAACCATTTGGGGAAAGGAGATCTGTCCTAAAGCTTGTAGAAGACGTGTTATCTGCAGAATTCTTAAAAACAGAGACCAACTTATTTGTGATAACAGGATATGACCTGGTCATATCTGTACCTGAAGCAGTGTTTAGCATTTTCATTCTGAATAGGATAAAAACTGCTTTTACAGAGTACTCCAAGAAGAACAGGCTGGATTTCGATCTGGTGGCTCGTGTTCATACCAGATTTTCACTTTTAGAAGACTTACTAAGAAAGGCTTAGAATACCACCACATGGTTTTTAACGTCTTTGATTTTACAAAAGTCTTTGATAGTATCCACAGAGAAGCTCTCTGGAAGATCCTGAGACACTATGGAATTCCAGATGGGTGGAGGTTCTGTGAAACTATGCATACTCAAGTTTGAAGAAACGGCTAAGGGCACCATAGAGGGGCGTCTGCAGCAATAAAAATTTGTCCACTTTTGGAGTGGCATATTCTGTGACCCACCCACCCTGGCCGCAGATCTGGAGAAGCTGTCTCTCCCCCAGGGCCCCAGGACTGGAGAAGCTCACTGTCCCCGCCAAAGCCCTGGGGCTGTAGGAATTCTGTGCCCCCGTCAATTATTGGGGGAAATTTCCCTGCTTGCCCTGCCTTGTACACACCCCTGGCACTATAAATCCCATAGAGCCAACAAGTCCTCTGTGGTAGTGAATCCCTGGGGAGCATCCCTGGCCCTGCACTCCTCCAATCCACTGCTGCTGGAACAGACTGTTTGTATCAGGGATAATTTAAAGAGTGGCAATACCACAGTTGTGATTGATCTAGCTCAGAAAGAGCTGAAGGATCAAGGAGCAACACATGGCTACTCTGTACTCCCCTTTGTTAGCTAGGCTGATTGGAAATGTACAGATGCTGAGTATTACTCACTACTGGCCTGATACAACTCTAGTTGAATTCAATGGAGGTCTTTCCCTTGATATCAGTGGACATTGTATCAGGTCCTTAGGAAACCTCTCTTTTTTTCTAGTAGAGAAAGAGAAATGACTAAGGAGGAAGCAATGACTCATTACCTAGGAGATCCAATGTAGTTTTGTGTTTTTATGTAGTATGTATGATAAAGGGATAATCCTACTACAAAGTATTATGTGATGGGGAATAGAGATGATCACTTAAGCCTAACTCTTTAGATATTGAGCAGTTTCACTTTGGTCATCTTTGTGAGAATAGCTCCTAAGCTGGACTAGGTCATGGAGGACAGAGAGAATCTTAAAATTTTGCCTTACATATGCATGCACAGTGCCTATCAATTTCAATGAAAGCTGATCATTCTTATCAAGGGCAGAATTTAGTCCTGATAGTCTTGAAGTTTTAGTTTAACCTGCACCTGTGTCCTCAGGAGCTATGTCATATTGTTCTGTGATGTTTGTAATGATTGACATTTGTTATTTTTAGTGTTTGTAAAATTAAATATGTATTCTCAGAAGCAGGAAAAAATCTTTTCAGTGAAAAAAATTGTGTAGATATACCATGTACCCTCCCTGTGTGTAAGTAAGGAAAGAAGGCTTGAACCTTTCAGTGGAATTTGAGGGCCCTCAGGGCCCACCCCATATCCTTTCTTGTAAAAAATCAAAGAGAAATAACCCACCCTCTTTTAGCCACTAGTCCAGTGATTAGTGAAGAAGGAAATCTAGGTTCAATTCCCTGTTCTGCCGGAATTGAAGCAGAAACTTGTAACCAGTTCTCCCATATCCCATATTGAGTGCCCTAACCACCAGGCCAAAGAGTATTGTGGGTTGTTGACCTCTTAGTCTCCTGTGTTCAAGGGGCTCCACTTTGTATAAATAAATACATATTTATTTGCATAGAGATTTGAATCTGGGTCTCCCACGTCCAAGGTGAATGCCCCCAGCCACTGTACGACTGGGTATTCCAGGACACACATGCACACCCACCTCTGTTGCTGTCTTCTGTGCAAAGCCAGATCCTATAGACATGCTCTGAGAACACCTGTTGGATTGCACCCTGGAGGTGAGATAGGAGGGTAGACACGTAGTTTGAAGATGCAGTCATGACTTAGGTGTGAGCTAAGGCTCCAAGTAGTTTGTTAACTGGGCAGTATCAGAAGTTAGGTGGATTTGCGGAAACTTAGGTTCCATGGAGACTTTAGTTGCTTACAGGATTGGGTGGCATCTGAGTGATGGTTTTAAGAATGTCAGAATGTTGGACCTAAATATTGGACTTTTGGTGTCAAGCACATTTGTGGATCTAATCCTCAATGCCTTGCAGAATCAACCACCAAATTAGAAGTTAAAATAAATGTTCAAAGTAATATTACAATTTTAGGTGTAACTCACATGGAAATATATCCCAGCTACAATTCCCATATTAATGCAATATTAGGAACTAAAACATTGGAAAGAAATCTTCAAAAACCTGACATTATTGTCAGGTTTAAGTCTCTAGTTACTAACATTGTGCTTATTTTGAAATATTTTGCTGAGCAGAAAAAAGAACAGTTAATAATGCTTTCCAAGAATTCACAAAAAATCATATCTCCAGAGCTGCTCGATCTGTTTGTGGTAGTTCAATAGCTCTTTCTTCAGCAAGTGGAGGTACTGTAGGTGGTTCACACCACACAATTCATTTACAAGGCTTCAAGCTCTATCAGCTGCAGATACATCCTTTGCTAGGAGACAGAGGGAATGCATTCAAGTAAATACACAGCCAGTGTGACTCAGTCAGATACCATCCTCAGAGAAAGTCCCTTTGATATCATGATCATTTTGCTTGGTATGGTGGTCATTCAATCTCTCGATATTTCTTGCTTAGGATTTATGCTAATCAAATAATTTTGTTTAAGGTGCATATAGAGTCTTTTTTTATGGGATACAATACGGTAGGATACAAAAGTGTCTTTTAGAGAACACAAGTGAAAACAATGGTTAGGATTATTTTTACTTCTGAATTCTTTACATCATATCTGGGGCACTGGAATATTGTCATCAAAACTCAAATGTTCTGTGACTGCAATTGCTGTAGGTTTACCTTATTTTAATTGTGGTCCAATTATCAAGCAAATCTTTTATGCAAAAGTGAATAGTGGATTGTCAAATTGATAATTACTAAGGCCCAAATGTTACCCTATGTTGGGCTCACATGATAGAGCAAGGAACAAGGAAAAGGGCACACGGATCCTCTTATTATGCCCCTCCGCACAAGAAACAGCACAGTTCATAGCACTGGAATTAGAGCCCAGAAAAGCACTGCATATAGAGACTGATTGCTGAACCATTTACTGTAGTCTCAGATGAATACAGTACAGTAGAACCTCAGAGTTATAAACACCAGAATTATGAGCTGACCAGTCAACCAAACACCTCATCTGGAACCAGAAATACACAATCAGGCAGCAGCAGAGACAAAAAAAAAAATCAAATCAAATACAGGACAGAACTGTGTTAAATATAAACTACTAAAAAAAAAGAAAGTTTAAAAAAAAAGATTTGACAAGTTAAGGAAACTGTTTCTGTGCTTGTTTTATTTAAAGTAAGATGGTTAAAACACATTTTTCTTCTGCATAGTAGTTTCAAAGCTATAGTAAGTCAATGTCCAATTGTAAACTTTTGAAAGGACAACCATAACATTTTGTTCAGAGTTACGAACAACCTTCATCCCCAAGGTGTTCATAACTCTGAGATTCTACTGTACAAGATAAGAGATTTGGCCAGACTATCACCTATTATGCAAGCACCAAGTAAGGACATACATTTCTCCTTTTCAGAGAAGTAATATAATGTGCTCAACTGCATGTCTGTTAAGTCTGCCCCTCGAATTCCTGCACTAGCCAGAAGGATACTGGAGATGGCTCTGCCAGCATTCCTTTCTCTGGCAGGAACACTGGCAGGATGTGACACTATGCTTTATCACATATCAGAGACTTCAGGAATATTAAACAATGGGCTCACATCCCATAAGCATTCTGGCAGTAAGTGTAATGAGTGATTATCATGTTAATTAAACTAAATGAGTTTTGTTTACCTTTGACTTGCTGAGTTAATGGAAAGGACTGAAGGTGACAGTGAGATAATGAAGAGTGCAGAAGTGGGGGTGTAAGAAACTGTTTCCTTCCCCAAACAATCAAAATAATTGTTCTTTAAAGGTGTTTTCTTCTAAATAGTCACCTACTGAAATTAACTTTGAGCAACAGTTTAAAGGTCCTAATACTTAAATATTGCGGACTCACCAATCACCACTTTCCAGACAGAAGTATCCAGCGATTTTGAGGATATTGTTTAGTAATACATTATAGCATTGAAATATAAAAAAGTATAATTTATTTACATAGAAACTAAATTATTATTATTTTATATTTGGTGTGTGTGTGCATATATATTACGTGCATAGCACCTACCACAAAGCCCTAGATACTTACTACAAACATAGCATTTGGGAACATTGTATAACATATAGTGTAGTATAAATAAGTTGACATAAAAATGTCTGCGGGTACAGAAGCCCTTAGACAACAGAAACGGTGATGTTCTACTGCTTAGGGTCGGTGACTAAACAGGGAGAACCTGTGAAGGGGGTCCTTACCACCTGTGTAAAACAGCTCTCTATTTGAGTGTCTCCCTAAATAAAACATCAGACCTCCACCCGCTCTTAACTGGCATTTCTTTCTCAAACAGTCAAAACCTGCAATAGATATGCTCTGTTTGTGAGAAAGCTTTGATTTTGTACAGCAGCAACGTGGACATTTTCCTGATTAAGAGCTTTTTCCACTTTCTCGATATAGTGAAAGCTTCAATCCTCATAGAGGAAAAGATTTATGGATGTTACCAAAGTGAATAGATTGCAAACCTTAGTCTGTTTGTTCTCAAAAGAACACCAATATCCTGAAAAATGGAGAAGTAGAGGCACTAGGTTACAAAGAGTCGATAAGTATGTTAGTCAAACATTACACAAAGATGAGCATGTACAAAGATGGGGCTACAGCCAATAAAAAAAACACAAGATGAAGTACTCAGGAAGAAAGACAAAAAGAATCTAAAGATGTGAACACAGATCCAACTGAGTACCCTGTTTTCAGAAAGATCTATCTCATCCACAATGCAACAGAGAACCTTGAACCAAGCACATTTCCTGTGCTGGACCTCATCTATGGCAATATGATAAAGCACTTTGGGAATAAGGCTAAAGCACCATGTTATGACACTGTTGGACATCATCAACGAATTCTGGATAAAAGGGAAAGTGCCTAAACAGTGGGAGTCGACAGTTATTGTTATTTTTCTTAAGACTGTCCAGGATCCCTTCTTTCCAGGCAGCTGTCAGCCTATTCTCAGCTATGTTTAACCAGTCATCTCTCTAAAATAATGGAAGGATTGGTACAATCAAGGCTTCTATCTACCCTAAAAGAAGGTCAGATAGAACCTACACAAATGGCATGTAAGCATTTCCACGCAATTATGGTCCTACTGATTGCCTTCTGTCAGCCTATTATCGACAGATTCCAACAAAAGCCACCACAGTTATCGAAAAGAGTCTTTGGAGCTCAGTGCAGGATTTGATAGTCTGACATTGATAAAATCTTAGTTAAACTCAGAGTGCCTCTGGATAAGAGATTCCAGTTGGTACAGGAATATAATAGTAAGACTAAATGATACTTTTTCGAAGACGAGGCAACTTAGGGCAAAAGTTTCTCAGGGCTCAGTTTTAAGTCTTCTTCTTTTCCTTCTGTACTGTGTACTTTCAGGTCCCTGGATATCATCTGTATACATATATGCAGAGGATATTGCACTTCATATCACGGGGTTGTGAAACAGATGTATTGGAGAATGAATTAAATGAGGACCTGGACATTGTAACTAGATGGGCAAAGGAACATAAATTCCAGTTGAATCCAGCAAAAACAAATTCCTCCTACTTTACCACAAAGTGCAAGAGGTTCAATTATAGTTGAAAACTGACATTGGATGGAGAAAATACTGCTGTTCAGAGGACCCAGAACTACAGCTTGGACCACACATTAGAATGATGGAAGTCAAAGCAAAGAAGAGATTGAATCTGCCATGATGCATCACTGGCACCAATTATGGTTTACGTGTTATAATGATGAAAACAACATAATGCTTGATAATTCACCCAATATTTGAATATGCCTAATCTGTATGGTCACATACCTCTCCCAAAAAGAAAAGGAGGACTTGTGGCACCTTAGAGACTAACCCATTTATTTGAGCAAGAAGTGAGCTGTAGCTCACTTCTTGCTCAAATAAATGGGTTAGTCTCTAAGGTGCCACAAGTCCTCCTGTTCTTTTTGCAGATACAGACTAACACGGCTGCTACTCTGAAACCTGCCTCTTCCAGTAACCTTGCCAAGATCAGTGTTGTGCAATCTGCAGTTCATATAATAATTGCAGTTGTGAGATACATTTCAACAGCAATTTGTGAACAAGAATCTGATGTTCAACTTCTTGAGAATCATAGAACGGAAGAGCTATTTGGTATGGAAGTCATCTTTGTTTCCTACCTGAATGTCCTCATTGTTTCAGTTTTGAATTGGTTTTCCTATTTCTAAACAGACCTGAACAATCATATTCTTTGAAAAGATGTATAAAAACTACGGAAGAAATGGAAGCATTTGATTATATTAGGAGGGTAGTGTCTGCAGAAGCTTGTGTGCCTGGTAATTCCTCCACATGAACCTATTTACTTAGTAGTAAAAATCTTTTGGAACCTTGCTGAAAAGAACATATGGACCTGGCCACCCTAAAGAAAATTGCAGAAAGTATCATCCAAGACTTTCAATTACATGTCAAACAGATTCACATGTACACTGATGGTTTGTCAAGTAAATCATTCAAGAATAGAGGTTGTGGTGTCTTCATACAGTGACCTAATGGAGAAACTACAAGAAAAAACATTAGTTCAAGATATATCAGCTCAAATTATATGTCTGAAATGAAAGCTATTCTGATTGCAATACAAGAAATAAACAGATCAGAAATGTGCAGATGTGATGTTTCCTGATTTGCAGGCAGTGATCCTCACTTCCTTTTGAAGAAATTAGATACCGGCAACAATGTAATTCATAATGAGGCTCTGAGGATCGGAAAGTGAGGCAATATATTATTGACTTCTCAATGGATTCCATCATACACTGGTATATATGGGAGTGAAGTTGCGAATGATCTGGCCAAACTTGGAAGACTGGAAACTCAGGTTGGAATAACAATGGTGGAGGCTATTGATGCCTTATCAAAAAAAAAAAAACATATTAGCTGAAATAAATGGTCAAAAGATAAATGATTCTCTGACTTATATCCAAACATCTTGGAAAATAACATTCATTACCATGAGAATGTGGACAGGCACTCTGCAAGGATGAAACTCAGCAGAGATAGACCTAAGATATAGCCACTCTGCAAGATGTGTCAGGGGAAGACTTTATCCTCTGCCCACTTTTTTGAATATAATATTGTAAGGAAAATGACACTTTTCAGATTTCAGAGCTTGAATCCAGCCCTTACAAAAGACCCTTTAAGAGTTGCCAAATTCATTCTCAGACTTCCTGGCCTGATATGATTATCATTGGACATGATAACAACACAGCTCTGTAGTGATCTTCTTCACCCTAATACCTAACCTGGTAGACATTCAGAAATCACAGTGAAAGGCACAGCACAAGAACCTAGACAAATTGTAACTATGCAGATACATTGGTAATGGTTTCTGTACAGTGGGGAACACACCGGAGTCATGTGAACTACTGGAGTCCTGAGACTGCAATATCAGCCTGAAAATAATTTTAGTGTTGATCTACAGTCTTACTGGGGATGAGTCCTTTTCCCTGGATAACAGCAGTTCTCTCCTGCACGCAGTAGAATACTTGGCTGTGCACAGTGAAGTACATGTAGCCCATAGAGAGCAATTTTCTTCTGGTTACACAGATGTAACAAAGACTGAATTTGTCCCATAACCTTCTGAAGTAAATGATGTGTAAGTAGCAATCACAGTCTTGTACAGAGAAGAAACAACAAACGGGGTGAAATCCAGCCCTGCTGAAGTCAGTGAGAGTTTAGTCCCTGACTTGAATGGAGCCAGGATTTCACCCAAGATCAGCAGCAGTTATCATTTGAGTACTGTATTGAGAAAATAAATACCTATTAAAGGTTTTTGGAGAACATTTCCGTTTCCACACCTCTTTAGGTCCCTATACCACTCAGCTCTGTATTATGAAGTGTCTTTTTTTCTTGCTGAGAAAATCTGGATGGTAATCCTTTTGAAGGCTGTTAATAGAATTCCAAGCATGGGTGAAAGTGGACTGAATGAAAGTCAGGTGAGATGCTCCCTTTTTCCCCAAAGTCTGTGCATAGTAATTTGTATCTACAGTTGGGTAAGCATTAAATAATGAATTTACAGATTTTGATTCATTTTCTCTTCATGAATTGTCCACAGGAAGACTAGGATTTGTTCTTCAGAAGTTATTTGCTGAGTGAAAGAATTTTTTTATTTTGTTTGTTGCTCATTTACAAGTACTGTATTTCAAATAATCAGTGTTTGAAAGCTGAATTGTTTTGTTTGGGCACATAAAACACATTGCATTGCATAAAACACTATTTCCCAACTGCATAAGCATCACTTTTGTGATGTAAATATTCATATTTATCAATTAAAATTAATTTTCTGTAAGTATTCTCTAAAGTTCACCAGGTAGTCACTTTTTGGGGGAAACATTTTTGTAGTGGTTCACTCTCGAGAATATTTATCGAAAATGAATTCAGTCAAAATTAATCCATTAGGAAACTGAGCAGATCTTTGTGGGAAATAACTGGCAGTATTTTTCTAGGTCTAGTTATCTGTAATGCTAATTGAATAGAGCAGGAGAGACTAGATAAATGCAATACTCTCTTGAGAATGCTGGCATGATATTGGGAGTTAATCAGCAAAGAAAAGACAAAGAAAGATGGCTATGACTTGCATTTTTCTACTTTGCTTGGAAAAACAAGTCCAACTTAATCCTACTGCCTGATTGCTTATGTTATTTAAAATACAATAGGCCAGAGGCTCAGCTGGAACAAATCTGTGTAGCTCCATTGACTTGGATGGAAATGTGCTGATTTAAAACCATTGAGCGTCTGGCTTTATTTTATTTTATTTTGCAATAAGGCTCATTTATTCTGCCTTCTACTAGCTCTCTTTGAAGTCTATATTATTACAATGTTTTAAAAAAACTACTACTACAACATTTAGATTCAACACCTTCCTTTTTTCTACCTTGACTTGGACTGTGGAACCTATGAATGTCCTGTAGAACTGAGAATATTCACTATCCTTTTATTTTCACAGATTTTGAAATCCATGAAAATAGTGAACATGATGACAATGAATATTTTGGGCAGGTTCTCTCCTAAGATTTGATAGACAGATACAATATCATTCATTACAGAAATATCTGAGCACCTCACAATACCCCTGAGGTAAAATTACTATTTATCCCCCTTTTACAGATGGGGAACCAAGTCATGGAGAGAAACAGAGTATGTCTACACTATGTTTTAAAACCTGTGGCAGCCAGTCTCAGAGTTCAGAGTAGCAGCCGTGTTAGTCTGTATCCATAAAAAGAAAAGGAGTACTTGTGGCACCTTAGAGACTAACAAATTTATTAGAACATAAGCTTTTGTGAGCTACAGCTCACTTCATCGGATGCATACAGTGGAAAATATAGTGGGGAGATTTTATATATGCAGAGAACATGAAACAATGGGTGTTACCATACACACTGTAACGAGAGTGATCACTTAAGGTGAGCTATTACCAGAAGGAGAGCGGGGAGGGTGTGACCTTTTGTAGTGATAATCAAAGTGGGCCATTTCCAGCACTTTACAAGAACAGTAGGAGGGGAAATAAACAAGGGGAAATAGTTTTACTTTGTGTAATGACACATTCACTCCCAGTCTTTATTCAAGCCTAAGCCCTGGTCTACACTAGGACTTTAGGTCGAATTTAGCAGTGTTAAATCGATGTAAACCTGCACCCGTCCACACAATGAAGCCCTTTATTTTGACTTAAAGGGCTCTTAAAATCGATTTCCTTACTCCACCCCTGACAAGTGGATTAGCGCTTAAATCGACCTTGCCAGCTCGAATTTGGGGTACTGTGGACACAATTCGATGGTATTGGCCTCCGGGAGCTATCCCAGAGTGCTCCATTGTGACCGCTCTGGACAGCACTCTCAACTCAGATGCACTGGCCAGGTAGACAGGAAAAGAACCGCGAACTTTTGAATCTCATTTCCTGTTTGGCCAGCGTGGCAAGCTGCAGGTGACCATGCAGAGCTCATCAGCACAGGTGACCATGATGGAGTCCCAGAATCGCAAAAGAGCTCCAGCATGGACCGAACGGGAGGTACGGGATCTG
Source organism: Caretta caretta (assembly GCF_965140235.1). Lineage (NCBI taxonomy): Eukaryota > Metazoa > Chordata > Testudines > Cheloniidae > Caretta > Caretta caretta. The sequence continues at coordinate 79,776,515 of NC_134208.1, forward strand.
ATCACTGTTTGGGGAGAGGAATCCGTGCTATCAGAACTCCGTTCCAGTTTTCGAAATGCCAAAACCTTTGTCAAAATCTCCCAGGGCATGAAGGACAGAGGCCATAACAGGGACCCGAAGCAGTGCCGCGTGAAACTGAAGGAGCTGAGGCAAGCCTACCAGAAACCAGAGAGGCGAACGGCCGCTCCGGGTCAGAGCCCCAAACATGCCGCTTCTATGATGAGCTGCATGCCATTTTAGGGGGTTCAGCCACCACTACCCCAGCCGTGTTGTTTGACTCCTTCAATGGAGATGGAGGCAATACGGAAGCAGGTTTTGGGGACGAAGAAGATGATGATGATGATGATGATGATGAGGTTGTAGATAGCTCACAGCAAGCAAGCGGAGAAACCGGTTTTCCCGACAGCCAGGAACTGTTTCTCACCCTGGACCTGGAGCCAGTACCCCCCGAACCCACCCAAGGCTGCCTCCTGGAACCAAGCAGGCGGAGAAGGGACCTCTGGTGAGTGTACCTTTTAAAATACTATACATGGTTTAAAAGCAAGCATATGAAAGGATTACTTTGCCCTGGCATTCGTGGTTCTCCTAGATGTACTCCTAAAGCCTTTGCAAAAGGTTTCTGGGGAGGGCAGCCTTATTGCGTCCTTCATGGTAGGACACTTTACCACTCCAGGCCAGTAACACGTACTCGGGAATCATTGTAGAACAAAGCATTGCAGTGTATGTTTGCTGGCATTCAAACAACATCCGTTCTTTATCTCTCTGTGTTATCCTCAGGAGAGTGAGATATAATTCATGGTCACCTGGTTGAAATAGAGTGTTTTTCTTCAGGGGACACTCAGAGGAGCCCATTCCTGCTGGGCTGTTTGCGTGTGGCTAAACAGAAATGTTCCCCGCTGTTAGCCACAGGAAGGGGGGAAGTTTGAGGGGGTAGCCACGCGGTGGGGGGAGGCAAAATGCGACCTTGTAACGAAAGCACATGTGCTATGTATGTAATGTTAACAGCAAGGTTTACCCTGAAAGAGTGTAGCCACTGTTTTATAAAATGTGTCTTTTTAAATACCGCTGTCCCCTTTTCTTTTTCCACCAGCTGCATGTGTTTCAATGATCACAGGATCTTCTCCTTCCCAGAGGCTAGTGAAGCTTAGAAAGAAAAAAAAACGCACTCACAATGAAATGTTCTCCGAGCTCATGCTGTCCTCCCACACTGACAGAGGACAGACGAATGCGTGGAGGCAAATAATGTCAGAGTGCAGGAAAGCACAAAATGACCAGGAGGAGAGGTGGCGGGCTGAAGAGAGTAAGTGGCGAGCTGAAGAGAGGGCTGAAGCTCAAATGTGGCGGCAGCATAATGAGAGGAGGCAGGATTCAATGCTGAGGCTGCTAGAGGACCAAACCAGTATGCTCCAGTGTATGGTTGAGCTGCAGCAAAGTCAGATGGAGCACAGACTGCCACTACAGCCCCTGTGTAACCAACCACCCTCCTCCCCAAGTTCCATAGCCTCCACACCCAGACGCCCAAGAACGCGGTGGGGGGGCCTCCAGCCAACCAGCCACTCCACCACAGAGGATTGCCCCCAAAAAAGAAGGCTGTCATTCAATAAATTTTAAAGTTGTAAACTTTTAAAGTGCTGTGCTTAAAGTGCTGTGTGGCATTTTCCTTCCCTCCTCCACCACCCTCCTGGGCTACCTTGGTAGTCATCCCCCTATTTGTGTGATGAATGAATAAAGAATGCATGAATGTGAAGCAACAATGACTTTATTGCCTCTGCAAGCGGTGATTGAAGGGAGGAGGGGCGGGTGGTTAGCTTACAGGGAAGTAGAGTGAACCAAGGGGCGGGGGGTTTTATCAAGGAGAAACAAACAGAACTTTCACACTGTAGCCTGGCCAGTCATGAAACTGGTTTTCAAAGCTTCTCTGATGCGTACCGCGCCCTCCTGTGCTCTTCTAACCGCCCTGGTGTCTGGCTGCGCGTAACCAGCAGCCAGGCGATTTGCCTCAACCTCCCACCCCGCCATAAACGTCTCCCCCTTACTCTCACAGATATTGTGGAGCACACAGCAAGCAGTAATAACAGTGGGAATATTGGTTTCGCTGAGGTCTAAGAGAGTCAGTAAACTGCGCCAGCGTGCCTTTAAACGTCCAAATGCACATTCTACCACCATTCTGCACTTGCTCAGCCTGTAGTTGAACAGCTCCTGACTACTGTCCAGGCTGCCTGTGTACGGCTTCATGAGCCATGGCATTAAGGGGTAGGCTGGGTCCCCAAGGATACATATAGGCATTTCAACATCCCCAACAGTTATTTTCTGGTCTGGGAATAAAGTCCCTTCCTGCAGCTTTTGAAACAGACCAGAGTTCCTGAAGATGCGAGCGTCATGCACCTTTCCTGGCCATCCCACGTTGATGTTCGTGAAACGTCCGTTGTGATCCACCAGAGCTTGCAGCACTATCGAAAAGTACCCCTTGCGGTTTATGTACTCGGCGGCTTGGTGCTCCGGTGCCAAGATAGGGATATGGGTTCCGTCTATGGCCCCACCACAGTTAGGGAATCCCATTGCAGCAAAGCCATCCACTATGACCTGCACATTTCCCAGGGTCACTACCCTTGATATCAGCAGATCTTTGATTGCGTGGGCTACTTGCATCACAGCAGCCCCCACAGTAGATTTGCCCACTCCAAATTGATTCCCAACTGACTGGTAGCTGTCTGGCGTTGCAAGCTTCCACAGGGCTATCGCCACTCGCTTCTCAACTATGAGGGCTGCTCTCATCTTGGTATTCATGCGCCTCAGGGCAGGGGAAAGCAAGTCACAAAGTTCCATGAAAGTGCCCTTACGCATGCGAAAGTTTCGCAGCCACTGGGAATCGTCCCAGACCTGCAACACTATGCGGTCCCACCAGTCTGTGCTTGTTTCCCGAGCCCAGAATCGGCGTTCCACAGCATGAACCTGCCCCATTAGCACCATGATGCATGCATTGTCAGGGCCCATGCTTTCAGAGAAATCTGTGTCCATGTCCTGATCACTCACGTGACCGCGCTGACGTCGCCTCCTCGCCCGGTATCACTTTGCCAGGTTCCGGTGCTGCATATACTGCTGGATAATGCGTGTGGTGTTTAATGTGCTCCTAATTGCCAAAGTGAGCTGAGCGGCCTCCATGCTTGCCTTGGTATGGCATCCGCACAGAAAAAAGGCGCGGAACGATTGTCTGCCGTTGCTCTGACGGAGGGAGGGGCGACTGATGACACGGCTTACAGGGTTGGCTTCAGGGAGCTAAAATCAACAAAGGGGGTGTCTTTACATCAAGGAGTATTTCAGGCAGGACTTCACGGAGGGTTCCAATAAGAAATGGTGCACCTAAGTTATCGTTCTTATTGGAACAAGGAGGTTAGCCTGGCCTCTGATTGATACATGGCTAGATTTACCTCACTGCACCTTCTCTGTGAGTGACTGCGGTGTGACCTAGAGGAATGAGTCCCCTAGACAGGGGAGGGGGTGAAGCAAATGAGTACATACAAATCTGGTCTATTTCTTGTTTTGATCCACTGCATCTATCTTTTACATCTTTGGCTGGCAGCAGACGGTGCAGAAGGACTGCATGCCATCCACATCTCATGGCTGCTCAGCAGAAGATGGTACAATACGACTGCTAGCCATCCTCATCTCTTGCCTGCCTGGCAGAAGATGGTACAATACGACTGCTAGCAATCCTCATCTCTTGCCTGCCTGGCAGAAAATGGTACAGTACGACTGCTAGCAATCCGTATCGCCTGCCTGCTCACCATAAGACGGTTCAATAGGACTGACTGCAGGACTAAAGAGAATGACCTGGTCAAGTCACTCCAAATTTAGTCCCTGCGCCCATGTCTGCCCAGGCGCTCCCAGCCGACGTGGCCAGGAGCACCTCAGACATGACGATGATGGCTACCAGTCGTACTGTACCGTCTGCTGCCACAAGGCAAGGGGTTGCTGCTACTGTGTAGCAAAGCCGTACCGCGTCTGCCAGCACCCAGGAGACATAGGGTGAGCGGGCTCCATGCTTGCTGTGGTATGGCGTCTGCACAGGTAACTCAGGAAAAAAGGCGCGAAACGATTGTCTGCCCTTGCTTTCACGGAGGGAGGGAGGGAACAGGGGCCTGACGATATGTACCCAGAACCACCCGCGACACTGTTTTAGCCCCATCAGGCATTGGGATCTCAACCCAGAATTCCAATGGGCAGTGGAGACTGCGGGAACTGTGGAATAGCTACCCACAGTGCAACACTCCAGAAGTCGACTCTAGCCTCGGTACTGTGGAAGCGCTCCGCCAAGTTAATGCACTTAATGCACTTAGAGCATTTTCTGTGGGGACACACACACTCGAATATATAAAACCGATTTCTAAAAAACTGACTTCTATAAATTCGACCTTATTCCGTAGTGTAGACATACCCTAAGTTAACTATATCCAGTTTGCAAATTAATTCCAATTCAGCAGTCTCTCATTGGAGTCTGTTTTTGAAACTTTTTGTTGAAGAATTGCCACTTTTAGGTCGGTAATCGAGTGACCAGAGAGATTGAAGTTTTCTCCGACTGGTTTTTGAATGTTATAATTCTTGACGTCTGATTTGTGTCCATTTATTCTTTTACGTAGAGACTGTCCAGTTTGCCAATGTACATGGCAGAGGGGCATTGCTGGCACATGATGGCATATATCACATTGGTAGATGTGCAGGTGAACAAGCTTCTGATAGTGTGGCTGATGTGATTAGGCCCTATGATGATGTCCCCTGAATAGATATGTGGACACAGTTGGCAACGGGCTTTGTTGCAAGGATAGGTTCCTGGGTTAGTGGTTTTGTTGTGTGGTGTGTGGTTACTGGTGAGTATTTGCTTCAGGTTGGTGGGGCCGTCTGTAAGCAAGGACTGGCCTGTCTCCCAAGATCTGTGAGAGTGATGGGTCATCCTTCAGGATAGTTTGTAGGTCATTGATGAAGCGTTGGAGAGGTTTTAGTTGGGGGCTGAAGGTGATGGCTAGTGGTGTTCTGTTATTTTCTTTGTTGGGCCTGTCCTGTAGTAGGTAACTTCTGGGTACTCTTCTGGCTCTGTCAATATGTTTCTTCACTTCAGCAGGTGGGTATTGTAGTTGTAAGAATGCTTGATAGAGATCTTGTAGGTGTTTGTCTCTATCTGAGGGGTTGGAGCAAATGGGGTTGTATCATAGAGCTTGGCTGTAGACCATGGTTCATGTGGTGTGGTCTGGATGAAAGCTGGAGGCATGTAGGTAGGTATAGCGGTCACTAGGTTTCTGGTATAGGGTGGTGTTTATGTGACCATTGCTTATTAGTGTCCAGGAAGTGGATTTCTTGTGTGGGCTGGTCCAGGCCAAGGTTGATGGTGGGATGGAAATTGTTGAAATCATGGTGGAATTCCTCAAGGCTTCCTCAGAGTGTGAGTTTACAGACCAAGGCTCAAACTACAGCGCTAAAATCACTAGTGTAGATGTTGCAGCTTCTGCTCTGAAATCCAACCACTACCCCAGGCTTTCAAGCCCGAACTCTAGCCCGAGCTCAAATGTGTACATAGCTATTTTTAGCACCATTCCGCAAGCTAGAGTATGTAGACCCAGGCTCTGAGACTCACTGCTGTGGGTTTTAAAACACTGTGAGACCATGGGTGGTGGGTATAAGAGGCTAGGGGAGGTTGAGCCTCCGCGAACAGGATGTGGCGCACCTCCCTTTGGAGGTGCCTCTGTCTTTGGAGTGCCACCACCGAAAAGACACCCGAGCCATCCCACCCTGTGGCTCTTTTGCAGCCGCATGGCCCCTCTTTCCATTCCTGCTCCCCCTCTTCCCCAGAGGACCCCGTCCACCACTTGTGCCTCTCCGCATTCTTCCCCAAGACTCCTCCACCCACTGGGAGTGGAGAGGCACAAGCGGTGGTCAGGGAAGCCTCAGGAGACAGGGCAGAGAGGTACGAGTGGCAGGGTCAGGTGGGCTCAGGGGGAGGGGGTGAAAAGGTGTGAGCAGTGGGCAGGGGGAGCCTCCGGGGAGGAGTAGGAAAGGCCCGGGTGCGGGGAGCCTCAGGGGAGAGGGCGGAGCAGGTGTGGGGCCTGGGGTGGAGTCAGGTTGGAACATGGGCGGGACCTCGCAGTGAGGAGGCTGAGCAGGAGGAAGCCTCGGGGCAGAGCAGGAGGTGGTGCTGTGGTTCAGGTACCAGTGCCCCCCACCCCTCCCCCCTTCTAGGGAGCTTTTGGCACTTGTACCCAGCCTCCCCAATTGCAGGCGTGCCACCCATGTGTGTGACTTGTCCAAGATCACAAAGGGACATCTGTTTAGGAGCAGGGACTCCCAAATCCTGAATTAGTACCTAACTATTAGATCATCTATCCTCTCCCACCTGATCCGATCAACAGCTCAAATCTGGTGCCTGCATGCCACTATCTACAGTGATCCCTGGAAGAAGATCACTACCTAAAATGGCATTCAACAAGATTGGTGGCATATTGATGCCCACATGGCCACCTACTAGTAGAAACATGCTCCCTGCTAAGCAACGCCAGCCTAGTGTGGAACAGTCCATTTTGCTATTTGTTGGTCCTAGGAGAAGCTGTCCTTGCAGTCTGCTAGTTATTTTGGAGTCATTGCCCAGTAATAAAGGAGTGATAGTACCTTCCCACCACAATAAATAAAGAGCTTGTCTCTATAGAGTGAAACAACAGTGTGATGATATAATTTAATTTACAGTATATTTCCAGAATGTTGTGAAAGCTATCAGCAGTGATACTTTTCTGTAGGATGAAGGAAAGTTCTTCTTCTTCTGTGTTGATACCAGAAGAAAAAAGACTTAACTATTATAGAATATAAAGCCAGAAAGGATTACTACAATCATCTAATATGATCTCTTGTAAAACACAGGCCACAGAACTTCCCTAAATTAATTCCTTTTGTACCAGATGGTCTTCCAAAATCTTCAAACTATTATAAAGACATTCCTTGATAAGTGCTTTGTCCCAATGCTAAATGTTTTGACAGAACACTTATTTCTATCAGACAGCCCAAAACCAATGAGAACTATCTGGTAGGCATGTAACTGCTTTATGAGAATTACTCTCCCTGTGCAATATTGGTATCAGGTGGAATGATTCATGATCAAATATTTGAAAAGACAAACAATTCCAAGAGTGGGTGATGCCTGATAATAGAGAAATATTTAATTCTTGATTACACTGAGTGTTAAAAAAGACTTAAACCATCCACTGCAGGTACAAAAGCATTATCTGTTTGCAACCTAGTGACATTCTATAGAGTATTAAAGGAACACTGTCAATTTAAAATGTAGGCTCCAGTCCTGCATTTGGATGAAATGGCACTATTCATGGTGCATAAAGTTAAAGAGGTGCACTGTAGGATTGGGGCCATAGGTTAAAAATAGTTTCAGGTTCTACATTTGCCCAGGAGTCTCATACCAATTATTATTCATTTTGAAGACTTTTAGAAGTGTTTTGTTCCCTTTTCTTCTGTGTAGAAGTCTGTGATGGGGTGTCTACCCCAAACAAGATTGCATGGGGGAAAAGGGCCAATTCCCTCCAGGTGCAGCCTCTTACAGGAAAAGCCTGTAAGAGGCTGCACCTGGAGCTGAGTCAGGGCTGATAAGCTCTGATTGATGATGAAGCCCAGCTGGGCAGGGGCAGGCTGAGCTAGTATAAAATCAGAAGTAGCAAGCAAGAGGGGTTGGTAGGAGAGGGAGGATTTTTTGGACCTCAAATTAATTCACTCTAGATCCTGAAGAACAGTTTATTAGAGAAGGGGGAATAGATACAAATTAGGAACAAAAAGGAAAAGAGTAGAAGCAGAATCAGATAATAATGATATCTGCAGAAAGCAAAGTTGAGGAAGGAAATCATCTAAAATCTTAAAAATATAAGATTCCTAGCCAAAAAATAAGTCTATCAAGTAACTGACTTTTTTTTTTTTTTAAAGCATAGGAGATATTGTAAGAGCCAGGAGCAAGCTGATAAACTGCTAAAAACTAAACTACTGGGAAAACTTAAAATAAGTTACCCCCTGTATTTCAGTCAAATATATTTTGTAGATGGCAATCTATATTAGAGCTGACCACTGATGGAATAACCAATAGCACAGTACAGAATTACATGTTAGTACATAAATGAGGAGGAGAAGACAAGCCATTAACAGCTGTACTGATTACATTTATGGGAGGGACTCTACCTGAGAAAGTAATATTATGGTTTCAGATATTCAGAACCAAGCCAAATATACCCCCACCCCCAAGGTGTTATAGGTGTCAGTGGTATGGACATGTAGCACCTGTTTGTAAAGGGAAAACAAGATGCAGTAAACGGGGGAAAGCATTCCTATGAAAATTGTATAGAAGGGACAGAGATTCAAATGTAGTAACTGCGGTGGTAATCAGAGTCTGGCATATAGAGGGTGTATTGTAGCAAGGCAAGCTAATGAGATACAGAAGACAAAAATTGTTAATAACATATCTTATGTAGAAGCTTTAGGGAACTCTCAAAGCATCAGGTGGAAGACAGAAGAGATGATCATCTCAGGAGAAGGGAACTGCAGACAACCTAATGTTATAAAAAACACTGTGTAAAGACAGGTTTCAGAGTAGCAGCCATGTTAGTCTGTATTCGCAGAAAGAAAAGGAGGACTTATGGCACCTTAGAGACTAACAAATTTATATATTAGTCTCTAAGGTGCCACAAGTACTCCTTTTCTTTTTACTGTGTAAAGAATAGGTGATGATATATTAGTAATGAAAAAGAAAGGCCAGTTTGTTTACCTGCCGCGTCCGCAGGTTCAGCCGATCGCGGCTCCCACTGGCTGCAGTTTGCTGTGGCTGGCCAATGGGGGGTGCGGGAAGTGGTGCGAGCTGAGGGACTTACCAGCCACCTCTTCCCGCACCCCCCATTGGCAAGGCACAGTGAACCGTGACCAGTTGGAGCCGCAATCAGCCGAATGTGCGGACGCGGCAGGTAAACAAACCATCCTGGCCCATCAGGGGCTTTCCCTGCACAAGTGGCATCCCAAGTTTGGGAAACACTGTTTTATTGGAATGTGCAGTCTGATGGCACATTGTCAAGAATTATAAGAAAATAGCCAGGAAATGAAAACTAAACCAGATGTATGTGTATCCAGGAAACATAGTTGTTTGAAAAGTTATTTTTTAAAATTGCCAGGGTACATTTCCTTTAGGCAAGACTGAAAACTAGGAAGAGGATGTGGCATTTGTTCTTTCATAAGGGAAAAATTAAACTACTTAGCAGTACAGAATGAGGAAGCAAGCCTAGACACCAATGCAGAAGAGTAATATTTTTAAGGATTTATAATATCTACAATCCATGTAGGAAATTAGAAAGTTCAGAGCTAAATAAATAGTGAAGAATGCTAAAAGACCATATATTATATGTGGTGACCTAAATAGTCATTATAAATTGTGGGGAAGTGAGACAACTGATAAAAATGATGCATGCTTAGACAAGTTCATTGATTAAACCAGTCTAGTGGTTTTAAACTTTGGCACTCCGATCAGATTTAATGAAACAGATGGTAGTTTTTTGCTGCTTAGACCTGGGAATTATAACAGCAGATATTGCAAGTAAACGGAACTGGGAAATATATGTCAGGAAGAATAGGAAGTGATAACTTTTCAAGTGCAACGTATGGTTGAAGGTAATGGAAAATGACCCACCTGGAATTTTAAGAAAGCTGAATGGGAGCTATTTACAAATGTACTGAATTTGTGAATAATCATTGTCTGATTAATGATAGAGAATTTCAATGACAATGTAATAAAAGGATTGATAGCAGCAGCTATTGTAGATATACCTAAAATATTGAAGTACCCCAAAAATAAAAACTCACTTCCATGATGGAATGAGGAGTCAAAATGCAAGTTAAAGAAAGGAAAAACACCTATAAAAAGCAACAAATACAGTGAATAGTGAAGATCTAATGAAGTATAAAAACGTAAGGCAATAGCACATAGAATTATAAAAAAGATTGAAGAAAGAGTTGGAGGATGTACTGTGGGTAGATAAACAATATACAAAGACATCAGAAATATACACAGGTAAATTTGAAGAATGAATGGAATTCAGACTAAGAGTAGCCACATTCCAGGGACTGACAACATAGTTAGAAGATCTGATAAAGAGAAAGCAGAAGTTTTAGCAAAAACTTTCCAAAGGGGTGAGAAAGGATAATAATAAACAATAATAATAGACAATCAAAGTGAGCTTTTTCCAGCAGATTAAAAGACAAATCAAACTACATATGATTTATTATGTAGTTGGTGTAAAACATTAATTCAGTGTAGTATGTTCATGTTTTGTATATGAGACCTTGAGAAAGCTATTGATATAGAATCATAGAATATCAGGGTTGGAAGGGACCCCAGAAGGTCATCTAGTCCAACCCCCTGCTCGAAGCAGGACCAATTCCCAGTTAAATCATCCCAGCCAGGGCTTTGTCAAGCCTGACCTTAAAAACCTCTAAGGAAGGAGATTCTACCACCTCCCTAGGTAACGCATTCCAGTGTTTCACCACCCTCTTAGTGAAAAAGTTTTTCCTAATATCCAATCTAAACCTCCCCCACTGCAACTTGAGACCATTACTCCTCGTTCTGTCATCTGCTACCATTGAGAACAGTCTAGAGCCATCCTCTTTGGAACCCCCTTTCAGGTAGTTGAAAGCAGCTATCAAATCCCCCCTCATTCTTCTCTTCTGCAGGCTAAACAATCCCAGCTCCCTCAGCCTCTCCTCATAACTCATGTGTTCCAGACCCCTAATCGTTTTTGTTGCCCTTCGCTGGACTCTCTCCAATTTATCCACATCCGTCTTAAAGTGTGGGGCCCAAAATTGGACACAGTACTCCAGATGAGGCCTCGCCAATGTCGAATAGAGGGGAACGATCACGTCCCTCGATCTGCTCGCTATGCCCCTACTTATACATTACAAAATGCCATTGGCCTTCTTGGCAACAAGGGCACACTGCTGACTCATATCCAGCTTCTCGTCCACTGTCACCCCTAGGTCCTTTTCCGCAGAACTGCTGCCTAGCCATTCGGTCCCTAGTCTGTAGCTGTGCATTGGGTTCTTCCGTCCTAAGTGCAGGACCCTGCACTTATCCTTATTGAACCTCATCAGATTTCTTTTGGCCCAATCCTCCAATTTGTCTAGGTCCTTCTGTATCCTATCCCTGCCCTCCAGAGTATCTACCACTCCTCCCAGTTTAGTATCATCCGCAAATTTGCTGAGAGTGCAATCCACACCATCCTCCAGATCATTTATGAAGATATTGAACAAAACCGGCCCCAGGACCGACCCCTAGGGCACTCCACTTGATACCGGGTGCCAACTAGACATGGAGCCATTGATAACTACCCGTTGAGCCCGACAATCTAGCCAGCTTTCTACCCACCTTATAGTGCATTCTTCCAGCCCATACTTCCTTAACTTGCTGACAAGAATACTGTGGGAGACCGTGTCAAAAGCTTTGCTAAAGTCAAGAAACAATACATCCACTGCTTTCCCTTCATCCACAGAACCAGTAATCTCATCATAAAAGGCGATTAGATTAGTCAGGCATGACCTTCCCTTGGTGAATCCATGCTGGCTGTTCCTGATCACTTTCCTCTCATGCAAGTGCTTCAGGATTGATTCTCTGAGGACCTGCTCCATGATTTTTCCAGGGACTGAGGTGAGGCTGACTGGCCTGTAGTTCCCAGGATCCTCCTTCTTCCCTTTTTTAAAGATTGGCACTACATTAGCCTTTTTCCAGTCATCCGGGACTTCCCCGGTTCGCCACGAGTTTTCAAAGATAATGGCTAATGGCTCTGCAATCACAGCCGCCAATTCCTTCAGCATTCTCGGATGCAACTCGTCCAGCCCCATGGACTTGTGCACGTCCAGCTTTTCTAAATAGTCCCTAACCACCTCTATCTCCACAGAGGGCTGGCCATCTCTTCCCCATTTTGCGATGCCCAGCGCAGCAGTCTGGGAGCTGACCTTGTTAGTGAAAACAGAGGCAAAAAAAGCATTGAGTACATTAGCTTTTTCCACATCCTCTGTCACTAGGTTGCCTCCCTCATTCAGTAAGGGACCCACACTTTCCTTGGCTTTCTTCTTGTTGCCAACATACCTGAAGAAACCCTCCTTGTTACTCTTGACATCTCTGGCTAGCTGCAGCTCTAGGTGCGATTTGGCCCTCCTGATATCATTCCTACATGCCCGAGCAATATTTTTATACTCTTCCCTGGTCATATGTCCAACCTTCCACTTCTTGTAAGCCTCTTTTTTATGTTTAAGATCCACTAGGATTTCACCATTAAGCCAAGCTGGTCGCCTGCCATATTTACTATTCTTTCGACTCATCGGGATGGTTTGTCCCTGTAACCTCAACAGGGATTCCTTGAAATACAGCCAGCTCTCCTGGACTCCTTTCCCCTTCAAGTTAGTCCCCCAGGGGATCCTGGCCATCCATTCCCTGAGGGAGTCGAAGTCTGCTTTCCTGAAGTCCAGGGTTCGTATCCTGCTGCTTACCTTTCTTCCCTGCGTCAGGATCCTGAACTCAACCAACTCATGGTCACTGCCTCCCAGATTCCCATCCACTTTTGCTTCCCCCACTAATTCTACCCGGTTTGTGAGCAGCAGGTCAAGAAAAGCGCCCCCCCTAGTTGGCTCCTCTAGCTCCTCCTGGCTCCTCTATATCAGCAAGAATACATCCCCAGTTAAAGATAATATTGTAACAATGTTAAATATCTCTCTGAAATCAATTTGAGGGTTATCTTTGAATTATTTAACACTATATGTGAAAAAGGAATGATAGTGGTAGGGTGGAAACATGAAGTAGTAATTCCATTATCAAAACCTGGCAAACTATCTACGGAAGTGGATGTGTATTGACCATTTGCCCTTACATTCTGTCTAGGTAATGTAGCATTCATACAAGGTTCAGGGACTCGGCAACATTCAGGACACACCAGGAGTGTTGTGTAGGAGCTGTGCACACACAGCTCCTCTCAAGGGCATGAACCTTGGAATCTCGCCCAGATGACATGAACCGTGGGAAGCCTGCCAGGACTGGGCTCAAGGCCCGAGAGCAAGGAATGTGATAGATAGAAATTGGTAAATAAGAATGTTAAACAAAGCCAGTGTATTTGCGGGGGGAGAGAAAGAATAAAGGAGAGGGTGGAAAGCTGACAGGAGCAGTCCATTGGCAGACCAGCCTGTTTGCTTGCTTAAAACTCTGTGCTGTCTTGTATTTGAACCGCAACAAGGTAAAATTATAGAGAGAATGGTAAATGAAAGATTGGTTGCCTCGTTGGAAAACTATGGCATTACAGATAAGGTGCAGAGTGATTTTATGAGAGGAAGATGCACCATTGATCACATTGCAAAATTAGAAACTGAAATGCAAAAAAAAGTAAAAGAAAAAGGGTTTCATGATAGCTGTTTTTCTAGATATTGAAAAGGTATATGACATGCTTATTGTGCAAAGTAGGTGCACTAGTAATAAGGGGAAGAATATATGGGTGGATTAGAGAATTTCTGAATTAAAGAACCATACAAAGTTAAGTTAAATATATAGATAGATATGAATATGTATATATTCAGCATGATTAATTGCACTGTTAAATAATATAATACTATATATTATATATTATAATATAATACTATATATTTATATATATATATATTATATAAATGTTTGTATGTTTTCCACATTTTCAAATATATTGATTTCAATTACAACACGGAATACAAATTGTACAGTGTATATTTATTTTATTATATTAGCACTGTAATAATAAAAAATAGTATTTTTCAATTCACTTAATATAAGTACTATACTGGAATATCTTTATCATGAAAGTTGAACTTACAAATGTATAATTATGTACTGTCAAGATTCCTTCTCCACTCTGAACTCTAGGGTACAGAAGTGGGGACCTGCATGAAAACCCCGTAAGCTTATTTTTACCAGCTTAGGTTAAAAACTTCCTCAAGGTACAAACTTTGCCTTGTCCTTGAACCCTATGCTGCCACCACCAAGCATGTTAAACAAAGAACAGGGAAAGAGCCCACTTGGAGATGTCTTCCCCAAAAAGTATCCCCCCAAGCCCAACACCCCCTTTCTTGGGGAAGGCTTGATAAAAATCCTCACCAATTTGCATAGGTGAACACAGACCCAAATCCTTGGATCTTAAGAACAGTGAAAAAGCAATCATGTCTTAAAAGAAGAATTTTAATTGAAGAAAAAAGGTAAAAGAATCACCTCTGTAAAATCAGGATGGTAAATACCTTACAGGGTAATCAGATTCAAAATATAGAGAATCCCTCGAGGCAAAACCTTAAGTTACAAAAAGACACAAAACAGGAATATACATTCCATTCAGCACAGCTATTTTATCAGCCATTTAAACAAAACAGAATCTAATGCATATCTAGCTAGATTACTTACTAAGTTCTAAGACTCCATTCCTTTTCTCTTCCCAGCAAAAGCATCACACAGACAGAAAGAGCCTTTGTTTCTCCCCCCTCCAGCTTTGAAAATATCTTGTCTCCTCATTGGTCATTTTGGTCAGGTGCCAGCGAGGTTATCCTAGCTTCTTAACCCTTTACATGTGAAAGGGTTTTTCCTCTGGCCAGGAGGAATTTTAAAGGTGTTTACTCTTCCCTTTATATTTATGACATGTACAAAAAAACCTGCATTCAAAAACAAAACAATGTAAAACTTTAGAGCCTACAAGTCCACTATGTCCTACTTCTTGTTCAGCCAATCACTCAGACAAACAAGTTTATTTACATTTTCAGGACATAATGCTCCTGCTTCTTGTTCACAATGTCACCTGAAAGTGAGAACAGGTGTTCACATGGCACTGTTTTAGCCAGCATTACGAGATATTTATGTCCCACATGCACTAAAGATTCATATGTCCCTTCATGCTTCAACCGTCATTCCAGAGAACATGCGTCCATACTGATGATGGGTTCTGCGCAATAAAGATGCAAAGCACAGTAGACTGACAAATGTTTATTTTCATCATCTGAGTTAGATGCCACCAGCAGAAGGTTGATTGTCTTTTTTGGTGGTTCAGGTTCTGTAGTTTCTGCATCAGGTGCTGCTCTTTTAAGACTTCACACCCTATCCCTCTCAGATTTTGGAAAACACTTCAGATTCTTAAAGCTTGGGTCAAGTGCTGTAGCTGTCTTTAGAAATCTCACATTGGTACCTTCTTTGCAATTTGTCAAATTTGCAGTGAAAGTGTTCTTAAAATGAACAACATGTTGGATCATCATCCGAGACGGTGATAACATGAAATATATGGCAGAATGCAGGTACAGTACAGAGCAGGAGACATACAATTCTCCTCCAAGGAGTTCAGTCACAAATTTAATTAATGCATTATTTTTTTAATGAGCGGCATCAGCATGAAAGCATGTCCTCTGGAATGGTGGGCACACAAATGTTTAGCATATAAGCACATAAATACCTTGCAATGCCAGCTAATAAAATTCCATACAAACGTCTGTTCTCACTTTCTGATGACACTGTAAATAAGACGCAGGCAGCATTATCTCCTGTAAATGTAAACAAATGTGTTTCTCTTAGCTATTGGCTGAACAAGAAGTAGAACTGAGTGGACTTGTAGGCTCTAAAGTTTTACATTGTTTTGTTTTTGAGTGCAGTTAACTAACAAAAAAAATCTACAGTTGTAAGTTGTGCTTTCACAATAAAGAGACTGCACTGTGGTACTTGTATGAGGTTAATTAAAAATACTATTTCTTTTGTTTATCATTTTTACAGAGCAAATATTTGTATTAAAGACAATATAAAGCAAATACTGTACACTTTGTATTCTGTGTTGTAATTGAAATCAATATATTTGAAAATGTAGAAAAACATCCACAATATTTAATAAATTTCAATTGGTATTCTATTGTTTAACAGTGAGGTTAAAACTGATGAATTGTGATTCATTTTTTTTTTAAATTGTGATTTTTTTAAATCAATTCTGTGAGTTAACTGCAATTAATTGACTGCCCTAATATGTATATATATGTATGGTGAATGTATATATCAAAAATGGAACACCGCAGGGAAGTATTATCCGCCCAACCTTATTTAATATTATGATAAGTTATGTCCCAAAACAACTAAGTGCTGGGGTAGGTGTCACTCTATTCGCAGACTGTGCTCTGTGGATTAGGAGGAGGAATACTGAGGTGGCAGGGAAGAAAATCAACAGTGTTATGCGAAACCTCTGACTGAGGAAATGCCTGGCATGTTCTCCATTGCTAAAACCAAAGGACATATCTTTACAAAAAGGAAAGTCACAAAGGAATGCAAACTGTATGGAGGAAAAATGGACATAGTTAAAAGGTTCATATTCTTAGGAGTAATATTTGAAAAGGAGCATATAAACTATGTTAAAGATGTATGTACATGAAGGATTAGCCTGCTTAAAAGTCTTTCTGGGACTAATAGAATGGGGCTGGATAAGAAAACACTGCTGATGTTATACAGAGCTTTAATCAGACCACTTATTGATTATGGCTGGCAAGATTTGAGTCAGCACAAAAATCAGAACTTAAAACATTTGAATTAATACAAGCCCAAGCACTACAAATTGTGTGTGGTGTATTTATTACACAACACTATATGCACACTACAGATAGCTTGCAGTGAAATACCAGTTACACTACAAATTTAAAGTACTGGACCTAATTTTCTGGGATGAAGTTAATGGGAACATCAATAATGAAAATACAAAAAAAATATTGAGGACTGTGGGGAATTCATAGGTAAACTATCACTCATGATATTAAAACTCTACATGCCACTTGAGTTAGTGTGGACAGAAGAGTTGAAAGACAAGGAAAAGGTGAATGAAGTCAAAACTTTTTGTCATGGGTAAAGTCTAAATGAATACCTGACTATGTAGGTGTCATGATAGCTGAACTAGTAGCAATAATACTAGCATTAAATTAGATCTGGGATGTATACATAGCAGCAGTGGTCATTTTTTCAGATTCAATCTCAGGCCTTATGGCAGCAAAAAAGGGTGTCTCAGTATGGAGAAGTGATTTAATCAATGAAATTATATTTCTAATAACCGAGTTAGTACAGGTGGGGATACAAGTAGCATTAGCTTGGATCCCAGATCATGTTGTGCTAAAAGGGAATGAAATAATTGACAAAGCAGCTAAAAATGCAGTAAGAAATGGAAAGATTGACATAGAAATACCCTTGAGCAAACAGGAATTCAAAAGACTAGAAAAATGTAAAAGAGGAATGACAAAGTTGTATTAATGAAAAGAGAGAGAAGATTTTTTGAATTGTACCCTAGAATTGAGGACTATGATATACTTCAGGGCCTTGATAGCACTAACAAAGTGCTTTAGTTTAGAGTACTAATAGGCCATTGTGTCTTAAACAAAAATCTGTTTTGAAAAACTAGACGCAAATAGATTGTATGCACTCTGTAGGAAGAAACTATTGATCACCTTCTATGCATACGTAAAACTTTTTGATAAAGAAAGGGAGAAAACTTTTTGAGCAATTCAAATGTCTAAAGGTTAAAAAAAATGTGATTTAGTAAAAACATTGAGGAAATGGAGTATTATTAAAGAGGTTCTGTTATATTACCTGAAAGACACAGTGCAGAGTGAGAGGATATAAACTGCTAAGTAGTGAGGAATTATAGTTGGTGATGGCTAGAGACTATTTAGCAAAGTCTGCTTCACCATAAAAAAAAGGGGGAAAAGAGAAAGAAGGGCTGGTAGGGAGGAATTCTGCAGAGAGGAGGGAGTTAGCAAGAAACAAGGAGTCCTAGTGGGGAGCCCTGGTATTTTGCTGTCATGCTGGCTGGAATGCCTCACAACTATGCCACTGAATGCATCTGATGAAGTGAGCTGTAGCTCACGAAAGCTTATGCTAAAATAAATTTGTTAGTCTCTAAGGTGCCACAAGTACTCCTTTTCTCCTCACAACTATTAGTGCTTACCTCAGCACAGACTTCCAGAAACAGGGAAGACACCCCAAACTGGTGGTGTGTTCTATAATTAGATTTCACAAAACTAGTAACAAATGTGAACTCCTGGATCACTATACCAGTCTTACAGTGGAGTCTCAGATAGACGTTTAAACACCTGAATACACTCTTACATTTACACTCATTTTGATCTATACTAACACACAAATAAATTGGCCTGTGTGCCCTGATCTGCCTTGGGATACAGAATCTGGAAAGAACCCAGAAGAGGGAGCAGAATAGGCACAAGTGCTACACCAGGGGTGGTCTAGAAGACAGAGAAAGGAAGGTAGGAAACAGCCCAGGAAACAACAACAGGGTCTGAGATTATGTAGACCATGGTTGCTGGGGCATAGGGTACTTGGGTTGGAACTTGCAGCAGACACGGGCCTGGGCTTCCCTTTCAGCCACTGGGGAAGTGCACAGTCTGGGCAGTGGAGCAGAAGACAACCTGAGACAGATCATCCAGTGGGTCTTTGATACCCCGGAAGGGGAAAACTTTAGTCACCTGGCTGGAAGACTAAACCATGAAGAGGGAGCAATCAAATCAAAAGACACAGAAACCACGGGGATAAGCAATCAAAGTAGGGGGCATCAGACTGGTAGAGAGCTAAACCCAGATTCAGTCACAAGGAGGTGCTCCAGGGGTAAGTAGTGAAAAACCCTGACAAAGGGCCACATGAGCATTAAGGAAATTGACTAAATGACTGTAAATACATAAGAATCAGTGAGATGACTAAGCATTTGGCTGCACTCTGTCTAAAGTAAGCCATCTGTAGTAGATGTGATACTGTATAAAAAGGAAGATAACTAGTTACACTACTACAGTCACCAATGTCACAAAGATGCAATAAATCTTGTACAATGTATGTCATGTCAGGTATCAATGGAAAAGTTAGAGTGCTAAGTGTTAGGGGGCTTATTCCTTCACCCTCTCACTTCCCTGGTCCTTCTCGCATGAACAGAGAGCAACAATACTCGAAGTCCAAAGGTGCAAACAATTCAATGTTTATTGGGGTGAACTTCCAGCAAGCTTAAATCCAAGTTCCTTTTTCCTTATTTTTGAATCCTAACTTACTTCCTGTTTTCCCATAATTTATATAGTAATATTCTTAGCTATACCTTAACCAATCATTTTACTAAAATGTAACTAACCAATCCTAACATATTGTAACATGATTATTTAACTAATTATATCCCACCTTAATTAGTTTACACCCAGCAAAATTAATTATACAGCAGACAGAAACACTCACAGAACCAGACAGAGATAATGCAGACAAACAATAGGAAAATGGAGACTACAGTGATAGAACAACAAAGAAATGAGGATTTCACATCCCAGCTATAGATCAGTGAGTTCTTGCCAGACAGGATGCTATCAAACTAAATTTCTTTGTACATCTTCTAGGTACTTCCCTTTCTCTGGAGGTGATAGGCATTATCAGCACAGGATTGTATTCCTAACAGCCTAATAGTACCTTATTTCAGTGTGACTAGTTTGGAATGTGAGGATGTGACCGGTTGCTTCCCAGCTTATGGCTGCCTCTGCTGCTTAGCCAGAGGTGTTAGCCTAAGAACAGGGCCTCAGACTGTCACAGTAAGAGAAGGCCCTATACAGTCAGACAGTGATTTTGATTCTTTCTATTATACCTCTATAACTAGCTAAAGGATAAACATATACATAAATTCTTAAAGTATAGGCCTTTGCAGACAGGCCTGAATATCTATATCATAACACTAAGTATTATTATCCTGTTTAAATATCTATCATCTTTGTATCTGAAGTAATGAATATTTGCTGTGTGTTTGTATCTCACACCTGTTGTTTTTTTGGGTGACATCCCAAGACTGATTTGCATCAAGGCTAGCCAGCCTGCTTAATGGTCTATTAAGGACAATCCACTCGCCCACAGAGCCCTTCCTGGAGATGTTTCACAAAGCACTGAGGCAATAGCTTCCCCATGATTCAGCAAGGCATGTAAGGGCATGTGATCTAAGATTCCATCTTTTGCCAGTAACTTTCCATGCACTTGGGGTGAAAGTATAAAAGGAGACTGTGACATCACTGATTTCATTCCTGCTCCACATATCTAGACATGATTTCAAACAAAGAAGAGCTTTGAACAGAGGACTGATGACCCCCAATCTAATGGGTGAACCAGAGAGATTTGTTACAAGCAAGCAGATTTACCATCATTGCTATGATACTGAGACTCTCAAATAACTTGGAATGTATATGATTCATTTAACAACTCTTCTTTTTTATTATTGATAAAACTTTAGTTTATAGTTTTACTAAAGAAATTGGCTACAACATGGTATTTGGTAAGATCTAAAGTGTGTGTGTGTGTGTGTATGTGTGTGTGTGTGTATATATATATGTATAATGTATTGACCTGGGGAGAGGGGGGCTGATCCTTTGGGATTAGACGAACTTTATGTATGATGAATCCTGGTTTTCAGTCCTCTCATCATAAAGACCAGATGTCTGGGTGGTGCTAGGGACTGGATTGCCTAAGGGGACTATGTTTTGGCTTCTTGTTAACTAGTGTGGAGGCACAGGAGCTCCCTTTTTTTTATTGCCTCGGCAAAATCTAATTGTAGAATAAACCACCAGTTTTGTGACCGCCCTGTTTTTTATCAGTCTGTCCTGAACATGGTATTCTCAGCTGTGACCCACACGAGGCATGGTC
Organism: Caretta caretta; assembly: GCF_965140235.1. Classification (NCBI taxonomy): domain Eukaryota; kingdom Metazoa; phylum Chordata; order Testudines; family Cheloniidae; genus Caretta; species Caretta caretta. Next base: position 79,797,264 of record NC_134208.1, read on the forward strand.
ACAGCAGACATCAAGGAAGAAATCTGAGTTTTCATGCAGGATTTAAATAAGGAGAGCATAGTAGCAGAGGAAGGAGAGTTTTCCATGCATAGGGAATGACATGAATAAAGACACACACATACTTGTGAGGGAATCAAAATGCCTCCAAAAAAGCCAATATTAAGCTTGCATATTCACATTGGCAGTGGTGTATTTTATAAGGGATGTGATGGTGTTTGGCAGTACAAGGTAATGGGTTTCCCAACACCCTTTGTGAAAGCCACGGCACAGACGCATGTAAATAAATTGGACAAGGATCTGATTGTACCCTTCACAACTAGGATTCTATGTAAACATATGAATGTGATGACATAATATTTAACATAAACTCTGATTCCAGCAAATAAATCATCATCTATTTTAGGAATAACATGTGGAAGCAGAATGTGCCCCAGAATGGAAATTTTTAAAAACATTCTACAATTTCATAATCCTCTTGACCTCTCTCTGGGCTCTTCCAGTAGATTAAATTTAGAATAACCTCTCATAGCAAACTTGTTTGATCAATAGAGTACAAGGGAAAAAAATCACACCAAAAATGTTCTCAAATGATTATGCAAAATATATTTTTGAATGTCACAATCTGCTCACAGACATTCCACAAAAAGAACTAATTTGATTAAACAAATTACTTGCTGTCAATTATTCACTCAACTCCACTTAGAGCACACAAATGCAATGGTCAATGTCAAATTTGAATAGAACTCAGACCTTTCTGGCCTGATTTTGATTTCGCTGGGCTTTGTGCTGAAATAACTGCACAGTCTTCAGTAGAGTTATCCCTGACTTAAATTTGTGTAAATGAGACCAGAACCACATATACTAACTTTTAACTCATTGCAGGCTGCTGTCTCTTACCAAAATAACACTGAACCATTTGATATAATTATGGCAGTTGTCACCAGATGGCACAGTTACAGTCTTTCATGTTCCTTGTCTCAGTATGTGAACAAATGTTCTGTCTTGGGAAGATGTGCTATGCCATTGCTATTTTTTGGTTATGCAAGGTCCTTGGAGAAGGGGCTATGTGACCAACAGTAGAGTTCATTCTCTGCCATGGTCTCCAGTTAGTCAGTTCTGGATGCAGAGTTGCTCCTTGGGAACCAGGCATTGGTATTGGGCTGACATTCCTGAAAAAAGGGATTGACTGCTTGCTATTTGATCACTTCTATTCCAGGACTGGTATACATATAATGAAAGTTAGATTCAGATTCTACATCACTGATATCTTCTTTACTGAGAAGCCAACCCGCCAAATTCCACCATCCACTACTGCTCAGCAGAAATGGGACACTAGTGTTGGAAGAAGGGATGACAACAACATACAACGTATTCACTAATGCAGTCCCCTATATAGCTTCCTGTTTCCTAAAACCGGCAATAAATTATTTGGGAATGAAACCCTTCTGGAAATCTAGAAACAGAAAATGTCATTACAAATCTGCTTTAGGACTGTCACTTTGTTGTTGTTTTAGATACATGCTAAATAAATGGAGAGATTTCTCCTTGGTGAATTTTCTATCCCTCTTGGAAATAAAGTCCTGTCAGCCAGTGTGACAAACATAAAATTATTCCAGCCTTGTCAGGAATCAAGTTAGTTAACTGAAAGTTTAGAAAGTCTTTAAACTGTGGGACTATTTTACAAATCTGGAAAGAGTACTCAAAATGCAAAACAGATCAGTGTAAGTGTTTACCCTGGGTCTTTTAGCAGCATGTAGAAAATTTATGGCCTGGGATAAAGATTCTTGAAGGCAATGGTAGTCAAATTGTAGCTCTTAAGGAACCTGAATATGGCTCTCATAGAATCCACATGTCTGATTAGTGTTGCTATTGTCGTGCTTTAATCTCAGGCAGAGAAAAGGATTGCAACATGAATTTCTGTGCAGTCTGGTACCTGGGAAACAACACAGAGCACTGACTGAGTGGAAATTAGCATATCAATAATTCCAACATAATGACAGATGACTGGGAAAGGGAGAATAGTAACCATTGTTATTCCTCCTCCCTCCAAAACAACTAATCTTCCAGTACCCAGAAATAGAAATGTGCCCTGGCTTCCTTAATAATAACTGTGGTGTATCAGGCAGGCACAGTTATAGGAAACAGAACTCTATTAAATGTACTGAGGGGCCACCATTACTTGCTGAAGCTTGGCCTGGACTTCCATTCCATTTATCATACTGCACTCTTATCATTAGGACTAATGGGTTGTATGGAAAGCATTAATATTGCTTTAATTCTGCATCTTCTGACCCACAAATGTTCCTGATTGAGGAGAATATTAGGGCAGAGAATGGAAGGTGAGATGTAAAAGAGGGGTTGGTGATTCCATTCAGACAAAGTAAGACACTCTTACATTTTTACCCATTAATCAAACTAAAACTTAATCCAAAAACAGAAGAAGCTTGGTTGGCTGTGGCTGCATCTTCTTCCCTCTTGCAACTTTCTCAGGTTTTCAACGGGCTTCACTCTCTGTAATCTGTTGCTCTCTGTAATCTGTCACTAAGGCCCAGAAGCACTGGCAGCCTCTTCCCTAGACCTCAATCTAGATTTTGGGATGCTTGTGCAAATCAAACAGAAAATGCAAACTTTCTAAGAGTCTCATTTTAAAACTCACCTGACTGAATTTCTGAATAGCTAAACGTGCTCTAGAGCTGGGTGAATGTTGCAACAAAACAATCGAACAAAAAAGGTCCCTTGGGCAACTTGGCACCTGTTTGCATCCTTTTCATATTGGCTTTCCCCAGACATTCTATCACATCACTTTATTGCTGATAGTATTTCTTGAAACATCTGTTTTGAACTGCAGTTCTATGCTGGAAAGAACCTGTGTAAAAGTGGTGTCTTGTTGTTCATCGGATGTGTATTCAGTGTCTGCTGACAAGAAGGAAGTTGTTTTAAGTGATTGTCATTATTTATTCTCGTGATTCCTTCAGAGCCAAGGTCCCAATTAGAGGTGACATGTACCTTGATGGTGGAGGGGCAGGCATTCTGGGCCCCAGGGCACTTTCGCACTCCCCTGTGCATCCCACACCCACTTCAAGTCAGCACCACTCCCCTCAAAGCTCCTTCCACAGTTCTCCCATCACCTCCTTGCTGTGGGCATGGCATGGATTGAAGTGGGCTTTGGTCACCTACTGTTGAGCACTGGTAACTACAGCTGTGGGCAAGAAAGGGATGGGGCTCAGCTGGCTTCCCCACCCCGCCTCTGGCAGAGCTATGCTGCCAGCCTCGTCTCCCTTCCCTGTTCCAGGTACCTCCTAGCAGGGCTCAGAGGGAGCGCTAGTTGCCGGTGCCTGTCCCAGAGCACATCCTGCTCTGCCATGCTGGTAGAAATCTGCAGGACGGGCTCTAGGCACCAGCAAAGCAAGCAGGTGCTTGGGGCGGCACAATTCCAGGGGCAGTGTTCTGGACTCCCCCCTCCCCCCTTTTTTTTTTTTTTTGCTTGGGTAGTTGCGCTCTTGGAGCTTGGGGCGGCAAAAAACTTAGAGCCAGCCCTGGAAATCTGGAAGGGCACATGATTCCAGGTCCTGACCCCACACATTGCCTCTAGTCCCAATATGTTAAGTGTTTTGTCAAACAGAAATGACTTAGGCCAGGGGAGGGCAAACTTTTTGGCGTGAGGGCCGCATTAGGTTTCTGAAATTGTATGGAGGGCCAGTTAGGGGAGGCTGTGCCTCCCCAAACAGCCAGGCATGGCCCGGCCCCCGCCTCTATCCGACCCCCGCTGCTTCTTGCCCCTTGACGGCCTCACCAGGACTCCTGCCTCATCCAACCCTGCCCCCCCAATTCCCTGACGGCCCCCCGGGGACCCCTGCCCCATCCCCTGTACCCGCACTTGGTACCCTGACTGCTTCTGGACCCCCCGCCCCTAACTGCCCCCCGCCACCCAGAGCATTGCGTCGGGTGAGACTGCAGGGGAGGGGCCAGCAGGAGAGGGGCCGGGGACTAGCCTCCCGGGCCAGGAGCTCAGGAGCCAGACAGGATGGTCCCACGGGCCACCTCTGACTTAGGCATTTGCTTAAGGCTAAGAATTTTGGCCTTGATCCAGCAAAGCACTTAAGCATGTGCTAAACTTTACACACGTGAGTTGCCCTACTGAAGTAAATGAATCTAATACATGCAGCAAGTTAAGTGCTTCAATGCTTTGTTGGATCATAGCACAAAAGAGCTACGTCTACACTGCAATAAAAAACCCATGGCACTGAGTCTCAGACCCTGGGTCAGTTGACTTAGGCTTGCAGGGCTCAGAGTGCAGGGCTCAAAATAGCAGTATCGATGTTTGGGTTCAGGCTGGAGCCTGGACTGTGAGACCCTCCCCCTTCACAGGGTATCAGAGCCTGCTCTCCAACCTGAGTCCAAATGTATATACTGCAATTTTGTAGCCTGAACTTTGTGAGGCTGAGTGAACTGACTTGGGCCAGCCATGAACATGCTATGGGTCTTTTATTGCAGTGTAGACATACCTTTGGTGATCTTCTTAAAGCCCTGAGTCCTGGAATAGTGAATATGACAGCTTTCCTTTTTTAAAAAAAGAGGGGAAAAGTTTCCAGTCATTTTTGTGGATAGAAGTTGGAGAATCAGGCTCAGAAACCAGATGGCAAATAAAAAGACCCTAGCCTTTTTTCTTTTCATTATTTCAGCCAATTTCATGATTATTGGGCAGGAGGCCTGACTCATGAATGGTACACAAAACTGCTTAGTCTACACAATATAAACTTGTTACAAACAACTAATCTGCAGACCAAAAATTAGTTATAGAATTTGGCAAGTGGTTTTGATTGATGAATACATTTGCAAAAATTGTGATTGTAAACAATCTGTGAATAGAAAATATGGAGAAATGCATGAAATAAATATTATAAAAGTTATTCACTCAGCTATAAGTTGTTCAAATGTGCTTAAAAATAACATGAATAAAATGGGGGCGAGAGAATTAAGCTACAAATGAGATGAATTATAAATAAGACTAAGGAGGAAGTTTTATTTAGTGTCCCTAGCTGTGTGTGTAAACCCTTTTTTCTCCATATGGGATTTTACCTTTACAAAAAATATATCATTAACATAAATAATAGTATAATTAAAAACACTCCACTCAAACACTCAAATTGTCCAGATCGAGTGATGAAAAGTGCAACATAACAGCTAGGTATCATTATTAAATGGTACTGTTTTTCTTCTGAAGAAACCAGTCCACAGAACCTATATTTATGCCTTCACTGTATCATGTATCTATATTAATAGTTTCATCCACCCATGTCTCTTTTAGTATTAGGGCATTAATGCATTCTCATTAGAGATATGAAAGAAATAAGTGCTTATGTGCGTCCATTAAAGAACCACTTTTCTTCACATAGAGGAGTGTGCAGAGGAAGCCTGCTGGGCCCATAACCTGGAGGTCAATTGATCTTAAGCATCCTCTGCTAATTTGGTTTGGCCTGTATTATGCAGGAGGTGAGAGCAGATGATCATAATGGTCCATTCTGGTATTAAACCTATGCAGTGAAACTTTAAAATGAACATCATCAGTGGTGTGATGTAATATATGAAAAGAAAAGGAAGGAGGAGTTGAGAGGGGAAGGTAACAGGAGACAACACTAAAGTCAACATAATATAAAGGAGGGTGAGGAGAGTTTTATAGAAGATCATGTACAGAGGGAAGTCTGGATTGTTATCCCACATTATTATGGGATTTATTTACCAGATAAGAGAGAGAATCTTTGCACATACAGAGCAAAGTAGAAAGTTTATGACAACACTTTTTCCCACCAAAAGACATCCTGAAGCTGAAGGGTCTTCAGTGCTTTTCACAAGGCACACCAGCAAGGTGCAAATAGAGTTGCTGTTTGTGTTGAATACCTATGACACCTGAGAAATAAAGGCTTTCAACCACAGGCCACAAGTACTGTTTACATGAGATTTTCAGGGCAACTGCATCCAGGTAAAGAATCCAATATTTGAATAGAAATGCCAAGATCCTGTCACCATTATACTGAGCAGTACATTAATCAAAAGTAGCCTTAGATCACTGGGACAACAGACAGCATCAGGTGCTACAAAACGTGATTAAGTGTCACAGAATCTGACCCTAAAGTCGTACAAACACAGAAACTATGTTGTTCGGCAGAGCATTATTTATTTGCTTTTAAAGGAATCAACTCATGTTTTTTAATGAGTTGATATTTCAACACTGAATTACTGGGAAATATGGATTGCTGACAGTTTTCAAGTTTTTGACAGTTTCCAGTTCATATGGGGTCTGAAGCACTTCCCCAGGGACAATTGAAAGACTAAAATTATTTCAGAGGTTAGTGTTAGAAAATAGCCTAAGTGACACTTGTCTACTTTGACATGACTTTAAAGCGTGCACAGAATCATTGGTGGCCATTAATAATAGGTTTCTTTTTTCAGTTTATTATTATTCGAGCGGCAGCGAACCAGCTGAGCAGCGGGGAACAGCAGAGAAGCAAACAGCAGGAGTTTGCCTGGAATCTGTGTTAGTGAGTATCTGGGTATCTGAATGTGTGTTTGTTGAGAGGATTGGAGTGTTTCTAGTGAGGGCAGCTTGAAAGTTTGAGCGAGTGCTTGACTGGTTGGCTGAAAAGGGCGGGAGTTGGGAGTGTTTTGTTTCAGGTGAGCCTGGTTGTTTAAAAAAGCCGGCACTCTGTGAACCAGCTGAGCAGTGGGAAACAGCAGAGCAACCAACAGCAGGAGTTTGCCTGGGAGTTCGCCTGGGGTGAGCCCACTGAGGCTTACACCGTAACAGCTTCTCTGAGTAATTACTGCATCTCCTGAGGAAGCTCGTAGTCGAAAGGTAATATGGATGGGGAGTGTTCAGCTGTTGTGACCTGCACTGGATGTGCCATGTTTGTCTTTCTTCCACAGGACAGAAGCGACTTTGTGTGTACAAAGTGCAAGCTGGTCTCCATATTGGAAGAGAAGGTTCAAGGTCTGGAGCAACAGGTATCAACCCTGCGTTGCATAAGAGAATCTGAAGATTTCCTGGACAGACATCAGGATATGCTTCTACGGGCACAAGGTTCTGAAGATTCAGAGCAAGCTGTGCAGCGGGGACAGGAGGACGGTGAAGAAATTTGGCAACATGTGACCTCCAGAAGAAGAAGGGGGAACGTCCATGTACCAGCAATGGAGATACAGGTAAGTAACCGTTTTCATGTTTTCTCCACAGGTACCATTGCGGGGAGTGGCCCAGATGATACGTCTGGGAGAAGGGAGCAGAAGGAGACTCCGCCAGTTGAAAGGCATGAGATCTACTGTCCTAAGGTTGGGGGTCCCATGACCACCACTCCCAAGAGAAGGAGGTGGGTAGTGGTGGTCGGGGACTCTCTCCTCAGGGGGACTGAGTCATCTATCTGCCGCCCTGACCGGGAAAACAGAGAAGTCTGCTGCTTGCCAGGGGCTAAGATTCACGATGTGATGAAGAGACTGCCGAGACTCATCAAGCCCTTGGACCGCTACCCCTTCCTGCTTTTCCACGTGGGCACCAATGATACTGCCAAGAATGACCTTGAGCGGATCACTGCAGACTATGTGGCTCTGGGAAGGAGGATAAAGGAGTTTGAGGCGCAAGTGGTGTTCTCATCCATCCTCCCCGTGGAAGGAAAAGGCCGGGGTAGGGATCGTCGAATTGTGACAGTCAATGAATGGCTACGCAGGTGGTGTCGGAGAGAAGGCTTCGGATTCTTTGACCATGGGATGGTGTTCCAAGAAAGAGGAGTGCTAGGCAGAGACGGGCTCCACCTAACGAAGAGAGGGAAGAGCATCTTCGCGAGCAGGCTGGCTAACCTCGTGAGGAGGGCTTTAAACTAGGTTCACTGGGGGAAGGAGACCAAAGCCCTGAGGTAGGTGGGGAAGCAGGATACCGGGAGGAAGCACAAGCAGGAGCGTGTGAGAGGGGAGGGCTTCTGCCTCATACCAAGAATGAGGGGCGATAAGCAGGTTATCTCAAGTGCCTATATAAAAATGCACAAAGCCTGGGAAACAAGCAGGGAGAACTGGAGGTCCTGGCAAAGTCAGGGAATTATGACGTAATTGGAATAACAGAGACTTGGTGGGATAACTCGCATGGCTGGCATACTGTCATGGATGGGTATAAACTGTTCAGGAAGGACAGGGAGGCCAGAAAAGGTGGGGGAGTTGCATTGTAAGGGAGCAGTATGACTGCTCAGAGCTCAAGTATGAAACTGCAGAAAAACCTGAGAGTCTCTGGATTAAGTTTAGAAGTGTGACCAACAAGGGTGATGTCGTGGTGGGAGTCTGCTATAGACCACCAGACCAGGGGGATGAGGTGGATGAGGCTTTCTTCCGGCAACTCGCAGAAGCTACTAGATCACACGCCCTGGTTCTCATGGGCGACTTCAATCATCCTGATATCTGCTGGGAGAGCAATACAGCGGTACACAGACAATCCAGGAAGTTTTGGAAACTGTAAGGGACAATTTCCTGGTGCAAGTGCTGGAGGAACCAACTAGGGGCAGAGCTCTCCTTGACCTGCTGCTCACAAACCAGGAAGAATTAGTAGGAGAAGCAAAAGTGGATGGGAACCTGGGAGGCAGTGACCATGAGATGGTTGAGTTCAGGATCCTGACACAAGGAAGAAAGGAAAGCAGCAGAATACAGACCCTGGACTTCAGAAAAGCAGACTTTGACTCCTTCTGGGAACTGATGGGCAGGATCCCCTGGGAGAATAACATGAGGGGGAAAGGAGTCCAGGAGAGCTGGCTGTATTTTAAAGAATCCTTATTGTAGTTACAGAGACAAACCATCCCGATATGTAGAAAGAATAGTAAATATGGCAGGCGACCAGCTTGGCTTAACAGTGAAATCCTTGCTGATCTTAAACACAAAAAAGAAGCTTACAAGAAGTAGAAGATTGGACAAATGACCAGGGAAGAGTATAAAAATATTGCTCAGGCATGCAGGAGTGAAATCAGGAAGGCCAAATCACACCTGGAGGTGCAGCTAGCGAGAGATGTTAAGAGTAACAAGAAGGGTTTCTTCAGGTATGTTAGCAACAATAAGAAAGTCAAGGAAAGTGTGGGCCCCTTACTGAATGAGGGAGGCAACCTAGTGACAGAGGACGTGGAAAAAGCTAACGTACTCAATGCTTTTTATGCCTCTGTCTTCACGAACAAGGTCAGCTCCCAGACTACTGCACTGGGCAGCACAGCATGGAGAGGAGGTGGCCAGCCCTCTGTGAAGAAAGGAGTGGTTCGGGACTATTTAGAAAATCTGGATGTGCACAAGTCCATGGGGACAGATGTGTTGCATCCGAGAGTGCTAAAGGAGTTGGCGGATGTGATTGCAGAGCTATTAGCCATTATCTTTGAAAACTCATGGCAATCAGGGGAGGTCCCAGAAGACTGGAAAAAGGCTAATGTAGTGCCAATCTTTAAAAAAGAGATGAAGGAGGATCCTGGGAACGACAGGCCAGTCAGCCTCACCTCAGTCCCTGGAAAAATCATGGAGCATGTCCTCAAGGGATTAATTCTGAAGCACTTAGACAAGAGGAAAGTGATCAGGAACAGTCAGCATGGATTCACCAAGGGCAAGTCATGCCTGACTAATCTAATTGCCTTCTATGATGAGATAACTGGTTCTGTGGTTGAAGGGAAAGCAGTGGACGTGTTATTCCTTGACTTTAGCAAAGCTTTTGACACGGTCTCCCACAGTATTCTTGTCAGCAAGTTAAAGAAGTATGGGCTGGATGGATGCACTACAAGGTGGGTAGAAAGTTGGCTAGGTTGTTGGGCTCAAAGGGTAGTGATCAATGGCTCCATGTCTAGTTGGCAGCCGGTATCAAGTGGAGTGCCCCAAGGGTCGGTCCTGGGGCCGGTTTTGTTCAATATCTTCATAAATGATCTGGAGGATGGTGTGGATTGCACCCTCAGCAAGTTTGCGGATGACACTAAACTGGGAGGAGTGGTAGATACGCTGGAGGGTAGGGATAGGATACAGAGGGACCTAGACAAATTGGAGGTTTGGGCCAAAAGAAATGTGATGAGGTTCAACAAGGACAAGTGCAGAGTCCTGCACTTAGGACGGAAGAATCCAATGCACCTCTACAGACTAGGGACCGAATGGCTCGGCAACAGTTCTGCAGAGAAGGACCTAGGGGTGACAGTGGACAAGAAGCTGGATATGAGTCAACAGTGTGCCCTTGTTGCCAAGAAGGCCAATGGCATTTTGGGGTGTATAAGTAGGGATATTGCCAGCAGATCGAGGGACATGATCGTTCCCCTCTATTTGACATTGGTGAGGCCTCATCTGGAGTACTGTGTCCAGTTTTGGGCCCCACACTACAAGAAGGATGTAGAAAAATTGGAGAGAGTCCAGCGAAGGGCAACATAAATGATTAGGGGTCTGGAACACATGACTTATGAGGAGAGGCTGAGGGAACTGGGATTGTTTAGTCTACGGAAGAGAAGAATGAGGGGGGATTCGATAGCTGCTTTTAACTACCTGAAAAGTGGATCCAAAGAGGATGGATCTAGACTATTCTCAGTGATAGCAGATGACAGGACAAGGAGTAATGGTCTCAAGTTGCAGTGGGGGAGATTTAGGTTGGATATTAGGAAAAACTTTTTCACTAGGAGGGTGGTGAAACACTAGAATGTGTTACCTAGGGAGGTGGTGGAATCCCGTTCCTTAGAAGTTTTTAAGGTCAGGCTTGACAAAGCCCTGGCTGGGATGATTTAGTTGGGGATTGGTCCTGCTCTGGGCAGGGGGTTGGACTAGATGACCTCCAGAGGTCCCTTCCAACTCTGATATTCTATGATTCTATGATTCTATATGTATGCACTAAATAAATAAATTTATTTTTCTTAAGTAATCTCAAAAACTCAGCAAAAAACAAGCTAACAGTAGTAATAATAAAACAGATGTCTAGCACAGGTCTTTAACTAAAGATCAGACTAATTTTTACTGGAAATTTTGAAGATATTTTAAATTGGTCAGTTACTGTAAGATATGGCTTTGTCTCTTGCATGAGGTCCTCATCTAACACAAATATCCTTGATAGGCTCACGAACTGCCAGGCTTAGGTAATCTGAGGGGCTAAAGTATTTATTCATGGCAGTCTTCACTAATGAATACTAGTTTCTAAGAGCTCAGTGCTACATTCTTTGCACACATCAAACCCCACAGGTATTAACAAGTTGGTCCTGAAGTGACTGCATATTCCTTGATCATAAACAGAAAACAGAGAAAAAAATATATCTTTGCTCTGTAGAAATCATGTAGCTTCACTTATTGCTCTCAAAACTCATTTTTGGCTAGATAAATACCTCTTCTGTGAGGGAAACTTCTAAACTACATTGTGAACAGTTAGGTGCCTCTCCTAACTGACTCTCCAAACATTTGGCGGTTTACCCATCACTGCCTTGAAAATACCATGATATTGCATTGTGCTGCAGCAAAATGCTTTGTTTTAAACATCTCACACCAGGAGCAGTTTTGGGAAGAGAAAGAGCTAGTGTGATTAGGCAGAATGATTTCTCACAGTAATAATAATAAGAACACACTTTAACAAGAGCGCAAGGTGACCAATACTCCAATTGAGATATAAGCATTTAAAATAATCTCACATGGAATGCTCAGTATAGTTTGTTGCTCTACAGGTAGGCATATAACATTCTTATTTTTATTTGACATTGTGTCTCCTTAAATAGGTTACTGTATGTGCTACATTACAGCACAGAAATCTCCATTACTTTAAACTAGGTTCACCGGGGGAAGGAGACCAAAGCCCTGAGGTAAGTGGGGGATACCAGGAGGAGGTAAGTGTGGGATACCAGGAGGAAGCATGAGGTAAGTGTGGGATACCAGGAGGAAGCATGAGCAGGAGAATGTGAGAGGGGAGGTCTCCTGCCTCATACTAAGAAAGCAGGACAAACAGCAAGTTATCTCAAATTCCTATACACAAATGCAAGAAGCCTGGTAAACAAGCAGGGAGAACTGGAAGGCCTGGCATAGTCAAGGAATTATGATGTGATTGGAATAACAGAGTCTTGGTGGGATAACTCACAAGACTGGAGTACTGTCATGGATGGATATAAACTGTTCATGAAGGACAGGCAGGGCAGAAAAGGTGGGGGAGTTGCACAGTATGTAAGGGAGCAGTATGACTACTCAGAGCTCTGGCATGAAACTTCAGAAAAACCCGAGAGTCTCTGGATTAAGTTTAGAAGTGTGACCAACAAGGGTGATGTCGTGGTGGGAGTCTGCTATAGACCACCAGACCAGGGGGATGAGGTGGACGAGGCTTTCTTCCGGCAACTCGCAGAAGCTACTAGATCACACGCCCTGGTTCTCATGGGCGACTTCAATCATCCTGATATCTGCTGGGAGAGCAATACAGCGGTGCACAGACAATCCAGGAAGTTTTGGAAACTGTAGGGGACAATTTCCTGGTGCAAGTGCTGGAGGAACCAACTAAGGGCAGAGCTCTCCTTGACCTGCTGCTCACAAACCAGGAAGAATTAGTAGGAGAAGCAAAAGTGGATGGGAACCTGGGAGGCAGTGACCATGAGATGGTCGAGTTCAGGATCCTGACACAGGGAAGAAAGGAGAGCAGCAGAATAGGGACCGTGGAATTCAGAAAAGCAGACTTTGACAACCTCAGGGATCTGACGGGCAGGATCCCCTGGGAGAATAACATGAGGGGGAAAGGAGTCCAGGAGAGCTGGCTGTATTTTAAAGAATCCTTATTGAGGTTACAGGGACAAACCATCCCGACGTGTAGAAAGGATAGTAAATATGACAGGCAACCAGCTTGGCTTAACAGTGAAATCCTTGCTGATCTTAAACACAAAAAAGAAGCTTACAAGAAGTGGAAGATTGGACAAATGACCAGGGAAGAGTATAAAAATATTGCTCAGGCATGCAGGAGTGAAATCAGGAAGGCCAAATCACACCTGGAGGTGCAGCTAGCGAGAGATGTTAAGAGTAACAAGAAGGGTTTCTTCAGGTATGTTAGCAACAATAAGAAAGTCAAGGAAAGTGTGGGCCCCTTACTGAATGAGGGAGGCAACCTAGTGACAGAGGACGTGGAAAAAGCTAACGTACTCAATGCTTTTTATGCCTCTGTCTTCACGAACAAGGTCAGCTCCCAGACTACTGCACTGGGCAGCATAGCATGGGGAGGAGGTGACCAGCCCTCTGTGAAGAAAGGAGTGGTTCGGGACTATTTAGAAAAGCTGGACGTGCACAAGTCCATGGGGCCAGATGCGTTGCATCTGACAGTGCTAAAGGAATTGGCGGATGTGATTGCAGAGCCATTGGCCATTATCTTTGAAAACTCATGGCGACCAAGGGAAGTCCCAGAAGACTGGAAAAAGGCTAATGTAGTGCCCATCTTTAAAAAAGGGAAGAAGGAGGATCCTAAGAAGCACTTAGACAAGAGGAAAGTGATCAGGAACAGTCAGCATGGATTCATCAAGGGCAAGTCATGCCTGACTAATCTAATTGCCTTCTATGATGAGATAACTGGTTCTGTGGTTGAAGGGAAAGCAGTGGACGTGTTATTCCTTGACTTTAGCAAAGCTTTTGACACGGTCTCCCACAGTATTCTTGTCAGCAAGTTAAAGAAGTATGGGCTGGATGGATGCACTACAAGGTGGGTAGAAAGTTGGCTAGATGGTTGGGCTCAAAGGGTAGTGATCAATGGCTCCATGTCTAGTTGGCAGCCAGTATCAAGTGGAGTGCCCCAAGGGTCGGTCCTGGGGCCGGTTTTGTTCAATATCTTCATTAATGATCTGGAGGATGGTGTGGATTGCACCCTCAGCAAGTTTGCAGATGACACTAAACTGGGAGGAGAGGTAGATATGCTGGAGAGTAGGGATAGGATACAGAAGGACCTAGACAATTTGGAGGATTGGGCCAAAAGAAATGTAATGAGGTTCAACAAGGACAAGTGCAGAGTCCTGCACTTAGGACGGAAGAATCCCATGCATCGCTACAGACTAGGGACCGAATGGCTAGGCAGCAGTTCTGCAGAAAAGGACCTGGGGTGACAGTGGACAATAAGCTGGATATGAGTCAACAGTGTGCCCTTGTTGCCAAGAAGTCCAATGACATTTTAGGATGTATAAGTAGGGGCATTGCCAGCAGATCGAGGAACATGATTGTTCCCCTCTATTCGACATTGGTGAGGCCTCATCTGGAGTACTCTGTCCAGATTTGGGCCCCACACTACAAGAAGGATGTGGAAAAATTGGAAAACATCCAGCAGAGGGCAACAAAAATGATTAGGGGATTGGAACACATGACTTATGAGGAGAGGCTGAGGAAACTGGGATTGTTTAGTCTGCAGAAGAGAAGAATGAGGGGGGATTGGTTAGCTGCTTTCATCTACCTGAAAGGGGGTTCCAAAGAGGATGGATCTAGACTGTTCTCAGTGGTAGCAGATGACAAAACGAGGAGTAATGGTCTCAAGTTGCAGTGGGGGAGGTTCAGGTTGGATATTAGGAAAAACTTTTTCACTAGGAGGGTGGTGAAACACTGGAATGCGTTACCTAGGGAGGTGGTGGAATCTCCTTCCTTAGAAGTTTTTAAGCTCAGGCTTGACAAAGCCCTGGCTGGTATGTTGTAGTTGGGGATTGGTCCTTTTTTTGAGCAGGGGGTTGGACTAGATGACCTCTGAGGTCCCTTCCAACCCTGATAGTCTATGATTCTATGATTACAATGCATAGGTTCAACTGTTTGCAATATATTAACAAGCAGCCACGGGATATACTGCATCACACAAATACCGTTTTTCTGTGTTCTAAAATACTACTTACAATAATTGCTGTTATCATTTTATTTACTTCCCTTTATGTATTTTCAATCAAGTGGAAACCATTGGTTCAGGGTTTTCATAAGAAATGGTGTTGTTAATGTGTAGTATCCAAATAAACAAACAAATAAGCAAAACCAACACTTTATTTCCAGGAAGTTTCTAGCAAAATAATAAGTTTAAAAATAAAGCCGAGGAAAGTGAGCTGTGGGTACTGCTTACAGTTTAGTATATGCAGCTTCATATTCAAGTTTGATTATGATTCTATGATTCTATGAAGTTATAGTATCAATGACCTGGAGTTGTAGCAGTGAAAGATAATGATTTCTACAGCCTCCTAGTCACATGATCACACAGGTTGCTCCACATATCTCATAAAAAAGGAAAAATGTTGTCCTTTACTTAAAGTAGTTCCATTTAAACCTATGGCCAGATTGGATTCTCCACACAGAATCATCATACAGATTATTTTCCCTGTTGCTTTCTTAATTCTTTTCTATTGTAACAGTATTGTTGGAGGGACGGGAGCATGGGGGAGAGAGTTGTCCTTGCACTGAATACCTAATTCTAGTATTTTCAAGATTGACAAAAAACAGAACGTATCTATATTTGTGGTTAATTAAAACCTAAATTCCTTTCAGTGAGACTCTAGCTTACAATTTACAATTAATTATGTGGGGTGGGGGGGAGTAGAAAATGTTCCATTTATAAAATAAGTTCCCAATTAGGACTCGGTGGCAATCAAATATTCTACCTTGTATTACTTTTGCTACCTTACACTCTCACTCTCACACACAAAACACACACAACCCCACTGATGTTTGACTTTTTTCCTGTTGTTTTCATAAATATTTATATATAATTGCATTTTTCTTGTAAACAATATTTTCCAGCCCAAAGGGAGGAAAAACAATTTGTGTGTTAATTTTATCTCACTGGTTTTGTTCAGCTTCAGTAAGTCTTTATATAAAAGAAGAGAGTTAAATAAAAAGGAATACATGCAACCTGTGTTTGCTAATATAAAGAATTTTAATTGTGGAATGTTGTTAATTTTGCAACAATTCAGGTACATTGTACTTGCCCATATATGGTGTGCGGGGTAGGCAGTTCAGTGTTTCTCTTCCCTCCACCTCACACTTTCATACTTATTTTGTTTAGATTCTGCTGCCCCCTACAGAATAACTGAAAGTATTCCTGATTTTACAAATGTGAGGATTGTTGTCCATTCCTATTGTGACATTGTCCAGCACTATAAATGCACGACGCTTGTTGTCCTCTAGGGATCCAGAGCTATGTTTGTTATCTCTGCAATGGTTTGAAGTTGTTTGCATAAGTTATGACTCATAAAGAGCTTGCCACTGTAAGTGACTTATTGCTAAATAAAAATAGAAGTGGTAGGCACTATTGATTTAATGAACCTCTAAAATGGAGTGAGTACCATATTCTACATGCTCAAGGAAAGTAGAAAGGAGATTCACTAACCTTTTAGTGTCAGGAAGTAAACTATTTTGATACCTTATCAACTGCTATGCATGCAGTATTCTTTCTATACTTACTGACTGTGGAAAACAGCAGTAGATAAATACAATACTGCTGTCACGGGTCTAATAGAAAGCAGATTGGCAATAGGACTGCTGGGAATAGAAATCACTATTTTAATGTAAATTGTATGTTTTCACTTACAGATCAGAAATGCACCAGGCTACTCTGAATCAAAGTCATATTTATATCAGTTGATGGTCCTCAATAATAATGAACCAGATCATACTACCTAGATCTGTGCCCAAAAGAGACTCTGTGCTCATGGATAGGCTCTGGCTGTCTCCATTGTACCACTCCCCCTATCTGTGGTCCAATGGATAGCTCTTCATCATTTAGTAAACCACCCATGGGGAGGGGTCTTCTCACACATCCTCACCCAGTAAAGCCCCAGGAAAGTTTATACAGCCTCAGGTGCCTCTCCCAGATGAGGAGCCCCATCATGGAGCATCCTTTGGACAGTCACCAAGCTATGACAGCTCCGATGGAGCCATATTACTTGAGAGCTAGATGTTGGGAAGGGAAGAGCAATACTCAGTGATGATGTGGGCTGCGGTCTCCTTGTGGGTGGGACTAGCCTCGTGTGGATCTGCAAAGAAGGGTGGTAGAATGATTATGTATGCCCAAAGATAGAACCCATTCCTCCCCCTGTTCACTCACTAGGGGTACAAACTGCTATTCCTCACAAAACTATTTTGAGCAAATTCTCAAGGAGGCTGGGGCCAATTTTCCTACCCCTCCTCTGAGCTCTCATGGGAGAGTACAATTTTTAAAAAAGCACCATGGATGTTTTGTTTTCCTTAAGTGTCCCAGCTAGAAATGAAAAATAGCAAATAAAAATCTCTAATCTCTGTACTTCCATAGATCTTGCAGAGCTTTAAAAAAGAGGTCTGTATCACTATTCCCATTTTAAAGATGGGAAAACCAAGGCACAGAGAGGTGAAGTGACTTGCCCACAAATCACATAATACGTCAGTTCCAGAGGGTTGGCTTAGAGTGTGTCTCAAGTTCACTACAGAGTTACAATTTACACAAACAAATTTCCTCCAGAAATTACTCAGTGGGAAAGAGTGCTTCATCTCTTTCAGTTCTCATTTTTACATATAAGTGATCAATGTACTTTAAACCCTCTTGCTCTGGGCACCAATACGTTGCTACTTGGGCAATCATGGGTCCCTGCTGGTCTCCCAGCCCCATATGCAGCCCTGCATTTGAAGGCATGCTTTCATGATAATCATAACCATGTAATCATATAAATGTGGTCTTCATCCTCCCCTCCTTCATTGGTTCCATTCATTTGTGTCATCTCTTTAATAAGGCCCATATCTGGGAAAAATTCCTGCATATGCTTAACTTTGGGTATGAGCAGCCCAATTAATTCAATGGAATTAAACACATGCTTGAAACTAAGCATGTGCATAACTGTTTCGAGGATCAGAGACTAAGCTCTTCAGGGCAGGAATCCTATCTGCCCATGTGCACAATGAGACCCCCAATTCTTATTGGAGCCTTTTGCCATTATCATATAAAATAACAAATATTATTTACGAAAGTGCAAACACCCCATTAGGACAGAACAAAAAGATACAAATTGTACAGGGATTGTTAAAATAGTATAATATGGATGTCCCCTGAGTTGCACAAATTCTGCTCTGGCCATTGAAACCTATTTTTGGTCACACTCATTTGCAATGACAGCTCCCACCTTGTAGAATGCAGCATGCACAATATCACATGTACTTAGAACATATGCAGAGGAATGGACTAGAAGACTTCTTGAGGTGTCTTTCAGTCCTACATCGCTGTGATTCTGTGTTGTCCAAATAAACAAACATATTTGACGAGGTTACTTTCAAATAAGAAATGGTTTCCTTTTCTTTTGAAATAAGTTTAAATAGTTTACCACTTGTTTGTTTAAAAGACAGATACATTTTGTTTTGTAGTACGAAAAAAACAGGATAAGAGTGAAGGCTTCTGAAACAAGGCTCTTTGATTTGTTTGGACTAGACTCTCTGTTTTTGAGGAAGAAGAGAGAGATGTTAAGGGTAGACTAAAACCCCACACATTAATGTGCTTGTCACATGTTTTATTTAATCCCTTCACATAAACATTCACTCCTTTTAAGAATCTACCCATTCACTTCAATCACATTTATCTTCTGTGCACATCAGGAGCATGCATGTTCACTACATCACAAAAACAATAACATACAGCATGAGGCTATTAAAGCTAAAAGCTTTGGGAATAAATCACAAACCTGACACTGTTTTCTACAACTTTCACCCAACTAGGCTGAGGGAGGGATTTGAGTAAGGGAACAGCTTCGTCAGGAAAATCTAACACTTCAAATAGCCTAAAGTGCAGATTCTGTAGATTTAAATATGTATATTGCTATTGATTTTCAGGGGTAGCAAAGAAAAAACAACAACCTCAGAAGGAGGGAGAAATCAGTCCTAGTATGATTTGTTGGATAATGAAATAATAGAATTATTAAAAGCTGAAAAGTCCTAGATTAGAAAGACATGCCAGTGATTCTAGCCCAGACAGAAAAAAATAACCCGATAGTTACTAATTCTATAGGTAGATCTACACTTGTGAGTGGATACAGTTACATGTCCATGTACAGACCAGAGTGTGTACCCTGTATCCATGTGGAGTGTCCACATATGATGTTCTAGGCACAGGTATATGCTTTGCCCAGACATATACCTGCATTCACACTGCCCATTTTCAATACGCAACGTTACCACTAAATTTCGGGGTGGTATTCCAGAGTCCTGTGCATAACCAGAGACATTCTAGGAACTGCCTTGTTGCACATTGCTGGAATTGTATACTGCCTTCACATATTTGATGACGACAGCACCCTGCCATCTCTCCTTTCTGCCATACTATGTTGGAGACCTGGAACAAGACAATGAAGATATGGGTCAGCTCACTAGCCAAATGTTCCTGTGGTGCAGTGTCAGATACAGGACAGTACTGGTACAGAGAGATTTCAGATGGTGAAGATGATGGTTGACCTAGGTGTCAGGGGGGATGAAAATCCACTTGGTATGCCCATGCGTGAACTGCCTTTTCTGGTCCTGAAGAACAGCATAGTGTGGTGGGACCACATCATCTTGGAAACCTGGAATGACAACGAGTGGTTTCAGCACTTCAGAATGAGGAAGCAGACCTCCATGGAGTTGTGCAAGCAGCATGCACCAACCTTCCAGCACCGCTCGTTTTCAGAAACCCATACCAGTGCACATGTGTACGGCTATTGCCCTTTGGAAGCTGGCAACTCCTGACAGCTACCAATCAGATGCCAACCAGTTTGGGATTGGGAAGTCATGTCGGGGCTACCAAAACTATGATCCACCCAGGGGTAGTTGCCATAACCCAAGTCTCTGAAATTATAGCAGTATTTCAGAGGGGATATGGTTTTCAGATTGTACGGGGCAACAGATGGAACACTATACTTTGCCCACAGAAAGGGGCCAGTGAACACGTGAACTACAAAGGTTATTTTTAATTGGTTCTCTGAGGTTTAGTGGACCACAGGGGTCAGTTCATGAATATGAACATTGGAAAAATGGAAAAGGACCATGATGCCACAATGCACATGAGATTAGGGTTGTACTGCTGGGGGAAGCAGGGCCTCTATTCCCCAAATGATGCGACTATGTACTCTGCCAACATTTATTTTGGGGAAATCCCCCATACTGTCTCTTACTGTGGCTCATGAAGACTTACCCTGACATTGCCTGAGCAAAACTTGGCTGTAAATCAATTATTTTATTGAAATCCCATGAGTCACTGTAAAGTATTTAGTGGAAGATAGAGTATTAATGAGGAGTCCTTGTGCCCCTGTGTATCTGTGCATTTGTCGGTCAGCATTCTGACCAGCAATAGTTCCTGGGTGGAACTGACTGAGGGTGGAGGTGCAGGTTATAAAAGGGCCTGGATGGGGAAAGAACAGTTTTATGACAGTTACGGTAGCTCAAAGATTCAAACCCACCCCTCTTCCCCACCTATTTCCTTCCCCTTGAAAATGAGAGCCATGCAGAAGTGAGGGAGTTTTTTTATGGCTTGTGTATGCGTCCGGGAAGAGAAATGGGGAAAGGACCCATTTGTTTGTCCAAGGAAATTCAGAGTGGTGCATTATCTCTGTGACCATTGCAAATGCATTTTACTATACCCAGATGCTGGTGTGTGGTCACCTGACATCCTGTGCTGAGCCACTCTGAAGAAGCCAGGAGAAATGGGGTGGGTGAAGCATCTGTTGCAGTGGTTACAAGAACACAGTGCCATGTCCCTTAGAAGTGGAGAGGCAACTGGCTTGCAGTGTTAAGTGAAAAGCTCAGGGAAGAAAATACACTTTTGAAAATACACTACTCTGTGTTTCCCTGTCCCTTTCAGTGCTGTTTTCTGGACACAGGGGCTGGATTTCCTGGCAATGAAGGAAGGGCAGGGGGTGGGAGAACATTGTTTGTGGTTCTCTGTTCCTGTTCCATGGAAACTCCATTTTCTAGCTTAGAATACAGTCAATTTCTTCTCCAATTGCCACCCATGCCTGTAAGCATAATTCAGCAAATTTTTGGTGTAGCAGAAATCCAAGCTGGTTCTTCAGGTTTAAAAGCCATATGTAGAGATGTCACCGATATCAGAACCATCTCTCTGGCATAAGAGGCCAGGTGTCCTTCACTGTACTGGAAAGCAGCTTCTCTTTTCCATTCCAGTACCTTCAAAACTGCTATGTTCTCAAAGTGATGGCCAGCCTTTAAAGGACAGAAAGGTGACTTGGTAATACTACCCCTGAAGGAACCTCAGCCACCGCAGGCAGTCCATCCACGCACTGTAAATATTACATTGTAATAAAAGTAATGTGGGTATCTTACCCTGTGTAACCTCAGCTCCTTCCTTGTGGGCTGTAAAAGTTGTCTGAAGGAAGGAAGCTGTAAGAGCTACAATCCCCCAGCTAATGATACTACAGTGATGAACACGTTGTAAGTACCTATGTAACTAGAACTCCATATTTGTTGATTATCATCATCCTTTGTTAATTTGAGCAGATAACTCTTGTATAATGAGACTTTTTCATAGATACATCTTTATATGATAGAATACAGCTTCTCTCTCTCAGCTGGCTTTTTCACACATTAAATGTTTTGGATCAGATAGACATTACAAGCAGTACACCAATAAAAAATTTAAGACACCCACTTAGACATGATTTTTTAAATATGAAACTGCATTACTGTATGTCAAACTGGCACACTGAAACATTTTTATGTGGATACAGCAAATGCAGAGTTATATACAATTGCTGTGTCTATGAATGACAAACTAAGCCAATATTAGGTATCTAGTAAACAATGTGTGCACAAGAAGCCAATTAATGAAAAAATATTCTCATCAATTTATAAGATTATTTTATAAAGTTATTATTGTATTAAGTTTCTGGTGCCACTATAATGAGAACAGAGATGAGCTTTACTTGAGGGGAGAGATTCTCCATGGTTCAATGCCTAGGTAAGGAGTAGAATTCCTTCTGAAAGGACAAGATCCTTGGCTTCAATGCTTTTTGCCTTGCCTACTGCTTACAGTTGCTCTTATTTCAATTTCTTCACTGTTTCTTGTGATGGTTAATAATTTTTAGCCAGTCATTGCTTTGCTATCCCTCTGCTCCCACTTACTGCTTCAGTATGACAATCAATGCCACCTTGAAATGCAATAGAGAATTAGTCTCTATTGAATAAATTTGATACTATAGAACAATGGAAGACTGTGTAATCTCATTCAGTGCATGGCATTGTCCATAATTTCCTGTTTTGGCAAGGTACTTGAATACTAATCTTTTGACAAAAGAACAAATAGTCATCAAAATCAATGCTAAGCAATTTGAGGCACATGCATCCCTGGATTCTTGTAAGGTCAAGGAGCTTGTGGATATCTAACCAGTCACTATTCATAGTGACAACAGATCAATATAAAAATGGGGGGGGGGAAACACCTGGAAGTGGTGATGTGTGGATGTTTAGGGGAGCACCCAAGAGTGTAAATGTTCACATGATCCCCTCATAGAATCATAGAAGAATCATACAAATTTATTTGAGCATAAGATTTTGTGGGCTAAAGCCTACTTCATCAGATGCATGCAGTGGAAAATACAGTAGGAAGAGATATATATAGATATATATATATACACACACAGAGAACATGAAAAAATGGGGGTTGCCATACCAACTCTTAACGAGACCAATCGATTAAGGTGGGCTATTATCAGCAGGAGAAAAAAAACTTTTGTAGAGATAATCAGGATGGCCCATTTCAAACAGTTGACAAGAAGGTCCAAGTAACAGTAGAGGGAAAATTAGCATGGGGAAATAGTTTTTAGTTAGTGTAATGACTTATCCACTCCCAGTCTTTATTCAAGCCTAATTTAATGGTGTCCAGTTTACAGATTAACTCCAGTTCTGCTATTTCTCATTGGAATCTGTTTTTGAAGCTTTTTCTTGAATAACTGCGACTTTTAGGTCTGTAATTGAGTGTCCAGGGAGGTTGAAGTGTTCTCCGACTGGTTTTTGAATGTTATAATTCTTGACATCTGATTTGTGTCAGATTGGCTCAGTATGTTAACTACTTCAAATTTTACATTTAAAAGGCAAATAAATGAGGACTACATTTTGGCCATGTCTTTTTTGACGATTGTATTTGTTCCATAATGTCAATTTTAAGATTTGTAAAAAGTCACTAGAGCACTGGATGTTCATTCAAAAATATAAACATTATTTATTCAGTTACAAACTTTAACCAAACACTGAGATTGCTTCAGGACAAGTGTAGATGTACTTAGCACAGCAGTTGAGATTTGTAGGTTAGAAAAGGAGGCATAGACCAGGAATTGCCAAACTTACTGACCCTCTGAGCCATGTAAAATAATTTTCAGAAATTTGAGAGACAGAAGACACGCACAACCTGCCCAATGGGGTGGCACCTCTCAGGGTGTGGGGCTTCTGCTCCAATGCTCACCTGTGGGGCTAAAGTCCTTAGACCCCCCTCCCTGCAGGGAAAAGCCCTTAGTCCCGTGCTCTCTGTCTAAGGCACAATTGAGTCCTATCCGTTCTGGGGCATTAATGTCCAAAAATAAAGGACTACTATGAACTCAAAACCAGGATTGTCAGAGGAGCCTTCAATTAGGATCCTGACCTTGTAGCTGGGGCTTGTCTTCATGCAGCCAGTCTTTTTATTTAGTCTTCCTGGGCACAGTTGTCCCATCTACTGGAAGACTTGCCCAGGCAGCAGACTTCTGGCTAAAACCAGGCTTCTCTAACTGAGGGAGAAGCAGAGCTCTGCTCTCCTTCCTGGTCAGCCCCAACCTGAGCTGGGTTTTCTCCTCTCCTAACACCTGCTGGAGGTATAGGAGGGTGGGACCAGTTGAGTCGATAGGCCCTTCCTGACCACCTCCTTGCCTGTATGCCCCATCACAAACCCTAAACAAAGAAATTATATCAATTAATGTTAAAAAAAAATCACAGAAGGACATTAATCAAAATGTTCTTAAGACCATTATTTGGAACATAAATCCTTTATTTTTCGCATAAGCTTCTTGACATGTCCTCTTTAACATTGGGTACCTCTGAGCTGGGAGATATGATTTCCTGCTCGCATTGATGTAACCGTCGTTGATCGAGCTATCACCTAAAAATAGCAACATGTCCATGTTAGCATGCAGCCACGAGAGCTAGCTGCCCCGAGTACAATCCTGCCTGACCCCCGGGTATGGACTCAGGTGGCTAGCACATGCTGCCATGGACACACTGCTATTTTTAGGTGCAAGCTCAAGCACATTTGCGCAAGCTGGGAATCACATTTCCCAGCTCAAATATAGACTTAGACATAGTTAGAGGTGTGCTTTTTTCCCCATAAAGCAATTGATCTTTTGCTGGACTATCTTTTTTTTCCCCTTTTGTTACATGTAATACTCATAGGTCATTATTACAAGGCAAGAGCTGAATTAAGTGCTAATTTCAACACTTTTCTAAAAGGCAGGGAGCTATGTTATAGTTTTTTTTTTTCTTTTATTTGAATTTGATCCTTTCTTTTGTGGCTAAATCCTGTTTAACATTGTCTAATTAGGAATGTTGAATGACTCATTAGAATTCAAACTTCAAAATAATTGACTAATTACCGTACATCAAGACAAACATGTGTTGTTTTAGATACTGCAACTAAAAGAAGCAAAAATAACAAAAACAAATCCAATCCAGGGGGTACTTTTGATCTTACTTACACTGATTTTACAGTAGTACAACTCAGTTGATATCACTGGAGTTCCTTATGACTTGTGTCAGATGGTTTAGCTCTATTTCTGCTTAGTGCACTTTCAGTCTGTAAGAATTTTGCTTTCGCCACACAGTAGCAGCCATTTTGTGTTCAGTATAATGCAGGCTGTTATAGAAGGGCAGAGGTGAAAGTAAGCCGATACGCCCCAGTACAGCATACCGGCAAGAGCCAGTGCAGCGTACTGGGGCAGCCCGGCTTCCCCAGGGGGCAATTTAAAGGGGCTGTGACTCCCAGCAGTGGCTGGAACCCCAGGCCCTTTAAATTGCCTCCAGAGCCCCGCTGCTGGAGGCCTGGGGTGGCAGCTGCAGGGCTCCGGCAACTATTTAAAGGGCCTGGGGCTCCCCTGCTTCTACTGCCCAGGCCCTTTAAATAGCCACTGGAGCCCCGCTGCTGCTACTCCAGGGCTCCGGCGGCTATTTAAAGGACCGAGGAGGTAGAAGCAGGGGAGCCACGGGCCCTTTAATTAGCCCCCGGAGCCCTGGGGTAGCGGGGGCTCCAGCTGTCTCTGCCACCGCAGTCCTTTAAATAGCCACAGGAGCCCCACCGCTTCCCCAGGGCTCTGGCGGCTATTTAAAGGGCTGGGGCGGTAGAAGAGGGGAGCGGCACTTACCTTACAGGGTGGGCTACCCCGGTTGGGGCGGCACTTACCTTACAGGGTGGGCTGGGGCTGGCTCTGACCCCCTCAACCCCGCCCCTTCTGCCCTAGGCCCCTCCCCTTCTGGGGGCCAGAGCTGGCCCCAGAGTACTGGTAAGTCACTCAACTTACTTTCACCCCTGCAGAAGGGACACACCCACACAGTGGGGCAGATTGTTAAGCATAAGGGATGTGCTGGCCACCACTTTCCGTAGCCCCCATTGGCCTGGAACGGCGAACTGTGGCCATTGGGAGCTGTGATCGGACGAACTTGCAGACGCGGCAGGTAAACAAGCCATCCTGGCCTGCCAGCAGATTTCGCTGATGGGCCACGTGCCAAAGGTTGCCGATCCCTGGAATAGAGGATTAGTAGGCTTCGGGGTGTATTACAAATTGTTTTAATGGGCTGTAAAACCAGAATCTCTGTTAAGTCCATGGTTTTTACTGTTATGAATTTAAGTTCCCAGGCTTGTCTTTTGACAATGTTGTGCAGGTTGCCATTGATGCCAAGGTCTGAGAGGTCAGACATGGAGTCATCCCTTTGTGAAAAGTGTTCACCTCTCAGTTCTTGTCCTCAGAGGAAACCTGCACAGCATCTTCAAAAGTCTCCCACACATGTTTGAACCTCTTGTGCTTAACAATCTCTCCAATTTTGTATTTAGCTTGAACATGCTGGTGATTTTCTCCAGACCTGAGTAAGAGCTCTGCGAAGCTTGAAAGCTTGTCCTTTCTACAGATAGTATCTTTTATTGGACCAACTTCTATCTCACCCACCTTGTCTCTCTCATATCCTGAGACCCACACAGCTACCAGAAACAGCGACTGCAAACAACATCAGATTGAAATTATCTTTTTGCTCTGTATTTGGAGAAACATCATTTATTACAACTATAAAGGATTCATAGAGTTTAGGGATGAAAGTGACTAAATTGTTAAATCTATTAAATCTAATCTGACCTCCTTATACAGTAGACCACAGAATTTCATTCATTCATTTACTTCTGTACTGAAGCCAATAACTTGTTTGAATAAAGCATATCTTCCAGAAAACATTTAAACTGGATATCTGTTACTTCTTAAGGTCTTAGCACTTAGTTAAAATTCAGGGTCCTGCGGGTTGTTTTTGCTAGGAGAAGAAATTGATGATGTTGGCATGCAGCCACGAATCAGGTATTTTCTTGATACAAACCTATTATTTACAAAGAATATGTACAGAAAGTCTTGTTTCCTTGAATACAGTAGGAAACAAATAGCCGGGGATGCTTTCTTTGCTCAAAATTCTGAGCACCTTTTCAGCCAGAGCTTTAACCAAAAGCACTCTTAGCTTTTCTCAGAGTCACTCTACAAGTGCATCTCTGACTGTGTCTTGGCTTCCATGGTGCCTTCTCTGTCTGATTCTTGAGTGTTTCTGATGCTTCTCTCTCACATACTGCAATCAAATCAATCCCCTGCACCAGTGTGTGTTATCAGACCCCCTAAGATACCCTTTGGGCTGAATGACCCAGCCATTACCCAGGCTTGCATGTGGTCTAGTCCAAGGGCAGTAGTTTTCCATTGTTACAGCTCTAACTAAACATATTTAATTGTTCACTCATTTACCCTGAACAGAAGGCAGCTTTCACTCCCAACAGCATCAGCAAAGTGGTGTTATTGCCTAATTCCAATCAAAACAGAGTGATCAGAATCAGGCACTACCAATTTACCATTTAAATCAGCTGAAAGAAATCTTATGGATCTTCTGTTGTTTTAGTAGAAATGATTCTACCATCATCTATAGTAAAAGGAGCATTTTCCACATCATTCTGAATAAAAAGATACACAACTAGATTCATGATAGATAAGCAGCAGCTGTAAGGTTAATATTAGTCTGAACACTGTGTATGGTATCTGCTATTAAGTATTACTTGGGCTCCTCTTCTTAATAATCCTCCCTAAAGCTTCAAAGTATTGGCTATGGTTAGAGAAATTCAAAAGGTTTTCTTTACAAAAAAAGGGGGCTTCCAATTGTTTCATGAAGGCAAAGGAAAAATAATTCGTTTCACTAGTATGTGGTTCCACCAGAAGCAAGATTTTGCCAGAGAATCTTAAAGTTAAGGTTCACTCTCAATAGAGGTCAGAGATTACTTTCGCTTCCTTAACAATATTTATTAAGGTAGAATAATATTATTAGACACTGACTTACCAGTGCCTTGCAACCATGTCTGGTCAGCAGGGTTCCATATGACTCTACCAGACCCTCTAAGGGACAGATGGATTTGCACTCTTTTGATAGTCTCCTCACCATACCTGGAAGGATACACGCATTTTGGTTTTTGCTCAAGTCTCTGTCTGAAATGATTTCATATCTAGTCAGCTAATCAGGGTCAAGTAGCTCCCTCTAATGTATTATTGCTAAGTACATTATCTCCAAACCCAATCGGTGAAAGCACTCCCTTTTAATATGGTGGAAAGTATACCTAAACAATAACATGTATTGTATATTTATTAGGTGAGGATATAAAACAGAAACAGATACAAAGGCTCTCTATTCAAGCTCACTTGATTAATAAGATATTGTATATAACTGTCTTGTTATATAGCCGTATGAAATATAGTTAACACTATTCATTCTCAGACAATCATTTTACTGTGTTAACTGTGATTGTTATTCCCTTAACTAGGGCTGCCAGACAGTCACAACTCCCATGGGCCCTTCTCTGAGAGACTTTTTCTTTTAACCGTCAGGCCCTTATTCACTCTCAAAAGTCCTTGGAGGATTAAAGTAAATTAGGCTGATCTCCTGCATGGGGCTTTGGAATAGGCATATTTCAAGATTATCATATGTTTTACCATGTATAAGGCTGGTACATCAGCATAATGGCTATACCACACTGCCACTGAATGTCATAAAATGTCCTCTAAGAACCTTGTTTGTTTCTGATTCATCTAGAATTCCAGCTAGAGTCTTTGATCTTTTGGGAACAGGGATGTGGGTGGTCTTTCAGCCTTCATGGCTTTCCAACTGTGACAGGGTGGACTAGATCTGGGGGATCCCTGCTGAAGGCTTTGCGCCTTGCCTTGCCTCACCCTGCCCCAGAAATGAGCAATGGAGAGGTCCTCCAAGCTGCCTAGAGCATCTATGTGGGACATAGCCAATAAGAGGGGCTGCAGGGAGCAGCCAATCAGGGTCCTGCTTATATAAAAAAGCCTCCAGGAAGGAAGTCAGGGACTCTGGGAGTAAGAGGTGCTTCTGAGTGTCTGCAGGGACTAAGGCAGATAGTTACTAGCAGGGGGTGGGAGAGTGAGGGAAATAGCTTCTGGTTGGCTGCCAGGACTCAATTCAGACAGGTTATGGAGAAGTGGCCCAGGGAAATGAAGTTAGTTAAAGGGATGTGGCACATGGCTGCTACTTAGTGGGACCCTAGGCTGGGACCCAGAGTAGTGGGCAGGCCTGGGATCTTCCCCCCTCCCCACCAACAGCCACTGGGAAAGTGGCTGTGCCCTGAGAGAAGGGAGTTTAGAGAGGCCAAGGGAAGGGACTGTATGGACCTATTACCCCTCTGGGAGGGGCCTGAACTGAGACTGACCCAGATGTAAAGCTGGGGTCAAAGGACTAAAGGGTATATGAAGAGCAGTCAGGGAGGAAGCCCTGGGGGTGCTGCTCCAACCCTGAGAAGGAACCTTCACACACAAGCTGGCCAGCTAGGGTACTGAGACAGGCCCTGCTGAGGACAAGAGCCTGGAGGGAGGGTTGGGCTTGGTTGGACTCTTAAAGGATTGAGCCCAGGAAGGGCTGCAGGACACTTTGGACTTATACCCCAGAAGAGTTTTTTTGTTTGTGTTTTTTGGGGGGTTCTTTTGTACACTGATTGTAAGTGATTCAGCCAGAGGGCTGAGTCATGAAAGACCTGCCTGATAAGTGCAGCAGACAACAGTGAGGTGAGGAAAGTGGACAGTAGAAGCATGTGACTCAAAGAACCAGGCAGAGGAAAAGATGGGCTAGTGAAGGAGAAATAGAGCTCAAGAATAGGTTTGCAGAGTTGGAAAATGAAGAAGGGGCTCAGCAGGTGGTCACTGAAGGTGGAAGGGCATGGAAGAAGAGAAGAGCAGCTAGTCCTATAGAAAAAGGGGAAGAGTCAATGGAGACTACACCAAATATGAGTCCCAGGAAGATACAGGATGGGTTGAAGAGGATTACAAGGGAGAATAGGAATAGAAAGAACTTGCAGCCAGAGGGAACAGGGGATAGACTGGAGAATAGCACCGTCACCAGGAAAAGGCAGGTCTATGTGATCGGCAACTCTTTACTGAGAAGAATAGACGGGCCTGTAACCAGAGCTGATCCAGAGAACAGAAGGGTATGCTGTCTTCCAGGCGCTAAGATACGGGATGTAGACCTGAGGTTGAAAAGGATCCTAAAGGGAGCAGGAAAGAATCCCTTATTTATCCTTCATGTGGGAACAAATGATACCAGTAGATTCTCGCTGGAACGTATCAAGGGAGACTATGCTAGGCTGTGGAAGGCTCTTAAGGAAATTGAGGCTCAGGTGATCTTTAGTGGGGTGCTGCCTGTTCTGAGAGAAGGGCAACAGAGGTGTGACAAGATTATGACTATCGACGGATGGCTTAGGCAGTGGTGCTATAAGGAGGGCTTTGGGATGTATGGCCACTGGGAGGCGTTCATGGACAGAGGACAGTTCTCTCGGGATGGACTTCATCTGAGTAGGGAAAGAAATAGACTTCTAGGATGGAGGCTGGCACAACTGATTAAGAGAGCTTTAAACTAAGAATTTGGGGGAGATGGTTGGGAGATGTCTAGGTAATCTCCATGCCGGATTTTAGCATTGAGAGGGAAGAAAGCCAAGTAAGAAAGGATACAGCCATGGGTAGGAGAATGGACATAAGGAGGAAGGGCAGTGTGGTATCCACTGAGCTATCCCTCCCTGCAATTTGCATAGGTGAACACAGACCCAAACCCTTGGATCTTAAAAACATTGAAAAAGCAATCAGGTTCTTAAAAGAAGAATTTTAATTAAAGAAAAAGTAAAAGAAAAACCTCTGTAAAATCAGGAAGGGAAATACAGAGTAGTCAGATTCAAAACATAGAGAATCCCTCTAGGCAAAACCTTAAGTTACAAAAAGACACACAAACAGGCATATACATTCCATTCAGCACAACCTATTTTACCAGTCATTTAACAAAAGGAAATCTAATGCATTTCAAGCTAGATTGCTTACTAACTTTTTACAGGAGTTCTGAAGAGCATTCATGATCTGTTCCCGGCAAAAGCATCACACAGATAGATAGACCCTTTGTTCCCACCGCCTCCTGCTCCAGCTTTGAAAGTAACTTGTCTCCTCATTGGTCATTTTGGGTCAGGTGCCAGTGAGGTTATCCTAGCTTCTTAACCCTTTCACCTGTAAAGGGTTTTGCCTCTGGCCAGAAGGGATTTTATAGTTCTTTATACAGAAAGGTGGTTACCCTTCCCTTTATATTTATGACAGAGGCCAAACAGCAAAGATTAAGATGTTTGTACACCAATACAAGGAGCCTAGGTAACAAAATGGGGGAACTAGAGCTACTGGTGCAGGAAGTGAAACCAGATATTATAGGGATAACAGAAACATGGTGGAATAGTAGTCATGACTGGTCTACAGGTATTGAAGGGTATGTGCTGTTTAGGAAAGACAGAAATAAAGGTAAAGGTGGTGAAGTAGCATTGTATATCAATGATGAGGTAGAATGTAAAGAAATAAGAAGCAATGGAATGGATAAGACAGAGTCCGTCTGGGCAAAAATCACATTGGGGAAAAAAACTACTAGAGCCTCCCCTGGGATAGTGCTTGGGGTGTGCTATAGACCACCAGGATCTAATTTGGATATGGATAGAGCCTTTTTTAATGTTTTGAATGAAGTAAATACTAATGGAAACTGCATGATCATGGGAGACTTTAACTTCCCAGATATAGACTGGAGGACGAGTGCTAGTAATAATAATAGGGGTCAGATTTTCCTAGATGCGATAGCTGATGGATTCGTTTAGCAGGTAGTTGCTGAACTGACTAGAGGGGATGCCATTTTAGATTTGGTTTTGGTGAGTAGTGAGGACCTCATAGAAGAAATGGTTGTAGGGGACAATCTTGGTTCTTGTGATCATGAGCTAATTCAGTTCAAACTGAATGGAAGGATAAACAAAAATAAATCTGCTACTAGGGTTTTTGATTTCAAAAGGGCTGACTTTCAAAAATTAAAGAAATTAGTTAGGGAAGTGGATTGGGCTGAAAAACTTATGGATCTAAAGGCAGAGAAGGCCTGGGATTACTTTAAATCAAAGCTGAAGAAGCTATCGGAAGCCTGCATCCCATAGGCAGGAGTTGTAGACCAAACTGGATGAGCAGAAATCTCAGAGAAGTAATTAAGAAAAAGCAGAAAGCATACAGGGAGTGGAAGATGGGAGGGATCAGCAAGGAAAGCTACCTTATTGAGGTCAGAACATGTAGGGATAAAGTGAGACAGGCTAAAAGTCAAGTAGAGTTGGACCTTGCAAAGGGATTTAAAGCCAATAGTAAAAGGTTCTTAAGCCATATAAATAAGAAGAAAACAAAGAAAGAAGAAGTAGGACCGCTAAACACTGAGGATGGAGTGGAGGTTAAGGATAATCTAGGCATGTCCCAATATCTAAACAAATACTTTGCCTCAGTCCTTAATGAAGCTAATGAGGAGCTTAAGGACAATGGTACCATGACAAATGGGAATGAGGGTATGGAGGTAGATATTACCATATCTGAGGTAGAAGCGAAACTCAAACAGCTTAATGGGACTAAATCGGGGGACCCAGATAATCTTCATCCAAGAACATTAAAGGAATTGGCACATGAAATTGCAAGCCCATTAGCAAGAATTTTTAATGAATCTGTAAACTCAGGAGTTGTACCGTATGATTGGAGAATTGCTAACATAGTTCCTATTTTTAAGAAAGGAAAAAAAAGTGATCCGGGTAACTACAGGCCTGTTAGTTTGACATCTGTAGCATGCAAGGTCTTGGAAAAAAATTTGAAGGAGAAAGTAGTTAAGGACATTGAGGTCAATGGTAAATGGGACAAAATACAACATGGTTTTACAAAAGCTAGATCGTGCCAAACCAACCTGATGATCTTCTTTGAGAAAGTAACAGATTTTTTAGACAAAGGAAACACAATGGATCTAATTTACCTAGATTTCACTGAGACGTTTGATACCATGCCACATGGGGAATTATTAGTTAAATTGGAAAAGATGGGGATCAATATGAAAATTGAAAGGTGGATAAGGAATTGGTTAACAGGGAGACTACAGGGGGTCCTACTGAAAGGTGAACTGTCAGGCTGGAGGCAGGTTACCAGTGGAGTTCCTCAGGGATCAGTTTTGGGACCAATCTTATTTAATTTTTTTATTGCTGACCTCTGCACAAAACATGGGAGTGTGCTAATAAAGTTTGCGGATGTTACAAAGCTGGGAGGTATTGCCAATTTAGAGAGAGTCTGGGATATCATACAGGAAGATTTGGATGACCTTGTAAACTGGAGTAATAGTAACAGGATGAAATTTAATAGTGAGAAGTGTAAGGTTATGCATTTAGGGATTAATAACAAGATTTTAGTTGTAAGCTGGTGACGCATCAATTAGAAGTAACGGAGGAGGAGAAGGATCTTGGAGTATTGATTGATTACAGGATGACTATGAGCCGCCAATATGATATGGCTGTGAAAAAAGCTAATGTGGTCTTGGGATGCATCAGGAGAGCTATTTCCAGTAGGGATAAAGAGGTTTTAGTACCATTATACAAGGCACTGGTGAGACCTCACCTGGAATACTGTGTTCAGTTCTGGTCTCCCATGTTTAAGAAAGATGAATTCAAACTGGAACAGTTACAGGGAAGGGCTACTAGGATGATCCGAGGAATGGAAAACTTGTCTTATGAAAGGAGACTCAAGGAGCTTGGCTTGTTTAGCCTAACTAAAAGAAGGTTGAGGGGAGATTTGATTGCTCCCTATAAATATATCAGAGGGATAAATACTGGAGAGGGAGAGGAATTATTTAAGATCAGTACCAGTGTGGACACAAGAACAAATGGATATAAACTGGCCACCAGGAAGTTTAGACTTGAAATTAGATGAAGGTTTCTAACCATCAGAGTAGTGACGTTTTGGAATAGCCTTCCAAGGGAAGCAGTGGGGGCAAAAGTCCTATCTGGCTTCAAGATTAAACTCGATATGTCTATGGAGGAGATGGTATGATGGGATAACATGATTTTGGCAATTAATCGATCTTTAAATATTCATGGTAAATAGGCCCAATGGCCTATGATGGGATGTTAGATGGGGTGGGATCTGAGTTACTACAGAGAATTCTTTCCTGGGTATCTGGCTGGTGAATCTTGTCCATAGGCTCAGGGTTTAGCTGATCGCCACATTTGGGGTCAGGAAGGAATTTTCCTCCAGGGCAGATAGGAAAAGGCCCTGGAGGATTTTCAACTTCCTCTGTGGCATGGCGCACGGGTCACTTGCTGGAGGATTCTCTGCTCCTTGAAGTCTTTAAATCATGATTTGAGGACTTCAATTTCTCAGACATAGGTGAGAGGTTTATCGCAGGAGTGGGTGGGTAAGATTCTGTGGCCTGCGTTGTACAGGAGGTGAGACTAGATGATCATAATGGTCCCTTCTGACCTTAATATCTATGAATCTATGAATCATGAGCTGAGAAATTGAGGAAAAACTGCAGTCACACACACACTCAACCAAGGGGCACTAGCAAGAGGTGGGTGCCACCCCATTACACCTACCCATCAGAAAACAAATCCAGCGTGGGTTATTAATCTTACCTAAATATACTAAGAAAACTGCAGATTGAGGGTTCTAATTCTCACTGAAACAAAAGTTACAGAAAAGGGAATAAAAATTAAAAATAGCACAGATCTGTAATAGAATGTTACATCTTTGTTATCTGCAATGAAACAACTATGGAGTTGTGTCTCAGTGGGGTAAGTGGGAGGGGTCAGAAAGCAAGGGAGACAAAGAACTTGTATGGCCCTGGGGAAAGACCCAGAGGAAATAATGGTCCAGTGCTCCACTGCTCTGCACCTTTGTACCTCTACATACTGTGCAGGTATAAAATGTTACCATGCTAGTGATAGCATTTTACAGCCACTTTGCATTAGGTGTCAGTGACTGCACAAGGTATAGGGCTATGGGGAATCAGGTATTTAGAGTGAAATCATGGCCCCACAGAAGTCAATGACAAAACTCCCCTTGACTTCAGTTGGCTAGGAATTCACCCTCACTATTTACAATTCACCACTTTTGAATATTCTGTTCAGTAGACTTTTTTTGCTCCTTTTTCATAGGAATTAGATGATAATGTAGGTTGTCCCGTTTAAATTTCAAGGTTATGTAACATCTTCATTAATGATCAGACACTCAGATGCTGTGGAAGAGGGGATCAGTTTAAGAACCCAGGCCCTAATTCTGCAGCTCATGGGAAACAGAGCCCCGTGATTCTGCATTCATCTTGTTGCAGGACCCTTAGAGAGAAAGACTTAGTAAACATACTAATGTAATTTTCAGGTGATATTAAATGGGGTGCAATGGAAAACACCAGACAGGACACACAGCTACAAAGACTTTGAGAGAGTCAAAATATTGGTAGAATAAAGTAATTTAAAATTAATCTTCAATAATATAAAATACTACATTTGGGGAGAAACAACCGAAAATACACACACACTGTAGAGAGGCTCTCTCGCTAGGGCTTCAAATATTGTGATAGGTGCCAAATTAAGAGCCTATATAAACAGATATACATGTATTAGACCATGGCATCATCTCCCATTACAAGTGGCTGACTTTTTAAACTAGCCCACACCAAACACTAGAGTGTGCACTATGTGAGGAAATGCTGCTTTGATAGCCGAATGGACAAAATGATTAAGTCTCTCTCTAAATGACTGTGTTAGTGAGTGAGCTGAAAAGAAGAGGTGGAGCAGGTGGCTTGTGGAACCTCATCATCATCATTATCATGGAAGAGGAATAAGAAGTAAGAAAGAAAACCATAGCAGTTCACATGATACGCCTCTCAAATTTTTTGTTCACATTATGAGGCAAAGCAAATGGCAAGGGCAGCAACACTGAAGTCTGCCACTGAAACAGTAGCAATAGCAGTCCTAAGTACTGTCCCCCATCTCCTGTGACTAAGCAGAATTGCCTTCACTGAATTCTGCTCTTTGAGGGAAAATGTCATTGCAGGAATCTGCATCATCATTTGTGCCATTCTTCTTACTACTCTTCTATGCTTGCAGCTGCATTGCAGGAACCACTTCAATCACTCATTCATGTCACTTTTATGAGCAGTTTATTCAGCAATCAGTTTCTGTGAGGCTGAGTCAACTTCAGTTCCTGGTCTGAGCTGCTGACTCATACTGGTAGACCTGATATATGGATAGTATTGTTGGTGTCACAGGATCAGAATGGATGGACAAAATGAGAGCTTTGGTGTGTCATGGCAAAGAAAGTAAATTGAATCAGTGACATTACTATTATGATTGTTATTCTTCAAAACTTCATTTTGAGGTGGCTAACCTCAAACTGAAGTGTTCAGCATCAGCAAGCCTCATTTTAAAAGTAAAGTTAAATAATAACTATCCACGTTAAAACTGATCAGAAATAACTAGGGACAAGTGATTCAATTCAGAAAAATCTAAAAACATGCCTGAACTTTTTTACCTGCCCACTGAACAGACCCACTAGGTCTAATTCAGGCTTACTGAAGACACAAGCCAAGGGCAGTGTGGTCCAAAAGTAGTTTTGCATATCCTTTGTGACCTCCAGTTTTTGGGCTACTCCATGGACCAAAATGACACACTGTGTAAATCACAGCAGACCAATCTGCACTATCCATAGATTTTGGTGCAGCCCATCCCTTGCTCTGCCTCCTAAACAGGGACTTGAAAGGAGGAATGTGTAGAGTAACTAATGGTGGACCTACCCTGTGTCTGTACTTGTGGAATTCTTCCCCAACCAGTTTTGGCAATTAATGAACCCATATGCCTCTGGAGTTTTGGAAAGGGGCCAGAACCTTTCATGTTTTTTGAGTCATCTTCCTTTCTCAACATAGCTGCAGATCCCTCTCTGCAAATTCCATATGTTATGTTGCTCATTCCCTCCATAAAATCCTGCAATAGGACCTTAATCAACCCCCCTAACACATGTAAGGAAAATGATGAAAGATATATTGCAAACTAGACAAGTGCAAGGCAGCCACATCAGAAGGAATAATGTAAACTACTTGGCTCTTGAATTTGTTTCAAGAGAAAAGTAAAGTAGGTTTGGCTTCATGGTCATAGTTCACTGAAGTTCAATATTGAAGTGGCCAAAAAACTAAAGATTCTACATTAAAAAGGGGATAGAGACAATTACATAGAATAAGATGTGCAGTTTGTCTCACTTCATTTTACAAAAGACCTTGAGAGAGGCAAAAACAGAGAGGCAAAGGAATTGAGTCTTCACATCGCATGATCAGGACTAAAGACAAGTCTGTCTGTTCTCGTTATGATGGCAAAACTTAGTGGAGGTTACCTCTGACATGCTGATTATGGAGGGTTATCCAAGAATAAGCTGTCTGTTTATGGGATTTTTGATGTCCAGATGAACTCTCAGAATTCAGAATCTTACAAAGGGTTGATGATCCTGAGCCTGATTATCACCACAGATTTGGTGCTTAGCCCATCTGATAGTGAGGTCCTTATTGTTCCAAATATCTATTTATACATTCTTTCTCCTCTGCAGGTCTTCTCTTGGGTGCCATAGGCCATTATTTTCAGATTCACAATCACAAATACTGCCAATACATACACCATGGTAGGATGGCTCCCTGCTTCCAATTCACTTTCCAACTAGAACAGCTGATTGGTTCCTCTATATCCTGCCCCATGGCTAGATTGAGGTTGGCCCTTATACAGGTTCACAGTTGTGATGGCGGAACAAAAGAACTTTGGATGGAAAGAACTTCCTCCCCTTTTGTACATTTATGTGAGAGTTTTCTATAATTTTTGTCTGAACAGTCTCTCCTCTTCACTGATTGGCTGTTTTCTTCACTCCTATCTTGCCCTCTCTCTCACAGTCTCTTTACCTCAGCTTCACCCCAACTGCTCTTCATATTTCATCCTTCTTTCTACTCTCCTCTCCCTTGTCACCCCTTCCATCCCTTGTCTTTCCATTTAGCTACCCCCCGTAAATATTCTTAAAGGGTGTCACTAATATGACATTTGCCACCATCTCACTTTTCACCGTGCTGGTATGTGCTCTCTGCTCTATTTAGATGGTAAGTTCTTTGTAGTGAGAACTGCCTATAATTCTGTTTGTATGGTACCTAACACAATGATGGACCAAGAATGGGTCTCAAGTACTACCACAATAGTCAACTGTGCAGCCCACAGAAGGGGGAGGCAGAAATTTAGCCTTGCACTCTGAGAAGTACAATAAATGTTTGATTGTTATTTCCCTGGGGGCTCCCCAAATAGATTGCAGGAGCAGGTATAGGCCAGACCAGTTGAACCTTTTGCCATTCCCAGTCTCCCCTCCCCACTATGTAATGGCCAGTGGAACTGGATGATAAAAACAGGAAGCAAGGGAGGAGTACATTACACCTGCTAAATAGGTGTGCAGACTCTAAATTTTAAAGAGAGCAGAATGTACCAATATTACACACAGTATTTAGGTCATGCCTAAAGAAACACCTAGGATGGAAAGTGTGTAATGAAATACAGCTGCTCAGATG
Source organism: Caretta caretta (assembly GCF_965140235.1). Lineage (NCBI taxonomy): Eukaryota > Metazoa > Chordata > Testudines > Cheloniidae > Caretta > Caretta caretta. Next base: position 79,835,394 of record NC_134208.1, read on the forward strand.
CAATGGGCATCATATATATCCCTAGATTTGATACATAGAAAACATGAATAACCACTGCCGATTTTACTTCTGTGTATACAATGCTGATGAAGACAGTGGAAAAATTGCTTGAAGACAAGCCAACACAAGAGTGTAGCAGGTGATGTAGGGTATCACGTCTAAGGACAGAAAAAAAAAGCAATAAGTGGATTTGTCAATGGACAAAGGTAGCTAACATAAGAAAAAGTGACCAGTGAACTGCCACCTCCTTCTGACATGGGCAGATGAAAGATGGTTTTAGAAGGGTGTCCCATGGATTGCAAACAAAGCAGAGGACAGCCACAAGCTAGAAAAGCAATGAGGTGGTAAAGTAGGTAGGAGTTGTTTGGATGAGAATGGTGCAGGATACCAACATACAGTAGTACTCCCACTTGAATGTCTTAACAATTTTGTTGCTAGTAAGATTGTTTTCCAACACATAGTATTGACACTGGAACAGATTATTTGTGTCAAATATGATTTTTTTCCTGGGAAATTTTCACAGGATTCACCACAAAGAAATATCTGACTATGACCTAGGGAAGTGGCTCTCAAACTGTGTCAGAGGGCCCCAGATATACAGAGTGCCCATGTATTTTCTCTCGGCAAAATAAGAAGGTATGCCAAGGATTAAAAAATATATATATATGCCAAGGCATTTACTGAATATTCCTTCTTTGCTTGTTTATACTGTTTATTTTGTTTAGTGTTTAACTTTATATTACTGTAGCAGCAGTGACTACAGTTAAAATTGAAAAGAAGCTTCTGTTCCCTCTTTTCGGTTTATCATAATTTTGCGCTAAATTTCACCATGCTTAGTTTCCACTAGCACTGGATGAAGAATAAGTTGCAAGACAGTATTATTGTGAGTTTTGGCAAGTTTCTTTATTAACTAACAATATTTTTCATTATTCCTTCTATAAATGACTGAATAATTTATAGAATCATAGAATATCAGGATTGGAAGGGACCTCAGGAGGTCATCTAGTCCAACCCCCTGCTCAAAGCAGGACCGATCCCCAATTAAATCATCCCAGCGAGGGCTTTGTCAAGCCTGACCTTAAAAACTTCTAAGGAAGGAGATTCCACCACCTCCCTAGGTAACACATTCCAGTGTTTCACCACCCTCCTAGTGAAAAAGTTTTTCCTAATTTCCAACCTAAATCTCCCCCACTGCAACTTGAGACCATTACTCCTTGTTCTGTCATCTGCTACCTTGTCTGAGTAATATTCAGTGGGAATTTTGAGTCAAATAAATATTCCAAAATAGTGGTAAACTGACCTTACAAGATGTACAATACAATTAGCCCTTCATGCAACATTGTTTATTCAAGTTTCCTTGAACATTTAAAAATCCAAACAGCATGTCATCTACACAGCTTCCATAACTATATTGATTAGGGGCAGAGTTAAAATATATGTACAGTAATTCTTTGTTCAAAAAGACTAACTGCACTCATGCTGACAAAGGTAATTAGTTAGTTAGATCACAGTGGGCTACATTTGCATCCAGAGTATAATTACATTTACATCTTAGTATCACTGATTCAAGAGGGTCTGAGATGAAAGACTATTTCCCAAACATTTCATCTTATTGCCATCCCTTTCAGCTGCAGATTGTTCATATTAAAAACAAGGCCTATGAATGTAACCAATTATTGAAGCCCAACAGGATTGCAATTTCCCATTTATACAGTATTAGTTTAACAGCTGTTAGCCCCAGTGTCTTTAAGAGTGGAATGAAAGTTACAGTATGGTACAACATTATTTTTCACAGCATCTTCCAAGTAAGCTCTATCCCAAGACACTTTACAGGGTAAAGTAAAACAATATAATTCAACAGAAGCCGAAGGGGACAGAAATTAAAGTACAGCCTTCCAGTCCTGGGTCCAATTTGTATCCTTTTATGACACTGAGCCCAGCTGAGATAGTGGTGGAGGAAGTAATTTGCATCATGAAAGGACTGTTGCCCCCAGGAAGCAAATGGGTGAAACCAGGGACCAAATTGTCTTGAGTCAAATTGTCTGCTGCTGGGGCAGAATATAGTTGTACTGCCCCTCACACAAGGCTTGCGGCAACTCCACCTTTGAACTTTATGGTGTTAGCCCTTTCTTACTGATAACATTTGAGGTTTCAGGAAGCAGCCTCATGCAAGAAAAAATCATATAAAGTGATGTAAAGTCAGTTAATATGCTGCCTCTCTGTGGCAGCAGTTGGTAAAGTAATATCACTTAATTTGAAACACATTATTTCTAATGCTCAGAAGCTTAGTGGAAGAAAATATGAGAGAATACTCTAAAGAAAAACTGAACTATTGTCAAAAACTAGATACACTAAGGAAGTCTGTGAAATTGAATGCCTGTACCAAACATTAAACAGAATAATTACTAGGCTTGTATTCAGAGCAAAAAGCACCCACCCAAATTAAAATAAGAAACTGATTGACACAGCACATTTTCCATCAAATACTCAAACTAAACGAATCCATGAGTAGGCATTGAGAATGGAACTATGAGAAGAGAATAATGTCTGGGAAAGAAAAGAAATTAAAAGATGCAATACATAAAAGAATACTGGAGGGCCCAAAACCCACTATCAAGTTTCTTGCATCATTTGCATTTCTTCTTCCAACTGTGCAGAATTTCTTTTTTCCTGTGATTATTTTCCACTTTTTGGAAACCAGGCAGGTGGGATTGCCCCTGGCTATTTTGACTCCAGCTCTCTAAAGAAACATAAAGGAAATTTGTCTCAAGGGTACATAATTTCAGAAAATTGATTTCTATAAAAGAAAACTATAAAGCATAATCTTTTACTAAAAGACAAGATTTTCCTATTTAACAAAATTAAATTTGTCTTCAAAGACCCTTTAGGGGGAGGACAGATGGATGCAGCTATGCTTAGATGATAAGAGATTGTAGCATCTGACTGGATTAATAGACTAGTACAGTGTAATGCAGTTGCCAGCCTATATTTCTTAAATGCAGCTATGAGAATGAGTTCCTACTAATGTTTGGTGGTTAGAAATCCTATATGCCAACAATATTGGGCAGGTAGACTTTTATAACAAGCAAAAGAATTATGTGCAACCCTTGAAAAAATCAGGTCTCCATTACAGTAGTTTGAAAGCCCATCTTGTCAGTTTTCTGGAGCCCATTGTAGCCTTTTTTAAATGGCAGTAAATTTAGTGATGTTGTATTTCACCACTGTGGGTTCATTTCTGGTGGCTACAGTCTCAAGTTCTACAGTTACTTCTGCCATTTGTTTTCAGATCTAGGACTGATAGGAACATATGAAGACCAAGGAAAGTAACATACAGTCACAGGAAAAGTCTAATATCTTCTATCAATTTTATTAACGTTACCACCAAAGTTATGAATATCACAGCATATACATATCCTAGATATATCAATGTACCAATTATAAATACAGTCATACTCACATTCTGCTAGATAGTTTTAGGGTCTAATGGGTCTCTCAGGGATTGACCATCAGCAGACGGCTAGTTCCTGCTGAAGTTTCCCATAGGGAGCTCAATTTTCCCAATCTGGGTACCTTCTTTTTACAATGTGATTATGACTATACCAGAATTCTGTGCCTGTGCATGAAAGCGTCAACCCTCTTTTTCCTTATTGGTCTTGTGTCCCCCAAGAATCTTGATGGACCCAGTTTTCTATAGCTTGTGTATAGTTCTTTTTATTTTCATTAGCATTGATGCACAACCTCTACCCTGTGGTTAAGGTACATGCTAGAGAAAAATGTGCCTCTACAGGATTTTTGTGATCTAAAATTAATCTTCCAGCTAATTTCTTGCAATATCACCCCTTGGTACATCTTTCCTGTAATCTTATGGCATTAGATTATTGTCATTTACATATGTCAGCATTTCTTAACTCTAAGGCCTAAAATGGCTAAGCTAAAATCTTACAGGCCCCAGCCTGTAGGCCTTGCATTTCAGACCTCCTTACTGAGATACCTAATACATAATTATCCCTTCTAACTACTGATCAATCTTATATTCTGTAATCCTATCACACAATAAATGAATGATAAAATGAAGTCACTGGCTATACCATATGGAAAATGGTTAACAAAAAAACTTGTGTATCAACTTTACAAATCAGCCTAAATAATATAATATAATATAATATAATATATCTATTTTTGCAAGGCATAAACCTAAGGGTGGAAATGCTGAGATGAAACATGGCCTCCTTCACCATCCCCGTGAGAACTATGGAATTTGTTTAGCTCAGAGGGTACTCAATTGCCTGCAAAGAATGGGCTACATCAGTGACAGGTCTGAGGAGGAGAGAGCAGCTGATGGGAGCCCTTTGTCCCCGCCATTGCTGGATACACCAGAACCTGCCAGTGAAACCCAAGCAATCATGAGTCAGACTGACAAGTGTGATGCCCATCGAACATCTGAACCCAGGGAGGAAGATGACTAGGACTCATTGAAATCATGGTTGGACAAGGTGAACTGAGAAGAAGTTGCTCAGATATATAGACTATAAAAATGGAGGTCAAGTGAGTGTAGTAGGATAGGAACCGACCTGGAGTTGCGTACATCTAAAACAAGGGACTTACAGCTGTTTCTCTTGAAAATCCTTTAATAATTCAATGATGCCTTTTTAGAAGACCCTGAAACCCTGGCCCACATTGCATCATAGAGCAAAGATCCAACATCCCCAACTTCATTTTGCTCAACACTGAGACAGAGAGCTCGGGGACACCATATGTGAAGAGGATGATGGCTATATAAATTTAAGGAAGGCACTTGCATAGAGCTAGCTGAGCCTCTGCCACTTCGTGAGCATATAGGAGTTAATGAGTTCTATTGTATGCATTTCTCTTCATGCTTTCTTTAAGCATTGTCTTAGGAAGAAGCTTTCTGAAGACTGAGGGCTGTGTTCTAGACACACCAGGCCAATGACCTCATGACTGTGTGAATTGTACTTCAGAGGATATAAACTGTAATCCCTATGCACTGGCCTGTGTCTGGCAAGTTTATTAAATGCTGTTGTTGCTATAAGTTATGCAATGTAATGCCTGTGTTTAACCCAAGAAGGGTGGCCTTGGTAGATACTGTGCAAAGTGGTCGAGACCCTAACAGTGTTTTAAACAAAATTACAAAACCAATAGATACCTACTTATTGTATTGCATTGACCACCTTATCCACACAAATGCTGTTTAGGAAAAAGACTATTTGTAAAAAAGGAAAAGGATGAAGTTGGAGAATGGTGAAAGGACAAATGTGATGTAAAACATAATAAAACTTGGTATTTGTAAATAAAATTAAAATTACTATCGAAAAGGTCTTTGTGTCTGTCTTTCTGTTACAAGGTCTGTCTTGGATTTATTAGGGCATCTTGGTTTGTTTCCAAGGGGTTGTATGTTTTCAATAAAAATAGTTTGTGAGGACTCTGATGTTGTGTTTTTAAGATAACAGACCTGTTTTACAGCAAAAACCTGACATGCATGTATTAGAAATGGGGAAATTAAAAACAACAACCACTGTGTGCTTAAAATAAAGCAAAAAATACTGTTTTATAACTTTATAAGATATGAATGTTTTAGACTTGTGGTTGAGAACAACAGCACTGAATCAAACCCGTTGACATGAATTGAGGCATCTTGGGTTTAAACCACCGTCTGCTGTGACTCTATTGCCTTCAATGATCCTGTTAGTGATGGGTAGATAATCATATCTATCCCAAGTTTCCTTAACATTCTATCAGGGTTAAAGATGATATGCCTTGTTGAGGGTTGGAAAAATTATCAGTAAATGGGTTTATTATGTTTATCCTCAAAAAGAGAGGTGGTGAGCTCTGTTTAATATTAAATAAAACCTCACGAGGTCATAGAATGCTATTGATCAATCTTTCTAGCAACTCAAAATATAATGAAAAATTTACAAAACACTTTATTTTCAAAAGTAACTCCTGGTTTAACCCAAAACTGAAATGTTGCAAGGAGCCACAAACCTCCACCATATTTATAAAAATAAGCATGTGCCTAAAGAACAAACTCCTCCCTATCAAATACTTAAAAGCTGAGGATATTTGAGAGCTGTTGACTACGGTGGTCCTACATCCACTTTTATTTAAAAACAACCCAAAATTTAAGCACAAAAGAAAAAACAGTTTAAAAGGGGAGGAGAAAAGGAAGAATACGGGGGGAAAATCACTAAGATTCATTGTCACCTCCAAAGACTTCAGCCAGGATGGAGGTTACAGTAATATTCAGGATTGTTGTATATGGGGATTTACTGTTTCATACAGTAAAAAGGCTCTGTAGAGCTCCATTTTTAATGGAAAACAGAATAATACCTTTTAACTAAAAATAACCAAAAATAGCTTTGTTATTCAGACAAATTAATTTTCACCCACAGGTCACAAAAGGGAAGAGTGCATAAATTCCTTATATATCTTTTAATTTAAAAACTGTAGTGATCATCTCATCCTGCAAACTACAGCCATTGAATTTTGATTGAAATAAAGAGGTTGGTTGGTATAAAATAAAGAGGTTGGCTGATCTTTTCACCACAGGAAAGCATCTTGAATAGCATGACTGCTTCTAGACTACAAGAAGAGGTTGTGTATTTATTTTATAACTCTGAAGTTAGTATGGAACCAACACCTTCAAGCTGTAAGGTGTCAGGCTAGCTAAAATTCCATTTTAACCAGATCTGTGTTTAACAGATGATGATAGTGGGAGTTCTTAGAGGGTGAAATGACACCCATTGCTTTTGGTCACATGCTGACATCTTCACTGGAAAGAATATCCCAGGTGAAGGTTCAAAGTTTGATTGATAGTAGACCCTTACGCTATTCCTACCTCCCCACAAGGTGTCAGCCAGAGTGTTACAGTTTATAGAAGCACCAGTCTGAAGACTGGAATAATTACAAGACTATTCTTATACTTTGAATGCAAATTACTTTTTGTGATAGAAGGCAAGAATGCAAAGGTTAGTAAAACAACATAGGATACTGTAACACAATGTAACTGAACACAGTCTAACAGTATCCTCTCAGCACATGAGTGAGGAAAGCTTTTAGGCAGCAAAGGAGGCAGGATAGAACTTCACTGTGCTCTGTGAGTACAAGCCATGGCTCCACAGACCACCCTTTAGGTCCTGAAGAATTGACCAAAAAAGCAGCAAGGATTTTCCTCTCCATACTTCATGCACACACTTTCATATGTGTGTGCGTGGGGGAGAGAGGTGTCAGACAGTAAAAAGCATCAACTTATTCTGCCTTCTCTTGAAAAAACTCAACAATCGTGCACACAATTCGCATACATTCCTCCCTCCCACCCCCACCATGTTTTTTAAAAAGATACTGTAATACATAGCCACTTAACCGAGAAAGTTTTAACTATACTCCATACGTTCTGAGAAACCCAGCAGCCTGGAATGATATTTATATGTACAGTAACTTCAGGAACTCAAATATATTTTATAGATGGATCTTCCTGTCAAGTTTACTAAGTTTAAAAAAAATCAACAAACCCCTCAATCACTTTGCAATTGTGCTATTTTTGGTCTTTAAATATCAGAAGGATTAAATGAAATTCAATGCTGTTGTCTGAATTGACTGAATGTGGAAGAATAGTATACTCCACTGGCCCTATTGTTCCTCAGAGGCAGAGCCCTTCATTAGAGGTGTTGCCAGATTTGAACCCTCCCAGGGTAGTAGCAAAATATTTTTTTTTCCTTGAACTTCCCTACTTCACACCCCAAGCTTCCAATGGGCAGAACCTCTTCCCAAATTAGTATCACACATACGATCCAGACACTAAAAATAATCAGTCTAATCTTGGATCCTGCAAAAAGTATTACAATCTCAAATACCAACTGCACAGCTAATAATTAACACAGTTACTTAAAAACATTATCTTTGGTACCATTCCCCCATATTTCCACATCATATTTTCCATAAGAAGTTCAGCTGTTTCATTCCTTTCCATTGCCCAGGATTCACTAAGGAAGACTATCAGCTTTCATTTCTAGTTACCACTATATTCCTTACCTGAAAAGAAAATCAAAGCTAAAATATGAAGTTGGCTTCAGGTCTCTGCTTCCCAAAACTGAAAAAGGTCCTGTCTGATATTTCCTGCAAGTACAGTATCATCATCTTGTGAACAGTGGAATAACTATTTCCTTCTTAAATATATTCCCCAACAGGTCCTGTCTTCTGTTTTATAAATATATCCCCGCAATTTAATCATTGCATTGATATATTCTATTTAAAAGTCATCTTAAAATTACAGTAATAATTTTTGCTAATTTCTATTTTGGGTGGCCAACAATTACATAGGTTAATCTTGATTACGTCTGATGTAGCAAATGCTTTTGTTCAACTCACATGTTCCATAGAAACCCAGTGTTTCAGTTGACTAACATTTTCAAATTCATTGCCATTCAAGTGCATCATGAGTGCAAACTGATTAGATCAACTTTCAAAAGTAGTCAATATTGTCTTTGATACTTTAGTCATTAAATCTTTTCATTTACTATCCTTTCAAATACTACATATCCAGATTGCTTTTCCTATATCAATCACCTTTTAAAAAAACCTAAGAAACTGCATGTAGTGCCTTTCATTCTTGAGCAGTTCAAATAATTTTGTCATGCAATGAATTAGAGATTGGTGCTGCAATTAATGAGTAGGTAAAATCAAGAAGGTGAATTCTGCCCTCAGTCTTATCCTTGCAACCCATCAATTTAGCTGGGGTGGCAATGATTGGACTGGGTAGAATATGGTCCAGGCACTAAGAGGATGGCTGTTGTCTGGTCACCTCTCCAAGATGACGGGTGAAAGGAGCAATAAAAGAGAGTAGTGGGGCAGAAGTTGACCAAGGACTACAGTTGGCTGGAAGTATAACTCATATTGGGGAAAGGCTGTGGACTCCTCCTTAAGAATAATGAATTTGGAGGAGAGCTAGGAACTTCTGAACATGGGAGACAATGGTGGCTGGCATTAGTCCCTGGGCCAGAAGGAGGATTCGATTTAAGTAGTTAATGAAAAGGTGTGTTGATTTCTTTTTGTACTCTGTACTAGGAGTTAAAACAAAATGAGTTCCCCACAAAGGGGAGAGGGGGAAGAGAGAGTCTGTTTCCAGCTCTGAGTAAATCATTGCAAGACATCAAGAGTGAGAGGAAGAAGTTGCATGGCCAAGCCATGCTACAAGGGAGCATGTTCAAGGGTATCATCATATAAGAAGCAGGAAGAGGAGATGAAGCAAGTAGGTTAATAGTGTCTGGACCAAATTCTGTCCAGTCAAATCATTACAACCCCAGCTAACTCAATGGGTTGCAAGGATAAGACTGTGGGCAGAATTCACCTTCTTGTTTTTACCTATTCATTAATTGCAGCACATATCTCCTATCTGCTCTCAATAATATAGTATAGTATTTTCATGAAAGCAATGTTCTGTTTTTATTATTGTTCCAGTGTTATTCTTGCCGTGTGTGATGCGTTCGGTCACAGAGACACCCTTTGGACTGTCTCCTGATGTGCTGGAATTACCTCTGATTTGGTCTTCCCTGCCAGCTTGGGACTCCAGAACCCTGCCTTGTTGAGCCAGACACACTAGCCTACTGCAACACAGACCCAGGTCTGATCCATGCTCCCAAAGCTGCAGATATTCTAACCAAAAACTGCTCAGCAGTTCACCTCTCTCCAGCACCCAGACACCCAGCTCCCAATGGGATCCAAACCCCAAATAAATCCATTTTACTCTGTATAAAGCTTATACAGGGTAAACTCATAAATTGTCCACTCTCTATAACACTGATAGAGAGATATGCTCAGTTGTTTGCTCCCGCAGGCATTAATCACTTACTCTGGGTTTACTAATAAACAAAAGTGATTTTATTAAGTATAAAAAGTAGGATTTAAGTGGTTTCAAGTAATAACAGACAGACCAAAATAAGTCACAAGCAAAATAAAGCAAAAACATGCAAGTCGAAGCCTAATACATTAAGAAACTGTTTACAGGTAAAATCTTACCCTCAGAGATGTTCCAATAAGCTTCTTTCACAGACTAGACTTCTTCCTAATCTGAGCCCAATCCTTTCCCTGGTACAGTCCTTGTTTGTTCCAGCTCATGTGATAACTAGGGGATTTCTTGTGACTGGTAACACTTTGTTCTTTTCTACCCCCTTTTATACCTTTGGCACAAGGCGGAAACCTTTAGTCTCTCTGGGTCGCCACCCCTTCTTCTAAATGGAAAAGCACCAGGTTTAAGATGGATCCCAGTATCAGGTGACATGGTCACATGTCCTGTGAGACCTCATTCTTCATTCTTCCAGGGCTGGTTTGCATGTATCCAGGGAGGTTTGCAAATAAACAGAGCCATTTACAATCAATTGTCCTAGTCAATGAGAGCCATCAAGCTTCCAAACCACCATTAATGGTCCATACTTTCCATAATTACAATAGGACTTCAGAGTTATACTTCATATTTCTAGCTTCAGATGCAAGAATACATACATACAAATAGGGTGAACACACTCAGTAGATTATAAGATTTGTAATGATACCTTACTAGAGACCTTTTGCATAAAGCATATTCCAGCTAAATTATATTCACACTCATAAGCATATTTCCATAAAACATATGGAGTGCAATGTCACAATGTGTTCTCTGATCTTCCAAGGCAGAAGTCAAGGTCCACTGTGTAGATCAGTTGGATAAATATACATATTAGTTTTGTATCTCACATACAAACAGTGTTATATTCTCACTGTTCATACTTTGTGCCTCACTGTTTGTGACAGACTTAATCTTCACAAATTCATTTCCATTCTGATAAGCAGCCAAAACTTTACACACTTCTTCAACAGTTACATAACCATTCACCACAAAATGAGGTGGGTCTCCTAAGAACCGGTGTCCTTTGAGATGTCAATACTTCCTAATTGTGGTCAGGCAAAACTACTGTAATAGGTATTTTGATGACACCCTTTGTGATCCAGAATTGGATTATGTAAAAATGGATAACAAGGAGATTGAAACTATCAAAAAATTAAGGTGTTCCGTTTGAGTTTATGGCAAAGGTTTAGATTGTCCATGCCAGTTGCCATGTCTTACATAGGTCCAAACATTTTAAATTTCAGTTTTACTTTTCCACGTATCAATGAATGAAGTACAATATCTAGATTTTTCATAGTTTTTAATAACACCAGAAAGGATAATTATGATAATATATTCAGAATCCGATGAAGTGAGCTGTAGCTCACGAAAGCTCATGCTCAAATAAATTGGTTAGTCTCTAAGGTGCCACAAGTACTCCTTTTCTTTTTATGTATAACACAAGCAATACATTTTTAAATCCAGTAATTCTGGAACTTGCCTGTTAACTTGTGGTTGAACCAGAGTTTTTAAAAAACAGATCCAGTCTTGTTTTGAAGACAAGTGAGGGATAATCTACCATAACTTTTTAACAGTTAGTGTAAATAAGGAATTACATTGATCCTGGAATCACTTTTGGATATGAGATTAGTAATGCCTTTGACTTCAATGCGTAAGTAGTGTACATAGAAGTATCTACATACCTGTTTGCAAGACTGGAACTATAGTTAGTATTCAACAACCTCTGTTACTCTTTGTATTAATATTGATCGATCTGTATTTTGGTCATTTGTTTAAAACTATTAAGTTAATGAGTGAAATATTTAACATTCTTTTCCCTCTATTTTCAAAAAAGGCTATGACTACACTGCAAATACTTTTGCCGGCTTGTACAGCATATGCTCGAGTAGCTCCCCCTAATTCTTCTCCGCTACTAGAGCCTTTCCCTCCCCCAGGGAAAGACTCCAGAAGCTTGGAGGCATTGGGGAAAGGCTCTGCCAGCTCTTGCTGCTGGAGTCCTTTTCAGCCACAAGGAGAGGCTCCAGTAGTGGGGAAAGGTTGTCAGCTCCCACAGGGAAGGTCTCTAGCATCTGGAAAGATAGTGGAGTAAAAAGCTGAGCCTTTTGCCACTGCCTCCCCTCTAGCAGAACCTTTCCATACCAAAGAGAAAGGCTCTGGCAGCGGGGAGCAGCTGAAGCCTTTCCCCACTGCCTGCTCTCTGCCAGAGCCTTTTGTGGACAGGCGTAGTTACTCCTCACAGGGTGGAGATTATGTGCTTTTCTCTGTGGCATGTAACTACAAGTATACTACATGCTGTTGAAAGTGGTAGGTAGTGGAAACGTAGCCTAAATGTTAGAAATACATGCCCATTAGGAAAATGTGTGTGAACTTTTACTATTTTTCCACCTTTTAGGAGCATTTGCTATTGCTAAGATGAAGCATGTTGGAGATTTAAAGGTCTGTTCACATACGGTCTGCATGCTACTTAAGGTGATACTCATGAATCCATGACAACTTCGTCCAACAAGCAGAATAAACACCAGCCGGATGACATTCAAGTCCAAATTGAGAAAGCAAGTTCAGGGTCAAGAGAGACTAGAATGAGTTGTGGATGATGAAGATACTTGCTGTAGAATGGGTGAAGCTCACTTTCAGATACTGTATAGATAAAAACATAAATAATAGAAGAAATAATTGATAATACAAATGTGTGAAGGAGATAAGGTTCAGATAAGCATCAAGGCTTATCCAGAATAAACCTCCAAACCTTAGGAAGTTCTCCTGCCACACCTCTGTATACAATCCTCTTCTTCACAGCACTCAGAAGTAAGCTGTGAAAAAAGTTTGCTAGCACTTGGTTCTCTAACCAGAACTCTAAGGGATGAACAGCCCAATCAGACTCTCACTAAGACAGTGAGATAGTAGGTACTCTACAAACACCTGGCAGACAAACAGCACCTGCCTCAGACAGCTCACTATCTAGGTTACAAATAATCAACCAAAACAATAATAGACCAAACAACCCTATTTTATCCCAAGGCTCATCACACGTCCTCCCTCTAGTTACGACAAGACCTAATTTCTACAGCCCTGAAGAGGAAAAAAAGTCTTCTCCCTCTGTCTGAGCAACTCTGGTATAAGCCCGCTTCTTTCCCTATTATTTCTTGTTCCTCGTACTGTTAGAGTTTGAAGGCTCACTTTCCAGGATTGACAGCTTAGCCCATAGTCTATTTCTTTAGGCTCATGGCAGTCCATTAACTGTTTCCTGCATTTCAAGCCGTTGGTTTTGTACAACCATGAAAAGAATGCTATAGCATTTAAAAAAAATACTCATTGTCTGATACTGTGATTTTACTCCTGGGTACTATACTGCTTCCCAGATAAGGCAGTGTGGATAGTGACACTCTTGTACAGAAAAGCTTTGTCAGGTTAACAACATCTTTTGGTGGATGGTGTATATGAAGCTAGAAGCCATCTCTAAACTTTCCCCTAAGCATCCCGTCTTTGGAATTCTATTATTTATAATGATGAAGAAACACAACAGTACTTAGCACTTAGACAATACCACAATGGATGTCTTATAAATATAATAGATAGCTCTTCTAACTTCTGTAATTCATCTACTACTGTTTCAGGAATCTTTTACAGACACTTTAATTTAGCAGGTGTTTTTTAAACTGGTTTCAACAATAAAAATACAAACTAACAAGAGAGTAACACTCTCCTTCTCTCTGATGGTTCTATCAGCTCTCTAGAGCATAGAACCCAATCTGATAAATATCAGTATCAAATAATTTAATGTTACACGTCCCACTTTTTATTGAAACTTGATATTGTTAACTTACAAGCTGTTGTGCTGACATCCGATTACATTTTTATAGGACCATGAAACTAAACATGACAGAATTTACTTTTACTATATGCCTTGCACATCCAAGGACATTTAATCCTGCAAAATAGATCAGACACAATGCTGTATGTTTACCAGCATGTGCTGCTAAATAAAATGTTATTGACACAGCCAATTAATTTCCTTACTAAATGGCAAGTATCTTTGTTTTATGCTTGGGAGTTATACATCCCTTAAATATACTCATGGTGGTTTGTCTTTGGAATTAATATTTCAAAAATAAAGAAATTTTATGGGCATAACAATATCTGCTACTTTTAAAAAATAATTTTTATCATACCTGTGCACATAGGTTCCACAAAATCTACATGTTTAATAATTGATAATAGAAGCAATTAAACATTTCCACTTTTCAAATTCCTGGCTTCTTTATTTAATATCCTTTCTCTCTGCCCTGCGCCCTTAGTTTTTGTGACAGATTTTTTTCCAGTGGAGAAAAGTGGTGAAGCTCAATCAGTAAACCCATATAGTGGCATAAGCAGTACATCATCCTATTAGGAATGTTATAGAGATTTAATATATACTAGCCACTAAACTTGTCACCAACTTCTATTTACAAGTGGAGTGAAATTACCTGCCAATCATTGGTAATTATTAGCTCATTTATTTGTTTGTATAGTCATTTTTAAAAAGAGATGCTTAGTAGTGTTGTGTAAATAATCAATTTTTAATTCACTGGCAGAAACAAACAAAAAAAAATTTGGATTGACTTGAAAATAAATCTGTTTTGTTTCTCAGCAAAACTAAAACTAAAAAGTCCTTTCAGGTCAAACAAAATATTTAGTTTGGCCCAAAACAAGAGAGAGTTTAGATTTTGTGCATTTTAATCATGCATATCTATATAAAGCAAAGGAAATTTGGAAATACCATTCACAAAACCAAACCACAGACGGAGATGGCAGTGGTGTATAAATAGTCACCAAAGCAGGGACTGGAATCCATCTGTACCATCCCCCACCAGTTGAGTGCCATAACCACCACACTATAACTCCCTGTCTAGTCCTATGAGTATTTAATTCTTTATACACAATGAAATAGCTTCAACAGGAGAGACAGAGAGCCTTCTACCGTAACTATCCTGTAGCCTAGTGGTTAAGGCACTTATACAGTAGGAGACCTGAGTTCAGATTCCTTCTTTGAATCTGGTAAAAATTATTTGGGAAATTCATGTTGAATTCACAAATAATTTATTTACCAACAAATTCAGTTTGAGGTCAATCAAAACTATTTGTCTGAAAAATTTCTCCCAGCTCTAATGCTTAGCCAGAGCTCTATGTATCTTTACTATATAATAAAATATTGTGGCCTCCCTTAAAACTGGAAATTGGGTGGTTGATACCTTATCAATCACTGATCTCCTGCTGCTTAGCATGACCCACAGAGCCTAGAGACACACTGAGGCTCTACATGTGTTGTTCAGGATAAAAATAAAAATCTCTGGCTGTGGGTGGTGATAGGTAGCTGAGTTTGAGGACGGGGACTGATGATGAGTTGAGTCTGAATGAGGAGTTGAGTAATTTAATGAAGATGTTTGTATGAGTAGTGTACACAATATACCTAACACTCAGTGATAAATGGAAAGATATGGAATAATAGAAGCAGGATATTGGTTTGATGTACTGTAGCCAAGATGAATTTGATGTCAATATTAGATTCTAGGCTAGTCAGTTATTCGGCTTAGTGCTGGAATATAATTGTCTATACAGAATCATTAGTTTTTATTGTCATCATGACACAAATTTTTGATCATTTAGAACATCCCTTAAGTCTTATGCTTTCCCTTCTTCAGTTGTCAGTCTTCAGCACTGAATTATCAGCAACAGCCCGCATGACAGCTTGGATATGAAATATCCTTCCCAATTGTGTGTAAATACTTTATTTTTTTTCTTAAAGAGGTCATTGCCTGGAGCTACTATACCAGTATTTGTCATGGGAAGTGAATATAGGCCACTTCAGTTATCAAACTGATAAAGGAATTAGTAGTTTGATCACAATCTAATTTTATGTATGCACTGTTGTTCCAGTTATCTGATAGACCAAAAAAAAAATTGCTTCCAAACTATTTCAGCTACAAACTATTTTGTTTTCTATAATCTTCTGTATTTTCTCTTGAGTGCCATGGATTCACAAGTACAACATGCATCTTCATGGCATAGCTCTGCAGGCAACCTACCCTCATTTCTTCGTAGTTCTGCCAATACCTTATTCACAACCCAGGGTACTTGAGGTAACCTTTTTCTTGGGGCCTAGTGTATTAGTCTTTTATAGAACACAGTTTCCTTTAGCCCATCAGGCCCAACCCCCTTCAGGTATCCAACTCGCATAATATGGTTCAAGCTGTCCTCCAGGTCTGTAGCTCAGCAGTCAGCTCACTCAACAGGGATGTAGGATACCCAGTTACCACTTCCTGATCTACATCAAGCAGAATGGAAATTGAACCCAGATATCCCATCTTGTAGGTGAGTGCCCTGACCGTGTGACTGGTCTGGGCTGTAGGGGTAATCTCTCATGTTTTTCACGAAGAACTTTCTTCAAAAGGTCTTAATTTCATCCCAATGCAAGATGGAAAAGGAAAAAAAAATCCAAAATCTTGACATATTTCATTGGACAAGCAAAATATTTCTTACTCCATTCTACTCACAACTCGGTTAAGAAGTTCCACAGCCCTCCTTCTTGGGGCTGTGTTGTGATTCAAGCAGGCTCCACCCCCCCCCATCCAGGTTCCATCCCTGCTCCACAGACTCTTCCATGGTCCTTGGACTTGCAGGCTGCTTGCCCTTAGCACAGGCGCCCCCAATTCTCCTCCTTAGGGCTGTGCTGTGATTCAGGCAGGCTTCCCCAGCCCACAGTCTCCATGCTTGTTCTGACTCCCATCCCATGGAACCTCTCTCCTGACTCAATGATCTCCTACAATGCTCCTCTGTAGGTAGGTATATTAGTCACTCACACTCACTCTCTTCTTTTTGGTGACTCCCAATAGCTGTGTTTTATAATGTTCAGGAGGAAGCTATCTGATTAACACCTGGCCCCCATTGCCCAGCTTGTCTGCTGCTCCCTTGAATACCTGTTTACTTGCAGAGCCATGTCATGCAACATGGTTTGGCTGGCCTCTAGCCCCACTATCCGTTAACAATGACAGCCCACCCTTCTACATGTAGAATACAAACCTTCAGCCACTGATTGCCAAGACTTATTTTAGAATCTGGTGTTTGGCTGTTCTCCTATTTTTATTACTTCCTACTACATAAAGTCATATAAACAATGCGGAGTCCAGTGGCACCTTAAAGACTAACAGATTTATTTGGGCATAAGCTTTCATGGGTAAAAAAAAAACACTTCTTCAGATGCTTGGAATGAAAATTACACATACAGGCATAAATATACTGGCACATGAAGAGAAGGGAGTTATCTTACAAGTGGAGAACCAGTGCTGACAAGGCCAATTTAGTCAGGATGGAGTGGTCCACTCCCAATAATTGATGAGGAGGTGCCAATACCAAGAGAGGGAAAATTGCTTTTGTAGCGATCCAGCCACTCCCAGCCACTCCCAGCGATCCAGCCACTCCCTGTTCAAGCCCAAATTAATGGTGTTAAGTTTGCAAATGAATTGTAGCTCCGCAGTTTCTCTTTGAAGTCTGTTTTTTACATTTTTTGTAGAAGGATGTCTTCTTTAAAATCTGTTATTGAATGTCCAGGGAGATTGAAGTATTCACCTACTGGCTTTTGTATGTTACCATTCCTGATGTCTGATTTGTGTCCATTTATTTTTTTATGTAGAGACTGTCCGGTTTGGCCAATGTACATGGCAGAGAGGCATTGCTTGCACATGATGGCATATATTACATCAGTAGATGTGCAAGTGAATGAGCCCCTGATGGTGCAGCTGATGTGATTGCGTCCTATGATGGTGTCACTAGAGAAGATATGGGGACAGAGAAGACAACAGGGTTTGTTACAGGGATTGGTTCCTGGGTTAGTGTTTCTATGGTGTGGTGTGTAGTTGCTGGTGAGTATTTGCTTCAGGTTGGGGGTTTGTCTGTAAGTGAGGATTGGCCTGCCTCCCAAGGCCTGTGAGATTTTCCAGGGTTGGTTGTAGATCATTGATGATGCGCTGGAGAGGTTTTAGCTGGGGGTTGTACATGAGGGCCAGTGGTGTTCTGTTATTTTCTTTGTTGGGCCTGTCCTCTAGTAGGTGACTTCTGGGTACCCATCTTGCCCTGTCAATCTGTTTCCTCACTTCCCCAGGTAGTTTTAGGAATGCTTGATAAAGATCTTGATAAAGGTGTTTGTCTCTGTCTGAGGGATTGGAGCAAATGCGGCTGTATCTTAGGGCTTGCCTGTAGATAATGGATCATGTGATGTGTCCTGGATGGAAGCTGAAGACCTATAGGTAAGTATAGCAGTCAGTAGGTTTCCGGTATAGGGTGGTGGTTATGTGACCATCACTTATTTGCACAGTAGTGTCCAGGAAGTGGATCTCTTGTGTGGACTGGTCCAGGCTGAGGTTGATGGTGGGTGGAAATTTTTGAAATCCAGGTGGAATTCTTCAAGGGCTTCCTTCCCGTGGGTCCATATGATGAAGATGTCATCAATGTAGCTCGAGTAGAGGAGAGGTGCTAGGGGACGAGAGGGGAGGAAGTGTTGTTCTAAGTCAGCCATGAAAAAGTTGGCATGCTGTGGGTCCACGCAGGTACCCATAGCAGTGCCACTGACTTGAAGGTATAAGTTGTCCCCAAATCTGAAATGGTTGTGGGTGGGGACAAAGTCACAAAGCTCAGCCACCAGGTGTGCCATGGCTTCATCAGGGATACTGTTCCTGACCACTTGTAGTCCATCCACATATGAAGAAGTGGATTTTTTACCCACGAAAGCTTATGCCCAATAAATCTGTTCATCCTTAAGGTGCCATCGGACTCCTCGTTTTTTGTTTTTTTTTTGTGTATACAGACTAACACGGCTACCCCTCTGATATAAAGTCACATATATATTTTTATTGGTAACAGAATCAAATAATGGTACATTAATTAAAGCTGAATTGTAATGAAAGAAAATTCTATAAAAGGAGCCAGGAAGTGATATATACATTAATGCAAAATGAGTTTAACAGGAGTAATTTTACTGGAATATATAGGAAATTAATTTAATTGCTGAGTCTATTAATTGTAGGTGTTGCCTTACTGGTAAGTGTATGAACATGGCAAACTTTCAGCTGAATATTCCAGTCATTAGAACACCATAAGAGTAAGCATAATGTAGGTATTAGTTTTTTGGCTCATACTTCCTAAGATTCAAATAAGGTTACTAAAATAAATAAGAAAATAAATAAAATAAAACTCTGATTTATGCATAATTTAGTTCACATTCAACCATTTTTTAAAAAAAAGTATATATGTGACCAAATGTAATTTGCTGAGCAATTCCTAGTATTTTCTGCCTCATACAACCACTGGAAGAGCTTGGCATTCATATTATCCACCTACTGCCTGAAATTGAAATCAATATCCAGGCTGATGGCACCTGTTTTTCAAGTCTGGATTTATTTTTAAAAATAGAACAATATTTAGCTAGATTCTCAAGGGAACTCCTTATACAAACAGAGAAGAAGTATGGCATAGAGATAAGGGTTCTGGCATACAATTTATGAGACCCAGGTTCAATTTCATACTACACTACAGGCTCTCTCTTTTACCTAGAAATGACTCACTCAATCTCTCTGGCCCAGGTCCACCAAAGTATCCAGGCACCTAAATCAGAGTTTTAGATACTACTGTGATTTACAAAACTCCCACATGACTGATACCTAACCCTGTAGATAACCACTCGCTGCCTACATTTTCAGGGTTGAAGTTCCCTAGGCACCTACGTTTCTGCCTCTGGGCATAGAATCATGGAAATATAGGTCTGGAAGGAACCTCAAGAGGTTATTTACTCCAGCCCCCAGCACTGAGCATGACCAAGTAAACCTAGACCACCCCTTACCGGTGTTTGTCTAACCTTTTCTTAAAAACCTCCAGTGACAGGGACTCCAAAAAGTTCCTTGAAAGCCTATTTCAGAGCTTAAATATCCTTATAGTTAGAAAGCTTTCCTCATATCTACCCTAAATCTCCTTTGCTGCAGATTAAGCCAATTACTTCTTGTCCTACCTTCAGTCGATGTAGAGAAAATTGCTCACTGTCTTCTTTACAATAGCCCTTAGCACATTAGAAGACTGTTATCAGTTCCCCCTCCTTTTGTCTTTTTCAAGACTAAACTTACCCATTTTTTTAACATTTCCTCAGAGATCAGGCTTTCTAAATCTTTTGTCACTTTTGTTACTCTCCTCTGGACTCCCTCCACCTTGTTCACATCTTTCTTAAAGTGTGGAGCCCAAAACTGGACACAATATTCCATCTGAGACCTCACCAGTGTTGGGTAGAATAGGACAGTTACTTGTTGTGTCTTATATATGACACTCCTGTTTATATACCCCAGAATAATACTAGCCTTTCTCACAGTGCATCACATTGTTGATTAATATTCAATTTGCAATCAACTATAATCCCCAGATCCTTTTCAGGAGTAATACTGACTAGCCAGTTATTTCCCATTTTGTAGACATGCACAATGCTGCCTTACTCTGGGTGTCTGGACACCTATCTCCAATCCTAAGCATCAGTGTGATCCATAAACTGTGAGAAAATAAATATTCTTCCACTTAACTCACCTGCAGGACTGATCCAGTAGGTGTGCTCAGAGACTGCTTACCATATTGAGCCTCATTCAAGATCTGGTGGGAAGAGTGCTCACCTTATAACTTTTAAGCCCAGTGGTTAGAGCACTCACCGAGGATGTGGGAGACCTGAGTTCAATCCCCCCCGCCTCTGTTGGGGGGAAGAATTTGACCAGGGGGTTCCCACTGCTCAGGAGAGCGTCTAACCATAGAGTTATGGGCTATTCTCATGTGGGCTCTCTCAGTCTCTCCAGTTGAAGCTCTTCCACTAGGTATAAATAAAGAGTCACTGGAGCAGAGGGACTGGACCCTGGGTCCCACAGCTCCCCAGTAAGTGCTCTAATCACCAGTCTAGAGGACCATATTGTCTATCTCTCTCTCTCTCTCTCTGCCCCAATGACTAAGTATTTATACACAGTAGAACAGCTTCAGGTGCTGTGGTTGCTTCATTCTCTCTAGAAATGGCTTAGGTGCTTAAGCTGTCTGACTCCATTAGAGATGTTTCCCATTGTGGATCACAAGCAGAGATAGGTGTTTCTGTGAAGCCCAGATTCAGGTGCTGAACACTTAGGACACCCCTCCCTTGTCAGCATTGGCTCACTTGGACGTCTCCCCACCTACTATGCTGGATCTTGTGGATAGCACTGTTATGCACCTATCTCTCCCCTCTCATTGTGCAGGGATCCTAGACTCCTAACTCAGGGTTGGTGGATCCCAGTGGTTTTCCAGTGATTTTTTCTAGGAACTGCAATGCTTTGTGGCTCCGGGCATCTGTGCCTTAGTACTCCATCTGTAAAATGAGGATAATAGTACTTCACTGCCTCTCAGAGGTGTTGTGAAGATAAATATGTTGAAGATTGTGAGGCAATGAGATCCATGTAAGTACTTAAGATAGGTGGTTTGATATCTTCCATTGGCTCAGTATCCTATAACATTGTCATAATTTAGGGCAGCCATATGGTTGCTGTAAACACTGTCAAGGCCCAAATTAGTGCAGACTGGCTCTTAGGATAATGCAGTCATAACCAGCTTTCTGACATCCTTCACCCTCTCCTGAATTGAGTGGAACTTGGTCACAAGAGAGAATCAGGCCCTTTACAATTGTAGATAGGCCTGAATGAGACGCAAACATCCCTGAACTTTGAAAACATGGTTACCCCTTTTGGCCCTAGTGGAAAACCAATATTTGGGGTCGTACGGGTATTTTCTGTTAAGAGTAACAACTGATGATGGAGACAGGTATTTTGTGGATATAATCCTGTTTATTTACAAAACAGTAGGAATCAAACAACAAGAGGCAGTTTCTTGCTCACAGTTCTAAGCTTCTTTACAGCCAACTCTCTTTGATATGTTTTCAGTCCTTCTCCTGGTGTCTGCTTACTTTTGGATGCTTTTCTAAGCTTGTTCTCTGGCTGCTTCTGCTCCCAGACACACCTACCTCCACGAAATAATACTCAGGAAAACGCTTCCACCCCCATATCCCAGTTTCTAAGCAGCCTTGGAGTGTTTTCAGCATCATATCATACTATTTCAGCTATCTTACTCCAAAAAGGAACTTAATTGGTTATTTCATTTATCCTGAATGAAGGGTGGCTGTCATATTCACCAGCTTCAACAAGGTTTCACCCAACATCCAGCATAACAACCAAAAACGTGGAGATGTATATGCTTGGCAAATATGGGGCATATGGCATCAGATCATGCTGCTGAGCTGTATAGTTTAGACCTCAAGGATTTCATTCCCTAAAGCTGGAGAGATTAAGCACACTATTGAGGCAAATCAGGTAGGGAGTGATCCAAATCCTAAGACTCCTTCCATTGATTTCAAGGGGCTTTGAATCAAACCATTAATCTCCAAGAGAAAGAGTGGTCTGTTATCCATGCAGAAATCAGCTACCCTTCATACTGGAGGTTTATCATTGGGGTTCACTCATGGTTCTGAATTCCCCATTGTCATGATGAACTCTTATTTGGCCACGAGTATCATTTTGAACAGCAGCCTGACCAGTGAAGAATTTAGATTGTGAAAAGATGTTTTTTTTTCCTTCCTGGTGGAATATTTACTGTAGTAGCTTCACCAAGGATGTTCTCTCCAAAAGAGATCGAGCTATACAGTAAATTACAAATTATACACTATACAATTTTGTGACAATTCCAAAAAAATCGAAACACTTGATCTGGAATTCTTCAACCTTTCTTAAAGAAATAAAACTAGTTCATGTGAATGCCTAAGGTTAAAATCAAATTTCTCCAAGTGTGCTCTGCTCTAATGATGACTAATTTAGATAGTTAGATAACCATGCTTAAGGGAGCCTTTTTTTTAGCAAGAAGAGGTCAACTTGAAATGGCAATTTTTGTTTTCATCTATCAATGCCATGTATTCTAACCAGCACTGAATGACATTTAAGCTTGGCTCATTCATCTGTACACTGAAAGTCAAGTATACTAAGTCTGTAAATTTTCTATACCAAAAACAAACAAACAAACAAAACAAAAACAAGGAAGAAGAAAAATCCAATTCAATGTAATAATGGATTTTAAAAAAATTAAAGCACAAATAATTTACACAACATCCTGTATTTCCTTCTTTTGGCTACATCTCATTTTCCAATACAAATTCAAATCATTCAAATGATTTTTCTCACTTTATGACGCTTATAGAAGTGCGTGTGTGTGCGCACGTGCGCATGTATACATGTATATACATGAGCAAGTGAGAGAAATCAATGCTTTGTTCTAACACTGATGTTGATTCAATCACCTTCAGTGTCGAGCAGTACATTACTCCAATGAATTATATGGATTGACTTGCATGGTATTGCATAGATCTACTACTCGCTCTCTGAATCTGTCCTATTACTTTTTAGTCATTTGTACTAGCATGAAGGGTTGCTTTAATTATGGAAGGTGAGAATAGTTTTGTCTTTTATCTTGCTATATTTTAATTCTGAACTAAGCAACAGCAAATTACTTGATGAAAATTAATGATTATCTGTCCTTTTTAAAAAGAATTGACTTAATTATAAGTTTTATAAATAATGGATTAGTAATTCATTACATAACAAGCTGTTGAAGTTAGCCCATTAGTGTACCTTCTGTTATGGTTGGAGGAGCCTGCCATACATAGCAATTCAATTTACAGAAATATACTCTGTATTATAGGAGCACTCACTAAGACCAGGATGATAAAGTTAACTTAATTTAGCCCATCCAGCTGTTTCAAATATTATCTGATCAAACTTGGCACACAAATTTAACACTCAATTGTTCCCCCCCGCCCCGAGAAAATATGCAGTGATTTGCTATTTCTCTTGCTATACTTTTTCTTTGCTATGCTCTGAAAGAAGACAGTTGAATTTTAAAATGAGAATTTTTGAGAAGATTCAGGATGGTGCCTAAGATTAACTTGCCCATTTATGAGATATGACATCAAATTTTGAAATGACTGAAATATTAATTTTGAAACTTTGCTACTAGACTTACACAGTTGCATTTTTATAACAGTGCACTAACAGAGCACTGATTTTCACAGTGAAAACTTTACTACATACCAAAATTTTACATATATGTTTTTTATGTTCCATGGGGGTTCCTACTGGTATAATTAGAGATTATTTTGCAATAGTTTTCATTATGTTAAAAAAATGATTCTATGAGGAAACATATTCCTCATAGAAACATGTTTGTACATTACTGTTAAAAAGATCCAGGGGATTAGATGCTAGGAAATAGAGCAGAAAATAAAAATGTTACTACTCACAGATAAAACTGTAAGTGGAAGTAAAATATCACTGAATGATACCATTATGTTGTGTCTTGGCATTTCAATATACATTGTGTTCATAAATAATGGCCCCGAAGACATGGATTACCATTAATTACCTCAATAAACAGAAATAAACTCTTTCAGTTTGAGCCATTTTTCTTTAAATGAAGTGTATTTAACCCATGCTTGATTAAGAGATAGTCTATAACTTTGTTCTTTTAAACAGCAGATCCATTTATCTTAAAAGTTTGAGAAGTTTATAAAAATCTCAGCCACAATTGAAGCCGATACTATAAACAACTATTTTTAAATAGGTATATCTATGAGAGGGGAATGATATATTATTTTCACCATGGCATAATCACCTGTAATTCTAATCCCTGGCATCAGTTGAGAGTTCTAAATCCTTGTGATACAAAAACTGCACTTCCTTCAGTTGTAGGTTGTCAGGGTTCCTTCCCTACTCTGAACTCTAGGGTACATGAAAGACCCCCTAAACTTATTCTTACCAGCTTAGGTTAAAAACTTCCCCAAGGTACAAACTTTGCCTTGTCCTTGAACAGTATGCTGCCACCACCAAGCATTTTAAACAAAGAACAGGGAAAGAAACCACTTGGAGACATCTTCCCCCAAAATATCCCCCCAAGCCCTACACACCCCATTTCCTGGGGAGGCTTGAGAATAGTATCCTAACCAATTGGTTACAAAATCATCAAAGACCCAAACCCCTGGATCTTGGAACAATGGAAAAATCAGTCAGGTTCTTAAAAGAAGGGTTTTATTAAAAAAAAAAAAAAAGAAAGGTAAAAATCATCTCTGTAACATCAAGATGGAAAATACTTTACAGGGTATTCAGATTCAAAACACCAAGATACCCCTTTGGGCAAAACCTAAAAGTTACAGAAAATAGGAATAAACCTCCCTCTTAACACAGGGAAAATTCACATAAAACAAAAGATAAACTAATCCGCCTTGCCTGGCTTACCTGTGCTGGTTGCAATATTGGAGACTTAGATTAGGACGGGTTGGAGAAGATGGATTTCCGTCTGGCCTCTCTCAGTCTCAAGAGAGAACAAACACATAAACAAAGAGCACAAAACAAAAGCCTTCCTTCCCGCAAGATTTCAAAGTATCTTGTCTCCTTATTGGTTCTTTGGGTCACGTGCCAGCCAGGTTAGCTGAGCTTCTTAACCCTTCACAGTTAACAGGATATTGCCTCTGGCCAGGTGGGATTTTATAGCACTGTATACAGAAAGGTGGTTACCCTTCCCTTTATATTTATGACAGAGGTCATCTTATTTCCTGTGGATAATTTGTGGATAATTGATTTTAAAGCATACGAAGACTCTGACGGCTAGGATGCATAAACATAAAGTTATGTATTCTTAATTCTGAAGAGAGGTCTTATGGACTTATTATACAAACATTAAATACACTGACAAAAGATCAAGACTAAAATTATAGATATAAATAGTGATGGAAGATACCTTTCTTTCATACTTTTTGTAACATATCCAGCTAATAGGGATAGAGAACCACACTGTATGTATGGGTTAAGCCTTCAAGCAGATAAAATATACCAAGCACACATTGCCAAGAAAAATCTGGAAATTTCAGGAAAAAAGGAACATGCACAGAGTTCAAAACAACAATTCACAGGTTTACTACAGAAGAGTTATCTTTATGAAGTAAGAGAGAACTTAATGCTTTTTTTTTTTTTTGGTTTATGATTCAGAACCTGGGTTCTTTGTATCTTCCACCTGTAATGAAGAAAAGGTGGAATCTTACCTTCAACTAAACAAAACAGAGGTATCTGATATAGGTGATAAAAGGGTGTGTAAAGAGACTTTTCCCCTCGAAAATAAGTGTGTGTGTGTGTGTGTGTGTATGGTGGAAAGAGGAGGGCGAATAACAGGTATTCCCTTCTATGGAGTTATGTGTTTGATTTTTTAATAAATATTACAGGCATCTCATCTTACCTGAAGGCATATAGTTAAATCAAAGGAGGCTATAAGGAGGAAACTAACAGGAAGCTAAACAAAGGCAAAAATAACTTGCTTTCATAAGGAATGTCAAGGATCCTTGAAGAAACAATGGGGTAGCTGTTCATTGGGGAATACCATCTACCTGGGTTCATTAAAGCAAGAACCATTTATTTTTCCCAAGGTTAAATCTAGGATCAAGGGAAGATACTAAGCTATTATAAGACTCTGGGCTGAGGAAAGGGGAGGGGGGGACGTCAAATGTGTTGTTAGAAGGCTACATAGGGGCCATCAGCAAGAGCTGCCAAGAATCAAGGACAAGAATCGAGGCTATGCCTATGCTATGAGCTAGGGGTGGGATTTCCCTGCTCATGTACATGTATTCTCATCAAGCTAGTGAGTACAAATAACAGAGAGACCATGGATTTGTGGCATAGTCATGCCTCCGCTACCACTATCCATACTGCAATGGCTTCACTGCTATTTCAACTTGCCCTAGCTCAATGCGATCCAGTGCAAGTGTGTGTACATGAGTAGAGAGATCACACCCCTAGTTCATTGTGTAGATATAGCCACAGAGAGAGATGAAGAAACTGCAGCAAGTAGGCTGGACTGCCCGCCCCAGAGATGGGAATAAACTGTGCCTTCTTAAGCTATGGATAGAGAAGTTAACTTAGGTAAGGAAATATGCTTTCCTAAAGGAAGCATTCCTTTTGGCAAAGAAATGCCACTTTGTTTTGAATAAGCTGTTTTTGAGTCACATTCATCAGCTGCTGTCACAGGCTCCTACAGGTAAAAGGCTTCCGGGTGACAAACCCAGTTGGGCCTGTCATGTTAACACAGTTACGAACTGGTGGGCTGCAGTGGTAAGACAGTGTGGCTCCATGCAGAGGAGGAGGAAAGTAGCTAAACCTGTCCCTAAGGGGGTGCACTTGAGAGAGACTAAAAAGGGTCAAAGGTGTATCTAGCCCTGTAACTGTGACATCCTCAACATAATTAACCCTTCTTAAAAATCAAGGTCAATATGCTGTTATCTTCTGGGAATACTACCACATCATTTTTGCCATTGAGATGTACCACCTTCAAATACCTGACACTTCCATCTGTAATGAGGTACTTATCAACAACTGAGTGGCTCCAGTAGTGTTTTGTGATGGTTCTGTCACCAGACCAGTGAATTGTGACTAAGAGTTTAGCAATATAACATCTACTACTAACTGCTATGCCTGAAAGGCCACAGACTTTGACATGCCTATGCCTACATTGCTCCAGGCTCTGGCTGTATTGGGTTTAGCTGGTTTGCAGGGATCTGCAGCTGTCACTAAGGAAGGTATATGTTAAGACAATGACTAATTGTTGGCTTATTTATTCAAATATTACTTGACTAGAGATTTAACTAACCATTGAATGGGATTTTCCTTCTATATCAGTCTGTGATTTTGCCCATTAAACAAAGGCCCTATAAACGTCATTTCAGGATTTCCTGGTGGCAATTTCTACCCTGAAAACAAGAGTTTCAGGAGTATGCTTCGGATGATTATCAGGCAAATACAGCAAACCATTGACTGAAGAGCTGTCTCATCTCTCCTTGCATATGGACCTCTGTGCCAAGTTTCTCCAGTATTAAGATATTGTAACCCTGGTTGATATGACCAAGATAATATGATCAGGAAGCCTCTCCTCCGTTACTACGCTAGTAAATTTTGAGTCCTTGGAACTGGGAAACAGAGAGAGAGAGTGAGTGTGGATCTGTTCAGCAGATGAAAGTGGATCCCTCCCAGCTGGAGCTCTGCATGAACATTGTTAGGGGGCTTATTCCTTCACCCACTTACTTCCCTGGTCCTTCTCGCATGAACAGAGAGCAACAATACCCGAAGTCCAAAGGTGCAAACAATTATATGTTTATTGGGGTGAACTTCCAGCAAGCATGATTCCAGTTTCCTTCCTTAGTATCCTCCTTCCCAGCTCTGACACCACAGAGCCTTACACCTGTGTCCCTGTTCCCATTCCTGCCCTTAGCCAAACATTATTCCAATTTCCTTACCCCCATTCCCTGTTCCCATCTCCCCCACCCACACACCCACTCCCTCCCACTCACACCCACTCACTTCCTCATTGACTACAGATTATATAGTAAAATTTGAGTTCTGCTTAGCTATACCTTAACCAATCATTTTCCTGAAATTTAACTAACCAATCCTAACATATTGTAACATGATTATGTAACCAATTATATCCCACCATCTTAATTAGTTTACACCCAGCAAAATTAATTATACAGCAGACAGAAACAATCACAACCGGACAGAGATTATACAGACAAACAATAGCAAAGTGGGAACTATAATGACAAGACAATACAGAAGTGAGGATTTCACATCCCAGCTATTGATAAGTGAGTTCTTGCCAGACAGGATGCTATCAAACTAAGTTTCCTTTTACATTTTCTAGGCACTTCCCTTTCTCTGGAGGTGATAGGAATACAATCCTGTCCTGATAGTGCCTAACAGCCCAATAGCACCTTATTTCAATGTGACTAGTGTGGAATGTGAGGATGTGACTATTCGCTTCCTAGCTTATGGCTGCCTCTGCTGCTTAGCCAAAGGCCTTAGCCTAAGCACAGGGCCCCAGACTGTCACAGTAAGAGAAGGCCCTTACACCAGCAGACAGTGATTTTGATTCTTTCTTTTATACTCCTAGAACTAGCCAAGTGATAAGAATACACCTAAATTCTTAAAGTACAGGCCTTTGCAGACAGGCCTGAATATCTATATCCTAACAAACATCTTGAAAAAAATTCAAAAGTTTGTGATTGGATTGGCACCATTATGTTCCAATGATATAACTACTCCTTCCTGGGGAACAATAGGAATTTCCAGCAGCCTAGATGATGAATGGCGCAAAAGGATTTACTCTTGTCTGTTTTTGCCAAAAAAATCTGTTTGAACATATCCATGCTAAATAGCTGGGCAGTGGTAAGAAGAATAAAGGATTTAGATTTATCAGTGGACAATATTCCCAGTGAACAATGAACTACATATAGAGACCAGATCCTCTAAAGCAGAGTAATTCCATGAAATTCGATGGAAACATGCTGATTTACACCAGCTGAGGTGGTGGCCCACAGAATTTATCAAGCCCCTCAGAGTTCCTGTTTTACCCCTCAGCTCTAGGTTTGCCCTTCCTTATTTCCTTTTCTAAGACCAGCAAAATATGTGTGTCTAGAATTAGATGTCTTCACACTCAGTAAGTGGATCTTTATCCCCCAAGTGTGTTATTCAGAGGTCTCTAAGAGGAAAACTTAGCTGTAGACTCAGGCAGGAAGGTCTGAGGTGTTGGGGCAGTGCGCATCAGGATGAGGCTGCTTGGGAGAAGGAACGTGTATTGTTTTGGTCCCATACTCTCTTCTTTAACATAATGATCGACATATTAGTTAAGGAAATCCTCCCTGAAAGAGCATGGGGCACTTCAAGGAATCCTTTTTTCCCCTGCCCCTCTCTGAGGTAAGCTTTCATTAGTGGTCTGGGCCCCCAGGCATGGAAGTAATTTAGTCAGACATATGTGTCATAGGACAGAGGCAGGTTCAGCTTCAGGAAGTCCTGAATGGTTGTCCATTGTAGTGCCTGTCACGTTCTCTTGGGGAACTGAGTCTAGATCAAAGCAATTCTCCATGACAGTCCTCTGCTGCAATTAAGTTGATAAGGCAAGTTGAATCAGTGTAAGTAGCTGCCACACAGGAAGTCTCAGGTGAGGGGAGGAATGTCTCTCTCCTCTGTATGCAGTGACAATTAAAACAAAACAAAACAAAAAAAAACATTTTCACAAAGGAGCTAAGCTTTATTTATAGTGGAGAGGACTGTGGGCTTGTTAAGCACAAGGGACTGAATGCAATCTTCTGATGGCAGGATATAAAGTGACACTGATTACCCAGTGGTAAGGGAAATATGATATTACTCCCTGAGGTATAAAGGATCATTTTAATTATTCAACTTCTTGAAGATTGGGTAGCTGTACTTTAAATACTTCTTATGTTCCAACTGATGATTTTCTACGCATTATTCAATTTCAGCTAATTTTTAAAAATTCATTGTCCATTTCTTCAGTGTCTGAATTAATGTGATGGGGAAGTTGCTGAGTGCAACAAAAATGAGAGCAATACTATACAATTTTACAAGCAGCAATGTTGTTGTCTATTATATCCTTTTCCTTCACAATAGCCTTTGAAATAAAAGTTTCACCCTTGTCAAGACCCTTCTCTTTGAAGACGGTGTTTACATAACACCACTGTGAAATTCAGCTTCAAAGAAGACAGAAAAATCGATTCAGACTTCATACTTCAGTTAACAATTTATAGCTTTGCCTCTGTTGGAATGGGAAGGAATAAAAATTAAATTTCAGGTAATAAAATAAATGTAGAAAGATTATATTAATGTCCCATGACAGTAAGTAAGTTTTATATAATTAATGCTGGGCTTAGTCACTGAGGTATCTATATAACAATGTGTATGTAGGAAGAGCAAATGATAAACCTTGTGGAGGGCTAATGAGTTAAGGAGACACAGCTTTTTATTAGTGTTTCTGCTGCAGGCACATTAGCTAGAGAAATTGCAAAGCTTCATAGTTATGTTGAACAAATAGTTTTAATTTGAGATGTAATATCCACTACATTTTATGGCTTAAAGTTAAGCATGTGCTTAAGTGGTTTCCTGAATGAGGATCCTTTCCTGAATTGGGGACCTAGGATTTAATCCTGTACAGTGCTAAACATGCTGGTTCTACGCCAGCAAAGCACTTCAGCACATGAGGAGTCCCACTAAAGTCAGTACTTAAGTAAGTTTGTGTGAGAAGTCGTATACCCCAAGGGACGGATTCCCAACAGTGAAGAACATTGTGCGCATTTGTGTGTGTGGTGGTGGTCAGGGCAACAAGTTACTGGTTGATCCCAAGCCCTGCCACAAGCTAGCATTTCAGGGGAGCAGCTGTAATTTACAGCCAGTGTAAGGTCAATATCCCTAAGAGTCCTATATCACTGGAGGATGTAGTACTGCTCCATAATACCTCTGCCTCCAGAATGCCCTCAGTACCAAGGGCAAAGGGAGCAGTTGGCGTGGGAGGTGGCAAAGCTCTGCAAGCTTTATGCCTTTGGAGAGTTCTCCTGCACAGGCGGAATTCCCCACCAGTCTTCTCTGGCTGCTTCAGATCCACTTTGTACACATTACGCAGCACAAAGTGGACTTAGAGTCCTTTCCTAAATATCAGTTCTGAGAAGTTTTAAATCTTTGAATTCACAAAAAAATCTGATAGGCCCTCAAATATAAACAAGCATTGGTGTGATGTAGACATAAGAGAGAGCTCAACCAGTTTCATTACTGGATTTTATATTGTTTATGCTGTGACAAATGTTATTATAATATGACAGATTTATGATAGTTTCTATTTAGTTATAATTTTACATTAATACCTGCATGGTTTGTATAGCTCACTTGAGTGTTTTTATGGCATTTTATTTTCTAGGGAAGAAGTTATAGTATGTAAATATCTTGTAATCCAGATTAATAGGGCCTTTCATATGTAATTTGGATGTGTAATTTGTAATTATGTAATTACATAAGGTTGTGACAGGGTCGGGCCAGATGGCTATAGGAGAGTAATTTTTTTTTTGAAGCAAAAGATGTTTTTTTTTTTATTTGCATAAGACACTTACAAGGTAAAAACAGCAGCATATGCAATGTGTAACACAGCTACCAATCACAATTGTTTTCTCATTAGCTTCAGGGGAGGGAAGTGTTCAAGCTTGCCTGGGCCCAGAGCCGGGGGGGCTTCCTCGACTCTTGTGGTCTTCCACCCTTCCGAGTTACCTGGTGGCCCAGAGCAAGGGGGCTTCATCGACTCTCGTGGTCTTCCACCCCCTCGAGTTACCTGGCGCCACGCCAGGGTGTCACCAACAATTCCCTCCTCTGAAAGCACCCAAAAAGAGGGGCAGGCTGTTGGGTGGACAATCCGGGGGGAGGGGGGACACGTGCACCCATGTGTGAAAGGACCCCTCTAAGGTGGTGGTGTCCGCAGCAGCAATGGCTGAAGCTGGGGTCCCTTACTCTCTTCCCCAATCAAAGGGTCAAACAAAGGGGACACCAAGCAGAGAACCTCAGACAGCGCCCACCGCTCCTCAAAAGCATGAAGGGAGTCGGTGGACGCCATCCAGAGGAACTCCACCCGGATACGTGAACGGACCGAGGATCGTAAAACGGCCCCATAGTCACAGGAAACTCCATCGGCCAACCTCCTCTCTCTGGTTTTATAGATGGCTGTTTTAGCCAGGGCCAGGAGGAGGTTAACTAGGAGATCCCGAGACTTTGTGAGGCCACGGATGGCGAGTGCATACATAAAAAGGTGAGGGGAAAAATGCAACCAAAAACGTAATAGGAGATTTGTGAGGAGCTGGAATGGAGCTGCAGCCTGGCGCACTCCAAATATACGTGCACCAGGGTTTCCCTCTCTCCACAAAAGGGACAAGTCTCTGGGATAGGGGTTAACCGCGCCAAGCACGTGCCCGTGCTCACAGCTCCATGAAGGAGCCACCAACTGATGTCCCCGATGGGCCTCAGAACCAAGGTGGAATATAGGCTAGCCCACTGGGGCTGCTCACCGTCCAAAGGTGGCAGAAGGCCTCGCCACTTTGTGTCAGGCAGGACACTAGGGTGAGGACATGAAGGGTTTGGCACACAAGCGTGTATAGATGTTTCCTTGGCATGGTGTGGAAGCATACCGGCTGCAGTTCATGCAGCCGGCTAACAGTGAAAGGATGAGGGGGTCGATTGGGTCTGCGGGGCAGAGGTCCAATTAAAAGGTCCAGCGGACCTGGGGTAGAGGGTGGGTGGGGCGTGCCCTCGAGCAGGACCTGGTTGAGGTAAGCTCGAGCAGTGGGCAGAAAAGCGGCCTTTGCCTCCTGAAGTATGCGCGGGGGGGGTGTGAGGTCTGGAGAGCTCCATGTGCAGGGCGAGCATCAGGAGATCCTGCCAGTCTCCCCGGTCATAGTCCAGGAGGTCTCCGACTCTCGTGACTTCTGCCAGGATCAAGCTCTGGTACACCGAGCGGGACTCCGCCACCTGCACACGGAGCTGGGGGTTGTGTAGCAGGGGCTCCGCGAGGACATCTACCCCCTCGGAGGCCGCCATGGACCTGGTAATTAAAAACAGTTTCCAAATCCGGAGGAGGTCCTGGTAGAAGACCGGCAGCCCAGAGAGGTCTCGCGGAAGACCTCCCGGATGGCGAAAAAAGAGCTGCCAGTCATATCGGATCCCTCAGATGCAGCGCAGGATGGCGGGCACCAGTGTGCTCCATGCCGAACTGCCTGCACCATAGAGGAGCCTCTGTAGGGCCTGGAGGCGGAAGATACAGACCTGAGTGTGTAGACACTTCAGGCCCTGTCCTCCTTCCTTCAGGGGTAGATGAAGAACCCCTACGGGTCCCAGTGCGTTCCTGACCAAAAGAACCCCAGAATCGATGTCCGGAGGTTGGTCAGGAAACCTGGGGCCTGGACCAGGGTGTTGAGCCAGTACCAGAGCATGGACAGGACTAGTGGATTAAGCACCAGTGCTCTCCCACGAAGGGAGAGACATCGGAATAGTCCCATCCATTTCTGGAGCCACTCTATCACCCCGCCCTCTAAATTTTCCCAGTTTTCTGGTGGAGAGGGATGCGTGGCAGAAAGGTAAATGCCAAGGTAGAGCAGCAGACCCACGCTCCACTGGATGGTCTGAAGCACGGGTGGGAGGGAGCTCGCCTGCCACCAGTCTCCTACAGCCAAGCCAGAGCTTTTGATCCAGTTGACCCGGGCGGAGGAGGCTGCCGAATAGATGGCCTGGCAAGTCTCCACCCATGCCAAGTCGCCGGGGTCCTGGATCAGGAGGAGCACGTCATCAGCGTACGCCGACAGGACCAGCCGCAGCTCCGGCTCCCGCAGCACCAACCCTGTCAACCTCCTGCAGAGGAGACAGAGGAAGGGCTCAATTGCCAGAGCATACAGCTGGCCTGAGAGGGGGCACCCCTGCTGTACTCCTCGCCCGAAGCTGACCAGTTCGGTCTGGGTCCAGTTGAGCTTAACCAGACACTCTGCGGAAGAGTACAGCACCCAGAGAAAACCCACAAACTGGGGTCCGAAGCCAAACGCCCGCAGAGTGCTCAGGAGGTACCCGTGGTCCTCCCTATCGAATGCCTTCTCCTGATCTAGGGACAGGAGGGCGAATGACAGACCATCTCTACGCCAGAGTTCCAAAAGGTCCCGAACCAGAAATAGGATATCAAAGATACTACGGTCCGGGACGGTGTAGGTCTGGTCTGTGTGGATCACATCCACCAGCACAGACCCTAGCCGCAGCGAGATTGCTTTCGCTACGATTTTGTAGTCCATGCTGAGGAGCAAGATGGGACGCCAATTTCGTATATCGCGGTGGTCCCCCTTCTTCGGCAATAAGGCGAGCATAGCTCGCCTGCACAAAAGAGGGAGGATCCCGCTCTGCAGAGACTCAGCCCAGACGGTGACTAGGTCTGGGCCGAGGACATCCCAAAACACGCGGTAGAACTCCACGGTCAGCCCGTCCATGCCTGGAGACTTTTTAGTGGGCATACGACAGAGGGCTTCTGAGAACTCGGCCAGAGTGAGAGGCAATTCAAGCCAGTTTTGGTCGCTGCCGCTGCCCGTAGGGAGCTTCTCCCAGAGCACTCTGCAAGCGCCAGGGTCAGTCGGATCCGGGGAGAAAAGACTTGCGTAGAAGGCTCGGGCCCTCCCACACATCTCTGCCAGTTCCATGAGGGGGGTGTCGTTTTCTGCCAGGAGTCAGGTGACATGTTTCTTGGCCCCCCTCGTTTTCTCCAGGGCATAGAAGAAGCGGGAGCTGTGATCCATCTCCCGAAGAAGGCGGATGCGAGATCGAACAAAGGCGCCCCGGGCCCGATGGTCCTCGAGGGCCCAGAGCTCCTCCCGCTTCTCCCGGCATGCTCCGCAGAGGAGCGGGTCTTCGGGGCTGGCAGCCAGGCGCCTCTCCAGCTCTAAGACCTCCCGTTCCAACTGCTCTATCGCCGCATTTCGCCGTCGGCTGGTGCCCCGAGTGTAGTCGCGGCAGAAGAGTCTGGCACGCACCTTCCCCAGGTCCCACCATCGCCGCACCAAGGGAAAGGCGCGCCACTGCCCTCGCCAGGCCAGTCAGAATTCCTGGAAGGACGTCACAAAGCCCTCATCCTCCAACAGGCTGTTGTTAAAATGCCAGCTGGCCAGCCCTGGCCTCTCCGCACAGAGGGAGGCTGTCACGGTGGCTAGGTTATGGTCAGAAAATGGGGCCAGCTGAATGCTGGAGGAGTAGGCTCATGAGAGATGGAAGCGTGATAAATAAATGTGGTCCAACCAGGAGTGGCTCGACCGATGGGCTTCCACCCGGACAAAGGTGAACGTGGAAGTGTCATCCAGGTGGTGGTCACTCCAGATGTCCACTAGGGAGTGATGTTCAACTATCTCCCGGAGGGTGTACGCTGCGGCCGGGCTCTGCTCAGTCCCCGAGCAGTCTCGCTCCTCGAGGGTGGTATTAAAATCCCCTCCCAGGACCAGGCACTCGTGAGGATCTAAGGTGCCGAGGAAAGCAGATGCCTGCTGATAGAATTGCAGCCACTCTGGGCCCGATGTCAGGGCATAGACGTTAACGAGGTTAACCACGAGCCCCTCTATACGGACCCGGAGATGCAGCAGGCGATCCAGTATGGCCTCGGCGACCCCTAGCACCTCGGGCCGTAGGTCGGGGGAGAACAGGGTCACCACTCCAGCCTGCCGAATCGTGGAATGGCTAAAGTAGACCCTTTCCCCCCACTCCAGCTGCCAAACTGTCTTCGGCGGTCGGATCCGTATGGGTCTCCTGCAGGAAAATCACAGAGTACCCTCCCTCCCGAAGGAAGGAGAGCACCTGGGACCTGCGGAGAGCACCTGGGACCTGCGGAGAGCCATCCTACAACCCTGGGTGTTCAACATTGCGATGGTGAGAGGTGTCATGGGGGGGCCGGGGGAGGATTCTCACTGGAAGGGATGCTCGCATCCCACAGCGGGCCACGCAACAGTCCTTGACCCATCCCGTAGGTGAGTAATTGGTCACGGAAGACGCGGACCCACCAGTAGGCCACGGCATCCTGCTTCCCTGTCCCTTTACCTTCCCCCATGAGGGCCCTTGTGGCCTGGAGGATTTGAAAAAAATCCCCGCATCGCTGGAGAGCAAGCTGTACCTTGTTGCGAGAGCCACGGACATCCTCTAAAAACTTCCGCAGCTCTCCTCGCAGCTCATGGGGGGGGTGAGGTTACCGTTTCCCGGTTGTTCCCTGGCGGGGCCCTTGGTGCAGCCCTGTGGTCCACTAAAACGGACAAGCAGGGTGCGGACCCCCGACGGGGTGCCTGATGGGCTGGAGCTTCTAGGCCTGCCTCAAGCTCTGGGGCAATAGCGGGCGGTGGAGGGAAAATAGCAGCTCCTAATGGGTCAGGGCAGGAAAACACAAAGGCTGCTCCCTGGGGGTCATCAGTTGGGAAAGGGAAGGAGACAGCCCCAGGTGCGGCAATGATATTGCAAGAGGTAAATTGGAAAGGGGCAGGGGCAGGGGCAGAGGCGAAGTTCTGGGTTTTGGAAGGCAAGCAGCTGGCGCCTCCCGATCAGGCTCAAGGGTTAAGGGGGTGGGGAGGGAGCTCTCAGTGACACTGGGCACGCGCTCTGTGGTGGATTTAGCGGCAACAGCATCAGGAGGTGGATTATCTTCTGTAGGGCCCTCGCCTGGGAAGGAAGTCGATTGCTCCGCACCAACAGGGGGTGCCCCTGGTGACTCGTGCCCAGCTGCGTGGTACCAGCTGTCACCTGAGCAGGCTCAGTGGTCATTAGCGCGGTGCCATCAGCAGCTGGGTAGGTGGAGGAGTCCAGGGGCTCCTTGGAGGTGGGAGCAGAAGCAGCAGTTAAGGGGGGGGGGAGCATGGGGAAAAGAGAGGTGGAGTGAGGTCGCCCAGATCGATATTTGCTGGCAAAAGGTCGTCCTCCCCCTGGGCGACCAGGGTCAGATATAAGGCTTCGATCTCCTCGAACAAGGAGGAGAGGACACTTTCCGCCGCCCCAGGGTTCTCCCCACCGGCACCCGCCACGACGGTTGTCTCGGGGTTCATGGGGGCTTCGGGTAGCATCAGGACAGAAAGGGCTTCCTCAAGGGTCTCGGAGGGGAGGGTCTCCTGTGGAGGGGAGACACTTCCCTCCGGTGCTGCCACATCTTTCCCAGCTGACACCAGTGGATGGGACGCACTCGTGGGCAAAGCGGAAGGTTCGGCATCGGTGCCCCCCTTCCTGGTCTTCCAGGGGGCCTCTGCCTCGGGTAGATGAGGCGGAGCTCGAGCCTTCCGCTTGCCTCGGTTCCCCTGGACTAGGGCCCAGCCCTCCATGGCATCATCTGGGGGCTGTTTAGCAGGGGTCATGTTGCCAAGAAGGCCAATGGCATTTTGGGATGTATAAGTAGGGGCATAGCGAGCAGATCGAGGGACGTGATCGTTCCCCTCTATTCGACATCGGTGAGGCCTCATCTGGAGTACTGTGTCCAGTTTTGGGCCCCACACTTCAAGAAGGATGTGGATAAATTGGAGAGAGTCCAGCGAAGGGCAACAAAAACTATTAGGGGTCTGGAACACATGAGTTATGAGGAGAGGCTGAGGGAGCTGGGATTGTTTAGCCTGCAGAAGAGAAGAATGAGGGGGGATTTGATAGCTGCTTTCAACTACCTGAAAGGGGGTTCCAAAGAGGATGGCTCTAGACTGTTCTCAATGGTAGCAGATGACAGAACGAGGAGTAATGGTCTCAAGTTGCAGTGTGGGAGGTTTAGATTGGATATTAGGAAAAACTTTTTCACTAAGAGGGTGGTGAAACACTGGAATGCGTTACCTAGGGAGGTGGTAGAATCTCCTTCCTTAGAGGTTTTTAAGGTCAGGCTTGACAAAGCCCTGGCTGGGATGATTTAACTGGGAATTGGTCCTGCTTCGAGCAGGGGGTTGGACTAGATGACCTTCTGGGGTCCCTTCCAACCCTGATATTCTATGATTCTATGTCAGGGGGTAAAGGCGATGGCTCATGGACTTGTGGGGGGGAACGGTAGGGCAGCATAACGGAGGGAGGATTCTCCCTGGGGCAGGCTCTCTCCCATGCCTGGTGGTAACTCTGCCACACCCTCCTCCATAGGCCCCGCTAGACTGTCAGCAGCGAGGGCAGGGCTCTCTCGCTCGTCTGGGCGTTGTAGAGGAGGTTCCCCTTTGGCCTGAGTGGGAGTAGAGGTGGTCCAAAGAGGAAGGGGGGCGGGTTTGGGTACCGGGCAGCCAAGGGCATCGGTAATGACGGGGCCGATGTCCTGCAGGGTCTCGGGGATCCCAGGTGCCCCTTTTTGCCGGGCTAAGGGGCAGTTCCTCCGGATATGCCCCAACGCCCGGCAGAGGTAGCACTGGGCTTCCCCCGTTGAAAAGTACACCCGGTAATGGGTCCCCTGGTGGGGGACTAGGAAGGACCCTTCGAGCGCCACTCCATCGCGCACCGCTGATGGCAATAAAAGTTGCACTTGCCAGCGGAAGGAAAAAATGTGATGGAGGGTGGGGTCTTTGCAGCCCAACGGGAGAGGGCTGATAACAGAAACAGGTTTCCCCAGGGTGGAAAGGGCGGGTAGCAGGGCAGCATTGCGGAGAAAAGGAGGGACCGAAGTCAGGACCAGGTGGACGCCCAGGTCCTCTAGCGGCTCTAGGGGGACAAACACCCCCTCACCGCAAGGCCCCTCTCCACTGCTTCCTGGGTGGCAGCCTCTGATGCTAAGAAGAAGACGACCTTCCCGTACTTTTTGGAGGCCACCACAATGGCCGAGGACCCCACTACCCTCGCCAACACCCGCACGTAGGTCTCCACATGGGGCGAGGCAGGCACCAGGAGGCATCAGACACTGTGCTTCCTTGTCATGGTGGGAAAGGGGCCCTGGCCACTATTGATGGTGGCGGAGGCGGTGGGCGGGAGAGATGACGAGGCGGCAGGCGGGGGGGCTGCTGCCACCCGGGCATACGTCCTGGGGGCTGAGGGAGGGACATCCGCAGAACTGGTGGAGGGGGCAGCAGCGAAGGACGCCGTGGTCGGTGGCATAGAGGGGGCAGTGGGGGTGGCCCCTGCCATGGAGGGCCCGGTGGTTTTAACGGGGCCCTTCCTCTTCTTCTTGCCCTGGCCTTTTCCACTGGCTGGAGGGGCTTCCTTAGAATCTGGGGAGGCGATGGGCATGGCAGCGGTGGAGGTCACCCCAGTGCCCTCCATTGCCGATGCCCCAGCGGGGGCGGTGGCAGGTGCTTAACAGGAATTGGGGTCAGATAGAAAGGGACAAGCTGTGGGGTGGACAATTCGGGTGGGGGGGCACATAAACCACTGTATGCTTGTCCAGAGAGTCCTGTTTGGTTGGCTGGTGCTTCTTGTCCACGCGGTGGAATCAGGGCGAGCAGCTAAATCCAGAGGCAGATGTTAGATAGCCAGCAAAGATGGCTGGGGGGGGGGCAGTGAGGAAGGTTGTAGTGTGGGGGTTGGGAGGACACAGATGAATCGGGGGGCAGCTCCGTGCCACACCCCCGTGTCCCTACAAACACAATTAAGACACAGTCAAGGACTCCCCCCCCACGAGTTCACAGTTCGAAAGTTACTCAGTCTTAGGCCCCCTCCACAGCGATTTGTAGATTCCCCGGGCAGTGTTCCTCTGGTGGACAGCTTTTTTTCTGTCTATGCCGGGTTTTCTTTTTTTCAGCAACAGCATTATGCCGGAGTAAGTGATAAGAATCCTCTCAACCGATAACGGGTCCGCAGACAAACAGCAAGCGGCTGGGTTTGGGGGTTGGGTCCTTCCACTCCCCCCCTCTGGGGAAGCGGGCCGGCAGGCCCCCCCTCTGTCACGGGGGAGGTTTCAGCTGGAGCGGCAGCAGCGTCCGAGGGCAGGTGGGCACGGGGGGCGGGGGGGAGGGAGGCTAACACCCGGCCAGCAGCCGGCCAGCAGTCTAGCAACAGCAGGAAAGAAAAAAACAAAACAAAAAAAAATAGAAAGGGAGGAGAAGGGGGGGAGCGTCTGGCCCGGTCGGGGGAGGAAGCCGAAAGCAGGGGCAAAAAGCAAGGAAAGCCCAGGCTAGAGGGCACCAGCAGGAGAGCAGGCTAAGTAGGTCCCTTTTCCCTGGGTAAGGTAACAGAGAAGGGTTTTTTTTTTTTTTTGAAACAGAAAAGAATTTTATTTGTAATACTTACAAAGAATTACCAAGGAAAACAAAACAAACTATGCAACAAAACAACGCAAACAGAAGGTATAACACAGCAGCTTTCAGGAGGGAGAAGTGTTCAGGCTAGCCTGGGCCCAGAGCGGGGGGGCTTCCTCGACACTCGTGGTCTTCCACCCTCCTGAGTTACCTGGTGGCCTAGAGCGGGGGGGCTTCCTCGACACTTGTGGTCTTCCACCCCCTCGAGTTACCTAGTGCCGCGCCCGGTGTCACCAATTATCCCTCTCCTGAGAGTGCCGGGCAAGATGGGCACGGCTGCGGGGTGGGCGATTTCGGGGTGGGGGAGGTAGACACCCATGTATTATAGGACCCCTCCTAGATGACAGTAATGATGGTATCCACAGTGGCAACGGCTGGGGCTGGCGTCTCTCGCTCTTTCGCTCAATCAAAGGGTCAGACGGAGGGAACCGGACGGGGTCACCGAGCAGAGAAACCTGGACAGCGCCCACCGCTCCTCGAAAGCATCAAGGGAGTCGGTGGACGCCGCCCAGAGGAACTCCGCCCGGATATGTGAATGTACTGAGGATCGGAAAAAGGCCCCACAATCGCAGGACGTTTCATGGGCCAACCTTCTCTCTCTGGTTTTATAAATGGCTGTTTTAGCCAAGGCTAGGAGGAGGTTGACCAGAAGATCCCGCGACTTTGTGGGGCCACGGATGGGAAGTGTATAGATAAAAAGGTGGGGGGAGAAATGAAGCCAGAAGCGCAATAGAATATTTGTGAGGAGCCGGAAAAGGGGCTGCAATCTGGCACACTCTAAATATACGTGCGCCAGGGTTTCCCTCACATTACAAAAAAGACAAGTGTCCGGGATGGGGGTAAACCGTGTCAGAAACATGCCCGTGCTCACAGCTCCATGAAGGAGCCGCCAACTGATGTCCCCGACGGGCCTCGGGACCAAGGTGGAATACAGGCTGGCCCACCGAAGTTGCTCACCCTCCAAAGGTGGCAGGAGGTCCCGTCACTTTGTATCGGGGCAGGACACCAGGGTGTGGGCGTGAAGGGTGTGAAGCGTAAGTGTATATAAATATTTCCGTAGTGCAATTTGAAAACTAACCGGCTGCAGTTCGTGCAGCCGGCTTGCAGTGAAAGGGTGAGGGGTTTGTTGGGATCTACGGGGTAGGGGCATGATGGAAAGGTCCGGCGGGCCTGGGGTAAAGGATGGGCGAGGTGCGCCCTCGCACAAGGCTCGGCTAACATAAGCCTGAGCAGCGGGGGTCAAGGCGGCCTTCACCTCCTGAAGTACGCGCCGGGAGGTACGGGGGCTGGAGAGCCCCGTGCACCGAGCGAGCGTCAGGGGATCCAGCCAGTCTCTCCGGTCGTAGTCCAGGAGGTCTCTGACCCTCGTGACTTCTGCCAGGACCAACCTCTGGCGCACCGAGCGGGACTCCGCCACCTGCACACGGAGCTGGGGGTTGTGTAGCAGGGGCTCCGTGAGGAGATCTGCTCCCACGATGGCTGCCATGGACCTGGTTGTTAGAAACAGTTTCCAGGTCCGGAGGAGGTCCTGGTAGAAGACCGGCAGCACGGAGAGGTCTCGCAGAAAACCCCTCGGAGAAAGATAAAAGAGCTGCCGGTCGTATCGAAGCCCTTGGAAGCGGCGCAGGAAGGCGTGCGCCAGTATGCTCCACGCCGAACTACTTGCACTATAAAAGAGCCTCTGCAGGGCCTGGAGGCGGAAGACGCGGACCTGAGTGTACAGACACTTCAGGCCCTGCCCTCCTTCCTTCAGGGGTAGATGAAGAACTCCAACAGGGGCCCAGTGCATTCCTGACCAGAAGAACTCTAGAATCAATCTCCGGAGGTGGGTCAGGAAACCCGGGGCCGGGGCCAGGGTGTTGAGCCGGTACCAGAATGTGGACAGGACTAGTTGATTAAGCACCAGTGCTCTCCCTCGGAGGGAGAGACATCGGAGTAGCCTCGTCCATTTCCGGATCCGCTCTATCACCCCGCCCTCTAAATTTTGCCAGTTCTCCGCCGGGGAAGGGTGCGTGGCAGAAAGGTAAACGCCGAGATAGAGCAGTGGACCCGCACTCCACCGGATGGTCTGAAGTGCGGGTGGGAGGGAGCCTACCTGCCGCCAGTCCCCCACCGCCAAGCCAGAGCTCTTGACCCAGTTGACTCGGGCGGAGGAGGCTGCCGAATAGATGGCCTGGCATGCCTCCACTCGCGCCAAGTCGCCCGGGTCCTGGACCACGAGGAGTACGTCATCGGCGTACGCCAACAGGACCAGCCGCAGCTCCGGCTCCCGCAGCACCAACCCTGTCATCCTCCTGCGGAGGAGACAGAGGAAAGGCTCGATCGCCAGAGCGTACAACTGGCCCGAGAGGGGGCACCCCTGCCGCACTCCTCGCCCGAAGCTGACCGGTTCAGTCAGGGTCCAGTTGAGCCTAACCAAACACTCCGCGGAGGCATACAGCACCCAGAGAAAACTCACAAACTGAGGTCCAAATCCAAACGCCTGCAGAGTGCTCAGGAGGTACCCATGGTCTACTCTATCGAATGCCTTCTCCTGATCAAGAGACAGGAGGGCGAACGATAGACCATCTCTAGGGAGGTGGTAGAATCTAGGCGTTACCTAGGGAGGTGGTAGAATCTCCTTCCTTAGAGGTTTTTAAGGTCAGGCTTGACAAAGCCTTGGCTGGGATGATTTAACTGGGATTTGGTCCTGCTTCGAGCAGGGGGTTGGACTAGATGACCTTCTGGGGTCCCTTCCAACCCTTATATTCTATGATTCTATGATTCTATGATCTCTCTGCCCGAGTTCCAAAAGGTCTCGGACTAGAAAGAGGTTGTCGAAAATGCTGCGACCCGGGACAGTATAGGTCTGGTCTGGGTGGACCATGTCCGCCATCACGGACCCTAGCCGCAGCGAGATTGCTTTCGCTACGATTTTTGTAATCCGTGCTAAGGAGTGAGACGGGACGCCAGTTTCGTAGATCGCGGAGGTCCCCCTTCTTCGGCAGCAAAGCGAGCACCGCTCACCTGCATGACAGAGGGAGGACCCCGCTCTGCAAGGACTCAGCCCAGACGGTGACTAGGTCTGGGCCGAGAATGTCCCAGAACACGCGGTAAAACTCCACGGTCAGCCCGTCCATGCCCGGAGATTTATTGGTGGGCATGCGACGGAGGGCTTCCGAGAACTCGGCCAGGGTGAGAGGCAGCTCTAGTCGGTCTCGGTCGCCCACGCTGACCGTGGGGAGTTCCTCCCAGAGCACCTC
The DNA here is from genome assembly GCF_965140235.1 of Caretta caretta. Taxonomy (NCBI): domain Eukaryota; kingdom Metazoa; phylum Chordata; order Testudines; family Cheloniidae; genus Caretta; species Caretta caretta. The sequence continues at coordinate 79,879,192 of NC_134208.1, forward strand.
GCAAGCGTCAGGATCGGTCGGGTCCGGGGAGAAAAGGCTTGTGTAGAAGTCACGGGCCCTCCCACACATCTCCTCCGGATCCGTGAGGGGGGTGCCGTCTTCCGCAAGAAGGCAGGTGACGTGTTTCCTGGCCCCCCTCGTTTTCTCCAGGGCGTAGAAGAAGCGGGAGCCGCGGTCCATCTCCCGAAGGAGGCGGATGCGGGACCGAACGAAGGCACCTCGGGCCCGGTGGTCCTCAAGGGCCCGGAGCTCCTCCCGCTTCTCCCGGCACGCTCCGCAGAGGGACGGGTCCTCGGGATCAGCGGCCAGGCACCTCTCCATCTCTAAGACCTCCCGTTCCAACTGCTCGATCGCCGCATTTCGCCGTCGGCTGGTGCCCCGAGTGTAGTCACGGCAGAAGAGCTTGGCGCGCACCTTCCCGAGATCCCATCATCGCCGCACCGAGGGAAAGGCACGCCACTGCTCTCGCCAGGCCAGCCAAAACTCCCGGAAGGACATCACAAAGCTCTCGTCCTCCAACAGGCTGTTATTAAAGTGCCAATAGGCCGGCCCCGGTCTCTCTGCACGGAGGGAGACCGTTACAGTGACTAAATGATGATCGGAGAATGGGGCCGGCCGAATGGCGGAGGAGTGGGCCTGTGAAAGATGGAAACGGGATAAGTAAATACGGTCCAACCGAGAGTGGTGTGACCGATGGTGAACGTGGAGGTGTCATCTGGGTGATGGTCATGCCAGACGTCCACTAGGGAGTGATGGTCAACTATCCCTTGGAGAATATTCGCAGCGGCCGGACTCGGTTCGGCCCCTGAGCGGTCCCGTTCCTCGAGGGTGGTGTTAAAGTCCCCTCCCAGGACCAGGCACTCGTGCGAATCCAGGGTGCCGAGAAAGTCGGACACCTGCTGATAAAATTGTGGCTGCCTGGAGCTCAGTTGCGGAGCATAGATGTTAACAAGATTAACCACGAGCCCTTCCATACGGACTCGAAGGTGCAGCAGGTGGCCCGGCACGGCCTCGTTGACCCCTAGCACCTCAGGCCGTAGGTTGGGGGAGAACAGGGTCGCCACTCCAGCTTGCCAGGTCGCAAAGTGGCTAAAGTATACCCCGTCCCCCCACTCCAGCCGCCACCTGTCCTCGGCGGCCGGGTCTGTATGGGTCTCCTGCAGGAAAACTACAGAGTACCTCCCTTCCCGAAGGTGAGAGATTCCTGGGACCTGCGGAGAGCCATCCTACAGCCCCTGGTATTCAGGGTCGCAATAATAAGAGGCGTCATGCGGAGGGCTGCAGGGGTGGGGGCCTCGTATTGGCGGGGGGGTTCAGGGCCCCCGGCGGGTTGCACAGCAACCCATGACCCATCCCGTGGGTGAGTAGATCGCGTCGGAAGCTGCGGGCTCGCTCGTAGGCCGCAGCACCGCGCCTTCCTTGCCCCCTGCCCTCCTTTATAAGGGCCCTTGTGGCCTGGAGGATTTGATCAAAGTCCCCCCATAGCTGAAGAGCCAGCTGTGCCCTATCGCGGGCGCCACGGGTGTGCTCTAGGAACTTCCGTAGCGCATGTCGCAGCTCATGGGGGGGTGGGGTTACAATTCCCGAGGTGTTCCCTGATGGGCCTCTTAATACAGCCTCGTGGTCCGCTAAGGCAGGTAGACAGGGTGCGGACCACCGACGGGGCGTCTGACAGGCTGGGGTTATTAAATTCATTTCACGCCTTGGGGTGGAGGGGGATGGCAGGGGAAAAATTGCCACTCCTAATGGGTCGCGGCTAGAAAGTGCAAAGACTGCTCCCTGGGGGGAATCTGCAAAAGGCGGAAAGGAAATAACCCCAGGGGCAGCATTAACATTGCAGGAGGAGGGACCTTGGGCAGGGGCAGGGGTGGGGGCAGGGGCAGGGGTAAGGCTCTGGGGTGCAGGAGGCAAGCAGCTAAAGGAAAGTGCCTCCTGAGCAGAGTCAAGGGTTAAGGGGTAAGGGAGGGGGCTCCCAATAATGCTAGGTGCTGGCTCCATGGTGGTCTTAGCGGCCATGGCATCAGGTGGTAGACCACCTTCTGCAGGGTGCTCACCCGGGAAGGCAATTAGGGGGAGGGAGCATGGGGAAAGGGAGGCTGGGGTAAGGCTGCCCAGCTCGAGGCCAGCCAGCAGCAAATCATCCCCTCCCTGGGTGACCGGGGTCAAATCTAGGGCCTCAATCTCCGCATACACAGGGGAGAGGCCAACTCCTGCCACCCCGGGGGCCTCTCCTCTAGGGCCCGCCTCAACGGTCGCCTCGGGGTCCGCGGGGGGTTCGGGTAGCGTCCAGGCAGAAGGGGCGTCCTCAGAAGTCTCGGAGGGGAGGGTCTCCCGTGGAGGGGGGATTCTGCCCTCCAATGCCAGTCCGTCTTCCCCTCCCGACACCAGCGGGTGGATCTCGCTCGCGGCCGTGGTGGGAGGCTCGATAGCAGTGCCTCCTTTCCTGGTCTTCCGGGGGGCTTCCGCGTCAGGTGGATGCAGTGGAGCTCGAGCCTTCCGCTTGCCTCGCTTCCCCTGGACTAGGGTCCAGCCCTCCATAGCATCATCTGGGGGCTGGTTAGCAGGGGTCATGTCGGGGGGCGGAGGCGATGGTTTAGGGGTTCGGGGAGGTAGCGGTGGGGCAACAAGAGGGGCGGGGGCTTCTCCTTGGGGAGGGCCCTCTCCTATACCCGATAATATCCTTGCCCCACCCTCCTCCATGGGCTCTGTTGGGTTGGTACTAGCGAGGGTGGAACTCCCTTGCTCGCCCGGGCGTTGTAGGGAAGGAATCTCTTTGGCCCGGACGGGAGCAGCGATGGGTCGAGTAGGAGGAGGGTTGGTTTCAGGTGCTGGGCAGCCAGGGGCGTCGGCAGCGACGGGGCCGATGTCCTGCCGGGTCTCAGGGGTTTCGGGTGCCCCTTCCCCCCGGGCCAAAGGGCAATCTCTGCGGACATGCCCCGCTGAACGGCAGAGGTAGCACCGGGCCTCTCCGGTAGAATAAAAGACCCGATAGCGGGCTCCCTGGTAGGGGACTAGAAAGGACCCCTCAAGCGCTTCTTCGTCACGCGCCCCTGCCGGTGGTAGAAGCTGCACTTGCCGGCGGAACGAAAAAATGTGACGGAGGGTGGGGTCCTTGCAGCCCAACGGGAGAGGGCTGATGGCAGAGACAAGTTTCTCCAGGGTGGAAAGAGCGGGTAACAGGGCAGCATTGGGTAAGAAGGGAGGAACGGAGGTAAGGACGAGGCGAACGCCCAGGTCTTCTCACGGTTCTAGGGGGACAAACACCCCCCCCCACCATCAGGCCCCTCTCTACCGTCTCCTGGGCGGCATCCTCCGAGGCTAAGAAGAAAACAACCTTCCCATACATCTTGGAGGCCGCCACAATAGCCGTGGGTCCTACCACCTGCACGTATGTCTCCACGTGGGGCGAGGCGGGCACCAGGAGGCAACGGACGCCGTGCTTCCTGGTCAAGGCGGGGAAAGGGCCTCGGCCGCTGGTGATGGTGGCGGAGGCGGGGGGGGCGAGATGACGAGGCGGCAGGCAGGGGAGAGCCCGCTGCCACCCGGGCATACGTCCTGGGGGCCGGGGGAGGGGCAATCGCGGAGCTGGTGGAGGGAAACGCAGGGAGGGGCGCCACGGTTGATGACGAGGCCGCAGCGGTGGGGGCAGCCCCTGCCATGGAGGGCTCAGTGGTTTTAGCGGGGCCCTTTCCTTTCCACCCACCCTGGCCCTTCCGGCGAACCGGGGGGGGGGGGGTTCCTAGAATCTGGGTGGGCAGTGGGTGCAGCAGCAGCAGCAATCACCCTGGTGCCTCCTGCTACCGGTGCCCCAGCAGGGGGGGTGGCAAGTATCTTAACAATAGTGGCAGGGGGGGACCTTGGGGGTCGGGCAGGGGTGGTGGTGGGGAAGGGACAACTAATTTTGTTGAAGCAGTCTCACCCCTCTCGTTCCCCGCCATTGTGAGCAGGGAGAGACAGGGAGACACCGGAAGGAGGAGGGGGGAGGGGAGAAAACGGAGTAGCCCCTCCTTCCGCTAGGCTGCGGGCAGGAAGGGGAGGAATGCCGAGTGGGGGGGACTGGGAGGAGGGGGGGGGAACAAAATCGGGGTCCAGTAATAGGGGCAAGTTGTGGGATAAGCAATCCGGGGGGGGGGGTGCAGACCCACACACGTTTGTCCAGAGAGTCTCGGTTGGTCGGCTGTTATGTCCGGTCCGGAAGGCAAAGTTCAAAGCGGACAGCTGGATCCGAAGGGAGATGGCAGGTTGCCAGCAGGGACAGACGGCGGGGGGGCCGTGACAGTTGTAATAACGATGGGGGGGTAGGGGCACCGTTGGATCGGGGGTGGGGGTCTCCACGCCACACCCCCTGTGCCGCCACGAACACAAATAATCACAGTCAAACTCCCCCCCACAGGAGTATAATTCAGAAAATTACTCAATCTTATGGCCCTCTTCATGATGATTTATAGCTCTCTTAAATTATTTCTCCTGTCTGCTGAAATCTTCTTCTCCGGCTGTGTTGGCTGTGTTCCAAGGCTTCCGGCATGTTAAGAATGTTGTAAAGTCCGAGCTGCTGGCAAAACGGCTGGGTCTGGGGGTTTCCACTCCCCCCTCCGGACAGCAAATCGGCAATCTTCCCCCCCCCCTCCTCCGGGGGCTCAGCTGAGGCAAGTAGCTGCGCCCGAAAGCAGGCGTGGGGGGGGGCGGGTGCTGGTGAAGGACGTAGACGGAAAAAAACACAAAAAATGAAAAAAAAAAAACAAAAAAGCTTCTGGCCCGGTCGGGGGGGGACTAAGGCAGGTGCAAAAAGTAAGAAAAATCCGGGCCAGGGGGCTTTAGGAAAGAACAGAAAGCAGATAGCTGAGGAGCAAGCAAAAGACGTTCCGTTTCCTAACAGGGACGGTTCCAGAACAATCAGGAACCTTCTGGAGACAATTAAGACAGGCTGAGTAGAACATCTGCAGCCAATCAAGAAGCTGCTAGAATCAATTAAGGCAGGCTAATCAGGGCACCTGGGTTTTAAAAAGGAGCTCACTTCAGTTTGTGGTGCGTGTGTGAGGAGCTGGGAGCAAGAGGCACTGGGAGCTGAGAGTGAGAACGTGGACTGTTGGAGGACTCCGGTGTACAAGCATTATCAGACACCAGGAGGGAGGTCCTATGGTGAGAATAAAGAAGGTGTTGGGAGGAGGCCATGGGGAAGTAGCCCAGGGAGTTGTAGCTGTCGCACAGCTGTTCCAGAAGGTACTCTGGACAGCTGCATTGCACAAGGCTCTGGGCTGGAACCCAGAATAGAAGGGGGACCCGGGTTCCCCCCAAACCTCCCAACTCCTGGTCAGACACAGGAGGAGTCGACCTGGACTGAGGGTTCAGAAAAATGGCCAAGCTGAGGGCTGCCGTGAAGCTCCAAGGTGAGCAAATCTGCCAATAAGTGCAAGACCCACCAAGATAGAGGAGGAACTTTGTCACAGGTAATATGAAATTTTAACAAAATTGAATATCAATTTTTTAGCATCCATTAGTATACACCCCAAATTAGAACACCATATTTTTTGCAGGATGAGGTGGAAAAGGATGCTGTTGTTTATAAGCATTTTTAGGCAATGGTTAACATCAGGTTGCTTTTGAATAAAACCACAAGTTTCTCATCTTCCACAGTATAATACTGTGCTGCAGTAAATCATCGCTAAAATCTTGAGTAATAGAATTCCCATGAAAAGTGTATAGAAATCTGAAATACTCTCGGAATGTGTAGGACCTTTAATTTACCCATAAGGCATACTTCAGGATCACCTTTGTATATATTGTAAGATGTTAATGTGCTCCTCCATGATTTGTCCTACGTAACTATGCTTCACTGCTTCTAAATTAGATTATTGTAAACTGAGTCATTGTGCTGAAGTCTGAATACAAGACCACTTCTGAAGAATCTTTCTTTTCTTTACATTTTAACAGATAGTATGTATTGTGAAGGTAATGTATCTTTAGCTCCTTTTGAGGTGTTCCTTCGGGAAGAATTTAAATCTGTTGTAAGGGGGCAGGTGATATAGTATTCTAGAAGGAGAGAAAGAAAAAGAATAGCAGAGATTGAGGAGCACAGCACAGGCACTCTCTCAAGCTTTACACAAATATATCATGTTGTGCATTCTACTTAACTTCAGCACACTATTGTTTAGATTTAATTTTTTCTGTTCACAGAACTGCTGCTTCAGAGATAACTTGAACTAAGATTTTAAATTGTGTCACCCTGAAACAACATGGTCCAGCTTCTGCATTCAGTTATGCCCCTACAACTCACTAAAGTCGCAATGGGTCAAATTCAACCATGCTGTTACTACTTTGATTTCAATGAAATTATGGCCTGTTGCAGTAGAACTAAATTGGCCCAAAAGATTGGCAGGGATGCAAAAGAGAGCAGAACTTGGCCTGGCTATAATTTAGATTCTTAATTTAATATTAATATAATACAATGACAACAATAGCCTAGAGGCAGACTTTCAGCTTTAGAACCATCTCCTGAGCTGTTTCAGTTTCAGTCATCCCTGGAGGTGTTTCAAACTAAAGTAATTGCTTTGGTAGCTGCTTCTAATCCAGAAAAGGCATACCTTAAACGTCAAGCCTAACCTTTCAAAATCAAATTGCCTAACCTTCAGCTGATTTCTAAATCAATTCAATTCTGTTTCAATTCAAAGAACGATTTTTCAGTACACAAAATACTATTAAACAGGATAACCTAACCAATGAGCCCTACTTGCTGTGCTATACATTAACATTCCAGGGTTGAAATCCTACTAATAATGGGGCCCTTACCACTGCCGTTACCCCTGATTGTGCTAGGATCTCTGCCTTCAGACGGGTATAGTCAGTGGCATCCGTGGCAGGCAAGTCAAAAGACCCGACTACCCAAGGAAGGCCCCTTTCGAAGCAAGCACCCGACCCCAACCCTGGAAGATTGGGCAGCCAAACCCCTGGAGAGTCCTAGGTGGAAGGGGGGGGGCGGCGAAAACCAGCAGGGACCCCAGAAGGAAGGGATTGGCCTGAGTGAGGGGAACCCCGGGACTAAACCCCCTAGCCCCCAGGATAGGGGAGTGATTAAAAACAATTATAGATGTTATGCATGTGGGGAGTGGGGACACATAGCAGCACAGTGTCCCAGCACCGGGGAGCCTATGCAATGCAACTTGGGGGATTGGGAGGTCCAATGCTCCCTTATCCACCTCGGGGGGGGACGGGACACATTAGCCCCGCATAATTACACCAGGCCAGTGAGGATAAATGGAGCAGAGACTACAGAGACTACAGCACTTGTGGACTCTGGGAGTGCTATCACCCTCATATCGGGTAAGCTGGTAAAAAATAGTCAGCTGCTACAAGCCAAACGCGTAATAGTGACGTGCGTGCATGGGGCCATGAGCCATTACCCCACCATCCCAGTGGAGATAGAGTTTCAGGGAAACCCCATTGAGGTGACCGTGGGCATAGTTCCTAAACTTCCATGTCCTGTAGTCATTGGGAGGGACTATCCAAGGTTTGATATATACACACAGAACATGAAAAAATGGGTGTTATCATACACACTGTAAGATTGAAGTGTTCTCCGACTGGTTTATGAATGTTATAATTCTTGACATCTGATTTGTGTCCATTTATTCTTTTATGTAGAGACTGTCCAGTTTGACCAATGTACATGGCAGAGGGACATTGCTGGTACATGATGGCATATATCACACTGGTAGATATGCAGGTGAATGAGCCTCTGATAGTGCGGCTGATGTGTTTAGGCCCTGTGATGATGTCCCCTGAATAGATACGTGGACACAGTTGGCAACGAGCTTTGTTGCAAGGATAGGTTCCTGGATTAGTGGTTCTGTTGTGTGGTGTGTGGTTGCTGGTGAGTATTTGCTTCAGGTTGGGGGGCTGGCTCTAGGCAAGGACTGGCCTGTCTCCCAAGATTTATGAGAGTGATGGGTCATCCTTCAGGATAGGTTGTAGATCCTTGATGATGAGTTGGAGAGGTTTTAGTTGGGGGCTGAAGGTGACGGCTAGTGGCGTTCTGTTATTTTCTTTGTTGGGCCTGTCCTGTAGTAGGTGACTTCTGGGTACTCTTCTGGCTCTGTCAATCTGGTTCTTCACTTCAGCAGGTGGGTATTCTAGTTGTCAGAATGCTTGATAGAGATCTTGTAGGTGTTTGTCTCTGTCTGAGGGGTTGGAGCAAATGCGGTAGCCAATGGATCATGTGGTGTGGTCAGGGTGAAAGGTGGAGGCATGTAGGTAGGAATAGCAATCAGTAGATTTCTGGTATAGGGAACCACAACAGAACCACTAACCCAAGAACCTATCCTTGCAACAAAGCCCATTGCCAACTGTGTCCACATATCTATTCAGGGGACACCATCATAGGGCCTAATCACATCAGCCGCACTATCAGAGACTCGTTCACCTGCATATCTACCAGTGTGATATATGCCATCATGTGCCAGCAATGCCCCTCTGCCATGTACATTGGTCAAACTGTGGACAGTCTCTATGTAAAAGAATAAATGGACACAAATCAGATGTCAAGAATTATAACATTTATAAACCAGTTGGAGAACACTTCAATCTCTCTGGTCACTCAATTACAGACCTAAAGGTCGCAATATTACAACAAAAAGACTTCAAAAACAGACTCCAACGAGAGAGTGCTGAATTGGAATTAATTTGCAAACTGGATACAATTAACTTAGGCTTGAATAGAGACTGGGAATGGATGGGTCATTACACAAAGTAAAACTATTTCCCCATGTTTATTCCCCTCCCACCTCCCACTGTTCCTCAGATGTTCCTGTTAACTGTTGGAAATGGCCCACCTTGATTATCACTACAAAAGGTTTTCTCCCCTGCCCCCCACTCTCCTGCTGGTAACAGCTCATCTTAAGTGATCACTCTCCTTACAGTGTGTATGATAACACCCATTTTTTCATGTTCTGTGTGTATATAACTCCTCACTGTATTTTCCACTGAATTCATCCAATGAAGTGAGCTGTAGCTCAAGAAAGCTTATGCTCAAATAAATTGGTTAGTCTCTAAGGTGCCACTAGTACTCCTTTTCTTTTTGCGAATACAGACTAACACGGCTGCTACTCTGAAACCTGAGATTTCTCAGGATCTGTTCTCAGCCCCCCAAAAGACCCAGAAGACAAAAAAGAGGGGAAGGCTGTGAAGGTCTTGGGAACCCGGATCCTGACCTAGGGCCAGAAGACCTCCCTAGTAGGCAGATGGACGCGAGCAGCCAACAGAGAAACTTCCACCACAGAAGGTGAGTCAGAAGCTGCCCCCAGCCATGATGGTGGCGAGCCGTTGGAAGAAGTAGAAGCCGGCCCTTGGGAGCTTGGTCATGTTAGTCCCGGGAGAGAGACTTTTGGGCGGGACCAGGTGGAGGACCTCAGATATGATAACACCAGGAAAGAGGTGGCCGAGATTGATGGGATACCCATGGATGGGAAGGTCCAGGATCCCGGACCTTACTTTATAGTGAAGAAAGATCTCCTGTACCGCGTGGTACAAATGCAGGAGCAAGAGGTACAACCACTTCTGGTGCCACGAGAACATCAAAAAGCCATATTGAGTCTCACCCACAGTCACCTGTTTGGAGGACACCTAGGGGTAGAGAAAACCCAGGCACGGATCCTGCGGAGGTTCTTCTGGCCAGGAGTACCTGAAGATGTCCGGTGATACTGCACCTCTTGTCCAGAGTGTCAGTTACATAGTCCTCACCCGCACTTGCTGGCTCCTTTGATACCTCTTCCAATAATAGAAGTTCCTTTTGAACGGATAACCATGGATCTAGTAGGACCCCTAGAGAAGACAGCTCGGGGCCACCAACATGTGCTTGTTGTACTGGACAACCCGGTACCTGGAAGCTGTTCCCCTGCGCAACACAGCTTCCAAGACAATAGCTAAGGAGCTAGTACAGATCTTTGCCCGGGTTGGGCTACCCAAGGAGATATTGACTGATCAAGGGACACCTTTCATGTCCAAGTTGATGAAAGATCTCTGTTCATTGCTCCATGTACAAGCCCTACGGACCTCTGTATACCACCCGCAAACAGATGGCCTTGTGGAAAGGTTCAATAGGACCCTCAAGGCCATGATCAGACAAGTGGTGAGCCAGGATGGGAAAGATTGGGATACCCTATTTCCTTACCTCACGTTTGCCATCCGGGAGGTTCCGCAATCTCCATTCGAACTACTATATGGGCACCACCCTCGGGGCATATTGGATATAGCCAGAGAAGCCTGGGAAGAGGAGCCAAATCCTGGAAGGAACATAGTTGAGCATGTACTGCAGATGAGAGATCGGATAGCCCAAGTTACGCCCATTGTACGGGAGCACTTGGAGAGAGCACAGGAGACCCAACGAACCCATTATAACCACCAAGCGAAGCTTCAACGGTTCCAACCAGGGGATCGGGTGATGGTACTGGTGCCCACAGAAGAAAGTAAACTGTTGGCCCAGTGGCAGGGACCCTACGAAATAATCGAAGCCATGGGAGAGGTGAACTATAAGGTGTGGCAGCCAGGCCGCTGGAAATCGGAGCAAATTTTCCACATCAATCTTCTAATACCTTGGCACAATCGAGAGGCATGCTTAGTCATGCAGGAGACCCTTCCCCAGGAGGATAACTTACATGAGCAAGTGAGGATATCAACCGACTTGACGCCGATCCAAAAGATCGAGGCAGCCGACATGATTAATCGCAACAGAGATGTGTTCTCTACAAAACCAGGGTGGACGACTGAGATCTATCACCATATCTGCACGATCCCCAGAGCCAAGGTAACATTGAGACCCTGCCGAATCCCAGCAGCCAAAAGAGAAGAAATCAAGGCCGAAGTAAAGAAAATGTTAGAATTAGGGGTTATTGAAGAATCTTACAGTCAGTGGTCCAGTCCAATTGTTCTAGTGCCTAAACCTGATGGTACCATGAGATTCTGTAATGACTTTCGCCGACTGAATGAAATATCCCGTTTGATGCATACCCCATACTACGCATCGACGAACTGGTTGACCGACTGGGTAGTACCCGATTCTTGACTACACTGGATCTGACAAAAGGGTTTTGGCAGATTCCTCTGACCAAAGAAGCTAAAGAAAAGATAGCATTCTCCACCCTGGATGGGCTATTCCAGTAGCCTCCCTTTTGGGCTACATGGGGCCCCAGCCACATTCCAGCGCCTCATGGATAAGCTGCTGCGCCCCCATACTAGTTATGCAGCTGCATACCTAGATGATGTCATCATCTATACACCAGACTGGGGAACCCACTTGGAGAAAGTTGAGGCAGTACTGCGCACCTTAAGGTGGGCTGACCTCACTGCAAATCCCGCTAAATGCGCCATAGGGCTAGCACAGTCTATGTACCTGGGATATATTGTGGGAAGGGGCATAGTGAAGCCCCAAATGAATAAGCTAGAGGCAATTCAAAACTGGCCCCGGCCGACCCCAAAGAAGCAGGTCCATGCGTTCCTAGGCATGGTAGGCTACTACTGATGGTTTATTCCCCACTTCGCCACTAGGGCAAGTCCCCTAACGGACCTGGTGAAGGCCCGAGGTCCAGACATGGTAAAGTGGACCGACGCAGCAGAGGGGGCATTTACAGACCTTCGGATGGCCCTCTGTAATGACCCTGTACTCATAGCCCTGGACTTTAACACGGAATTTATTTTACGAACAGATGCTTCCGAGGTGGGGTTGGGAGCAGTTCTGTTGCAAATGGTGGGAGAAGAGGAACACCTGATCCTCTACCTAAGGGGAAAGCTTCTCCCAAGAGAACAGAAATACGCAGTAGTCGAGAGAGAATTCCTTGCTGTCAAATGGGCTATGGAGACACTGCGTTATTACCTCTTAGTACCGCGATTTACTCTTGTGACGGACCATGCACCCCTCCAGTGGATACAGCGGAATAAGGAAAAGAATGCAAGGGTCACCAGGTGGTTCTTATCCCTCCAACCATTCCAGTTCCGCATATGGCACAGGGCTGGATGCCACCATGGCAACGCTGATGGTCTGTCACGAGCATACTGCCTGGTGTCCCAAGTTGCCCAACTCTATGGTGTTGAGCAGAGGGGGGGGATATGTGATGGGGAAGACCAGCTGGCTATAGAAAAGTAGCGGGAGATAGATATATTAGCTCCAGGCTAAACAAATCCCTGGTACCAGGTTAAGTGAAATGGAAGCTGTTCCAGGTCAGTTAAGACACCTGGGGCCAATTAAGAACTTTCCAGAAGGCAGGGAGAATGCTAGGTTGATTGGGACACCTAAAGCCAATCAAGGGCTGGCTGAAACTAGTTAAAAACCTCCCAGTCAGTCAGGTGGGTGTGCATTTCAGGAGCTGTGGGAGGAAGTTGTGCTGTTGGAGAGACTGAGTAGTACACACCATATCAGGCACGAGGAAGGAGGCCCTGAGGTAAGGGTGAAGTGGAGCTTGAGGAAGTGAGGGCTGCTGTGGGGGAAGTAGCCCAGGGAATTGTATATGTCATGTTTCTAAAAGGTCAGCTACCATAGCTGATACTATTAGGGTCCCTGGGCTGGAGCCGGAGTAGAGGGTGGGCCTGGGCTCCCCCCTCCCCCGCCCACCTTTGCCCCCTGATTAATTGCTGAGACTGGGAGACAACAGAGACTGTGCAAGGAAGGATAACTTCTCCTCACCTCCCTTGCTGGCTTATGATGAAAATGGCTCAGTAGACTGTGACCCTTGTCTCTAGAGAAAGAAGGGTTACATGGAGGGTCACAGTGAGCCTCTGAGGCTTGCGAAATCTGCCAGGAAATGCGGGACCCATGGAGGCAAGGACAGAGCTTTGTCACAATATGCTTTATATTAGACTGTCCTGTTTTAATTGGTTGTCTATACTTGTATGGCATTTTCACTTATGATTTGGAGATACATGAATTACAAAATAAACTGGGAGATTTTCAAGAGGAAAGATCCTTGTTTGTATATAGTTGAGTGTGTCATCTGTCATTAGATTAAGATCTAATAAGAGATTAGATTATTACTTCAGAAAATCATATTATTAAAAATAAATAAGGAATATTAGTATCCTATGCATCTGCCTTTAATTTTAGACATCAATAAATGAAGTTTAAACAACAGACATGTTCTTCATATGCTCCCTTGGATGTACACACATCTTAATTTTCAGTTTAGACAAATGACACTACAGGACATTTTGCTGATTAATGGGCACATGATTGTCTAGAAACACCATCTATAATTATATCTTTGTCTGATGCTGCTGCTTAGTAAAAGTGTGTTCATCACAAATGTCATGGTTTAATTATTTAATTTACACTGAGTTGAAACTTGGCATTCAGGTTCTCCAATTACAATTCTTTCAGAACACTTTTGTTAGTTCAGATCAGCCATTTTTAGGTTGAACATAGAAAAAAGTTGGCAACCTCCAAGATGCAGGCTCTGTTCATTTGTTAAAACATCAAAAACAGCTAACTTGTTTTCTTGTAGCGTGACCAGACAGCAAGTGTGAAAAATCAGGATGGGGGTGGGGGATAACAGGAGCAAAGAAAAAGACTCAAAAATCGGAACTGTCTCTATAAAGTCGGGATGTATGGTCACCCTATTTTCTTCACATTTGTAGAACACCTATTGAGCATGTGCAATAGCTACTTCTCATATTTAACAAACATCACATTCCATGTTGTCAACAGGGAATATCTTAATACTTCCTCTTCAGCCAGAGGGTGCCAGACCCATTAGAGTCACTGAAGTTCCTTTGTGCAGTGAAAAGGGACAGGAGCTGGGGAGCCCACACTGAGATTCTGTACCCCTGTACATGGAGCACGGCTTTTTCATTGTACAAAATACTATTAGTGTTTATTTTAGTGTAACTACATATTGATGCATTGCATTAATATTCCAGTCCTGAAGTAGTTTTACCTAATCAACTATACAAAATATATCTTTAAAAGCCTATTAAAATGTTTCAAGGAAATTTTGTTTAGCAGCTTCTTGGCAACATTATGTTAGTGCTGTTTTTCTATTGCCTTTCACCTCATGTAATCATTGACATCTTTGTAAAATGAGAGAGATGCAGTCTGTTCTTACAGTATTTATTTCTCCTGGACCCAGAATGAACATGAGGCCTCTTGACTGAGGGTTTTGTTCATACTAAACTCAAAACATTGGTGACTCATCCAGAATCCAACTGCCCCTGCCCTTGTCCCCACCTCATACTTCTAGGTTGGGGTAGACTTTAATTATATCTAAGTTCTATTAAAGTAAAATTCAAGTGCCAATCATGTTTAATGCATTGCATTATATAGCTTGTAATTCCATACATGGGGAACCTCAGTTTTTAGTGAAGTGGTTCTGCAAATAAAACAATCTTCATTATAATATGTTGTTGAGTCTGTCTATAAATAGGTTTCAGAGTAGCAGCCATGTTAGTCTGTATTCGCAAAAAGAAAAGGAGTACTTGTGGCACCTTAGAGACTAACAAATTTATTTGAGCATAAGCTTTCATGAGCTACAGATAAATAAATTTGTTAGTCTCTAAGGTGCCACAAGTACTCCTTTTCTTTTTGTCTATAAATAGAATTTTTATTCTGGTTTAGGTGATATTCCCTTCTCAAAGGCATTCTTTCCAGGACAGTCGTTCAGTCATACACTGATCTAGGAGTGGTCTTTAGACCTCCTGTAACTTTTATTCAGGAGATCAATATTTCACTACTATAATCTTTTTGCACACTATTTGCAATTTCCTGGTGTAGCACTTTCCAGTGAGAAGAGAGGCAGCAAAAGCTCTCATCCCCTAACAGATGGCAATGTTCCAGGAAAGTCCAGGTGGCACCTATGGGCATGAGTGCTTCTGGGAGTAGACAAGCATTCTGTTACCCAGGACTTTAACACTTCACTTATGTAAAATATCCCGCCAGAATTAGATATAAGACATTTGAGGTTGCAGCCTCTTTATCCCTGTTAAGTCACCCTGTTTGGCCTTAATATACATAATTTTTCTTTTCAATTGTGATTGATTTGTTGTTCAATTAGTTTTATTTGCTTGCAGTCATAGTAACAAATGGATGTACTAGCCAAATACAAAATTTGAAAGGGAAAAGGAAAAATAAAGACTTCAGGATCACCTTCCCATCTTAAAGACAGTGTACAGAAAAGCTCCCATTCAACTAAAAATTACAGGTTTTCATTTCTCCTCAATATAAGCTCGCTATTTACAGTTTAGTGCCTCATGTGAGCCCACTGTATGTGATTTACCATCCTGGGAAAGGCAGGAAATAATGAGTCTTAAATTAATAAGGCTGTAGGATGTTTTAATTATTCTTGGCAAGGTATCCCAAATAGAGGCACAACATATAGATATAGTCAATAATAAATGTAGTCAACAATATAGTCAAAGATATAGTCAACAATAACCATATGACATTTAAAAGTGAGTAAAGGAAGAACTGCTCTTTTTCAGCTATACTTGCTAATGCAGGGTAGTTTTTATGTGTAAATAGTAGGGCTGTCCATTAATCACAGTTAACTCAGGCGATTAATGCAAAAAATGAATCGTGATTAAAAAAAATAAACGTGATTAATCACAGTTTTAATTGCACTGTTAAATAATAAAATACCAACTGAAATGTATTAAATATTTTCTTTGTTTTTCTGCATTTTCATATATATTGTATTCTGTGTTGTAATTCAAATTGAAGTGTATTATTTTTGTTTACAAATATTTGCTCTGTAAATATGATAAACAAAAGAAATAGTGACAGGTTTCAGAGGAACAGCCGTGTTAGTCTGTATTCGCAAAAAGAAAAGGAGTACTTGTGGCACCTTAGAGACTAACCAATTTATTTGAGCATGAGCTTTCGTGAGCTACAGCTCACTTCATCAGATGTATACCGTGGAAACCGTGGAAAAATAGTATTTTTCAATTCACCTGATTCAAGTACTGTAACGCAATCTCTTTGTCGTGAAAGTGCAACTTACATATATAGATTTGTTTGTTTGTTACATGACTGCACTCAAAAACAAAACAATATAAAACTTCAGCGCCTACATGTCCACTCAGTCCTACTTCTTGTTCAGCCAATCACTGAGACAAACAAGTTTATTTACATTTAAGGGAGATAACGCTTTCCTCTTCTTATTTACAATGTCACCAGAAAGTGAATATAGTCATTTGCATGGCACTTTTGCAGCCAGTATTGCAAGATATTTATGTGCCAGATATGTTAAATATTCATATGCCCCTTCATGCTTTGGCCGCCATTCCAGAGGACATGCTTTAATGCTGATAATGGTCATTAAAAAATAAGCGTTAATTAAATTTCTGAATGAATTCTTTGGGGCAGAATTGTATATCCCGTGCTCTGTTTTACCTGCATTCTGCCATATATTTCCTGTTATAGCAGTCTTGGATGATGACCCAGCACATGTTGTTCATTTTAAGAATACCTTCACTGCAGATTTGACAAAATGCAAAGAAGGTACCAATGTGAGATTTCTAAAGATAGCCACAGCACTCGATCCAGGGTTTAAGAATCTGAACTGCCTTCCAAAATCTGAGAGGGACGAGTTGTGGAGCTTGCTTTCAAAAGTCTTAAAAGAGCAACACTCTAATGTGGAAACTACAGAACCCGAACCACCAAAAAAAGAAAATCAACCTTCTACTGGTGGCATCTGACTCAGATAATGAAAATGAACATGCATCGGTCCGCACTGCTTTGGATTGTTATTGAGCAGAACCCGTCATCAGCATGGACGCATGCCTTCTGGAATGGTGGTTGAAGCATGAAGGGACAAGCATGAAGCATGTAAATCTTTAGCGCATCTAATGTAAATGGCATGTAAATATCTTGCGAAGCTGGCTACAACAGTGCTATGAGAACGCGTGTTCTCACTTTCAGGTGACATTGTAAACAAGAAGTGGACAGCATTATCTGCTGCAAATGTAAATAAACATGTTTGAGCAATTGGCTGAACAAGAAGTAGGACTGAGTGGACTTGCAGGCTCTAAAATTGTTCATTGTTTTATTTTTGAATGCAGTTATTTTTGTACATAATTCTACATTTGTAAGTTCAACTTTCATGATAAAGAGATTGCATTACAGTACTTGTATTAGGTGAATTGAAAAATACTATTTTTGTTTTTTTTGAAATCAAAAATAAAGTGAGCACTGTACACTTTGTATTCTGTGTTGTAACTGAAATCAATATATTTGAAAATGTAGAAAACATCCACAAATATTTAAATAAATGGTATTCTATTATTGTTTAACAGTGCAATTAATCAATATTAATTTTTTAATCACTTGACAGCCCTAGTAAATAGAGATTAGTGTAACAGAGAAAACAATTCACATTGCCAATTTGGTTTGTGTGACTTGCTAGTGACAGGCTTGACCCCCTATGAAC
Organism: Caretta caretta; assembly: GCF_965140235.1. Taxonomy (NCBI): domain Eukaryota; kingdom Metazoa; phylum Chordata; order Testudines; family Cheloniidae; genus Caretta; species Caretta caretta. The sequence goes on from NC_134208.1 coordinate 79,896,591, forward strand.
TTCAATGGGAAGAAGACCCAGTCAATAATGGGGCATTGGTCCCATGGGGCCTCACATGGAAATCCTACTTCTGGTAATACTATTATAATTCCATAGGACATTATCACATTGCTGAGTTGCATTTGAATGCCCTTGGAAATCAATACTACAAATATATTCATATAATCATTATTGATGTACTTATTGCAATACCAAATATGTCAATAATAATCACCCAATAATTAACCAACAACAGAAACAAATTGAAGGACAATTGGAAATAAGAAATAGTAATTAAAGGTATTTTAATGCCCACAACCCTGCTTTCATTTGCAGGCCTGCAGTTTGTATTTCTTTGTGCTTGTATGAACAAAGACTGCATTATGCTTGTCACAAGATGTTACTTCTATTCTGCTAAATAGAGAAAACTATGGAAGAAAGTAGTCCAAACATTTTTGTGTGTGTGAGTGCACACGCAGACAGCTCCTTTGCACTTGTTTCTCTTAGACGACTTAAAACTATCTTGAACAGAATTTTGATTTGTATGTTAGAGCCTGAAATTCAGCCAAGATGTAAATGAGAGCTCACATTTCATTTCAAGCTTCAGACTACCACTTGGTAGTGTAGTTGATATTGACGGCTGATTATAAACTAAATGGTGCAAGAAGAAAAAATTGAAATGAACTGCAGAAATTTATCTTTGCTACATATATTCTTAAATGCTTTGCAGTTTGAAAGTCCTTTGAGTCCCTGCACTGTTCCCTTCCCAAGGGTGCAGAATCAAACCAATCTGACCCTGGCAGATGAAATTTTGGAATAACTCTGACTAGAGCCTAGGAGGACCATCCTTAATATTACTCAGATAGGGTTACATGGTGCCTGCTAGGACTAAGCATACACACTTTGCAGCACTCCCAGTTTCTTCTGGATCAACTATGAAGAAGCAAGCTAGTTTAGCTTCCCATAGAGTACAGTTTGAATACTTCTGATATCAGATTGAAAGCTTTTGTAAGTTCTGCTGAGACCAGAAGACATTTTCTACAAATTCTGAGATTATTAATATGCCTCATTCTTGTAAATTTATCAATCTTAACTAGTGGAAGTTTTACAGGGTTGTGAACAAGTATTCTTTTCGCTGCCAACATTTTATAGGCAAGAAATTATTTCTTTTGAGGGTTTTCACACTGAAACCATAATTGAAAGCAAAATCTCCCAATGGAGGGGAGAACCTGAAAGGAGAAGAGATACATAATCTAACATACAATAACTAAGAATAAGCCATCTATAGTGTCTATGCAGCAGACAAAGACTACTGGGAGCTTTGAATAGCTTTTATACTTATGATCAAGATGCTAGAGCAAACAAAGTACTAGATACAGCCGGATTATTAACCAATAAACAGACTGCTTTGCTGTATAATAGACACAGGTAACCACAGCCATTTGTATCACCACGTTGGCAACCTGCACATACACTTCCATCTATACAAGACAGCAGCGTCTAATGGATTAAGTTACTGGAGCAGAGGGACTGGATCTTGAATCTTCCGTCTCCCAAATGAGTGCTCTCTCATACTCTCTCTTTGGCCCAATGATTCTTTCATTATTTGTCCACTGTGCCACAGTTTCAATGCTAGGCAACTAGCCTGAGAATGACTCCAGAGCCTGGTGCTTAAAGCACTCAGGGGGGAGACCAAGAATCCAGTTCCTCTGCTCTAATAACTTTTTAATTATTTATCCAGAGTGAAACAGCTTCAACAGGAGAAACTGAGGGCATTTCATCTCAAAATATCCTATATCCCAGCGATTTGGATGCTTGCTTGAGAGTAGCAAATCTCTGTTCACATCCCTTCTTCCTCTTAGGTGGACTTGAACCAGGGGTAAGTATGTTAACCAGTGAGCTAAATGTTATAAGGAAGGGCCACTTCCCCGAAGGACATTTCGTGTAAGCTTGCCTATAGTGGCCTGATCTGGTAGGTGAGGTCTGAGTATGCTTACTGGATCGAACCCTAGAGGTGATTTAGGCAGAGTGACACGTATCTTCTTGTTTCACACACCACACTTGGGTAGGGTGACCATATTTTCCCAAAGGGAAAACGGGACATCTCTGGCCTGGCCCAAGCCCTCCCTGAGCTCCCCCAGCCTCCCCCATGCGAGGGGCTGCTGGAGGCCCCTTTCATCCATCTGTGTGTTTGGGGACCTCCCCCAGGCTCAGGACTGATCTGAGATCCCACTTCTCCCCTGCAAGTGGGGCTGGTCCTCCGAGCTCCCCCCCCCCCAGACTTGCCCATTGTGACATTCCCCAGTGATTTGCTAGGTCATGCTAATCATTGACTCTGGGAGCCAGCCTTACCCTGCTCTGCTGTGAGAATCCCCACTCCTGGGATGTTCACACACAGCCTCTGGCACGTAAGCTGCTCCTTGAATTGTGCAACTGAGCGACACTAGCCAATATCTCCGGTCCCAGACACAACCCTAGGAACCTCCATCTTGCAATGTCTAGTTATGCCCGCTGGCACTGCAAGCTTATATGAGTTCATAAATTTAACAAATAAATTGATATGTATCAGCCTTGTTATTCCAAGGGGAGTCTCTGACATGCTTCAAACCAAATGCACTGCTTCAGGTAGAATAAATAAACAAATGTATTAACTACAAAAGATAGATTTTAAGTCAAAGCAAAACAAGTCAGATTTTGTCAAATGAAATAAAAGCAAAATGCATTCTAGCTGATCTTAACACTTTCAATGGCCTTACAAACTTAGATGCTTCTCACCACAGGCTGACTGGTTGCCCTTCAGCCAGGCTCTCCCCTTTCATTAGCTCTTCAGTTGCTTGGTGGTGATAGCTGTAGATATAGGTGGAAGAGAGGGTTCATGTCAAATGTCTCTCCCTTCTATCATGTTCTTTCTTCCCTCTTGGCTTTGCCCCCTCCCCTTCAGAGTCAGATCAGCATTACCTCATCACAGTCCCTGACTGCCCAAGGGAACGGGGGTGACTCACTTCAGAGTCCAACAGATTCTTTGTTGTTGCCTATGCCAGTGTCCTTTGTTCCTGTGAGGCTGGGCTGGGTTTGTCCCATCCATGCCCTGATGAGGTATGAACTGCCCCTCCGTTTTTGGAGAGTTTTGCCGTTTTAAGCCATGAGAACACATTTTCAGCCTCATAACTATATACATGAAATTACAACCTATAACATTACTATAACATTACTGTAACAACAATTACTATAACATCACTATAATAATGCCCAGTGCATCATGAGCCTTCTGAAGACACCCAACATGACAAACTTTGCATTGGACACCACACAATCATATTATAAGGATGAACATACATGAACAAACATCTATGATTCTATGAACATGGGAGTTGGGTATTCTCCCAAGGTACAAGAGGTACATCCACGATCTCCCCGTGGCTCCCTTCCCCCCCAGGTGTAGGGCTGTTCTGAGCCCCCCATCTCTCCCCCATGCTTGGGGCTGGTCCTCTGAGTCACTCCGCTGCCTGCAGAGCTGGTGATCTAAGATCCCCAAAACACGCCCATCAGTGGGGCTGGTGGTCCGAGCCCCCACCCCAACTGCATGCCTTGCCTTCCCTTCAGCGCAGGGCTGATGTGGCTACTCCCCCACACCACAGTCCTCTGTGCCCCACTAGCGTGTGTGTGTGTGTGTGGGGGGGGTTGGCAGCAAGGTGAAAAGCTGCTTGCACTCTCCTCCCCCCACCAGGGGGCCAGCATAGCCCCTCCGCCTGGGGGAGCAGGTATCCTCCCCAGAGGCAGGCAGGGGGCACAGCAGGTGCATGGAGGAGGGGGGAAATGCCCTGCCCTGGCTACTTCTTCCTCGGCTACTCACCCGAGCAAGGCAGGAGCTGACAGCAGCACAGAGTGGGTGCTTCCCAGGTGGCGGGGCAGGAGCAGTTGCAAGAGAAGCGAAGCCCGGGCTGCTTCTGTGTGTGCTCTCACTGCCCATCCCTGGTACTGCTGCCGCCACTGATGCTATTGCTGCTAGAGGGAGACTGTGTTGCAGGCATGCAGTGGGGCAAGCAAAGGCCCCCCACTGCTGGCTCTGTGCTGTGATCCCACAAAATATGGGACAATTTGAATAAGAAGCAGCTATTTGTGTTTTAAAACTTGGCCTTGGAGAACTCCCTTAAGGAGAAATATCCACTTTGCTTTATACTGCCAGATTTTTTGTTTTGGTTCTATAATAGCAACTGCAACTGCTTTGCTTGGGTTCTCTCAGCAATCACCATATTCCTGCTGAGGAAAGCTACTATGTCCTCCTCATTAATCTGTTTGGAAATGGAGTCCTCAGCCTTTGCTGGTGGAATCTGAGAGAGTTGAGGGAGAGAGTTCTGTCTTCTTGAAAAATATGGTTGAGGTTTTATGCTCTATTGGTCCATGACTAGTCATTAAATAATGCTGGAATGGTGGGAGGAAGGCAAAGTGTTCCTATTTGGGAATATTTATGTTTTTCAGCTTCAACATTGTGTTTTTAAATGTTAGTCAAGGGCATGCAGGACTTTAAATGGGCACACATCGGTGTGGAGGATATTTTTTAAGTGAAATCTGAACAAACAAACTAACACTGGACCAAATGGAGGTCACCAACTGGCATTCAATGGAATGAAATCTTCACTTATAGCTCAGTTGGAATGAAGAGTGATGGATATTTTTTTTAAAGAAAAAAACTTACACTCTGATTGAATGAAAATTCATGTGTGAAAGCATTCACTTAAGGCCAGATTCTGATCCCATTACTCACAATGAATAGCATCTTGACTTCTGTGGGACTACTTATAGAGGAAGGTATTATTAAATGTGAAAAGGGGGACCAAAATCTGGCCTTAAGGCCTCAGAGTTTGCTTTAAAATCACTCATTTGCTCTCCTCTTATAAAGAAAGCTACATGAATATTAGTCAAATGCTTAATTTTGAAAGCTCTCAATGAGGAATAATCAACATTTGATGCATTTTAGTTTCATGCTGAAGTTTATTCTTACTGACCTAGTGGCTTTGCTTTGACTATCACCATTCCCTCTCCAAATTTGACCTATGCTCACATGTTTACACTACCTCTCAAATTATAATCCTCCCTTCCCCCTAAAAAATTGCTAATACTCACACAGGAATACCTTCAGATGAGTGTATCATAGACACAACCACCATCACAGCCCTAGATATATTTTATAGCATCTCGGGCAGTTTATCTGAATAGTAATAGTAAATATACTCATAATGTTTTAGCTATGCATTTATTTATACTGATGGAGTTTCTCCAGTTGAAATATAGTAATTGAGAATACCTTTAGTTAGTGAACCAGAGTGGCTAACAGGAGTTGTGCGAGGGAGTTTATAGAGGGGGAGTGTGAAGGTGGGCTAGATACACATACCATCCTTGAAATTTCTTTAAACTTAAGGCAAAAAACATCCCCAGATAAAAACAAAATCTCAACAAGGGAACTAACTTCAGGAGTAAAAAGAGAATGCAGGCAGAAGTCCAGCCACAGAGTGGGGCTATCCAGTTTATTGCACTCAATGCTGCATGTATCATTACGTATGTGTGCATTCAGTCCAAGGAGCTCCTGGCCCTCTGAGACAATGTACGGGCTTTGGAGGCCAGGGTAGCGGAGCTTGAGGAGCTAAGGGAGACAGAGAGGTATATAGATGAGACTTTCCAGGACACAGTAGAACAGTCCCACCCCAGGTCTGACAGCCTCTGTACTGTTGAGGAGGATGAAAGTCTCAGGGAAGGGGAACATCCAGTTGAGCAGAGGGAAACGATACCATAGTTGTGACCCTCCTTCCAGATGATGTCCGGGTATCCTCTCACACTGAGGATGCCTCTCCGGGGGAGGGAACTCCAGTTTTTAGGAAGAGACAGGTATCAGTAATGGACGATTCAATCATTAGAAACACAGATAGCTGGATTTGCGTTGACTGGGAGAACTGCATGGTGACTTGCCTACCTGGTGCAAAGGTTGTGGATCTCTCAAGGCATCTAGATAGACTTATGTGTAATGCTGGGGAGGAGCCAGTAGTTGTGGTAGGTATCAATGACATAGGGAAGGATAGGAGAGAGATGCTGGAGGCCAATTTTAGGCTTCTAGATAAGAGATTGAAGTCCAGGACCTCCATGGTAGCATTCTCTGAAATGCTTCCAATTCCATATGCAGGGACAGTTAGACAGGAAGAACTGCAGGGTCTCAATGCATGGATGAGACAATGGTGTAGGGAGGAGGGGTTCAGATTTATTAGGAACTGGGGAAACTTTTGGGAAAGGGGGAGCCTATACAGGAAGGATGGGCTCCACCTCAACCAAAATGGAACCAGATTTATGGCACTTAGTTTAAAAACTAGCCTTTTTAATTTTAAGGACTGGGGGAAAGCCGACAGATGCAGAGGAGCACATGGTTCGGACTGAGACATCCCTTAGGGGAGGACTTACAAATGGAGGTTCTCTATGTCCTAGTAAGGAGGAGAGGATGGAGGATGATAAAATACAGGTAGGATCTTATGAGAAACAGTCAAATGAAAAAAAGTCTCATTCAATTACATCATGTAATGGCAGACAGCTAAAAAGTAACAAGTCTTTTAAAGTGCTTATATAACAATGCTAAAAGTCTAAATAATAGCATGGGTGAACTAGAGTGTCCCATATTAAATGAGGATATTGATATAATAGGCATCACAGAAATTTGGTGGAATGAGGATAATCAATGGGACACAATAATACCAGGTTTCAGAGTAGCAGCCGTGTTAGTCTGTATTCACAAAAAGAAAAGGAGTACTTGTGGCACCTTAGAGACTAACCAATTTATTTGAGCATAAGCTTTCGTGAGCTACAGCTCACTTCATTGGATACCTGAATACCAGGGTACAAAATATATCAGAAGGACAGAACAGTTCTTGCTGGTGGCGGAGTGGTAATATATGTGAAAGAAAGTGTAGAATCAAACGAAGTAAAAATCTTAAATGAATTAAACTGTACCATAGAATCTCTATGGATAGTAATTCCATGCTCGAATAATAGGAATATAGCAGTAGGGATATATTACTGACCATCAGATCAAGATGGTGATAGTGACTGTGAAAGCTCAGGGAGATTACAGAGGCTATTAAAATAAAAAAAAAACCCTCAGTAATAATGGGGGATTTCAACTGTCCCCATATTGACTGGGTACATATTGCCTCAGGACAGGATGCAGAGATAAAGTTTCTTGACACCTTAAATGACTGCTTCTTGGAGCAACTAGTTCTGGAACCCACAAGAGGAGAGGCAATTCTTGATTTAGTCCTAAGTGGAGCAGAGGATCATCTCCAAGAGTTGAATATAGCTGAACCGCTTGGTAATAGTGGCCATAATATAATTAATTTTAACATCCCTGTGGTGGGGGAAAACACCACAGTGGCCCAACAGTGTAGCATTTAATTTCAGAAAGGTGAACTACACAAAAATTAGGAGGTTAGTTAAACAGAAATTTTAGCAGAAAGTTAAACAGAAAGGTACAGCACCAAAAGTAAAATCCCTGCAAGCTGCATGGAAACTTCTTAAAGACACCATAATAGAGGCTCAACTTAAATGTATACCCCAAATTAAAAAGCATAGTAAGAAAACCAAAGAAGTGCCACTGTGGCTAAACAACAAAGTAAAAGAAGCAGTGAGAGACAAACAGAAATGCTGTAAAAAGTGGAAGTTAAATCCTAGAAAGGAACATAAACTCTGGCAAATGAAGTGTAAAAATATAATTAGGAAGGCCAAAAAAAGAATTTGAAGAACAGCTAGCCAAAGACTCAAAAAGTAATAGCAATTTTTTTAAGTACATCAGAAGCAGGAACCCTGCTAAACAAATGGTGGGGCCACTGGATGACTGAGATGCTGAAGGAGCACTCAAGGATTATAAGGCCATTGTGGAGAAACTAAATAAATTCTTTGAATCGGTCTTCACAGTTGAGGATGGGAGGGAGATTCCCAACCCTGAGCCATTCTTTTTAGGTGACGAAACTGAGGAATTGTTGCAGATTGAGGTGTCATTAGAGGACGTTTTGGAACAAATTAATAAACTAAACAGTAATAAGTTACCAGGACCCGATGGTATTCACCTAAGAGTTCTGAAGGAACTCAAATGTGAAATTGCAGGACTACTAATGTAGTCTATAATCTATCATTTAAATCAGCTTCTGTACCAAATGACTGGAGGATAGCTAATGTGATGCCAATTTTTTAAAAAGGGCTCCAGAAGTGATGCTGGTAATTACAGGCCAGTAAGCCTAACTTCAGTACCATTCAAACTGGTTGAAACTATAGTAAAGAACCAAACTGTCAGACACATAGATGAACATAATTTCTTGGGGAAGAGTGAACATAGTTTTTGTAAAGGGAAATCATGCCTCACCAATCTACTATAATTCTTTGAGGGGGTCAACAAGCATGTGGACAAGGGGGATCCAGTGGATATAGTGTATTTAGAGTTTCAGAAAGCCTTTAACAGGGTCCCTCACCAAAGGCTATTAAGCAAAGTAAGCTGTCATGGGATAAGAAGGAAGGTCCTCTCATGGATTGGTAACTGGTTAAAAGATAGGAAACAAAGGATAGGAATAAATGGTCAGTTTTTAGAATGGAGAGAGGTAAATAGTGATGTCCCCCAGGGGTCTGTACTGGGACCAGTCCTATTCAACATATTCTTAAATGATGTGGAAAAGGGGTAAACAGTGAGGAGGCAAAATTTGCAGATAATATAAAACTACATAAGATAGTTAAGTCCAATGCACACTGCGAAGAGCTACAAAAAGATCTCTCAAAACTGGATGACAGGGCAACAAAATGGCAAATGAAATTCAGTGTTGATAAATGCAAAGTAATACACATTGGAAAACATAATCCCAACTATACATATAAAATGATGGGGTCTAAATTAGCTGTTACCACTCAATAAAGAGATCTGGGCTAGATGGACCTTTGAGCCGACCCAGTATGGCCATTCTCACGTTCTTTATTCCTACAGGTCTTTTTTTTCCTACATCAGGTTTTGTTTTTAAAAACAAAACAAAACAAAAAACATGGTCCTTAGTGTGTGGTATCAGAAGATACCTAAGCTATCTTGTCCTCTTTTACAACTGTCTCAATTGTCTCAATAGTACTGATTTTTTTAAAGTACAGATAATCTAAAAAAAAAAAAATGCTAGTTTTACATGGAGTTTCTGTTTCATGTCTGCACAGCACATTAATATTAGCCCCAAACACTACTCTATGGAAGTGAGAGTTTGAAGGCCATTGAACAATGTGAATTCTCCCAATGTATCATAATTGCAGGAACACCTGCACTCAATAGCTTTGTTCTCATCCACTGTGAAAATTTGTAGTGTTCAATAGGCCTGAAAATTTCTCATTTCTTACCTGTGGTGAGGTGGTTTAGTGATTGCACATAGGCACTTAGATTAAAGACCTCTGCAAATACTGTTACACTGTCTGCAAACTATATCTTTTTTCCCCACTTCTATATTCTTAAAAAAAATGTGGCAATTTAGTTTGGACTGTATTTAACACTCATGTCTGGAAATTGGGTGTGACTTGACAAATTTTAATGAAAAATTTGAAATGTGGCTAGAAGAAATGACCCGTAGGGCCAGATATGAACAGAAAATAAGATGTTATGGGGGATTTAATATACATTTATTTTTATTTTAATAAACTCACTACAGGCTCCTATAGAATGCCCTAGACATCCATTCTAAGACACAGTTAGAAAATAAAATCAAAGCAGCATTTAATATTTCAAAAAGGAACTCAGCGAGCCAGAAACCTACAGAATACTCCTTCCCTCTCCCCCAACATCATCATTCAGAATGATCTTGACACACTGGAGAAATGGTCTGAATTAAATAGCATCAAATTCAATAAGGACAAATGCAAAATACTTCACTTAGGAAGATATAATCAACTGCAAAAATACAAAACGTAGTGGGTCACAAACTAAATATCAGTCAACCACGTAATACTATTGAAAAAAAAAAGTGAACATCATTCTGGGATGTATTAGCAAGAGTGACGTAAGCAAGACACAAGAAGTGTCTTCCATTCTACTCAGCAGTGATAAGGCTTCTACTGGAGTTTTATGTCCAGTTCCAGGCACCACAATTTGGGAAAGATGTGGACAAACTGGAGAAAGTCCGGAGAAAAGCAACAAAAGTGGTAAAAGGTCTAGAAAATATGATCTAGAAGGAAAGATTGAAAAAAATGGGTTTCTTTGGCTTGGAGAAGAAAATACTGAGATAGGACATAACAGTCTGACTCCCACGCAGGCAACTCTCAATCATCAGGTCTCTCACTGGGTCCTGCTCCTCAGCTCCCTCGTTCTTTATAGATGTCACTATAGTTGTCACTCCATCCTTTTAACTGGCCACATGGGTGCACCTGTTCTTGCCTACTTCATTTACTGGGGCCAGCCACCCTGCACATAGAACTCACCCCCTATAACATTAAAAATATGCCAAAATATGCACCTGTTGACCAAATGATATTTTCAGTCTAGGTGACCAGATCCACAGATGGTGAACTGTGCAATATACAGAGTGGTACAATGTGATTTTTCCCCTATGGAATGCTATCACCCTAGCTCAGTGCTTGAATTTGGGAGGGTAGAGAGAGGGAAATGATGGGGAGTACGTTGCAATTTTCTCAATTCCTTCCTCCCTTCCATTTTTTTCAGCCAAAAGCAGATAGAAGTCGAGTTATAATAACTTTATGAGAGGAATGTCTTGAAATTCATATTACATAATAAAGCATGTACAATCCCTAAAATGGGAATTCAGATATAACAAGGAGAGAACAGATTTAATATAGAATTATAGCCGAGGAGTGTAATCAAAATGTAATGCCTAGGAAAGAAGTCAATATTTGGTGAAACTAGTGTACTATATCATTCTACAATGCTATGCCAGACACTGAAACAAGTATGACTGTGTCAAATACAGTAAACAAATTAATGTAAGAGACATTCATTCTTAAAATGAGGTTGCCCCATAACAGAAAAAAGAGCTAAAATGCATACATATGGGTATGTAAACTCAAGTAAAATAGCAGTGTGTGATTGGTAGTATAATTCATTTGTAAATAGTAGGTGTAAGAAAAGCCACTTTAGGTTGTAAGGGAGATGCTTAATACAAAACCTATGGAAATCAATGACAAGACTCCCAAACTTTTTCAATGTGCTTGTCCCTGATACAGAATGAGAAAAACAAACATATCAGAAGGATTAATACCAACAGTGCAATAAGTAGAGTTGATCCAAGACAAAAAGCGAGATCTAAATGCTCCTGAACTTTGGAGAAGTTCATATCAAAGTTTGAACTTTACAGCTTATGTTTCTAATATTGGCCAAAGCAAAACTACAGATCTGGATACTACCTGATCAATGAGGAAATCTGTATCCAAACTTTGTAGCTCAGACCAATTTCTAGTAGCTCAGGGCCAGATTCTGTCACTCTACAGGTTTAAGTAGTTCCATTGATTTCAATGGAACATTTTGTGGAGGTAGGTACGACTCAACATTAGTAATGGTAGCACAGTCAGGATCATAGAAACAAGTAAAACTTAATTAAAATCACTATGGGCCTGATCCAAAGGCCACTGAAGTCAATGGAAACACTCTCACTGATTTTGATGGGCTGTAAAATGCATCATAGTAGAATTAAAAAGAAAAAGGAATAACAGAAGACAGTATATTTTAACTGATTAAATATTCATAATTCATAGATTATAAAGCCAGAAGAATCACCATGATCATCCAGTCTGTCCTATCTAGTTGTTTTGTATTCGGGTAACAATGTGGGTGTGGTTTGCTATTGTTTGTGGGGTCATATTTTTTATTTGTTTGCAAGTAGTCAGTAAACTGCTTGTGAATTTAAAAAACAAACAAACCAGTTTTAACAATGATCATTTGTCTGAAAATTCTTCCTGGTAATTTATTAATTATTTTTATCCTCTTTTCATCATACTTTATCTCTAATTTCAAATGCAGAGCTGAAACAATATGTTACTCGTGTGATCAATTACATACCACAAATAACAGTTACTAATTAAAGTCAGTAGTTTCCAAATAATTCATAATTAGAAGCTTCTGCACCCAAAGTAGTCATTAAATACAAAATGAATGTCTTCATTTTATACAGGACTGGCTTACATATTTCAAAATTTAAAAAAAGGTGTGTGGGGGGGGGGCTCTACCTTTGTAACAAATACTATTTGCAATGAATAATTTGATAAACTCTGCCAAATGTCAGGTATTGCCCTTGATTCATGTATTCTGCTCAGTGAGAATTCTCCCTTATGTAAACGGCTATATTGCCCTATATGTATAAGTAATTTCACATTTTCACATTTCACAACTGGTCACAAATTTGATTACTTATCTCAGCAGTTCTCTGCAAAAAATTGTGAAATGACATAGTCCCCACTCCCATACACAAATTATTTCCAGATTAAGGAAATTCTGGTCTGTAATGATATAAGGAATCACAGCCCTTCTTGATGTGTGTATTACAGTAAACAGCTAAAACTACAGACACAAACAAAAAGATTTCTGCAGAGCTTGAGTTCCAGCTTTGTCTCCTTTTTTCACTAAGGAACACACCCTATCAAACTCTACAGCACAGAGACATCTTATGGCTGAATAACATACTACACATAAACATAGCATTACAAGGTCCTACATTTTTACGTACGACAAACTGGCAAACCAAATATGTGCATCACTGTATTCTACATTATTCACCTTTTAAAGGGCTTGATTCTCTTGCCAATCCACTCACATTACTCCCATTGAAGTTCTATTTAGTTCAATAGGAGTTTCATATATAGAGTAGCTGTGGAATAAGCCTAAAACAAATGCAATCAGTTATATGATTACTGTACACTGTGGTGTACTCTGGTAGTAAAAATAGCAGCACTCATTCTGTACCTCTCCTGATAGGAGATCAAACTTCTGTAAATGGAAATGGTTCCACTGGGTTTGGTGGCTAAATTCTAATTTCAGGGGTAGGTTTATTTTCTGCTGTTTATGAGAACAGAGAGAATTATATCATGATGGTCTAAAATACAAATAATCATTTAACTATCATTTTCTCTGCATCCACTAGGAACATCAGGAAACATTGGACATCAATTTAAAGCTCCTGAGATGAACTTTAAAGTGGTAAGGAACTTGACTTGATATACCAAATGGATACAGAAAAGGCAAGCATGATCAAATCAAACAATTTGTCTTACTTTTTCCCTCAGAGATAAATGGAAATGTCAGTGAAAGCCTCTACTCAGATTTGTAACTTACTAACCCATCATTTCATGTAAAATCTGACAATATAAAAGCTGCAATAATAGACCACACAAGCCTCTCTCCTTTCACAAGGACAACACAGGATGGATTCTAAACAAAATCACTGCTGTACATTATCTTTAAAATTATGCTACTGTTCATGTGCACTGCTGCACATGGAGCTATGTGAAATGCAGCAGTTTCATCTCAATATTTATTTAGCTTCTCTTTGAATGAGTTCACATCCAGATCACATCCCCATAAGTTTCACTTTGACTTTCATGTTCAAACAAAGCAAAACAGTACAAGCTTCAGCCAAAAACTGATACAACTTCCTCTGGTGTTTGTGCCAAAACCACAGAGTTTCTGATGCCACTCAGAAACATAAAACAGTCTAAGTTTGCTCAAGCCTCAGGCTAAGTTTACACAATGGCCATTCGTGGCAGCCCTCACTGAACATACATCCTCTTTTAATGCTAGATTTCAGAATGTGTTACAGAAATGTGGTACAACTCTATTTCTACTGTTTTAAACTCTTGGCAGTAATGTTCACAGTATTTTATCTATCTGTTATAAATAATGTCCTAATAATTGTGCAACGTAGTCCCGCTGATTGTTTTTATTATATTTGTATTGTGATACAACCTAAGAATCCCAGTCATGGGCCAGAACCCTATTTTGCTAGGTGCTGTACAAACAGAACAAATAGATGGGTCCATATTTCAGTCAAACACTGGATTTCAGGGGTTAAGTAAATGTCTCATTACTTAATGGCATTTGTACACTTATTAAAATCTTTCCTTATTCATTTTAAATTCAACGTACATATAATTCATTTTGATATTGTCTTCTATGATTATTTCCATAATTAAATAGAAAAATACAAACAATAAAACTGTTTTAAAACATTAATGCTGTAATTCACTCTAGTATTGCATATACATATATAATGGAAAGCTTTAGCAGTTAAAATCACAACTCCCATCTGCATAGTACAGTACTATAGTTACAGTCAGATCATTGTTGGATTTCCCATCAACTGCTTAAAATGAGATATAAAGCTGTTATTCTTTTTTACCAGCTGTAAAGATACTATATAGTCTCTAACCTTTTACAGATGTGACTTCCCTTTCGCCACTGTCCACCCAGTAATGGTAGAAGGAGAAGACAATGGGGTGCCTCAATTTATCCCAGCTAAATTTCTGGTCTTAAGAGGCTAGTTTACCAGTCAGTGGACCGCATTCTTAAAATCAGGGGATGCAGGGAGTTCTATCTGTGCAGTAGTTCACCTGACCTGTGATTATACTCTTTAGCACTGGCTCGACTGTGTATATAATACATTTAATACTCATCCCATTGTTTTTTTTAAAACCAAGAATTACTGACATCGTATTTTAAGTTCTCTCAGTAGATTAGTACTTTTCTTGCCTATTGTGCAGCTCAGATTCATGGAAGCCACTTTAATATTCCCAAATTCCTGTAGAGATGATTGCTTTGGGCTGATATAATAATGAGTGTGACAGCCTTATTGATGAAACTCAGTTAGTGCTCAATCCACAAGTCAGACAGCCGAAGAGTAGAAAAAGGACATATGATGAATAAAAAGACCCTTGAGACAAAAGGCAGAAGAGACACGTGTAACTTGGGGTGAATGGGGAAAGATCAAGGAGGAAAGACAAAGCATCTGCAGGATAAAAGGCACCACATGTAATTGAAATCTGTGGCACTTTTGCACATTGGGTGCTAGGGTACAGAAAAAGTTGGGAAAAAATAAAAGCTGAAAAGACTGAACAGCTGGGAAACTGGGGGATGTTGGCTGAGTGCTCTCTGTAACAGAACAGTAAGGGTAATTGGAAACAGAATTTAAAACAAAATAAAACAAAAACAGGGCAGTAATTTCTTTGCTAGGAACAAAGATTATGGATTTTGAGGGGAAAAAGGGGGTTTGTAGGCCAGGTAATTCAGAAGGGAGGGAAAGCAGCTGTGAAAGTGAGTCACACCTAATTGATCTGTTGAGGACAAGGTTCAGAGATTGAAGACTGAAAAAGTAGTAACTTTTTTTTTTAAACACAAGTTAAGCTCTAGTGTGAGGAAACAGGACAATGTTTCTACGGTGATTACAGCGTCCACCATGTGTAGATATTTCTGATATCTTCTCTCTCCCCATCCCCACCCCCTGATTGTGTTTCTTGTATTTGGACTTTAAATTGATTCATACCAAAATCTTTGATCTTGTACTCAGGAACAAAATGGGCAATTCAACTCAGATATTCCTGCTGTGACTGAGCCCTATATTTATAATGGGCTGAACCCAACCTCCAAGTTTAAATGCCTCTCAACTATGAAGTTTTCAACCTGACCTTCTAGAACATCTTCAGATATAAACATAATTACACTTGCCAAATTTTTAGCCACATAGTGAATGAGCAGTCCCCAAAGGCGTTATATACACTATGATAAATGACTAATGGTTTAAACACTGGGTTTGTTCATCAGAATAGAAGAAAGAAAGAAAGAAAGAAAGAAAGAAAACATTTACATGCTAAACTGGATCAAGCTAGATGTCTCTAATACAAATGGACACCCTTGGCCACCTCCCCCCCCCCCACTAACAATTGCTAAAAAACAATAGTGGCTGAATGTTTTAACATCCTTCCCCTTCAAAAAAAAAGTATGCACTATTATTTACTTTTTTTAAAAAAAATATCTGTATAGCACTTCAGTAGTTGATGAGAGAGTAGAAAAATACTAAAATAAACTATGCATTCATCATTCATGTTTTCTTCAAATCTGACATATATTGAGATTGGAAGACAAAGCTTCCTCATTGCAGACAATGTTTCTATTCACTAGAACAGAAGATTTATCACTGTACATGTAAAAATACTTTGCTGGATTTCTCACAGAGGTCTGATGACACTTAATGCATTAAATTACAGTCTTATTTGCATCACCAGTTTACAGTGAAAGCTACACTAGGTTTTCCATAATAATGCCACAGTGACAAAGATTAATATAAATAAAGGGTCAAACACTTCCCTCAACTTCCATGGTGGCAGCAGGTCCAAATACAGGAAGGGTGCCAAAGCGTGAGTGTATGAGGGGAAGTGCTAGCTCAGCAGCCTGCTTCCTTCACACCCTTATCCTGGGAAAACTTCTCTTTGGATTAGGAGGGAGTGAGGCTAGAAATATGGCTGCTTTCCACTGCATCATTCCCCATCCCAGCCCTGTGGTATGGTCTTCTGAGCATTAATTTACACCAGTTCCGCCAATACAACACTGGGCCTGGGGAGCAGTGACAGCTGGGGCACCATGAGAGAATAACTCCCACAGGAGCCATTTTGCCGTGGTGCTAGAAAGAACCAACTCCTGTGAAGATCAATGGCCTTGAAGTCAAAGTCCCATCCCCACAAAGAAACAATATGTTGCAAACCAAGCTTGCGGAATTAGTTGTCCCAGCATGGGGACAACTTGTGCAGGGTATGGTAAAGCCCTTATTTGTTAACATTGATTCCTATCTGAGTTGGCCTGAGAATGGACGTTAGCTTTTGGCAGCATTGAGAAGAAAATCTGATTAATTACTACAGAATTACAAAGATGCTCAAAAAAGTTTGCACTTTAAAGGAATTCTTTGGGTTGATATAACTTGGATGGGTCTGATAATTAGCTCTCATTACCAATCAGATTGTTCTGATTCAGTTATCTCATGAATGGAACCCTTTGTGTGGGTTTTGAATTATTTGTGAACTGATCCATTTCCTATGAATGCATTTGATATTTGCAAGTATGTGAACCAATTTCACCATATGATCATTTGGAAACTGTTAATTCTGACTATCTGTGACAGCTGGTAAACCTAACATATCAGCACAAACACTTGTTTCCTGCCTATTCCCATCTGATTATTGATCACTGAAACCAGTGGAAAAATCCCATGGTTTTGTTTCTACTGACTTGTTAGATAGCTGACACTTTTTAAATGGTAGAATTAGGAATAATGAATGAAAAAACTGCAAATACACTTCCTCCCCCCACCTCAACAAATATTTTGGGGCTTGTCTACGAGGGGTTGCAATGGACACTATAGTGAATTCTAAAGTCTACCCATGTGTGTGTGGACCCTGGCCTATGTAGACATTGCTGGAGTACATAAAAGTGCCCCAAGTGTGTGTTAACTTAGTACACAGTTCACGTTAATCAAGGAACTATTAGTGTCCATCAGCAGAGTCTACATTGGCAGGTGCAATACATTGGTATGCTTTAGAATTCACAACCCTCTAGTGCACATCACTGTACCATGTAGACAAGCCCTTAGTCACATGTGACTATAGTATATGAAAAACAGCCATTCTCCCTAGCATCCATGGTAGAATCCATATGAGATCGTCCTAGCCATCTGGTCAAATGCAAATCTAAAAGCTCTCTTGGGCGTGCTAGGATATCCAGAATCATCTCAGGAACCAACAAGACCCAAGTTGAAAATTTTAGTAACACAATTTGGGCAAACCCTGCAGCATAAGTAGCTGATATACTCTCTGCCATTTCCTCTAACTTGTTCCTTCAGTCTACTCCTTCAGAGTAACTTCTCTGGGCTGAGTAGCAGCCAAAACCTACATCCAAAACCCAGTGGGTAAACTGATCACTTCCCAATTTGATGAAAAAGACACAGAGAGAAGTATAACCCACAAACTGGATACATCACATGATCTCTGAGTGATCTCATACACATACTGAAGGGATATAAGATAAAATCCTGAAATACCCCAGGCCACATGAGACCTGCCTCCAGGAGAATGAGCAATCATGCCCTTTAAGTCCTCTCAGCAAGAAAGGAACCGAGCTTGTAACAAGGCAGCAGGCTTAATGACCCATAGCAATGTGGCCCTCTTCTGTTGAAAGAAACTAGTATAAATTAGAGCCCTGCATAAAGTTTCTGAATACATTCCACAGACTCCTTGTGAAGCTGCCAGATATGAGAGATGGGTAGCACCCTCTGGTCATAGAGGAGAGACAGGGAGGTCCTGTAGGAAATCCTAGGAACAACTAGACTTGTGGAAAATGTGTACCTTGAGGTTTAAATCCTGTTCTTATTATTTGAGTTACCAGTATTGCCAAACCCCAGAAAAGGATAGGTGTGATGCAGACTTTACTTAGAGCAGAGTGAGAATATTACCTGTTCACAGACCCACTCAGGAATGATCATGTGCATCTCTTACTCGGTGCACAGCATACACATCACAGTAAATAGCACCAGTAAAATAGCAATAGTAAAAGACATCCGGGAAACCTAACACATCAGCACAAACATTTGTTTCCCACTTAGTCCCAGCAGATCATTGATCACTGAAACCAGTGCAGAAATGTAAATAAATAAAAATACTGTCATCTTGTAATTAACAGACTTCAATTTACTCTTGCAAAGTCCTGTGTGTTATACACACAAAGCTAAATTGTAAGCAAACTAAGATACAAGTGACAAATGCTTGATTTATATAGTTTATTAATTCAGGTCTTAATGTACTTTTGTATGATTTGCTAAAGTAGTTTGAGTCTTATCCATAATGTCATTGGCTATGCAATACTTAATCAATGAAAAACGTACAAAGAAAAAAGTTAAATGCAAATTCATGATACCAGACTCCACATTCATGCAAAAATGTATAGACTATGTAGAAAACACTTTTAGAGAAGAGACGTTCCCAGAAATTAAGTGGTTTCAGTAGAAAACAGTTTAACACCTTGCTGATCTTTTGTGCATTTGAAGTGGGATCATTTTAATAAAATACAGCTTAGAAGCTCATCAGTTTTGAAAATCCCATTTGTTAAGCATCGTCATTGACAAATTAGCCTGTGGGCTCCAATATGTCCCTTATTTAGTCACTTTTGTGTACATAAAACAGTGAAAATACAATCAAACCACGATGCAGAGTTGTCTGTCATTGTTATAGGTATGATGTGCATCTCAGCTGCAGCAGCCACTGGGAGCTGATTTATTAAATGGCATTTGTTGTAAGCATCCCTTTTGAATGGCATACTGTTAGTGAGAGGAGCTATGTTAGCATGTGAATCTACAGAAGTGAATAAAATGTCATACACAGAACACTTCATTATGGTGCTGTTGCAGATATTTTCATCTGTGTCTTCTACACAGTCTAATAAACAAAAAAACCCTTGTGATTTAGAGGTACTATTGTCTAGCAGTTAGAGCACTGGACTGGACTCAGTTCTGCTAACTGTGGATTAGTCACTTCCCTTTATCTCTGTTTCTTCTCTCGTACTTTGTCTCATCTATTTAAACTGTAAACTTTTCTGGGCAGGGACTGTCACTCTGTGTTTGTACAACACCTAGCAAATATAGGTCCTTGATGTCAGCGGGACCTCTAGCAGCAATGGTAACAAGCGGTGCCGCTCCCAACTTCCCCTGAAATCAGAAGAAGATACTCATCCCCTCTTGGGATTGGCCATTTAACTGGAACGACAAAATAATTATTCTAGTCAATAGGTGTAAAGGATTTTTTAATCAATGATTTCATATTATAATGTTAATTATTACTAAGGCCATGTCTACACTTCCCGGGGATCGATACTGCTGTGATCGATGCAGCAGGGGTCAATTTAGCGGGTCTAGTGAAGAGCACTCTCTGATCAACTCTGGTATTCCACCAGAATGAGAGGAGTAAGGTAAATTGACGGCACAGTGTCTCGCAGTGACGCAGCATAGTGTAGACACCACAGTAAGTTGACCTTAAGCTACATCGAGTTCAGCTACTTATTCACTTAGCTGGAGTAGTGTAACTTAGGTCGACTTACCCTGTGTAGCAGTAGTGTAGACAAGGTAACAAAGAGCGACAGGCAATTTATGGGAACCCAAGCATTAAAGAAAAGTGTGGAAAATGCAAAGCTAATATAAATGGGAAAAATTAACCATTTTTGCCAAAGAAAGTTTTTTCTTTTCTTGTTTTGAGACAACAATCCATAAATTCAGCTTGGCCACTTGCTCCTCCCCAAACATCTGCAACAAAGCTAAACATTTTCTGAGTCTAAGTCCAAGGAACAGATACAGTCAGCAGCATTATTGTTGGCATGTTTAATATGCTGTCACCAGCTCTTTGACTTTCACTCAGGAAAGTCCTTCCCTTGTTTTGTACACCAGGCCCCATTCCTGTTCACATGGGCAGAAATTTGCCCCTTTGCAGAAGTCCTGTATACCACTTCAGTCCCATGTAAGCTATCAGAGTAGGATGCAAGTGGAACTTAAATAGTTCACAGGGCTAATGCGTGCCTGCATAGGGGAGCCTTTTTTATCTCAAGAGAAAAAATAATCTTTTAAATATTTCAGAATTGGGTTCAGCTAGAGAGCTTCAAGTACACTCACACAATTACGCTTTGTCTGAATTGAAATGGACTAGGAGCAAATTGAAATTGTTCTGAGACTAAACAATAACATGAGTACTAGATACTCTTGGAGCCAAAATGTGAATGTGAATGTTTTATCACAAGCCTACACCTGCTTTTTTAGTTTTGTTTCTTTAGTAGTGTTTCAGAATTATAGATAGCCCTGCAGAAAAAAGTCTGCTTTCTTCTCCTCAGACCAAGTACTGTCCTGCCAATGTGTCTACAACCCTGACATCAGGGGACCACTTTTAGAGGTGAATAATTTGCTCATTCTCCATTCCTATTCAATCCTTCCCCTTTCTCCTGAAACTGGCAGCTAGTGCCAGCTCTGGTACCTTTTTTGGGTTCAGTGAGAAAAGAGAAGACACAGGACAACAAACAGTGGCTGCCGAGGGATGCGCGGGCTGAGGGATGTGCTGGCTGCTGCTTCCCGCAGCCCCCATTGCCCTGGAGCGGCGAACTGCGGCCAGCAGGAGCTGCAATCGGCCGAACCTGCAGATGCGGCAGGTAAACAAACTGGGCCAACCTGCCAGGGGACTTACCCTAGTGGGCCACATGCCAAAGGTTGCTATCCCTGCTCTCTACTAAAGTGTTGATCAAAACTGGAGAGCAGGAGGTAAATCTACAGCTATTAATGTTAGTGACAAGTTTGGCTCAATTTGGATAAGAACCTACAGGCTGGATCCTTATCTGAATCAGATATAAGCTATCCATACCTCTTATGTATTGTTTAACTGGGCTGGAAATCCTTTAAGAATAGAGTTCCTTAATAGATTTTCAGTACTCTACTTCCCTCTTGAAGCTGGTTCAGTGAAGACTAAGTTCAAATTTTGGGGCAAATACTGTATGTTCACTCATCTCTCATTGAAACCCAGAAATTTCTTTTAGCAGCTGATGTTTGCTTTTTTTTTTTTTTTTTTTTTTTGGTCTTTGGCTCTGTGGCACGTTTATACATGTCTATATTTAGTGCACGTTCCTAACTCCCAGAATCAATCACATATCTTTTTATTATTTACAAAGAGGGCTTTTTGGAACAATATTCTTAGTGTCTTTTTTCTCCAGAGGTTTTTTTTAAAATTCAGATGTGGCTTTAATTTTTTATTCATATATTTTATTTAATAAAAGGTAACATGCAAGTAATAAGACGTATTAGAAAGGCAACAACAAAAATTATCATGGCCAAGAAAATGCATGATAAGATCAATACTAATCGAAATACGTGCTTTACAAGAGAGAACAATAACATCAAATGGTAAAGGATATTGCATTGTCATGCAAACCATATATCACAGGAGTTTATAGATCAATATATGGAGCATCCACACATACTGTATTGATTTTCCTTTCCTAAGCAGCTATCTCAATATGCTGTGACTTATCTATACTGTACTAATAACACGTTTAATATCTCCTTCATTTTATTAAGATTCCCAACCCCCCACTTATTTTACTCTAATGTTTTTGTATCTAGCTGCTTAAATTACATTTAGTCATGCTACAGATTAAACTTAAGTGATTCACAGCACTCCCAATTATTAAGAAGCAGTTTTGACACCCAGCAACTTTTGACTCAGTCATTTGGTTAGTTGGGTGTCTTTCATAAGAATTCCATAGAGTGATATAAGGAGAGAATGCAAATAATAAATAAGGAACCTCTTTTTGATTAATTTCCCCATCTGTAACAGAAATGATCCAAGTATAAGGCTACCAAACAGTCTGGGGATAAGTGTTGCTTTATATGACTAACCAGACCAGCATACATCTGCATCTTTGAAGCCCTCTGTTCAGGGTTACTGGAGATGAAAGTGCTATGTGGCATGTGTAATAAGGAAAGTGGGTAATAGTGGCAGATTTTAGCTTAATATGTGCCCTCCTACATTCCTCCCTAGTTATCTGGGTCTAATTCAATTGATATGTCCTTTCCCTGCTCTTTGCTAGCCTAATACTCCCCATCATTTTTAATGCTTTGTAAATTAGAGAAGCTTTTTGCTTCCCATTGATATGTCTCATAGAAATTTTTGGCTCTATGAAAAGTTTCATGAAATTGGACCTCTTACAAAGAGGATTTTTAATTCAATCTTTTTAAGTATAGCTATTAATGATAAAAACAGCCAATAGGCACAGGTTTCAAATGTAGCCAATTGCTCACTTATGCTTAGATATCCTAGAATATGGCTGCCAAACTCTTGGGGTGCATCTGTACTTTTGAACATCAGAGGAAATTTTTAATTACAGGAAGGGAGAATGAAAAGATACCACATTTTCATTTATAGTAAATATATGAAATGTTTGAAATTTGGGGAAGTTATTACACAGAGGGATTCCAATTCTTAGCAAAGGGGTCTTCCCCCCCGCCCGAAGAAAAAATATGTCACTAATTAGATTCAAAACCACTTTGCCTCTTTCCCCCTTACCTCAGCTGTACTGAGCACATTGGTCCAGCTGAGATATTGGGTATCAGCTCAACTCAAGATGATATTATAGCCATTGGGCAAGATTTAACTCCAATGGTGTGGGGGGACCTACAGAAGCGGCTGCTCTCAGTGGAGGATTCAGTGCTGGTATCATCTTCTTATGGGTTTGGCAGAGGAGAGGTAACTATAAATTCCTCACTGGAGTTCTGCCAGCAGAGGCTCCCAGTGACAGGAACTGAAAAGCTCTTGGCTACCTTCATCCCATTGCCCTCTATTAGGTCTTACATCTAGCATATTTTAATTCTCATTCCAAGTAGTGAGAGACTATTTCACTGGCTCTCCCTGTCTTTAATGATATTAACTATTGTATATGGAATAGCTATTCTGTGTAAAAACTGCAGTATATTGAGCTACAACTCTCATGAGCAGGTAGGGTGACCAGACAGCAAATATGAAAAATCGGGACAGAGGGTGAGGGATAATAGGCGCATATGTAAGAAAAAGACCCAAAAATTAGGACTGTCCCTATAAAATCAGGACATCTATTCACCCTATGAGCAGGTTTATAGAACAATTTAGTTATCAGCACTTCCAGTGGTAGAATGGCTCCATGAAGTATCAATGTTTGTTTACTTCTATATAAGTTTTATGTGTGTGTATGTGTGTGTGTGTGTGTGTGTGTGTGTAGCTACTGGAACTGTTCTGACCTCCTGGACTGAAGCTGATCAGCACTATCTAATGTTGAGTGAGTATGGGCTAAACTTACACTTAAACTCGCATCAAAACTCATACCTTTGCCTGAGGAAAAGAGGTGTCTTCTTCAACTACGATAATGTCCCCATTGCAGCGTCTGTTGATGTCTTTTTCTGCTCTTCTACTGCCACATATACCTCATGCCCTTAAAGTATATATTTACAACACAGCAGATTTTGACATTCCTGCAGAAATTCCTATATTTAAAAAAAAAATAGTGGCAGCATTGTCTAGTAACGAGTGCACTAACCTGGGATTCAGGAGATGTGTGTTCATGTCCTTGCTCGGATCTTTCTGTATAATGTAAGGAAAGTCACTTAGGCCCAGATCCTCAAAAGTACTTCAGTGGTACAATGTTGAGTGGAGAAAATGTCTAACTCCTAGGACCCCTGCTGCATAGTGGAATCCTCAGCCCTGAATTTGACATCCAAGCTCCCCATTCAATAGAGTGGGAGATTTAGGTGCCTAAGGAGGGGATCCTCAGAAGCCATCAAGCTGAGCAGGGAACTGCCTAACCTTGCCAGGAGTGAAATACAGAGGGAAAGGATGGCTTAGGGCTCAGATTCACAAAGTATTTAGGTGCCTAGCTGACAGGCCAGAGGGAGGTGTCTATCTCTGCTCAAGATTCTTGTCTGTGAATCCTTTCCTGAAATTAGATGCCTAAGCCAGATCAGCTGCATAAGTAGCCCATTCTGTAGCAGGAAAAAAACATTTAGACAACACTGAAACGTTTTGATTTTTTTTTTTGGGGGGGGGGGGGGGGGAAGCAGGGAGAAGTTGGCCAAAGGCCTGGCGATTAGAAGCAAGGAGTCCAACCTATGTCTCCCACATCGCAGTTGGGTGCCCTAACCACTGGACTATAGAGTTACTTTCACTCTCCTTGAGAATATTTAATTATTTATACAAAGCGGAACAGCTCTAATGGGAGAGATTGAGAGAACCAATGCCAGAATCACCAATAGCCCAGTAGTTAAGGCACTTACTAGGAATATGGGACATCTGGTGTGGGTCCCTGGTCTGAGTCAGGCAGTGCAGTGTAGCTTGATCTATAGATTATGTATTAATTATATTGATTACTTAAGAATTCCCAGTTATCACTTTGAGGGTTGACAGGGTCTCGTCCCAAGATCAGGCCCAGTACTATTAACATTTCTGTATAGTTGGGAACCACAATGTGCACAGTTGCAACACTCAGACTACAGGAACCCTTCAAGGTTTACAATAGTTTATTAATACATTTAGCAAAGTCACAAATACTGTAACTCAGGTTGATAGAGAATGTATATCTGAACATCCATACTCACACAATCCCTTGCAGAACAAACAGAAATGTTAGCCACTATCTTCCCCATTGTCATCATCTTCCTCCTCATCTCCAGTGACCATCATTCTGGCACCTCACAAGAGTTACATCTCTCTCTCTCTCTCTCTCTCTCTCCCCCGCACACAGACTGGGATAAAACTTTTGGAATATGTTACACTGATGGCACTATGTCTAATGTATATTCAGTAGGCAGTTTCTGCCTCCTTCCTTATTCGTATTTCCTTGCCCTACTAATGCTGGGATGCCTTCCTCCTATATGTTAGTGTATGAATGATCTCAGTTTATTATTATATACATCAATTTGTTGCCATGGCACTCTTGTGGTCAGATATCTGCAGATGTTAGCTCATGTTCCTATGGTTGGCTGGTGTCTTCCTGGCAAAGTCAGACAAAATTCCCCCTTACATACACTATTCTCAGTTCCCCAAAACTTGGGTGTTATCATTGGGCCATTTATCTGTGCTGAAGGTCACAGGCCTCACGCCTTATGCTAACTGCTGAAGCTAATGTATCACAGGGTACAGACCTGTAGGTTCCTTTTATTACAGCTGAATATAATAATGGCAGAATATAATGAAGGCAAGGCAGTGAATATAATAAAGGTGAGCAGGGTTTTGAATTTGGGGTCAACTGAATGCCCTAACCACCAGGCCACCCTCTCCCACAAATAAAACAGTTTAGTCCAAAAAATTTCCAATGTGCTCGCCCTGGCTTTCTTTTGTATGGGTGCTGTGCTGCTTCCCTAGCTATCAGTTGCCTACATCTGGCTCTCCTGCTATGGACTCTGACAAGTATCAGGTCTTAGGTGTGATCAGACCATGCCTACAGGATTGGATCACACTGGCAAGACAGATGTTCCACTACTTCGTTTGAGAATCCTGCTCCAGGAACATCTATCCAAGGAGCTTGTTAGTTGTGGGTGGCATCCCTACTTACATTTCTGGAAGTCAGCATTCACAAAGCTACATAGGTTTCAGAGTAGCAGCCGTGTTAGTCTGTATCCGCAAAAAGAACAGGAGTACTTGTGGCACCTTAGAGACTAACAAATTTATTAGAGCATAAGCTTTCAATAAATTGGGTTGTAGTCTCTAAGGTGCTGAAAGCTACATAGGTGTGTTGCGGGGTGGTCAGCCGCTCCTGCCCTGAAGGACTTGAAATCAGCCCTCGGAGCAGGCTGAGGCTGCGAGAGGGCTGCTGCTAGGGAAAGCAGCAAGCCTCAGCTGATTGGGGAAACAGCCACAGCTGCAGCCATGCCATAGTCAGGGCCCAGCTGGCTTTATAAGAGGGCAGTGGGCCAGGCAGACACTGTCTGTCTCTAGATGTTGAGAGGGAGGGGCCTGACTGCTGGGAGCTGAGCAGGGTACCTAAAGTGGAGCAGGGCTGGGGCAAGGCCAGAGGAGCTGGGGAACTCTGGACTGGGAAACCCCCAGGCTGCAGGCCTTGTAGAAGGCCCAGGAAAAGGGTACTGGGGTGGCAGAGGTCAGCCCAAGGGTAGGCAGAAGCAGCAGGTCCAGACCCTCCTTGCCGATGATGAGCGGCAATTATACTGTAGTCCACCCCAGGGAGCGGGGGCTAGATGGTGACTGGCAGTAGACAAAGACTGAGGCAAGGTGGAAATAGAGGGTAGGGATTCCCCGAGGGCAAGGGGAGACCCAGATCTGTGGGGGTACTGCCAGGGGGCAGCACCCTGGTGTGAAAGGGGCACCAGGGTCCAGGAGGGACTCGGGGCCCAGTGACAAGTGGGACACCGGCCTGCAGAGGGCGCTCCAGAGGCTGGAAACACTAATTCCCTGGATGACCAGCAGGAGGCAATGCAGGGGTGAGTCATGCCCCGCTACAAGGTGGCTTAGTGGGGGATGGAAACATATATTATTTGTTGGGTTTTTTTAATGTGTATATATTTGTGACCAGAAAAAAGAGTGTCAAAAAATCCCCATACTCAGTGACTCCTTGTTGGAGATAAAATTAAGAACAATAGGATGAATAAACTTATTTAGATACAGATAAAAGCTGTTCTAAAGAGCCTGTACACTCTCAACTTAATAAAGCTTTCACTTTATAAGTTTCCATAGGATTTTAATACCCTTGTGTAAACTGGAATACAGATGTGCCACCTAAGAATGGAAAAATACAGGCCCAGCTACAGTCTCTTCACATCCCTTTCTTCAGAACTTTATTTCTAAAAGCACATCCTCAAAACTGGAATGAATCATTTCATACTACCTGATAATAACTACCCAAGGCCTCTCCAACCTCAGCTAGCTAGAGAGGAAGAGGAAATGTTTCCCATATGGTAGCTTCCTTCACACCAGCTTCCCCTTTCCTTTTTAATAACCCTGCCAGCATCATCCATGTTCTAGGAAGGAACATGATAACCCCTTAACTGCCAGAGGGCTCATCATATCTCAATTCATCTGGAACCAGAAATAGCAAAATATCAGAGAAAGTCTGTTCTCAAGATATTTATGGTCTAGCTCATGTCCACAAATACAATACTAAATGTCTCATTTGAAAGCCCCATTTCATGAGATTTCTAGCTCAAAAACATTCAGTTAAGGATAGATAAGCTTTGGAGAAAAATCTGAAAACTTGGATGCTTATCTGCTCTTCACCTCTCAATTATGAGAGTTTAGTCCTCTTATCTTCTGAACCATTTTCTGTGTCTTCCAAATAATTTAGATCTATTATGTTCTTATAATAAAGACTTGGCTTCATCTGGATCTTCTAATAGCACAACAATTTTATCAAAGGAAGGGATCCTAAATTTTGCGGGGCACAGAATTGTTGTTTCCAAACCAGTCTATGAAAAGTGAAATAACTTTCTCAGCTAAATACACTACTTCTTACATTTTTTTTTTGGTCATCACGTATCTGGAAACATAAAAGTATATGTCCTTTGGTTTTGAAAACGTATTTCTCTTTTCTACTTAAAGAACATTGTGCTTTTCAAATATATTGCAAGTCCACCAACAGAATCTTCATCACTTTTGTTTCTGGTTAAAGGAGTTGAATTTCTTTTGGTTATTTGTTGAGATACAATATGCTTTATCAATTGCAGAGACATTCTGCCCTCAAATTTTGAGTACAATCTGAAGGAAAGTCTGAAACAAATAAAAAAGTTATCATCCTCAAACTCAAGTAGTGAACCCTAGGCAATTGGCTTTTCCTTCTGAATTTTCAACTAGTAATTATGTTTTAAATTGTGAACCTGCTCGTACTCTCATTGAAGTCAATAGTAAAAGTCCAACAAAAGTGACATCAAATTATATCTTCTGTCTTTTATCTTCTAATTTACAGAACATAATAAATTTGGAACAATATTGTGAAGCATTATCCGTAATCTTCAAATTCACGTAACTGAATTTTCATGTATCAAAGCACCATGTAATTTCTCTAGGTTCATAAGATTATCTCTCCGCAGCCCACTTTAGCATTTTTCCACCACTTGAAATCTAGCATCAGAAAGCCCAATTATATTTCACTTATGTACTATTTACCTCTTTTATGTGCTACACAAACTTTAATCTATGAATAAGTCCCTTTGTTTTCAGTTTAAACCAACTTTTACCTGAAAATTCCCAGGTTTCACAAAATATTATTCTTTTTTTTTTCTGATTTTCACCCTACTTTTGTATCATTTAAATATATGAAAAATAACTTGTCTTCTTAGGAAAATACAATACATTACATGAGGTATATGTATTACAATACTACATTAGTCTGTGTGTATATGCAAAGCTGCCTGTTGAAGTAAGGTCATGTATTAGTCTAGAAGATACACACAGTAAACACGCATGCATACATGCTCTGAAGTGCATGTGCATCTGAACGTACTGATGAATCTCACACCCACAATATACACATTTCAGGCTGTCTGGAGATACCAGTTTAAAGATTTGACATGCTAAAATGGGAAGAAAATGAAAATCTGAATCAGAATACATTTCAGAACACAAGGAAGTATTCAAAAGTTTTTAAAAAAACAAACAGGAGAAAAGGATGAAGTTGAGTGTATGCGCTGAAAATTGTGTGGCCTGATTATTAAATGTAAATATTTATAGGCTAATAGTTCTAAGTCTACAACAGTTTATTTGTGAATTAGCGATATATTGTTTTCTTAAACTTAGAGGTGGCATTGTATTTTGAGTTTCTTTAGTTCTGCAGCAAACCACAGTGGTGAACGGAATTCAAAGCATTAATCTACTGAATACCTTTTCCCTGTCTTTCCATCCACCAAAATAAACCCCTATATTTACCCAAAAAAGTTATTAATAGTTTTTTGCACTGATTTTCACCTGTTTTTTTTGTTCTTGTGATAAACACTGAAATTCTCGGGGAAAAATAAAAACTGAAAATGAAGGGCCCTACCTATGAATCATCACAATGCCCCTGTGGAGAATGGAATACAGTTTTCTATAAAAATCATAAAGGGCTTTTTATTCTTCAATTTATGTGAATAATTTCTGGTCTGTAGATTGTTCACAAATTGAATAGTGAATTCTCATGAGAAATGAAGTCCAAAATTCATGCTGTTTTTGACTGGACATACAAGACACATGGTATGTTTCAATTCTGCGATTAGAAGTCTGTAACTCTCATTCAGATTTCTGAGAGTAAATACTTCCACTCTGAATTCACTTACTGTGGACAAACTACAATATTTGCTTAAAATTTGCTCAATAATTCCTTAAAATCTTGCCTTTCCTATCACTAATAGGAATTAGTTGGACTAAACTGCAACTTTGGCTCAATGAGTTTCATGAAAACCTTGTAGTCATCACTGTGTCAACCCCCCCGCCCCCGCTTTTTGCGGGGGGATTAACAGCCTTGTTTTGAGTTTTTAAAGTCAAGTGAACCCATGTTAAAGCACAGAAACCACCAACATTTAAAGTTCTGCTTGGCTCTAGATTCAATTTTATATATTCAAAAAGGTCAAGAGCGATAACCCAGGTAATTATAGGACATCATTCCCAGGGAGAAATAATGGAAAAACAGATTATTGAATAAATAAAGAATTAAAGGTTGAAAACTAACTACTACCAGTCAACATGGTTTTATGGAAAATGGGTCTTGTCCAACAAACCTGATTTCATTCTTTGAGATTAGTCATACCCTGCTGAAATTTATTTAACCCCAATCTCCTGTCTTCTATTGGTCAATTCAGTCAAAGTCATCCATTTTGATGTCTCTAATATAAAATAATTGTGGTTCCATTTTGGATTTCTAGCTATAAACAATCATTTATTATCAAAAGCCTTAAATCTTAAACTAACCATATTTTTATGCAAGTTAAAGTGTTATGATACTGTCACCATCTTTATGACTTTAATTGGGAGAGGTGATTTTCTACTTTTTTTTTTTTTTTTTTGCTGCTCTTTGGCTGTTTAAAGCTATATATATCTGTATGTCTCTGTCCTGCGTGCTGTATTTCTTATACAGAACCAAGGAGCTAAAAAGCCTCTTGATTTTTCATAAGGCTTTTGATATAGTCCTGATACATCATCTCTACTGCTTCTCCCCTAGCCACTAGCCCTGTCAAAGAAGGAAGTTAGGTTGGTTTGGCATGACTTGTGCTTGACAAATCAATGCTAGTTCTTTATATACCTATTATCCTCTAGGATCATACAAATTGATTTAATCATTTGTTCCCCTGTCTTTCCAGTATCCAAGTAAGGATGACTGGTTTATAATTCCCTGGGTCCCCTTTGTTCCCCCTTTTAAAGATAGGTACTATGTTTGCCCTTGCCCAGTCCTCTTGGCCCTCATCCATCCTCCATGAGCTCTTGAAGATAATTGCTAATGCTTCCAAGATTGCTTTAGCTAGTTCCTTAAGTACCCTAGGATGAATTTAACCAAGCCCTGCTGACTTATCCTTGAAAACAATGACTCTGAAGAAGATTTTAGGGGTCATGGTGGAGAAACAACTCTACATGAGCTTTCAGTCCAATGCTGTGATAAACAGGGCTATGTGATCCTTGAATGTATAAAAAGGGAATAGAAAGTAGGAGTAGGAAGGTGATTTTAGTCTGTGAACAGCATTGGTGAGTTCAATACTAGAATACAGCATCCAGTTCTGGGGTCCATATTTTGAAAAGTGTGTTGAAAAATTATAGATGCAGAAAGGAGCCACAAGATTATTTGAAGGCAGGATAAAATGCCTTCAGTGAGAGACTTAAAGAGCTCAATCTGCTTAGTTTATCAAAAAATTGAGTGAGAGGTAACTTGATTACAATGTGCAAGCATCTTCATGGAGAGAATACTGGGTACTAAAGGCCTGTTTAATCTGGCAAAGAAAGCAGAACAAGAACCAGTGGCTCGCAGCTGAGTTTACCTGCCAGGCAAGTTCAAATTAGAAATGTGGCACAATTTTATAACAGTGCAGTCAGTGATTAATGATTGAATAACTACTGAGGAAAGTGGCAGATTCTCCATTTCTTCAAATAAGGCCTTTTTGGAAGATATATTTTTGTCAGACACATATTATTGCATTCTTTACCAAGGTAGCTGGGTGAAATATGCTGCTGTGTCATATAGCACATCAGACTAGATGATCTAATTGTCTCTTCTGGCCTTAAAGTCTATGAAAACCAGTTGTAATTAAAGAGTTCAGCATTTTTTCCATTCTAAAAATTAAATTGTCCTGGGTTGTTTTTGAAGCACAGCATGGATTTGCAAACGACCATATTTTCTGTGAAAGTTTTGGGTTTGTAATTGTGTGTCAGTCTGCTCTGCACTGTCCCCTATTGTTCTCTAGATCAGCAGCACTTATCCTCTATTCTTCTCTCCCCACCCCCCATTCTCTTCAATATAAAACCAGGACCAGAGTAATCAACTACTTCTCAAGTCTAGTTTATTAGCACATAAAATAAGTAAAACAGTCTCTTTTCCCAACCCATCAGTGGGAGAAACACCATCTCTCCCAGTCTCTCTTCAGGCAAACACAGTTCCTCTTTACTGAGGTATCTTAAATCATCTACAACCAAACATATACTTTAGCTTCCCCAGTTACTTCCCTCGCTCTCATCCCAGGACCATTTTCCTAGACAACAGTTTCTCTTAGGCTACATCTAAACCAGGGATCGGCAACATTTGGCCCCCAGCCCGCCAGGGTAAGGTCCCTGGCGGGTGGGGCCAGTTTGTTTACCTGCTGCATCTGAAGGTTCAGCCAATTGCAGCTCCCACTGACTGTGGTTCACTGCTCCAGGCCAATGGGGGCTGCGGGAAACAGCAGCCAGCACATCCCCCAGCCCGCGCCGCTTCCTGCAGCCCACATTGGCCTGGAACGGCAAACCACGGCCTGTAGGAGGTGCAATTGGCTGAACCTGCAGACGCGGCAGGTAAACAAACTGGCCCGGCCCGCCAGGGAGCTTTTACCCTAGTGGGCCGCAGGCCAAAGGTTGCCGATCACTGATCTATACTATACACCAGATTCAGTGGAGTATATGTGTAGCTATATCCCATAGTGAAAAAGCATGCCATGTGCACACTGCAGTGTATAGCTAGCTACACATCTCCATGAAAAACTGGCAGCAGCGAAAGGCTTGAGCAACTCCCTGCTGCCGGAGCCTTTCACTAAGGCAACCAAAGGCTCTGACAGGGGTGGGGGACAGCAGGAAAGCCTTTCCCTGCTGCCAGAGTCTTTCCCCACTGGGGGAGACATTACTTGAGATAGGGAAAGGGTCCAGCAGCAGGGACCTGCTGGAGTCTTTCCCTGTGGCCTCCCCAATGCGGGAGTCTTTTCCTGAAGCAGCAGGGAAAGGCTCCAGCAGCGAGAAGCTGCCACAGCCTTTCCCCACTGCCACAGTCCTTACCTGCAGTGAAAAGACCCCAGCAGCACTGAGGGAAGGCACCAGCAGTGGGGAGCAGGCAGAGCCTTCTTTCCCCCCACCCCACCCCCCTCAGCCAGAGTCTTTTCTCACTAGGGGAGTCTTTTCAAGCAACAGGGAAAGTCTCCAGCAGCAGGGAGGAGCAGGACACTAACTGGTTAAAAATAGCTGTGCAGACAGGGGGCGTGGATTGAGCTAGTAGAAAGCCATGAATAGTACCTACTCATGTATATACTCACACCCTTCAGATATGTCTCTACTGTAGTTGCCTAAATCGTGCCTCAGCAGCTACACTGCTATTTATGTCCATGCTAGTGGGGCTACATGGGTATGTATACTACAAACCATTGAACAAAGCATGCATTATAGACACACCTTAAATTGCTGGCCACTTCTTGAAGGCTTACCAGACTATTTTCTTTTAGGAGCTCAGTTCAGCCCCAGCAATGTTTTCCTATTGATTCCTGATTGTCTTTGAGTTCCTTCCTAATTCCCTTCCCACAGCTAGCATTAGCTATTATAATTAAACTTCCCTTTCTAGGAGGTGCTCAGCCTCTTATAAAGTCCAGGTGCCCTCTTTTAATCAAACAGATAATTAGTCCAAGTGTACTGCCTTAGCTCCCACTTATGAGCCAGTCACTCTGTGACAGTAATGGAGCATTTAACAAACCAAATTTTATTTTATTTTGGTTTTCAATTTTATTACAAAATTTTCCACACGTCTAGTGCACTACTCAAAACTGTAGCAATCTAAGATTTTAAAGCCCACTTTATCATTAGACACAATAGGTTAAATTCAACCCATGTGTAAGCAAGTATTTTCATCTACTTCCTTCAGGACTGAATTTGTTCCAGCATTAATACTGAATTAACATACTAAGACTGGCAGTCTGCTCTTGGGAGGCATTGGCCATAATATCACGGGGTACGGGCAATAAAAAGATGGGATTTTTTTTACATATCCCTGATTTTTGTTGGAAAAAAACCCCAAAATTATTTACCCAGCTCTAGTTATGGGTTAGAAAAACCCACCTGCCGACTTTTCAGACCTCATAGTACCCCATGGGGTTGTACCAAAGGCATATACAAAAGTCACCAGTCTTGTTTGGCCCTTGTCTGAAATCAAATTGTCTGAAGAGTTTGTGTGCTATGGTATAACTGGGAGTGTTAAATCTAGTTTATCTTTATGATGGTGCTGTCAACTTAGATTTACCTCAGTGTGAGCACCCTCTGTTTGTGTACAGTATATTTATCACAGAGAGATAAATAGGGCTTGCTGTGTGTGTGACATTAATTACTAGGTTTCCAGCACAACATCACTAAATTATATTTTACTAGTGCAAATCCAAACAGACAGAAAATTTGCCATCAGCAATCTATGAAAAGACTTGGCTCAACTAAAAGTTAAGAAACAACTCTTTTCATGTGAAAATGACATGGTAATTTTTGGTATTCTTAAATTATCAAGCAGCAAACATATTATATACAGTAAAAAGAAAAGGAGTACTTGTGGCACCTTAGAGACTAACCAATTTATTTGAGCATAAGCTTTCGTGAGCTACCGCTCACATGCATCGGATGAAGTGAGCTGTAGCTCATGAAAGCTTATGCTCAAATAAATTGGTTAGTCTCTAAGGTGCCACAAGTACTCCTTTTCTTTTTGCGAATACAGACTAACACGGCTGTTACTCTGAAATCTAATATCTGTATTCAGTGGGGCTCCTGGAGGTAGATCCACTTCATTTAAATGACTTTTAGTGATGCAGTAGTGTTTCTTGCTACTTTGGATAGCTTTCTATATTAACATTTCAAGGCATTTAGCGCTATCTTTCTTAAACAAGGAGAGTATATAATTTGCTTTTGCATTTCAAGCCTACCAATTTTTTAATTGTGAGCCCCCTGCTGGTAAATGGGTTAAACTGATTACAGTGAATTCTTGAGTAATTACAAGAAGCTCATTATCAGAAAGTTATGTTATTGATCTTGTTATGCACTATATTCATTAACAGTGTCTCAAAATGACCATTCCCCTGAAGACAATTTGCAGAACTCAGACATGCTTAATTAATTCTAACAGAAGGACAAACTCAGTCAATTGTTTAAAACACAAATCAGAAACAGACGGAGAAATGAGTTGAGATCCTTTTGTTCTGATGATGCAAAACAAGAACCGAGCATTAACACAACTGTGAAATATCAAACCTACTTTATAAAGACGGGGCTTCCACATTTCATAATTCAAATAAATTAATCCACTGAGAGAAGTGAGTTTTCCTCATATCAGTAAGTCGATGAATTCCAGTCAGTGTTTCGCAGCTGTTATCCTGTCTGATAGTTATAGGCTGCCAACCAAAAAAGCCTGAAAGTAAATCTACTTTACATCTGGCAAATAGCAAACTGTTTGTTTTATTTTTAAGTAACAAAAAGATCATGTGTAATTCACAAAATTAGTCTATTTTGAGCTTTCAGCACTGAGATGTAATAGGGCTACTCCCATTAGTTTCCAATCCTTCCATTTGCAGGGACCAAGGTCTGGAAGGTCTTTTCCATCTTTAGTTTCTAAGTTTATGTAATTAATACTAAAGGCAACTGATTCCTAAATCCTGATGCAGGAGACTGACATTTTATCTCTCAAGTGTTGAAAACAAATGGCGTAAGAAAAACATGGGTCAAGATTTACACAGCTGCCCTGATTTGACTTAATTTTCAAGAGGACATCCAGATCCCTTAGGCATCTTTGCAAATCTCAGCCTTAATTTTTGAGACAGCTATACATTTAAAGATGGGAAGGATCAAATGGCAATATCAGTAACATGGACTTTCTAATTATGAACTTCAAAATGGCAACTCTGACCACCACAAGCAATGGGTAATGCAATTCTTACATCTACCTCACCCTACCACATGATTCCTGATAAATCTAGGGCCTAATCCAAAACCCAATGAAGTTTGGGAGAGTCTTTCCACTGATCAGGCTACTAATCTTTAGTAGAGATTGTGACACTGACAATTTCCTGCAATATCTTGAAGGAACCTTACTGAATTAAATTAAACTTCATAGAATTAGGCTAAAGTCCATTGTATTAAAATGCTACTGTGTATGTGGTGTTGTGGAATTGTATATATTTCCATGGGAAGAGTAACAAGGAAAATTGAAGTGGGTGATTAGATAAAATCACTTAGGATATAAAATCACTTAGGATATAACATCTACATTGAAACCACAACCCTGGAAAAGTAAACCAGAAGTCCTGTTCACTTTCTGGATCAGTAAGAAGGCCCTGAGCCATCTAAAATCCCATGCTTTGTCTATTCATAGAATCATAGAATATCAGGGTTGGATGGGACCTCAGGAAGTCATCTAGTCCAACCCCCTGCTCAAAGCAGGACCAATCCCCAATTAAATCACCCCAGCCAGGGCTTTGTCAAGCCTGACCTTAAAAACTTCTAAGGAAGGAGATTCCACCACCTCCCTAGGTAACGCATTCCTGTGCTTCACCACCCTCCTAGTGAAAAAGTTTTTCCTAATATCCAACCTAAACCTCCCCCACTGCAACTTGAGACTGTTCCTCCTTGTCCTGTCATCTTCTACCACTGAGAATAGTCTAGAACCATCCTCTTTGGAACCACCTCTCAGGTAGTTGAAAGCAGCTATCAAATCCCCCCTCATTCTTCTCTTCTGCAGACTAAACAATCCCAGTTCCCTCAGCCTCTGCTCATAAGTCATGTGTTCCAGACCCCTAATCATTTTTGTTGCCCT
Organism: Caretta caretta; assembly: GCF_965140235.1. Lineage (NCBI taxonomy): Eukaryota > Metazoa > Chordata > Testudines > Cheloniidae > Caretta > Caretta caretta. The sequence continues at coordinate 79,933,354 of NC_134208.1, forward strand.
TCGCTGGACTCTCTCTCCAATTTTTCCACATCCTTCTTGTAGTGAGGGGCCCAAAACTGGATACAGTACTCCAAATGAGGCCTCAATGTCGAATAGAGGGGAACGATGACGTCCCTCGATCTGCTGGCTATGCCCCTACTTATACATCCCAAAATTCCATTGGCCTTGTTGGCAACAAGGGCACACTGTTGACTCATATCCAGCTTCTCCTCCACTGTCACCCCTAGGTCCTTTTCCACAAAGCTGCTGCCTAGCCATTCAGTCCCCAGTCTGTAGCAGTGCATTGGATTCTTCCGTCCTAAGTGCAGGACCCTGCACTTATCCTTGTTGAACCTCATCAGATTTCTCTTGGTCCAATCCTCCAATTTGTCTAGGTCCCTCTGTATCCTATCCCTACCTGCCACCGTATCTACCACTCCTAGTTTAGTATCATCCGCAAATTTCCTGAGTGCAATCCACACCATCCTCCAGATCATTTATGAAGATATTGAACAAAACCGGCCCCAAGACCGACCCTTGGGGCACTCCACTTGATACCGGCTGCCATCTAGACATGGAGCTATTGATCACTACCCGTTGAGCCTGACAATCTAGCCAACTTTCTACCCACCTTACAGTGCATTCATCCAGCCCATACTTCTTTAACTTGCTGACAAGAATACTGTGGGACACCGTGTCAAAAGCTTTGCTAAAGTCAAACAATACATCCACTGCTTTCCCTTCATCCACAGAACCAGTAATCTCATCATAGTAGGCGATTAGATTAGTCAGGCATGACCTTCCCTTGGTGAATCCATGCTGACTGTTCCTGATCACTTTCCTCTCATGTAAGTGCTTCACGATTGATTCCTTGAGGACCTGCTCCATGATTTTTCCGGGGACTGAGGTGAGGCTGACTGGCCTGTAGTTCCCAGGATCCTCCTCCTTCCCTTTTTTAAAGATGGGCACTACATTAGCCTTTTTCCAATCGTCTGGGACTTCCCCCGATCGCCATGAGTTTTCAAAGATAATGGCCAATGGCTCTGCAATCACAGCCGCCAATTCCTTTAGCACTCTCGGATGCAACGCATCCAGCCCCATGGACTTGTGCACGTCCAGCTTTTCTAAATAGTCCCTAACCACTTCTTTCTCCACAGAGGGCTGGCCACCTACTCCCCATGCTGTGTTGCCCAGCGCAGCAGTCTGGGAGCTGACCTTGTTCGTGAAGACAGAGGCAAAAATAGCATTGAGTACATTAGCTTTTTCCACATCCTCTGTCACTAAGTTGCCTCCTATTGGTCCACTGGGAATGACCGACAGACAAAGCAAGTGCTTTGGGATAAATCTGATTTTAAACAGGCTATGGTAAGGTCCTTCTTACTGATCCAACAAACAGACAGGACCCCTGGTTTATGGAAGGCCGCAATGCTTAGGGTAGGACTGGAAGGACTGGACCTGCCAGAATCCATGTTAGAGTTCAGGTTAATTCTGGTAAATTTATTAGCATGTTTGTAAGTTCTTTTGTTCTTAATATATTTTCTCTATTACTTTATTAGCTTAAGAATAGAATAGGTTTGCATAGTCAGAACTGTGTGGTATTAACTGTTGACAATCACTCCATCAGTCTCTGAAGGGAAAACAAGCAGGTGTCCCTGGGCAACCTGTCTGTGTTGGGAAATACACAGTGAGGCAGGGAGATGTGCAGTCTGGGAATACTCTGGTCAGAAGAGAGAGATGCAGATCTCCACCCAGAAAGGCACCAGCTGAGGAGCTGGAAGCTGAGCATGGATGCCTTTGCAGGACCACTGAGGGAAATACAGATGAAGTTGCCTGAACTGTGACAGAGATATTTACTAATAGGTGCTTGAGATGATCTCATACTTACCCTGTGGCCAAGTAAATATTTATCTTTTAAAAATCATATTTCTGGAAGTCAAAAAAATGGAGACAATGCATGAACAGGTTTGTTTGAACTCATATTAAACCTGAGTCCCTTTGTTGTTGAGTATCCTCAAACCGAATTAATTCAATGTGATTTCAGGGTGCTCAAACCTTGCATAATGAGAAGCTTTGTTGTTGCTGTTGCTGTTCAATAATGCTGTGTCCACTGGGATGTTCTGGGGAAGAGGCAAATCCTCTTGGTCGTCGGCTGAGCTCTCACTTATTACTGGTTGTGCTTTAGGGGTAAAACAGTTTGACACAATGTTTACTTATCAAAATTTGTATACATGTTTAATCAGTGCAATTATAATTAGTCTGAGTTTCCTTAATGAAGCCTGTACACCTTTGAGCATTGTGTTGGTAGTGTGGATATTAGCTGTATAACCCCCTCTTTTAAACCACTCAAATATAAATTAAGCTTGCACTCCAGGGAGTTTTGCATGCTTCAATAACAATAATTTTAAAAACTCACACTTTTTCAATTGTGGCAAAACTAAATGCAGTTGGCTGGATTATGCCTTCAGACACAATCCTGTGTACGAGGTGGTGCATAAAATGCATTGCCCTTAAGGAGCCACCGGGCAGAATTTGGACTTGGTCACACTATCACCTGTCCCTCTTGCTCTGGGCCCCACTCCCTCCGTCTCATGCAACAACCAGAAGAGCTGCCTGGGCACACAAGGGGAAGTAAGCTGCAGCTTCTTCAGAATCATGTGTCCGCCCATTCCCAGCCCCATCCCACCCACTTTCAGGTGGCCTTCTCCTGTTACAGTTATGCAGGACAGCAAGTGACAAAGCTATTTACAAACTGGCCCAATGTTAGTAAGTGCTACAACTCAGAATTATGCAGTAAATAATGCAGTAAGTGATGCAGTAAATTATTCTAAAAAAAATGACAGCTGAAAATGGGATGAAATTTGCTACTGTTATAAATCCATAGTTATGCAAACTTATGTCCTAAAACCTTGAACATTCCTTCAAAATGAAACTATTTTTTCAAGCCCAGAGTACAGTCATGGACACAGCACATTTTGGTGACTTAATCATTCAACAATTTGTTGTAGATAATTTGAGAGAGAATACTTTAAAAGAACGAGTAGAACTTGGAGAATGTACAGAGAACAAGCAGCAAAAACTTCACTGCAGTAATTCATTCTCTCTCTCTGGGTTTTATATGGCTGCCCATCACTGCAGTATCTGAGCACCTTCCATGGAAAATAAATAGCAATAGCAAAGTCCTTCATGGAGTGTCTGGGATTTCTCCCTTTTCAAAGTAAAAACTCTGCTTGTGGTAGGGTTTCCTTTTCTGATCTCTCTCACTCACTAACACACACTCATTTTACTTAAGTAACCCTACTGCCCGGTGGAGTCAGCAGCAAAAAGGGCCTGGTTCAATATCTAGGGCAGAGGGGAGTTTCGACATTTCCAAACTACTGTACCCCTTTCAGGAGTCTGATTTGTCTTGCAGACTCCAAGTTTCACCTCACGTAAACTACTTGCTTACAAAATCAGACATAAAAATTCAAAAGTGTCACAGCACACTATTACTGAAACATGGCTTACATTCTCATTTTACCATATAATTATGAAAAATCAATTGTAATATAAATATTGTACTTATATTTCAGTGTATTGCATATAGAACAGTATAAACAAGTCATTGTCTGTAAGAAATTTTCATTTGTACTGACTTTGCTAGTGTTTTTTCTGTAGCCTGTTGTAAAACTAGGCAAATATCTTGATGAGCTGATGTACCCCCGGAAGACCTCTGCGTACACCCAGGGGTACACATACCCCTGGTTGAGAACCACTGATCTAGGGGTTCCTTTTGACAATACCACACAGAACAGGCTTGAGCCCTGTCAAAGTTCCTTCCCCACTCTGAACTCTAGGGTACAAATGTGGGGACCTGCATGAAAGACCCCCTAAGCTTATTCTTACCAGCTTAGGTTAAAACTTTCCCAAGGTACAAACTTTTACCTTTTGTCCTTGAACCTTTATGCTGCCATCACCAAAGTGTCTAACAAAAATAACCAAGGAAGTGCCCCCCAAAAATATCCCCCCAAGCACTACACCCTCCTTTCCTGGGGAAGGTTTGATGAAAATCCTTACCAATTTGCATAGGTGAACACAGACCCAAACCCTTGGATCTTAAGAACAATGAAAAAGCAATCAGGTTCTTAAAAGAGAATTTTAATTAAAGAAAAAGTAAACGAATCACCTCTATAAAATCAGGATGGTAAATACCTTACAGGGTAATCAGATTCAAAACACAGAGAATCCCTCTAGACAAAACCTTAAGTTACAAAAAGACACAAACAGGAATATACATTCCATTCAGCACAACTTATTTTATCAGCCATTTAAACAAAACCGAATCTAACACATATCTAACTAGATTGCTTACTAACTCTTTTTACAGGAGTTCTGACCTGCATTCCTGCTATGGTCCCGGCAAAAGCATCACACAAAGAGGCCCTTCCCCACCCCCCAGCTTTGAAAGTATCTTATCTCCTCATTGGTCATTTTGGTCAGGTGCCAGCGAGGTTATCTTAGCTTCTTAACCCTTTACAGGTGAAAGGATTTCTCCTCTGGCTAGGAGGGATTTAAAGATGTTTACCCCTCCCTTTATATTTATGAAAAGCCCTAACCTGGGAAACTTACACACCACCCCAGGTACCTCCAAGAGCCAATACTTCCTCTCTTGCAAGCACTGAGTCTGTGTAGAGAAAAGAAAACTTTAAATAAAAGGGGAAAGGAACCCAGCATTAATTTGGGAAAATACTACAAGCATGAGTCAAAAACATATTGACCATGAACACCCACCCCGAGTAGACCAGGCAGTATCCTTTTCCTTAGTCTCTCACCTTGCTGTATGAAAGTCTGACAAACAAATGTCCTTTTAACACCCAACTCCCCTCTCTCTCCTCCACACCCCACTCATAGTTGTTGTACTTGGTGAGCAAAGACCCAGAGATTAGAGGTGCATTTGCATGCATTTGTACCTTCCACCATTCCACCATTGGCTGTTCAGTCAATCACTCCACCATCACTTCCTCCACTACTTTCCTCTGTACTGCAATCTCTGGAATGTCTTCAGGTTCTATCACTTAATACAGCTCTCAGTGATTTCAGTAGTTAGTGGGGGAGCCTCATTGCTACTACTGCCTGGGTACTCTTTCACCAGTGCTTAGACCTGGTTATCAGTGATTTCAGCTCCAGTGATTCGCAACTAAAGACTCTCAATTGGGTCTTATTAGCTCTGTCATTGAACAGTGGAGAAGGGAAAGGTCTAATGGTACTTAGGACTCTTAGGGCAGAGCCCACACCACCAGGCACAAAAGCCTAAGTCTAAATCTGCCCCTGCCCTTCTCTCTCTCTCTCTCTCATATCTCCACTGGCCTTTGGCACCCTAAACCCCTGCTTGTGAGTGCAGATCAGTTGAGGGTGACTGCCCTCAATCAGGGCATGCCAAGCACAATTCTGCTGCTCTTTACTCACACAACAAGAGTAACAACACTTCATCACCCCTGCACCCAATAACAAAGTGCCTTGCCATCCAACGCTAGCCAATAGTGATCATTTGGGTAAAGCAGTCCCATCATGCTGCACACATACACAGAGGTGATGTGTCTCTGCAAACAAGGTCAGTTCCTGAAATCTTCTCCCCCAGCTCATCGCTAGATGTCAATGGAAAGCTCATTCATACCCTGCTTACACTTACTAATTGCAATTTAAGAACTTGAAAGTGAATTTGATCACCTCTTAAAGATGACAGTTAAACATAACCATGGGTTAACCCGAAGATCCAATTCAAGTGAGTATGCAAAGGTTCAGATTTTTGTGTAAGCTTTGAGCCCCTCACTTCCTGCCACCCTCTGACATTCATCTAGGGACCCCTTCCAGATACCAGCCCTGTCTCTCCAATATATTATTCCCTCCCTGCTATCTTTGATGATCTTTTGGATAGATAAGACAGGTCTAGGCCTTTAAATTCTTCATTCAAATTACCAGGTAATATTCAAGGAGAGGCCCCAAACAACGCACTCCTTATCTTCCAGGACAATAACTTAGAGGGAAGCATGTAGCTAATTATTCCTCCCATTTTAAAAGCTTTCTCTCACACATCTTCTCTGCTAGGGTCTGCTGATGCTGAATTTAAACTTTGTATGTTCTATGACTGTAAGTATTCATTTATTTTCATCTATATTGTGCCTGTGCCTCATATTCATGTGAGCATCCAGTTCAGTCCTGGTTATGGTCCAATAGAGAAACTGCTTGTCAATCTGGGCTTCAAAAAGGATTGGCAAAAATGTAAACATGGAGTTGAAGAATTTAATCTATTCAAGGGATGAAGTTAGGGCTGCTCTGCTGAGGTGTGTTGGAACATTAGGGTAGGTTGGGAGGAAGGAGCAGCCCTATCAGACCTTCTTAGCTTCCTTCCCAACATCACACTGGGTTTTTATTTAGAGAGTCTTAAAAGAGGTTTGATTTCAGTTTGATGTATAGGTCTAAGTTTGGTCAGTTCACCTATCCTTATTAAAAATGGTTTGCAAAACTTCAATATCTGCACTTTCCCCTTCTCTTGAATATATTGAACTTTGGCTACAAACAAGGATGATCATTGCTTCCTCTAAAGACTCCAAACAATTGTTAGTATAAAAAGGTAAGATAGCTTTGGTTGTCAACTTATCTCACAAGGGAAATTATGAACAACTTGTCACCACTAAATTATCATTCCTGACAGCTAGAGGCAATTCCATGAAGACACAGTATATATCCTTAAAAATTTATTACATTATTTTTCCATCAATCAAAAAATCAACATCCTGAGACCTCTGGAAAAATACAGAAAAGAGATGACCAGTGATCTGACAGATTGATTAACATCAGCAACTATTCTCCAAATGATTTAATTTTTGGAGTCCATACAATTTATCAATATGACGTTTTACAAAATGAGTTGGTATTTTTGATTGTCTTAATTTTTTTTATTAAACTGTACCCAAATGTTGGATGGTTCTAAGAAGCAAATTCTATTGAAGCTACTTAGCTGATAGATCTATCTGGTAGCCAATTGAAGACATTCAATTTTATATCAAATTATTTAGTGACACAAATTGTATTTTAATTTGCTAAGTGAACTGTTTGGGTAAATTGAAAAGACATGTCTTTGTTATATTATATGCAGTAAATAAATTAATTAACAGAGAAAATGAAGAAATATGAAAAGCTATTTTCTTGCTTTCATTTGCAATCAGAGAGGCTTTTCTCCTTTATAATCAAGAGGTTTCAAATTCCCCACTGAATTATTGGGTTTTTTTTTCTTTTTTGGACTGGGATGTTGACAGCATTTAGATCATGAGACTTCACATCTAGCTGAAGCTAAACTAAAACTTTTAGATACCCTGTGAGTAGACCAGGGATTGGCAACTTTTGGCATGTGTCCTGTCATGGCAATCTGGATTTCCCTGATGGGCCGCGTGCCAAAGGTTGCTGATCCCTGATTTATCGCCTAATTCTAAATTTTAATTACTGGATGAAATAACACCATAGAAATATAGAAACAGTTAAAAAGCATTCAAAAAGTGGGGAGAATTTGCTTCAGAAATTAGCATCCAATCATATGCCAATAAAGTGAATGGCAAAATTCCCACTGACTTCTGTGGAGTAACACTAGTGTCCCTAGCTCCCTATTTTGCTTTAAAAAGGGGAGGGGGAAGGGGATTTTCTGTTGGGGGGGATTCACTGAAAGAGAGCTTGTTGGACACCATGTTCACTTCTATTTCTCCATTATTCCTCTAGTTGTCTGCAGTGTGGGCTGGCGTGTCCCTATGTTTGATCTTCAAGTACCACTAACATTAATGGCCACTTAGCAGCTTGCAGGATCAAGTTCATTGTCACCCAGCAAATCATTGTTCTCTATTTCTAGTTTTTTACCCTTGCCTTTACCTTCATGTCCACAGCATTTGTTCTTTTTTCTGCCTTCTGTTTAACCTATTATACATCTTCTTTTTGCTCCTTCATTTTTCTACCATTAAATCAGAGATCACACAACTTCAAAACTGGTCAGAACACTGATGTGTCTAACACCCTAATTCTTGTTCTCTATAGTAATATTATAAACTATAGACTGATAGTGGAACCTTCAGCACCAAACCACAGACTTTTACCATTTGAGCAAAAGGGATAATTCAATTGACTCTTATTCTTTATGCAGATCACCAATCAGAGAACTACATGACACACTTAACCAGTTGTGAAACACACTCCCCCTCAAGGTAAGCACATCCTGGGAATTTGAAGTTAGGAAAAGATTCTTCAGAAGTGATTAGTGATTTTGGTAGCCTTGGATTTTGGGTGCCCCTTAAATGAGCCTGATTTTCTGTGGGTGAGGGCTCATCACTTTTTTTACATTCAGGACCTGTTAAGATATTTCTCAATGAAAAATTGTGGCAGCCAGAACCATTACTCATTTTTTAAACATCTTGGCCTCAGTGTCTATCACTACTGTTCTAGAAGTATATTAGAAAAAGAGTCAACGCTAAAAATCTTTACAGCTTTTGGGTAATATAGCTGGGCATAAGTACAATAACATTTTTGGGAAACTGGAAGTTCTGGATAATCTGCAACATAATTTTAATTAGAGCTTTTCAAAATTGATCAAACATTTTTAAAAATAAATACTGGCTTTTTATCAGAAATTAAAAAATGATGAAAACCCACATTTTAAAATACAGTCTTTAAATACAATTGCAATGAGGTGTGTGCACTAATTAGAACAATGGATACCCAAAATAAGATGAAAATATTTAATTTGCCCCCCAAAATATCTACAACTCTTGAATATTCAAAAACTTTAGAATATACTAGTATGAGGTGAGTGACTTATATAAAGACATTTCTAATTATTAAACCCTTGATTTGTGTATCTTCCAGTAGATCTTGTGCTATGGTCCAAACAAGCTAACACTCTGTCCAAGATGGGGTGACTATTAGGTTATGCCATAAATTCTTTATTGGAAGTGAGGCATTACCTAGCAAACAAAAATATCCCATTTTATGTAAAACTTACTTATTTTAAAAGGTAGCACTTGCATTGCTAATTTGTTGGTTTGGGGAACATTCCCTACAACTAAACTCCTTAACTGCTACGAAAACCAGTGTGTGGTCTGTCCTCTTTCTGTAGTAGAGAGCAGCAAATACAGGTCCTTCATCTCATTCTCTGTCTTCCCTCTCTTCTATCCCTGACAATTTTCTTCTTGTTACTAGCTTCCTTTCTCACCCCAGGTCTATTAATTACTGTGCCAGCCCCGAAATTCTCCTGTTCCTTCCTCCTTCTCCCCTTCCCACCCCAATTGTTGCTTTTAGTCCAAGCAACCAGTTAGTACTGTACTTAACCTCCCTCTCCTCATGCAATGTGCCATGTCCTACTAAAGTCTACCCTCACAGGTTCTCAATATGTACACTGGGAAGTTGGCAAAACTGCAATAGGCAAGTTAACTCCCACAATCTTATTGCAAGTCTTGTGATGGTGTTTTATTAGGGCCTACAATGACAATGGAATAGAGCAGTAGTTCTCGGTACACAGAGGTCTTCCATGGATTACATCAACTCATCTAGATATTTGCCTAGTTTTACAACAGACTACATAAAAAGCACTAGCAAAGTCAGTGCAAACTAAAATTTCATACAGACAATGACATGTTTATATTGGTCTATACACTGAAATGTAAAGTACAGTATTTATATTCCAATTGATTTATTTTATAATTGTATGGTAAAAATGAGAAAGTAAGCCATTTTTCAGTAATAGTGTGCTGTGATACTTCTGTATTTTCATGTCTGATTTTGAAAGTAAGTAGTTTTTAAGTGAGGTGAAACTTGGGTATGCAAGATAAATCATACTCCTGAAAGGGGTAAAGTAGCCTGGAAAGGCTGAGAGCCACAGGAATAGAGAACCCCTCCAATTCAAAACAGTATTGACTAAATCACCATGGTGTAACCTGTTTGGTGCCCTTGCTGAAGTGGGTTTGTGTCTCATATCCATTGCCAAGTGCATATGTGACAAGAACCACCATTGCATTGAAACTGAATAGACATGTAGAAACTGAACTACTCATTATGGTATCAGATAGTTCCTCAAGGTCAGGGAGAGGCACCCTGGTTCAGGAGATGTGGAAAGCTATGCTGTACCTGTTCTGCACATAGAGGACTTTGTGGGCTCTCATTTTGTACCAGTAACTCACAGGCTTTAAAGGGCAGTGGGGGGCTGGTAAGGGTCAGAAAGTAAGGGTATCCAAAGCAAAATAAACATTCAGGTCTTGTTTGTGTTTTGGGCTCGTTCTTATTCCCAAAACCATTTATCTATCCTTATTCTGTACATAAAAAAAATCTGGCTGCAAGCATGAAACTTTACAAAGGCAAGAAAGAGAGGCAAGATACCCAGTCAGATCAAACTAAAACAGGCAATTAGTGTCTGAAGCCTTAATGTATTAACTCTCTGTGGATCCATTTCCCCATAATTTTCTCATTCAAATGCAGTAGTTACATTCTTATGTGCAAAAACTACATTAAGGCATCAAGATTACAGTATGGCAAGTCTTCATTTTTTTTTTTAACAGAATAATTTCTGTCTGAGCAGTTTCTGGTCTGTGTTCTTCTCTGGTGTAAGCAGTTAATAGAAGATATTAGTAGACTACACAAAACCAGATTTTTGCAGAGGGTGAAGACTTCTACACCTATGGAAAACCAGGATCACATATATAAAACAGGAGTGGAGAAAAGATACATTAGAGAACTTCAGTAACAAAAAGCGTCATTAAAGGATAGATTTTTAAGGTGAGTCAGCCATAAATTCCCCACCACAAAAGCAGAATTAGTCTGAAACTAATACATCTTCCCCATTCTTACCCTTAATGATTATATAAAAGAGGTCTTGCATCCAGTTTAAGATCACCAAAATGTGTAAATGCAATCTCACTGTTATATTAGCTTGTTTCCCCCCAAGCACCCTTCAATTTAGATTTGCATCCTGTAATATCTTTAAACAAAGTGCATATATGGATCATCTTTGTAAGAGCAAACCCCTCTTCTCATACTGGCACTAAAGGCACAGAAGAACACACCTACTCATTCTCCCAGTCACCAGCTCACAAAATTCCCACCCCCCATTTTTTCAGAATGCAAAAAACCTTCCACTCCAACACTTTATATAAATTCTCATTTTAAAAAAAAATTCTTCTTTAAATCCAGAAGAAGCTTCTCACCATTACCATAAATTATTCCACCAAATAAGATGAGTAAGTCCTGTAATAAAGTCAAAAGATCCCTTGGTACTAATAGAAATACAGCTGCCTTACTTAGTACCATAATGCCATATGCGCACCATCAATGGGCTAAGCCCTCCAAAGTGCAGAACTCCCTCATTCTCTCTCAGAGCAGAGACAACACTGAGCAGCTGCTTACAGGCCTTATGGCCTGGTACTACAGATGCCCAAATGAGAAAATTTGCATTCCTGCTTGACCATTTGTTTTCTTGAACCCTTCACATCTAACGGTCTTGCAGTTGGTTTCCTCTGTCTCTTGAATGGTTTGGAGGCAGAGCAGACGGTTGACATTAGACTGGGTCATAAAACCCCTTTCTCCGGTCTTCCTCCTGCAACAGTCAGACTCGCTGGTACAATTAAAAAAGGAGAAATAAAGACCATAAACTTTCCTAAAATTGTAATGTAAACCAAAGTGATTTTGGATAACTTAATTCTCCTATTATTCTTTCACTTTTGAGTATCTCTACATTTCCTTATGGTGACCGTGTTTGGAATCAGAAGTGAGGACATACAGCATGGAAATCTGTTTTCATATTATTTCCATCCAGTTCCCTAGTTTTGCAAACCCAAGGAATGTGGATAAATATCTGCATTTTTAGGAGCATAATAAACCAAACAAAACCTTTTAATTTTTCTATTATGAATGTATACCCCATGTTACTGAAGAAAACCTTAACATACCATTCTGCCTTGGGCTGAAGTTATGATTCCATCCTTAACTGCATGAAGACAAAGGGCACAAACTCAAAGAAAGCTCTCCATGGAGGGAGGAGATGTCACTGCCAAGGAAGCAACTCTATGTGGAAAGATAGGGATAAGGCTCATACAAAACAAGGGGTTACCATGAGGCCCTCAATTATTTTAGGGAAAAGATCAATTCAATCTATATTCACTATGAACAGTAGAATTACCTAAAAGAAAAAACAAGAAGCTACTTGCAATGCAAAGCCCAGATTTAGAAAAGCAGCTTGCTCTCAAACAGAAGGTTTTTCTTCTCCTTTTCTAAATGTTTTTCCTTTGCCAGCAGACATAATGCTCCTTTCCTGCTGTGAAGAACTTTCTATATTTAGAGGCAGAAAAGGCTATGTTGTGGATTATTAACTTAGAATCATAGAATATCAGGGTTGGAAGGGACCCCAGAAGGTCATCTAGTCCAACCCCCTGCTCGAAGCAGGACCAATTCCCAGTTAAATCATCCCAGCCAGGGCTTTGTCAAGCCTGACCTTAAAAACCTCTAAGGAAGGAGATTCTACCACCTCCCTAGGTAACGCATTCCAGTGTTTCACCACCCTCTTAGTGAAAAAGTTTTTCCTAATATCCAATCTAAACCTCCCCCACTGCAACTTGAGACCATTACTCCTCGTTCTGTCATCTGCTACCATTGAGAACAGTCTAGAGCCATCCTCTTTGGAACCCCCTTTCAGGTAGTTGAAAGCAGCTATCAAATCCCCCCTCATTCTTCTCTTCTGCAGGCTAAACAATCCCAGCTCCCTCAGCCTCTCCTCATAACTCATGTGTTCCAGACCCCTAATCGTTTTTGTTGCCCTTCGCTGGACTCTCTCCAATTTATCCACATCCTTCTTGAAGTGTGGGGCCCAAAACTGGACACAGTACTCCAGATGAGGCCTCACCAATGTCGAATAGAGGGGAACGATCATGTCCCTCGATCTGCTCACTATGCCCCTACTTATACATCCCAAAATGCCATTGGCCTTCTTGGCAACAAGGGCACACTGCTGACTCATATCCAGGTTCTCGTCCACTGTCACCCCTAGGTCCTTTTCCGCAGAACTGCTGCCTAGCCATTCAGTCCCTAGTCTGTAGCTGTGCATTGGGTTCTTTCGTCCTAAGTGCAGGACCCTGCACTTATCCTTATTGAACCTCATCAGATTTCTTTTGGCCCAATCCTCCAATTTGTCTAGGTCCTTCTGTATCCTATCCCTCCCCTCCAGCATATCTACCACTCCTCCCAGTTTAGTATCATCCGCAAATTTGCTGAGAGTGCAATCCACACCATCCTCCAGATCATTTATGAAGATATTGAACAAAACCGGCCCCAGGACCGACCTTTGGGGCACTCCACTTGATACCGGCTGCCAACTAGACATGGAGCCATTGATCACTACCCGTTGAGCCCGACAATCCAGCCAGCTTTCTACCCACCTTATAGTGCATTCATCCAGCCCATACTTCCTTAACTTGCTGACAAGAATACTGTGGGAGACCGTGTCAAAAGCTTTGCTAAAGTCAAGAAACAATACATCCACTGCTTTCCCTTCATCCACAGAACCAGTAATCTCATCATAAAAGGCGATTAGATTAGTCAGCCCCATGTAGTCAGCATAACTTATTACACAGTAGCTTGTTACCTTTCTGTAACAGAGCCTCTGACTACACTGTTTACTTTAATGAAATGCTAATTAAAGTGGGTCATATATAGTCAACTCTTTTCTACCCTAATATGGATGGAAAGAGCGGTTGATTATGATTTGTTTTTTTCACTACATTAACATGGGCCTCTTGTGTGTCCCAAATAACTATGGCAGAATTTATTTTTAGATTTGATCGATACGTTTCTTGAAATAATGAGATTGTTCGTTTTGAGGAAGCATTTTGTTTGTTCCAATCCCAGTGCTTTATCACAGCTATTAAGTAACATTAATCACTGTATTATAGCCAGATTTGTGTACTGGATGTTACTATTATAAACTCTGTATTTCAGGGATTTCCAAATCATCAAGAGTTGTACATAAACTGTCAGACACAGTGAGTCTTTCCTTTTAATTGTAGTTAAGAAGCACCCAATAAAATACCCCTGTTTGACTATTTCTCCATGGAGACAGCTAGCTTCTCAGAGTACTTTCTTGAGGAAACTGAGACTATGGCCACACACACACAAAGTCATCAATGGAATGGGGAACAAAACCCCAATTTAGAGAGACACAAAACCTGGCTTTAAAGCATGGTATGTGTTTCTTCATTAGATCTTCCTCCCTGGTGCTTGAATATGTTATGTTCTATAATATGGGTGCTCATTCTGGGCCTGATTTCTTACTGTCTTATATCTTGTGTCATCACTGGCATCTCTACATCATACCCATTTGGTAGTATTTCCTCCTCCCCCCACAATGCTCCCTCTTCCCCTGCTCCCAAATTCACACATTTTGCTCCAGAGTAAATGACCACACAAAATGCCTGGTGACAGAAAATCTGAGGGAGAAACTATCAAACAAACAGTGTTGATTACATTGGAAATGAATATGCCTTTTAAAATGTTTAAGCTACAAAATAGAAAAAATATTTGTATGATTTCTGAATAATGAATTTGTTTTTAATATAGGTTATTATTGGTGTTTAACCCATCTACTCACTAGCTGTAACTTTGAAATGGTGTGTAATCTTTTTTCTAATATCAGAGTGAACCAACTCTTGGTTTTGCATCAAATCTGCACACATTTTTGTAGCATTCAGGATAATAGGATATTCACTCACCAAAAAGTAGCTTTTTAGCATAATATGCTATAGGCAGGATAAATTGGAGGGTTCAAGCCTTTTCCTTGGTGATTTAACAGTTTATTGGGTGAAGCAAACTAGTCTGAGTTTACCTGCTTCCTCACTTCATATAGCAAAAGTCTTTTCTATCACTCATATGTCCTCCCAAATGTGATTCTCTTCTGGGGAAGCAGCTGATGTACAGTCTCTTCTCTTGCTTTTTCTCCCAGAAGGGATGCAGAAAAACCTCATTGGGTTTCCCCAGTAGCAGAATGCACAACACAAGTAAAGTGCACCGGGTGTCAGTGGCCGCTGACCCTGCCACACGTATAGCCTTTCATAACTTTGATCCATGCCATGTGACGGGTCAAGAAATAGTTATGAGTATCTTACCAGCACTCATGTATATTGTGGTTTTATTACATAGGCCTGTTTTCCAACTGTCAGACATTGAGGCATTCTTACTGGTGGAACGCTAGGTGTGGAAAACTTTAGCTGTGATCACTGGTCTGAGACAAAGTGTATGTCCAGGGCTAAATGCAAGAACCATTTCCCTCAATCTCCCCACCATGAGCAGTCACTAATGGCAAAGATGGAAAGAAAGGACAAGAAGAAAATGAACCACCACAAGAGAGGAAAGTTAAAAATTAGGAACAGAAATGTAAAGCCTAATTAGAGCATACTCAGTGCTATCTTTCATTGTACAGAGTTTAGATGTCCTGGTGATAGAAGCCTTAGAAATACCCTAGGGATGGATAGATACATACAAAGCAGCTCATTCACTTCAGGCTTTCCATTCGCTCAGCAGTTCCTTTCAATGCATCCTGGCACAAATACTCAGCTAACCTGGCTACAGCTTAGGAGTGCACAGCTCAGCTTGCAGGATCCAAATTTGATGGCTTTGCCCCATGTCTAATAAATCCAACAGTTGTTAGAGTTCCTTTCCCGGCCCATCCGTCTGTGAGTGATGTTAAGATTGTGTAATGGATTGGTGTAGAACAGCAGTTCTCAAATTGTGATTCAGGACACCAAGTGGGTCACAACCCTGTTTTAATGGGGTCACCAGGGCTGGTTTGGACTTGCTGGGGCCCAGGACGGAACCTGAAGCCCGAGCCCCACTACCCGTGGCTAAAGCCAAAGCCTGAGGGCTTCGGTTTTGGCCCTGGGTGGCGAGGCTCACGTTACAGGCCCTCTGCCCAGGGCGGCAAGGCTGGGGCTTTGCGCCCTGACCCCCATCTGGGGTGATGGGATTGGGGCAGGTTCAGGCTTCGGTCCCCCATCCTGGGGTCCTGTAGTAATTTTTATTGTCAGAAGGGGGTCGCGGTGCAATGAAGCTTGAGAACCCTGGTGTAGAGAACACCTTCCCCTTCTCAAGCAGGTAACTCCTTTTTCTACACATCGTCTATGACTTTCTCTCTCCTCCCTGATGTATGGGTGTTATCCCTGATCTGGGTGTACTAACTCCAGCTGCCTGCAGAGTGAAGCCCCAGATTTGGGGAAAAGGAAAGGTCCAGGACAGGGAGAAGTGATATCCCCAAAGAAGGAAGAAAACTCACTTTTTAAGCTCTTCTTCCTACAAACAGTTCTGTAACTTCCATGCATGTGGGGCGCTTTTTTATTACCTACATCAGTAGGAAGACCTAATGAATACATTAGTTCATCTTTCTGTGCAACTGGTGTTTGCAGCTTTCATGGTTCAGAAACCCTAGGATTTTTTAATCGCATGAGTAGTCAGAATTACAAGGTTTGTGACTGCAGATGCTTCTCTCTCTCGAGGCCCTCTGGAATTCCCTTCCTCTCCTCATTCACACTTAATGTAACCTTAGCTCTGCATCTTCTGCAGTGGACTCCAGAGCTCATCAGTGCTGCTCTGGTCACTGGCCAGAAGGAGTCATCTGAGCATGACACAGGCGGTCCCTCCCTCCAAGGGCTGAGCCATGCTGCTTCTACAGTACTCACAGCTTGTGGTACATAATCCAATGATAGAGAAACAGCGCTCGCTTCTAAAATTACTTCCACTGCAGTTGTGTTTTGTGAAAACAAGGAGTGCTAGTAAATATCACATAGATATGTTACATCCTTCTTTATGTCCATCACAGCAGACAGAGCCTACATCAGGTGGTATAGGATCAGAAGTAACAAAAGTGCTAGTGGGAATCACAACTTAAATTGTCCTGGCTGTATGGTTGGTGTAATTCTGTCCAGCAGGGGAACAACAGAGATAAAATATTGTTTTTACATCTGAGACCATTTTGTATGTATACATTTGCCTTTGCAGTACAGTCTAAGGACAAAAATCTTCATGCTTCATGCCAAGGAAGGGTTGATAGATGAGCAGATGGAGAGAATACTCCACTGGGTGTCCTATCAGCTGTCTACCATTAGCAGAATGGTGTGGTATAAAGAAATAAACAATACAAATAAACATAGTAATATTTTTTCTTATAAACAGCAAGTGTTTTGACCAATTGTGATATGGCATTGGAGATCCTTTTCCTGCATGTCTCAGATTGTTTTTCATTTAAAAATTCCCTATAGAAAAATGCATAAAACTAACATTTTTGGATGCTATAGCATGCATTCAGTGTAATAGACAGAGCATGATACATGGGAATAACAAATCACGTCAAAGGCAAAGGAACTCAGTCACCCAGAGCTGTCTCATGAATGCCTGCCAGGCAATTATTCAGCTATGTTAAAGCTTTTGGATAAGAGACTGGCACTGAATGATTTAATTATCCTAATTGTTGATATGAATCTTAAAATATCAGTGCAATCAAGGAGGTGCACAGTCTGTAAATTTGGTATTTATGTAGTCTTGTGGTGTTCAGTGTTTAGACAGTGTGAATTTGTACCTAAGAATTATAGGGAAGGGAGGTTAAAATGCATGTCATCCTGAAGTGATATCAGTTAGCTTTAAGCGGTATGACGATTCACAGAAGTAATAAGTTTTAACTGGTCCAGTTAGAGCATTAGCCTGGTCCTTAGGAGACCTGGATTCAGCTTTTGCTCTGTTACAGGCTTCCTGTGTGACCCTAAGCAAGTCACTTAGCCTCTCTGTGCCTTGTTTCCCAATATGTAATAGGGATGAGAGATCATCTGTACCTCAGTGTTGTGAGGGTAAATACATTCAAGCATGTGAGGCACTCAGATATTGCAGTGATGCCGGCCATATAAGTACCTTAGATAGGTTTCAGAATCATGAGGCTGGGGAAGGGACTGGTTAGCTCTAACAATCCTAATTTCATTTATAAATTTAACAGTTATACATTTAAAATTCTAATCATCTCTTTTCTCCCAGCTAATCCACTTAAAGGTTGTCCCTACAAAACTACTGTAAAAAACAAGACACCTGTGTGATATGTCACCCTTTGTTAATGTGATTTTTATTATCCTTGGCCTACAACATCAAAGCTTCTTAAATAAATGGATTCCCTGCTGCCTAAACCCTTTTCATGAAAGTGGCCGTATTAATCAAGATTTATTTTAATGAATGTGAGGTAGACAACATAGTCCAAGAACAAAGGTGATTTCCTGTTAAAACAAATTTTAATATTCATGTAAGTGAGCAATATTCTAAAGAACAACTCTGAAGAGTGTAATGTAAAAGATACCATTAAAGAGGTGTATTTAGTTGCAATCTTTCAGAAATACAACTTTCTAACTCTGAGCTGTGGTATTCCATGGAGCCTTACATCTCAGTTTGGGTCTTTATTTTTCTGGTTCATCAGCACAGAGTTGTTTAAGGAAACTTAAGTAAAAGGGATTGGCAAAAACTCATCATTTCTTAGTATATTTAAAGTCTCTCTTCTTGCTCACAGTTACCACTAACATAATTCTGAATCCCTATATTGCTGTTTCTCCCACAAACCTGTCTCTGTTTAATGCTATGCTGTCCTTTCTGTCTAAGGTATTATAACATAGTATCTGAGCACTTCACAATCACTGAGGTGTTTATCTTCAAGTTATTATCCCTCTTTTACAGATGAAAAATTGAGATACAGAAAGACTACATGATTTGCCGAAGGTCACACGAAAAGTCTGTGGCAAATCAGAGAATTAAACCCAGGTATCCCAATCCTAGGCAAATGACCTCACCACTGGACCATCCTTCCCTACTGTCCTCCATCCACGCCTTTCCTAAATTAAACTGTAATATCACTATCCTTCTCTGATTCAAAACAAGACTGACTTCTACCGTGCTACAGTGATTTAGCCTAGCAGTTCTTAACCGGGGGATCTGCGACACCTCCCCTTTCCCCCAGGGGTGCATGAGCCAGTTTCAGGAGGTCTGCAAAGCAGGGCCGGTGTTAGACTGACTGAGACCTAGGGCAGAAAGCTTGGAGTGCCGAGCCCTGGTGCCCCGCAGCTGAAGCCCAGACACTTGAGCTGTGGCACCCAATGAGGCAGAAGCCCCAAGCCCTACGCAGCCCATGGGGCTAAAGCCCTGAGATCCCAGCCACACTGCCCCGTGGGGCAGAAGGGCCTTAGTCCCACCGTGGTGGCTGAAGCGCAGAGCCCTGGCCAATCCCTCCTCCCCTGCTGGACCCTGGAGTTATTACAGCCTGTTGGGGGGGAAGGGGGGGGGGCTCAGAGAGAAAAAGGTTGACAACCCCTGATTTAGCCAACCAAGGAGGGCTAGGCAGTTTGTCAGTCAGAGATAGATGATTTTATTATTTTAAATAGATAAACAAAGTACATTATTTATGACCATCAAACGATAGAATACCTAACCTAATTGTATTCTTATTTTTGCTACCCTAATCTTCCATCCCAATTTCCCTCTTTTTTTCTGTGTCATGCTCACTTGTCATGCCTTGTTTCAAATTTTTCTTGTAATTTTTTTGGGGGAAGAACTGTCTGCCTGTGCACCTAGCATGATGGGACCTTGATCCTGTTTGGGGCCTCTAAGTAATGCAAGTAAATAAGAATAACTAATAATTATACGTAAGAATCTTTTGCCAGGCCTGTAAAACATTGTCACCAGTCACCATGGGCAGAGATTATAGGAGGTCATGTGGGGGACATTGCCCCTCCACCCCTCCAACTGGATACATTGCAGAGGTGATGCATAGGGGCAGGAGGTGCAAAGATTTCTACTTCTATTTGACCCTGCTTCCTCCCTGTAGAGGAACGTTGCACTGGGGGGGGGGAGTGGCAACACCAGGTGCTATCTGCATTCAGGTCAATTTCCCCATGTGGGCTGCCTGAGGGGAGGATAGGAAAGCAGTTCCTGATGGTCACAGCAGAGCTCCAGCTTGGGGCCATCTCAATTTTACTAGTCACTCCAGAAACACAGGCATCTAGACATAGGGGCCACATTCTAATCAGCAGCAGTAACATTGTAGCAAGTGAACATAAGATCTGAACAGCTTCCCAAGCAGCTGCGCAGTGTACAGCATTGACTGTGTCAAGCCCAGGTGAGTGACAGAGTGAACAGGGAAGGTTAAATGTCAGTGGAATGTGCTTAGGCAGATGGGCAGAGGGGACAGGTTTTAGTGATGGATTTGTCTGATGTGTGCATTGCATATTTATGTAGCTCTGAAACCAGGGAGACATGATTCATAGTTACATTTAAGTGTTCAGTTCTGTTTATTGAAGAATTTGTTTTTATGCTAACATTCATTTTTAAGGAGTAGCTGGTAAAGATCACAAATAATTAAGTTAAAATAAAAAATTAAGGGTTGTTAAATAATGAATATAAATTGCATTTGTGATTTCAAGTACACGGTATTTTAAGTACAACTAACATTTGATAAATGCAGAAGTTAGAGCTATACCTATTCTAATAGCATTAAGCCCTTTGCATTCCCAAATATAAGTCAAACTATGTCTATGCAGTCACCCAAAATGGTAATTAGTGGCTCCTCCCCTCCCTACGGTTCTCCCAACAAACAAAGAACCTGACTCTTGCAATCTATGATTGAACCCATTCTGCACTAACATAACTGAAAAAAGCACAGTTTCAGGTTTTAAATCCCTAAATAGGGGAACAACATTTTCTGAACACAGGATATGTCCTCCTTTGCCTGCCCCGTCTCCCTGTCAGTTTGATAGTAAACCGTGTTTTGCCATGTTTTTTGTGAACACCAGTACACTGGCTACTTGAAGCTCTTGGCCAGTGGAGCTGGTAAAATGAGAAAAACGTTAAGGACTACTCTTGGCTCATGAATACTTGTAATGATAGCATGACCCTATTAAACTGGAGTAGTTTATTAACACAAATGTTCATTTCTTATCAGTTTTTCAATCCATTATAATAGACACACTCACATACTTGATTTTTCTTCCACATACAGAACATGGCAGGAAATGTTGTGTAAAAGGTAGGTGAGGAGTTCTCATGAAAGAGAATTCTTATACAAGCAGAAAATATTCAGCTAGCCAGTAACACAGGCCATAGATTTGAAAGGAGAATCAGACCTCAGGTGCCATATATTCAGAGCTTGCACAGAACTCAAGAGGATGACAATAGTTTTCTATTTAAAGTCAACATGCTATCCAGCACCAAAGGTGTCAGTCATGCTACTTTTCAATTCAGGATACTATGAAGTTAATGTACAGAACTGAGAACACTGTGTTTGAGTGCATGCATTAAACTTATTATTTTTACTAAGTTTTATGAATGTACATTATGCACAGTGTTTTAAAACGTACCCTACAATGTCGCTTTTGACCTCATAGGGAATTAGGAAATTATTGAATAAGGAGATCCAACAAAATTACAATTACAAAAGCTTGGAATGCACCATGTAATTGAATCTATCCACAAGCCAAAAATCAATGCAGTCAGCCAGAAATACACCAAATGTGACCATTCATTTTCTTCTGCTTTATCAAGCCTAACTGATGACTGAGAAGCTCAATAAAAGAAACTGGCAGCCTTATGGCGGCAGTCTCTAAAGATATTCAAGTGGCTGTTTGTAAGGGCTGTAGATAAGTCATATTTTTGAGTGCCTATTGATGATGTGATGGAAAAATTCTCCTGCTTTCATCTACCACTTGCCCCAGCATTAATCTTATTACTATTATTATTTTTCTTCTCCCTACTGGGAGAAGTAACAGGCAAAAATCTATCTACTTGGCACATCTTGACTTAAAGTAGCTCTTGATGTGTCAGGTTGGTTTTGGACTGAAAGTTGATATGCCATAGCAAATGAGTGACGTTTCGTGGCATTTCCTAACTGCATTTGCCATAATGCATATGCATACATAAAATACATGACTATATTCCAACAGCAAAGGGGAATACTTGCATAAAATTAATAAAATAGAAAATGAATCAAAGTAATAATCCAGTCTCCTGCCTCCGATCCCTTATCTAAAATGATGGAATAAGGTCTAAGCCTGTCATAGTAGCAACAGTAAGATGTGATCTTTCAATCTCTGAATGTCAAAGGACCTGACCTTTGTCAACAACTGTGAGATACAAGGAGATATTAAAGGTTGCTTAGCTGACATCTTGGGTATAGTGGAAACTATTAACCAATTGGTTTGGTGTTTGAACACTTATGAAAGATCTTTGGAAAATACAAACACTCTTGTAGTCTTGATTGATCACATGGAAGACCTTGCTGAAACTTTCCTCATTCAAATTGATGGCACATTTCTTGATTTAAGACACCTTTTGGCACTGGCATTGTACCGGAATGATGTGCAAACAAGAGAGGGGTATCGTGCCGTCTTTGGACAGTTCTAATGTTTCTGTCACCTGGGCTCATTTCACAGTGCCGCTGGTAGATGCCTGCCTCCTTCTGGTGGCTAAAGAATATAGCTAGCTAGCTGGTGTTGCCTTCCGTGAGACAAGGAGGTAACCACTGTAAGGCAATGGCTATCACACTTGAACTCCCAAATACTTCAAACTCACAAAAGCAAACAAATTATAAACAATAAAAGCACATTAGGTCACGTGACCACACACTCCCTAGTGTACCTAACCAGATGTCTCCCGCCTCAGTACCATCTCAGGCACCCAGGTGGTGCAAGTGGACATGTTGCAGGCCTGTAAGGGGATGTCCTTACAAATGTGCTTTATTATACTGGGAACTGGCAGTGCAGGTCTTGATGATCTGGGTAGATTAAAACCCACATGTGTGCCTTAATGGTGCAAGATTAAACCCTAACTACCAATCTAAGTATAATACAGGGTACTCACTCTTCTGGATGAGCAGACTGGAGACTGGGGAGAAGGCAAGTAAATCTTCCCTTGAGATTGCTATAGAGGGACAAACTGCCCTCTCCCTTCTGGATTTGTGCTGACAGTCTTTATAGCTTGGAACCCACACATTCAAATGGAACCACATGAGGTCTCTGGATCCAAAATCCTGGATTCAGTTTGGGCAGGCAGAGGCAGAAAAGATGGGCTGTCTCCTCCTCTTGCTGGCAGACAGGTTGCAGAAGGAGCAGATTGTCCACTCCTGAGGCTTTTCTGCAGGCCGAGGGGCAAGACAGACCACTTGATGGGCCTAAAAGCACTGACCTGGCAGGCAGCCAGGAGACCTTCTCTCCTTTCTGTTCCCCGGCTGGTCTCTGCCACATAGAGGAAATGAAAAGCTATTTACAGCCTCCCTCCTCCTTTCCCGGGCTCTGCACAGGATCAGAGAATGCTTGCAGTGCTGCCAGTAGTCTCTCTTCCTCCATTGCTTAAGGGAGGAGGGTCACCAGGGTGACTTGGGGGTCACAACGCCCCCTTCAGCTGCCCTGGGGGAAGTCACTACCACAGGATTTTCTCATGGATACCAGAGGAGCTATAAGTGGTGTCACTTTTCTTGGAGCACATCTGCCTTGGTACGTGAAGCGGGGGCTACATTAATATTGTCTGGACCATAGCTTGTGGCATTGGCATTTTCCAGTGAAATATAATAATATTCTTAATATGCTGATCAGCCTCTTTTCATGACTGGTTGACTATAATTCAGCAGCAATATTTGAGAGAGCAGTGTGAGCCAATCCCATTTTAAGGGCTATTACCATTTTAAGTATTTTGGCTGGGATTTAAGAGTCCAAATTCTATTGATCAGGGTTTCTCTCACTTGCTGACAGCAGTTTTGACCCTTTGCTGAGCAGCAGTATATGTTATGATCTTGGAGTTCAGTTTCCTTTTGGAGAAAAGTCAGTGTGAGTTTGTCATCCACCTAGATACTTCTATAATCCTCATTACCATAGTATCTGAGAGCTGCATGTTCATTAATGAATTTTATCCTCTGACTAAACCTGGGAACAGGAACCTTGGTCCCTGTTACCAAGAAGTACAAACGAACTAATCTCAAAAAAAAAAAAACACAGTATGAAAATTCATTGCAATGTTTTTGGTCATCCTGATAAATAGGGATAAAAAATATAACTGGGAAATTACTGTTCTGCTTTCCTAGAACACTTACAAAACACTGTCTGGTCACAGAAGAGATCCAACTATTTTACCTGCAGTATCAGAACTGTTTGGAATGGAGTTTGATGTTGGTGTGACTCAGAACCAGTTCATTCTGAACCATGTGAGTGCCACTGAGAATATAGACAAGCTGATTTGGTTCAGCTAGAGGCATTTTGAAATCATCCAGAATCTGCAGACACCACAATCATACACTCCTCTCCAACACAATTGGTATTCCTGATCAGATGGTTTTAATGACTGGCTTATTTTTAGCCTTGCCTTCTTTTGGGGGGCTTCAGCAGTTTGGCCCTGGTACAGACTACAGGGGAGGTAAGTAAGAAATAATTGGCACTGCTGAGCTCAGCATAAAAGTGGACTAGACACCTGCAGACTGTTAGTTACCCTTTCCCATCTGCTGTCCTGAGCCTTCCTCTGAATGCTGATCACTCACTCAGCTTGTTTGCAGCTCCTGAATTCCTCACTGTGATCTGTGAGTATAAGTCCCATAAAATGACAACAGGAACATAGCTTTCTTTTTCTTATCTCCTCTCCCCTGAAGAATCCTTTCTAGGGAGAATATCACACACAAGAAGAATATGCCACTACCTGCCCATCAACCTCTCTGATTCCCCTCTCTTTCCGGCATGATTTCTGCATTTCCTTACTTCAATGTGACTGATAATAGCAATACCAGTGCTAATTATCAATATAAAGGGTCTGATGGCCACACAACCCTTCCCTCCTTTCTCTTAAATAGCACACCAGCAGTTTTAGCCTTCAACTTGCCTTCCTTTCGGGGGGGTTGCAGCCTTTTATTTCAATGTAAAAGTTTTCAGGTTTTTTTACAAATATACATGTTATGACTATGAATTCAAAAGCCTCACTAATTATGGAAAGGTCTAGGAAAGCTCCAAGCTAATTATATCTCGTAACTAGAAGAAAAGAAAAGAAAAATGCCCAGCTAGTTCTTACTCAATCACAATACTTACCAGTTTGGAGCCTGCAGCTAAGCAGAGGTGATTAGCTGCTAATTGGAGGCAGTTAAAAAGAATTAATAAAAAATGAATTTTATATTTTAAAATAGCTCAGACTTTTATCTGATTTTTACGAAAGAGACACTCCTTTGTGTGTATACACCATCCCCCCTCTCTCATCCCAGAAATATGGGAAGTAACAGAAATGTTTGTTACATGTACAGTAAAGTGCTTGCAGGTTCTAAGTATTTAGGGTTGAAATGTAAATGCATTCTTTGTCTGCTAAGGCCACTTTGCACAACATAGCTATGTCACCACCAGCAAATAGCTACCTCTTCCACCTGCCATACCCTTCCCTGGACATAAGGGGGGCATATCAGGAGGGTTCTGCGAGCAGGGCAGGAGAAAGGACAAGGCACAGTCAAGTTAAGCTGGACAGAATCCTTCACCTGTATAAGTCCCAGAGGGGCCTTTGCCAGCTGGGCAAATTGGAGCTGTTAGTGTTCAGCTCTAACTGTTTTAGGGCCAGATGTCTGCATCAGGAAGCTTCTAGTGGCTACCTGTAGGCCTATTTCTATATCCTCCAAGGGATAGTGAAAAACTGGGACTTCTAGATCATGTTTATCAGAAGGGGCCTCATCTGAGACGCTAATATTGCAGGCGCACTTAGCGGTGTAACTACAGTGTCTAATTTTGCTCTTCAAC
The DNA here is from genome assembly GCF_965140235.1 of Caretta caretta. NCBI lineage: Eukaryota > Metazoa > Chordata > Testudines > Cheloniidae > Caretta > Caretta caretta. Next base: position 79,959,144 of record NC_134208.1, read on the forward strand.
CAAGCATGGTAGTTAGAATTCTACATGTTTATAAAAAGCTCCAACAAAATGGAGGCACAAAATTGGAGCCTGCTTTGTAGTATCAGGCCTTTAATATTGGATTGACTTGTTTTTAATTCTTTTCAGTATTCTTTTGTTTAATATTTTACTTCTTTTGCTATGTGTTTGGAAACTTAATACTTGTGGTTTGATTTACCAGCTTCTCTTCCTTGGAGAAGAAGTAATGTCTGATTAGCATTAGCTGCTTTGCTTTAAAATTGATTGAGATGGCTGATAGTATTTCAGCTGATGATCACAAGGTGGAAGTGACAGAGATAAGAAATAGCTACAGTTAAACCACCTTCTAACTGAAATTTGAAAGTAAGAATTTTATCTCAGGCTGGCAAATCACATCCTCATCATGCCTAAAGAAAAGTACTGTAGTATATTTCATAGATAATAAGAATATCATACAGGAGGTGAGTTATATGTGGTAACTGCTAGAATCCCGATCTGAGCCAATATAGGTTCCAAAGATGATCCACAGTCATTGCTTCAAAGTATTATTCCAGGAAAAGATTAGTTTATTTCAAAAGCAGTTTTCACAACCTAAATTGAGTTAGCTAATCCTTCTGATGGGGTTGATGCTTGAGACACATAATCTGGTGGAAACACCATTATCAACATTACCAGCGCTCAGCGTTGTGACAGTGTTAACACAAATTGTCACCATTATTTCCAGTGCAGTTATGGTGTTTGTACATTAAGGTACCACATGTCAATAGAAAAATGAGAAATATTTGTAAAGAAAAGCATTTTAATTAGGGCTGTCGATTAATCGCAATTAACTTAATTTTCTAATCACACTGTTAAATAATAGAATACCAATTGAAATTTATTAAATACTTTTGGATGTTCTTCTACATTTTCAAATGTATTGATTCTCTTACAACACAGAATACAACGTGTACATTGCTCACTTTATATTTTAATTACAAATATTTGCACTGTAAAAATGATAAAAGAAATATTATTTTTAATTCACCTCATACAAGTACTGTAGTGCAATCTCTTTATCGTGAAAGTGTAACTTACAAATGTAGGGGTTTTTTTGTTACATAACTGCACTCAAAAACAAAACAATGTAAAACTTTAGAGCCTACAAGTCTACTCAGTCCTCCTTCTTTTTCAGCCAATCGTTAAGACAAACAAGCTTGTTTACATTTACAGGAAATAATGCTGCCTGCTTCTTATTTACAAAGTCACCTGAAAATGAGAACAGGCATTTGCATGGCACTTCTGTAGCTGGTGGTGCAAGATATTTACATGACAGATATGCTAAACATCCATAAACCCATTCATGCTTTGGCTATCATTTCAGAGGACATGCTTCCATGCTGCTGATGCTTGTTAAAAAAATAATTCATTAATTAAATTTGTGACTGAACTCCTTGGGGGGAGAATTATGTCTCCTGTTCTGTTTTACCTGAATTCCGCCATGTATTTCATGTTATAGCAGTCTTGGATGATGACCCAGCACATATTTGTTTTAAGAACACTTTCACAGCATATTTGACAAAACGCAAAGAAGGTGCCAATGTGAGATTTCTAAAAATTGCTACAGCACTGGACCCAAGGTTTAAGAATCTGAAGTGCCTTCCAAAATCTGAGAGGTATGAGATTTGAAGCATGACTTTCAGAAGTCTTTAAAGAGCAACACTCTGATGCGGAAACTACAGAACCTGATCCACCAAAAAAGAAAATCAACCATCTGCTGGTGGCATCTGACTCAGATGATGAAAATGAACATGTGTCAGTCTGCTGTGCTTTGGATCATTATTGAGCAAAACCCATAATCGGCATGGATGCATGTTCTCTAGAATCATGGTTGAAACATAAAGGGACACATGAAACTTTAGAACATCTGGAACAAATATCTTGTGACGCTGGATACAACAGTGCCATGTTCTCACTTTCAGGTGACCTTGTAAACAAGAAGCAGACAGCATTATCTCCTGCAAATTGAAACCAAACTTGTTTGTCTGAGTGATTGGTTGAACAAGAAGTAGGACTGAGTGGACTTGTAGGTGCTAAAGTTTCACATTGTTTTATTTTTGAATGCAGTTTGTGACAGGGTCAGGCTAGGTGGCCATAGGAGAGTATTTTTTTTTTACAAGAGTAATTTTTTTATTTGCATAACACACTTGCAAAACAAAACAAAACAGCATATGCAATGTGTAACACAGAAACTAATCACAATTGTTTTCTCATTCGCTTCAGGGGAGGGAAGTGTTCAAGCTTGCCTGGGCCCAGAGCAGGGGGCTTCCTCGACTCTCGTGGTCTTTCACCCTTCCAAGTTACCTGGTGGTCCAGAGAGAGGGGGCTTCATCGACTCTCAAGGTCTGCCACCCCCTCGAGTTACCTGGCGCCACGCCCGAGTGTCACCAACAATTCCCTTCTCTGAAAGCACCCAACAAGAGGGGCAGGCTGTGGGGTGGACAACCCTGGAGGGGGTGCACATGCACCCACATGTGAAAGGACCCCTCTAAGGTGGTGGTGTCCGCAGCAGCAATGGCTGGGGCTGGGATCCCTTACTCTCTCCCCCAATCAAAGGGTCAAAACAAAGGAGCCGGATGGGGACACTGAACAGAGAGCCTCGGACAGCTCCCACTGCTCCTCAAAAGCTTCAAGGGAGTCGGTGGACGCCGCCCAGATACGTGAACGGACCGAGGATCAGAAAACAGCCCCACAGTCACAGGAAACTCCATTGGCCAACCTCCTCTCTCTGGTTTTATAGATGGCTGTTTTAGCCACAGCCAGGAGGAGGTTAACTAGGAGATCCCGCGACTTTGTGAGGCCACGGATGGGAAGTGCATAAATAAAAAGGTGAGGGGAAAAATGCAACCAAAAACATAATAAAAGATTTGTGAGGAGCCGGAACAGGGGCTGCAGCCTGGCGCACTCCAAATATACGTGTCAGGGTTTCCCTCACACCGCAAAAAGGACAAGTATCTGGGATGGGGTTGAACCGCACCAAGTACATGCCCGTGCTCACAGCTCCGTGAAGGAGCTGCCAACTGATGTCCCTGACGGGCCTCGGAATCAAGGTGGAATATAGGCTGACCCACCGGGGCTGCTCACCCTCCAAAGGTGGCAGAAGGTCTCACCACTATGTGTCGGAGCGGGACACTACGGTGAGGGCGTGAAGGGTGTGGAGCACGAGCATGTATAAATGTTTCCTTGGCACAGTTTGTAAGCATACTGGCTGCAGTTTATGCAGCCAGCTCACTGTAAGGGAGTGAGGGGGTCGATTGGGTCTACAGGGCAGGGGTCCAACTAAAAGGTCCAGCGGGCCTGGGGTAGAAGGTGGGCAAGGCGTGCCCTCGAGCAGGACCCGATCGAGGTAATCTCTAGCAGCAGGCGGCAAAGCGGCCTTCACCTCCTGAAGTACGTGCCGGGGAGTACGAGGTCTGGAGAGCCCCATGCACCAAGCGAGCATCCGGGGATCCAACCAGTCTCCCCGGTCGTAGTCCAGGAGGTCTCCGACTCTCGTGACTACTGTCAGGATCAAGCTCTGGCATACCGAGTGGGACTCCGCCACCTGCACACGGAGCTGGGGGTTGTGTGGCAGGGGCTCCGCGAGGAGATCTTCCCCCTTGGTGGCTGCTATGGACCTGGTCATTAAAAATCATTTCCAAGTCCGGAGGAGGTCCTGGTAGAAGAGCGGCAGCCCAGAGAGGTCTCACGGAAGACCTCCCAGACAGAGATAAAAGAGCTGCCGGTCATATCGGATCCCTCGGATGCAGTGCAGGATGGCATGCGCCAGTATGCTCCACGCCGAACTGCCTGCACTATAAAGGAGCCTCTGTAGGGCCTGGAGGTGGAAGACGCAGACCTGACTGTGCATACACTTCAGGCCCTGTCCTCCTTCTTTCAGGGGTAGATGAAGAAACCCTACAGGGGCCCAGTGCATTCCTGACCAAAAGAACCCCAGAATCGATGTCCAGAGGTAGGTCAGGAAACCTGGGGCCAGGACCAGGGTGTTGAGCCAGTACCAGCGCTTGGACAGGACTTGTTGATTAAGCAGCAGTGCTCTCCCACAAAGGGAGAGACATGGGAGTAGTCCCGTCCATTTCTGGAGCCGCTCTATCACCCCACCCTCTAAATTTTCCCAGTTTTCCGGCGGAGAGGGATGCGTGGGAGAAAGGTAAACACCGAGGTAGAGCAGTGGACCTGCGCTCCACTGGATGGACTGAAGCGCGGGTGGGAGGGAGCTCGCCTGCCGCCAGTCTCCCACGCCAAGCCAGAGCTCTTGACCCAGTTGACCCAGGCAGAGGAGGCTGCCGAATAGATGGCCCGGCAAGCCTCCACCCACACCAAGTTGCCCAAGTCCTGGACCACAAGGAGCACGTCATCAGCGTATGCCGACAGGACCAGCCGCAGGTCCGGCTCCCACAGCACCAACCCTGTCAACCTCTTGTGGAGGAGGCAGAGGAAGGGCTCAATTGCCAGAGCGTACAGCTGGCCCAAGAGAGGGCATCCCTGCTGTACTCCTCACCCGTAGCTGACCGGTTCGGTCAGGGTCCAGTTGAGCTTAACCAGACACTCTGCAGAAGCATACAGCACCTGGAGAAAACCCACAAACTGGGGTCAGAAGCCAAACGCTCGCAGAGTGTTCAGGAGGTACCTGTGGTCCACCCTATCGAACGCCTTCTCCTGATCTAGGGACGGAAGGGCAAATGACAGACCCTCTCTACACCCGAGTTCCAAAAGGTCCCGAACCAGAAATAGGTTATCAAAGATACTACGGTCCGGGACAGTGTAGGTCTGGTCTGGGTGGATCACGTCCGCCAGCACAGACCCTAGCCGCAGTGAGATTGCTTTCACTATGATTTTGTAGTCCGTGCTGAGGAGCAAGACGGGACGCCAATTTCATAAATTGCGGAGGTCTCCCTTCTTCGTCAGTAAGGTGAGCACAGCTCGCCTGCATGAAAGAGGGAGGACCCCGCTCTGCAGAGACTTGGCCCAGACGGTGACTACGTCTGGGACGAGTACGTCCCAAAACACGCGGTAGAACTCTACTGTCAGCCCGTCCATGCCTGGAGACTTATTAGTGGGCATACGACAGAGGGCATCTGAGAACTCGGTCAGAGTGAGAGGCAACTCTAGCCGGTCTTGATCGCTCGCGCTAACTATAGGGAGCTCCTCCCAGAGCACTCTGCAAGCTCCAGTGTCAGTCGGATCTGGGGAGAAAAGACTTGCATAGAAGGCTCAGGCCTTCCCACACATCCCCCCCGGTTCCGTGAGGTGGGTGCCATCTTCTGCCAGGAGGCAGGTGATGTGTTTCTTGGCCCCCCTTGTTTTCTCCAGGGCATAGAAGAAGCGGGAGCCGCAATCCATCTCCCGAAGGAGGCGGATGTGGGATTGAACCAAGGCGCCCGGGCCCAATGGTCCTCCAGGGCCCGGAGCTCCTCCCGCTTCTCCCGGCATGCTCCGCAGAGGAGCGGGTCCGCGGGGCTGGCGGCCAGGCCCCTCTTCAGCTCTAAGACCTCCCGTTACAACTGCTCTATCACTGTATTTCTCCATCAGCTGGTGCCCCAGTGTAGTCACGGCAGAAAAGCCTGGCGCGCACCTTCCCCAGGTCCCACCATCACCGCGCCAAGGGAAAAGCCCGCCGCTGCCCTCGCCAGGCCAGCCAGAATTCCCGGAAGAACATCACGAAGCCCTCATTCTCCAACAGGCTGTTAAAATGCCAGTAGGCCGGCCCCGGCCTCTCCGCACAGAGGGAGGCTGTCACGGTGGCTAGATGATGGTCAGAAAATGGTGCCAACCAAATGCTGGAGGAGTGGGCTCGTGAGAGAAGGAAGCATGATAAATAAATGCGGTCCAACCGGGAGTGGCTTGACCGATGGGCTTCCCCCCGGACAAAGGTGAACGTGGAAGTCTCATCCAGGTGGTGGTCGCACCAGATGTCCACTAGGGAGTGATGTTCTACTATCTCCCGGAGGGTGTCCACAGCAGCCGGTCTCTGCTCGGTCCCTGAGTGGTCCTGTTCCTCAAGGGTGGTATTAAAGTCCCCTCCCAGGACCAGGCACTCGTAAGAATCTAAGGCACCGAGGAAGACGGCTGGTAGAATTGCAGCTGCTCCGGGCCCGATGTCGGGGCATAGACGTTAAATAGGTTAACCACGAGCCCCTCCATGTGGACCTGGAGATGCAGCCAGTGACCCGGCATGGCCTCAGCGACCCCTAGCACCTCAGGCTGTAGGTCAGGGGAGAACAGGGTTGCCACTCCAGCCTGTTGGACCGTGGCATGACTAAAGTAGACCCTGTCCCCCCACTCCAGCCATCAACTGTCTTCGGCGGTCGGGTCCATATGGGTCTCCTGCAGAAAAATCACAGAGTAACCTCCCTCCTGAAGGAAGGAGAGCACCTGGGATCTGCAGAGAGCCATCCTACAACCCCGGGTGTTCAACGTTGCGATGGTGAGAGGTGTAATGGGGAGGGTCGGGGGGGTCCTCACTGGCAGGGATTCTCACATCTCCCAGCGGGCCGCGCAGCAGTCCGTGACCCATCCCGTAGGTGAGTAATTGTTCACGGAAGACTTGGACCCGCCAGTAGGCCGCGGCATCCTGCTTTCCTATCCCTTTACCTTCCCCCATGAGGGCTCTTGTGGCCCGAAGGATTTGAGAAAAGTCCCCCCCCCATGGCTGGAGAGCAAGTTGAACCTTGTTGCGGGAGCCACGGACATCCTCTAAAAACTTCAGCAGCTCTCCTCACAGCTCATTGGGGGGTGGGGTTACGGTTTCCCGGTTGTTCCCCGGCGGGGCCCTTGGTGTAGCCCTCTGGTCCACTAAAATGGACAAGCAGGGTGCGGACCCCCGACGGGGTGCCTGATGGGCTGGAGCAACTAAGCCTGCCTCAAGCTCTGGGGCGATAGGGGGCGGTGGAGGGAAAATAGCGGCTCCTAATGGGTCGGGGCAGGAGAACACAAAAGCCGCTCCCTGGAGGTCATCAGTTGGGAAAGGGAAGGAGACAGCCCGGGGGCAGCAATGACATTACAGGAGGTAAATTGGATAGGGGCAGGGGCAGAGGCGAGGTTCTGGGTTTTGGGAGGCAAGCAGCTGGATAGTGGCACCTCCCAATCAGGCTCAAGGCTTAAGGGGGTATGGAGGGAACTCTCAGTGACATTGGGAACATGCTCTGTGGTGGATTTAGTGGCCACAGCATCAGGAGGTGGATTATCTTCTGTAGGGCCCCAGCCCGCGAAGGAAGTCGATTGTTCTGCACCAACAGGGGGTGCCCCTAGCGACTCGTGTCCCGGCCGCATGGCACCGGCTGTCACCTGAGCAGGCTCGGTGGTCGTCAGTGGGGTGCCATCAGCGGCTGGGTCGATGGAGGAGTCCAGGGCCTCCTCGGAGGTGGGAGCGGAAGCAGCAGTTAAGGGGGGGGAACATGGGGAAAAGAGGGGTGGAGTGAGGTCGCCCAGATCGATATTTGCTGGCAAAAGGTCGTCCTCCCCCTGGGCGACCGGGGTCAGATCTAAGGCCTTGATTTTCCTCAAACATGGAGGAGAGGACACTTTCTGCCGCCCCGGGGTTCTACCCACCAGCACCCACCACGACGGTTGCCTTGGCATTCACAGGGGCTTCGGGTAGCGTCAGGACAGAAGGGACTTCCTTGAAGGTCTCCCGTGGAGGGGAGGATCTCCCGTGGAGGAGAGACACGACCCTCCGGTGCTGCCACGTCTTTCCCGGCTGACACCGGTGGATGGGACGCACTCGTGCGCAAAGCGGAAGGTTCGGCATCGGTGCCCCCCTTCCTGGTCTTCCAGGGGGCCTCCGCCTCGGGTAGATGAGGCGGAGCTTGAGCCTTCCGCTTGCCTCGCTTCCCCTGGACTAGGGCCCAGCCCTCCATGGCATCATATGGGGGCTGGTTAGCAGGGGTCGTGTCATGGGGTAAAGGCAATGGCTCAGGGACTTGTGTGGGGGGAACGGTGGGGCAGCATAAGGGAGGGAGGATTCTCCCTGGGGCAGGCTCTCTCCCATGCCTGGTGGTATCTCTGCCACACCCTCCTCCATAGGCCCCGCTAGATTGTCAGCAGCGAGGGCGGGGCTCTCCTGCTCATCTGGGCATTGTAGGGGAGGTGCCCCTTGGGCCTGAGCGGGAGTAGCAGTGGTCCAAAGAGGAGGAGGGGCAGGTTTGGGTACTGGGCAGCCAGGGGGCGTCGGCAATGACGGGGCCAATGTCCTGCCGGGTCTCGGGGATGCCAGGTGCCCCTCCTTGCCAGGCTAAGCGGCAGTCCCTCCGGACATGCCCCGACGCCCAGCAGAGGTAGCACCGCGATTCCCCCATGGAAAAGTACACCCAGTAATGGCCCCCCTGGTGGGGGACTAGGAAGGACCCTTCCAACACCATTCCGTCATGCGCTGCCGACAGCAGTAAATGTTGCACTTGCCCGTGGAAGGAAAAAATGTGACAGAGGGTGGGGTCCTTGCAGCCCAACGGGAGAGGACTGATAACAGAAACAGGTTTCCCCAGGGTGGAAAGGGCGGCATTGGGGAGAAAAGTAGGGACAGAGGTCAGGACCAGGCGGCCACCCAGGTCCTCTAGTGGCTCTAGGGGACAAACACCCCCCCCACCGCCAGGCCCCTCTCCACTGCTTCTTGGGTGGCAGCCTGCAATGCTAAGAAGAAAACAACCTTCCCGTACATTTTGGAGGCTGCCACAATGGCCGAGGGCCCACCACCCTCGCCAACGCCCGCACATAGGTCTCCACGTGGGGCGAGGTGGGCACCAGGAGGCATCGGACACTGTGCTTCCTTGTCATGGTGGGAAAGGGGCCCTGGCTGCTATTGATGGTGGCGGAGGCGGTGAGTGGGAGAGATGATGAGGCGGCAGGTGTGGGGGCTGCCGCCGCCCAGACATGTATCCTGGGGGCTGAGGGAGGGACATCCGCAGAACTGGTGGAGGGGGCAGCGGGGGAGGACGCCGTGGTCGGTGGCAGGGCTGCAGCAGTGAGGGTGGCCCCTGCCATGGAGGGCCTGGTGGTTTTAGCGGGCCCTTCCCCTTCTTCTTGCCTTGGCCTTTCCCGCCGGCTGCGGGGGCTTCCCTAGAGTCTGGGGAGGCGATGGGCATGGCAGTGGTGAAGGTCACCCCGGTGTCCTCCATTGCTGATGCCCGAGCGGGGGCAGTGGCCGGTGATTAACAGGAGTTGGGGTCAGGTAGAAAGGGACAAGCTGTGGGGTGGACAATTCGGGGGGGGGGGAGGGGCACATGAACCACCGTACACTTGTCCAGAGAGTCCTGTTTGGTTGGCTGGTGCTTCTGGTCCATGTGGTGGAATCAGGGTGAGCAGCTGAGTTTAGAGGCAGATGTTGGACAGCCAGCAAAGATGGTGGGGTGGGGGGGTGAAGATCGTAGTGTGGGGGTTGGGAGGACACAGATGGATCGGGGGGCAGCTCCATGCCACACCCCCTGTGTCCCTACAAACACAGTTAAGACACAGTCAAGGCCTCTCCCCCCCCCCCCCCCCCCACGAGAGCACAATTCGAAAGTTACTCAGTCTTAGGCCCCCTCCACGGCGATTTGTAGATTCCCCGGGCGGTGTTCCTCCGGTGGACAGGTTTTTCTGTGTCTGTTCCAGGCTTTCTTTTTTGCATTCCAGAAATGCTGGAGCAAGTAATAAGAGTCCTCTCGACTTGAGACGGGTCTGCAGACAAACAGCAAGCGGCTGGGTCTGGGGGTTGGGTCCTTCCATTCCCCCCCTTTGGGGAAGCTGCCAATGTGATATGGCTGTGAAAAAAGCTAATGTCATCTTGGGATGCATCAGGAGAGGTATTTCCAGTAGGGATAAGGAGGTTTTAGTACCGTTATATAAGGCACTGGTGAGACCTCACTTGGAATACTGTGTGCAGTTCTGGTCTCCCATGTTTAAGAAGGATGAATTCAAACTGGAACAGGTACAGAGAAGGGCTACTGGGATGATCCGAGGAATGGAAAACTTGTCTTATGAAAGGAGACTCAGGGAGCTTGGCTTGTTTAGCCTAACTAAAAGAAGGTTGAGGGGAGATATGATTGCTCTCTATAAATATATCAGAGGGATAAATACCAGAGAGGGAGAGGAATTATTTAAACTCAGTACCAATGTGGACACAAGAACAAATGGATATAAACTGGCCACTAGGAAATTTAGATTAGAAATTAGACGAAGGTTTCTAACCATCAGAGGAGTGAAGTTTTGGAATAGCCTTCCGAGGGAAGTAGTGGGGGCAAAAGATCTATCTTGCTTTAAGATTAAACTCGATAAGTTTATGGAGGAGATGGTATGATGGGATAACATGGTTTTGGTAATTAAATATTCATGGTAAATAGGCCCAATGGCCTGTGATGGGTTTTTAGATGGGGTAAGATCCAAGTTACCCGGGAAAGAATTTTCTGTAGTATCTGGCTGATGAATCTTGCCCATATGCTCAGGGTTTAGCTGATCGCCATATTTGGGGTCGGGAAGGAATTTTCCTCCAGGGCAGATTGGAAGGCCCTGGAGGTTTTTCGCCTTCCTCTGTAGCATGGGGCACGGGTCACTTGCTGGAGGATTCTCTGCTCCTTGAGGTCTTCAAACTACAATTTGAGGACTTCAATAGCACAGATATAGGTGTGAGGTCTTTTTTAGGAGTGGTGGGTGAAATTCTGTGGCCTGTATTGTGCAGGAGGTCAGACTAGATGATCATAATGGTCCCTTCTGGCCTAAATATCTATGAATCTATGAAGCGGGCCGGCAGGCCCCCCCTCTGTCACGGGGGGGGTTTCAGCTGGAGCGGCAGCAGCATCTGAGGGCAGGCAGCAGGAGAGCAAGCTAATTAGGTCCCTTTTCCCTGGGTAAGGTAACAGGGAAGGTTTTTTTTTTTTTTTGAAACAAAAAAGAATTTTATTGTGTAACACTTGCAAAGAGTTACCAAAAAACCCAAAACAAACTATACAACAAAACAACGCAAACAGAAGGTATAACACAGCAGCTTTCAGGAGGGAGAAGTGTTCAGGCTAGCCTAGGCCCAGAGCGGGGCGGCTTCCTCGACACTCGTGGTCTTCCACCCTCCTGAGTTACCTGGTGGCCTCCTCTCTCTGGTTTTATAAATGGCTGTTTTAGCCAAGGCTAGGAGGAGGTTGACCAGGAGATCCCGCTACCTTGTGGGGCCACGGATGGGAAGTGTACAGATAAAAAGGTGAGGGGAGAAATGAAGCCAGAAGCGCAATAGAATATTTGTGAGGAGCCGGAAAAGGGGCTGCAATCTGGCACACTCTAAATATACGTGCACCAAGGTTTCCCTCACATTACAAAAAGGGCAAGTATCCGGGATGGGGGTAAACCATGTCAGAAATACGCCCGTGCTCACAGCTCCGTGAAGGAGCCACCAACTGATGTCCCCGACGGGCCTCGGGACCAAGGTGGAATACAAGCTGGCCCATCGAGGTTGCTCACCCTCCAAAGGTGGCAGGAGGTCCCGCCACTTTGTATCGGGGCGGGACACCAGGGTGGGGCGTGAAGGGTGTGAAGCGTAAGTGTGTATAAATATTTCCGTGGTGCAATTTGAAAACTGACCGGCTGCAGTTCATGCAGCCGGCTTGCAGTGAAAGGGTGAGGGGTTTGTTGGGATCTATGGGGAAGGGGCCCAATGGAAAGGTCCGGCGGGCCTGGGGTAGAGGATGGGCGGGGTGCACCCTCGCGCAAGGCTCGGTTGACATAAGCCCGAGCAGCGGGGGTCAAGGCAGCCTTCACCTCCTGAAGTACGCGCCGGAGGGTACGGGGGCTGGAGATCCCCATGCGCCGAGCGAGCATCAGGGGATCCAGCCAGTCTCTCCGGTCGTAGTCCAGGAGGTCTCCAACACTCGTGATTTCCGCCAGGACCAACCTCTTGCGCACCGAGCGGGACTCCGCCACCTGCACACGGAGCTGGGGGTTGTGTAGCAGGGGCTCCGTGAGGAGATCTGCTCCCATGGTGGCCGCCACAGACCTGGTCGTTGAAAATAGTTTCCAGGTCCGGAGGAGGTCCTGGTAGAAGACTGGCAGCCCAGAGAGGTCTCGCAGAAAACCCCTCGGACAAAGATAAAAGAGCTGCCGGTCGTATCGGAGCCCTTGGAAGCAGCACAGGAAGGCGTGCACCAGTATGCTCCACGCCGAACTACTTGCACTATAAAAGAGCCTCTGCAGGGCCTGGAGGCGGAAAACGCGGACCTGACTGTACAGACACTTCAGGCCCTTCCCTCCTTCCTTCAGGGGTAGATGAAGAACTCCAACAGGGGCCCAGTGCATTCCTGACCAGAAGAACTCTAGAATCAATCTCCGGAGGTGGGTCAGGAAACCCGGGGCCGGGGCCAGGGTTTTGAGCCGGTACCAGAGCGTGGACAGGACTAGTTGGTTAAGCGCCAGTGCTCTCCCTCGGAGGGAGAGACATCGGAGTAGCCTCATCCATTTCCGGATCCTCTCTATCACCCCGCCCTCTAAATTTTGCCAGTTCTCCGGCGGGGAAGGGTGCGTGGTTGAAAGGTAAACGCCGAGATAGAACAGTGGACCCGCACTCCACCGGATGGTCTGAAGCGCGGGTGGGAGGGAGCTCACCTGCCGCCAGTCCCCCACCGCCAAGCCAGAGCTCTTGACCCAGTTGACTCGGGCGGAGGAGGCTGCCGAATAGATGGCCTGGCATGCCTCCACTCGCGCCAAGTCGCCCAGGTCCCGGACCATGAGGAGTACGTCATCGGCGTACGCCGACAGGACCAGCCGCAGCTCCGGCTCCCGCAGCACCAACCCTGTCATCCTCCTGCGGAGGAGACAGAGGAAAGGCTCGATCGCCAGAGCGTACAACTGGCCCGAGAGGGGGCACCCCTGCCGCACTCCTCGCCCGAAGCTGACCTGTTCAGTCAGGGTCCAGTTGAGCCTAACCAAACACTCCACGGAGGCATACAGCACCCGCAGAAAACTCACAAACTGAGGTCCGAATCCAAACGCCTGCAGAGTGCTCAGGAGGTACCCATGGTCTACTCTATCGAACGCCTTCTCCTGATCAAGAGACAGGAGGGCGAACGACAGACCATCTCTCCGCCCGAGTTCCAAAAGGTCTCGGAGTAGAAATAGGTTGTCAAAAATGCTGCGACCCAGGACAGTATAGGTCTGGTCTGGATGGATCACGTCTGCCATCACGGACCCTAGCCGCAGCGAGATTGCTTTCGCTACGACTTTGTAATCCGTGCTAAGGAGTGAGACGGGATGCCAGTTTCGTAGATCGCGGAGGTCCCCCTTCTTTGGCAGCAAGGCGAGCACCGCTCGCCTGCACAACAGAGGGAGGACCCCGCTCTGCAAGGACTCAGCCCAGACGGTGACTAGGTCTGGGCCGAGGATGTCCCAGAACGCGCGGTAAAACTCCACGGTCAGCCCGTCCATGCCCGGAGATTTATTGGTGGGCATGCAACGGAGGGCTTCTGAGAACTCGGCCAGGGTGAGAGGCAGCTCTAGTCGGTCTCGGTCGCCCACGTTGACCGTGGGGAGTTCCTCCCAGAGCACCCCGCAAGCGCCAGGATTGGTCGGATCCGGGGAGAAAAGGCTTGTGTAGAAGTCACGGGCCCTCCCACACATCTCCTCCGGATCTGTGAGAGGGGTGCCGTCTTCCGCAAGAAGGCAAGTGACGTGTTTCTTGGACCCCCTCATTTTCTCCAGGGCATAGAAGAAGCGGGAGCCGCGGTCCATCTCCCGAAGTAGGCGGATGCGGGACCGAACGAAGGCACCTTGGGCCTGGTGGTCCTCGAGGGCCCGGAGCTCCTCCCGCTTCTCCCGGCACGCTACGCAGAGGGACGGGTCCTCGGGACTGGCGGCCAGGCACCTCTCCATCTCTAAGACCTCCCATTCCAACTGCTCTATTGCTGCATTTCGCCGTCGGCTGGTGCCCCGAGTGTAGTCACGGCAGAAGAGCTTGGCGCGCACCTTCCCGAGATCCCACCATCGCCGCACCGAGGGAAAGGCACGCCACTTCTCTCGCCAGGCCAGCCAAAACTCCCGGAAGGACGTCACGAAGCTCTCGTCCTCCAACAGGCTGTTATTAAAGTGCCAATAGGCCGGCCCCGGTCTCTCTGCACGGAGGGAGACCGTTACAGTGACTAAGTGATGGTCGGAGAATGGGGCCGGCCAAATGGCGGAGGAGTGGGCCTGTGAAAGATGGAAACGGGATAAGTAAATACGGTCCAACCGAGAGTGGTGTGACCGATGGGCCTCCACCCGGACAAAACTAAACGTGGAAGTGTCATCTGGGTGATGGTCATGCCAGACGTCCACTAGGGAGTGACGAATAGCTGAAGAGCCAGCTGTATCCTATTGCGGGCGCCACGGGTGTGTTCTAGGAACTTCCGTAGTGCATGCCACAGCTCATAGGGGGGTGGGGTTATGATTTCCGGGGTATTCCCTGGTGGGGCTCTTAATACAGCCTCATGGTCCGCTAAGGTGGGTAGACAGGGTGCGGACCACCGACGGGGCGTCTGACAGGCTGGGGTTACTAAATTCATTTCACGCCTTGGGGTGGAGGGGGATGGCAGGGTAAAAATTGCAACTTCTAATGGGTCGCGACTAGAAAGTTCAAAGACTGCTCCCTGGGGGGAATCTGTGAAAGGTGGGAAGGAAATAACCCCAGGGGCGGCATTAGCATTGCAGGAGGAGGGGACTTGGGCAGGGGCAGGGGTGGGGGCAGGGGCAGGAGTAAGGCTCTGGGGTTCAGGAGGCAAGCAGTTAAAGGAAAGTGCCTCCTGAGCAGAGTCAAGGGTTAAGGGGTAAGGGAGGGGGCTCCCAGTTATGTTAGGCGCTGGCTCCTTGGTGGTCTTGGCGGCCATGGCATCAGGTGGTGGACCACCTTCTGCAGGGTGCTCGCCCGGGAAGGCAATTAGGGGGAGGGAGCATGGGAAAAGGGGGGCTGGGGTAAAGTTGCCCAGCTCGAGGCCAGCCGGGAGTAGATCATCCTCTCCCTGGGTGACCGGGGTCAAATCTAGGGCCTCAATCTCCGCATACACGGAGGAGAGGTCAGCTCCTGCTACCCCGGTGGCCTCTCCTCTAGGGCCCACCCCAACGGTCGCCTCGGGGTCCGCGGGGGGTTCGGGTGGTATCCAGGCAGAAGGGGCATCCTCAGGAGTCTCGGAAGGGAGGGTCCCCGTGGAGGGGGAATTCTGCCCTCCAATGCCAGTCCGTCTTCCCCTCCCGACACCAGCGGATGGATCTCACTCGTGACCGTAGCGGGAGGCTCAATATCAGTGCCTCCTTTCCTGGGCTTCCGGGGGGCTTCCGCGTTGGATGGATTCAGCGGAGCTCGAGCCTTCCGCTTGCCTCGCTTCCCCTGGACTAGGGTCCAGCTCTCCATAGTGTCATCTGGGGGTTGGTTAGCAGGGGTCGTGTCGGGAGGTAGAGGCGATGGTTCAGGGGTTCGGTGGGGTAGCGGTGAGGCAGCATGGGTGGCGGGGGGTTCTCCTTGGGGCGGGCCCTCTCCTGTACCCGGTAATATCCGTGCCACACCCTCCTCCATAGGCTCTGCTGGATTGGTAATAGCAAGGGTGGAACTCCCTTGCTCGCCCAGGCGTTGTAGGGAAGGTATCTCTTGGGCCTGGACGGGAGCAGCAATGGGTCGAATAGGAGGGGGGTTGGTTTCAGGTGCCGGGCAGCCAGGGGCGTCGGCAGCGACGGGGCCGATGTCCTGCCGGGTCTTGGGGGGTTCGGGTGCCCCTCCCCCCCGGGCCAAGGGGCAGTCTCTGTGGACATGCCCCGCTGAGCGGCAGAGGTAGCACCGGGCCTCTCCGGTGGAGTAAAGGACCCGATAGCGGGCTCCCTGGTAGGGGACTAGGAAAGATCCCTCGAGCGCCTCTCCGTCACGCCCCCCCGCCGGCGGTAGAAGCTGCACTTGCCGTCGGAACGAAAGGACGTGATGGAGGGTGGGGTCCTTGCAGCCCAACGGGAGAGGGCTGATGACAGAAACAAGTTTCTCCAGAGTGGAGAGAGCGGGTAACAGGGCAGCATTGGGTAAGAAGGGATCCAACCGGATCCAAAG
Organism: Caretta caretta; assembly: GCF_965140235.1. NCBI lineage: Eukaryota > Metazoa > Chordata > Testudines > Cheloniidae > Caretta > Caretta caretta. Next base: position 79,975,192 of record NC_134208.1, read on the forward strand.
TATGAGTTCTTATATATTAAAGCATTAGCAGGCCAGTTGGATTGTGCAATTACCATAGATAAATAGTTTTAATTTTCCAACACAATGACTGTTAGTAACAATAGTTTTAATTTCATTTGGTATTTAAGTGCGTGGGGAATGGCCTTACAATAGAGATTCAGGCTGCCAAGAGTCTACTAGACTTTAATTAATGGTTTTGAGACCTAAACCATCACATTTTACTTATGTAGTTAAGTGCTGCGTGAGCAATCCTCTAACCTTCAAATCAATGATCCTGAGATTGGAAAAAGGGGAAAGAGTCATACCTTGGATTTTCATTGTGCACCATAATATTTGTAAGGGTACTCCCAGATACTAGAGTGGTACGTGTTTGGGAAATCAATATATAATAACATTATAACTGATTGTGTATGATCAATGTTGTGTACAGTGGGGAAACTTCGATACTATTTTTTTCCATTTTTGTACTGTCTAAAATGTTTAATCTATGCCATGATGTGTCTGTATTTTTATCCAGAATATTACAAGATGCACACCAGCAGAATGTTTATGGAAGCTATGAAAGAAGTTGATTTATGGATGCTCCAAGAGGTACAACATAGAACTCAGTCACCTTTGCACCCTTCCAAATCTATGATGCTCCGGGGACCAAAACAGCGTACGCTGTAAGTCAGCTATCATGGGCTGCTTGTGGCAACAATACAATTATATTCTAGGGGCTCACCCTTCTAGCTCCTGGCCACAGCCTATATGAAACAAGGAATGCAGTTTCAGAGTAAACTTAATCAATAGTTTTTATTTAAACAAAAGACCATTTTTACACCATTTCAGATGAATTAAGAGATTGTGTTTCAGACATAAACTAAAAAACAAACAACAACTTGTTACCCTCACATGCTCATTCCTCAAGGTGAAGGGTGAAAGGTAATATAGAATACTTCATATGGCTTTCTTGAGTGAGATGGGGTCACCTAAACAAGTTTGAATATTCATTATTTATTAACGAGAGGCCTTTTTCTGATTGCAAATTGTCCATGAAAACATCATGATTTTCACAACTTTGATCATTATTTGAAATTTGTGCAAAAATTACATTTTCAGGAACATATTTCAGACACAGAAGATTCAAAAGCTCTTAATATCAAATATTCAGTCAACTATATGTAGTTTATAACTACTCACCTTAGGTCAGGTCACATGGTATTATTTCTGAACTAGCCTTTATAAACTACATCAACTTCCACCAAAACAAATATAATTGAGTCATGATACAAACGTTTCTTGAATCATGTGTAGGGGCCAGAAAGTTAATGTTTGAGATCATTCGTACACACACAAAAAATACTCAAGTGTTTGCAAACAGTGAATAGTAAAAGGGTATAAAAAGGCTGAATTTAGGATATTTTCTAAGATGTTTTCAAACTCTTCATGAACATCTTTTTATGCTTTTAGTGAGCTCTAAGCCCAATATATGGGTATTGATCTAAACTTCTCAAAAAATTGTGGAATATTTGATTCTGTTTTTTTTTTTAGTATGAGTCATCAACATTATCCAGTCCTTAATTACAGCTCTGCCAATTAAGGATAGGGTAGAATTATAGTTCTATCAAGTAAGGATGGGGAAGAAGCATTCAATATATAGAGCCACTGTGTTACAGGTTTTTTCAAGTAGCAATGGATAAATATTGACTTACCTGAACAAACTTGTTTGCTTCACAAATACTTGAGTTACTTAGGACCATGCATCTTAAATAATGCTAAAATGAAAACTGCTTAGTCAAATTCTCTGTTGGTGCTTATGGGCACTGCTCAGTTGAAGTAAATGCAGATGAACCAATTTACATGAACAGAGAATTTGGTCCAAAATGTTTATGTGCAGTACATGTTGTAGTTGTATGTGATAGAAAATAAAATACATGCACTCTAAATATGACATACCAATTGACCATTTAAACATATACAATTTTTAAATAGACACAAGCATCACACTAAGTAGCCATAGTGTAATCACAGGATGCACTTTTATGTATACATATTATATACAAGCTTAAAAAGAAATCAAGTCCTTCATTAGTAAGTCCTTAAACATCCATTTCACTGTATACATACAAACCAATGAAAAAAATATTTCCATCAATAATTAAAATTTACTGATAGCATTTATCAGTGTTTTTATTTATGTTTGAGAACTTACTAGAGTTTGATGTAAGTTTATTTACTTTGTGTATTTTGACATAATGCTGACAATTTGTATTGTAATGGTTAATAAATAATGGTTTAACCTTTTGAATCTCAATACCTACTGTCATAAAATTGTCTGATCTCCCCATTTTTCTGCTCATGACAATTTCCTGCAACTGAGAAAATACAAAATTGATAAATTTAAAAACTGCTTAAAAATAATTAGTTATCTGTCAAAATTATAAAAAAGTTGAATTTTGCTAAGCCTAATTACACATACACCCCTTCCTCCCTTGGCTAAATTAAAAATTGTGACAAATTCATGCCCTAGTGTAATTCTTTTCCAGCTAATCAAGTTACATCAGAGATAAAACTGGGCCTTATTTTTAACACAGCAAGTATCAGTACTTAATAAAAATGAACAAATTGATTACTTGAAAAAGTGTCCACTGTTGCAAATCCTGCTCCAGTGGAAGTCAATGAGCATTTCACTATTAAGAAAAGGAGTACTTGTGGCACCTTAGAGACTAACCAATTGGTTAGTCTCTAAGGTGCCACAAGTACTCCTTTTCTTTTTGCGAATGCAGACTAACATGGCTGTTCCTCTGAAACCTGTCATTTCACTATTGACTCACGAGGGACTAGGATCAGGCCCCATGTCATCAAAATCACTTCCTCCTATTGGGTGTAGGTATATGTCTTTTGCTACATACTGTAATTGTTCCATGGTTATGCATATGCCCTGTGAAACTAAGTGACATTGCAAAATTGATTAAATAAAAATGGTAAATGGTAGCTTTTTTGTGTTTTGCACAATCCAGAACATGATGAAATAACAGACTCTTAAGGGAATAAAAAAACCTTCTACAGTTACTGTCTCTGAAGTGCAGGGGAAAAAAAAGTAAGAAAAAAACAGGTAGATATACGAGCAAGTATGTCTAAAAAGAGCATGCTAATGCTCTAAATTTGCATAAGACATTTACTGTGAAATCAATGTATATGAATAAAACAAGGATTTATTATCATGTCTTTTATTCTTTGCTCCATCTTGGCACTACAAGGAACTGACAGTTATAAAATACTTTACCTTTTTTCTCTCTCTCTTCCCCTCTTTTAGGATAACTGTTCCTGGCAAATGTTTCTGTTAGCTTTACGTATGGAAAAGACTAAGTGTGTTTGAAATTGATAAAGATTGTACAGTGATATATTTGCAAGACAGCATTTTTGTGAATAGATTTTAATGCAAATCTTATCAAGAAAATGTCAGTAGCAGCCTGGTGATATTTTCTATAGTTGCAATGTGTTCACTGCAGGGCCATAGTAAGCTGCTCACCAGAGATTCAAACTTTAAGCAGAGACAGAAAAAAATATGTACTGTATATTTCAGATAAACAAAGTTGCTTCCTTGGACATTCTATGTTTAAATAAAACTTGGGACTCAACGTTTCATTTAGATACTGTCAGGCAAGGAGCAAATAGATAAATGCATACAGCATGCTGTTGCTTACATAGTTCCAGTTGAAAAAGAAATAGATTGCCTTAGGAACTTAATAAATATAACACATTCCTGCCTATGTCTTATTTTGGATGTGTTCTTTTTCTTGCAAAAGTCATTTATATGTGGGAGAGCCATAAGCACTGGAAAAAAGTGTCATTAACTAATAAAAGTACTAGACAGAAGATTGCTTTTTAGTTTTTAAATTGCTTTGAAATGTTTCTGTGAATTGGGGGTAGACCAGGATGTAAGATTCAGCAGCTAGGAGGGAAAAAAGGAAGAGAGATTGTTATTTTATATTAATTTATATAAATCAAACTAACACTTCTGCTGCTGTGAGGGCTGTATTTTTAGACCTGTCATTCATATGCCTTCTCCTACTTTGACTTTTTTTTTTTTTTCAAAACAGAGATGGAATGCAAGGCAAATGAAGGCAACACTACTGAAGAAGTGAGCATATTTATTTGCAGTTTTTATTAAATTCTCCCCAGGATTTTAAGTTTGTAAAGGCTTTTGTTGGCTTTTTTAACAGGAGAATTTGGGCAATTTCCTCTCCAGGTCACCAGTTGGAACATGGTACATTTCAGAAGTGACTGCCATTTAATTTGTGGCTGACTTGAAATGAATTGGTGGATTCAATTCATAGCAGAGATGTCCAGAGGACTTAAATCCCCATATTTTCAATCTAGCACCATTCACAGAGCTTCAAGAGAAATTGTTTCACACTGCATTGTTTTTAAAGCCATTTTCATCCACTCAAATTCTCTTGTAAACCAACTATCAACCAATTAAAAATTGATAGGTAAATGTAAATGTAAGCACTTATATACGCTCCTCATGGGAGTTGTGGCTAAGAGCCCCATTCTCTTCTATGGACTGAGCTCCCTGGAGGACTAAATATCTCATAATGCATCATGGATTCCCCTCTAACTAGCTGTCTACTTTTTGTCCCAAGTTGGGATGAATACAAATGTTGCAATCCTTGTATTTCCTGCAGCATGAAAATTCTGATTTTTTGCTCTGGTCTAGTTTTGACTTTATTTGGGAACAAAGCAGGCCCCTTGCATGGAAGGTTCAAAGGTGACTTGTTACTTTTTCTGTAAAACCTTCTCTCCTTGTTTTAAAATTTCTGGTTTCCAGCTCTGCACCAGCAATTAGATATGATATGCAGAGTCTGTATGCTCCCACTCACATTGCCAGTAATGTTGGTGCACAATTAAGGAAGTAATTAAAATGAAGCCATGTTATCTTGTTCTTCTAGAGAACAGAATCACAATACAGTTGTGTTAATAAATAGGTTAAAGATGGAAGAATATTTATTTTTGAAATTCTAGAAGGATATTTACAAATGGTGATGACTAAATGAAAAAAAGATACAAATCATAAACAAGTAGTGAACCTGTACATCATTTTCATTAAACGATAATTCACATTTATTTATAATATGTCAATTAAGGATTCACAACTTTTATTCCACTCTTGGTTTCCATAGACTGGAGTCATTTTCTACAGAAGACTATAGAATTTGTGTTATGGCTTTTTTTCTCATCTGAGAGTTCAAGGATACAGTGTAAACATTTTTTTAAAATAATATAGGTATCAGAAAATGAAACGCAGCACTCAGTAATGACCTTCTGATCCTGTATGCTGCTTGACCTGCCTTTCGTGCACATGGAGAAAAATTGATCACCATCCTCTTTATAACAGCCCTTAACATATTTTAAAACTTACTAGGTCCCCCTCATTCTCTCTTCCTCAAGACAAAATGTGCCAAGTTTTTTTAAACCTTTACATATATATGAGGTTTTCTAAACCTTTTACCATTTGTGCTGCTCTCCTCCAGAATCTCTCCAGTAGAGTCTAGGAAAAGATCTAATAGGAGGGGTAGATATAACCCATATCTGCCCATTGTGCAGATTTTACATGAGAGGATGCTGGACTAGATGGACTTCAGGTATAATCCAGTATGGTAGTTCCTATGTTTCTTCAACACTTGGCAATTGTTACCATATTGTGGTACTGCAGATAGCACAGCTTTCCCCTATATGTAGAATAGGAAGTGACAGATCTAGGATAGGTTTCAGAGTGGCAGCCATGTTATTCTGTATCAGCAGAAAGAACGAGGAGTACTTGTGGCACCTTAGAGACTAACAAATTTATTTGAGCATAAGCTTTCATGGGCTAAAACCCACTTCATTGGATGCATGCAGTGGAAAATACAGTAGGATACATATACACACACATGCATAGAGAACATGAAAAAATGGGTGTTGCTATACCCACTAGAACGAGAGTGATCAGTTAAGGTGAGCTATTTTCAGCAGAAGGAAAAAAAACAAAAACAAAACCCTTTTGTAGTGATAATGAGGATGGTCCATTTCCCATGGTGAGAGTAACAGTAGGTGGAAAAATAAGCATGGGGAAATAGTTTTACTTTGTAATGACCCATCCACTCCCAGTCTTTATTCAAGCCTAATTTAATGGTGTCCAGTTTGCAAATTAATTCCAATTCAGCAGTTTCTTGTTGGAGTCTGTTTTTGAAGTTTTTTTGTTGTAGTATTGAGACTTTTAGGTCTGTTCACCTTAACTGATCACCCTCATTATAGTGGGTATGGCAACCCCTATTTTTTCATGTTCTCCGTGTGTGTGTGTGTGTGTGTATATATATATATATATATATATATATATATATATATATATATATACAGTAGGATACATATACACACCCATTTTTTCATGTTCTCTATGCATGTGTGTGTATATGTATCCTACTGTATTTTCCACTGCATGCATCCAATGAAGTGGGTTTTAGCCCACGAAAGCTTATACTCAAACAAATGTGTTAGTCTCTAAGGTGCCACAAGTCCTCCTCATTAGATATATGATAGTGCAAGATGGGGAAATGTTAGAGACTATATAGGCAAGAAAAAATAAATGTGCACGAACAGACCTGGCAAGGTAGAAAAACCACACTTAGGAAAGACACTTGCTTTTGCAAGGTAATACTGGATAACCCTAGCCTGATATGATCTTCATATCAGTGACAGAACTCTTTGCCCAAGTCAGATAAAAACAGATTGACACTTCCGCAGAAGAATTGCTTGACTCCGGTTGCCCGTCTTCACTAGGTTCATATTCAGTAATTCATTAGTGGGGAATGAACTGCCTCAGATAAACATACAAATCTAACCACTCACCTCAAATTTGAACTGAAGCTGTAACCAATCGTTTTTGAAGTTCATATAAATTAACTTTTTTAGAATCATTTTCCATATTCATCTGTCTCTTGGGCTTCCTGATTCCTGCTGGGATTGGCCATCTATTGAAGGAAAAGCTGATGTAGAATTTACAGCAAAAATATCCATGATAAATTATGTCAAGACACAAAATATCCTGCTCAGTTAATGTGGGACCTAATTCCCTTCAAAATATTTATATTATACATTATATTGTATATATGCATGTAAACACATACCTCCAGAATAAAATCACATATATAATTATAGGAATGCATATGATTATGCAAGTGATCTGCACACTGTTCTCCTAGATTTGGCCCACAAGGGTTGTAACAATATATATAATAACAGAAAGAAACAGTACTGAATAATATATCTCACAGGCTAGTTTTAA